>NC_064627.1:607702619-610102619 GCF_023864275.1 Schistocerca cancellata
ATCAGTCCCCAAGACTTAGAACTACCTAAACCTAACTAACCTAAGGACATCACACACATCCATGCCCGAGGCAGGATTCGAACCTGCGCCCACAGCAGCATTCATTTCTTCGATCTTGGAAGTAAAGAAGTGGACTTCTTATAAAGCTTCTAATGAATTTTGGTGGGTGATAAGACGTTCAAAACGAGACAAAAAATTACAACCAAAGGGTATTCTGTTTCTTCCATTTCAACCAAACACCCACAACACATCTGCTTCAAAAATCGCTATGAACAAAGCTATTCCTTGGATCAAATATTAAAAGCAAGTGATTTTGCGCCAATTTATTAGTGTATATGTCACATGGGAACACCAGTTCATGCTTCAAATGGAACATCGATAGAGGCATTGGGTGAAATTTGGCGGGAATACACAACTGAAGGGGCGCTTCCACAGTTAAACGATTCTCACGCCACAGAAAACGTTTAAATTGAAATGGTCGGTCTTCCCGTAGTTATAACGTAGCAATCTGGCTGGCTCCAACATATTCATTGAGCGTAAAACTTGTTAAGTGCAGATATAATGAGTATCTGCAGATGATATGGCACTGTTCATTTTGCAATCGTCCTTGATGAAAGTAATAGGTCCTTTGAGCTTCATAACTTTCGAGCTACAACACAAATGTGATCACTAGCAGCCAATAACAAAACAGACTGATCATTAGTGTCAGAAATGCTACTACCTCGAAAAATAGTAGAAACGGTTGAGGGTAAGTATTGCAAGGTTCTTTCGAATCTTCAAAAGCTAGGCACTGATTACGTTGACAAACAAATCAGTGTTGTTGGTGTTGTAGCCGATACATTGTTGTTGCTGCTGTTGATGATGATGATGATGACTTTGCTGCTGCTGCCACATTTTAATGAATTTCGCGTCCATGATGCACTAATAAAATTCATGGGATCTGATTTACCCGTCGCCATTTTTGTGCTGTAGTGTCACACAAACCGGTGTGAACTAGTAGCGTGTAGAAACCAAGTCGATAACAAAAAAATGCAATGAGGAATAAGCGTTTCGACTGCAAGTAATGTGAACTCAAATAATTGTCGATGAATGAAGCCAGAAGCATTTTAAAAAGCATCAGACAATCACACTGAGATGTAAATCAAAGTCCAACTTATAAAGTCTGTCCTATTATTGCGTCTGTGCATGAATTCGTAGCGTTTTTCCCTAAGTCATGAATTCCAGTATACAACACAGGTCTTTTAAAGGCGTTTAAAAGTCCCGTGTTGTATACTGGAATTCATGACATGCTCTACACATGAGATGTGGCCATTATTTAAGTAATGACAGATGAGAAGTTGTGAGTTAAATCAGGGATGGTCTGTGACTAAAACCGGTCGATACTTGGGTCTTAAATAAAAAAGCAGCTGACGGTCAAACATGCATTTTATACATTGCTTGACGGCTGTAAATAGTCATCTTCCAAAAATGTCTAATACGTTCTAGTTGGTTGCAGTCTCTTAGATCTCTCATTCTCCTCGTAAAGGATACGCATAGAATAACTAAGCACTTGTTCATGTTCATGGAGAAGTCAAGTTTAATGACTAAATAAAAGACTGTGTATTATTTCACCGATGGTCTGTCATTCATTTCCCCACATGTCTCCCCTGTCTCCCAGACCGCTACGGACCCTACTTCGTCCAAAGGGAGACTCGAATCATGCTGACAATTAAGAACTACTCAAGTTTAACTCCGGCTTTCCCGCAGATATCCCAGATCTGCCAAATTGTGGCGCTCAACGTGTGCGGTGCTGCTCTCACCGTCTATAATGCGTCTACCATCGCTCAGTACCACACTGAGGCTTCCTCATTGTAAATGTAGATGAAGAATTACAGCTTTATTCATAAGTATCTCTCGGGTTTCGAAAGGAAACTGTACGAATAATTTAAGACATACAGCAAATTGGCACGTAACGGTGGATGGAGTACCTCTACAAAATTTTAACTCAAATTACGTGTGCTGAATGTGGGCGCTATTCGTGACGAGGAAAACGTCAGTACGGAGGGAAGAGCACTGAAACAGCTGCTGCTGCTACGACAGCGTTCCGCTTCGGATGTACACTACTGTACACTAAAATTGCTACACCAAGAAGAAATGCAGATGATAAACGGGTATTCGTTGGACAGATATATTATACTAGAACTGACATGTGATTACATTTTCACGCAGTTTGGTTGCATAGATCCTGAGAAATCAGTACCCAGAACGACCACCTCTGGCCGTAATAAGGCCTTGATACGCCTGGGCATTGAGTCAAACAGGGCTTGGATGGCCTGTACAGTTACAGCTTCAACACGATACCACAGTTCATCAAGCGTAGTGACTGGCGTATTGAGACGAGCCACTTGCTCGGCCACCATTGACCAGACGTTTTCAGTTGGTGAGAGATCTGGAGAACGCGCTGACCAGGGCAGCAGTCGAACATTTTCTGTATCCAGAAAGGCCCGTACAGGACCTGCAACGTGCGGTTGTGCATTATCCTGCTGAAATGTAGGGTTTCGCAGGGATCGAATGAAGGGTAGAGCCACGGGTCGTAACACATCTGAAATATAACGTCCACTGTTCAAAGCGAACTGTTCAATGCGAACAAGAGGTGACCGAGACGTGTAACCAATGGCACCCCATACCATCACGCCGGGTGATACGCCAGTATGGCGATGACGAATACACACTTCCAATGTGCGTTCACCGCGATGTCGCCAAAAACGGATGCGACCATCATGATGCTGTAAACAGAATCTGGATTCATCCGAAAAAATGACGTTTTGCCATTCATGTACCCAGGTTCATCGTTGAGTACACCATCGCAGGCGCTCCTGTATGTGATGCAGCGTCAAGGGTAATCACAGCCATGGTCTCCGAGCTGATAGTCCATGCTGCTGCAAACGTCTTCGAACTGTTCGTGCAGATGGTTGTTGTCTCGCAAACGTCCCCAACTGTTGACTGAGGGATCGAGACGTGGCTGCCTGATCCGTTACAGCCATGCGGATAAGATACCTGTCATCTCGACTGCTAGTGATACGAGGCCATTGGGATCCAGCCACTGGATCTCGACCAACGCGAGCAGCAATGTCGCGATACGATAAACCGCAATCGCGATAGGCTACAATTCGACCTTTATCAAAGCGGGAAACGGAATGGTATGCATTTCTGCTCCTTACACGAGGCATCACAACAACATTTCACCAGGCAACGCCGATTAACTGCTGTTTGTTTATGAGAAATCGGTTGGAAACTTCCCTGATGTTAGCACATTGTAGGTGTCGCCACCGGCGCTAGCCTTGTGTGAATGCTCTGAAAAGCTAATCATTTGCATATCACAGCATCTTCTTCCTGTCTGTTAAATTTCACGTCTGTAGTACGTCATCTTCTTGGTGTAGCAATTTTAATGGCCAGTAGTGTATGTTCACTGGGTTCCCTGTCTGCCTGCGCGAATTAATCCGATGCGACAATAGGGAGTAGATGATTCGTCTACGCTTTCTGACCTGTCTAGTATTGTACTCTGCAACTATGCTACGGCCCGCATTACGAATCGAAATTTGGAGAGACGCTCTATCCACTGATATGTGTCGATTTTCTGTACGTTTTGTTGTTTTCGTGGAGTGGTCTTCTGAAACCCCAGAAATACTTATGAACTGTGTACGAGGGACAATCAAAAAGTTCCGTTTGAAGACGCTGCTGCAGCAATATGCAACGTAGCGCAACTGCGATGTGGCTACGTAAGCAACGGCATATACGCAAGGGCTTAGTGTGACATTCGTGTCTCTCTGACGTGCATACGGTAAATGTGGAAACGTGAAATATGGTGACGTTATTACCAAATGCGTCCAAACAGGACCAGCATGCTGTTGTTCTTTTCTCGGCTGCCGAAGAGCAAAAAACAGGTAGCCATCCACTGGAGAACGAAGAACCGTTGTGGAAAAGTGCGTCATGGGATCCTGTTGGTTCATGGTAACCCACGTCGCCATATTGCAATCAAATGGGAGATACTCGAACATCCGTCCTGTAGTCCTGATTTCTCCCCATGTGCTTACCACGTGTTCAGTCCCTTAGAAAAGGCCCTGAAGTGTCGACGATTCCTGTCGGACGAGGATGTGCAGCAGGCAATTACGGAGTTTTTCACGCAGTAGGACACCGTGTTATACCAAACGGGTGTCTGCAACCTGGTGCGTCGGTGGGATGATTGCCTCAATACTCACGATGATTGTGCTTGATCGGCGTAGCGTTGGTGGACTGTACTGCCTTCCAACGGAAAGTTTTTGATCGGTCGTTATAATATGATGTTCTACACGCCACGAACAGAACTCAAACGAATAGGAACGTCACCTCTTCCATCTACACGCAGCACTGGTCATTTTCATTTCTCTCAAAGACTTTTGTAACATAAATCTACTCCCTTCACACAGTTACGCTTAAAAACGTCAGCAGTGGGACCAGTAATGACACTATCATGGTTTGAAGTCCCAGTCAGAGAGACAGCTTCAGTCTGTCAAGTCTTCCAACATCTGAGCTAGTTTAAACGACAAAAAGATTTCCATGCAAGTCAGTTTCTAGCTACAACAAACCCACAAACGTGCGTTAAACGGTTCTCCAGAAATCAAGAGAAATATCACAGATTTACTCAAAAGCGCTCAAAAGAGCTCGTGATACGACATGCTAAAATGATAGAACACACTTCGAGGAAAAGAGATAATCCCTGTTCTAGATTGGTTCGTTCTCATTCCTTGCCTTTACACACAGGCAAGGAGTCATTTCAACACCATGAACGACGAGATCATAAGGGATGGAGACGCGCTCGTATAAGGGATAAAGTGAAGGAAACGCACTGTGTCCTTTTCCAACGCTTACTAACGAAGGTCTACGCAGGCACCAATAGACTTCACACTCACAGTCGCAGTCTGCCCTGTAAGCAATGCCTCGCCAGTTTTCGACAAAACATGGAAATGTTTGCGGCACCACTTAAACGTACTCCATTTCGTAAACAGAAATTACCTCATCGATAGGTATCTCTTCGAGGCAGAAATGTTGGATCGTAAAAGTCGATCAGCACCCACAATACATCCAAACATGCCTGATACCATTTTTTAGTCTGATCTTGGACAAATCCAAGAACACTACTACACTCTATCTATCTGCACTTCGATGGTTGTGGTAGTGCATACACTGTGGACTGTGTCTTGTGTGACGAACGCTTAACGCTTAGCGCTGTTGGCTGGAAGGCCGGCCGCTGTGGCCGAGCGCGGTTCTAGGCGTTTCAGTCTGGAACCATGTGACCGCTACGGTCGCAGGTTCGAATCCTCCCTCGGGCATGGATGTGTGTGATGTCCTTAGGTTAGTTAGGTTTAAGTAGTTCTACGTTCTAGGGGACTGATCACCTCAGCTGTTAAGTCCCATAGTGCTCAGAGCCATTTTTTTTTTTTTTTTTTGTTGGCTGGAGGTCTCACAGATAAGACCCTCATTGAAGCCTTCTGTGCAAAATAAGGGCTGACTTCACCCTTTTGTCGTTTAAAGGGTCGTATTTTAAATGAAGTCGGTGCCCAACTGCTCCAAATGCATAGAATTGACGCATCTCTTCGTCCATGGTCGTCCTTTGCTAAACCTACTGGTTGGTACACAGTGGTTGAAAACCGCACTGATTTTCTATGAACAACAGAAGGATCGATATTCAGCTTTCTGGTCACATCTGAGCTTCACAGGCATCACAATCAGTTCTACAAATTCCGTTCGCCACATTTTGTCCAGAAAGCGAGATCTCGTTGCTATTCGATCACGGTCATTGTCGCGCTTTTACCACGAAATTCTAGTTTTACCCCCAAAACATTTTACTCTCCTTATATAAAGCATCAGATTTCAACGACAGTAGATCAAATTCACTTTAGACTCTGCTGGATAGCGTCCCAATTGACCTTTACTTCAAAGAGGCTTGTAGTGTAATCATTTTAAGCCAAACAGAATTAGGCTGAGAAGATATTTCCCGCAGTGGCGACTAAATAATTCTCTTGAAAAGGAGTTTTGAAAACCAAAGATACTTTTTGTGGATTAAATACCTCAATCTTCATACGTCGCGTGGAAGTAAGATTTTGGGAGTTCGCAAAAGGAAGTCTGATGATAAGTTACAAGTTAAAAATGACGCCACCAAGAAAGATGTCACGATAATTGAAGCATATAGCAATTAGAGAAAAACGGAATACCAACCAACGGCTCACTACTCAGACTACTACCTCCTCGTATGAAAACAATTTGAGTTTATGGTAAACGCTGTCGTCAGAGACTTCCTTTTTAGGAAGATTTTTTGAGAGTATTGGCGGTACCTTCAGATGAATGTGATTCAGTAGCGATGTTGCATCACCCCCTTTTGGTTCTAAATGTTCCGGAAACATCTAGAATTTTGATTATTCTTTGTGTCTAGCTATAAATCCTATATTATTTATTAGTTTTACGATTATGTCATTCTCCAGTCATGTACCATGAACAACTTTCGTGAAACCGATAGAGGGAGAAAGACGATAAATGAAGATCACTTAACCACATGTCGGGTGCTTCAAGTGCATTTTTCTCGGTATTTCTTACGCTCCATGTTTCATCGCCACTCAATGCTGTATATCAGACACACGATTTAGCAACTTATTCCACAATTTCTTGTCTATTTTGAAAACAATTAAAAGTTCTTTTGTGACAGTTATCTTCTGAGACCTCTGCTGTGGCCTTCTTATGCAATATTACTTGTAGCATAGCAAATATTAACCATATTTTAATGCAGTTTCTACCCAGTTTCGATTTTAAGAATGTCTCTAATCTCCTTCAACTACTCTTCATCTTAGCTTGTCTATCTTCCAACCGTATTGTGCTCTAAGTGTCCAATATATTGAGCTTTTACTCAGAACTCCTATGTCGTTGCAAAGCCCAGAATTTGATCTGTTCACCTTGCACTTTTATTCCAGTTCCCTCATTTTCTTTCGCGTCCATTATTACTATTTTAACAGATACAGCAACAGTGGCAATAAACTGCTACACTCCTTTGCATCCTTCTTTACATCCTTTACCAACCTGTCTTTCTCGATCTTCCTCCATTACTTCTCTCATATCATTTTTGTAAAATATTTGTCGCTATAAAGAACGAAACAGAAGGAGTCGTATGGCATTTCTGACTGAGAAATGCCGATTGGTAGTTTCAGATAATTTTATACTTTACCGCTTACAGAGACGTGGTCATTGCCTAGGACTACAAATCCTAGGGATAGTATTCTGAATGTTCTATAGTTCTCCCTCCATTCGGAGCTATTACTTTTTCTGAATCCAAACTTACCTTTATCGACCACTTCTCAAATATTTCTCGTACGCTTAGGTGACAAAAGTCATGGGATAGCAAAATACGCATATGCAGATGTCGTTAGTATCCCTTACACAAGGTACAAAAGGGTATTGCAATGGCGGAGCTGTCATTTGTACTTAGGTGATTCAAGTGAAAAGGTTTCCGGCCTGATTATGTCCGCACGATGGGAATTACCAGACTTCGAACGCGGAAAGGTAGTTGGAACTGGAGGTATGGGACATTCTACACTCCTGGAAATTGAAATAAGAACACCGTGAATTCATTGTCCCAGGAAGGGG
Organism: Schistocerca cancellata; assembly: GCF_023864275.1. NCBI lineage: Eukaryota > Metazoa > Arthropoda > Insecta > Orthoptera > Acrididae > Schistocerca > Schistocerca cancellata. The sequence continues at coordinate 607,710,270 of NC_064627.1, forward strand.
AAACTTTATTGACACATTCCTGGGGTCAGATACATCATATGATCACACTGACAGAACCACAGGCACATAGACACAGGCAACAGAGCATGCACAATGTCGGCACTAGTACAGTGTATATCCACCTTTCGCAGCAATGCAGGCTGCTATTCTCCCATGGAGACGATCGTAGAGATGCTGGATGTAGTCCTGTGGAACGGCTTGCCATGCCATTTCCACCTGGCGCCTCAGTTGGACCAGCGTTCGTGCTGGACGTGCAGACCGCGTGAGACGACGCTTCATCCAGTCCCAAACATGCTCAATGGGGGACAGATCCGGAGATCTTGCTGGCCAGGGTAGTTCACTTACACCTTCTAGAGCACGTTGGGTGGCACGGGATACATGCGGACGGGCATTGTCCTGTTGGAACAGCAAGTTCCCTTGCCGGTCTAGGAATGGTAGAACGATGGGTTCGATGACGGTTTGGATGTACCGTGCACTATTCAGTGTCCCCTCGACGATCACCAGTGGTGTACGGCCAGTGTAGGAGATCGCTCCCCACACCATAATGCCGGGTGTTGGCCCTGTGTGCCTCGGTCGTATGCAGTCCTGATTGTGGCGCACACCTGCACGGCGCCAAACACGCATACGACCATCATTGGCACCAAGGCAGAAGCGACTCTCATCGCTGAAGACGACACGTCTCCATTCGTCCCTCCATCCACGCCTGTCGCGACACCACTGGAGGCGGGCTGCACGATGTTGGGGCGTGAGCGGAAGACGGCCTAACGGTGTGCGGGACCGTAGCCCAGTTTCATGGAGACGGTTGCGAATGGTCCTCGCCGATACCCCAGGAGCAACAGTGTCCCTAATTTGCTGGGAAGTGGCGGTGCGGTCCCCTACGGCACTGCGTAGGATCCTACGGTCTTGGCGTGCATCCGTGCGTCGCTGCGGTCCGGTCCCAGGTCGACGGGCACGTGCACCTTCCGCCGACCACTGGCGACAACATCGATGTACTGTGGAGACCTCACGCCCCACGTGATGAGCAATTCGGCGGTACGTCCACCCGGCCTCCCGCATACCCACTATACGCCCTCGCTCAAAGTACGTCAACTGCACATACGGTTCACGTCCACGCTGTCGCGGCATGCTACCAGTGTTAAAGACTGCGATGGAGCTCCGTATGCCACGGCAAACTGGCTGACACTGACGGCGGCGGTGCACAAATGCTGCGCAGCTAGCGCCATTCGACGGCCAACACCGCGGTTCCTGGTGTGTCCGCTGTGCCGTGCGTGTGATCATTGCTTGTACAGCCCTCTCGCAGTGTCCGGAGCAAGTATGGTGGGTCTGACACACCGGTGTCAATGTGTTCTTTTTTCCATTTCCAGGAGTGTATTTTGTAAATCGTTAGGGAATTCAATATTCCAAGATCCACAGCGTCGAGAGTGTGCCGAGAATACCAGAATTAAGGCATTACCTCCCACCAAGGACACCGAAATGGCCAACGGCCTTCCCTTAACGGCAGAGAGCAGCGGCGATTAAGTAGAGTTGTCAGTGCTGACAGACAAACTACGCAGCTCGAAACAAACACTGAAATCAATGTGGGACGTACGACGAACGTATCAGTTAATTGCGGTGAAATTTGGCGTGAATGGGCTGTGGCAGCTTACGAATGATGCAAGTGTCTCTGCTAACAGCACGACATCACCTGCAATACCTCTCCTGGCTCGTGACTATATTGGTTGGACGACTGAAAAACCGTGGCCTGGTCAGATGAGTCCCGATTTCAGTTGGCAAAAGCTGATGGTAAAGTTCATGTGTCACACAGGCCCCACCAAGCCATGGATTCGTCGACAAGCACTGTGCAAGTTGGTGGCAGCCAAATAATGGTGTGGGCTTTGTTTAAATGGGATGAACTGGCTCCTCTTGTAGAGCTGAACCGATCGTTGACTGTAAGTGGTTATATTCGGCTGCTGCTAGACCATTTGCAGCCGTTAATAGACTTGGTAAAGAAATATAGAATTTCTATGGATGACAATGCGCCACGTCACAGTTGTTCACGACTGGTTTGAAGAACATTTGTGGAAGATTCGAGCGAATGATCTGGCTGCCCATATCACCCGACATGAATCCCATCCAACATTTACCGGACACAATCGAGAGGTCAGTTAGTGCACAAAATCCTAGGCCGGCAACACTTACGCAATTATGAACGGTCATAAAGGCAGCATGGCTCTATTGTCCTGCAAGAGACTTGCAACGGCTTGTACAGTCCATGCGACGTCGAGATGCTGCGCTATACCAGTCACAAGGAAGTTCTCCACGGTGTTAGGAGGTATCCCATGACTTTTGTTACTTCAGTGTTTGTTACTTTGTATTATTCTAGGCAGCAGTTACAAACGTGAGATGGAAGATTGCCAGTAGCTTCCACAGTACCCGTTCGGTACTGAACTCAACGCACTTTTCCAGAAAAAGTGGTAATTCCCCTCTCTCATACACAGTCCAAAATGTGACTATCGCCCACGTTCAAGAGCAACGTGCAATAACGACTCACAGATGGAAGATGGCAGCGCTAGCACTGGACGGTGGGGGTGACGCAGAAGTAGTGCAGTCTTTACCGTAACGCGAAAACGGAGTGATTTGTCTGGCATCCAAAAGGGCATGATTATTAGATTTCGGGACAAGGCTGGAAGCATTTCCGAAACGACTAAGTTTGTAAACTGTGGCCTGCTGTTGTGGTTAAAGTATACCGTGCATGGCAAAAGGGCGCTATCCAAAACTGGAGCCGAAGCAACTGTGGTGCAACAGGGCAGTAGATGACAGGACCGGGCTAACCGACGGCTGCGGAGATGTATGCAGGCGAATAGACGCGCAAGTAACTGTTGAGCGACTACCTGCCCAGATGAACCAAGAGGATACCAGTAGTGCCTCCTCAACGACTGTTCAGCCAACGTTGCTGCGAATGAGTTGCAGCAGCAGGCGTCAGCACCCGTACTGACTGCTATACATCGGCGACGAAGGTTGAAATTTGCACGCCAGTGAGTGGAGACAGAAGTCTTTTTCAGATGAACCACGTTTTATGCTCCGTCATACAGAAAGCAAATTCCCTACAACAATCGTAGGAAGGGTCCAGGCTAGCGTAGGGAACGTTGTGGACTGTGCTTTCTTGGTATTGTGTGGGTGATCTCGTCATTCTGGAGAGCATAATGGATCAACGCCAGTATGCATCTGTCATTGAATACCACGTCCAAGCCTACATCGAGTTGCTTTTTCCTCGGCACGATGGTATCTACCGGCAGGCCAATGCAACGAATCACACAGCTCGCAGTAGTAGGTGTGTGGTTCTAAGAGCACCTGGATGAGTTTACCTTATCCCCTTGGTCACCAGACTCCCCGGATTTATATCCAACCGAGGATCTATGCGACCACATCAATCGGGCTGTTCGCACCATGGATCCTCAGCCGAGAAACGTAACGCAGCTGGCCACTGCACCTTGGTACCTCCTGGAACCTAACTGACTCTCCTCCTGCACGTCTCGCAGCAGCCCGCGCTGCAGATCGTGGTTATTCAGGCTTTTAACAGGTGGTCACATTAATGTGAGAGGACAGTGTAGATGTTAACGCATCAAGTAATCTTCTACACCTTGTACTCCCCCCCCCCTCCACGATTTGGTGAACTCTGAATGTATTTCGGCATCTCGATAATGTAAGAAAACAAGAAGATGGTTCAAATGGCTCTGAGCACTACGGAACTTAACTGCTGAGGTCATCAGTCCCCTAGAACTTAGAACTACTTAAACCGAACTAACTCAAGGACATCACACACATCCATGCCCGAGGCAGGATTCGAACCTGCGAACATAGCAGTCGCGCGGTTACAGACTGTAGCGCCTAGAACCGCTCAGCAAATAAGAAGATGGGATGTCGGTTAGATACCAGGGACAAAATAATGTGGAAGGCACAGTATTCGTGTCATCGAAGCATGGCCGGCGCTTCGTCGCCGCTTGTGCAACCCCCCTCTCCCCCTGCCAACCCCAACTGGGGGGGGGGGGGGGGAGTTCTCAGACAACGGCAGCATTCGACTCCCTGCGGCGCCAACCATATTTCTCTTTTAATTAAGTTGCGACGACACACCCTAATTTTTCACGGCATCTCTGACAAATTGTATTTACGCCCGTGTACGCAGCGGTGGTCGCGAGTGTCGGAAGATTAATTTCTTAGAGGGAGAAATATGGCTCTAAACAGCGTAGAAACTATGGGCAAGATGACGACCAAGTTTTTTTTTCTTTTTGCTAAATTAGTTAGAAAAACCTGTATGAATTTCATTTACAAAGATGGGGACAGCAGACGTGAGTAAGTGGCCTTTGCGAGAGGTTCTTCACAAGCAAACGTTGGCAGTGAAGCTCTAAGCGAGGTGGTGCCTTGGTCAGGACGCTGCACCTACAGACGGGAGAACGGTGTTGTAGCGTCGGTCCGACCACTCTGATTTAGGTTTTCCCCGTTTCCCCTAGAATGAGTAAGGGAAGTGAGAGGCATGTGGTCCGACTCTTAACAGCTTCGTAGCCAACAGGGCGTGGAATTATAGTCTCCCCACCCCTCTCTCCACTTGGCGTTGAAGCACGCAGTGTTCGCACGGTAATTATTGTGGAGAGCAAGCTGAGAAGGTAGCGAACAGGGTGTGGCCAAGGCGTTATAGATGTCTGAAAGATGATTATACGAGGGTTGTCCAGAAAGTAAGGCCTGATCGGTCGCGAAATGGAAACCACAGTGAAAACCAGAAACGTTTTATTTGCAACAGTTAGGTACACCTTCCACCCACTTCTCTACATAGTCGCCGCTTCAACTTCGAGTGTTGTTGTAGTGTTGTATCAACTTTCCAACATCCGCGTCACAGAAAGCATCCGCCTGTGCTTTCGGCTAGTTATCTGCACTGGTCTGCAGCTCGTTGTTTGTGGAAAAATTTTGTCTTCATAGCCTGCGGTTATTGTGAGCATAGATGAGACTTATGGGGAGCCAATTACGGGCTGTATTGTGGGGGATCAAACACTTCTCATCGGAAACGCTGCAGGAGCGTCTTCATTGCCCCTGCAGTGTGCGGCCGGGAATTGGCATGAAGGCAGTTGCGTTATGTGGGCTGCATGACACAGGCGAAACCTCTAACCATGCCCTCATACTTGGCGGGAGACACTATTCCCTACACATCTTTACGTGCTCACTGTTCACTCTAAACTGTAAAGAACGACGTGACACGATTGATGGTCATACTAGAGACACTGCCCAACACATCTGTGCAAAGCTTTACCGAGTTTTCCCACTGGTTTCCATTTTGCGACCGATCGGAACTTACTTTCTGGACAACCCTCATATCTCAGAAGGAAGTTTCACCGCTAAATACGTAATTATGTATGTGATTGGGGGTCTAAGTAGCATCACCAGACGTATGTCTGTCTTTTATGAACTTGTACCACTATATAAATTTATGTTGCCTTACTCAAATGACTAAAAAATTGATAGTGTTCAAAATCTAATCAACAGTAGCACCAAGGGCTCCTGTACAACAGCTTCTATGGGAGGGCCAGACATGTGGATATGAAGTATTTTTTAATATTTTGTAAGATGAACGCTCACTTGTAAGTAGCCATAAAAGAGTTCCAGTTCCTACCCTGTGAAAAGCTTGCGCAATATCGACTTTTATGTCATTTTTTTTAAGAAGAATATCTGAATACATTTCCTGAGAACTGTGGAGGGAGCGCGGAGGTCAGGGAGCGGGGGCGGTCCCCCCACCTTTGCCCCCAGATATGGGTGCCCTTGAGCAGCACTACAGGAGACGAAATGTAAGCTGGGACAAGACAAGGATTGTAGAAGGAATCCGTCGCGTCCTTGCTGAAGGACGCATTCTGGAAGCTTTTATTTATTTCTAACCCAAAAATAGCTCCTAATTTTTTTCTCTTTTGTTGGATAAATAATTAACGTAATACGAAATTGAACAAGTTTATGTTGTTCTGTTTGAGAACATACTGACGTAGTAACTACTGAAACAGTTCCCATGTGTTGCGTCGCACCGTTTCGCGGAGACTATATCAAAGAGGCAGCTGCACGTCATGTTCAGCAGCTCTCATCGGTAAAAAGCCTGAGATTATTACTATAATCACCTGTTAGTACGTTGTTGTACAACATGAACATCAAAGGTCCCATAAACTTCCTTGGTACAACTCTGATGTGATTTTACACCTATCAATGACTTGCCATCCAAGATGACATGCTGCAATTTCTTCCCATTCCAGTCACGAATTGTGCTTAACATCGCATATTATCGTAGTTTTAGTAATAAGCGTTCGTATTGTACTGAATCCATTGCTTTTTGCTCTAAGATTTTAAAATGTATTTTAAATGAATCGTATCAAGAAAGTAAGTATGATTTGACTAGTAAAGACAAAAAACGCCTGCGTCATTCAGCACCGTACGTCACCTGGCTTTTCTTGTGAATGACTTCAAAATATACGTAAGCTGGCGAGATATATGAGAATTTGATAATTAACGTTATAAAATCCCCCTCCCCCATTTTGTGAATTATAACTTGCATTTCCATAGAAGTTGAGGATAATAATCACTTATCCACTGGAACACGCTCCTAAACAAAAGAAACAATTTTAAATGACAATGAAATCTGACAGGAATACGGATAGAAAGAACAAGCTTACGCAAAAGCGCAATAAACAGAGGGAAAATCATGTAATAGAGATGTTTTACTCAACATTGAACATCAGTTGTGATTTGTGAGCTACTAGTTTCATTATTTCAACGTGTGACTAAGAACACCTATGCCGATTCTGTTAACTCCAAAAATTCTCCTTAATTGCAGTTGGTCATTGCTTTTTAATGACTTACCAGTCTGTTTTTTAATTAGTATTGGCAAGTGCAAGTTGTTGGGCTCCCCTACTGAAAGATTTCGATGAAAAGTGCATCCGTATCAGACTTAACTTACGAGCTGAAAATCACTTGCGAAAGATAAGTTCCAAGGGAGCATAAAATGCAGGATTCTAAGGACTATATGACCGCTGGGCGATTTCATTGAGAGTACTAAGAACGCTGCCGCAGCAGATCGCAAGTTTGTGATTCACGAAAAGAGCGAATTAAAAGTGAGCAATTCCTGTAGGTAAATTAAATTGCCTAAAGCTAGAACTGAAAAACAAAAGCAAGTAAATAATTCACCCCTTTTGGCTTTCATACGTTGAGATGAAGTAACTTTAAATGTTACCTGAACAATATCTTACAACCACATCAAGGAAAATAATATTAAAAATATGACAAATACATCGTTATAAGGGAAATAAGCTGTGCGGAAGTCACTTGCGGTTTAGATTGCCTACCACTGCAGTATATTTCGGATCACACGTGCTATAAAACAGGTGCTAAGTCAAACAAAGACCGACATTTAGCACACAGAAATACAGCCCGATAATCTGAGAAACAAAAGCTTATTTTAAACGAGACTAATTCGCAATGCGATCCGAAATATGTATTCCCACCACATTTCATCAAAACGTGCCGCTCCAAAAATTCCGTCTTGTGCACTAGGCAAAAAGTCCGAATACCTACTTGAATATGGCTTGTTACAAGTCGCGAGACTGCCCTACTGAATGATCGACCATCCAGTAGTAGGAAACAGAATTCAATGTTTTACCTGTATGGATAGCACTTGCACTTTACAATCGACGCACTGAACGACAGCACAACCAAACAATTGAGAAACATAAAGCGTATTGCAGATTCAGGAAGAATGAAAAGGCTCGTGTTGCTAAGTGGCTGCTTTTCTACGTATGTATCTCATCGAGTGAGGTCGTACAATAATTAAATCTCTGAATTAGCTTTCAGGAACAGTGGATTTCGATCTCCTGATCAGCTAAGCGGAATTAGGCTTCCAGTGGTCTTTTCAAAAGCACTTCAGGCGAATGTAGAGATGGTTTCTTTGAAGAGGCCGTTTCCGGTTTTCGTGCATCATCATTATCTAACAATAAGTTTACTACGGGTTATTAAATACTAATCTTACTTTACTCCACATTCCTGTGATATTCCAGGTGAATAAGTTTTACAATACTTTTATTATTTATTTGTGTTTCTTATTTATATACACGTAAATAAATTCGGCATTCGTGGTTCGTGATAGTAATATTCTGTTTACCACTATTACCCTGCATACCCGAATACGATGTATTTCAACATCGGTATATTCAAATACCTGCTTCTTCACTTTCATGCATATATACAAGAAAATTATAGAAGAAAACTACTGGGAGAACTGGAGCCGTGCTGACGCAAATGATCTTAATTCTAATACAGCATACTTTCGAAATGAACTTGGAATAAATAGGACAGAGGAGAAAAGGTGTCTGTAAACAGCTTTTATCAGACGTAAGTACGGGAGGTTGTGGAATATAATTATAAAATGAACACTACTTTAATGTGGATATACTGAACATACTTTAATTTGGATGGAGAGAAAGAATTGAAAGCAAATATAGGACATACAGAAATATGAAGACAAATATAGAGAAATCGGCTCAGGACAGCCGGAATGGAGGATTATATACAATACATTTACAGATTATTATTGAAAGAGAAGTATCATATACCCAAAAATCTGTATTTCGTTATCACCAGATTTGGAAGTAACTTGCGAAAATAGAATTCTCCTGTTTTTACAGTTACTGAGGAGTGCAAGAGACCTAGACAATATTATCAGTATAAACTTACCGGTTTGCTGAATAATGAGAGTACCACGTGTTATATGGAGAAGCAATGCAACTGCGTCTTTCATGTGTATGACATATTGAGATATTCTCTTTATGTGTAGTTTTCACACATTATTCAAAGATGCGTTGCATTTCTCATCACCAGTGGTGCTTTCAAATTTACTACGGTATATTTAGATTATGTGACGGTATAACTACTTTGTAAAATACTAGCCATATGCTCCAGTTTTGTAACTGGGTGGCTGTTTGAAACAAGTGATTAAGTTAATCCTGTAATAATGAGTGTGGAACTTTTTTCAGGAGTTACTAGCCTCTGTCTAAAATCTCCCCAGTTTAACGTGCCTGAGACCAATCTTTTCCGAGCAGTCCCTAGCTTTTAATTTTGAAGTTTTCTTTCAGATGTTACATTAAACGAGGGGTCGGTAGTAATTAAGTTTCAGTTCTTAGGAGTTCGCTCATGATTACATTAGCCCACTTTCAATATCCACTTATTACTCACATAACTTTGTTTGTGTTACAATAATGATCAGTTGCTGGCTTGCAACGTAAAGTAAACTTTATTAAATGGCCGAGCTGTAATGAGAGTATCTGCGGCAAAATTTGTGAAGTATTGGAAATTAGCAGCTACATTTCCTGTGAGGAGGCTTTCGCTTTACTACTACTTTCTGGAGATATGCGTGTTATCGCTATCCTCTGCCAGAAATTCATTACTGTGTCAATGAACTTGCAAGTTCCAAACGCAATTACATGATGTATAGCCGTCATCACTGCTTGACTTAATTCTCTCTCTCTGCGTAATTTATCGGTGTTGTTGTTGTTGTGGTGGTCTTCAGTCCGCAGTCTGGATTGATACTGGTCTCCACTCTAGTTTTGCCTGTGCAAACCTCTTCATCTCTACATAATTAATGCTACCTACTTGCATTTCAACCTGTTTATTTTAGTCAACCCGTGGTCTCCCTTTACAAGCTTTACCCCTCACACGTCCTTCCATTATCAAAGACATCACTGTTTGATGCCTCACTTAGGTTGTGCCATACATTCCCTTTTTCCACGTTTCAATCAAGTACTCCAGCTTTTACTCGACCTACCCATCTACTTTGCAACATCCTTCTGTAGTGCCACATTTAAAAAGCTTCTCTTTTTGTCTCAATATCGTATTGTGCTGTCTCACATGCATTCAATATTACCCCCCAGAGAAATAGTTTCAGGAAAGACTTCCTAACATTTAAGTTTATAGTAGGTGTTAACAAATCCTCTGTTTTAGAAATAATTTTCTTGCTACTGTCAGTCTGCATTTATATCCTCTCTCTGTGCCCATTGTTAGACATTTCGCTATCTCACTCCTATTAGCGGCTCATTTCCTAATCTACATCCGTCAGCATCATCTGGTTTAATTCGACTACATTCCACAGCCCTCGTTTTATTTTTGTCGATGTTCATCTTGTAACCTCGACGTCATCCATTCGTTTCGACTGTTCATCCAAGTCCTCTGTATTTCTGACAGAAATATAACGCCAACTATAAGTCACAAACCCTTATTCCTTCTTCCTCCTTTCTAAGAATTCCTTTGCGGCTTGCTCAGTATAGAGACTGAATAAATAGGGGATAGGCTGCAACCCTTTCTCAATCCCGTCTGAACTCCACAACTACTTTTTTCCTCTCACGTTTATCGATCATTATAACTGGAGACTGGCTACTGTACAAGGTGTAAATAACCTTTCGTCTCCTGCGATTTATTCCTACGATCTTCCGGATTTCAAGGAGTATGTTTCAATTAACATTGTTAAAAGACCCAGAATGAAATTTTCACTCTTCAGTGGAGTGTGCGCTGATATGAGACTTCCTGGAAGATTAAAACTGTATGCCTGACCGAGACTCGAACTCGGGTCCCGCACGCAATTTTAATCTGCCAGGAAGTTTCATTGTCAAACGATTTCTAGGAATTTTTTCAAGCTATCTTCTAAGATAAAATGTAGTTTCAGTATTGCCTCCTGCGTTCTTACGCTTCTCTGGAATCCAAACTGATCTTACCTGAGGTCGGCGTCTACCGGTCTTTACATTTTCCTTTAAATAATTGATGTCGGTGTTTTGCAACACTGATATATTAAAAGGATGACTCAGCAATACTCACACCTGTCAGCAACTGCCTTCTTTGGATGACTAATCATTACATTATTCTTTGAGTCTGAGGGCATTTCATCTGTTACCACATTTTGCATACCAGGTGAATCGATTTTTCTTTCTATGTTCTGCCAAGGATATCAGTTAGTTATTTTATCTTTCACTTATTGGTTATGCGATTTATTAAAATGGCTATTAAACAAATCATCGTGGCTGTTTCTATTTTACTAACATATATTCTTAAATTTTGTTCACTGTACATCAAAATACCTAAACCTAAACTCTCTAGAAACCTATTACTGTAAAAAAAGTGGGGAATGGAGAAAAACACCATCTGAGAAGGGACAAGATTCGGAATAATTTAGCCATAGCACTTGATACTTACAAGCCGTCCGCATCAACAGAGAGCCGGCTACAAATGGAAGGAATTGTAATGTGTGGTTTCTAAGAAGATTCGAATAAACTCATAATATATTTTTTAACCTATTGCGTTCCTTGATTACTCATTTTGAAACTTGTTACGCTAATTTGAAGTCGTCTGTGCTCCAAACAAGTACTAAATACTGTAGCATGACTACTGCTATTACGCTTAGCCATTGTGAATAGTTTTGAAAAGCATTACCGTATGTTAAATCAATCATAGCTACATATACCTAAAACAAGTCAGTTAATGAAATATTTGTTTCCCAACTACTTCTGAAATGTTTCATGCCTACCTTCAGACCGGTTTACATAATTATTATTAAAACTTCATATTGACCACTAGAGATTGATAAAGATTCTTCCCTTTAGAATGTACAATTTAATATTACTGTGTTATCAGTTTCAGCGTCATTTCACACCTTACGTGTTCCAATAATCATCACACATGTTTGAAATGCGATATTTTTCTTTACTGAGGTCATCTAACGGAGCATAAGCCGCTTAGTTTTTTGAACATGAACTCTGGACTTATCGTCATCTTCAATTTAGCTGTCTACCATGTTCGAAGTAAGGGCTGCATAGCGTTAGATCGTGCAATTGGCCACTAAGAACTGTTGTTTGGCAATGATAAGGCACTCATCTCATTGTGCAATGGGTGGATTCATGTTTGATGTAAATTTTCCATTAATAATTTTCACTCAGTTGCTACCTCTAAAAATACGAATTTACAAATAATGCGCACTAAGTATTATTTAAAATGAGCAAAGAAAAATTAGAAATATTATTCTTTCGCTTTGTGGAGAAAGGTATCACGTTTACTGACAGATACTGTTCACAGTATCAGAGAACAGGAGAGAACTGCGAATTTATTCCGATAATGAATGGAGTACAAAATTATTGCTAATGTTTGAAGGACTTACGGTACTTGTGGAATATTGCAACCACATACTCATAATTTATTTATTGCGAGTGCTCAACGTGTTCTCCCTTGCTGATTACGGAGATATACTGCACTGGCAGAGTCTATAACAAGTTCAGTGCCCACTCAATGTAGTATGTTCGTATTAATTGTGTCGAAGCCCCAGATTTACATATTCTATCTGTTCATTATACGAGTAAAAAAAACTGCAACTTCATCATTAAAGATACGTTTATTACTAAATCCATCCGCTTACATTCTTTGTTTTTTTCCGTATAGACAAATCAGAGAAACCGAATTTGTATTTTGTCTTCAGAGCTTGTAACTACTCTAGATGGTGTGATTTACTTTTAAGTCGTTTTCACATGGCCGTGTATTGTTTATCTGTGTCAATGTTCACTTCGCCGATTCCTCTGGACAATGTAGGAAACTCATCAGCACGTGGTGAATCGTTTGTTCGTTCTTTGTCAGTCGATGGATTAATTTCAGCTTACACAGGCGTGGAGCATCGTTACGAAATCTGGTTCCCCCTTTGCAAACATTTGCGAACGTAATTCAGCCACAGCGTAAGCTGTCTCAGTACCTGGAAAGATCTTTATTAACAGTTAACTGCGGCACTCTGTTGAAAGAAGGCTGAAGCTGATGCGACGAAACGAAATCTTGCAGTTCCTCGGTGTTAATGGAAAGTTTTCTTCGTCTGTAGCCAAGTTGAAGACTTATAACGGCCATTCTGTACCTGATATTGTCTACGAACACTAGCGTATTTAATATGAACAACCATAAATCTTTCTGGCGTGAGTGATATCGTTTCAGTTCTAATTCTCAAATAATTTTCACCGCCAGAATAGGCGAGAAGTTCTAAACTGCGCAGATAGGTGGAATTACCATCACTAACGAATTCTAATCTTGCATTTCGTGCGTTTAAGTCAAGGTCTGTGCGCTGCCAATTCCTTCTCAAACTTAGGCACCCAGCACGTCAACTCGTAGGACTTTTATGTACACCGATGAGCCAACACATTATGACCGCCTGCTTAATAGCTTGTCTGTCCGTCTTTGGAATGAAATACATCACTGATTCTGCGTATCAGGGATCTGACAGTTTGTTGACAGGTTTTTGGAGGGAGAGGAAGTAGCATTAGACGTCAATGCACAGGTCATGTAATTCGCATAAATAACGGGCCGATAATTTGCGCACGCGGTGAACACAGATGGGTTCCATAGACTTTATACGAGGGCGGTTCAGAAAGTAACCTCCGATCGGTCACAGTGCGGGTTGTGGGGGGAGTAGCGACGCCATCTGTGCGTTCACGCACTCAACAGGTCAGTCGGCATCAAGCCGTGGTCGAGTGAACGTCGTACCTGCGCTAGTTTAGTTTTTGTGGCAGTTTGAAATGTGTGCTGCAATAGAAAACCCCGCCAAATGTGAAGTGCGTTATGTCATAAGGTTTTTTACAGCCAAAGGATATTCTGCAGCAGCTATTCATCGTGAGCTTTGTGCCGTGTACGGACCAAGAGTTATGAGTGAAGGAGTTGTCCGTGAATGGGTACGTTTATTTAAAAGTGGACGAGAAAACGTTCATGATGAAGAGAGGAGTGGTAGACCATCATTGGTGACTGACGAACTCGTTCAGACAGTTGATGCAAAAGTTCGTGAAAATCGACGTTTCTCAATGTCGGAGTTGTCTACTGGTTTTCCACAGATTTCTAAGACTCTCTTGTACGAGATAGTGACAGCAAGATTGGGTTACCGTAAGTTCTGTGCACGATGGGTGCCCAAAATTCTTACCGACCACCACAAAACTCAAAGAATGGCCTCTGCATTAGACTTTCTGTCACGTTATGAGGACGAAGGAGAACCATTGTTAAACAGAATCGTGACCGGTGACGAAACCTGGATTAAGTACGTGAACCCTGAGACAAAAGAACAATCAAAGATGTGGGCACATTCAAATTCGCCTACCAAACCAAGAAAAGCCTCGCAAGATTTTTCTGCCAGAAAACTGATGGCAACGGTGTTTTGGGATGCCAAAGGGGTGTTGTTGGTTGAATTCATGGAACGTGGTACGACCATTACTCAAGACGTGTACTGTGAAACAATAAAAAAGTATCAGGTGAATTTGTTCGCCAAGACATCAATGTGAGTTCACATCAAGCGCCACAAAACACTGTATCACGGTTCTGGCTCCCAGACACGGACAATTACACTGCTGAAAGACTACATCGCAGGCACGAAGGGATGCAAGTGGTTCGCTGCTGTCAGTATGTCTTCGATTACTATCACAGGTCCCATGCAAGCGCAGGCGAATGTCTCCCATAGCCTCATACTGCTCCCACAACCTGCGTCTGTGGCGAGCCGCACGTTTCGAGACGCCGTTCACGTCGATGACGGCGTTTGTGGAGACGAACATCGACCTAGTGTAGCAAAAATGTGATTCGTCCGAAGAGCCGATACGTTTCCATTGATCAACGGTGGAATCCCGATGGTCCCGTGCCCACCGCCATCGTAATTGACTATGTCGTTCGATCAATATGTGAACACACAGATGTGGTCTGCTGCGGAGCTCCGTGTTCAACAATGTGCCTCGAACGGTGTGCTCCGAAACCCTGGTGCGTGCACCAGCATTGTGCTCTTTCGGCAGAGATGCCACACATTACCATCTCTCCTACTTGACAGAGCAGACACGCCTCCGAATCCCACGTTCTTGAGGAGTCGTGGACGTCCAATCATTTAGCGCCAAGTGGCAGTTTCATGTCCTTATATCTCTTTCCGTAGACGCTCACGACAGTAGCACGTGTACATTCGATCAGCTTCGCCCTTTTCCGAGAAACTCGGTCACAGGCTCTGCGTAATAATAATCAGCCCTTTGTCAAAGTCCTTTATCTCAATGGATTTCCCCATTTGTAACCCATATCTTCGCTAGGAGGATCTCCTGTCCGTGTCTACTCCGCTAACATACTTTTGTTACCGCGTCAAGTACCGGAAACGCCACCAGGCCCATACAGTTTCGCGGTGGGCATTGGTCACAATGTTTTGGCTCTTTAGTGTGTCTCGTATGTGCTGTCGGCGTCACATACAGAAAGGTTGTCGCAGTAACAGGACTGAGCTATGTCAAAATCTCCTTGCAAGAGTTAAGCATTTTTTTTTTTTTTCAGAAGCTGGTGGCTGAGAACGACGCAGTACAGTAGAGGGTGGAAGGAAGGGCTAGTGTGTGCTCGCTGGCAGACCGCGTGCCGCCTTTGTAATTACGCGGCGTGCGTCCGCCATTTTCATTACAACTGTCTCCTCTTTTCCTCATTGCGTCCGCCTTTAAATGCGACCGTACTTAGCTCCCGGTACGCGGCAGAAAATTTTTGTTGCGGTGCCGTTGTCAACATTCTCGGCGTTGTCGGCTGTCGCGTCAAATTTAATTTCAACTCGCTCAGCATTTACGTGCAACCTACAGTGCCTGCATTACAACGCTTTTTTATGCTAAATGAGCACCCTGCTTCGCCTTAAGCTTTTTCTGAACGCGTAATAACATCGTATTATTCTGTTTCCAGGAGACTGTTGCGATTGAAAATGTAATTTCCGACGTAAATTCATTAACGTCGCCTCGAGTGAACGACTTGATTTAGTGCCTCCCCGCCGTAGGCTTCCGGAAGGACTAGATGTTCGGCTATAAGGCGTCATTACGTTGGTAAAAGTATGCGGTCTCCGACCAAC
Source organism: Schistocerca cancellata (assembly GCF_023864275.1). Classification (NCBI taxonomy): domain Eukaryota; kingdom Metazoa; phylum Arthropoda; class Insecta; order Orthoptera; family Acrididae; genus Schistocerca; species Schistocerca cancellata. Next base: position 607,726,165 of record NC_064627.1, read on the forward strand.
TACACCGTACGCACCAACGTTTATATACGAGAAACATGAATGATTTTGTATCGTGATTGTAGCCTGCCGTCGCTCACTATCATGCAAGATATTTTATCTGGTTACCTGACAGACATGTTCGGGTAATTCCACAACGGGTCTTCAGATGAGAATCATTTGAAGATATATGGCAGGTGCCACAATCACGGAACAATATCAAATATTCAGTACTCAGACAAATTTGAAGAATGATACGAATGATAACTGCCACTAGATAAATTCCTTACCAACTCAAATATCACTTGATACATTAAGGTTGCTAGTAATCTGTTTTCATCTAAAGGAACAATTATAAGGAACTCATAATACGATAGCCAACATAATTTCGTAAGCTAAATAACAACCGGGGAATATCAACTTTCAGAACAATGCCGTGTTTTGGATTGGAAGTAGAAGTTATAGTTGTGATGAATTCAGTGATAAAATTGTATCATTGGACTAACAAGAAATTGTAGTTTAAGACAACTACTAACGCCAATAGATTTGTCAGCATGATGGGTAGAAGCAAGCTCACATCAACTGCAGCCCATGACCGTCGACTATCCAGAGCCGGCCGCGGTGGTCTAGCGGTTCAGGCGCTCCGTCCGGAACCGCGCGACTACTACGGTCGCAGGTTCGAATCCTGCCTCGGGCGTGGATGTGTGTGATGTATTTAGGTTAGTTAGGTTTAAGTAGTTCTAAGTTCTAGGGGACTGATGACCACAGATGTTAAGTCCCATAGTGCTCAGAGCCATTTGAACCATTTTTGACTATCCAGTCTGATCTCTACGAACTGCTGCAGCTGCTATCGCAATCATAACTTGCATTCTACACAACTCGTCAGCACCAATCTGTAATTACTGCCATGATTTTCTTATGTGTCAGATGTACTCAAATGAACGAGGTTTCTGTGCTACAGCAAAAACAGGGACCAGCGTGTGAACGTCATCTGAAAACATATACGAATTCCAGTGTTAGAAACACTTTTCCGATCCCTGAATTCCTGCAACAGCGGAAGAAACTATGCTAACACAGCACAGAAAGCAAATGAGAAAGGTTAAAACGTAATAGCAGCAGTAAACTAATCACTGTAATTAATTTTAATGTCTCTCTCTCTCTCTAAACAGCAAATACATGAAAAATGTAATTTTTTTTCCGCAAAGTGAAAGATATATTGTGGAAATATTTTATATTTCACATTTCAGTTTCTAGATGTAGCAACAGTACATTGGCGGTGTTGAAACATATGCCTAAAAAGACGAAGCGTTCTACCATTTTATAGTTACGTTGTAGGAAATAAAACCTCTAATTGCATTTCTGTCTATATTTTAGGTACCGATGTGACAATAACAAACATCTTTTTCCTTTACGGATTCAAAGACAGCCAGTTTTTGAAATTCTTTCAGTTGTTAAATTGTGTGAGAACGAATGATACCTCCTTTTAACGCTCATTACTTCTCATTCACGCTGTTAATTTACGTTAATTGCTTGTCGGGTCACTAACCCGTAATTGGAGGGTGGAGAAGCTCACGGTCGAAATTGACGACTGAAAATGGTGTTACGTAATGTCAAAGCTATAGCGGACTCCGTCACAAACCGAAACGCAAGGTAACATTTGTCTTGACGTCAAACGTTTCTTACATTGACTAATTGTTTCAGACAAGATGCCGAATTTAAAAAATACAACTATGAATAAATTACGATGCTTTCCGCGAACACTGTTCAAATCCTTATGCCATAACACATCCTAGTCTGTCTTCACCATTTCTGCGTCACAATGTCTTTCTGAATCAAGAGGACTGGCGTTGAAACGTAGCTTTTGTCGTTTTCTTGGAGCGCTCAGAAGAGTGTAAGGGCTCTTTCAACAAGAATCAGTGCCGATTTCTATTATTATTTACGAGTAGAACAGACTTTTTGTGAGTAGACTACGTTCTAACAGCAAATTGTTTTCGAACATTCTTTAAGTCCGAAACTATTCTTACACTTTGAATTAGGTTCCTTCCCTGCGCTACTACTAAATTGGTGAAGGAGAAGCACATGTTCTTTTCCTGGAACCTCAATTCAAATACAGTTAACAAAAAAAATATAATTCATTTGGTGCAACAACTAAATTAAAAGTATATTTACATCTAATTAACTGGTAATACAAAATTTTCTTCTTTGCAAAAGCTGTGTCATTTAGTTAGAGATGTATAGGAAACTTTGACGCCGGAAACATAGTTATTTGTTCTAATAATTACTTCTAGTTAGCTATTTAAAAACCAGCTTAGTCCACACTCAGGAAATGATCACTGGGAGTGAGTTGCTGTTCTGCTCTAAGAGCTGGTAGAGGAGCTTTGCTGTTGCCTTCCTACTAACTGTTACAAAGCGTCAAGTGTGAATCTGTATCATGTGGACGACTGTGACGATGGCCTGTACTATTTTGTGTTGTGTTTGTGTTGTTATCAATGAAGAGAGGGGGGAGAGTAAAAGCAGGTGCCGGTAAATAGCCTTTTCCTCTCGTATAACACCAGTGGACCACATCTACAATGTCATATACCCTCACTCCATGGGACACTGCGGAGAGATTTGGAATTTAATCCAGGGTGTTGAAGCAACGTCTGGTGATGAATCACTGTACGTCAGCGTCTTTCGTACCCTTGCAGGCCAAATGCTAGCGATAACAATTTCTTCCACCATCAGCATTCGGACTTCGTATCACTACGTCCAGCCCCACTCCAGAGGCACTCGAGACTATGAGCGAGGGTATCCAAAAGCGATGAACCTGTTTTTGAAAACAGACCGGCCATTAATGAATTATCCGAATCGGACGTAAATCAGTGGATGTGACGTACAATTACAGGCAAATAAATGATTAAAATTCCACAAAAATTTGAGTATTTACTCAAGAGACAGTCCTTCACAAACTGAGCAAGCCAATAACGTGTAGATCCACCTCCGGCTCTTATCCAAGCAGTTATTCGGCTTGGCATCGATTGATAGTTGTTGGATGTCCTCCAGAGGGATACCGTGCTAAATTCTGTCGCCACCGACAAGAGATCCGACAACCTTGCTGGCCAAGGTAGGTTTTGGCATGCACGAAGACAGGCAGTAGAAACACCTGTCGTGTGCAGGCCGGTATTATCTTGCTGAAATGTAAGCCCAGGATGGGATGCCACGAAGGGCAACAGAAAGGGGCGTAGAATCTCGTCGACCTACCGCAGTGCTATAAGGATGCCTTGGGTGACAACCAAAGGAATTTTAATTTTAATAATTAACAGCCTCAGTTGCGCCGTTTACCTAGAAATTTACCTGGGTTTTAGTCGGGATAACCCAACCTTCTTCAGAATAACAGTAACTATCGTTTATCCATAGTGGACATCGTCAAGCTAAAACTACAAATCCATAACTTATCGTCAGACTGCAAAACGTATCTGGAACTGCCTCAACCCAACTTCGCGACCGCGATGCGGCAGCCACGAGTGCTGTACTTGTGAGTTCCAGTCTTACAGTGTGACGATAATTTATGGATTTGTAGTTTTAGCTTGACGATGTGCACTATGGACAAACGGTAGTTACTGTTATTCTGAAGAAAGTTGGGTTATCCCGACTGAAACCTAGCTAAACTGTGCAACTGAGGCTGTTAATTATTAAGATTAAAATTAATATTTATACAGTTGCTGGCAGGGCCGCGAAATGTTGAAGATATTTAAACAACCAAAGGAGTCCTGTTTATGAAAAGATATGGCATCCCAGACCATCACTGGTTGTTGGGCCGTATGGGCGGGTGACAGTCAGTTTGGTCTCCCACCGCTGTATCTCCGGACATGTCTTCGCTGGCCATCGGGGCTTGGACTTTCATTGACTGCAGCACAATTGTCTTCAGTGACGAGACCCACTTCAAATTAATCTCCAGCGATGACGTGTCTTGAGGCGCCCTGGTCATAGGAACCTGGAATCGCATTGACTAGAGTAGAATTGTCTTCAGTGACGAATCCCACTTCAAATACCAACTTAACTGTTACCCACTGCCCACCATACTGCCTGACAGCCAAGAGTGACGGTCGGAAGTGCCATTTCTTCTTATAGCATGAACCTTTAGTTGTCCTTATACCACTGCGCCATCTCGACGATGTTCTACACACCATTTTTTTGCCCTTCAGACAAGCCATCCTGGGCTTACATTGCAGCAAGATAATGCCGACAGAGTTTCTACTGATTATCTTCGTGCTTCCCAAACCCTACCTTGGCCACAAACCTCACTGGATCTCACCCCAGTGGAGAACGTTTGAAGCCTTATGGGCAGGGCCCTCCAATCATCTCAGGATTTTGACAATCTGATGAGCTTCCTACACAGAATTTGGCACGATATTCCGCAGGAGGACATCCAACAACTCTATGAATCAGTGCCAAGTCGAATGCTTGATTGCATAAGAGCCAGAGAATTACTGCTGGGCTGTTGTGGGGGAGGAGACCAGACAGCGAGGTCATCGGTCTCATCGGAGTAGCGAAGGACAGGGAAGGGAGTCGGCCGTGCCCTTTCAAAGGAACCATCCCGGCATTTGCCTGGAGTGATTTAGGGAAATCACGGAAAACCTATATCAGGATGGTAGGTCGCGGGATTGAACCGTCGTCCTCCCGAATGCGAGTCCAGTTTGCTACCCACTGCGCCACCTCGCTCGGTCCCAGGGGATTACTTCTGCAGTTTGAGTCAAATTGGGAATTTCAGTTAGACAGGAAGATTGCTCAGATAGCCGAAGCTGTTAAGGGGAACGCTCGCGTAAAATGGGAAATCTGGTTTCAAGTACTGGTCCTATTCAAATCTTCACTCGTCGTCACTGAATTCCTTTCAATGCCCAGTTATGGCTAAGATAGGATTTTCAATTCCGTCATGTACATATACGGCCTTGGGTTCATAAACGGTGTATTTTTTTTTTGGACATACCCAGAATAACGGACGCCACACATATGAATATTTTATTTGCATATTATTGCGCTCGTGTCTCCCCTTTCTGGTTTCGTTTTCTGACTTTCCACATTTACTTCTACTTTCTGCACTACATAATTTGTAATTAAATGATTTTTTTTCTACAAACTTTAGTACTGTGTTTCTGTATGGAACTGTTTCATTTAAGAGTCTCAGAGGAAATTTTAACCCTAGAACACTACAAAAGGGAAGGGAGGGTATGTTTAAGAGACTAGTCAGGAAGTATCATTGCGCAAAGAAATGGGATTCCGAAGCGCTAAGGAATGAAGAGAGACGCTTGAAGTTCTCTGAGGCCATAGATACTGCGATAATGAATAGCTCAGTAGGCAGTTCATCTGATGAGGAATAGGCGACTCTAAAAAGGGCAATCACAGAAGCTAGAAAGAAAAACATAGACACTAGCAACACAACTGCGAAGAAACCATGGTGGCCTACCACCAAGAGCTGTTGCACAGCGATTTGATTCACGGATCCAGTATATGGCTTCTTCCGTGTATAGCGATTTTACGACTATGATGTGTGGGGTCAGAAGATAGCATCAATGTAATGCCGAAACTGGTATAAGAAGTTCATAAAATAAATTTCTACAATACATACGGCTGTTGGTAAATTATTGCATCAAGAAATACATACCAGCCGTTGTCCCACAGTCCATAATGGATCAACAAAGATGCACCGAACTTAGCTCGCATGTTCAGTTGCCTTTCAGGTGAGGTAAGCCATTGTTTGCTGTCCTCGTACATATTCACCCAAATAATTTTGGAACGATATTACTGCACACCGTAACAGTTACGGAGCAGTGGATTCAATAGTTGGAAACCACTGTGGCTTCCTTTCGCCAGTCCACAACGCAAAAACTGGCCAATATTTTGAGTACATCTTTATTGATTGGCTCACAAAACTGAACCTTGCTTTCAACAACGTTTGTTTCCAAATAACAGTAACTAACTCGCACATTGGGTAGAAGTTACATTTAAGTATATTAAGTAACTTTTAAAGGAAACTTTTGAGACTAAAAAATTTAGAATTTCCAGGTAAAAGTATAAATATGTTTTTATGATTGTAGCCAGTTTATCTGTCTCATAACAACAAAGGCGAATGACGCTAAAATGTGTACACCTAATCGCATCTGTATCTGATAAAACGCTAACACAATTTTCTAGAATTAGCATTATTATTACAGACTCTCTCAAAGCTCTAAGGATCTCTTCTTCTCATCTGTACAAATGGATCATTATTCCCAGCAAAACTGCAGTGTAAGGGAACTGACACCAATTAAAATTGTGATGGTCGTTGTGCTTCACTGTTATGTAATTTAATGAAATGGCGAGAAAAATGCAGAAACAGCTTTTATTCACCTACGTGTTGCACCTCCGCTCGCGCATGTTATTGCTATGTCTGTGACTGCAGCAACTAAGCTCCGGCTACATTCTCTGACTGCCGTCTGTGTGCAAGCGTGCCTGCAAGAGAACGCATATTGCTCTTCTCTGACGCGCGCGCGGTAATACACAGGCGCAGTGAAACCCTGAGCCGCTAGTTTAATGACACTGCTGCGGCAAACGCAAACACTCCCCGTTGCTACATCCTGTTATTGGGAAAGCTTGTATTCTCTTCTCGTTGCCATTACATTCCCTTTTTTCTATCTTCTTTCACATGAAAAGTCTCTATTCGCTCGTCGGTCGAAGTTACTAGTGTGACACAATACCGTCAGATTTTAATCGCTAATAACTGTTTGTTGCGCAGCATTTTTTGTCTGTGACGTCATCTACATCTGCATCTGCATGACAGCTCTGCAATTCATGCTTAAATGCCTGGCTGTGTGTCCATCGAGCCACTTTCAGGATATTTCTCTACAGTTCCACTGTCAAACACCGCGTGTGAAAAATCGCTTAAATCTTTCCGCACGATCTCTGATTTCATTTATTTTATTTAATCATTTCTTCCTGTGTAGGCTGGTGTCAAAAAAATATTTTCGCATTCTGAGGAGAAAGTTGGTGATTTAAAATTCGTAAGAAGATCTCACCCGACTCGCTTATGATACCGGTGACATTCTCTCCCCTATTTCGCTATAATACACTCCTGGAAATTGAAATAAGAACACCGTGAATTCATTGCCCCAGGAAGGGGAAACTTTATTGACACATTCCTGGGGTCAGATACATCACATGATCACACTGACAGAACCACAGGCACATAGACACAGGCAACAGAGCATGCACAATGTCGGCACTAGTACAGTGCATATCCACCTTTCGCAGCAATGCAGGCTGCTATTCTCCCATGGAGACGATCGTAGAGATGCTGGATGTAGTCCTGTGGAACGGCTTGCCATGCCATTTCCACCTGGCGCCTCAGTTGGACCAGCGTTCGTGCTGGACGTGCAGACCGCGTGAGATGACGCTTCATCCAGTCCCAAACATGCTCAATGGGGGACAGATCCGGAGATCTTGCTGGCCAGGGTAGTTGACTTACACCTTCTAGAGCACGTTGGGTGGCACGGGATACATGCGGACGTGCATTGTCCTGTTGGAACAGCAAGTTCCCTTGCCGGTCTAGGAATGGTAGAACGATGGGTTCGATGACGGTTTGGATGTACCGTGCACTATTCAGTGTCCCCTCGACGATCACCAGTGGTGTACGGCCAGTGTAGGAGATCGCTCCCCACACCATGATGCCGGGTGTTGGCCCTGTGTGCCTCGGTCGTATCCAGTTCTGATTGTGGCGCTCACCTGCACGGCGCCAAACACGCATACGACCATCATTGGCACCAAGGCAGAAGCGACTCTCATCGCTGAAGACGACACGTCTCCATTCGTCCCTCCATTCACGCCTGTCGCGACACCACTGGAGGCGGGCTGCACGATGTTGGGGCGTGAGCGGAAGACGGCCTAACGGTGTGCGGGACCGTAGCCCAGCTTCATGGAGACGGTTGCGAATGGTCCTCGCCGATACCTCAGGAGCAACAGTGTCCCTAATTTGCTGGGAAGTGGCGGTGCGGTCCCCTACGGCACTGCGTAGGATCCTACGGTCTTGGCGTGCATCCGTGCGTCGCTGCGGTCCGGTCCCAGGTCGACGGGCACGTGCACCTTCCGCCGACCAATGGCGACAACATCGATGTACTGTGGAGACCTCACGCCCCACGTGTTGAGCAATTCGGCGATACGTCCACCCGGCCTCCCGCATGCCCACTATACGCCCTCGCTCAAAGTCCGTCAACTGCACATACGGTTCACGTCCACGCTGTCGCGGCATGCTACCAGTGTTAAAGACTGCGATGGAGCTCCGTATGCCACGGCAAACTGGCTGACACTGACGGCGGCGGTGCACAAATGCTGCGCAGCTAGCGCCATTCGACGGCCAACACCGCGGTTCCTGGTGTGTCCGCTGTGCAGTGCGTGTGATCATTGCTTGTACAGCCCTCTCGCAGTGTCCGGAGCAAGTATGGTGGGTCTGACACACCGGTGTCAATGTGTTCTTTTTTCCATTTCCAGGAGTGTAAAAAAAAGCTGTCTCTTTCTGGAATTTTCCGACGTCCTCCGTCAGTCCTATCTCGTAAAGATCTCGTACCGCACATCAGTACTCTAGCAAAGGACGGACAAGCGTAGTGTAGGCGGACTCTTTAATGGGTTTGTTGCATCTCCTGAGTGTTTCTGCAAAAAAAAAAAAAAAAAAAAAAAAACGCAGTCTTTTGTTCACTCACAGCACGACATTACGTATCTGATCGTTACAATTTAAGTTGTTCTTAATTATAATTCCTAGGTATTTAGATACAGTGTGAAACACGACCACTTCCTATATCAGCAGCGTAGCTGTTGAGTATAAGGAAGACTATTATAGATGCAGCTACGTGTGGATGAAAGTGTTTTCTTCGACAACAAAGCTCAGAAACAACTTTTGTGTTGTCTCAAATAACACCGCAGTGACGACAACGAATCCTAGATAACCACTAAATGTGAGGTTAGTAAATACACTACAGGAGTCGGAATAAAAACGGCCAATGGTTCGATGAATACTGCTGGAACCATAGCTGACATATTCCTTAACAGCTAGTAAGAAAAATTTTTGAAACAAAAAACAGAACTGATCAAAAAATCATATACTATTATAGATATGTAGACACTTTAATGCTTATAGAAGGTAACTTAACCGACATAGAGGAAATACATTTATCACTGAATCAGTTACACCCCAAAATGAAATTCTCCATAGAACACGAAACTAACAAAACCATTAACTTTCTCAACAAAACTATTAAGAATACTAACAACAAACGTTGCTTCCAAATTTACAGAAAGTCTACCAAAACAGACTGTATTATCTATGCACACTCATGTCATCCAAAAGTCTACAAACTCGCATTCTTTCACACAATATTGAACAGATTAATAAACTTACCACTAGAAGCCGAAACAATCCAAAGGGAAATAAAAATCTTAGAATACATAGCCCAGCAAAACGATTATGACTCCAAAATTGTAACACAATTATACCACAATAAAACACAACCTGAAAGGTACAGTACACATAAAGAAATAACACTAAGCATACACACAACGAAAAAGAAGAAAACAAAATACGTAACCACGACCTATCTAGGAAACTTCTCGAACAAAAGTAACAAATTATTCAATAAAACCGACATCGCATTTGCATTTCAAAACACACACAGCCTCAAACACAAAATTCACAAAGGCAGCTCGAAAATTCGCATACACAACAATCCAGGCGTTTACAAAATGTCGTGTAACACATGTCAAAAATTCTACAAGGGCAAACTTGTAGAAACTTCAAAATTACATATAAAGAGCACGCCAGAGAAAGTGAAAACAATCCATCTACATTTTTTCAACATTTACAAGCAGAGAAACACTACGTAAAACCCATAAAGGAAGCACTAGAAATCCTCTGTATTACGCAAAAGGGAACATTGTTGAACATCCTTGAGGAAATAGAGATATTTTCACATGAATACAGCAATCCAACAAATTGATTCAACGAACAAACCGACCTAAAGCGCAAAAAGTATATAGAAAATTTTATTCACATTACAAATTAGGAAAAAGGGTAAAATAATAATGTCAGTGACTATAAAGGACACGTATCCATAGTAACAGCGACAACATGAGTAGTGTAAAACAGTGACAGAACACTAACATGAATCATAGACAACAATAATTATTACAAAAAATTAAAAACGTAAAATAAAACAAACTATCTTTAGGTAAAACATAATTAGAAACCAACCTATAAGAAAAAATAATAATAAACAACTTAATTTCACACATCACTCATTTATAATGGTACTATGTCAACATGTAACATCGCTGACCCACTGTCATCCAACTGTCAGAAAAGTAGCATATATGGTAAAAACAAGTAACATCCGATATACATCTCCTCTCTGCACCTGGGAGAAAGTAATAATTTCAAAACATACAGGACATTACAGCAACGGTGTTACGTGTAAGGTAAAACACCTAATGATATATTATAAATTTTCTGATTATAGTTACAAAACTATTATATTAAGACCGTCGCTTATCTATGTATTTACAGAGCACCTGACGATGGCAATTTGCCGAAATGGGCTCATTGTGAATGAGATAAAATATAAACAACTTACATAGCAGTGTAGCTGGCTATTATTCGTAAATAATCATGTAATTAAAAGACATATTTTGCACTGCGGGCCCTAAAGAACAAAAGTTATACGATTATGTTTTATTTAAGGCCTCTCACAGCGTGATCATCATTATCTATACTGGATATCAACATACACATTTCATAGTTTGAACAATGCTTCTTCTCAAAAGCAACACTGCTACGACGATCCCCCAGGAACACACATTAGCATATTTCTTGAGAAAGTCTAGCTGTGAGGAAAAATATGTGGTACATATGTATTAAAATCCTCCAATCGTGTAGAAACAAATCCTGATGACACGCTACCTGTTGTGTGGGCACCTGACTGCTTAAACAAAAAGTAGGGGCCGTGCCGTTCCCCCAGACATCACTGGCTTTTGGAAAGAGGCTTGAAACTTAACGAAATTTTAAAATTCGTTTAACACAGTTGCCCGTGTCAGTCAGGATAGTGGACAGGTCTCCACCAAACCAGACAGTTGTCTTATGTCAGTACGTGTAACATACGTAGTTGAAATATGTTGTATGGAAAATGAAATGGTGAGAATATGGAGTGGCAAGCAACTGAGCCCACACTCATCAGAAAAATTTCACAATTTATTGCATCACCAACAATTTACCTGAGGCACACGTTGGTAGCCTGAGCAGATTTAATCATTAAGTTCAACATACAACATAATTATTGGATTTCCTAAAAGTGGCAATAAATAGATCAATACTTAAACATCATAATACCTTAAGGCCACCAATAATTAAATTAGAAATTTCAAATAGCAAAGTAATTTAAAGGCGCCAGTAATCAAATAAAACACCATAGGTTTCCTTGAACTTAAATGTAATAACCGAAAGAATTCAGATTATAAGAATCAAATTACAACCCAGAATTTTTTTGTAATACCAAAACCTGGCCAGCCACCGACAACGATAATCAAGGCCTCACCTTGAAAACCTTTGTTCAGAAGCTGCAATATGTACATTTAATTTCATCTCAGGTCACAGCAGGTCGTTTCACCTGATTGAAACAGATATAATAAAACAGTTAGGTTTTAGAGCTCTAATACAGAAACAAACAATATTACCACACATACCATAACATCGTAAAACAATACTTATAACTTAAGAGAAGGTACCAGTTCTGCGCCTTTCCCACAATTTAACAGCATACACGAATCTCGCAAATGAGTGCTCCAGTACCACATGGCCCTTTTGGCCGAGTCGCACACATTGAACCGGGTGCCAGCTCAGGCAGTTTAGCACAAAAGTCGGTTATGGCAAGATACCGTCCAGGAGATGCAATCTTTGCATGTAAATTTAAATCGGTAGGCCACAACAAGTTACTACTGGCACTCATTTTTTAATCTCTACATGCAAAAGAAAATGTACTGACTGACTGACTGACATATGATCGCCATGCCCCAATCGCTAAGGATAGAAACTTGAAATTTGGAGAGAGCATTAGGTTATCCTTATACTGTAGGCTTCGTTTATGATGGGATTTTTCGAAATACGAGAACAAAGGTTTTCTGAAAATATGTCACTACTAAGTCAATTTTGAAGCTAGAACAACGAACATTGGTATTTGGCTTCTAGGTCAGAAATAAAGAAATACATGTTTCAGAATTTTTGGAAATTTAACCCCTGTGGGGATGAAATAGTGGGTGAAAGTTTTAATTGGAAAATAAATCATTGTTAAAGAACTACTAAAGCATATTTAAGGCTATATCTGTGATAACTGGTATGTGAGTTCTGGATTCGAAAAAATAAATAAATAAAAGTGTTTCAGTGTTTCTGTAAATTCAATCACCTGAGAGGTGAGCCAGATGATGAATATTTTTATGAAATATTTCGTTAAATTAAGACATTTTTAAAGCTACATCTGTGACAATTGGTGTTCATTTCTCTTTACAAATAAAGAAACATTTATTGGGAGATGAAAGTTTCTATGATACATCACCACAGGAACTCAAAACGTGGAATCAACCAAGATCTCAGACTCCAACTACCAGAATAGCTTTTTGGTCAGAAGTTCATGCGGTAAAGACCGTGCTTCTATGGCCTTAATTGGCCTGAAAAGCTTAGAAGATGTTATAATTTGTGAATAACATAAAAATTCGATTAGAGAAAAAAAATCTGTGCAAAGCTAGTCTTAAGTAACGAGAACACACGAGAATCTGTGCAAAGCTAGTCTTAAATGTCTTAAATAAAGAGAACACATAAATCTGACATCATGTGATGCAGCGGATCATACCTGATTTCTGAACGACTAATACCAAAACAGCCACGTAAATGATGGGCAACCGCGCTCCTACGAGCACTACCAAAAGTGACTGGCGCAAGTCTTACGTTCTCTCGCCTTTGGCACAACTAAACTCCGTTCGGATGTAATACACCTAGAGTTACTCTCTACCAAAACTACGGTTCGGTAGTTTTGGTACAGTAAGTAAATGGCGAAGTGGTAAGGTCCCTGCTAGTGTTGGTAGCATTGGTAGGGAAAGGGACATAAATGAATGCTAAGATAGAGACTGGGAGCGGACGACTTCTCTTTGTTTGTTTGGTTTTTTGCTCATAATTAAAACATCATTCATTGTTAGTACATTGTGTATTTTATATTGTTACGGAATATAAGTTGCATTTTATAATTTGCAAAATTTAGTTGGTGCAATAACTTCTGTGCTTTTATGTAACCAAAGCAATTACATTCGAGGCAAAGACAGTTTACATGAAACAAGATAAAAAGAACCTAATAATTATTGTTGTTTATTTTGCCTTAATAGAACAACATGACCAAAGGTAAGAAACCCTTTAATTTTGATAAATGCGAAACTTGTTTATGAATGACAGAAACATGTTTTATATAGGTTTAACGAGGTATTGAAGTGAGGTTCGATATTTGTTTTGTCCTTTTTTGCCCTTTCTTGGAGAAATTGCGTTTTTTAGAGCTATATAATACATCCGTTTTCTTAATTTACTACAACATGTCGCTTTTTTGCGTTACAAATCAATAATTTTCGAATAAAACCTGAATTAAACATTGTCGGTTTCAAATTTGTTGTAAATATTGTTTATTTTTAAGTAACAGACAAGATGATACCTATGTAGAACAAAAATGTTCCGTAAATTACGCAGCCGTTTATATATCCTCACCCAGTTTGTAGACAGTTCAACACTTCTGGTTTCTAGGGAAATCTAGTAAGAAACTGATCGTTTACGTAAACAATGCGATAAGGTCAAGCCTGATAGGTATACAACACACCTAATGTACAGGTAATGAGGGTATGTCCTTAACTGACCAAGGCTACCAGGGAAATTACCTTATTCCACGCTTACTTACGACAGTCAATGGTGGTCTAAGGCAGTTTTAAAAGTCTAAATACAGCAGACGGGGACTCGACACTAGCTCCCGTTAGTTGATGATATTGACTGCCGTAAGCGTCTCGCAGCAAGTACATCCCGGTGATTTGACCTTGTGGCAGGATTAGGTCTTGAATTCACTGCATTGACGTGCTACAAATCAGCAATGGAAATGCCACAAAGAAACCGACGTCCTTATATGTATCTGCCCATCACATAGCCACCTCAGACAGGAAAACCTGCTGCCTTTCCGAGATGGCCCTCGCCATGTGGTGGGCAGTCTTGCTGTGCTCGCGGCTGCCAGGAGACTCAGTGACTCAGGTACTGCTAAAGGCCCTCGATTCGTACCGCACCTGCGCACCGTCTTACAATTGGCGCATGCGGAATTCGTGTTCTCCTGCGGCGTGCAAAACAAACTCCAAACACTCGAACCCAACTACCGTCGCTAGAATATCAAAATATCATTGTAAACGTATCAAAAAGTGGTATTCCATAGGCCTTATATATTACTAGTTCATCCCATTGGGGGAGGAAACTGTGCGTGAGTGGAAAGTGTCCTATTCTTAACCTGGTCAGCGTTACTTCCTTTCATCGGTTTGGCTGGCACGATGTTCGCCACGCCTAGGTGATCGATTTGATTGATCGCAGTTTGTCGTTTACTTTCTCCAACCTCTCGTCTTCCCGCTGCATACCGCGACAGTAACAACAGTCAAACCAGGTTGGCGTAATGAATGACGGAACTCACACTGACCATGGAGGTTTCATCACTAGCAGATGTGGTGGGCTGGTAACAATTATGATGCTAGTGGGATGCATGATGAGACCCATCCCACTGGGATTTATATTTGTCGAATTCGAAGTACGTTGCTTGAAAATTGCTGAGGAACAAATGCCAACTGCTATGGAACAAGCTATAATTGGTACAGAATATCCGACCGATGATATTAAAAGGAAATGTAGAGGGTGGAACGCGTTAACTGCAGCGAAGCCTGTGTACGAACGATCTGTATGCATTTGACAGTTCATGCAGTGTGGTGTTTGACGAAGTTTGTTGCGGAACCGGTTAGTGAGATATTCCATATTGTACTACAACATGACTGCAAAACATAATTTGAGCGCTTATTATCGTTGACGAGCAGCTGGATGGCTCGAAGCGAACATAGTAATGGGTGTGCCCAAAAGTGTCATCTCGCGATTAAAGGGTCCGTTGAATATGGAAATGCTATGTGAAAGCACGCCGGCGGTTGTAGACTGACCATCACATCGCAAAAGGAGTCCGCCGCTCGTGGTCTCGCGGTAGCGTTCTCGCTTCCCGAGCACGGGGTCCCGGGTTCGATTCCCGGCGGGGTCGGGGATTTTCACCTGCCCCGAGATGACTTGGTGTTTGTGTTGTCCTCATCATTTCATCATCATCCAGGAAAGTGGCGAAATTGGACTGAGCAAAGATTGGGTAATTGTACGGGCGCTGATAACCCCGCAGTTGAGCGCCCCACAAACCAAACATCATCATCACATCGCAAAAGGATTGTTACCTAATCTTAATGGCGAGAAGGAACGGACATTGCACTCGTAGGCAGGTCACTGCAGACCTTGCAACCGCTACCGGTAAACGTGTCTCTGCCAGAACCATTTCGCGGCTATTAAATCAGACTGTTTTGTATGCTCAGAAGCCTGTTACATGGATCCCCCTTCCTTCACGCCACTAACGAGAAAGAATTCGTTGGTGTAGGGAACATGTTTTCCGACAAATACCGCGTCACTGGGGCAACTCATACTGGCTACCAGTTGCTGTGGAGACAGAGAGGGACACGTTGCCCACCACAGAATCTCCATGAATGACATCTGTGTGGCCTAAGCGTTATTGTGGGAACAGACTTCATGCACAATGGCCGAATACCGCTGTATATCTTCGCACGAGATACCCTTACAGCACAGCGATATTGCATAGAGCTTATTCTGGACCATTTCCGTCTGTTTAGGGATACCTTTCCGCGAGGTATGGTTACAGGAGACCGGCATTGCACGAAGATTATCCTGAATCATGTCCTTCCGTTTAGGGGTGCGGTAGGTCCTGGTCTTGTGTTTATGGACGACAATAACTTGCCACACAGGACCGCTGAGGTGTTGGACACACTGGAAAGTGAAGATACTGAACGCATGGAATGGCCTGCGTACTCCCCAGAACTAAACCCTATAGAGAATGCCTGGAATGTTCTTGGAAGACGTATTTCTCACCAAACATACGCTCCCGGAACCGCGCAAGAACTGAAAACGGCCTTGAGAGAGGAGTGAGACAATATCCCCCAAGGACGCCTCAACAGTTTGGTAGCCAGCAGGAATAACAGGTGCAAAATGTGCATTAGTGCCCGATGTTGGAATATTTGTTACTGAGAGATATAGACCTTTATGTTGGGAGCCTGACCTGCATCAAACATGAACGTTATTTATATCTGTCATCTTGCTTTCCCATGTGGTGAGATCTGTACCATTTTTCGTTATAAATATACCACCCCAAGTTTATTATTTGTGTACTGTGTTTCATATCGTCCATCTCTGTCTGCGATTATTCGTGTCAACAATGTCACTTTTCCTTAGCAATGGTCAAACAGTGTATTATCAGTAGTGTGGTGCACTCGATAAGGTCGATCTTTGTAGATGTCATTTACCAATTCATTTTACCGTGATTCCTCGCTACCGTGTGCCAGTTTAAGATCAATTGGCACCGCCGGGTGGGAACCGCAGGCTGTCGCCGGTGGCAGTGGTCTAAATCTGCGGACTGGTGATCACAAGAAGGGTGTGCAGCGGTGCCTCCTACTGCACATATATCTGGCCGCAGCTGCCACGGCCGGCCGCCCAAGCCTTCTTGCGGCGACGGGGCCGGTGGTCCGCCTGCCACCGTTCTTGCGACTCTGCGATGAACGGCTGGCTGCTGGACGCCCGCCAATACGGGGCCACTCACTGCTGGCTGCGGTGCCTCCCTCTGTCCGCCGCACCTACTGAATATTCCTCACTCAACAGCACTTGCGGTGGGGACCGTTCACCGCGACATTCATCCCAGAGGAAAGGTTGTTCGTGAGCTGTGGGAGGTTCTCTACGTCTGCTGCTATGATCACTCTCAGCAGTAAATGTATTATATGCGATTGCAGTCTTTCTCGGCGTATTCCACTGATGAATTCTTCTCGGGTGGTCAGCCGAGTGGTGGCGTCGTCTTGTCGCAACGTTTCAATCAGTTTTGTACCCATCATCTTCTGGCCAGAAGAAACGATGCGACAAGACAGACGACGCCACCACTTGGCTGACAACCAGAGAAGAATTCTTCAGTGAACATATTATGTTTCTAAAGGTTCAACGCATTTTGTATTGTGGGCATCCACAGCTGTAGAATTGTATCATGATGAAAAAGTCCGCTGTAGGGCTATGATAAATATTTATTTATGGTCCAACTAGTGCCGCGGCGTCAGGGCCACATCTTCAGGGTTCCACATTTATTTCATATTTCAGAAGCAGCTAAGTTTTGTGGTGGTAATGTAATTGGAATCTGTCCATGTCGCAGATCGTGTCCCCTTATTTCCATGTTCATCTTTCCACTTTTGTCAATGGACATTCTGTCACAGCAGAGTATTATTACCCTTCCACTAATCATGTACTGTATTAAATTCTGGCTACCTTATGGCATCACACTGGAATACCTGCCAGACCTCTTAGCATTCTGAGGTACAGTTTTCTACACTAATTTATCGAAGCTCTCTCGGAACAGTGTCCTTAATAATTCACATACATATACATACTGTCACACAAAAGCACTGAAAATACACGGTCGGATGTATTTTGCTACACGTGTACACCACTAGACTACAGTTGTGTTGTTCGTTTATAGTGTTGTTACTAGACCTGGTAGGCTATATAAGAGGAGTCAACAGCGTTAGATGCTCCCTGATCACTACGAATGGCACTGAGATCAAGCGTACTCGTTTGAGAAAGCGTTATCAGCACCTGACCGAGTTTTAAAATTGCCTCAGTGTGTTTCTCCATCTGGCCAGCTAGTCCAATCTTGCAGTCTCCAGATTTGTGAGGCATTCGGATGTGCAGTGGCCAGTGTTGGCTGCAAGGGAATGTGAGTGCAAGCCGTTAACTCCTGACAACCAACAATGTGTATCGCCGTCTTCTGCAACAAGTGCATCGTAGCCACTTGACACTTGCCCTTGCCGTCCAGCAACAAGTAATGGACAGCCTGCATTGTTCTGCGTTATCCCGCACCATTTGTCAGAGAGTAGCAGCAGCCAGACTAGGGAACTATCGTCCCATGCGTGGCCTGCTCTTAACTCCACAACACAAACGGCTGCATTCTGAATAGTGCCGTGGCCGGGAACAAGGACTGCTTGTGAATGGCTTATGAAATGTGGTTTTGGACTATGCATGATGACCATCGTCGACGAGTATAGTAGTGGCCTGGGGAGAAGTCGTATTCTTTCTGTGGTGTCCTGCTCACTCGTCTCGTATAGGGTGCCTAAGGGATGCTTCGTTCTCAGAACGCTATACAACAATTCTAGCAAATAACAGTAGTAGTTTTATTTTAATAAAGCAGATTGACAGTTGTATTGTACGTTAACCGAGGATCTAGAAACGACCGAGAGGCTCCGTCCCCGCCGCAGCCGCAGTGGTCCACAACCCCATGACGACTACCGCAGTCCACTTCACCCCTCCGCCGCCCCACACCGAACCCAGGGTTATCGTGCGGTTCGGCCTCCGGTGGACCCCCCAGGGAACGTCTCACACCAGATGAGGTAACCCCTATGTTTGCGTGGTAATGGTGGTGTACGCGTACGTGGAGAACTTGTTTGCGCAGCAATCGCCGACATAGTGTAACTGAGGCGGAGTAAGGGGAACCAGCCCGCATTCGCCGAGGCAGATGGAAAACCACCTAAAAACCATCCACAGACTGGCCGGTTCGCCGGACCTCGACACAAATCCGCCGGGTGGATTCGTACCGGGGACCAGGCGCTCCTTCCCGCCCGGAAAGCCGTGCGTTAGACGCCACGGCCAACCGGGCGGGCAGGTTGACAATACTTGTATTTACACCAAGTGTCGCAGGCGATGGGCGTCATGCAATATAAATCAGAGTCCTGTGATATATGCAATGTTCAGGCAAGTCGTCACACACTATTAACTGTTCTCGTAGCACTCCCTGTTAGGTCATGCTAACACTCCGCGAATACTGTCCACTTATGTCCGGCAGAGGCTGGCAGGAGTGGTGCTTATGTACACTTCTTGCCGAGGTCGCTTCTGTCGTCGCGCGGTCCTCGTCAGTGGACTGTTGACTGACGTCGCCGCGCCGCCTCCTCTGGTCTTCCGTTCTTACTCTTCACTCCTGCGCTTGTGGTTATGTCCTAACACTTGCAATGTTTTGGAGAGGCACAGCGGTGTTACTCCTGGCGTCATGGTGTAGAGAGACATACGCTACGATTCAAGTCACGGCTGGTAATGATTAAGGGAACTGTGATGGCACAACGATGTGTCACGGTTACCCTGTCTCCTCATGTGATGCCTCCCAAGTGGTGGCACTTTTCAACAGGACACTGCTCGACCACGAGTGGCACGTGTCTCTGTGAACTGTCTGCGTGTTGCGTGGCCAGCAAGGTCCAAACATCTGTCCCCAATAGAACACCTGAGGGACAAGCTTGGGCGCCAAGCCGATCACAGCGGCGGAATCCTGACTATCAGGTGCCAGTTACATCACTCGTAGGCCACCTGCTAAGACGGCTACTTGCACCCAGGTAAGAGGGGGTTCGTCATACCGTTTAAGTGGTCCCATTCTTACAAGTTCTTTGTAAATCTGACTCGATTTTTGTGATCACTAAAATAACACCGCATTCGCAGCGGGACCAGACAAACTTGTGGTTCCGGAAGAGGAGCAGCATCTCCTGTTTCTAATCAGTGCAAACGATTTAGAATGCAATCTAAGCAGCCCAGTTAGATTATCTGCAGATGAGGCTGTCGTTTACAATCTTGTAAAGGCATCCTAAGATCAAAACCAATTGCAGGATATTTTAGAGAAGATATTTGTATGGCGCGAAAAGCGGCAATTGACTCTAAACAACAGAGTGTCAGGTCGCCCATTTCAGTACCAAAAGGAATTCGTAAAAGTTCGGTTACAATATAATTCACACAAATTCAAATGTTGTCAATTCAACTTAGTACCTAGAGATTACAATTACGAAAAACAAACTGGAATGATCACATAGTTAACGTTGTGGGAAGGCGAACCAAAGACTGCGTTTTATTGGCACAACACTTAGATTTAAAAGATCTACTAAATAAACTGCCCATTCTACGGTTGCCCTTCCGCTGCTAGAGTAATGCTGTGCAGTATAGGACCTCTACCAAATAGGACTGACGGAGCGCAACGAAAAAATTCAAAGAAGACCAGCTTGTGTTGTATTATCGCGAAATACGGACGTGATATGCGGGTCGGGGTGACAGTCTTAAAAACGAAAGCTCTTTTCATCGCGGCGAGATGCTTGCACAAAATTTCAATTACCAACTTTCACCTCTGAATGTGAAAATATTTATGTTAACCTACATAGGGAGAAGTGGTCATCATAATAAGAGAAACCAGAGCTCCCACAGAAAGATTTAAATGTTTGTTTTTCCAGCGCTCTGTTCGTGTGTGGAACGATAAAGAAGTAGTCTGAAGATGATTCGATGAGCCATCTGCTAGGCACTTAAATGTGAATTACAGAGTAGTCATGCAGATGTAGAGGTCCTCTCATCCAAACTCAGACCTGATGCGATGTCAGGTTATGGCCACTGATGCTGCCAAGGATAGCAACTCTTTGCGCTGAATTTTCCACCCTGTATACCACCTTACCACCTACAAATTCAATCACGTATTGTTTCTACAATACATTGTGTAAATTTTAAGTTGACAACCCACAATAACTAGAAAAATAAACTTCACACGAAAAATGTGTATAATCCAAAGTTGATTATTTTCGAGGGGGACATCTGCTAGTGCTGAAATTAGCCCGCCACCCCAGCCCCTTGGGGGTGGGGCGGGAGGCAACTATAAAATTTCAAATGGGAACCCCCATTTTTAATTCCAGAATCAGATTCTACATAAAAACTACGTACATTTTGTCTTAAACGTCTGTTTTGATTCTTTGTAGTTGGCGGTGTAATCCAAGAAAATTCATGTTCTCATTTTTACGTGGAAAATGGTTACGGATAAGTAAAAAGTACCTATTTACTTCGTATATTTTGATTCGCTAGAACTAAAACTTTTCCTCTTTCTCCATAGGGTGAGGTTTGAGAGAGAGAAATTAGAATTTTACAAATGCTGACCCAAATATTAATTTTTTCCGCAGATTCGGATTTTTGTTTGTTTCGTGGTCAAAATCTGTAAAACTCTAATTCCTCAGCCGGCCGGAGTAGCCAAGCGGTTGTAGGCGCTGCGGTCTGGAACCGCGCGACCGCTACGGTCGCAGGTTCGAATCCTGACTCGGGCATGGATGTGTGTAATGTCCTTAGGTTAGTTAGGCTTAAGTAGTTCTAAGTTCTAGGGGACTGTTAAGTCCCATAGTGCTCAGAGCCATTTTTTTCTAATTCCTCTCTCTCAAACCCACCTTATGGGGAGAGAGGGACAGTTTTAGTTTCAGCGAATCAAAATTTACAAAGTAAATAAGTATTTTTTTATTTGTCCGTAACCATTCCTCGTAAAAGTGATTTTCCTGAATTACAGCGCCAACTACCAAGAATCAAAACAAATGTTTAAGACAAAATGTACATAGTTTTTTATGTAGCATCTGATTCTGCAATAAAAAATGGGGGTTCCTATTTGAAATTTTAAAATTGCCTCCCGCCCCACCGCCAGGGGGGTAGGGTGGCGGGCTATTTCTAGCACCAGCAGATGTCCCTCTCGAAAATAGTCAACTTTTGATTCTACACATTTCTTCTTGTGAAGCTTATTTTTCGAGTTATTCCTGGTTGTCAACTTAAAGTTTGCACCCTGTGTAATACAAGCAAAATAAGAAAATATTATTTGCTATCCTTCCCGACGATGCCATTTGTTTGTCCATCACTGCAGATACAAGCGAGGGACGTGGAAAATAAGAAATAATTTTGTTGAATGGGAATTTCTAGAAACTGCGAATTGTATAGACGACGGTGCTGAAGCTCTAGTCTAAGACCGCTGCTGACGTGAAATCTCCACATTCACCGCCAGCAGCACTGTAGCCTTGGCCGTTGTTTTGCGCTCCTCTTCGTTGAAAGTCGTTATCGATCATGAGGGGCAGTAAGCAGCTTTTACACGGAGGGGCCGTGAAAGTCGCTGGAAGTGCGCTTTGTCGCGAGGCGCGGCGCGGCGCAGCGGTCTGACATTTCCGACGCGTCGGCGGAAGACGCGACGGAGTGCGCCGTGGCGCGACGGCCGGCCGCCGCAGCCATCAGGCCGCGCTGCAAAGCGGCTCAGCTGTGGCCTCAGCGCCTGGCGACGCCGCCGCCCGCACAACAAACTACGCGCGGCTGCTAGCGAAGGCCCACCTGATGTACGACGAAGGTGACCGGCGGAGCGGAACTTCGTAACTCACGGCGCTGCCCTGCTCAGAGAGTCCTATTTCTCTCTGAAATACGACGTCCTAATGCTCTTGTTGTGGTCGTTCCGAAATTAATGACTTCTGCCTTTAAACAAAGTTCGGAGTAGATATTAAAATCCATGGAGAAGAAATAAAAACTTTGAGGTTCGCCGATGACATTGTAATTCTGTCAGAGACAGCAAAGGACTTGGAAGAGCAGTTGAACGGCATGGACAGTGTCTTGAAAGGAGGGTAACTTATAAGATGAACATCAACAAAAGCAAAACGAGAATAATGGAATGTAGTCGAAGTAAGTCGGGTGATGCTGAGGGAATTAGATTAGGAAATGAGACACTTAAAGTAGTAAAGGAGTTTTGCTATTTGGGGAGCAAAATAACTGATGATAGTCGAAGTAGAGAGGATATAAAATGTAGACTGGCAATGGCAAGGAAAGCGTTTCTGAAGAAGAGAAATTTGTTAACATCGAGTATTGATTTAAGTGTCAGAAAGTCGTTTCTGAAAGTACTTGTATGGAGTGTAGCCATGTATGGAAGTGAAACATGGACGATAAATAGTTTGGACAAGAAGAGAATAGAAGCTTTCGAAATGTGGTGCTACGGAAGAATGCTGAAGATTAGATGGGTAGATCATGTAACTAATGAGGAGGTATTGAATAAGATTGGGGAGAAGAGAAGTTTGTGGCACAACTTGACTAGAAGAAGGGATCGGTTGGTAGGACATGTTCTGAGGCATCAAGGGATCACCAATTTAGTACTGGAGGGCAGCGTGGAGGGTAAAAATTGTAGAGGGAGACCAAGAGATGAATACACTAAGCAGATTCACAAGGATGTAGGCTTCAGTAGGTACTGGGAAATGAAGAGCCTTGCACGGGATAGAGTAGCATGGAGGGCTGCATCAAACCAGTCTCAGGACTGAAGACCACAACAACAA
Organism: Schistocerca cancellata; assembly: GCF_023864275.1. Classification (NCBI taxonomy): domain Eukaryota; kingdom Metazoa; phylum Arthropoda; class Insecta; order Orthoptera; family Acrididae; genus Schistocerca; species Schistocerca cancellata. The sequence goes on from NC_064627.1 coordinate 607,749,661, forward strand.
CAAACCTTTAAAAAATTGAAAAAATATCTGGAAGAGGGATATACGAAGATATTTCTGATAATGTCATGATGGTTTCCTTGTCTGTGATAGACAGCAGTACCAGTGTAGGAGCGTTCCAAAATGGAGACGCCTTATTGAATTTGTTGTGCAACGGCCTTGCCGCAGTGAAAAACGGTTCCCGTGAGATCACCGAAGTTAAGCGCTGTCGGACGTGGCCGGCACTTGGATGGGTGACCATCCAGGTCGCCATGCGCTGTTGCCATTTTTCGGGGTGCGCTCTGTCTCGCGATGTCAATTGCGGAGCTACTCGACCGAATAGTAGCGGCTTCGGTCAAGAATACCATCATAACGACCGGGAGAGCGGTGTGCTGACCCCACGCCCCTCCTGTCCGCATCCTCCACTGAGGATGGCACGGCGGTCGGATGGTCCCGGTAGGCCACTCGTGGCCTGAAGACGGAGTATTCAATTCGGTACTGCTGAAATTCATCGATTTTCGGATATTTCCGGAGACAATACTGCAGACGTGACTAATGCGAGGTGGTGGATGCTGCATTTAAGAGGTGATGAGACGGATGTGTAAAACAAGCCACGCTCTGATGGTCCCTGATCACCTGCCATCCCTCATAATGAAAAGCATTTCCATCACGAATTTTATTCGCAGTTTCGAATACGAACCACCATCGGTTGTACACGGAAATGACGACAATGAAAATTTGTGTCGCACCTGGACTCGAGCCCAGTTTCCAGCGTTAACAACTTCGGCTATCCGGGCACGACTCACGGTTAGAACCAAACTTTCATTTGTCGTTGTGCCTGAATCACAACCTCTGCTCATACACACATTCTGTAATTCGCTTACAGGGTAGTACATTTTTAAGTGAAAATCACTGCCTGGTATCGGCGGATAAATACGATACTGCAGTTCCTGTCTTGTTAAGAAAAGCGACGCAGTGTACCTTCGGAGATGCATTCGTGTCTGAAGGAACAACGCGCCATTCTTCTTAAGAACACTTGCACTGCAATATCATATTTTTTCGCCGATACCAGGCAGCGAATTTCAACACGCATACATGTCCGAAGAAAATTGCGTCGGTCTTCTTAGCAACACAGGCACTGCAGTATCGCGTCTCCATCAAATCATCCGTGATGATTGAAGGATTACGTGCAATCAATTGCGTGCACGGTCGAATGACTGATATAATGCCTCAGACGGTGCTATACTACCTATGTTATCGCAAAGAATGCCCGAGATGGGTCCCACGAGACGAAAAAATTACATTACAAGAGATATAACGAACTGCAATTCACATATTAATAGTTGATGTTTTCTTTCACATCTTCACAACCAGAAATTGGTTACACAAGCTCCGTCAGAGGAGTAGCAGTATCACATTCCTCACTATTATAACCTTCAGGGCCACTTTCTGAAGAGGGCTTTGCAGTTTTCTTCCACGAACGAGCTACTTTTGTTATCCTCTCAAGCACTGTAAATAACGTCCGGTGTTGGAATTGTGATCCACAACGTCTTCTGACTATACAACCCGAGTTACATGTTTAATAGTGTATCGAAACCAAAATATTCGTTCTAATTAAAACAGAATATATGGTATGAAAGGGGGAAAATTTGAGTTTTCTGTTGTAGAATTTCATAATTACACTTCATGCTCTTAGACTTAGTTAACAGATATGGTGTAACTTCATACAGAGAAAAAATTCGGAAAAAAGGTATGATATTCGTTAGCCCAGCAGTGAGACTCTCTCGTCGTGAGTGTAACTGTTGAATCTGAAAACACAAATTCCGATTACACTTTGTCTTGGACATGAGCACTATTTTACAGAAAACTTTTATTTTAATTGTTCTGGGGGTAATAAATAGCTGTCAAACTTGAATTTCAACAACTTTCGGATAGCAAAAAAACGTATTATACAATTCGTGTAACCGCATATTATCGAACAACTTTCAAACGTTCCTGAAAATAGTATTACAACTGCAGACAGCAATAATGATTTACTCAAACTTTACATATGTCCATCTACAGCATCAGGACATGTACTGATGAAGGCAATAAAGCCAAAATAAGCTTATATACCAAAATAAAATATCAAACAGCGTCCAGTTTTGCAATTTTGTGCCTAATGTCCTACTGTGACATAATCTATGCTGCAGGTCCCACAATAAAGATATAATTTTTCGTTTTATGTTCAAAATAGATATTATTTCTTTATCTAAATTTAAAGCAATAATGGATATCATTAAAATTGAATATTTTATGCAACAATTCAATGAGTTTGATGCTTGTCAAAATTGTACGAATGTTATACATAACTCTTGTGAACAAGTGAACGACAATGGTTTATTTTTTTACTGTATCATACACCGAGGTGACAAAAGTCATGGGACAGCGATAATACAGCGATTCATGTGAAAAGCATTTCGACGTGGTTGTGGCCGCACGACGGGAATTAACAGACTTTGAACACGGAATGATAATTTGAGCTACATGCAAGGGACATTCCATTTCAGAAATCAGGGAATGCAATACTCCGCTATCCACAGTGTCAAGAATGTGCAGCGTCTCACCGCGGACAAGGCAATGATTAACGGCATCTAGGGGCGTTTGCGTGGAGTTGTCAGTGCTACAAGACAAGCAACACTGCTTGAAATAACAACAGAAACAATGTGGAAAGTACGAAAAACGTATCGTTTAGGACAGTGTGGCAAAATTTGGCGTTAACGGGCTATGGTGGCGGACAATCGACGCGATTTCCTTTGCTAACAGCACGATATCACCTGCGGTGCCTCTCCTGGGGTCAAGACCATATCGCTTGGACACTAGATGACAGGAAAGCAGTCGCTTAGTCAGATGAGTCCCGATTTCAGCTGATGATAGTGTTCGAGTGCGGCGCAGACACCGCGAAGTCACGGATCCCAATTTGTCAACAAGGCGCTTTGCAAGCTAGTGGTAGCTCCATAATGGTGTGGGCTGTTTACATGGAATGGGCTGGATCCTCTTATCCAACTGAACCGATCATTCACTGGAAACGGTTATGATAGGCTGCTTGGAGACCATTTCCAGCCATTCATGGACTTAATGTTCCAAACCAACGATGGAATTTTTATGGGTACAATGCGCCTTGTCACCAGGCCACAGTTGTTCGGGACTTGTTTGAAGAACGTTATGGACAGTTCGAAAAAATGACCTGGACAGGCAGATCGCCCGACACGAATCCCATCCAATACATATGGAACATAATCGAGAGGTAACAGCCGGCTGCGGTGGCCGAACGGTTCTAGACGCTACAGTCCGGAACCGCGTGATTGCTACGGTCGCAGGTTCGAATCCTGCCTCTGGCATGGATGTGTGGGATGTCCTTAGGTTAGTTACGTTTAACTAGTTCTAAGTTCTAGGGGACTGATGACCTCAGATATTAAATCCCATAGTCCTCAGAGCCATTTAAACCATTTGAGAGGTAACAGTTCGTCCACAAAATCCTGCATCGGCAACATTTTCGTAATTTTGGACGGCTATAAAGGCAGAATGGCTCAGGGTACCACCAATGATTTGTTGAGTCCATGGCACGTCGGGTTGCTGCTCTACACTGGGCTAAAGGAGGTTCGGCACCTTATTAGGAGGTACCCCATGACTTTATTAACCTCAGTGTAGACTCCAGTGGCCTGGCAGTACTGAGACACGATTTACAGACTAAAAAGGGCTGTGAAAGGATATAGGTATACCCTTGTTTACGAAAATTTGCTTCCGGGGTAGCCTGCCTTCGCGGCTACGGCGCGTTACACAGCTTATGCAAACGAACTGTCAAATATTCTATGACTAACGATCAATGGGGGTACGCTCATCGATCACGTTGCAACAAATTTAATTAAAAAGAAGTATGCCCAGTAATATCATCCATAACAGAAAATTTACCAATATCACCGTGTCCTATAATCTGTTTATAAACAATTATGTATTCGTTCGAGGCAAACTCTTGTCTCGAAAGAATACGTAATTGTTTATAAACAGAAACAGTTACACTAGAGGAGGCAGAATATGGCCACACAGTCTCAGACAGTAAAGTCTTGCAAGCGACGACCTCTCGAGGAGGGAACCTTTTCAACGCTGTACTTCCCTACGTAGCGTCCTTTAATAAAAGGTTTTAATACACCGTCTGGCGATAAAACATTATACGCCATATGCACCTCTATCACTCACCTTCTTCCAGCATCAGTATTCGAACCAGACAACTACGAATATGCTCGTCCACACATTACCGTCTGTTAGCCGCCGCGTAAGGAGAAACGCATTGTAACAGCTCAAAATGGCTCTAAGCACTGTGAGATTTAACATCTGAGCTCATCAGTCCCCTAGATTTGGGACTACTTAAACCTAATTAACCTAAGGACATCACACACATCCATACCCGAGGCAGGATTTTAATCTGCGACCGCAGCAGCAGCGCGGTTCCGGACTGAAGCGCCTGGAACCGCTCGGTCAGAGTGGCCAGCTATTGTAACGGCGCTAGTTTCATATTGTGTGGCAGCGCCCACAAAGGAGGTAACACCTTTCTAACTCCTCACGCGATACACTGGTTACGCTATCTTATGACTAGTCAGCAGGTGACGGGAAAAGGTGCACGTGTGTTCTCTCGCAGCGTCAGTACTGTGCGTGTCGCAGGCTGCGGAACGGCGCGGCTGGTGCGCCAGATAAAGCTGACGCCAGCTGCGTCCGCGTTTATCACGGGGGGCGGACGTTATTACACGGTCCCGCGGCCTCGCCACTCGTTTAAATACGCGCTCTGCTGCTGACGTCACGGCGGCAACAAGTGCCGGTCCCGCCCCGTGGCGCGCTAGAGAGCACCGAATTTACGCGTGTGGACACTGCGCCAGCCCGGTTTGATGAAACCCGGCCCGACCGCTCGTGTGCCGGACACCAGCGAATGGGCCACAAAATAATTGCGTATAAGAGTCGAGGTGCGGAGCCTCACGCCTGTAATACTGTGGAGAAGCGTTATCTGCTCTCAAAACATTCACAGCGTGTCCATGAACGTTGTTACGTGCTCTGATCTCGTAGCTTCGCGGACTAGCACTTCTAGTCAGAATGGGTACTTGAAGGTAGCTATCTACAGAGCGGTACTGCGTTCCACGTTCCTGTCGAGGTCGCCATTTAGAGGTTTGTCGGTGTGTTGCATTCAAGAAAGGATACAAGTAAGGAAGCATCATTGGATTATAGTTAATAAGGTAATTCCGAATCCAATTATAAATAAGTTAATGTTAAATAGGTGAAATCATTTTGCTAATCCTGATACTGTGCATCTGACTTATTAGGGGTACCTCACTATCTAGTTTTAACAGTAGAATTGAAAGGGAAATAGGTTGTGGCCTTGTTAAAGAACAGCCATACATGTGCCTCCAGTATTTCATGAAAACCATAGGAAAAGTAAGTCTGTCGATCGAATATTCGAAAGATCTCTTGAGAGTGAGTCATGTATCTGAAGTACATTTATACACTACTGGCCATTAAAATTGCTACACCTCGAAGATCACGTGCTACAGACGCGAAATTTAACCGACAAGAAGAAGATGCTGAGATATGCAAATGATTAACTTTTTAGAGCATTCACACAAGTTTGGCGCCGGTGGTGACACCTACAACGTGCTGACATGAGGAAAGTTTCCATTTCTCATACACAAAAAGCAGTTGACCGGCGTTGCCTGGTGAAACGTTGTTGTGATGCCTCGTGTAAGGAGGAGAAATGCATACCATCAAGTTTCCGACTTTGATAAAGGTCGGATTGTAGCCTATCGCGATTGCGGTTTATCGTATCGCGACATTGCTGCTCGCGTTGGTCTAGATCCAATGACTGTTAGCAGAATATCGAATCGGTGAGTTCAGGAGGGTAATGCGGAACACCGTGCTGGATCCCAACGGCCTCGTATCACTAGCAGTCGAGACGACAGGCATCTTATTCGCATGGCTGTAACAGATCGTTCAGCCACGTCTCGATCCCTGAGTCAACAGATGGGGACGTGTGCAAGACAACAACCATCTGCACGAACAGTTCGACGACGTTTGCAGCAGCATGGACTATCAGCTAGGAGACCACGGCTGTGGTTACCCTTGACGCTGCATCACAGACAGGAGCGCTTGGTATGGTGTACTTAACGACGAACCTGGGTGCACGAATCGCAAAACGTCATGTTTTCGGATGAATCCAGGTTCTGTTTACAGCATCATGATGGTCGCATCCGTGTTTGGCGACATCGCGGTGAACGCACATTGGAAGCGTGTATTCGTCATCGCCATACTGGCGTATCACCCGGCCTGATGGTATGGGGTGCCATTGGTTACACGTCTCGGTCACCTCTTGTTCGCACTGACGGCACTTTGAACAGAGGACGTTACATTTCAGATGTGCTGCAACCCGTGGCTCTACTCTTCATTCGATCCCTGCGAAACCCTACATTTCAGCAGGATAATGCACGACCGCATGTTGCAGGTCCTGTACGGGCCTTTCTGGATACAGAAAATGTTCGACTGCTGCCCTGGCCAGTACATTCTCCAGAGCTCTCACCAACTGAAAACGTCTTGTCAATGGTGGCCTAGCAACCGGCCGGTTGCTCGGCTCGTCACAATACGCGAGTGACTACTCTTGATGAACTGTGGTATCGTGTTGAAGCTGCATGGGCAGCTGTACCTGTACAGGCCATCCAAGGTCTGTTTGACTCAATGCCCAGGCGTATCAAGGCCGTTATTACGGCCAGAGGTGGTTGTTCTGGGTACTGATTTCTGAGGATATATGCACCCAAACTGCGTGAAAATATAATCACATGTCGGTCCTAGTATAATATATTTGTCCAATGAATACCCGTTTATCATGTGCATTTCTTCTAGGTGTAGCAATTTTAGTGTCCAGTAGTGTATCTATATTTAAATGGTCCTCAGATCACATTATGATGTGTGGTGGAGAGTACTTTTTGTACCACTGTCACTCCCCTTCATTCTGTTCCAGTCGCAAAACGCGCCCGGGTAGAACGGTTATTTTTTCGGTAAGTCTCTGTATGTGAACACTTATCTCTTCACGGTCGTTCCGCGAGATACATGGGAGGAAGAAATTACTGGTTAGTATTTCTAGGACTGTACCATCTCGGAATTTTGGTAGTAGATCACATGATTTACAACGCTCCTCTTGTAGTGTCTGCCACTGGAGTTGGATTAGCGTCTTCGTAATGCTTACGATTTTACTCAACGAACCTGTGACGCAACTCACTGCCCTCCTTTGGATCTTGGTCGTTTCCTTCGACAATCCTATCTGGTAAGGACACCCGTCTGGTGAGCAATACTGAAGCATCGCCTTCACAAGGATTTTGCCAGCTACCTCCTTCGTGCGCGGATTCCACTTTCTACGGATATTTCCAATGAACCTTGCCTGCGATTACTTTTATGTGGTCGTTCCACTTCAGATCGCGCACCAAGAGTGGTGGCGCACTGGTAACACACAGGAGGACGACATTTCAACCAGATTTCGGTTTTTAGATTGTTCCCTTAATCGATCCAGGCAAATGCCGAGGATGGTTCTTTCGAAAGTGCGTGACCGATTTCCTTCCCTACCCTTGATACATTCCGAGTTTGTGCTCTGTTAATCATGATCTCGATGTCGTCGGGACGACCTTCATTCCTCCCTTCCTTCCTCACTTCTTTCAAATGGCTCTCTGCACACAGAACTCTCCGTCCGAACAGGTCTCGGAAAGCCCAACAGTCCTACCGACAGCCGTGACAGGCGTCACAGGTTGCGGATACGGAAGAATATGTAGTCAGCACGCCACTCTCCCGGCCTTTGTCAGTTCTTGTGACCGGAGCCGCTTCTTCTCAGTCAAGTAGCGGCTCAACTGGCTTCACAGCGGTTGACTGTACCCCGCTTGCTACTAGCACTCGACGTACCCGGACAGTCACTCATGCAAGTGCTAGCCAAGCCAGAAAGTGCTTAACTTCGATGATCTGACGGGAATCAGTGCTGCCATAGCTGCAAGGCCGCAGGCCATCTCTACTCTCAGGTATTTAATGTACCGGACTACAGCCAGTGCTTGTTCTGCAATCGTGCCTCTTTCCACTGACGTATGCCCAATACATTTGTTAATGTCGAGTGTTAACAGCCAATCCATGCATCCATCATCTGCAGGGATTCCTTGATTTCTTTACAATTTTCTAGCGCTGCAATTTTTCTGTATACCACAGCATCACAACCAAATAGCCTCATGGAACTTCCGACTTTATCCAAGAGTTCATTTACGTGAAAAGTAATGGTCCTGTAACACTACCTTGGGTAGGATCCAAGTTGCTTTTGCATTAAAGGTTTCTTACCGTTAAGAATGCTATGTTATGCACCCCTTTCCTGGTGAAAAATGTTGGAAATCAACCCAGGTATCTAGCGCAGTGCGATGTTAGGTTGCACTCTCCTACATATCCTACACTGGTTCCACTTACCCAGCTCCAAGTGGAGTATCTCCGAAAAATGCTGTTTGAGTCAGCTACTGAGACGAGTGAATGAACTCACTTCTTCTACTTCTTTTTCTTCTCCTTCTTCTGCCTTGATGGATTAGGCGATTTCATCTGTTCCGGTTAACAAGGCCCAACCATCTCTTCCGTGGTCTTCCCCACTCTCTTGTTCCTCCCCATCGTCTACTTCTGTTGAGATTTATATCCCCGTGCATTGAATCAACTTGTAATTCATTTCCAATGTCTTCCTTTGTGACGAAATCGTCTCTCGTGCATACATACACTTTGTATAAGAGGCGTTCAAATCAAAGGAGTTGGAGGCATAATTACAGAAACCAGTACCTGTATGTTAGACGTATTGACCCTGGCTGTTAAGACACTTGTCGCACTGTGACACAAGGCGGTGAATGGCTGTCTGATAAAATTGCCGGGTCTGCGATGTTAACCAGTTTCGCAAGTACAGCTGGACGTCGTCTCCCACACGAGTGCAGGAAAGGTTATGCTGACGTTTTTCTTTGACAAGATGGCCTCATTCTGATTCACTTCCTGCAACACGAGACAACAGTGAATGCCCATCATTACTAGCAAGTGATAAAATCAAAACGGCCAGGCAATCTCACCCCGGCTCGTCCCGGCGGAGGTTCGAGTCCTCCCTCGGGCATGGGTGTGTGTGTTTGTCCTTAGGATAATTTGGGTTAAGTAGTGTGTAAGCTTAGGGACTGATGTCCTTAGCAGTTAAGTCCCATAAGATTTCACACATTTGAACATTTTGAACAATCTCACCCGTGGGGTCATTCTGCTCCACGACAATGCAAAGCCTCATACGACCAATGCAGTACCGTTACTCCTGCAGAAATTCAAATGAGAGGTTCTCGGCCACACTCCACACAGTGCGGATCTCTCTTCGTGTGATTACACCATTTTTGGTCCCTTTAAAAAGCCTCTGTGGGGCAAACGATTCACCTCTGACGACGACGTCCAGCTGTACGTGCGGAACTGGTTCACATCGCAGCCCTGGGAGTTTTATGAGACAGCCATCCACCGCGTTGTGTCACAGTGGGACGAGTGTCTCAACAGCCAGGGCCAATACTTCCAACATACAGGTACTAGTTTCTGTAATTATGCCTCTGGCTCGTTTCTGTTTTAACGCCCCTTATAAATATAGTTTTCACAGAGAATGAAGTCGATCTCAGACACAAATTATGTGAACAACATGACTTGAAGTGAACGAGAAAGGACAAAAAAAATGTGGGTAACAAAATTATAGAAAACGTTGACGGTTGCAACTGTTGGATTAATGAAGTCAGCCATTATCACGCTTATGGATAAGACATAAACTACCTAATCGAAATTCTTAAATAGAGTACAGAATGAAAAACACTGTTCTCTTTCTTTCTTGCGCCTTTGTCCCGCATCGACGTCGGGTCGGCATGGTTACCAACGGATTTGGCGTGCTTAATTTAAGAGGTGGCCGGATACCCTTGCTATTGCCATCGTTATCCCCAGATTGGAAAACGTGTACGCCAAAGATCTGCAGAAGAGCTTCTGTGAAGTGTGGAAGGTAGGAGACGAGGTACTGGCGGAATTGAACCTGTGAGGACGGGTGCTTCGGTAGCTCAGATGGTAGATTACTTGCCCTCGAAATGCAAAGGTCCCGAGATCGAGTCTCGGTCCAGCACAGGGTTTTAATCTGCCAGGAAGTTTCGTGTACGCCAAATGTCTGCGTACAGCATCGTACATGTGAAAGTCAGTGAAAGTTTGCTAAATGTTTGCGGATCGTGTAACTGAGCGTGATTTGGATACCAGCCCGGTAATCAGTCAGCTGGGATGTTGGAAACCGTCTAAAAATCGGATTCGATCCGTAGCTGGCGCACTTCCCCGTCTTGGAAGCGGCGCTTTAACTTGCAAAGCTATCCAGGTGGATCATGAAAATTACTGTTACATCATTATTTTTATCAGAATGAATGATGGTTTACAAACAAACAAGTAGATCACATTTGGAACGAGATATGTTAGGATAGTGAAAACACGTGATGAATGCTCTCGAAACAAAAATCTGATATTCCGGTATGGCCCTCTCATGAAACGAGAAATATAAGTGATGAGGAGACAAAGTAGAACGAATGTGTTACAGAAATGTTAATTGGGAGATTGACTCTCAAGCGCGAAACCTATAAATGAGGAGAGCGGATAACTCTAGACGTAGCGAAATGGCGATAGGTATCCTTCCCAGTAAATAGGACTATAGTCTCCAAAAAGAGAAGCTTGCCCAAGCGATGAAGAGTATGGATTCGCATTTGTGCAGAGTGGTTTTCAAATACCTGTCCGAACATCCAGAGTTAGGTTTTGCCCAGTTTCTCTATATCAAGGAAGGGTAATGGGATGTCTCATGTGAAACTATAGCGACGACCTTTCATCAATTAGTTTTTTTTTTTTTTTTTGCTTATTTCTACTGACCTCTTTACCGACATAAAGTTAAACCCAGTAGTTACTTCCCCAATTTTTATCACCTTTAATGAAGAGACTTCTGTCAGAAAATCGATGTCTGTAGTTCCAACCGGTCGCTAAACGGAAATCACAGTGAAAATCAAAAACATTGTATTTGCAAGAGTTAGCTACACTTTCCAGATACTTCTCTACATAGTCGCCATTCCGACATTTGTCGGAGCGTTAGAGCAAATTTCCAACACCATAGTCATAGAAGGCAGCCGCCTGTGCTTTCCGATAATTCTCTACGCTGGTCTATAGCACGCAGCCTGCGCCCAAGTGTTGTCTTCGTATCCAGCGTTTCATGTGAACAGAGATGATACTCAGGATGAGCCAATTAGGGCTGTGTTGTGGGTGATCGACCACTTCCCATCGAAAAGGCTGCAAGAGCGTCTTCACTGCCCCTGCAGAGTGCAGCTGAGAATTGCCATGAAGAAGGAAGTGTGTTGCAGTTGTGTTAGGTGGGCTGCATTCATTGTGGCGAAGCCTCTCAGTGGGCCCTCCTACTTGGCGGCACACATCGTTGTTCTAGGCACCTTTACTCGCTCACAGTGCGCTCACAAATGGAAAGAGCGTCTTGATGCGATCGACAGTCATACTAGAGACACTACCCAACACATATGTGCGAAGCTTCATCGGGTTCTCACTGTGGTGTCCATTTCGCGACCGATCGGAACTTACTTTCTGGACAACCCTCCTATGTTTAAGAACAACACTGTCAATATAAACAGTCCGCTTGAAAATAGACCAAAGAAAACATTTATGATAGCTCTCCTGGTGTTAGAACATATGTAGAGGCGGTGAATACAAAGACGAGTTTGCAGTGGTGCATGGTGTAGAGAAACTGGACTGCGGATCTGTGGGAACACGATGTGGCCTGACGATCACAGCTTTACACTGTTCCCTACCGCACGAAATGCTTACGAAAGAAGGTTTTCAACTGAGAAGTACGACGAATGTTCTGTAATCGTTTGGGCTGTAAAGTAGTGGTTTACAACCATACTGAAAAGGAACAGAAGCTCATAACGTGTGTAAACCCTCGTACACACAATTGTGTAGGCATCGCTCTCAGTGGGGGATATCGTCTTCGATCATAATGCTTGTACTTAATCGGCTGTAAGTGTACAAGACTGTTTTACTTTTTATGAGCATAGCATGCAAAGTCTTTGGATTCGAATATAATTGAGCAACTGGAGTCTGCATCCGAAAAACTATTAAGTTCCCATAACCATCCTCCAACATCCCTCAATGACTTTTAAGTAATTTTTATAGGCTGTATGAAATTATTAAACGTTATTTTTGTCATGTTTAGACTTATTTATTAATCTCCCACAGTCAGTCGTGATTTGAGTGCTGACCCGCCACCTTCTGTACGTGTAAGTTATTGAATACAGAAACTGCTTCTTTATTGGTAAATGAATTTCAGATTATGTGTGGGCAGCTGATGCAATTATATCCAGTTACTGGTATAATTTGGATTTTAAGTGACTTTTATACATTATCTGTACATACTGAAAAATCATGTGATCGTTGTAGCCTAATGACGAAGAAATGAAGTCACTTCAGAATCTCTCAATGAACAGGTTCTTTGTGAGGTGTTCTAAAAAATTTGATCGTTTTGTGTACACTAATGCCGAGCAGGTTTCAAGCTTTTGCTGACGACAAGGCTGGTGCTACACTGTATTAGGTGGGTGTTCATTTTACTTTCCAAATATACGCAGGATCTTTTCGCTACCATCTCAGTGGTTCAGTTATCCGCTGCGACCTGGTTCACTTTCTACGACAGTACTCGGAACAATAATAGCCAATATTAATTCTCTTGATTTGCGAAAAAAGAACGGATTATATTGTCTTTCTTCTGCAGGTTCACTATATTGTAGCAACATTAAAGCAGATTCCTGTTTGGTATAGACGACTGTTTTTCCTTGTAGATGCCTTTTGGTAATTTTTCGGCGATAATACTTGAGTTTTGTAACGGTTTGTTCATACGCATTTCCCTTTTGTGTAAGCTTTCGTTTATCATGAAACTTCCTTAGTATTTTCTTTAAGCAAATAAAGCCAAGTGGTAGTTTTTTTTAAATACATAAAATCATTTCATTATATGTAAATACTCACAATTCCATGTGGTCTATTCACATACATTTATAGTTACTGAACGTACTGTCAGTATGCTTGCCTTTGACTACGACAAATCAGTAAGTGAAAGAGCTCGACGTGACATACACTCCTGGAAATGGAAAAAAGAACACATTGACACCGGTGTGTCAGACCCACCATACTTGCTCCGGACACTGCGAGAGGGCTGTACAAGCAATGATCACACGCACGGCACAGCGGACACACCGGGAACCGCGGTGTTGGCCGTCGAATGGCGCTTGCTGCGCAGCATTTGTGCACCGCCGCCGTCAGTGTCAGCCAGTTTGCCGTGGCATACGGAGCTCCATCGCAGTCTTTAACACTGGTAGCATGCCGCGACAGCGTGGACGTGAACCGTATGTGCAGTTGACGGACTATGAGCGAGGGCGTATAGTGGGCATGCGGGAGGCCGGGTGGACGTACCGCCGAATTGCTCAACACGTGGGGCGTGAGGTCTCCACAGTACATCGATGTTGTCGCCAGTGGTCGGCGGAAGGTGCACGTGCCCGTCGACCTGGGACCGGACCGCAGCGACGCACGGATGCACGCCAAGACCGTAGGATCCTACGCAGTGCCGTAGGGGACCGCACCGCCACTTCCCAGCAAATTAGGGACACTGTTGCTCCTGGGGTATCGGCGAGGATCATTCGCAACCGTCTCCATGAAGCTGGGCTACGGTCCCGCACACCGTTAGGCCGTCTTCCGCTCACGCCCCAACATCGTGCAGCCCACCTCCAGTGGTGTCGCAACAGGCGTGAATGGAGGGACGAATGGAGACGTGTCGTCTTCAGCGATGAGAGTCGCTTCTGCCTTGGTGCCAATGATGGTCGTATGCGTGTTTGGCGCCGTGCAGGTGAGCGCCACAATCAGGACTGCATACGACCGAGGCACACAGGGCCAACACCCGGCATCATGGTGTGGGGAGCGATCTCCTACACTGGCCGTACACCACTGGTGATCGTCGAGGGGACACTGAATAGTGCACGGTACATCCAAACCGTCATCGAACCCATCGTTCTACCATTCCTAGACCGGCAAGGGAACTTGCTGTTCCAACAGGACAATGCACGTCCGCATGTATCCCGTGCCACCCAACGTGCTCTAGAAGGTGTAAGTCAACTACCCTGGCCAGCAAGATCTCCGGATCTGTCCCCCATTGAGCATGTTTGGGACTGGATGAAGCGTCGTCTCACGCGGTCTGCACGTCCAGCACGAACGCTGGTCCAACTGAGGCGCCAGGTGGAAATGGCATGGCAAGCCGTTCCACAGGACTACATCCAGCATCTCTACGATCGTCTCCATGGGAGAATAGCAGCCTGCATTGCTGCGAAAGGTGGAAATACACTGTACTAGTGCCGACATTGTGCATGCTCTGTTGCCTGTGTCTATGTGCCTGTGGTTCTGTCAGTGTGATCATGTGATGTATCTGACCCCAGGAATGTGTCAATAAAGTTTCCCCTTCCTGGGACAATGAATTCACGGTGTTCTTATTTTAATTTCCAGGAGTGTATTACATGACACATAACAACAGTTATATTTTTAATTATTACAATTGATTTTCAGTGAAGACAGTGATATCTGCAGCACTGAATGGCGAGAAATAGGAAACAAACACATTTCTGATGTGTATACTTTATATAGTTTTTTTGTAAGCAAATAAGCCTATTACATTAGTACAAAGTCCTCTCACTTGTATAGTAGTGTGAAAGCTCCAGTATCTCGTCACACTACGCCGCAACTAACTGTTACACCGTTTGAGAAATAGTCGATGGTTCCGGAATAAGAAAGACACTGGAATGGCAGAGATTGAGAAAACGGAAGCATCGTTTGTTCGGAAAGGAGACGGAAAATTCTGGAAATTACGAAAATACGAAACATTCAAACACGCGTCAGCTCCTAAGCGGGTATTTATTATCTTCAAGGCCGGTGATGCCAGTGCGGAGGGTAAGGGGTGATTGGCGCAGGGAGCGCGCGTGTGATTAACGGCCTGCGTTAGAGCGCAGGTCCGGGGAGCGCCATATAACCTGATTTACGCGCTCCCGCCTGCCGGTATAGTCTACCCAACAAGGCGCTATTTGTCTGGCCGGCGCGGCGCGGCGCGCGGAAATGACGTTAAGCGAACGCCGCCGTTACTCTGCCCCAGAGGCGCGACGGAACAGCCGTCCAGGCCGACGCGAAAGCGAAGCCCGTCGTCAATACCAACTACGACATTATGGAGACGAACGACACGTCGACGCCGACACACAGTACTAGTAGCCAACAGAATGGGTCTGACTTTGATATTCGACCACCATTATATAACTGATGCTATCCAAAATTTCAGAAAATAACCATACGAGATACGATTTGGACGGTAACATCAAGAAACACAGTTTCTCTCTATTTTAACGTTCGTGCCACAGTGGTACAAAAGGAACCTTATAGGGTCGTTTTGTTTTCCGCCTGTCTGTCTGTCTAACTGTTAGGACTCCTCTTTCTCAGGAAGGAGTACAGGTGTCAAGTTGAAATTTGTGCCACATACTAAGGTCTATGGTTCCATTACTGTGTAAAAAATTGAAGCTTCTAAGTCAAGGACATCGAAAAATAAAGATATTTATATCACATATTTTGATACTCGCAAACTCACTCATACCTATAGAGTACTTCCTGTTGGTTTAGAATCATGAAATTTGGCAAGCAACAGACTTTCACAGTAAAGGTAAGGGAAAAAATTCGGAAATTGTTACTTTTAAACTGCATCACGTGAAAAAAATTGTCGTATGTCATCTGACTCTTTATCCGTCTGTCCAGACTCCTTTTTCTTAGCAACAGGCAGACGTATCAATAATGTCTATGGTCCCTTGGAGGAGCAATACATGTAAGCTTCTAAATCTACGCAATCGAAAGATATGACCATGTATGTCATATATTTTGATCGCAAACTCTTTTATCAAAACTTATAATGTACTTCTCATTCATGTAGAATCGCGGAATTTGGCAAGAGGCGAGATTTCAAGGCACAAAGAAAGAAAAAATCAGAAAATGATTAATTTTGAATTATATCACAAAATATGTTTTTGGTCATTTGTTATTTGACTTCAGACTTAAAAACTCTCTTCGATGTCTTGGAATTCCAAAGACCGATATCTTGCCAGTATCGAAGTCGACAACAGGCAAAAATCGTCGGTATTATCGAATCCAGGATGGCTGAAGTGCCTACATAGTCAATTAAGTTTGTACATAACCCTCACAGCGCGAGCTCTACTAGCACCTGGGCATTCTTCACCCCCCACCCCCTCCCCCTCCCCATCAAAACGTTCTCGCTTTACGACAAGATTAGCTGTCCTCGCGTGAAGTTTACTGCCGATTTGGCGTATTGCACAGTGACGTCATTCGAACATTAGGCTGCTATCGTTACACACAAAACATTGAAAATATGTCTTCTGCCGACGATATTCAACAACACCAGGTACGGAAAAATTATGGACCGTGGACGCAACCGTTTCCACAGTGTCAACGTTGCCGAGAGGCTCAAGAATTTTCCCCTTTCTTTTTGAGTCCCCTTCTTATGACTGCTATGATGCGGCTCGCCACGATTTTCTCTTCTGTGTAAATCTCTTCAGTTCAGAACAACATTTGCACCCTGCATCCTCAATTATTTGCTGGATACGTTCCAATGTCTGTCCTCCTCTACAGATCCCTCCAGTACAACAGATGTTATTCCTCGATGCCTCCACACATATCCTATCTTCTTGTCAGTGTTTTCCATCGCCGATTCTGCGGAGAACCTCCTCATTCCTTATCAGGCCCCTTAACTTTTATTATACTGCTATTGCGCCACTTTTCGGATGCTTCGATTCTCTTTAGTTCCGATTTTCCCACAGTTTATGATTCACTACCACTCAATGCTTTGCCCAAAACGTGCATTCTCAAAAATATCTTCCTCGAAAGTCTATGTTTGATACTTTCAATACGAACAACAGTAAAATCCTTCCGGTTCCGTTGTATGGGAGGAGTATCTACAAAGTATAACGTGGCCTTCCGTTTTAAACTGCTTATGCTCTGGCTGTTAAAATCCTAGCACGGGAAGTTAAGTATAAACATTCGACTACTACATTTTTAAGGTTTCTTAACATTTAAGTGTTCGTTATAAAATGTTAATTTGTGCAACAGATTTTTGTACTTGTTCATTAGATGGAATCTGCCTGCTATGCACTTTTCCTGATAGAGTCTGTATCACTGAATCTCCCCAGTCTTTACCTTGAAACAGTGTTCTGCTACACAAGAGCAAAATCTGCTCTACTTTACTTTTAAGATTATGGTGAAGTCGGCTTGAGGGCGTCAATCTTTTGTTGACGATTCTTTGATTCTTAGGTATGTATTTAAAAGAAATATTAGACCTATAATTATTTCTTTTGTGTTTTCACTTATGCAGTCAGTTGTTTAAAGACAGTTTTGCATATCTGAATCCTATTTATAAGAAAAGCATTAAGAATATATTTGGGAATTATCGTGGAGTCAGTGCTACAAACTGTACGTTGTATTGTCGGATCCTAAAACAAAGAATCAAGGATGGTGATGAACGTTGAAGAGCAAAGTGGTCTCTTAAAGGGAAGATCTTACAATGAAGACATTTTTGTTTTAAGACAACTAGCGGCAAAGGGACTGGAAAAGAACCTATAGTGATTTACTGCTCATAGATCTCGAGAAGCCGTATGAAAAGCCCAGATTAAGAAACTATTTGAAGTCCTGTGGGGAGAGTGGGCTTGGAAAGATATATGTTAGAAGTATAAGCAAGCTGTACAAGATTTAGATTGTGTAGCCTGGGGAATAAAATTTCGTAACAGCCTTTCAAAATTACGAAATGATTAAAGCGAAGATGCTACTGGTCTGCTACATTATTTGAAATATAAATCCACACAGCCTTAGACTTGTAGAGTAGGAAATTTGCAGGAGTGGGCCTTTAGTTAACAAAGGGTCAAAATATGCACACCTTGTTTTTCGTAGATGATCTGGTAGTGGTGCAAATGAAGAAGATGAAATCTTTTATGCTAGGAAGGTTGTAGAAGAATGTGATGAGTGGGGATTGGAAGTAAATTTTCAAAAGACTGAATACCTATGCCACGGAGAAAGTGCAGGAAACGTAATAGTAGAGAGTCAGCATATCAGGGCATGTAAAAAATTAAAATATTTGGGTAGCATACTATCGGAAGATGGAGCAAGTAACTGGAAAAAAGAACAGTAATTCAGAAGCCATACCCTTCTTGTGGTCTCCTAAGACAAGTTGTAAAGTATATTTGATGCTCTACAGAAGTGTGTAGAACCTATAACAAACAATGGATGTGGGAGCAGGGAGCTTACTAGAAACAATAAAAACAGACTGAGAATTGTAGAAATGGATTATCTCAGAATATCTTGCAGAATATCTCGTCGAGATGACGTAATAAATACAACGATTAGGTAATTGACCCAGACTCAAGAAAGCACCAGAGATACAATAGAAGAACTGCAGCTTGGCTTGTATGTACATACAGTGCGGATGACTGAAGACAGATGGCCAAAGAAGATATTGATGCACTACCCTCAAGGAAGAAGGAGAAGAGGAAGACCGAAGGTTGCCTAATTAGATGAGTAAATGAGGTCGTGGGAGAGAGAAAAATATTAGACGAGGAAGCATGGGAAGACAAAAATCTGTAGCGACAGTTACAAGTATATGGGAATTGAACAGCTCTGAGAACTCCATAGAATATATACATAAATATGTAGGTTGAAACTTAAATAGTGGCAACACTGCTGTGGAGACATGATGCAATGGAATCTACTATTGTCGCTGATAGCACACATTGTTGACATACCTACCTTACCTCCGAGCATATGGACACGCACGTCCCATGTCACCGGCGTGCGCACAATCGAGGTTAACACAGTCACTTGTGAGCGAGCGGTCAAAAGTAACGGTGTCACTATGTTTTCGAAACAGGAAAAACGGAGTTGGATCAATACTGAATGTGCCAGAGGTTGTACAGCACGACAGTGTCATCAAGGTCTTCAATAGGCGTGCGGGGAATTGCCATTGCGCCGGCCGGAGTGGCCGAGCGGTTCTAGGCGCTACAGTCTGGAACCGTGCGACCGCTGCGGTCGCAGGTTCGAATCCTGCCTCGGGATTGGATGTGTGTGATGTCCTTAGGTTAGTTAGGTTTAAGTAGTTCTAAGTTCTAGGTGATTGATGACCTCAGAAGTTAAGTCCCATAGTGCTCAGAGCCATCTGAACCATTTGAATCGCCATTGCCGTACAGAACAGTGGCACGTTGGGTAAAAACCTTCAACGAAGGTCGGCAAACTGTGGCAGATATGCATCGGGCAGGTCGTCCTAGCGTCTCTGAAGATGAACATGCTGTTGCAGCGTTAGTGGACAGTGATCGACGCCATACGATTCGTGAGCGCGCTCACGAAACCAGATTAGCGCATACGACTATGCTTCGAATCCTGAAGGAATACCTGGGCATGCGAAAAACTGCATCACGATAGGTTGCGCATGACTTGACGGAAATGCAGAAATGGATGCGTTACGATGCTGCTCAGACGGACTTGGAGCGCTATGAGCGCGAAAGAGTGGCATATTTACGCCGTATCGTAACACTGGATGAGATGTGGGCCACATCGTACGAGCCAAAACTCAAACGCCAATCCAACGAATGGCGTCATGATGGGTCACCGCGAAAGTCGTAAGTGCGTCAGAGCCCCGGTATGGTGAAAGTTATGGTGATTCTCATGTCTTAACTCATTAGGTTTCTCAACGGCAGACTGTCAATGCACAGTATTACTGTTCGTTTTTGGAGCATCACCTGCGACCAGCGAAAGACGCGGCGACACTTTCTGCACAACCCACCCATCATTTTGCACGATAATACGCGGGCGCATACAGCGCAAGCTGTGGCTGCTCTGTTTGGTCGATGGGACTGAGAAGTACTGCACCATCAACCATACTTCCCGGACTTAAGTCCTCGTGACGTTGATTAGGTTCCGAAGATGAAGAAACCACTTCGTGGCATTCGCTCCAGAACTGTTCCAGAGATTCGACAGGCAGTAGAGCGCTCCACTCGCAGCATCAACAGAACAACCACGTCTTCCACACTACTGGCAATGAGTTCTACACAACGCTGGTGACTACTTTGAAGGACATTAACAGGTGCAAACATGTAACTCTTTTGTATGATTGTACGATTGAATGTTTGCAAATCATGTTAACTGAAGTGTAATGTGGATTCCCGCCCAATATTTACCTAGGCAGACGTGGGAAACCGCCTAGAAACCACATCTGGGCTGGCCGGCACACAAGCCGTCGTCGTTAAACCACGAGGCGGATTCGATCCGGGGCCGTTGGATCTCCCTAATCACAGAACGGGTGGGCTAACGTGTGCGGCTATCCAGTCATCAATCCGGCCAATTCATATACAAAAGTCCGATGCCTATCATCGCTATATAATAATGTGGTTTATCGGGACAGATTCGTCCAGCCCATTGTCAAGCTCTTCAATGAATTATTTACTGATTGATTTCTCTTTCGAGAGGAGGTCACATCATACCCATCTCCAGAAGAAGAACATGGAAAACATTATCTAAGAATGAATAGTAATAAGGGTCTGCTCTTTCTCTCCTTATTTCATCATGATGATGGAGATAGTGATCTCCAGAAATTAGCGCCTTGGTCACTGCTGTACGCTATGACGTTGTTACTACTGCTTAATGACTTTCTATGAAAAGTTCAAGAAAGGAAGAACCGTCTTGAGGAGTTCAGACAATGCCTCAATATACGTAGGCTGAATAACTGTCAAGAGATGCAGATAATATGGAAACCATCAAGACTGATGGTATAGATCTGCCAGAGACAAATATCTTCAAGCACTGTGGCTCCAATATCGCTGCCGCTGGCTCACTCGTTTCTGAAATTGCAGGCCGAGTTACCAAGGCGTGGCGTAAATGGTAAATAATAACTGCTGTATTTTATGATAAGACAATAACAGACTGACTTAAATAGAAAATATTCTACTAAGCAATTGGCCAAGTTGCCTTGTACGACACGTATTGTTGGCCCGTAGGCAAAGAAGCAATGGAATGACGTTCTGTAATGGAAACCAAAATTCTGCAGTGGACATCTGACCTAACACTTCATGGCCGTGTGACGAATGATGAAATTTGCGGCACAACAGAGTGAAACCTGTCGTTGAGAAGATGGAGGAAAGCCGCGCTGTGGTGTTATGGACGCTCGAGCAGTTTAAGGAAACTTACAAAACGAGGGTCTTACCATGAACTCAATGGTAGACGACCTATTGGGAGAGGAAGCAACGTTGACTAAATGTCTTGCAAGTAGACCTCAAGATAATGAGTGTCCAGCATGTCCAAGCACAAGATCGCGCCAAGTGGGAGACAGATTGTCAAGAGGGAGGACTCCGCTACATTGCAGGACAAACTTCAAGGAAGAAGAGTAATCATCATCATCAGTGTTCTGCCAAAAGACAGGTTTTCACATGGTAGCTCTCCAGGCTGTCAGTTCTCCAGGCTGCCCGGTCTTCTGCCATCCTCTTCAGGTCTGCATAATTTCCTCTTCCCTTTACGTCGTCTATAATCTTGTATCTCCTTCTTCCTCTCAGTCTACTCCCGCAAACCAATATTTCCAAAGCATTTGCTAGCAAGCACTCCCTTCTCAATGCATGTCCCAACCAGTTCTTTTTCCTTTCTCTTACAACTTTCAGCAGACATCTCTCGCCAACCCTTTCCAATACTCTTTCATTACTCGCTCTTTCCATCCAGCTTATTCTCTCCATCCTCCTCCACATCCACATCTCAAATGCTTCTAACCTTTTTTCATCCTCTTGTCTGAGCGTCCATGTTTCTGCCCATATAGTGCCACACTCCAGACAAAACATTTTCCAAGCCTTTTCAAAAATAGTTCAAATGGCTCTGAGCACTATGGGACTTAACAGCTGTGGTCATCAGTCCCCTAGAACTTAGAACTACTTAAACCTAACTAACCTAAGGACAGCACACACACCCATGCCCGAGGCAGGATTCGAACCTGCGACCATAGCAGTCGCGCGGTTCCGGACTGCGCGCCTAGAACCGCGAGACCACCTCGGCCGGCCAAGTCTTTTCCTTAGACCTTTATCTAATTTGCCATATAAGAGTCTCCTCTTTCTGTTGAATGCATCCTTCGCTATGGCACTTCGAGTTTTCACCTCCCAGTGATATCTCAAGTCTTCAGTTATTGTGATTCCAAGATATTTAAATACACTTACTTGGCTGATGGTAGATTGTCCTATTTTAACATTGAACAGTCTTCGCCTTGTACTGATGACCATACTCTTTGTTTTTGCTGTGTTTATTTGCATCCCATATTCTAAACAAGCTTCATTCAGATCTTTCAACATGTTATTCACTGTCCGCTCACTTTCTGCCACTAATACCATGTCATCAGCAAATTTTATACATTCTATTCTCTTTCCACCAATATATATTCCTCTTTTCCCATCTAAGCCTTTCGCAATAATCTCTTCAAGGTATGCGTTAAACAACAGTGGGGAAAAACAACATCCTTGTCTAACACCTCGTCCAGTGCTGCTTCCTTCTGACATTTCATTTCCAATCCTTATCCTTACATTCTCGTGTAAATATAGATTTTGTATCAGTCGTCTCTCTTTCCAATCCACATCTTTCCTCTTCAAAATATCCATCGGCTTGTTCCACTGAGCCGCGCGGGGTAGCCGCGCGGTCGGGGGCAACTTGTCACGGAACGTGTGGCTTCCCCTGTCGGAGCTTCGAGTCTTCCCTCGGGCATGGGTGTGTGTGTTGTCCATAGCGTAAGTTAGTTTAAGTTAGATTAATTAGTGTGTAATTCTAGCGACTGATGACCTCAGAAGTTTCGTCCCATAGAAGCTTACCGAAAATTTCGATGTTCCACTGAACTCTGTCAAAAGCCTTTACTAAATCTTTAAAAACAGCAAAGATTTCTCTACCTTTTTCCATACCTCTTTGAATCTTTCTATGTTTAGTCTTTCTTTTGATTTACCTCTCCAGACTCTTTTTAACTTGAATTTCTCTCACTACTAGGTTGTGGTCTGAATTTTTTATCCGCTCCTGGATGAGCTTTGGCAGTCTTCAAACAGTTCTTAAACATTTTTGTATCAGGACGTAGTCCAATTGTTATCTTTCCCCATTCAAATTTGATATCCATGTGTAACGACTCCTTTTGTGGTGTTCAAATAATGTGTTACCCACTGCTAATGAATTTTCTTTACAGAAGCTAATTAGTCGTTCACCTCTCTCATTTGTTATTCCTAATCCGAATTTTCCTACTGTATCTTCATCTCTTCCTTCACCCACCACTGCATTCCAGTCCCCCATGATGATAATGTACGCATTTCTGTTTTCTTTCTCGATGAGTTCCTGTATTTTCTCATAAAATTCTTCCACTTCCTCATCTCTATGATGGTTGGTTGGCGTATATACCTGTATTAACACCAAATCTTTTGAACTATTCTTCAGTCGTATCATCAGTCTTCCATCAATATATTGTACCTTCATTATCTTAACTTTCAGCTTTTGCCCTATCAATATTCCTACTCCGTTTTCACCACTCTTGATTTCCCCTGAGTAAAAGAACTTATGTGGCCGAGCGGTTCTAGGCGCTACTGACTGGAGCCGCGCGACCGCTACGGTCGCAGGTTCGAATCCTGCCTCGGGCATGGATGTGTGTGACATCCTTAGGTTAGTTAGGTTTAAGTAGTTCCAAGTTCTAGGGGACTGATGACCACAGATGTTAAGTCCCATAGTTCTCAGAGCCATTTGAGCCAAAAGAACTTATAATCTCCACTTTCTATCTCCCCATTCTCTCCCCATCTCATTTCACACAAACCAAGGGCATCTAATCCGTTCCTTTTCATTTCCTGTTTTGCGTTCTCTAGCTTCCCTGCTTGCAGCAGTGCCCTCAAATTCCATGTTGCAATCCTTATCTTTCCTTCCTTCACTGTCCCTTCCTTCCTTTCAAATATGTCTACTCTCAATGTGTTCCCCTCCCAGAGATCCGAATGTTGGGAAGTTTTAACTCCGGAATCTTTCACATAGAGGGACATACCATGTACTGCTTGAGAATGTAATGTGGTAGTTTCCCGTTACTTTCCGCATAGGCAGTAGGATGCCCAGCGTAAAATCAGCCGCTCAGTATGAGTCAGACGCAGTCTGTAGCCCTCCCCCCCCCCCCCCCCCGCCCCTTCTGGGGTACAGTCGCTACTTGTACTTTTTTTGTACCCAAAGAGGAAAGGTGCCTCTTCCGCAAGAAGAGTAAAAGTCTAAATTATTTATTTGTATTTTCTGCTACCATTCACTTTTATTTGTTTTTTGTTTAATTCAACATACAGCAACGCGTTTCGAACATGTTTTGCCCATCTTCAGGCTTTTATACCTACAGAAAACTGTTACTTAAAATAAATTGTCTGAAACTAAATTAACACAGAACTTTTCGTTTTCTGTTCGCTTCTGGAGTGGTTGTTGGGGTATTCGTAGGAGGTGAGGGGAGATGGAGTGGTTGCCCAGAAATTTATGTCCAGTGATTTCTGCTGGCGTGGAGCTGTGTCTCGTTTATTATGACGGAGACTACAACCTGTTTGGGATGGAGATGGTCTCGAATCGCGTTATGGTACGAAATCCGTGAGATACATTTTTTTATATGACAACTGTCCACATACGATTTCGACGTGCCAAAGCTTCGTTCGTATCACTGGTACACTGACGGAGCTGTTGTTTATACAGCAGAAACCAGAAATAAATAATTATTCCACACAGTCACGGTTGTCAAACGTGGGGAGGACCCCTCTACAATGCAGGCCAAACTTTAAGCCAGTATGGCCAGAATTAATTAAAAAGTCTAAATTTATTTTTTTTATTTTTATCAACAAAAGTAAGAAATATGTTTAGATGCTGCTATTTATTTCTTATAAGTCAAAAATCGCATGTTGCCAAAATGTCTTAGAAAACATTATTACAGCTACCACTACATGTCTCTCACAGTCCGAGAAAGCGCGCATGGCACTGCATCGACGTCAAATGCGGCCACTACCAGCATTTCCTGTAAAGAGTAGCTTTCCGTTTCATTAACCAGAGTAGCTTATTTCGTGTCAGGCTTAGAAATATTTTCGGGAAAATTTGACTAATTACGACCATTTCTGTGAGGACAAAGTTGCGGTGTCTTCTACTTGTTAGAGAGACATTCCTTTGTAGACGGTCAGAGCTCGGCGCTGCGAGTAGTTTGAAACACGTAACCGAGGGGGCAGCGGCTTGTGTGGCTGTTACGGCTGTGTCCTCAGGCCTCGGAGAAGGCAAACACGCGTGGAGCGAGGCGACTACACGAGAGCTTGCAGCCTGGGGCCCGCAAGCTGCCCCGTGTTTGCTGGCGGTGGTTGAGTGTGCCCTCGAGGTGTTGCAACCGGGTGCAGAGGCAGAGTGGTCGCCGGTGTCTCGCCCAGCTGCCACTTCACGGATCCGGAGCTCTCAAATTGACAGCGTCGCGCAAGAACGCCGCCCACCGCTCACCTTTACCCTTCCGAGGACGAAGTGGTCGTCTCGGATAACAGAAAGGGCAGCTCCCAACCGCTATATGAGAACGCGGCCGGAATCTCGCGCTCTCAGATGAAATATGGTCCGAGCACTCTGCGGAACCCATAAAACGTGGCCCGCATTCTTGACCTGTCCGCTTCTGTGACGGTGAAAGTCTCGTTATCAGAGTTCCGTCTTGTGCCGAAATAAAATTTATGGATCATGAAGTTAAGGGATGACTTCCTTAATATCTAGAGACTTGCTTCATCTACGTGGAATGTACTGCATTACATACGCGTCTGACGACCTGAAAATTACGTGCTTTATAACACTGCGTAACTGACGGATGGATACAGCTTCTGGAAGACAGAACAGTTAATAACAGAATTTTAGACAAGCTGCAACAGTCACATATAGAAACAACTGTAGGTAGCGGAAAAAAATAAAGGAAACACACAATAGAGAGGAAAGTGCCCTACAACATGAAGGAAGCCGATCGGTTCTAGGCGCTTCAGTCCGGAACCGCGCGACTGCTGCGGTCGCAGGTTCGAATCCTGCCTCGGGCATGGATGTGTGTAATGTCCTTAGGTTGGTTAGGTTTAAGTAGTTCTACGTTCTAGGAGACTGATGACCTCAGATGTTAAGCCCCATAGTGCTCAGAGCCATTTGAACATGAAGAAAAGAAGAAATGAAATTTAGAAAATACTTGCCCTCCATCATTACGGACAGACAGCGCAGTGCAAAGGAAACTCAGAGGCTAGAAGATTCTTCAGTTTGGTATCGGTTGTGATACCTGACAAATGATTATATCAAGACTAATGAAGAAAGAGTATAAGCAATAACTATCGAACGTTAACTTTTCGCGCGCTTCTTAAACGTGAACTAAAATAACAACTAGAAAAATAAATATTAAATTTTACTCATAATTTCTTATTCAACGAAGTCTCCAATACGAGTACTTTAGATACAATTTGACTTCACACTAACTAATGAAGGGAATAACAGGAGAAACAGAGACACCTTTACGGACGTTATCAACGTTAAGTAAAGTCTTTATGGTTCCGACCGGAACAGTGTGTTCGGCATTACGATGAACACAAGGAGAAACTACAGTGAGAGTCGAATAATTTTAAACACTTTATTTGATCAACTGAGAACAATTAAGGTATCGAATCAACAGCGATAGGTTAATGTTGAAAACGTAGCAATGCAGTCTGCAAAGGCAGCCTGAGTTTTGAAGTGAAGACAGCTTCAAAATAATGTGAGAGGAGTAAGTCCTAATGATGAGATTTGCTCGGACAACGTTACTCGTCTGAGGGGAGGAAGAGCTAAAATTTTCAAATAATCCAAAACACGCACTCAGTTCATCTTTGTAATCAAAACCCCAGCACCTAAAAGTCATAAGTGAATGTTAAATTTTCATCGTAAATGGAAAGTTATTCCGTGTTTTTAAGATATATTACTACTTTTCACTTATTTATCAATACTATGTAACATCATCATCATTGTGCTACATCTGATTCACTAAGTCTGTTTGCATAATCATTTCTACGGCTGAGCTCAAATACGCATCTGCTTCATTTACAATTCATTCTGTGTCCCTACCTCAACAAAACGAGGCATATTTTGAAATCCCTGGCAAAAGACATGTAGAGCATATTTATCATCATAAAGAGTCGTCTAGTGATAGAAACAAATCGAACCAAAAATTTAGTCCAGGGATGTTGTGACTAATCATTTAAGTGCTCCTGTCTTTAAATAAACTTTGTAATGAGATTACGTATCTTCTATGTGACAGAAATCGTACACGAAAAAATAGTAAATACTTCCGGAAGATTAAAACTGTGTGCCTCACAGACTCGAATCTAGGATCTTTGCCTTTCACGAGCAAGTGCTCTCTACTGACACTTTTTTTTTTTCAATTTATATTTTTTTTTTATTTTCTTTACGCCCATACTGATGGGTCATACTTTTTCGATGCGTTAGAACGCCAGTCTTTGACAACGATTTCAACTGTGCTCAATTTGTGGGTACAAATTCGATAACAAAGTCACTCCAGAACATTTCCAGTAACACTGGATTATTGGAAGATAGAGAGACTGGGATTAGACAGTGCAGTCTTTGAAAATTAGAAGAATCAAAACGAAATGGAAACTAATTCCAGATTTAGGAAACTATGTGCTTCAAAAACCTTTAAAGACTGCATGTACAAAAAGAGAGTGCTTATCGAACACTCGTGCGTTCCATTTCAGAATACAACTCTTAACATGCAGGACCCCTACTAAATAGGGTTAACGGAGGCTACTAAACGTATATAAAGAACGGCAGCACGAATGGTCGCAGAGTTGTTAGATTCGTGGAACAGTGTCACCAAAATGCTGAAAACATTAACTGGCAGGCACTTGAAGAGAGAGGCCAGTTATCCAGGGCAAACCTATTCACAAGATTCTAGAAATACTTTACCGTTGCACATATCACTTCTGTACAGACGACGAAGATATTAGACTAATGTTCGCAAGCACAAGGCCGTTTAAGCAGTCATTATTCTCGTGCTCCATACATAACTGAAGTGGGAAAATACGTCCAGAATGAGATTTTCACACTACAGCGGAGTGTGCGCTGATATGAAACTTCCTGGCAGATTAAAACTGTGTGCCGGACCGAGACCCGAACTCGGGACCTTTGCCTTTCGCGGGCAAGTGCTCTACCATCTGAGCTACCCAAGCACGACTCATGCCCTGCCCTCACAGCTTTAGTCCTGCCAATACCTCGTATCCTATCTTCCAAACTTCACGGAAGTTCTGCTGCGAACCTTGCAGTACTAGCACTCCTGGAAGAAAGGATATTGCGGAAACATGGCTTAGCCACAGCCTGTTTGGCATTGTGTCAGTCGTTGGTGGCGATCTTAAAGCTATATTATCCTTGAAGAATCAAGTTTTTCAACAGCTCTAATAATTCTTTTTAAGTTTTGAACGCTGGCCGCGGTGGCCGTGCGGTTCTAGGCGCTCCAGTCCGCAGCCGCGCTGTTGCTACGGTCGCAGGTTCGAATCCTGCCTCGGGCATGGGTGTATGTGATGTCCTTCGGTTAGTTAGGTTTAAGTAGTTCTACGTTCTAGGGGACTGATGACCACAGCAGTTGAGTCCCATAGTGCTCAGAGCCATTTTTTTAAAGTTTTGAACATGGCTGTCACTCAGAAATCGTATGTACGTTTCAACGGAGAACTACCACAGCCAACCTGCTGCAAATAATTTTTAAAACATTGACCTCTGTTTCTAAATATTTGAGGACGTCTTCATGAGAATGAAATTTTAGCAACCCTATAACACACATAGAAAAGTAAGTTTGGTCAGAAACATTAACAAAGATGAAAATGTCGTAACATGAGGATTATTTACATAAAGTTACATTGCGAGCAGTTAGTAATCAGAATTACGTGGCTTACATTGTTGCCACGAAAACACGATACAATTTGCGCCACTTATCGGGCCCGGACAGTAACGTATGCCAGTCTGAGACATTACAACAGAAATAATCGAATTAAACAACATGTAATTATAAAAAACAAATTCAAAGGGTGAGAGCTTAATGAATTTTTTGGAAGTTCAAAGTAGCCAAGCGATGAAGTACAACTGAGAGCCATCTATTAGTCTTAACAGAAATGACCACATTGTAGAATATTTATACAAACAGGTACACAATCCAAAAAAAAAAAAAAACGGAAAAGTCTGCATAAAGGAAACTTTAGTAGTACTGATCTATATGACATTTGAAGAAAAAAGATGTTTCGGAACTAGAGGCAGGAAAACATAATAAAAAGTAAAGGAATCTAAATTTTTCGAGTACTGGATTAAAGCCATTGAAGAAATTTTTGTTACTTAATTGTAACTGTTCGTTGACGATGAGGCCATCGTCCTTAGAAATAGGCTTGAAAATTTCCATCTCTTCGAGTGCGTCGAGGCTATGACTTTTCTCTGTGTAAAAGGAAAATTTCTTCATCACTTTTCGGTTTGTGACCGGAAATTAACAAATGATCAGCAAAAGTGGAACTATGTACAAATGTTCCTTGTACCTGATATTGAAAGATCTTCCAGTTTGTGTGGCACGTATCGTAAGTGATTTTATAAACTCCTGAACTGTGTGTAGGAACAACGGTGGCCTTAAGATTGTGAGTAAGATTTTTCTGCACGTTATTGTTAGTAGAAAAGTCAACTTTGCATCCATATTTTTTTAACAGACGACGAATTCTATAAGAGATATGGCCTAAAAATTGAATAGAAAAAACTTTATACTAGTTACTGTCAGAAACAGTACTGATGCCTAAAGTAGTCACTTTAGCGCAGGTTTTTACTCTGAAGATGTTTTCAACTAACGGGGGATCATAACCGTTATTGACTGAAACAGTTTTTATTAAATTAAACTCATCATTAAGCTTGTATGGTGACAAACGTACAGAAACTGCACGATGAATGGCTGAATGGAAAAATGATTTTTGTATGGGAATAGGGAGGCACTAAACTAGCGGGCACAATCTGATATGTGTTAGTGGCTTTTCGTAAAATATAGAAGGAAAGCCTGTCGTTGTGTACGTCAATGCTAAAGTTCAAGAAATGTGGCTGACGATCATTATTTTCTAATTCACAAGTATCGCTGATTTTTTTCATGATGTCTATTAAATATTCCAAACAACTTTTATTACCTTCCCGGGAATCGCTGTATATGATCAAAATGTCAATACGTACCGAGAATATGACAAAATACCGAGATCAGTAGCTGAAAAATTATTGAAGAATTTTTCTTCCAGTCAATTAATGAAAATATCGGCCAAGATGCCAGGATGCAACTAACAATCGCAGGAACACGGTAACGAGGGTTTTAATGTACACTTGCGATAGCTGTACTTCTTATTACATGAACACATAAACAGAGATCTAACGATACAGTGTCCATTGTCAGGCTATCAACCTGTTGGTATATTTTGCCACTGAAAGCAAAATAGTTCTATTTTACCACAATACTTAGCAAACGAATTAGATCAGTCATTTGCTCAACAGAAATAACATTTTTGAAAGTACGTAGGTTTTTTTTTTCAACGATGTAAATAGTTGTCTGAACAGGTACACTGGTATATAGGTTCGTAAATCGAGTGAAAACAATTTAGTATTCTGGTCACAGAGCAAATATTTGATTTTGCTGACTAGGTTTTGCCTACTGACGGTAGAATAATTATTTCGAAAAACAAAGGACTCGTTTTATCATGAAGAAACCTTGATAACTCATGATAAGCACTGTTCATTCTGTTCGCAATCGCACGTGTCGTGAGTTTTATATATCTTAAACTGGGAAGGCAATTTTGGGGCCTGTGGATTCACATCAATAAGCTGTTTCTTATGAGACGGACTAAGTAAATGCGTAGCGTTATTACTGGCGAGTCTAAGTTCTTTTTTTACCGTGGGGATCGGACCCTCATCTACCTCCGAAACATTGTTCTCTTCAGAAAAATTGTAGTAGTGCCTGTGGTGTGCCACTCGTTCTGAGTAGCAACGATTACAGAGTTCCCTTGGTCAGATTTTCTTATACCAACATTTTCTTTTAACTTGACATAAATGTTCTTAATCAATTTTTTATCACAAACATACTGACAGGATTTTTCAACTCCACGTCTCCCAGAAATATTACATACATCATAAGCTAGTCTAGTTTGTCGAGAAGCGTCCATATTGACGCTATCAAGACCGATTCTAAAATCTATGATCATACCCTCAACAACATTTTTGACTGACAAGTGAGGCATTACGTTGTATTTAAGTCCTTTTTCCAACAAGACCGTTTCTTCTGGTGTAAAATCTGTTTCAGTCTTATTAAAAATTATGTTAAAAAGTTTATGCTCAGACCTCCAAAAACTACTAACACCCGTATTTAAGCCCTTTTTCCAGCGTGGCAGTTTCTTCTGGTGTAAAATCTATTTCAGCCTTATTCAAAATTCTGTTAAAAATTTATACTCAGACCTTTGAAAACTACTAACAACAGGCTTTATTCAGATGCACTGCTGTTGAGTTTAGCCAGCTTCTTCTCATGCCTTCCAACAATAAAATTTTTATAGTTGTCCATCCAGTTATTAATAATCAGTAAATTTTATTACTGTTATCGGTTTAGACAGACCTAAGCTGACATTATCCCATGATGACAGTGTGGATATTCCGCAACAGGTAATAGTAGTAAAAAGAATTACTAGCGATCATGGCAAACTTGAATCTTCAAGAGTAACAGAAATTGAAAGAAGCAGTAATATGTGGCACAACGTACAGTACCCTCTACCGTGCATTTTGCGGTGGTTTTCAGACTCAAATCTAAAAAAGAGTAAGGTTTTTTTATCCATCATGTAAGACATCAACATTCGTCACACCTATATCTGAAAGACCGCTCTTTACACGAATGCTACTGGTTCTTGTTGCGTATAACTTACGCCGTGGATGTACGAGCAACGTACAGCGCCCAAATGTCTAGGCTACAGAAAGATCTCTGTGTGCTTCTGTGATGAAAGGTGGGAACTTATCGGTTTCATTCAGCATTTTTATAACATAGAGGGAGTCTAGCCCTTCTGGATAATTTACCGTTATTATTATATGTGGAGCGATTCATAAGGCCCTATGCAGGCCACGGCCACCAGCGGGGATTGAGGCTTGCGAAGCATTCTCCACAATAATAGTGGGATCGCAGGGGCACGCCAACTACGCCGAGATTGACCCTCATTCCGTACACCCTGTTACTGCAGTGTAATACCTCCGCAAGGTCGTGTACTGTGGATATTAGAATATGTAGCTGCTGAAATGTTTGCCGCACATAAAAAATATTTTCCTGATCGGGAACTGCGCACGATGAAAAAAACTGGCATCACTTCTACCTCATAGTGAGCCAGCAATCACCTCACCGGTATCAGTTTGCGAAATTCGGCGAACGTTAGGATGTGTAACTGAAGCGGTCCTTGTAGATATGGCGTTCGTTTGTTCCTCATTTTACAATATGGTACTCTATTCGCAGGAGTTGACTCGTAAATAAAGTGTTATGAACTATCACGTAGAAGCTCATTCTCTCTGAAAAAATTTATTAATAACCGATGACTGCGAATGAAGTGACGCAGCCGGAATCAGTCGATTCGCAATACGATGCCATTTGTACATGACCTGTATCAAATGAGATTTGCTTTCCACACATCACATCAAATTAGATTCCTCACGTAAGACCGCCGTTAATGGTCGCTTTCATCTATTCTAAAACTGAGACACCATGCATTCTTACTGGTATTTTATAGCCAAGGCTCTTAACTCAAACGAACGTTGATTTACACATTGTCGATATCTGAACTTCGCAGCTACTACATACTTGAAATTTCTTTTATTTTATTCATTCTTAAATAAACTAAAATCAAAGCAGAAAAATAATATAGCGTCAACTTACAAATAATTGTAAAAAGACAACTATAATCCATATGCACTACATATTTCCGAACTTTTTCTGCCTGACAGACAAGAGTTTATGCTTTTCATTACTGCATCTACTCTATTCCTTTTATTCTATATTTATACCACGTGCCTTGAGGAAGAACTATTTTCAGTGTAATAAGCAACTGTACAAATACCAAACTACAAGGCATTCATAGTCCTGCCATT
This sequence comes from Schistocerca cancellata, assembly GCF_023864275.1. Taxonomy (NCBI): domain Eukaryota; kingdom Metazoa; phylum Arthropoda; class Insecta; order Orthoptera; family Acrididae; genus Schistocerca; species Schistocerca cancellata. The sequence goes on from NC_064627.1 coordinate 607,783,012, forward strand.
CAGATTATAAAAGGCAAGCCACATTTAAATTTAGAGAACCAACCAAAATGTATCGTTCAACATGACTGTAAGAAATTAAGTAACGATATTTGTCCCAAATTCAGTGAGTTAGTGACTATCGAACTGCGTGGCAATACCAAGAGTAGTTCAGTAAGCAAGGAAGGAAACAAAATCTGCAAAAAAGAGTCATTCGCATATGAAAAATACACGAAAATTACAAATTTGATTCATGGAAGTATGTTCCGTCTTTCTAACTAAATGGAAGGTAACTAAACGGAAGGCAGTTGTTTTCCAAAGGCGTTTCGTTTCTTTTATTTATGTTCATTTTAACTGAAGACATTGAAATATCTCCCAAACTACACATGACATCAAAAAAAGTTACAATTCCAATTTGTTTGTCTCGGAGAGGGACATCCAGTGATATCACACTCGACACCCCCTCTGTGGGTGGTGGGGGCAACTTCGAAACCTTCACCGTGAACCTCCGTTTTTTTATTGCGGGTTACGATTCTACGGCAAACTCTACATTTGTTTTGTCTTAAGCATTTTCTTCGTTTCGCCACGGATGACGCTTTAATCGGAGAAATAGAAATGAGTACAAAATTGGAATTTACGACTTGCTACAAAATGGCCTTGAAAATGCAATGGCACGTAGGACCCCACGTCCATGCTGCGAGGGTAGGACAGGGCAGCATTTCAAAACTTCTAATTGGAAACCCCATTCGCAACGTCGTACACTAAGTGATCAAAAGTATCCGGACACCTGACTGAAAATGACTTATAAGTTAGTGGCCCCCTCTATCGGTAATGCTGGAATTCAATATGGTGTTGGCCCACCTATAGCCCTGATGACAGCTTGCACTCTCGCACGCATACGTTCAATTAGTTGCTAGAAGGTTTCTCGGGGAATGGCAGCCAATTCTTCACGGAGTGCTGCACAGTGGAGAGGTATCGATGTCGGTCGGTGAGGCCTGGCACGAAGTCGGCGTTCAAAAACATCCCAAAGGTGTTCTATAGGATTCAGGCAGGACTCTGTGCAGACCAGTCCATTACAGGGATGTTATTGTCGTGTAACCACTCCGCCACAGGTCATACACTATGAACAGGTGCACGATCGTGTTGGCAGATGCAGTCGCCATCCCCGATTCGCTCTTCAACAGTGGGAAGCAAGTAGGTGCTTAAAACAGCAATGTAGGCCTGTGCTGTGATAGTGCCAACCAAAACAAGAGGTGCAACCACCTCCACGAAAAAGGCGATTACACCATAACACCACTGCCTCCGAATTTTACGGTTGGCTGTACAAACGCTGGTAGATAACGTTCACTGGGCATTCGCCACACACACATCCTGCCATCGGATCGTCACATTGTGTACCGTGATGCATCACTCTACACAATGTTTATCCACTGTACTATCGTCCAATGTGTAAGCTCCTTACACCAAGCGAGGCGTCGTTTGGCTTTTACCGGCGTGATGTGTGGCTTATGAGCAGCCGCTCGACCATGAAATCCAAGTTTTCTCACTTCCCGCCTAACTGTCATAGTACTTGCAGTGGATCCTGATGCAGTTTGGAATTGCTGTGTGCTGTTCTGGATAGATGTCTGCCTATTACACATTACGACACTCTTCAACTGTCGGCGGTCTCTGTCAGTCATCAGACGAGGTCGACTTTTCGCTTTTGTGCTATACGTGTCCCTTCACGTTTCCACTTCACTATCACATCGGAAACAGTGGACTCTGGGATGTATAAGAGTGTGGAAATCTCGTGTACAGACATACGACACAAGTGATACCCTATCACCTGACTACGATCAATGTCCGTGAGTTCTGCGGAGCGCTCCATTCTGCTCTCTCCGATGTCTAATGACTACTGAGGTCGCTGATATGGAGTACCTGGCAGCGGGTGGCAGGGAAAATGCACCTAATGTGAAAAACGTGCTTTTTGGGGGCGTCCGGGTACTTTTGCTCACGTAGTGTGGGATAGAACGCAGCGAATGGGGTTTGCAGTTAGAAGTTATGAAATACTGGCCTGTCCTACCCTCGGAGTATGGAGGCGAGGTCCCACGTGCCATTGGATATTCCGTGACCATTGAGTAGCATATCGTAAACTACGGTTGTGTACCCGTTTCTATTCCTCCGATTACAGCGCGACCTGCGGCGAAACTAAGAAAATTCTGCAGACAAAACATGTGCAAATGTTACCGTAGAATCGTAATCTGTAATAAAAACCGGGGTTCCCATTGAAGATTTCGAACTTGCCCCACGCCATCCGCGCACTGGGTGGGGTGGCGGGTCGAGTGTGGTTTGGTTCAAATGGCTCTGAGCGCTATGGGACTTAACTGCTAAGGTCATCAGTCCCCTAGAACTTAGAACTACTTAAACCTAACTAACCTAAGGACATCACACATATCCATGCCCGAGGCAGGATTCGAACCTGTGACCGTAGCGGTCGCTCGGTTCCAGACTGAATTGCCTAGAACCGAGTGTGGTATCATTGGATGCCACACCCCGAGATAAACAAATAGAAATTAAACATTTTTTGATCCGATAAGTAGCTTTCGAGATATGTCAATGTCTTCAGCTAAAATTAACGTAATGAATATATAAAACAAGCATGTATAACAGGCCACTGAAGATGCTTCATAAATAAAGAAGGGATATGCGCATGGGAATAAACAAATAGTCTTTCATTTAGTTGCAAATACGGAACATACCTCCAAGAATCTTGAAGCAACTGAGGGACGATGGTAAACGAGAAAACGACGAATTTAATATTTATGAAATATCTGACCTCATCGATGGATAATGCAAGCGATAAGAATGGAAAACAGTAGCATAGGTTATTTATTTAGAGGAAAGAACAGAACTTGAAAAGAAAGTGAAATACAGTGATAAATCGCTATACAGGGTGAAGAAAAATTCACGCACTCGGACTTGGCAGCACAATTTACCACATACTAGCAATATAAAAAGGCGCTGCGAAGTCCGATTGCGCGAATTTTTCGTAACCTTTATAATTTCCAGCCCTCGCCGTTGGAATGAGAGCGCCTGAGTCATGCGAGGTTCCGTAAAAAATAGTTCTTGTTATTCTGTTTGCTGAAACGGGAGAACCCTGGAACTATAACTGTAAAACCGGTAAAGAGTGGAATGGGATGGATAGACGGCTGGTAACGGGCGAGGAACATTACAGAAATGTAAGAACCCAGAGGAAAAAAAACCTTACCATTACTGACTGAGTGATCCTGAGGTGTAGCTTCAGCACCAATGTCATAAAGGTTTATCGTGCTCCACTGTGTGTGGGAGTTGTATCAGAAGTGTAGCTGCGGAGTTAGGTGACTGTAATGGGTATGTTAGTGCGCGGTGTCATTCTTTTGTTGTTTGGAGATGAAAGAGAAAGAGAGATGGAAAAAACCGATGCCAACACACAGCCTACCTCTCCTCAATAGCACCGAGGGGTCCGCCGAGCTTTGCGTCCCGCTGAACGGACGGTGTCGCTGGCCTCACTCCGTGAGACACTGCCGAGAACTTTGTAATTTACTCGGAGATTGGTGATCAGGAACTTTACGCGACCACCTCTTTCAACCCTCCCAACGAATAGCTGATGGTGACAATTCCTATCGATCCGGCTGTCTCCGAATCTCGCGACGCCGCACGGACTTCCGTTAGCGATCTCTGTGACGGACGTTTTACCGAAAGTTTTAAACGCAGGAATGAGAATAGCAACAACCAATACGTAAAAACGGGGGAACATTCAGCAGAGGTGGTTGGAAGAAAACCCTGTTTTTCATAAAAGGCGATTCCAGCAGGTTGACGAGGCAAAGAAAGCTTCCTTATACAAAAATTGTCACCGTTCAACTGTCACCTTTAACTGAGCGAGACGTTTCCCAAACTGTTCACTTGTCGACAAAAGGCTGCCAAGCAACTGGAGACAAACGCAGGCTACTACAGTATATAAGTAGGGGAAAATAACTGACCCGCAAAATTACAGTCGGTTTGTAGCAGAAATATTGAGCATATTCTTTCGAACAGAATAAATTTCCTTCTGAAGAAAAAGCTTCTGTCTACAAATCACAACGATTTAGTACTCAGTTTGCATTTTCTCGCACGATATTCTGCTAATCATGGGTGAAGGGCAGCAGGCACATTCCCAAAGGTGCCGAAATAATACACTCCTGGAAATTGAAATAAGAACACCGTGAATTCATTGTCCCAGGAAGGGGAAACTTTATTGACACATTCCTGGGGTCAGATACATCACATGATCACACTGACAGAACCACAGGCACATAGACACAGACAACAGAGCATGCACAATGTCGGCACTAGTACAGTGTATATCCACCTTTCGCAGCAATGCAGGCTGCTATTCTCCCATGGAGACGATCGTAGAGATGCTGGATGTAGTCCTGTGGAACGGCTTACCATGCCATTTCCACCTGGCGCCTCAGTTGGACCAGCGTTCGCGCTGGACGTGCAGACCGCGTGAGACGACGCTTCATCCAGTCCCAAACATGCTCAATGGGGGACAGATCCGGAGATGTTGCTGGCCAGGGTAGTTGACTTACACCTTCTAGAGCACGTTGGGTGGCACGGGATACATGCGGACGTGCATTGTCCTGTTGGAACAGCAAGTTCCCTTGCCGGTCTAGGAATGGTAGAACGATGGGTTCGATGACGGTTTGGATGTACCGTGCACTATTCAGTGTCCCCTCGACGATCACCAGTGGTGTACGGCCAGTGTAGGAGATCGCTCCCCACACCATGATGCCGGGTGTTGGTCCTGTGTGCCTCGGTCGTATGCAGTCCTGATTGTGGCGCTCACCTGCACGGCGCCAAACACGCATACGACCATCATTGGCACCAAGGCAGAAGCGACTCTCATCGCTGAAGACGACACGTCTCCATTCGTCCCTCCATTCACGCCTGTCGCGACACCACTGGAGGCGGGCTGCACGATGTTGGGGCGTGAGCGGAAGACGGCCTAACGGTGTGCGGGACCGTAGCCCAGCTTCATGGAGACGGTTGCGAATGGTCCTCGCCGATACCCCAGGAGCAACAGTGTCCCTAATTTGCTGGGAAGTGGCGGTGCGGTCCCCTACGGCACTGCGTAGGATCCTACGGTCTTGGCGTGCATCCGTGCGTCGCTGCGGTCCGGTCCCAGGTCGACGGGCACGTGCACCTTCCGCCGACCACTGGCGACAACATCGATGTACTGTGGAGACCTCACGCCCCACGTGTTGAGCAATTCGGCGGTACGTCCACCCGGCCTCCCGCATGCCCACTATACGCCCTCGCTCAAAGTCCGTCAACTGCACATACGGTTCACGTCCACGCTGTCGCGGCATGCTACCAGTGTTAAAGACTGCGATGGAGCTCCGTATGCCACGGTAAACTGGCTGACACTGACGGCGGCGGTGCACAAATGCTGCGCAGCTAGCGCCATTCGACGGCCAACACCGCGGTTCCTGGTGTGTCCGCTGTGCCGTGCGTGTGATCATTGCTTGTACAGCCCTCTCGCAGTGTCCGGAGCAAGTATGGTGGGTCTGACACACCGGTGTCAATGTGTTCTTTTTTCCATTTCCAGGAGTGTAATTTGACACAGTGTCACACTGCAGACTGTCAACGAAGGTCCGAGCATACGGAGTAGGTTTCCAGATATGTGAGTGGTTAGAAGACTTTTTAAGCAATAGAACACAGTACGTTGCCCGAAACGGTGAGAATTTGTCAGAAACAAATCTATCGGTATGGAATGCCACAGGGAAGTCTGAGAGGACCGCTTTTGTTCTCTGTAGGGTGGTCAGTAACACTCTAAAAAGCTTATAAGGACGTTGAGGGTCGGTTGTGCTGGGACATAATTTTCAGAAAAAAACTCGAGACGTTGTAATGTTTCCGAGTTAATTACCGTAAAAGTTAGCCAGTCAGGCTATTGCGCGCTCAAATTCAAGCGGCCCGCCAGATACAGTTAGTTGTTGACATAGCATAGTTGATAGCACTCTAGACTGCTCAGCCTTTGGCTTGAGTTTGATTCTTACTACCGCCCCACTTCCAATTTTTGTATTGGTGTCTTGTTCGGTTTCAGAAAACCAAACGAAGAACAACTTTGGCGACACCGTCTCTGGCGGGCCGTTTCAATGTGCACGCGCAACAGCCTGATTGGCTAACATCAATGCTAATGAAATCGGGAATGGCGCAATGTACTTAACTTTTTAAAATTATTTTTTAGCACAACCTGCCTGCAACACCCACACAAGCTTTCCAGACTCTTTCTGATCACCCTGTATATACATAAATATTCAGACGGATATGGTGAGCAACAATCTGCAACTGTTTGCTGATGACGCTGTATCGCACGGGGAAGTGTCGTTACTCAGTGATTGTAGAAGAGTTCAGGGTAACTTGGACAGAATTTATATTTAGCGTGATGAGTGGCAGCTTGTTCTAAATGTGGAAAAAAGTGCCCCAATGCAGATGTATACGAAAAATAGTCTTGTAAATTCTGAATAAGTGTTAGCGATGTGTGCTTGGCACCACCACGTCGACTAAATATCTAGCAGTAACGTTTCCATGCGATGTGGAATGGAACGAGCACGTAAGATCGGTTAATGGGAGAGCGATTGGTCGACTTTATTGGGATATTTCTAGGCAAGTGCAACTCATCTACAAAGGAGAACGCTTATAGAACACTTGTGCGATCAAAGTTTGACTACTGCTCGAATATTTGGGACTTTCTAAAGGTCAGATTACAGGAAGACATGGAAGCAATCTAAAGGTCTGCCGCTAAATTTGTTACTGCTAGCTTCTATCAGCAACCGAGCATTACTGAAATGCTCTGTGCACTCAAATGGGAATCCCTGGAGGAAATAAGTTAATTTCGCGAAATACAAGTGAGAGAGATGATAAGAGACCCGAAATTTAAGACACATTCCAGACCGATTCTATTGTACCAGCATATATCTTGTGTAAGGACGGTGACGACGAGATAAGAGGTATCAGAGCTAGTACGGAAGCGTACAGACTGCCGTTTCTCCCTCGCTCAGTTTGCAAGTGGGGATGACCAGCAGTGGGACAAGGTTCCCTCCGCTATGTACCTTATGGTGGCTTGCGAAGCTCGTACGTAGGTATACAAAGGTTGTAGCTTCCTTCAGTGCAAATACTCTGTTGTCGACGCCTCCGGTGGCAACTCATAACCATTTAGCCATAGTTGTTTGGATATATCATCCCTGAACCCAGAATGACTCTACTATGTACCACGTGGTTATAATTAAAGTTCAGCTACTTAAAGAGGTCCAGTGTGGGTCCTAATTATTTTATGGCAGCGAAGCTAAGTAGATATTCTAATGCATTAATACATAATCGATTTATGATGAAAAAATTAGTTCCAATTTTAGCCACCAGGTGCAAATTTAGCACTGTACAACATCTCGTCGACGTCTTCGGTGCTCGTATTGAACAAACTGCGGTTAATGTCAACATTATGCCATTTCACTTGTTTGACCTGTTCTGCCTACGTTCTCTTTCTAATCCATTACATATGGAAACATTTTTATATGTGTTTCTTGCATTCACAGCGCCATATTTCCACCTGGTGGCCAACAATGGAACTAATTATTTTCTTGCGTAAATCGGTTTCGCATTAACGCAATAGAATATCCATCAAGTTTCGCTGACAGACTATAATTACAGCTCACACCTGACCTCTTTGTGTAGCTGCACGTCAGTTTTAATCACCTGGTACGGGCGGCAGCATTCCGGGATCTGCTGCTACAGTCAGTGAGAGCCTGTTTGGCCCTGTCCCAGGCCAAGATGGCGCCGTCGGCGGCGGTGGCGGCGGCGACGTCACCTGTTGCTCGCTCAGGTGCGAACGGGCTGCTTGCCTGCTCGCGCCTGCCCGGGCTGTGTTATCGGCCGTGGCCGGTCTCTCGGCTCACTGGCCAGTGAACGCCGCCCGATCGATGTCGGGAAATGGCCGCGTTTGCGTGCGCTACGGCCTCACAGGGCCCTAACCACCACAACCACTGGAGGCAGGCCTCATGCGGTTTACCACAGACGCGAGCCAACACAGGCCGTGTGACACAGTCCTTGTAACGCGGGCTATGCCCATCGCTCGCCTCTGATCCCTTACGCTACCATTCCGTACCTAGCGACCGCGTTTCTTTGTTTGGGAAATGGTGTATTCTGCAACAGGAAGACCTACAATGAAGTGCTCCAGTTAAAAAATGTGTCAGACAGGGATGCATTCATTCGCCCTCAGTGTTCAATCTACACACTGAAGAAGTAATGGTAAAATAAAAAGTTCAAGATTGGAACTAATTGTCAGGTTAAAAAGATATAAATGGTAAGATTCGCTTATGAGATTGTTATCCTCAGTGAAAGTGAGAAACAATTGCAGGACCTATTGAATGACATGAACAGTCAAATGAACACATGCTGTGGCTTGATGGAAAACAGAAGAAAGGCGAAACTGATGAGGAGTAGCAAAAATAAAACTAACAATAAGCTTAGTATCAAAACTGCAGACCACGAAGAGAAAGAATTCTGTTACCTTGGAAGCCAAATAACAGGTGCTGTATGAAGGAAGGATAACATAGAAAGCAGATTAACACAGTCAAAGAGGGTATTCCGGGACAAAAGAAGCCTAGTGGAATCATCCTCGCGCTTAGTATGAGGAAGAAATTTCTAAGAATGCACGTACGGAGCACAGCATTATAACGAAGTGAATCGCGGATTGCAGGAAAACCAGAAGACAGAGTATTTGACATGTGGTGATATAGAACTATGTTGAGAAGTAACTAGACTGATACGGAACGAGGAAGTTTTCTGCAGAATCGCGGAGGAAAGGAACATGGGGAAAATTCTGACAAGAAGAAGGCACAGTGTGACTGGACATGTGGTATCACGGAATAATCTTCATGGTGCTAGAGGTAGCTGCAGGCGGTAAATCTGTAAGTGAAGATTAAGACAATTAACTGAGCATGTTGGGTGCAAGTGATACCCTGAGACGAAGAGGTTGGCGCAGGAAATGAATTCGTGGAGGGGTCGCATCAAACGAGTCAGGAGACGGACAACAAAAATAAACAATGGGCATTCATTAAATTCATAATATGATCGATTTCGGTGGGAAGGCCAATTATTCATGAATATGTACGTCCACTATCTAACGGAAAATAGAATATCATAGATATTCTATTCTTACAGTTCCGCCGATAGTGTGGCCATTACACACGAACGATATGCTCGAATTCACACAGAATTGGAGAGGAAATCGGCTGACTCCCTTTTAAGAGAACCATCCAGCACTGACCATAAACGCCTTGGGTATTAATGAACCGCTTCAGCGGTATTCATTTCTTTAATTTTGGATCGCTGCCGGTTTCGCTGCAGTAAAAGCCACATCTTCATGTAAACATCTGTATAACAATAAATCCAGAGGAGACATGCATTGATATGATAATTTTCTAAAATTATTTCAAGATTTTAAAAATTTAACAAAACTGTACGACACTTCTACGTGAGAATATTAAAATACTTTTACTCAAATAACTAAATCATTAGAGCTAAAGAGCTCGGAAATTTGTACCCACCATTCGTTGTCTGCACACCAAAACCTTCTAAACGGCTGTGTATTGTGGAATAAAACTGCCGGATTCCAGTTCAGTATAGTGAATGGGTCCTAAACAAATTATGCCACAGTAATCCTTTCGTAAGGCGAAAATTAATGAAAAATCATTGTGAATTTATTTTCCGCTAGCATGAGGAAAACCAAGAAGTCGTTGCAGCAAAATGGAGGGCTGTCTTACCTGGACCAAACGTGTCAAGTATATACCTACTGACAGAAAAGCAAAACTTGAAAACCGCACTTGCTGCCTCTCCGCTCTATACGCAATCACCATCAGGAGACGCAGCCGCGTGCTGTGTCTTACTGACGGCAAGAAAGTAAACAGCTTGCCTACAGAGGGCTGCGCTAATGATGAGCCGGTTCAACCGAGTGATCGGTGGTGTTTTGTGGGACACACGAATGATGAATGAAACAAGGAATATTGGGATAAAAAGTACACAAACTTTTTTGAAAAACAGTCTGTAGAATACGATAATGATAGTTGACATATATTTTCTTTAATAACACCCGTAAGTTACACTAACATAAAGGAACTCTTGAACGTTTAATATTACCGGCCGCTGTGGCCGAGCGGTTCTAGGCGCTTCAGTCCAGAACTGCGCTGCTGCTACGTTCGCAGGTTCGAATCCTGCTTCGGGTATGGATGTGTGTGATGTACTTACGTTAGTTAGGTTTAAGTAGTTCTAAGTCTAGGGGACTGATGACCTCAGATGTTAAGTCCTATAGTGCGTAGAGCCACTTGAACCATTCAGAACGTTTAATAACTTAATAGAGGAATAGCATACGCATATATAGCCAAGATAATTACTCATAACTGTGACTGCCCTACCAACAAGGTTGTCTCTATGACCATAAAAGAACTACAGAAGAATCTGGATGACCGGATAGAGGTTTGAGTAGCCGTCCTCCTGAACCTGAGTTATCCAGAACGCGCTTCTGCACCTCGCAGGGTCTAATGGAAAAAGACAGCCATCGCGTTCTGTAGTTTAATGTCGATGTAGATGTTGTTGATGACAATAATCAATTTTTGCTCTTCAGAACGAAATTTTCACTCTGAATTAGTGTGTGCTTATATAAAAATTCGTGGCAGACCGTTTTTTTTTTTTCTTTTTTTTTTTTTTTTTTTTTTTTAGGGCCTCCCTTCTCCCCTCATTGCCCTTCCTTGCGCACTCCAAAAATGGAAAAACGCCTTCATCGGCGAGCTGCACTGCTTTTGTTAAATTAAAACGGAGATGTCATGTTCCGACAAAGGGTGATTCATAATCTTCTCAACCTCACAACAGTGAAAACGAAATCGAGACAAGAAGGGTATGAAATGGAATTGTAAATGTTCCTCATAGTCCATGTGCCGTGACGAAAGTTCCTTGTAATGAACTAAACCTTCTTGATATATAATAAAACAGTAAGTGTATTTCGTCATGACTAAAATTTAAGAAACGAATATCTTGACGTACTGTTCCCCCTCTCAATACCAAGTAAGGAACGAAGGACAAACCCACAATGAGCAGCAAATGGACGAATTGTCAGGCAGTAGAGTCGTTTTCAAAGTACTTCGCCACTAACAAATTAATAATCCCTTAAATAGAAAACACCCGACGGAAATATTGAAAACAAATCAGTGTAACTTGACATTGGACGCCCTCGCTGACACTCAGAGTAAATGTTCATCCCCAGAGATTATATCCAGCTGTAAAATAAAATAAAATGGAATGCACCTTAAAATAAAAGAAATAAATGTTTCTTCCAGCTGTTCTACATGTCCCGTCTTAGACGGTGCCGTTCAGTACTCATTCCGCATATTCCCACTACCCAAGACAATGGAATGTGCTCCACTCGAAGCAAGTCCACAACACTCTTGAGACAAGGTTGCCTTAGTCAGTTAGTGCTCTACTAACAAATGTTACATAACGAAAATTTTCAGCACATGGAGCATAGAAAAGTAAACTGTGCCAGTGCCTCATCTCCTACCTTCCAAACTTCATAGAAGCTCTCCTGCGAAACATCCCCCAAGCTGTGGTTAAGCCATGTCTCCGCTATATCCTATCCTCCAGGAGTGCTAGTCTTGCAAGTTTCGCGGGAGAGCTTCTGTGAAGTTTGGAAGGTAGGAGACGAGGAACGTGTGGAAATAAAGCTGTGAGGACGACTCGGGGGTTGTGCTTGTGTAGCTCAGTCGGTAGATGACTTATCCGCCAAGGCCAAGATCCTGAATTCAAATCTCGGTCTGGCATGCAGTTTCAATTTTCCCCCGTTTCGGTTACTAATCATCCTTCTTTAGACTAGTGTGGAAGTGGTGAAACTGTCTCTTGTCAGTAGATATATTGTACCAGAATTCTATTCTGTGTGAGACTTCACCCGAAGTCTTTGATGATAAGCGTACTATAGTCGTTGTCTATCCAAAGCCAGTTCAAGTATTTCTGTATATATTTCCGTATACTCAACGAATTAATCTATTTCTTCGCCTATTTCTTCTATTTATTTTGTACTTTCTTTTCCTATTGACTTTTAGTCTGCATCGTTAACATCACATTTCGGGCGCCACAAATGTCTTCGCTGGTTCCCCACAGTCCAGTTACGATGCTGTCTTCATGGCGCACAGCTTCCCACACATTTTCCTTAGTTCTGTATTACTTAGCTTCTCATGTGATGCTTGTGTCAGCCAGCTTGAATATCATCACTTCCTAGGTAGGAGTTCAGTTCTTTCACTACTGTTCTTCTACAATTTACGGGTCGAGTATAAAAATGTTTCTGAAATGAAAACACTTGTCTGCGTGAATTTAGAAGTCCTATTCATTCACAACCGTACCATGAATAAGGTGTATGGTGTTATGGTACTTAAGTGAATGATTGTTCACATTTGTAATAAGTGCACTTGAAAATGGGCACAGGCTTGAAAAACATAGGAATAAAAATGGCTATCCCAAGTCCAAAAGGTTTCCTCTTTTCACATCAACTTCTTACCTCAGCAAAAACAGCTACCCTTAGGAAATTCCTACAGGCGCTCTCTTCCTATACCAGAACTCCTTGCCGACATTTACCCACTCTGTCAGCTAGAGCCCTAGCCCGCAGACTGCCTGCTTAGATAAAGGCTCCAGTACACTTCCCATCCTATCGATCACCACAATTGCACCCTCCCACACTAGGGTTCCAGACTCCACCTTCTATTGAAGTAATTATTGTCCTGAAACTCCTACCGTAATTACGAGAGAGGTAGCTCAGTGGAAACCACACTGGACTCGCATTCGGTAGGACGACGATTCAAATTCGCGTCCAGTCATCCAGGTTTAGGTTTTCCGTGGGATAACGTCGCGACCTCTCACTTCTGCGATCCTCTGTTTGTATTTATTTATTTATTACTTTATCTATCCATGTCCATAGAAGCTTACTACACGAATGTTTCTTACCAAGTTAGTGGATACAACGGCGTTATATTAATTGTAAAATTACAACTGGGTTTCACAGTAAGTGTTATCCATTTACTATATAATATATGTGGGTTTGGTATTTTCAAGGGTTACATCCTTTTAAATTCTCATACTCTTATATTTCAGCTCGCATCTCGTGGTCGTGCGGTAGCGTTCTCGCTTCCCACGCCCGGGTTCCCGGGTTAGATTCCCGGCGGGGTCAGGGATTTTCTCTGCCTCGTGATGGCTGGGTGTTGTGCGCTGTCCTTAGGTTAGTTAGGTTTAAGTAGTTCTAAGTTCTAGGGGACTGATGACCATAGCTGTTAAGTCCCATAGTGCTCAGAGCCATTTGAACCATTTTTTTCTTATATTTCAAAAATGGATCAAATGGCTGTAAGTACTACTGTACTTCACATATGAGGTCATCAGTCCCCTAAACTTAGAACTACGTAAACCTGACTACCCTAACGACATCACACGCATCCATGCTCGAGGCAGGATTCGAACCTGCGACCGTAGCAGCCGCGTGGTCCCGGACTGAACGATGAACGATGATGAAGAATTCACGCGTTGGCAATAATTACGCGGCAAACCACACATAACGGACCACTTTACTGAAAACTGGCACTTGAAACTGTTTATGAATCGAGATACACTACGGGAATATCACCGAAAACAATTTCACATACTTTTCTCATTCATTTCTTTTATTTTTTTCATTGAATCACAAGAAATACCATTAGTGGCGAATAACGACAAAGTTATTTCAATATACATGGTGTTACAAAAAGGTACGGCCAAACTTTCAGGAAACATTCCTCACGCACAAAGAAAGAAAATATGTTATGTGGACATGTGTCCGGAAACGCTTACTTTCCATGTTAGAGCTCATTTTATTACTTCTCTTCAAATCACATTAATCATCGAATGGAAACACACAGCAACAGAGCGTACCAGCGAGACTTCAAACACTTTGTTACAGGAAATGTTCAAAATCTCCTCCGTTAGCGAGGAAACATGCATCCACCCTCCGTCGCATGGAATCCCTGATGCGCTGATGCAGCCCTGGATAATCGCGTATTGTATCACAGCCGTCCACAATACGAGCACGAAGAGTCTTTACATTTGGTACCGGGGTTGCGTAGACAAGAGCTTTCAAATACCTCCATAAATGAAAGTCAAGAGGGTTGAGATCAGGAGAGCGTGGAGGCCATGGAATTGGTCCGCCTGTACCAATCCATCGGTCACCGAATCTGTTGTTGAGAAGCGTACGAACACTTCGACTGAAATGTGCAGGAGCTCCATCGTGCATGAGCCACTTGTCGTGTCGTACTTGTAAAGGCACATGTTCTAGCAGCACATGTAGAGTATCCCGTATGAAATCATGGCGGTTAATCGAGGAAGTACAGTACATACTGACGAAACTAAAATGAGCTCTAACATGGAAATTAAGCGTTTCCGGACACATGTCCACATAACATCTTTTCTTTATTTGTGTGTGAGGAATGTTTCCTGAAAGTTTGGCCGTACCTTTTTGTAACACCCTGTACATTGGAAAACATTCGTGAGAAATCTTCTGCGGACATGGATAGATAAGTGAAAAACAAGAGTAATAATCGGGTTTCGAAAGCGGGGCGCAGGGAGTGTGAGAGCGTGACGCTGGCCACTGCGCCGCTACTCCGGCTGAACGATTTATCGGATAAAAGGCAGATAAAGAACCTCGAGAAACACGACAGTCATTTTCGTAGAAACGGTCGAGTATCTACGGAAAAGCCGAGACTCGTGTTCACTTATTTTGACTCCTCTTCCACAGAGCAGTTTCTGGGAAATCTGGTTCTGGTACTTGCCGTATTCTCCTCGTTAATTTACGTCATTTCAACTCAAAGGAAATCGTTACTCGTATACACAAGTTAATTTTCGAGACACAAGAAAAAGGTTAAGTGAAGCGGTAACAAGAAGCTTAGTATTTGAGAGGTGAGGACACTGCTGTAGTTACGAAACAAGAAAGTAACGGAACGAGCGACGCCTTTACCTGCAGCGCTCAGACGTAAACCGATTAATTAACGGGAAGAGAAGGGAAGACATCGCAGAGATAGGTGGCGCCATCCGCTGCTGGAGTGCTTGTTTGCGCGAGCCTCGGATGCCGCTGTTAATTGGCGGGAGGTGGGGATTACGTGGAGGGCGCTCCTCTGCAGGAGAGCATTCCAGGGCCCCGTCTGCTGCACGGCGATAACGCCTCCACGGCACGTGCCCATCCGGCCGCTGGCTGCCTAGGAACGATCAACATGTACGCTCGCTATTCCTGGCCGCTGCTTCTGAAAGCTGGCAGTAGCACAGCCAAGGAATCCAGAACAACAGGTCTCGGTAGCAATGACTTTTATGCTGACGTCAGTGCCTGCTGTAGAGTCTTGTAACGTAAGGAAGCAAGGGACAGGATGTTGTTATCGGTGGCCCGTATCCTCTTTCTATAATACAAGTGCACACTAGGATTAATACGGTTCTTTATTTACATGAACAGGCTTTTACTTACCTGGAATACAGTCTATGTTCTGTGGTACAAGCTCATCAGCGATAGTCCTCTTGCAGACAATAACGGTAATCCTGCTATTAACTTTAGTCTCACTGCTAGTCCTGCCACAGGTTCTCAAATGTTCAAATGTGCATGAAATCTTATGGGACTTAACTGCTAAGGTCATCAGTCCCTAAGCTTACAGACTACTTTACCTAAATTATCCTAAGGACAAACACACACACCCATGCCCGAGGGAGGACTCGAACCTCTGTCGGGATCATAGGCACTAATTTGATCGCTGTGTACTGTCGTAGCCTGTGACGTGAACTGAGCTCGCACTGCAACCAACTGAAAGACGCCAAACTGGAGTGTGTGTGAGTGAGTCAGTCAGTCAATGAGTCAACTCCGAGCGACTGACTGAGGCAGTCTGGGCAGCGGCGGCGGCCTAAATACATGCCGTAGAGAGGGCGTTGCTGGCGTGTTCCTTGTTGGTGTGTCTCTGGCCTCTCTCGTCATAGGCGCGCTTGACCCAGCGCCTACTATCGATCTTCGCGCTATATCTCTGCCGATCGGTGTGCTGGAGACAGCTTATACCAGCTCAGCTAGATCTGAGGCGGAGTGACCTCAAATACATGGACTCAACTCAAACTCCATCCAAACAAGCCTTCAAGGTTTCTAAATCAAATACACTACTGGCCATTAAAATTGCTACACCAAGAAGTCATGCAGATGATAAACAGCTATTCATTGGACAAATATATTATACTAGACCTGACATGTGATTACATTTTCACGCAATTTGGATGCGAGAAATCAGTACCCAGAACATCCACCTCTGGCCGTGATAACGGCCTTGATACGCCTGGGCATTGAGTCAAACAGACCTTGGATGGCCTGTACAGGTACAGCTGCCCATGCAGCTTCAACACGATACCACAATACATCAAGAGTAGTGACTGGCGTATCGTGACGAGCCAGTTGCTCGGTCGCCATTGACCAGACGTAAGTTGGTGAGAGATCTGGAGAATCTGCTGGCCAGAGCAACAGTCGAACATTTTCTCTATCCAGAAAAGCCCGTACAAGACCTGCAACATGCGGTCGTGCATTATCCTGCTGAAATGTAGGGTTTCGCAGGGGTCGAATGAAAGGTAGAGCCACGGGTCGTAACACATCTGATATGTAACGTCCAATGTTCACAGTACCGTCAATGCGAACAAAAGGTGACCGAGACGTGTAACCAATGGCACCCCATACCATCACGCCGGCTGATATGCCAGTATGGCGATGACGAATACACGCTTCCAATGTGCGTTCGCCGCGATGTCGCCAAACACGGATGCGACCATCATGATGCTGTAAACAGAACCTGGATTCATCCGAAAACATGACGTTTTGCCGTTCGTGCACCCAGGTTCGTCGTCACAGGCGCTCCTGTCTGTGATGCGGCTTCAAGGGTAACCGCAGCCATGGTCTCCGAGTTGATAGTCCATGCTGCTGCAATCGTCGTCGAACTGTTCGTGCAGATGGTTGTTGTCTTGCAGACGTCCCCATCTGTTGACTCAGACATTGCTGCACGATACGTTACAGCCATGCGGATAAGATGCCTGTCATCTCGACTGCTAGTGATATGAGGCCGTTGGGACCGCTACGGTCCCAGGTTCGAATCCTGCCTCGGGCATGGATGTGTGTGATGTCCTTAGGTTAGTTAGGTTTAAGTAGTTCTAAGTTCTAGGGGACTGATGACCTCAGATGTAGAGTCCCATAGTGCTCAGAGCCATTTGAACCATTTTGAGGCCGTTGGGATCCAGCACAGCATTCCGTATTACCCTCTTGAACCCACCGATTCCATTTTCTGCCAACAGTCATTGGATTTCGACCAACGCGAGCAGCAATGTCGCGATACGATAAACCGCAATCGCGATAGGCAACAATCCGACCTTTATCAAAGTCGGAAACGTCATGGTACGCATTTCTCCTCCTTACACGAGGCATCACAACAACGTTTCACCAGGCAACGTCGGTCAACTGCTGTTTGTGTATGAGAAATCGGTTGGAAACTTTGCTAATGTCAGCACGTTGTAGGTGTCGCCACCGGCGCCAACCTTGCGTGAAAGCTCTGAAAAGCTAATCATTTGCATATCACAGCATCTTCTTCCTGTCGGTTAGATTTCGCGTCTGTAGCACGTCATCTTCGTGGTGTAGCAATTTTAATGGCCAGTAGTGTATAATGGGCAATCAAATGAAAAGTGAACACCACTCACAACGAGACCAAGGAACGGTTACATTCAAAAGTATTCACCACATTAATAATTTGATCACAATGAGAGACGACACGATCAATTGGTGTTTTGCAGAAAGTGGCCGGCTGCTGACGTATCCGCGCCCTCTTTTGCACTTCCTCGTCGAATGAAACCGACTTCAATGAAAGTCTTTCATCAGGTTGCCAAAGGTGTGAAAATCGCATGGTGAAAGATCCGGGTTGTACAGAGGATGTTGCAGTGTCTCCCTACAAATCGTTGCAGCGTAGCCTTCGTCTGATTGGCAGTCTGGTAATGAGCCTTATCGTGCAATTCGCTGGTTCCGACCGACAGCATTTCTGGGTGTTTTGACTTTATGGCGATTCGCAGTTTCTGCAAAGTGTCTTCATAGCACTCCACATTGATTGTCGTTCCATTCTCGAGGAACTGGGCGTCCTGAGGGCCCCTGAAGTCGAAGGAGGTCATCACGACCTTACCATAACTTGTGTGAACAGCTTTGAATTTCTTTGGCCGATGAGGTGTAGGATGTTTCCACTGTTGGCTTTGCCGTTTGACCTATGGCTGTTGGAATGGTGTCAGACGGAATCATCTGTTACACGGTAACACTCGTCCCTTTCTGTCAATTGGACGGAGGTTACGCTTCAGTGATTTGGTTGGAAACACTGCAACATCCTCAGTACAGTTCGCATCTTTCACAGTGTGATTTTTCACATCTTTGGCGAGCTGAAGAAAGATATGCATGGACATCGGCTTCAGTGGGACAGCAAAGTGAAGATCGGGTGCGGATGTAAATGCGTCAGAGGCCGACAGAGTTCTACGAAACAGGAATTGGTCGTCTCGTCCCTCTATGGCATAAATGTCTTAACGCGTTTGCTGCTTACTTTTGAACAGAACTATTCTATGGTCCCGTAGTGGCTGGTGTTCGCTTTTCATTTGACTGTCCCTCATAGCTCCTCAATTGGTCTCGTCAGGTCTCAACGTTCGCAAATAGCTCTCGGTAGACTGCACAGTCACTCATCCCAGTGCTAGCCAAGCAACCCAAAGATACATCAAAACACATTCTCACTAGCTTATTACAGACGTATGTTATCGGAGAGCATATCGAATATTTTCTACACTGATTTTAAAAATGACAGTCATCTTTTTTAGAACTGTTGATTTCGGGTGATGTTTTTCAGACTGGAAGTAGCTAGTCTTAAGGCTGAACTTCGAAATACAGCACAGGTATGGGGACGTGGTTTCTACGGCGTAAAGATATTGTGTGTTTATAGAAGGCTCTGCTGGCAGAGCCTGAGGGAATCTTACCAACGTCCACAATTTCACATTGCGCTGCTTACAACGAAAGGAAATCAAGAGAGAGGATGAACCTTCATTCTCTAATTTCCTGTGTCTGTACTCTCTCTGTTACACTTTGATACGTCGTTAATCAATTAATATTAGCTTTTGACAGCGCTAAAATACTTCTTTGTTTCTGAAATTGGTAGTTCTAGCCAGAGTGGAAGAGGTGTAATACGTTTCCAAAAGTCTTACAGTAACGTGTCACCGCCTAGCAAGACTTTTACGAACGATTAGATGAAATTCGGTCACAAAACATGCACTGTTTCTTTCAGATGTCAACAAATTTACGACTGCTAACTGCGTTTTCTTGCTAAAATGCTACGTTTTACTGTCACTACTCGAGTTGAATTTTGATGGTTTTCGCAACTTGTGCATTGTATGTAACTGGTAAAAAACTTATTTTGAGACAAAACTGGACGAAATAAAAAAGCGGAAGATTTCTCCAGCGGTTGAGAATTTGACATTGGTAATTGCAGCCTTCCCCAGCATGGGAACTACGAAACGTGTCCGACTAGGAATATCGACATCTAAAGAGTACGTTTTCTGGATAGTCTTAGAACGCTTCGGGCCAAAAATTCCGTAAGGGTATCGACTAACGTTGTTTGGCAGAATAAATAGGTAAATGTACGATATTTTAAAAGTTACTGATATATTAATATAGAGTGTGGTAAATAAAAGTATTTTAGCAAATGAAAGTGCTCTGCAGAAGAGAGTTCCAAGGTAGAAAGAAACACAGCAGAGGGAAGGAATACAGTACTAACCTGACTATAGCAGATGTTGAAAGTGACCACGATTCATCTCTTGGTACCTTTGAGCCCTGGTCAGCAAGTTACTTAAGGCGGATCGAAGTTGGCAGCTGGAATTGTCGCAGTCTCATCGAAATGTGCTGCTGTAGACTATGAGGGCTATTGTGATACACCTTAAACTTGAGGACTCCACATACAAAGTAATCGCACACTGACGGATCAGGTGACCTGGGTGGCCAGCTAGGGCCACTACCAGACTGACGTCTGCTCCAGGGGTGAAGACTGTGTAAATGTGCTCCGAGGAACCGGTATTTATTATGCGGTGGGCGTAAACGTGGAGTGCGTGTCACGGGATTTAGTTATATGGACACATTCACGTCGAATCGTATCCACTCGTCCGAGCCGGTTTTATTTTCCCCACCCTGTACTTGGCCTGTCGCAGCAGTACACTCTCGTCAGCAGAGTGTTGGTCCACAATGTTGACACCTACGTCAGCACAGTACGCAAGAGAGCCACTGTGGAGCTCCGAAAGTAAGGCAGAAGTGCCAGCAGAACAGAAACTACTAAAGAAGTTTCCCAGTGGTGCCTGATAGATCAGCTGGTAGTAGACTGAAAACGTAAGGGTTCAAGTTCGAGTACCATTTCTTCAGAAAGCTCCGAAATTTTAGCACTGTTAGCTTGCATTTGTGTATTTTTGAGCGCTCTATACAAACATTGTCACTAATGGAAGGTGTTTATACCACGAAGAACAAGTCCGATATTTATCGAACATAACAGGTATTAAATGATTAAACTTTCATTCCATTCGAATCTGACGTTTGTATTTGACTTCAGTACGTGAGTATGAATAGGCTCTTGCGTATTCGTTGTGTCATTATTGTAAACAGCGCTTGAATGCCATTTTGAGCATTGTGTTACCATGTCTGAAACCCCATTCGGTGTCAGTTCACGAAGATTGCGGTTGGAGGCTCGTATGAAAGTATACTTCTCGTCACATACCAGACATGCTCTATGGCTGATAAATCAGAGGTACGCGCAGAACCGTACTATCTCAAGGCGATTGTTGTGTGAACTGCAACGCCAGGTCGTCTACAGACACGTTGGCTTCGCTTTGACCGCTACAAATAGAATCACGACTTATCGCTGAACAATGCCCCGGTTGACTCCGGTTCTTCGCCTTGCAAGTCTTTGCGGTATGGTGGCAGCAGTAAACAGCGTGTGGCAACTCGAGATCTCAATGCAGCTTACAGCAATGTGTTACCGACCGTCTGTGGCGTCAGACTACGTGTAACCTCTGCTCGGATTTCAACTACTGTCATCCGTCTATTCGTCAGAGCAATCCTACGATCTTCTCATAACCACTCTTTAAAAATGGATGATTTATTCAGGAGAAAGAGCTTCACAAACTGAGCAAGGCAATAACGCGTTCATCATCCCTGTCCCTTATCCGAACCGTTATTCGGGCCATATGACGGGCGACAGTTAGGCTGGTATCCCACTACTGCCTGGGACGTCTCCAGACATATCTTCTCTAGTCATAGGGGCTCATTTAGAAGCGGGTCTCATCACTGGAGTCAATATTACTATAGCCAATGCGATTCCAAGCTAAAGACGCGTCTGGAGACTAACTGTTGCCCGCGACGTGGCCCGACAACCAGGGGTGATGTTCTGGGGGCTTTCAATAGCAGGACGATTTTGGATGTCATCCACAGCACTGCGGCACGTCGTCGATATTCTACGCCCCGTTAGGCTGCCCTACATGGAAAGCCATCCTGGACTTCAATGTAGCTAGATATGCCTGCCTGCACACTGTGAGAATTTCCATTGCTTGTCTTCGTGCTTACCAAACCCCAACTCGGCTAAGAAGAAGCCAGATCTCTCCAAAACTGAGAACGTTTGGAGCGTTATGGGTAGGACCAACCATCTCGGGATTTTGACCATCTAACGCGCCAGATTGGAAGAACTGGGCACGATGTTCCTCAGGGGGACATTCCAAAAGTTATCAATCAATGTTAAGCAGAATAAGTGCTTTCTCACTCTGTCATGCTCTTTCTCAATCATCCATATTTTGTGAAATTGTAATCACTTGTTTGATTATACATGTACTTCACATTTATCGATTTCCGTCCCATTGAGCTAATTTCTTTCTGGTGTGTCGCTTTTTTTCTCTTTCTCTTAGAGCGCATTGCCCTTATGGAACGATATGTGCCTCCTTTTCTTGCCAAGCTGCCGTCACCACTTTCTCTGAAGTCTGTGAGAACATTCGATATGACGCTCCCATGTTCTCCTGCCAATGATTCGACCTTATTCCGGGACCAAAAGATGGCGATAAACTTCAAGTTGCACTTCCTCCGGCTATGTAATGTTTTGCTCTGAAACCGAAAAACTCAAACAACTTTAGACACCCCAATATCCATCACCTACTCACAACATTCTTCATCTGCAGGAATGAAGATTTCTATACTGAAAATAAGTTCTCATAAGGATTAAGTTTCAATCGATATACCCCACGGACAGGGAAATACTGAGGCTTGAGTTTGGTATTGTTTTGTCAACGTGTACTTGGTGTAACACATTCCAGTCCAGTCAGTGTTTACATAATCATGCCATAAACATCAGCCCTGGTCCTGCTTGTTTTCTAATGCCTCGACACAGATTCCATGAGGTTAGAGTCACAGTCTTATTTCTTAGAAGCCAGCAAAGGAACTTCTAGATCGATCGAGCATTCAGTCGCCTGGCTAGATTCCCCATCTAGTGATATTAAATTTTCATTACAAAAATAATTACACCTTCCGTTCAGTTAAATTCCATGATCAACTTGTTGATTTTCAGATCTTCTTAGCAATGCCCAAGTTCATACCTTCATTTGCCGCTGAGCAACCCTAGTATTCAAGGTATCTGTTTCATTACTATAATTCAAAATTGTAGGCTATATATAAACGGTGAAACAAAATTCCTATTACAGGCTACTGAGTGTTGTAGATGGGACGTAGTAGATGAAGGTATAGTAAGGAACCTATTTGCGGAAATGTACCATCTGGATGTACATCATTTTCAAATTTCCCGCTTCACGGTATGCTCACAGCGGAGACAATGAGCCCTGACCAGTGTACCATAAGGACAATGCACTCTAAGAGAAAGAGAAAAAAAGCGACATACCTGAATGGAACGGAAATCGGTAAATGTGAAGTACATGTACAATCAAACAAGTGATTACAATTTCACAAATTTTGGATGATTGAGAAAGAGCTTCACAGACTGAGAATGTCAATAACGCATGGGTTCATGTTTGGCCCTTATGCAAGCACTTATTCGGCTTGACATTGATTGATAACTTTTGGAACGTCCCCCTGAGGGACATCCTGCCCAATTCTTTCCATCTGGCGCCTTAAATGGTCAAAATCCCGAGATGGTTGGTCCTACCCATAATGCTCCAAACGTTCTCAGTTTTGGAGAGATCTGGCCCCTTCTTAGCCAAGTTAGGGTTTGGCAAGCACGAACATGTCTTGGGGAATATTTCGAATTCGTCCTGGGTTCTCTCATATGTGACGACGGACGTCCTGTTCAAAGTCAAGAGTGCAGCACGCCAGTGGAGCACCACGGCCAGCCCTCCTGGTTTCGTACGTACCAATTTCTTGCAGCAGTTGTTGCTCTCGGAGGAAGGTGTTAATGTCATAATTAGAGCAGGGGCTGACGACGGCACCCTCTTCTCAGTCTTAATGCGTACCGTGCAGTGGGAGATTTGAAAGTGATCAGATTATAACTTATTTTATATCGAAACCGTACATTTCTGGACCTGGGTTCCATTTCAAAACTTCATCTACAAAGAAACTTAACGGTATATGAATACATTTATTAACAAATGTCAACAACTCCTAGTGAATGCACAAGATAACACTAGCAAAGCTTTCAGAGCTGAATTTTCCAAAATGCAAAAACATGATTTCTAATACAATAAAAAGCACGAGAAAATATCGCCCCTTTGGTCATTTTAGACTGTATAACTAAGACGTCACAAAATTATATACCACAAATATTAATACAACAGTAAAAGGGAACAAGGAAACACACAAAATCATCTTGTTCCAGAATACGATATCCTAAAGCCGACACCCGAACTAATATTAAATAAGTATCTAACAATAGAATAGAATATAAGTGACGGAACACACCAACACAGGTTAACCACTGCTGGCTACAATGAATGAGAAGCACAAAGCAGTAAAAGTCATCGGAAAGTACACATTAAAGCTTCACTGAACACTACGAACAATAAGAGACAGGTTCTCATCATTAGTAAACTAGGCCCTAAACGGCCTCGCTATAATTGCAGTGTTATCGTTTCCAGCACGTAAATCAGCCAAGGCAGACACAGTCGTATGTCTTCACTACAAAGATTTCCACAATGCCGGTACAATACCCTTTAACCGTCATAGCCGGACACACACACAGCATCTAACACAACTTGAATCCTGGCCGCGCCACGTTCCGTGGATCCACGAAGCCAAGCACCGTCTGCTGCTCCAGATTGGAATGATGCCTTGCGTTGACGGCAAGCCGTCACAAGCCCAGGATGCAAGTCCAAGAGGCTCCTCGCTGTTTTCTTCTACGACTTCCTGCTTTACTTCGTCGAGCCAGCTGCTCCCTTGGAAAGTTGTTAGTTATCTCGATTACTTGCTTGCCATCTTGATACTCCTCCGCCCAACCAAGGCACCTCGTACCTCCCAATGGCAGCCCTCGCAATCAGCTCTCACGCTGCAGGCGACATCGCGCGGCATGGGACAACATCACATATAGCCTCGTTGGTGCCTCTTGGTATTGATCATATGCAATAATTAATCGATAAGAAAGTGAATAATATGAAATGTGACACTGCTGTGGAATTCTGCGTACAGAATGAACAGATAAAGTTCGAAATTAAGAAATACAAAAAGAAATATAATGAAGATTGTTACCGAAACACAGGTCAGATTAGCGGAATAAGTTCCAAATACCCAAGAGGATCTGACTTCACTCATGAAGAAGGCAACATTTTCTGGGGCAAGCAAGATGCGTAATTTAATACCCCGGGTGCAGAGTGTAGTACGTATGTGGAGCTGAAACACGTAGAAATCTTCAGTGTTACAAGCAGTAGACTGTGAATTTACCAATCATCTCGTGACAGGAAATGTTGTGACGTAAGTCTTAACAGTCATAGGCCCTCAACAGCAAATACGTCGTTTACGCTCTACTGTGAATGTAGTGATCCGCCTTGATTTTGCAGTTGTAATTACTTCAAAACATAACACGTGTATTAACATCTTTATAATCTTCGCACCATACCATCGCCACATTGCGACTGTCAGGAGCACCAGGGCGCTACCTGTTGTTCGGCGGCCCTCGATACAGAAGTGAGTCCGACTGGCTGATTACGGAGGAGGTCCGCATGCGGGCGTGGTAGCAACACTAAACACGAACAGTGCTGCTCTACTGTGGTGACTGTTCTCCCATCACAGAGAATAGTAACTCTTAATCATTTACACACCCGCCAATAGTGTGTACGTGTACAAAGTTGGACATACGACCATGTCTCCTGGGCGCTTCACTTTTCTTGTAATGCAATGTAAATATTCGTTTTATAAACTCAAACGACTTTTTTCCTGTTACAGTGTAATACTGATTGTCCTGCCAAAATCTGCGTTTCCTCTGATGTAGTCGAAACGCATGGCTGTAAGAATTTATTCGTGTAAATATTATGGTGTGAACTGTGTATGTGATGTATGCAAAAAAAAAGAAAGAAATAAAAACCTCATTATTCCTGATCAAATCTATTTAAGGTGCCTTAGTATAGAACACGACACTGGAACGTAAATATTTGATTGCTGCATGAAAAAGGTGTCTGAATTTATAAAACGACTGTACAGTGTAGTGTGTGTATGTATGTATGTGGACAAAAGAAAGCTGGGGGGGTTCGTAGGTGGAAGAGAAAAGAGAAAGGATGAAATTAGGGGAAAAGTTGAGAAGATGTAACTGGGGCAATTGTAAATAGGAAATTTGTTGTAAGTTCCTAATGACGTAGGCCTTCATCTGCATAAAAAAAGTTTCCGCTTTTACTGTCGTGCTTGTCTGGCTTTTTGAACAGCGTCCTATGTCTACAGCGTTGGTGCGGTCTCAGAGTCGTATGGGATTAGCAGAGCCGCAGAAACCGAGAAACTGGACGCCACAGAGCACAGCATCAGGGACACCTGCCAGAGTTGTGGCGTTGCTGAGTCCGAACGACCGTAAATATCGCGGGCAGAGGTTTTTCAAGCCTGCTGCGGGGGCGTATCTGCCGTGGCGTGGCGTCAGCGTCGGGCAGTAATCCTGCGTAATAACCGGCGCTGCTTTGTGAGGTTCTGCTTGGGTCGCCGGCCGCTGAGCCCCTCTGCCAGCAAAACGGATTTGGCCGGGCGGACGTCGCCAGCACGTTTAATTCCCACATCACTTTCTCTGGGCTCTGGCCAGATCTGTTCCGGGTCCTGATACACCAGCGGCAGTGCACGCCTGAAATATAAGTCTGTCAGCGGCTTCATCGGCGAAAGAAAACGTGAAGAGTGATGATATAAAATATATCTCTAATCATCTTCTTTCCCCATTGTTGCTGTCATCATCATGTCCTTTCGAACGCCGGCCTTAGCGGAAGTTGAAATGGTGAGATTAAATTTCACGAGACCTATGTTTCAGTCGAATCACCGCATTATTATGCGTGTTAGTATAGACAGTGTAAATGACAGGCCGGTATTCATCCAGCATAGGAATCAACTTGTAACTGACCAAGATTATCGGGTATTCGAGAGCATTATTATGTGCAATAGTCAGTACCGTAGTGGGTTCGTAAATATCGCTATGGGCGGATACAAGTGATCTACTGACTACCATACTATCAAATTAAAATTGCAGAACTTTTAGTTAATGCCGTGTTATGGCTTGTATGAAAGGTGGAGGGCAGATGGGCTGTCGTTCTAACAACTGCCACACGCGCTATCTACGAGGAGTTAGATATTGAGGCTGCATTCACGCACGCAGATTCGCTACTATGTCTTATGCTCACACGTAGGGAAGAGTTGTCTAACTTGTACTACTTTAGAGATTTTGTTTATTATAGCCTAGTCAGTAAGTTACAAAATTATTTAAAGAATGCCATCCGGAGTCGTAGGATGTTTTTCTTGGTACTTGATTTAAAGAATGGAAATTATGAGAAAAACGAAGACTAAATTTACTTTTCTAAACATCTGAAAGGGTGTACAGAGTAGTAATGTGGGTTCCTAATCAGTACCAGAGGGCGCAAAAATGTTATCACCGTTATAAGCTATGTACCTGAGCTAGAATTTATGTACTAGTCTAACTTTTAAGGAAATATTCCATATTTAGGTTCTTATACCACTATTTGCAAGCATTACAATATAACCTTTTCATTCCTTTGCCCACCCCTGCACACATTTGAAGAATCCAAATTTTGTATTTAATGTATCTGATCGTTTTTTGCATTCGATCTTCCTCGCACATCTCGCAATACCATTCCTCTATTTCACTTCCTTTCACAAGACAAGCTTCGGTTACCTTTTCTTTTTTTTTCTTTTTTCAAGTTTTGTTTGGAACTTTCATCATTTCCCTCGAATTCATAGATACTTCTTGCACGGACGTCCTTAGCCCACTTCTGCCTGCCACGGCTTCCTCTGCATTGAAATTATGGGGAAGTCCATTTACTTCCTGAATGTTAACCCCTGTTTTCTTATGTCTGTCACACTTCAACGGAACACCATCTCTTCAGATGTAAGAATATGCTTTTCCAATTCGTTTTCAACCTCGTTGGTAAATAGTTTACTGCAGCCATAAATTTTTAACTGCCCGTTCACCTTTTTTTTAATTTTAAGAATCCCCTAATTGTTAGTAGGCCTATAGGAACATTCTGTGTACACGCACCTTCATTTAATCAAATGGCTCTGAACACTATAGGACTTAACATCTGAGGTCATCGGTCCCCTAGAACTTAGAACTACTTAAACCTAACTAACCTAAGGACATCACACACATCCATGCCAGAGGCAAGATTCGAACCTGCGACCGAAGCGGTCGCGCGGTTCCAGACTGAAGCGCCTAGAACCGCTCAGCCACTCCGGACGGCTTTCATTTAATCCATGATTCTCATTTCCATATACTGTTAGAGGTACATACAATTCACCTGTGCTCAACTTTAGACAACGCCTTTCTGTTGCCATACTGCAAAATAAAAAAGTATTAAATTAATAACCACCTCATTTATATACATTATGCTGCTCTAACAACGCTAAATGCATTTTAAAGCTAATTGCAGAAGCAAGTTTTTTAAATTGTACCGGTGCAATATCAGAAACTTGCAGCGGTACATTATAGGCAAAGTCGCAATTTTCTCTTTGCCAGTTTCCTACAAGCAGACCACTGATAACACCCTGAAAACTAATTTTATTCCATGTATATTCATTCATAAGCGAAACCTTATGTTATCATTTACCTTATAACAGTAATGATCTTCACCACGTACCCAAAAAAAATAATTTGAGAGCTGGAACAAAATCAATGCTGGCTTCAGACGTTCTGATTCTCAACACAATAACCGTTTAGCAGAGTATGATACCCCAAGAACCACTTAGTTAATGCTGACCTCTCTAAATACCCGATGGTACGAATTTTATAACAGTGGTATACATTAGGAGACGGTACAATACAGGCAACATTCCGCTACTACGACTCAAAATACCGTACACTGTCTAACAAATGAACAAAATAATAATTATTGTTATTGTTATTATCTCTCAAATAGACAGAAAGGTCATGAGCTAGCTATGGTGGCTTGTTCACGAACTTAGGAAAAGAAAGCACTTACGTAAAACTGAAACACAATGAAAATTTAACTGTTTTTCAGCCAGTCTTCATGAGCAGTTGCCATTGTTACATTGCTTTAATAATTATGAATAGACATACCAGGCTGCGCTAAATTATTTCGCTGATCCTATGTAGC
Source organism: Schistocerca cancellata (assembly GCF_023864275.1). Taxonomy (NCBI): domain Eukaryota; kingdom Metazoa; phylum Arthropoda; class Insecta; order Orthoptera; family Acrididae; genus Schistocerca; species Schistocerca cancellata. The sequence goes on from NC_064627.1 coordinate 607,811,899, forward strand.
ACATAGTTTTTACTGAGTGGAATAATGCAAATTAAAACTGGCTTTTGCCGCTAAGAATTGCTGTTTCATTGGAATCATTTCTATTTGACCGAACCACAACTTTAAAATCACTTCAGTTTAGAAGCACAACAGAAATCGGCCTAAACGTACAGCTCTTGTTCTCCACGTATTCTGGCCAACTTCTGAAATCCTCAACGCAGTCCACACAGAGGAATCAGTCCTGTTTCTTCAAGCATCCAGCAAACAACTCTCACCAAATGTTCTTCGTCCCACCATTTGCCAGTAGTGTTGTAGCTACCGAAATTTAGAGGAACGAGATACCACAGAAAAGGTACAGTGAAACAGCTTCTTAACGATGCTGAGAGGCGTTTGTTGTACTTCCATGGTTTCTCTAAACTCTTTGTTCAATGGAATTTGGATGGATGCAACAATCCATATCCGACAGATAGATCACCATCCACAGTGTTACACGCTGAAGTTGAATTAATGTTTAAGAAGACCAAACAGTTAAGGTCTTCAGTCTCCCACTCGCTCCCCCCCCCCCCGCCCCCCCCCCCCCCCCCCCCCAGAAGCTGTGTACCCAATCTACCTAAATATCGGGTAAATTTTATGTGCAAGTGTGAAAAAGTGTTCTGAATGCTTGCGTAGCGTCTAAGGTAGAACTTGGGAACCAGCACGGTAATCACCTAGTGCTGTGTGAGAAACCTCATAAAAATCACAATCGAAACTGGCCTGCACACGGATCCCTCGCCGTTAATCTGCCAGGAGGATCCGATTCTGGGCCGAAATACATCCGTGAACCGGAATCGACGCCGCTGACACGCGAAGCTGCCTTGGGGATGGGAGGGGTGGGGGGGAGGAGTAGCGTCACAGCATCCTACTTACATCGTGAGATGTGAAGAAAAGGTGGCAGGTTTTCCCGAGAACTTAAGCGCACAATCTGGTGATTGGAAACTCTACGTCACCTCGGCTCCGCTGCTTGTCGACCCAATACCGGCGATGAGAACGCCCACCAACAGAACTCGATTACTCAAAGAAGTTTTGGGCTTGATGCTGGTCGTCACGCAATTCACATTTCGACTGGGCCTCTGCCAGTCATCTTCAGGTGAACCATTGGAGACTAAACAAGACTTTTCCCGTCCCGTCCCGTCCCGTCCCGTAGTGCGCTGCGTGTATTCCGCGCATCCGTTGGGATGGTGGTCGCAGACTGACGATACCAGTCGGCTGGCAGCGCCCTCGGTGGTGGAATTGCGGAACTGTGCTGTCCTCGGGGATGTCGCTCGTCGAGAACTTTGGCGTGCTCTGTCTGCTTCGTCGGGAGCAAATGGTGGACATGTGGGAGTTCCATGCGCTATCCAACTAAATAATTATAAAAATCCGCCTCGATTGCACAAAGTCCATGGTGTTTACCTAGGTTTCAGCGTGGGTAACCACGCCTTCTTCAGAACAATTTTATAAAACAGCTTGCCTAAATGGGCATAGTCAAAGTTATCCAACTGGTAAGCGTTTTCACGGTTCATGAGATATTGCATCATTCGTATTTCCACTGCTTGTTTAAAAATGCAGTCAAAAATGATACCACTGTGGTCAAAATTATTGTTTTATCATACTCTATTGAGCGTCTGGTGGAGATACAAATTTCAGCATTAGCAGACTTCCCCAGTGGCATAACACATTCACGTCTTAGACTACTCCCACTTTAGCACAAGCCAATCACGAGCTGGAGCGCTGCATTCGAAGCTGGGAGGCCGCCCCTTGCTCTGCATACACAGATTTGACCAACCAGAGACCTCAAAAATTAATTGGGAGAAAAGGAAGAAATATTCAGCTTCGTGGCCTCTTTCCAACGCGTTTACGCCATGTCTGTGCTAAAAGCATGACCTGGATGGAACCACGGCCCTCCACAAAAAGATCGTTATCTCCCCTGCTGCGTCCATTTCTCACTTTCCAAAGAACGGCCATAAACTCGCTAAAAGCCTCGTGCCTTCACAAATGTGTTTTGTAACAGAGTCTGGACGCCTGGATGCCACTGAACTGTCTCACGGAAATTCGCAGAAACTCACAGTCGTCTCATCGGCTTCCTGCCTAACAAGGGCCCATCCTCTGCTTTATTGCCAGTCATCAATGCTCTGCCCATAGCAGCAGCGACTCCTCGGCGTTATTCAGCCTACCTGGATGCGGGCGCCGACCGACCGGCGCCATCCAACGTGTCTGCACAATGAGACCGAGGAACTGGGCTGTCCGGAAATGTTTTCACCAAGGTTCTGCAGAAAAAACGCTCTCCTCGGCCCTCGGCCGCTGTACGCTTTTACTGCGGTCGTTTAAATCGGCACCCTCTTCCTTTGAATGCGGGTAAAGCTTACCGCTTTTCCTTCACTAGAGCACACAAGCAAGAGCTTTAACTACTTCCAACCATTACATCATATGAATGAAGTCAAATCGTATCCATGTACAGCAATCAAGTAATAAAAATCATCTTCCCTAAGGAAATTAAGCGGCATGACACGTATCAGAAGTGAGAGTGCCCTACAATCCCTCAAGGTTCATTCATTCTCTCAAAGTAGTGGGAAGCAATGATCTGATATCACGCTAAGTGTCAAGCATATTCTGTTTCTTAAACAAGATTGTTGAGGCTAAAGTTTGAATCTTTACAAGCGAAGTTCAAATCTGGTGCTAACAAGAAACGCAATGTTAACAGAAACACGCTTCTGTATCTGCTGTCTGTTATCCGGAAAGAGAGTGGTCATATTACGGTTGCCACACTATCTAATTTGAATTCCTAGATTGTACAGTTCATCGAATTTTCAAATATGCGTCTTTGAAACAGACCTTCTGCGGCTACACTGTATTCATCAAAGTACAATTTAATCAGGTTATCATTTGACATCATATTATGTTCATTGACGTCTCTCACCCGTAGTTTGTTATACGAGCACTGACTTTGCGGAAGTGGATGGGTTTTGTGCATCATGACGTAATTTTTTAATTGTGTCTACACTGATGGAAAAAAATCGCAACACCAAGATGGCCGATATAGACGAACGTTGAGAGTATGTTTACACGTCTGAAATATTATATCGTATGAGAGTGGCACTAGTAGCACCACTGTGAGGACGCGAATCAGGTTTGCTGTAAATACACGCTGTAATGGTCGTGAGCGCTAGTTACCTTTGAGACTGGACGAGGCGGCTCCCGTATCGAGAAAGTGGTTGTGGCTCCTTACCTTCTGTTCTTCCTTGGTGAAGAACATCAGGTCTTTCCATAGTGGGTGAGGCTCGTGATCTGTATCTTGTGGTGGATTAAGAGCCACTGGCGGTTTCCAACAGTACGAACATAGGAACTGCATATCATCTCAGACACATCGCGTGTCACACGGGGGAACTTATTTGTCCTGAGCAGGTCGTCTGACGTTTGACAACTCCAGCACGCAGTATTGTACCTGTGAGTCAAATTGGTTTTGCCGGACCAGCGAAAGGATGCACCTCACACTCAGATCCGACGGGATTTCAGGGCTCTGATAGGGAAGTTTCCCGAGTTCTGATAATCAGAACGTCATATATACGAGCAAATGAACGTCGCTACGCTGTCAGGACACTAACTAGAGTGGTTAGCTGCATTCACCTCCCTGGTAATGTCGTGCAGTCCTCCAAGCCTCTTGACTACAGGTCAACGCCAGACCTCACAGGCTGCAAATTTTCGTGGGTGCGTCAGAACATTACAGCTGTCGCAGCTCGCCGGTCCTGGCCCACAGCATGCCGTTTTCTGCTGCCGCCTGAATCAAGGTGAAAGGGTAAAATATTGCTGCACCAGCGTATGGTTGTTACACGAGATTCACAGCTCCCTGTTCTTAAGTGAACATAGTTTGTGGTATACTTGGTCGTAACTGATTCCATTTGAACAGAGTTGGGCCTCACAGTGGATTCATGTAAACGAAGTCAGATTGCTTTGTAAAATGGATTAATTCAGGGGAGAATTTGGATAGCTTCCACTCCATGTATTCTTTGACAAACAAACACCATTCCTTTTCTGATCTGTGTAAGATTTATCTTCTAGTTGTAGTTACAAAAGCATTAATACAACTTGTCATTATTTTGTAAACTTAAATACGCCACTGTTCTCATCCATACTCTCTCAACTATTCACCGTTCTTATTTTATTGTGGTGGTACATGGACACACCAGTGGTTTAAGGTTCAATCTTATTAAATTAATTGCTTTGATTATTAATTTGAGTACGGAAAGTGACCGCTGGCATAGGCAAAAATAGTGCCACGAATAAATTCACCAATCCATACATAAAAATTAAGGATGTAGCTCATGATTTGAAGGTTATTGAGAAGACAATATTTTTAAAAATCTGATTTCGATTAAATTCAGCCTATATGTTGCCCCAAGCTACGCTCGAGTTTCCTGTGAAAACCCCATGAAAATTCGTCTAGTAGTTTTGGAGATTAGCGTGTTCAGACAGAAAAACAGACAACGGTTTTACAATTTTATTTTTTGTGTACATTAGATGTTAATCGCACCTATGCTCACATGTCAATGATTGTGAGTAAAAAGCTAGTGTACGTGCAATAACATGAGCTGGTCTCACGTGTCTGCCTGTTCGGGTACGCAAAGCTCGTGATGTACGCCCCATACTCCCCCCTTTCTACGCTGCCCCAACGCTCGATGCGTCAGAATCAACAGCGTCGCTGCCGCGTAGTGCGTACAGAAAGGCATTGGTAGGAGCAATCATGTACTCATCCTACGTAGTATCCTACTGAAATAGCTATACATTACGCAACATGTACATTATGCAGCAAGTAGTTTGGAATTATGTATTAAACGTATTGGAGATGGTATAAGAATTGTATTAGTTACTTTCAATCATATCACGCAGCACGTATCGAAAAATTAAAGTATTTTCACAAAATTATGAAGCTCAAAAGTCACGGAATAAATAGCTTTTTCAAAGCGTAATTATTTTTCCCTAATTCACGTAATATTCTTCAAATGAGCAAGTATCTTGTACTACGCACTTTCTAAATTATCTCCGTAAGCCGTCTCCATAATAAATTCCTCGAAATCGGTTCAGCGGGTTAGTCATGAAAACGTAACAGAGATACTTTCACATTATAATATTAGTACGGATAAAGCTTTTTTCTCGTGGTCCGAGTTTCATGAAGTAAAGCATTTAGATTGCCCCAAAATATGTCACGCTGCGTGGGAAAACCCAATGAAAATTAGTCTAATAGTTTTTGAGATTAGCGTGTTCAAGCTTACAAACAGGCGTACGATGGTTTTACATCAAATTTTAAAACACGATATGTTTTTTTCGTGATTCGATTTTCATGAAATGTACCCCCTAGCTATGCTCAAGTTATCTGCGAAAACCCATCAAAAGTCGTTAATAGTTTTGGAGAAACATGTTCAAACAGACAAACAGGTGGACACGGAAGTTTGTTTTATTATACTCTGTGCAAACAGCAGCCCTGAGAAAGGACATTTTCAGAGTTACGCTGTGTTACTCTTGTCGGCATAGCAGCATCCATTCTCTCCGATTGAAACTTTATTCTGCTTTTAAAAATTCCTTAAAATCTACGAACGACAGTGGAACGCAGGAGGTAGCAACCTATGCTGGAGCTTCAGGTAGTGATATAGGCCAAGGTCGTTAAACACAAACTTTCCCATCATTTGCGGAAATTATTCCAGCCGGGCCAATAGCAAACTGACCATCTGTGTTGAAAAAACGCGCTGCATTTCAGATTCGAGTACAGATTACTGGTCCTCAGTCCCTGCTGCTCCTCTGGCCGCTAAAGTTGCGTACGACAGCGTGAGTATTGTGTCTCAAGATCGCCTGCTCAATCGGGAGACCGTTCAGAGTCGTGACGATAGCCGGTGGAACGCGAAAGCTCCCCGCCATGCCGGAAATTGAGTTGGAAGGCCCAGACGTCTATCAGATGATGCCTTTCTGCTCGCTTTCACACTGCTAGATTACGTACGCACATTTGTTTTTCATCGCAGATTGCTTTCCTTGCAGTGTGAGTCCATTTTCCGTGTAGACAGTCTTCGTATGACTCAACAAAACCTCGCTCGTACCATCTGATGTTACTACCCGGGGAACACGTCATATCTTTTATTGATCTCAGTCAATCCTCAGTTATATGAGTACTCTCGGTTTAGGGCGGTTTTACAATTGCCAACTTCGTTCCATGTTTATGCATGTTATCGTTAAAATGCTTTGATACTGCATATTTCAGCAAAAAATTGGAACGAAAAATGCTGATTGTGTGTGTCGTTTCTCGTACCAATAAAGAATGACGGCTTACAGTTCTCGTCACTGAGATGATCAGCGCTGTAACTTGATGAAACTCGTAACATGGAGCTTTAAATAGTGGAAAAAATAATTTTAAATTAACGACCCTCGACATGAACAAGTTTTAGGAGTATGTGGTCTTAGTTTTCATTGTGACGCAGTTTTAATGATCTAATGATGATTACATGCTCACTCAAATTGGTCATCCCGGTATAAATTTGCTATCAAGACAAACACGTTTTATATTGAAAACTACCGGGAGGGCCTGTTTGAGTGAGCATGTAATCACCATTATATCATTAAAACTACGTCACAATGAATAGATCCTCAGATGATAGCTAAGGATTTACTCTCTGTATTGATGTATCTGATGATGATTGCCTGATGAAACGAAAAATTCATCCTTGCTTAAGTTTGCGGTCAAGACATATTTTATTCATATTAAAACTTTAAAAGAACGACTGATATACGAACGTTTTGGAGAAAATTCTGCTACTAGGAACAGTAATAATCATAATCGGAATAATGTGTACCATATTTAAGAAATGCAATAAAAAATTAAAATTGTTCGCTCATTTGGCGTTACAAACTGCTTTGCTAACAGATCTCTTCACGTCTTTTTGTAGATAACGGCACAGACTCACTTGATATCGGTATTAAAACTCAAGATCAGTACGCTTCTATGCTAAGGACAAGAATATGCAATCTTTCAACCTAAAGAAAAGGTTTAAGAAAGGAGAGGCAATTTTGTTGCCGTATGATCAAGTTACACACTTTTGATACAGTTGATGTCTTCTTCAAATACTCTTTCCGGTGACACATGTCTATAGTCCCATAAAAGCATGAAGTTGGTGTTATTGTTCGGCAAGTATAAACGTTAAAAGTTGCTTACACACGTCAGGAAATTAGCCAAATTTCTCGCTAGAGCTCAGTAAAGATCATACCTGGATATCGTTAATCGTTCTTTATATGTCTGGCGTCATGTGTGCTTAGCTGCCTCACCTTGCGAAATACTGTTTTTGTACTTTCAGAAAATGATAAGTATTCAAAAATTGGACACACTAAGAATTGGCAAGCGTTTTGCTGTTGACCGGCAGAAGATTGTTGCGAAGCAACCAGCTGTGTATAGTCCTGAAAGATAACTATACTTTTGAGTCATAGCAAATGCCCTAATGACGGGAAGGAAGCCTCACGCGAATTTGCCCAGCACGGTTGCCTTCTTTTCAGGCGTCAGTACTACGCCTGACTCCTGACTCCGAAACATTTGAATTTATTGTTCCTAAAGCACTGAACGAAATGTTTCAATGTGAGTGATTATGTTGGTAGCACATAGCGTAATATGCGCTTATTAGAAATGTAGACCTCACATATATGTAAACTGCGAAAAACTCTTAACATTAATTGAGGACGAAACGCAAAATATTTTGTGTTTGTGCTCTGTCACTTACCCACAGAGCAGAAAATTGTATTAGCGAACGGCAACTTCATAATTAGGACGAGCTGTGAGTGTAGTTTCCATGTTGTGTAGCGATTTTTATTTTTATGCGTGTCAAAATCCATTGAGAAAAAGCATGAACGTAATAAACAGATGTGATGTATGAGTTATTGCATGATGCACTCGATAAAAATAAACTAAATCTTTCCTTTCATAGTTGATTGGACTCTCATCTCAGCTACGCGATATTCTGCACTCAGTACGTGCTTATAAGGCAGCATTTCAATAACACACGTTCTGTTGACGAATATTGCAAACCACTATCAAATATTGCATGAAAGTTTGTATAATTGGATGCACGTTTCTATTAATAGTACGAAAATTTTGACGCCAAACCTTGAATATAGCAATAAACAAAATTCAAGTTATTTATTTCAAAGAAAATTTAAAATAATAACAATGTGAAGGATTAACGGGTTGGTGGTAAATGAAACGTAGTGAAACGCCAGTAGCACATCTTCTCTGCGCGAATACACTTCGAGCATGACTAATAAATTGAATAAATTTGCCCTGAATTAACACAAGCTACCCTTGTAATCTTTAGAAGCATCTGACAATAATAAATTTAATCAAATCTGTGGTAATAATTCAAAGATCAACCTACACGAAAGCTAAAAGATCAAAGCTGTGAATGAGCTTCAAAGATTAGATAGTAAAAGAACTGAAAGAAAGTATTTGAGAAATTTAATTTGCGAACCGTTGGATGCAGGGAGTTAATATCTGTCAGCGAGCACGATAATGACCAATTGGAGATTTGTGATATCGGCGTCTATTTTCATAACCTTTCAGGACGCTGTCAGTGACATAAAAAATCTCGTTTCATAAAGAGCGCGTGAAATATAAGGTCGGAATGGAAGATGACTATTTCGCGAAAAACAGCTTCCATAGTGCAGATATCGACACACGTTCGTCTTCTGTAAACGGTCGTCTAAGTGCATTTAAGTGCATTTTCATTACTTGTCGATCCCATAAAATTGTATACTTAAAATAAAAGCGTTTTATGGGTCAGTTTCCTCGCTTATATGACCCTAATCTGTGCGAAACTTCATTAAAACCCATCGCCTGCTTAAGATACTTCACAAAATCGGCGGCCTCTTCGTTTTCCTCGCATATTTGACTCACCGCTACTAACGTCAACTGAAGACACGAAATTCCGTATGCTGTCAGAACACTACTGCACAATGGCGAAAGCGTTTAACACTGTCCCAGACAACAAATAATGCGTAACCTAAGCGAGATCTTCCCAGAAAAGCACAAACACCTAACAAGCTGTCTTGCTCAGCAGAGAATCAACTGTAGTGCATAGTATGCCGAGTATATTTTCATCTGAGTGCAACGCTGTTATGTATCGATTTTCCTGTATGATTCAAGTTTAACTGGGTTCATATTACCCGTTGCAAACGGACCCCATGCACACCATCAGTAAAAAAAAAAGGCTCTGAGCACTATGGGACTTAACTTCAGAGGTCATCAGTCCCCTAGAACTTAGAACTACTTAAACCTAACTAACCTAAGGACATCACACACAACCATGCCCGAGGCAGGATTCGAACCTGCGACCGTAGCGGTCACGGAGATCCAGACTGTAGCGCCTAGAACCGCTCGGCCACCCCGGCCGGCACACTATCAGTAAGTCACATTTTAAACACAGCACTGTGTTCTTGCCTCACGAGGGAATTGATTTCCTTCATATCTTTTATTCTTCATATTATCATCTTTGGTCTTTTCTTTTTCTATTTCTATACATTATGATTTATTATAAGTATTTATTTATTTATCGTAGTCCATTTTCTTGATCACGCTGATGCGCCGTTATATACATAATTATATTTGCGTGACTTTTCATCATAATGTACCGTTTTTTTGTTCTGGAAATGAAGTAAGTTTCATTTCTGCAATACTGTTTTCCTTGTCTTTACTTTTTTGTGCTACTATCGCTTAATCACTTCGATGGCTCCAAATAGTTATCCTGTGGCACCGCTGTTCGCACACAATCGGGTCTACCTTTACTATAATTGAAAGAAATAACTACTGTTATAACACCACTCTTACTACTTCTACAATAAGTCTAGATATCTATTACAATTACAAAAATACTTGTAAGTGTAAAAATCTAACCAGTATTAGTTAACAGTGAAAAAAACAAGTTAAATTGCAGATAGGCGCAGTGGAAAGACACTTAGGATCTTCGGCCACAGGCTGTATCAGTAAAAGGGGGAGCATCATGTGTGCATGAGACCTGCTTGCTTGTCTGAAAGAATGATGTGTAACAATCTTTTGCTGATGAAGCCTGTTGGCGAAAGCTTTACGTATCTTTAACCACTTTCCTACTATTCCTGGTAGCAGTTTACTGTTTTATTAGTATAAGTAAATTCATATAAAATTACTGACTGCGAGAACCCGAGGGCCTGGTCAGCCACCTGACTTGAAAAGTTTTCTTCCTTCACGAACAATTGCTTCCTTCCTCCGTGAAGATGTGAGTGTTGCGTTATAAAGGTATTCGTCCAGTTTAGGTGACTGTGGTGAGTGAGCGTTGGGTTCAGTATCATCCTTTTGCTGTTAATGATGATTGTAACGGATAAGTAGAAACTAAGCCTAGTCATTTCGAATAGCAGGAAGGGGGCTGGCGAACGTAACGCCACCATCCTACTGACGAATCATCTTCAATAGGTTTGACTTTAACTTAAGCTGTTTTCGTGAAGTCCAGATGCCAAGAATCGCAAGTCACCACCACGCCTCCAGTTTCCGGTTGAATAGTGGCACTGAAAAATGTCTTCCATAACCAGGACTGGAATCTGTTACCTCCAAGCCGAGCACCACGATTCACGCGTGCGGAGGCTCGCTGTTTTGCAGCATTGTTACACGTTTCCGATTTGGGATAACTGCATCTGTCAGATGTTCCCCAGCTTCAGACTATGGACACATAGCAAACAGAAGATTTATCATAAGACATTCGCATGCAAGACTGTCCAAAACATATAATCGCAAATCTTCAAAATAATTTTTTTAGGAACAAAACTTGAAAATATCTTCCACAACGAAGAAACACTTCATAGCGGTGACGAGTATCTCTAGCTACAAAATATTCTTTCTATCGACAGATCCAAAACTATTGGCAATAAATGTAGTTCCTAAAATGATAGGTGCAATTAGGAAAAACCCGTAGAAATCGCTGATAAACTGCATACCGTGTACGCAGTGCGTCCTGGATGTATTCTCGAGAATTGTATCCAGAGACCTTATTGATCAGTCCATATGATCTGAGTCATCATCTGCGTGAAATTTAATCCCCAGACCAGTTCAAGGGGACAGGAATACTTTCTGACAATAAAGTCTTTCAAAAATGCACATTTAGTTGCTGTTTACACTGTGAAAGGGTACTGCTCTACCTTCAGCATCCATCGTAGTAGGACAACTAAACTGAAAATACTTCTGTGAAATAATTAATGGGTTTAAAAATAGTTTCCTATGGGATAAGATGTTTGGAATGTTAACATCTGTATGTTCCTCCAGCCCAGATTCCTTCCCTTTCGCTTCAGCAATAAGGATGAGCTATTAAATCGCGGCCCAGGTAGTAAACATCAAAATCTCGCATAATGGAAACGTCTGCTCACGTGCAGGCGACGGAAGATGGCTTTGACGAGAACTTCGGATGATTTTAGCGTCACAAATGGTTACTTAATCTACAAATCATAACAATCCCAGGATTAGATCACAGGTAATGAATGATTACTGAAACATTACACAGCAAATTGGAGTCCCCTTAACATATTAATTCCGAAAAGTATGGGGCTGTACTCAAGAGAGGAGGAAGTGGCGAGATCGTTCGTGTGGGAGGGAACAAACCTGGTCCTCTCATATAAATTGAAAATACAACCGGGCATTATGCTTCTCTGCTAACTACCAACTATTATTTCAGACATTGGTACGAAATGAGGAAGGAATATGGCTTGGCGTGCTTTTGTTGAACCCGCCGTCATTTAATACGTATGAATACCCCGATTGTAGCCAAGATTTGACTGAAACAGGTGCGCAAAACTCGAAAGCGACAGAATCTAACTTGGCCTAAATACCGACTTCCGGAGAACAAAGGAAGACTTTATCCATTCGCATAGCCACATTCACCGCAGCCATCACCGGCCATGCAGCCTCCGCCGTTTGGCCGCTCATCCGTGCGTAGCTGCTGCACGCTCCACGTAAAGACACCCTCCGTCTGCGTGGGAATCACTCTTGCAAGTCAAGTCATTCTGCGGTATTTAGGGGTAGGGACTCTTTCGCGACTATTATTTTCGCATCCAAAGGGAGGGGGTAAGTCTCGCTATATTTTGAAGCGCTCAGTCACTATAAGGCTTACAAATCTACGTCCCTCTGTCTCTCTCGCACTTCGCCCTCCACGTCCTTCCAGAACGGCAGTCGGCGACAGAAAGTAGAGGGAGAAGAGGCGGCCGGTGGATTTCAAACAAACCAACACGAATTTTAACGTCCCTTCCTACCCAGTCCAAAACTGGTTCTCTGTACTGGGTGGCGGGGAGAAATTTTCCTTTGAAGTCGAATACGCGAAACATCCTCTGCTTGGGGCACCAGCGTTTTGTCATTCCCCTCATTCGAATGCCCCTGTCTCATTCCATAGTAACTCAGGTGGTGGTGGTGAGAGATTTTTTTAAAGTTTGTCGTCTTTCTCGCGCATGGCGGGTCTTTACCACCCTCATAGTAAACTAAAGTTTCGGGATGGGAGAAGTTTCGGGATGGAAGAAGTTTCCGTGACGATGCCAACATCAAACCTTCGCTCTTACCCATACACTTACAGTGGTATTTTTCTTTCCTCTTCCAGCAAGATGCGTTAAATTCCACTTATCCACCCAATCATCCAGCTAAAATCTTATATGGAGTGAGCAATAAAGAAAATTATTTGACGTAACATTTACATGTACAGAGGGCATTTGGTGCCGTCTTCCCAATGCAAAATTTCCATGATACACTCAACATAGCGTCACCGGCGTGACGCACAGATGATACATCTCCTAAAATCTATATGAAAGTGACTAACCCACACTTTTCAACTGATGCGACAAAATATTATGACCAAGTCCTTAATAGCATGTTCGTCCATCTTTGAAACGCAATACTGCAGTGGTTCTGCCTTCCTTTGGTTTAACGGGACCTTGATAAGTCTGCTCAGGTATAGGGCACGAGATGTCAACGCAGTCACGCGAATCCCGTAAATAACAGTCATGTGGTTTGTAGGGGCGGAGATGTCAGCCGATGGTGACCGAGATGAGTTCCATCGGGTTCAGATCAGGCTAATTTGGTGGCCAAGACATCATCATCAGCTCGCCATCATCCTCCTAAAATCACTATAGCACGATTCTGGCCTTCATTATGCTGGAAAATGACGTCGCCGTCGAGAAAGATATGAAACATGAAGAAAAATGCACGTAGTCCAATATAATGATCAAGTTGTCCACATCTGTCATGGTGCCTTCAGTTACTAGAACTGGAACTATGGCCAGGTGACCGCTTTCCGTCGCTTAATACTAATCTCTCTGTATCTCTGGAACGGTGCATTTTCAAGAAGCTATTCACCTGGGTGGCGGCGTATCCTGACATTGGATCACCGAGGAGGTGTAAATTATCTAGCCAGGCGACAGTTTTCCATTCATCCACCGTGCAATAACGATGAACCCGTGCCCACTGCAGTCGTGATGATGTTGTACAACATGGCGAAACAAGTACGGATGGGACGTCCCCATGTTTTACAAAGTGCGCCGAACGGTGTGCTCCGAAACATTTGTGCCTGCACCAGCCTCTATCGACAAAACTGTCACAGATCGGCATCTATCCTGCTTTACGTAACGTACAAGTCTCCGAACCTCAGGTTCTGCGATGAGACGTGGACGTCCAGTTACCAGCCACCTACTCGTGGTTTGACCGTCCTTCAACGACCTTCCACAACGAAAGTAACACTAGAAGAATCAACCAGCTTCGACGTTTCCAAATGGTGTTTCCCAGGAGCAGGGAGATGACAATCTGCCATTTGTGAAAGTGGCATACGCCAAGTAATTTCCCCATTTGCGACGAGAATTGTGTTGTAAAGTGAAGCGAGATTTATCTGCGAAGAACGCAATATACCAGTCATTCGATGTCCAGTCCCTGTAATGCTCTCTCACAGATGTTGGTCCAACTCTGCAGTTTGAGACTGATAGCACAGATGATTTCTGCCATAGAGACCACATACTTTGAATCTCTGGTAAATAGTTTTTTGGAAACTTTAACTCCTAAGGCAGCAGAAAGATCTGTGGACGTATGGAAAATATTATCGGATTTCGTCGATCTGTTAACGTCTGAAATCGTTCCTGTGTACTCTACGTATTAACCTACAAGTATTGCGATAATTCCTTCCTCCCCAAAACCTTGAAATGACTCGCTGTGGTAGATCTGACTGTCCCGAGTCGGCGGGGTGATCCATTTCCAGGTTTCCGAGGCTTCTGTGCTATGAAACTTAATACAGTTTGTGCCGTGGTGGCATTCAGTAGGAAACTTACCTAGAACTTAGATACTGCTTACAACATATCGGTAAACACGCCATAAACGTAACAGGAGTACTCGTATGTTCCACCTCGTTATTTTTGAAATAGGCAACTACTACAAGCAGGTAGGTCTCCTTTCCTCTGTAGATTTAAAATACCTAGTTGTATGTCACTGTTGACGGTCATTTCTCGTTCGTACTATTCTCTTTTCGCTGTTATGCTTCACATTTCGACTATCTAGTTCCTTACGTGACTAATTTTTACAATCCTCACCGGTTATTATTCACATTTCAGAGCATTGCTGCGAAAAAATATTCGGCAAATACAGATTACCTGCCAGTGGTAATTGCATAAACACTTTCTATTGGAGCAAAGCTGTAATTTAAAAGATAGAAGTATGTCAGTTGTATGACTGAAATTTTCGTCTGTTGACTCAGCTGTCCGACGTTCGTTGTGCTGCTCTCTGGGAGACTGACTGCGCTTACAAAGTGCTCGTAAGACAATGCGTCGATTAGAAACAATACGTAGCAGGCAGTCAGAGATAATGGCCACAAAGGCATAATCACGTGCGCCAGCAGAAGTAGCGTCTTTGTTGGCTGTCTTTGAGCGCTTCTGCGTGTTCCATTAGGGACACGCTGTCAGAGATGTTCGTCTAAGTTGTCAGAATGCGAATGGATTTTGAATCACGCACGCCATTGTTTATATAATGACACAAACATTTTACGTTATATTAATCTGTGATGTCGAGAGATACAGTTATTTCCATTAGAAAAGCATGAGATCATTGTACGAGACTGGCAAACACATGCGAATATTCGGTAATTGCTATAACATTTGCCGGCCGGTGTGGCCGTGCGGTTCTAGGTGCTTCAGTCTGGAACCGCGTAACCGCTACGGTCGCAGGTTCGAATCCTGCCTCGGGCATGGATGTGTGTGATGTCCTTAGGTTAGTTAGGTTTAAGTAGTTCTAATTTTAGGGGACTGATGACCACAGATGTTAAGTCCCACAGTGCTCAGAGCCATTTGAACCATTTTTTGTTATAACATTTAAACTGTGTATATTAACTCCAAATAAACAAGAATGGCACAACTGGCAGAAGTGAACCTCTGAGGACGGGGCGTGAGTCGTGCTTGGGTAGCTCAGTTGGTAGAGCACTTGCCCGCGAAAGGCAAAGGTCCCGAGTTCGAGTCTCGGTCCGGCACACAGTTTTAATCTGCCAGGAAGTTTCATATCAGCGCACACTCCGCTGCAGAGTGAAAATCTCATTCAAGAATATGCATGGTATGCTAAAACAGCAATAGAAACCAAAACATCTTCTATCAAAGAATGTCTTCGTTTATTATAGTAGGATATACATAGTATTTCATAACCATGTGCTAACCCTTTGTATGTTGTGCAATGTTGCAACACTTCACCCCGTACTGGGCTCCACTCATTTCTAAATGTGATGCAGTAATTGTGTTTGGTAATAATGGTAATAATGGACATAAATGCTGTAATAATGCGGGTTATAATGTTTCTGGGTTTTTGTAAATTATATTAACTGACAAAAATGTTCATTTAACGTAAATAAGCAGATATGAGTGACTTTGCATGAACAGAATTAAAACGATTTACAATCGTCATCATAAAGATTCCGTCACATTACATGGCATGTCGGCAATCAACACCGCGAATATATACAATTTTTTCAAGGTCTGTTTCGTACTGTGGTGCCATGAGCTCTGTTGCATGTCTCTGCCGTGAAACATTGTTTGTGGCTGTATACTGACAAGCGCGGTTTCCTCTCGTACCCTCACATCAAAATAATAACATCTCATCATTTCAGCGTGACGATACCATTTCCTCACACACATGCACTTATAACGAGAATCTTACCGGTAGTCGGTGAACCACATAACGGAAAGTAGTACATCTTTCGTGCCTGGAATGCCTGTTACTATGCTTTATTATGTAATGTAACATTTTGTGAGAAGGTACTGTGCGTTATGTTCCACTTTCATGGGAACAGTTTTTATTTCGTTATAACATCTACATGCGTTAGTGTCTCAATGTTTTCCACGTATGTTCATCTGATGAAAAGCTGCTCCAGCTGTTAATAAGAACTTTATTAAGTTCCCGACCGATTTTGGCCTTCACATCGGCTCATTTTCAAATGGATTTGAAACTGCCTTTGTTTATGAAAATCATGATGGATATATAGATATTTTACAGTAGATTAAAAACGAAGCTTGGATGTGTGCATTATAAGGACAAAAAGAATAATGTAACTTACTAACTTACATTGTGTTTCAGAGAAACAACATCAAACGATAACAAAAAGTGAAACAGAGGTGGATATAAAAAGTTATGTGCCCAATGACATCGTGTGAAAAATGAGATTTTAAAGAATATAAAAACTGTACAACTCGATATATTAAAAGTTTAACATGCTTTAGCTTCAAGAAGAGTTATATTCTGACGTGTTCAAAATTTCAGATGGTATATTTTACCAATAAAAGGCTAAAGTAATTTTTAAGTTTAATAAAAGTGTAGAATAGTTGAGAATGGGGCGTCGACATGGGCACTTGGTTCACTGCAACTATTTTGTTCTGTATATGAACCAGAATTTTGCTAATTTTAACGATGTAGGTGATTATGTGAGCTATGTGTTGCTTGAATCATTTTGGAAAATGAGATCTTGAAATATTGCAAGGTTCAATGTGGTGGGAAAAGTGTTCCTCGTTATGTCTCCACTGCATTTTTTTGATCGTTTCGGCGACACCTTCTAAATAGATCCAAACCTGATCGTGCTTCTCGCTTATTTCTCCCGTCAATTTCATTTGTTATTTTTATTGTGTCAAACAAAACAATACAAAATAGCCGTCCAAACTCTAACCAACAACGTAAACTACCGGTATAAGGAAGCGATAGTTTAACATGGGTGCGTGGTTGTAGTGAATAGCAGATCTACCTTTCGGGTTCTGCTTCTCTGGAGTACAACCGCAGTGTTCCCATCTGCCGAGATGACCTGATCTTACGTGTAGGACAGCTAGTAGCACGTTGGTCACCAGCATATGAATACTGAGAATGTATGTGCTACGAAAATAACGCCCTGTGAAAGCTGTAACACTTGTAAGTAAAAACAGATTGCATCCAGACGTGTCTAAAAGAAAATACACCACATATACATACACTGAATGATTAAATGCGCTCGGTTCACCAACGTCTAAACTCGTTAAGGCTTTCGTGGCCACTTGTTGACAAACTGCCAACTTGCTTCTGTCTCTGGTTCTTCGGCCGACGTTCGTCTGATGATTTTACTGACGTTTCGCCAGCACGAGTGGCTGGCATTGTCAAAGTTGCACCCTCCATTGCCGGTGGTGAAATGGAGCAGAGCTCGCGGCCGCAGACTATATGTACCTGGCGCACCAACGTCCGAGGGCTTCTCCGCGGTCATTTCCCGTGCGGTTCTCCTCTTGCTACCAAGGATAGAATATTGCACAAACACGGAGTAAAGACAATTTTCAAACCGAAAAGGAAGATCGAAGAATGTCTTAGATCGGCAAAGGATAAAAGGGACCCACTTGCAATGTCGGGAATATACCGCTTACCATGCACATGCGGAAAAATTTATGTCGGAATGACTGGACGATCAATCAACACCAGGATCAAAGAACATAAGCAACATTGCAGGTTGGGGCAGATGGAGAAATCGTCCTTGACAGAGCACGCGCTGTGTGAGACCGACCATGTAATAAAATTCGCCGACACGGAAGTTCTGGCTGTAGAGAAGCACTGTCACACCCGTTTATTTAGAGAAGCTGTAGAAATACGCAAGCACGGGAAAGCTTCAATAAGAAAGAGGAAAGCCTTAAGGTAAACGGATCCTGGCTTCCCGTACTGCAGCGAACGACCGTCGCAGGTAGCAAGAGGAGAACCGCACCGGAAATGACCGAGGAGAAGCCCTCGGACGTTGGCGCGCCAGGTACATATAGTCTGCGGCCGCGAGCTCGGCTCCAGTTCACCACCGGCAATGGAGGGTGAAGCTTTGACAATGCCAGCCACTCGTGCTGGCAAAACGTCAGTAAAATCTTTCGATGAACGTCGGCCGAAGAACCCGAGACAGAAGCAAATAGGCAGTTTGTCAACGTGTAAACTGTTTGTGTTAAATAAAGTTGTGAAATTTGTTTCTGTTAAGAGTGGGCTCGCTAGCTTACCTCTCCCGGATCCCCGAATTCTTATCCATTTCAATCAAGTGCCATTTTTGTATCAGTCACTAGATTCCAAATGGTGTCACATTTCTGTTCACAACCACGTAATCTGCGAAAAGCCGCATAGAGCCACAGATGTTGTCAAAAACACTACCCAAAGACTTGCACAGCTTGTAGTTTTTTTTCTCTGTCTTTTTTACCGGGAGCGCCTTTTTCGAATCACTTTTGACCACGACACATCGCTGTTTGTGGCCACCTGTATCTTGGTGGTCAACATAAACTTGCATTTTCAAATCAGTTCAGTCAATCAAAATGTGAACGGGGCTGTGCGGCTTATATAAGTTCTTAGGCCCGCCATGAGACGCAAAACATTGCAGATCTGCCTCACAGCGGTCCTTTACAATCGACAACATCACGTGATGATCGCAACCTACATCCGAGCAGACTGAAACAGTTCTGCACGCCACCTCTTTAGGGGCATCTACGATGGCTGCGTCGCCCGCGAAGCTACGCCACGCAATCAGTTCGTCCCCTTCACATCCGTTACGAAGAACAACACAAACTGCCCAGCCCCGTGATGCGAGTGAACACCTTCCTCCAGGAATCAGCAGAATGGGACGACCTGCTGAACCGCTTGACGTCAGTCCGGTTGTGCGCGGATGAATTAGTTCAAACTTGCGTCGTCGTAGCAACCCGCCTTGCCTAGTGGATTAGCTCAGGGGAGCTGCCGTTCAAGAGTGGGGCAGCTTGAGCTTCAACGTCTGGACCGACTCGTGGATAGGGCGGCAGGCAGGACCCAACCATGATAAAATGCAAGGAGTGCAGTTGCACTGTATTAAATCTCACCAAAAAACAGATTTCAATCCCACAAAACTGCAAATATGCGCACTTTTGAAAAGACTCTCTTTATGTTGTTTGCCTTCTTGTTTTCATTACACAATATTTTTTTTATTTTTATTTTTCCTTTTTTAAGGCTCATTCTTCAATTCCATTACCCTCCTTGAATCTGAGCCCAGACACGTTCGTATATACAAGAAAGCTGTAAATCTTTATGTCGTTAACAGCAACGACGCTGCCACACTACCTTGCCTACAGATAATACACCGCATACGTACTGCGTAAACTAAAGTCTCAGAATACGTTTTTTTCGGTATACATGTTCGAAGATTTATCCTCCAATTTTCTGGTAAGGCTAATATCTGCACTATTATTATTGTAATTGTCTCACATATTTTTACTCCATGCATATTATACGAAAGCTCGATGAAAAGTAATCCCTCCGAATTTTTTACTCTGTTCTCAGTATTGGTTCGTGTATTATATGTCGCGCATAAAACTCAGTCGACTTTCCGGCTTCGCTGACGTAAGTTGTAACGCTCTGCCGCTAGTGGGCTCCAAATTGCAGCGTATAAAATGAAGGTGTGTCACGTAATTGCGTGCTGTAATCGAGTTTCTAATTGTAGAAAACGCACCTCCAAATGAAATACATTGAAAAATGTAAGCTGTGTACGGTGATGATTGTGTTGAAATCACTAATGTGCGATATCTGCAACAATGCGACGCCTTGGGTTCACATTCATATACCATCTTCCATAGCTCCGACTTAGCCACAACCGATTTTCACCTGTTTCCAAAACTTAAAGAGCACTTTCGAGGACGTCACTTTGATAGTGATGAAGCGGCGCAAGTAGAGGGGAGGTTGCGACTCCGTCAACGAATTCAAACATTCTTCAGTGGCAGTAAATTCAAACAGGTCTCTCTTTGGGAGAAATGTTTTGTCGCCAGGATGACTATATTGAGAAATAAATATGTAGACATGAAGAATAAAGATACAGAATGTTAATGAAGCATGTTTCATTCAAAAAGCTTTGAGAGTATTCACATAATAAATTCTGGGACATTACTTTTCAGCAACCCTCGTATGTCGTGTACATTGACGACCACGTCACCCGTAACTGTGCATAGCATCCGATTTCTTTTTTATACCACTTACGAGGAAAATGTATCCACAATGTAATCCGGTGCTTTTGAGAGAACACTGCTGTATATTCAATGCAGTTACAGAAACTTTTATTATCCGACTTACATTTAATTCATGTGAATTCTGACGTTTGTAGCTGACCTTGAGAAGAGGAATATGCTCGAACCTACCTGGTAGCGTTTAACAATATAAATTAACAGACTGACGGAAACGATGTAGTGTTATGTCACTCTCCCAGAAGAAGTCACTTCGGTTACTGATTCACGAATGAGTTTGCATAACACTCACAGACAATTTATTAAACTACATACTACGATTTCCGACAGACAAAACGCGATTGCGCATCTCGTCCATAGTCAACACACATCACAAGACGGTCATTGTGTAGCTCTTCAGCGTCTTTTCAATGACCATTTCTCCACCCCTCTGTCAGCAACTCTCCGAGTTCAGTTTTGACGACCTCCCACCACGTACAGTGAGCGGTACTGCCCTATCAAGCGACACCACACCACTAGAGATGACAAAATTTTCTGAAGTACCGAAACATCGCCCATTCGGTGAACAGTCTGATCGATATCCATGTTGACGATGTATCGGGGATAAAAATAATGATATTTTAAATATATTACATTTCTGAAAAATCATCCATATTTCAAAAAAGTGTTAGTTTTTAAGCAGGAAAGAATTATTATTAAAGTTTACAGCTTGAAACATCTGAAATTGTTGATTTGCGTACAAGTTTTGCCAGTAATTTTTTCTTATGTTGAATAAAATATGTTGACATTTTCCTTGTTTATAATATAAAGGAAAGTTAGAAACCTATTTTATTACCCTGCCCAGAGAGAAAACAATTCTTTTACATTGAAAACAGTATTTAGAAATCAGTTATATCAGAATTGTCTCACTCAGTATTTCAGTTCAATGATGGCGCAAAGTAATAAAATCCAGTTATGTTCACTGTCAGTAAGTTCTGACAACGTATGTAAAGAACGTTTCACGACGAATTTGAATCCAAAAAAGCTTATTTTTCTAAACATAAGGTCCAAAATATAGTCAGTAAATGTGTTTTCTCACTGTTCTTAATCTTCCTATTGAATTCCTTCCGAAGAACAACTTTAAGACTGGCAGGCAATCTTAATTTTGGAGCGTATTCACTGATCGACATTTGCAAATAGTTTAGCACTTTCCAGCTTCGTAGCTTATGAAATGGTCGGAGACACAGGCCTAAAAACAAAATAAAATAAAAAAAAAAATGAAAAAAGCAAGAATGCTCCTGATAGTGTTTAACGAAACCAAAATTTGTTCTTTTGTGGATAATGTGAAGTTTCGAAAGGTCCTCAGGCCCAGCGTCATTTTCAATTTCAAAAGCTTTTGCTTCGAGAATCTTTGTCCTTTTTTGCTGTTTTCGCATACGATCGCCGGCGTTTACTAGGCGTGTTATTAATTTAAAAATATTTCTAATCCTCTTTATTCTCAACAGATACTTGTATATTGTGTGTCCGTCTGGGACCAGTATTAAACAGTATTGCTAGAGGAAAGTGAGAAGAGCCATAGAAGAGAAGCACGTATCATCACAGGTTCGTTCAGTAGGAGCGAAAGTGTCTCGCGAATATTCACCCATCACCGTTGACTGGCGCTGCAAGAGAGGAATTGTGTATCACGGAGTCGTGTACTGTTGTAATTCCATGAGCGTACGTTCCTGGAACAGTCAACCAACAAATTACTTTTTTCTTTGTCTATCTCGTGGAGAGACCATGAAGATATTCGAGCTCACACGGAGGCTTACTAATAATCGATCTTTCCGTGCACCATTTGTGACTGGAACAGGAAGCCGGGGAAGTGACTCGAAGTGACACAAATTACCCCATGCCACACATCATCAGGTGGCTTGCAAAGTATAGATATAGATGTAAGTTAAACTAGAAATGCGTGATCGTTTCGTTAAGTTCGGCAGAAAGGATTATAAATATTGGTTATTTATCTCTAACACCCAGCAGAAGTATGTAGAAAATAGAATTAGGTAACCCCATTATATTGGGGAAATGTAATGGTATAGTCAATAAATCAAGAGTTTAATATCGATATTATGATTTCAGTCTGCATGGAGTGTGCACCGATAAAAAACTTGCTGACAGACAAACTGAGTGCCGCGCGTGGCTCCTGTTCCAGCCCTCATGCATTTTACATGCTGATTTTTAACGTACTTCCACCTCACTACGTTCATTTAAATTACTGCTGTCACTGAGTTGCTGCTTTGCCTGGCGGTGACCGGCGCTAGCAGCGCGTATCGATATATTCTCTCTCGTAGTATCTTTGCTCGACTGCTAATACTTCCCGGTCGTCTGTCGTAAGACAGTTCGGGTCTGCCAGTCTGTTGGAACGCGTCTGGAGCGCAGTCCGGACCTGCCACTTGGGGAGTTGCAATGCGGCACTAGTGCTGTCGGGTTGGAGCAGCAGTGAGGCCTGAGTCGACATGGCTCGCCCGACCATTGCCGCCACGCATCACTTGAGCCGGGTCACGGTCTCGGTGGATCGTCGGTCGGTCGTCCTACCGGAAGACACATTTTGGCTCGCCGATCGTTCATGAGTCGGCTGTTTGTGTGTGCGCATCGACTCCCGATTTGTCTTCGTGTGTGCTTAGTTACTTTTCCGTCTTCGTGCATGTGTTTGTCAGGTTGTGTATGTAGTTGGCGTTATGTCCACTGACGATTATTTTAGATGTTGTCGGCATTCTGAGGGGAGTCGGTCGGTTGTTGCGGACGAGGGAAGTTATCTCCGAGCGGTGCACTCGGCTGGGTCCGCTGCCGGTCCCTGCGCAGAGTCGGAGCGTGTGTGGAGCTGTCCGATCGCTACGAGCTTCGTGGTTCACCGACCCAGGACGTCAAAGTTGAGTAGTGGTTTCAAGTACCCACGCCACGTCCATTCATGCTGTGTGTTTCGTTCCGGTGGTTCGCTGTTGGGGAGGTTTTCCTATGAGCAACACAGAGTGTTTGTATTGCTGAAATTTAGCCGCCATGCGGTTCAATTAACTATTTTGGTTGACTACAATTAGAGTGCACAGTGGAATTTTCTGCCTTGTGGCCGTTAGTGTTCCGGTTACCTGCCCTGGCCACTAACGTAATTTCAGGCAGCTTCCTTTCCTCACCTGTTGTCGCTGTCCAACATGGTGTATACTTTAGACAGCTAATACATATTTCATTGTGGATAATCACGTTTGTAACCTTTTCTTTTGAGTTGTCATGTACTGATTGGTGGGAAGAAAGTCGTGTCGGTCGGTCCGTGGCTGTCCCCTGGTTGGGTTCCGACGGATCAAGTGTAGTTGGGCTCACCACCTGTCTCGCCTAAGTGAACGAGGGCAGACAGACCTCCCTGGAGGTTTCTGAGTGCCACCGGTGTTTAAATATGTTTTCAGCTACTTAAAATTTAAGGCTTATTGTTATTTTTTCTTTTTTCTTAAAAAATTTGCAAAATTAATTCTTAAACTTATCTTTCAAGCTTAAGCATTGCGGCCATCTGCCTTTAAGATTATGCATACATTTTAAAATTTTGAAACATAATTGTGACCTTCAGCCATTAGTATTGCACCTTGCGCGTCTTTATTCTATCTACTTTGCTGTGATGTTTTTATTTTTTATTTTATTGCTATCTTAATTAGATTTTATCTTGCTGATTTGTTAAGATTTCTTGTTTGGAGGCCTTCAGCCGTGAAAGAGTTGCATTCGGTAAAGGTCCGGCTATGTGCCGCTTTGGTTGTAAAAGTGTTATTAGATTACAATAAATTACAATTAGAAGGTGAAACTGATCCCAACCTATTTGCCACTTCCCACAATCTTAATTATCTGTTCCGCCCAAGGGTTTAGCGGGCTGCTCCACTGGCTAAGCTTTCCAAGCACCCCAGAATCCGTCCTCACAGGTATACTTCCGCAATATCCTTACATCCTCCAGAGCTAGTCCTGCGAGTTTCGCAGGAGAAATGAAGTTTCGAAGATAGGAGACGAGGTATTGGCGGAAGTAAAGCTGCGGGAACTGGTCGTGAACCGTGCTTGGGTAGCATTTGCCCGTAAAAGGCAAAGGCGAGAGCGAGTCACGGTTCGGCACACAGCTGTAATCCGCCAGGATAGTTTCACACTATCGCCCACTCCGTCACATAGTGGAAATTTCATCCTGCGATCGATATTATCAGTACTTAATATTAGTTTATACGATATATCAATGTATCGTTGCCATCTCTACGGACTGACGCACATAAGGCTTAAAATAAAAAACTATGCACCAAATAAATAAATATCGTTGTTGTTGTGGTCTTCAGCCCTGAGACTGGTTTGCCGGCCGGGATGGCCGACCGGTTCTAGGCGCTACAGTCTGGAACCGCGCGACCGCTACGGTCGCAGGTTCGAATCCTGCCTCGGGCATGGATGTTTGTGATGTCCTTAGGTTGGTTAGGTTTAAGTACTTCAAAGTTCTGGGGGACTGATCTCAGAAGTTAAGTCCCATAGTGCTCAGAGCCATTTGAGACTGGTTTGATGCCGCTCTCCATGCCATCCTGTGCAAGCTTCATCTCCCAGTACCTACTGCAACCTACATCCTTCTGAATCTGCATAGTGTATTCTTCTCTTGGTATCCTACGATGTTTACCCTCCACGCTGCCCTCCAATACTAAATTGGTGATCCCTTGATGCCTCAGAACATGTCCTACCAACCGATCCCTTCTTCTAGCCAAGTTTTTCCACAAACTCCTCCCCAATCCTATTCAATACCTTCTCATTAGTTATGTGATCTACCCATCTAATCTTCAGCAGTCTTCTGTAACACCACATTTCGAAAGCTTCTATTCTCTTCCTGTCTAAACTATTTATCGTCCATGTTTCACTTCCATACATGGCTACACTCCATACAAATACTTTCAGAAACGACTTCCTGACACTTCAATCTATGCTCTGTTAAATTCCTCTTCTTCAGAAACGCTTTCCTTGCCATTGCCAGTCTACATTTTATATCCTCTCTACTTCGACCATCAGTCATTTTGCCTGAACTATTTGTGTCTCATTTCCTAATCTAATTCCATCAGCATCACCAGACTTGATTCGACTACATTCCATTATACTCGTTTTGCTTTTGTTGATGTTCATCTTATATCCTCCTTTCAAGACACTGTCCATTCCGTTCAACTGCTCTTCCAAGTCCTTTGCTGTCTCTGACAGA
Source organism: Schistocerca cancellata (assembly GCF_023864275.1). Taxonomy (NCBI): domain Eukaryota; kingdom Metazoa; phylum Arthropoda; class Insecta; order Orthoptera; family Acrididae; genus Schistocerca; species Schistocerca cancellata. The sequence continues at coordinate 607,837,595 of NC_064627.1, forward strand.
ATTACAATGTCATCGGCGAACCTCAAAGTTTTTAGTTCTTCTCCATGGATTTCAATACCTACTCCGAATTTTTCTTTTGTTTCCCTTACTGCTTGCTCCATATACAGACTGAATAACACCGGGGAGAGGCTACAACCCTGCCTCACTCTCTTCCCAACCACTGCTTCTTTCATGCCCCTCGACTCTTATATCTGCCATCTGGTTTTCGTACAAATTATAGATAGCCTTTCGCTCCCTGTATTTTACCTCTGCCACCTTTAGAATTTGAGTATTCCAGTCAACATTGTCAAACTTTCTCTAAGTCTACAAATGCTAGGAACGTAGATTTTCCTTTCCTTAATCTTTCTAAATATCAACGCACATAAATATTGACTTAAATTGACATTAAAATTATAAATTTTCAGACAGTCTCACTGAGTTAGGACGAGGTCTTACTTTCTCCAAAACGATCGGATACTCCGAATAGGTCGTACACTCTTCTTTCACAGAAGAGTGACCACATTCATCGCTCAAGCAATGATACTAAAAAATACTGGCTTATAGCATACGATGAATGAGAAATTCAGTATTAATTTTCGGACGCGAGATCAAAAATTCACAAATTTTATCATGTACTGTCGTCCCTGACATCGTACTTGTATTAACTGAATCACTGTCATCTATCACTGAAAACACATTTTTGCTCGATCCAAGTTCCCTGAATATGCGCCATGAATTGACCTATCTGCACCGAGTGTGCTTTCTTTTGCATGCAAAACAATTACAATACTGATTTGCGGCAACAGGTAACAAAATATTCGCATTTCACATTCCAAACGTCGCAGCGGCTTGCGCTGGTATTCACTCGTAATGCGATCTGCTTGCTGGCAGAGTGCGCATTAAAAATCCCCGAATTCTGCTCCAGCGATGGAAATGAATGCAAACATTCTATCGGCTGATGGAATACCATCGAACATACTGCACGCTCTGACAGCTGTGACGTAGTACCTAGAAATGGGCTTTAATGAACATCGATCGCCAGCCACAGTTTTCCAGTGAAATCAGCAAAGGGCAACTTGTAACTCTTTTATTCTGCGTTGTGACTACAAAATCTCATTCAGTAGGCAAAACGTACCGTCCTTTGTCATATTGCTCTCTTTTGAGGACTGTACATACTGTTTACGCATTGTCCTAGTCTACAAGGCTTACATTAATCAATGATTGTAGACGTACATTTTTATATATTTTAAATGACGTTGGAATACGACTTGTATACTGCTCTGAGAGAATCCTTAATTAAATCATCGGCTGATAAGTTTAAAAATGCACGTTGTTACATTCAGCAAGACATGCTTTCAGTGAACCACCACGTGTTTGTCACGTAACCGATAGCTGCACCTCTTCTTATTGCAGTTTACTGTGTAATGGTACAAAATCCCTGAATATTGTATTTTATTGAGAAATGTGTCAAATTATATACCTACAACCAGTTTGACGCCTTTGTTCTCTTTTCATATTAACTTGCATTTAAGCAAGTTAGTCAGCGACCAATATCATGGGAGTCATACTTCAGAAACTGCATAAAGCACGTGGAATGTAGCACATATGCTCAGGAAAAATTTAAAAATGATAGCGAATTTTTGACTGTGCTCTGATTACTACATTTTGAAAATTCTAAGCACCGGAATACCCATGAAAACACAGCCGACGCCATTATGGAGCCATCGACAGCGTGCAGTGCCCCGGCCGATGTGACCGAGTGGTTCTAGGCGCTTGTCTGGAACCGCCCGACCGCTACGATCGCAGGTTCGAATCCTGCCTCGGGCATGAATGTGACGTCCTTAGGTTAGTTAGGTTTAAGTAGTTCTGGGGGACTGATGACCTCAGATGTTAAGCCCCATAGTGCCCAGAGCCATTTGAACCATTTTTCCTGCACAATGCCTTGTTGACAACTTCGGTTTATGGCTTCGGGGATCTGCGACACTCTAACCCTACCATCAGCTCTTACCAACTGAAACAGAGACTTATCTGACCAGGCCACAATTTTCCAGGCGTCAAGGGACCAACGGATATGGTCACGAGCCCAGTAGAGGCAATGCAGGCGATGTGTTATTAGCAAAGACACTCACGTCGGTCGTCTGCTGCCGTAGGCCATTAAGGGACTCCGGAAAAGGTCAAAATCATGAAAAGTTCAATTTTTACTTTTTGCGTTTTCTGAATCTGCAGACTATTACCTTTTAATAGATATATAATTTATTCAATTCCGAAGACAACTATTTTTAAATTTTTTTTGAAATGTGTTCATGGGCGTGACCCACTGTGGCGCTGTTAAACTGCTGTCAAATGGTGTTATTATTAACGTCCGTGTTCATTAGGTACATTTTAGTGATGTGAGATAAAGTATGTGTTGTGGCTAACCTGTGATGGTTCAATATATATCGCTGGTGTGATTGTAGATTGTTTCATGTTTATTTACTCTGTCGTTATCTCGAAAATATTCGTAATTAATTCTGTTTCTTGAGTCTCTGTTTTGTTGAAGTATAATAATGAGTAAAAGTAAAGTTATTAGAAATCCTCTGAAGGCTTTTAAGAAAAGGAGAAATGTTGGAAAGCCAAAGGTATGTGTTATTACTGTAAATAATAACATTCTAACATGGTACGAGCGATGCTTGCTTTAGACAAGGAACGCCTTCGGGCTGCAAACAGGGCTGTAAAGTCTAGAAATACAAGCAAGAGTAAACAGGAAGAGGAAGCTGGAGGAGTTTGCAGAGGATGAAGATAATCCATCCTATGGACCTGGAATGCACTAAAAAGTTAATCCAATCTTTGTCGCTCGATTCCCAAAACTTTTATTTTCTCATACTAATTACATGTTTTCTAAGGATCTTCCAAACACATTTGTTTCAAACTTTCAATGTTACACAGTACCTTCTGCATAATTTAACAGCCTTTTTCCAAAAAACTGTATATTTTTGAATATATAAATAAATTGCAAAAAATGTTGTGAATTTTCATTACAACTGAAAAAAAATTATCTTTAATAACTGAACTAAAATTTTGTAAAATCCGTGTTAAGTTGTAGCCCATATTCCAATAAATAATCTGTAAAAAGTTTAACTTCCTACCTCAAATACTTTGTGAGGAAAGGTAATTTATAAGCGTTATTTTAACATAGCAAGTATAGGGCGTTCCGGAGCCCCTTAACGCCTGATTTCGCCGCAGTGTTCTAATGGATAAGTTCTTCGCATGTACCACATTAATTCCTGCGGTTATTTCACGCGATGCTGCTTGGCTGCAAGCACTCATGACTCTACGTAAGCGCCGCTGTACTCAGTCGTTAAGTAAAGGCCGCGGCCACTGCGTTGTACGTGACGTCTGAAATTTGGTATTCTCGGCACACTATTGACACTATCAGTCTCGGAATACTGAATTCCCTAAAGATTTCCGAAATGCAATATCCTGTGTGTCCAGCTCCAACTACCAATTCGCGTTCAAAGTCTGTTAATTCCAATCGTACGGCCATAATCACGCCGGAAAACTTTTCACGTGAATCACCTGAGTAAAAACGACAGCTCCGTCACTTCACTGCTCTTCCATACCTTGTGTAACGATACTACCGCCATATTTATACGTGCATACGGCTATCCCATGACTCTTTTGTCACCTCAGTATACTTCTAAACAATTCTACTGCACCTGGCTAATTGTTGTCTTGGTCTGGCCAATTTTTAGTGTATGGATTGCCGGTGATAGTATAAGTGCAAGCAAATTCGTAAAGAAATGTAAAGAAAGAGGCGACTATAATGCAGAGTGTACTCTTAAACTGGTTCTGCTGATGAACATGAAGCGTTTATCGGGCTTACTATATACACTGGTACTTGACTCGTCGTTAATATCATGTCATATCATATCCCAGGACACTGATAGTAACTTTCATCTGGCCGAAAACGAAAATTCTTTCTACCCCTTAGATTCCCTCTCGTTATTTGATCAGCCTGAGCACATCACTGTAGTTGGCGATGTCCGTCGCTGTCAAAAGAAAATAAATCCCACAAGGTGAGGAGCTATCGCCGATGCCATCAAGTACTCTTCAGAAATTCCCTGTACCGCCTCGCTTACAAGTAGCAGTAGTAGGTGCCTGTGACCAACGAGCTTTATACACATGTTAACAAGACACACAGCCATTTTTACCATAAAAGGTGGGAAGCAGTTTAAAACCCTTATTGCTTTACCCGTCGCCCGTTATTAATTTCCGCAGAGCGATATTTGAAAGGGTCGCCTGCGATATTAGATCCTCCGTTGCTTTCATCACTGTGCAGTATTTTTATTTTTCCCCTTCTTTTAATCTACACTGCCTTTCATCTTCAATTTTCTCATCTCAGTGAACACTGTCGCTCTTCACGTATAGTTTTAGCGTCTGACAGTATGCATTTCGTAGCACGATATTTAAGTAAGATATAGGTTGAAGCACGGTTTTTGTATATGCTAAACACTGACATCTGCATTTTGGTCGTGGTGCTTTATAGGTAAGCGGCATGTTGATTACGCATGACCTGCACGTTGTTCCACTACTCTCACTGCATCGTAGCGAAACGAAGAGGTCGAACATGACTAGCCTTTTAACTTCCGGGAAAACCAGAGCTACGTCTTTGGTAAAAGCATGCTAAGTATACGGTAATCGTATGGAAATGGATCTCATTGAAACGCATAGAAAATACATCACGAGCTGTTATACATGATTTATTTCAGCGTATCAACTTAAAAAGTTTCCTTCTTAAAGCTTAACTTCTCGGCGATGGGGGAGAAAATCGGTTGGTGGAGTATTCTAACGAACCATACCAGTACTGGACTAAAGTCATTTAACGACATTACGGGAAGCGAAAGCCAGCGTCAGAGTAAAAGTCTCTGAGGTACCGCTGCTATCGAACTGTATCTAGCGCCTGAACTACAGCGCCACCTTGTGTCCCTAGCGTAATGTCAACAAGACGAGCATTTTATTTTTCAGGTCAAATGCAGGCATCGTACGGCCACTACCTAAATTACACATCGCTGACACGCTGCCGTAAAATATTGAAATGCACGCGTCTTGATGATGGTAGTACACCGCCAAGCGCTGCCATGCAGTTTTATTGGTACATTACAATGAATGAAACAGACAAGTGCGCTCATTCTTATTGTTACTTTTATATAAGCTAGTGCTGATATACAGTCATTCTGTAAGATAATACTGATTATTTCAAGTCAACAACTCTAAGAAGTTAACCTGTCCACGAAACGTTCAGAAAATTGTAGCATTTTTGTTTATACTGTGAAAATATTTTGCGCGGTACCCAATAAAGTTTCTAACAGTTACGTAATGCCTTATTTTCCTGGCGTTATTTAATTTCAAACACATATTTATGAGCGACTTGCAATTTCGAGGTTAGGTGGACACTAATATGCCACTAATTCGGGTAATGAAGACTCGGTGGTATATGTAGATAAGAAATGTAGCCATTCGCATTTTTTATAAAATTTAATAAGATTTATGCGATCGTGGAATATCTTCAGAATGATATATAATTAATACACATCGCAGTTCACCATCAGACTGAAAATTCAGTTGAAACTACAGACGTTGTGCAAACTGATGTATTCAGTTATTTCAATTTGCACAACTTCACGTTGCTAACAAACGGCAATTCGTGGTAATTGTTAATGGACATCACCTGTAACACAGGACGGCCCGTGACTCAGGTCGATATTTAATAATCGGAATAAATATAGAGCGGGCCCCAGACTGTCCTTTTTTTCATTGTATTAAAAATAAGCACGAAGCTCCCAGACATCATGTCTTGATTTTTTAGTGAAATAACGATTTAGACAGTAAACTTCATGATCTGAGAGTAATAACAGAAATGGAAAAATAGTTAGGTGTTTGATGTTGGAAGAATAAAGCTTTGCAAAACTGTCATGTGCCATAGGAAAGCAGATGGAGAAGTGTACGAATAATTTGTAACTTCTTTTAAAAACTCGTTAAAAATTCTCTACTGCAATCTGAATTAGCTGGTCGTAAGTGTCAATATACATCAAAATCGAGCAGACAGTAACCTTTGCTAGGATGCAACATCATTGTAGTGGGGTATAACAAAGTTGTGTGGGCTCACGAAGCATCGGTTTAGATATCGCCTTGACTGGTTAACGAAGAGAAATGCCGACGTAAAAATTATAAACTCTGTAGTATAACACACGAAGAGCTATTTTATTCGACGGTGCTGCCTCCAGGAGAACACTACCTATAGCGCTGCTTCTGCAGCGACCGAACACTTAAATCAGTAGAACAAATAAGCACGGCAAAAACAGTATTTCCACTTATACTTGGTCTGTAAAATTGTAATGAAAAAATAATTACATAATTATTAGAAAGTTTTCTTGCTTCTACAGCTTACCCCACAACAAAACGACTGCGAAAATTAATCAGATATGTAAACAATACGTATTAATCTTCGCAATAAGTACAGTTTCCTGTACATATCTGGATTATAACATATCTTTCACGTAACACGAGAATATCCGTTTCTCCTAAGTACAATTTTACTGTTTTAGTGCTAAAATCAGTTGTTTTCTCTCATTTTCGTAGCAAAGTACTGCTGTCTGACTGTGGTATGAGCAAATGTTAGGTCCTAGTTCTGTGTCCAGTCAAATTCGTCTTGATAAGAAACTTATACTATAACCAAGTACTTCATAGCCTACATGATTGATAGTGTTCATTGTTGTCAAACTCTCTAGAGAGTTTTCTGCACTTTCTAGGATGAACGTTACCAATTATGATCTGAGCTGAAGCTTTCTATGCACACATAACAGGTGCGAAGGAGATATTTAACTACCGCAGAAGATCTACCAGTAATCAGTGCAAAATACATTTGCTCTCATGTTGACAGTTGCCCGCATTAAAACTAGCAAAAACGAAAAGTCCCATGATGACTATCCAACTTCGTGGGCATTGCGGACTGCTTTTCTAACATTTGTTCTTCACAAGGAGATGTGCCACGAATATCTGCCTCCAATTCGTAGGTGATGCTTCAGCTGTAAAAGTGTTGTATTTATCGCTGATCTGAGGTCTTGTGCAGTCCAATCTAGTGTTTGCGTAGTTATGGATGAATGTCGGATGCAGCGAGTGAACAGTGCGAACCCTGGTGCCGTCACAGAGCCTGCGCCTTCCGAAAATCACTAAGCTCCTCGCCGAGCTTAATTTCGTGTGGGGGAAACTAGGCAAGTCGACTTTCTTAACTGTCAACCATTTTTAAGTAACTCAGTTTTTGAGGTAATTATATTTTCTTTGTGTGTTTTTGTATAAAGACCTCGTTTCGTAACTTCTTATTTGAATACAATCAATTTTTTGAATTAATACAAAAGTGTCATTGATCCCAGTACCATGACAAAATGACTTTGACCACGTGGCAAGACGAGAATACAGTTTAAAATTGAATTCATTTTTATTCTTAGAAAGAATAAGACAGTACATCAGTAAATGAAAAATGTTGCATATTTCTTATTAGTAAATAATGAGGATTTTTAGTGTCGAAAATTAAACAATTCAAGATCAGTGTATTTCATTCCCAAAAATCAGGAACAAATTCTCCTGTTTCAAAGTTCCCGTACTCCACATACGATGGCATTTGCAACACTACGTCCAGTCTTCTGGAGGAGGTTCAACGTAAATTCCCTCACGTACTTTCTTTGGGTGTTTCCTCTGTCGCTTTAAGCGTTTTTGTCCCACCTTGTGTAATTAGGTTCAACTAATCTCTGTTGACGGTTGAACTTTTAAAATACTTGCACTTTACTTACTCGACGTTTCTGTTCTTTTTGTACATTGTCTTTCTTTAGGCAGTGGTCTGAAATCAAAAGTACTTTGGTGCTGTTTCGGCGCGTGAGAGGCGCTATTTGTTGAAGGTACTTGTTCTTTATTTTCCTCTAGTTGATATTCATCATGAGGTTCATTGGAGTTACTGCGGACTGGCCTTTAGGCTCTGTAGCCTGAGTAGGAGCATTTTCAGCTTTGATATTGTCCATAACAAAAACATGATCTTTATTTTTCACCGCAATAAAATAATGCTCGCTGAACGAAGGTGACTATTAGTCTCGATTCAACATCCTTCGAACCCATTAACTGCATTACCGACGTAGATCCCTTGCCACAGCTAGTGCTCAGTAGACCCTCAACAAATGACGAGGTCGTTAACTTTCCCCATTCATCTATTCTCAGGCGGCTACGTTAAAATTCTTTGACTTTTAGAGTAGGATTGACAAGAACATGACATGACTGGATAGCGGCTATAGAATGCATACTGTGTGAGGTAATCATGTATAGCAAAAAATAATCAAATATCTACCAGGTATTCCACAGGAACTTTTGTTAAATGCCTTGAAATTTATAGCACATCAGGCAATATGCATTAAATTACCTAACACACTCTGAACTTACAGCAGCATTTTTACTGTACGTGTGTCTGATGTCTCACTTCGTGAAGCGTTGATAGTATCCTTATGTTGATGCTATAAATAAGTATGAAATTAGTCTACCGCATCTCTCTGAAGCATTTTAGGTACGGTGAGGGTACTCAAACACGGTAGTGCTCATTATGGATGGTATTCGGCGAAAACGACAAGTGTTATGTCATAAAATGATAGCTGTAGTTTTCTGAGCATCTAAACATTTAAATGGAGAGTCAGAAGCCGAAACAGACCCACTATGGTGCTTATCCCATTTACCAGGGTAGACAACAGGAGTGTGAAGCATGGAACAGAGAGAGCAGTGGCGATGCCGCAAAGTATTCTCCGTCCCCCTCCGCGCAGAATGCATCACACAACCGCCTTCTTAATTGTACGCCACTGTAGTGCAAAGCACTTATGTACTGGCAGACGCTGGATACTGAGAGCGCCCGGGGCTACTCTTTAACTGAAGCCTGCAGTGATCAGTGCGTGGACGAACTGAGAGAAACTCGATCTGAATATGAAAGTTCATATTGTGATTATAAGAGACTGTTACCGGTGATTGTGAGTTCACAAATAAATTTTGATATAGTTGCCACGCATTTGTCAATGATCTTGCCCATTAACCAAAGGTCCATTTGTGGTGACATTATTGAAAGGCTCAATGTCTTCAACCAATTAAATAAAACGCGAAATACTTTTAACAGTGTAGACTGGGGAGCTGACAATCCCAATCCGACAAAGGTCCTTACCAACATCATCTTGTAGAACGACGAGTTAAAAGTTTTAGTATTGCTTTATGAGATATTTCTTTCAGTGCATTTGGTATTCATTTGTACGTTTTTAAGTACCACTGCCATTTACAAGAGCCTGAAAATTATTTATTTGTTTGTTTGTTAGTTAGTTATGTCCCATACATCATTTGAAGGATTCTCTTCGCGAAATGATGCGAAACGAGACAGTTTACAAGTCATGTATACATGATTATTGTGAACGTGTGAACATTAATGGATACATGGTTTTTAGTCCTACACATGTAATTACTCTTTTCCGGAGAACCTGAAAGTAGTCGAGAAAATTGCTACCCATAATCTGAAGCCCAGATCACGCTCGCTTAAGAGTATTAAAATGTCCTAACTCACTATTTTTAATCAAAAGAAGTCAGGAAGTACGGCAATAAATGGAAATGTTCTATCAAATCAGTACATTTAGGAAAGTCACGCGCAAAAATTATATTTTTTAACCCATGAAAGTTATCCTATTATAATCAGCTCTCGATGCAATTCAGAGTTGACCTCTACTACAAATGACAGGTATTACTAATTATCGCTCCGCCTGTTAACTGATTTGATTGCTCGTCTTACAAACGGTGGGTAGTATACGTCACTTTCCACGGTTTTTTTCAACACTGCGGGCGACGCACAAAATTAAAAGGTCGAAACTAAAACATGGGATTTCCAGTAAATTATCACTACAGGAAAGTTCATCTCTTCAAATTTGCACAAAAAAGTTCGATAATTAATTCAATCTACAGACTCTTCAGTAAATCGCCTTCAGTACCATCCGAGTACTCGGTTGTAGGGTAAAAGTACGACATATTCTGGAGCGTAGCGAGATAAATCTCTTACAATTGACGAGGATCGCATGAATCCCCTATATGGTTGCGATGGTCTTTTCATACTGTTGATGCGGTTCCGCACAGGATGGCAAGCAGAACACTGTAGTTAGAATGCCCTAAGCGCCGGCAGAATCGAGAGTAGATTATGACCTCTGAGCCGTCCCTATTCTACCGTCTGTACCTCTGTAAAGTTAAATAATTATCTTGCAGTTTGGTACAGCTCCATCATTGCTTCTAATGAACATGCTGCTGTAATGTTATCGTTGTAGCTCACTCCTAAAGGTTAGTTAATCTACCATGATTTTACAACTAATAGTCCAGACATCAGTTTTACTCAATAACTTGAAAAATATAACATAACTTCATAAAAACCTCTACAGTTTGTTTTTACGTAAAACGTAACCTAAATCCAAAATTACAAATTTCTCTCAATGGTATTTTGTGCTTTTGAAATTTCGTAAAAACCGTATTTTTGTGCTGAAACTCAAAATATGCAACGCTGGTATAGGTTTACGTCATCTGGTGACTTTATTAAAATATTGAGTTTTACTGTAGGTCGTTGCCCAATGCACTGTCTGCATGCACTTGTCCACGTTAAGGGCGGGCAGTTTGTCCCTAGCTGAATGCCGTAGAAATACCGACCTCACTCTCACCTTCGCTACGCTTCCCCACAATCTGTTCGTAGAGCATTGTGATCTGATGTGATGTCATGTCATGTGTAGTTTTTATGCTCAGTCTGGAGATCATGAGTCTTACAAGTTTTCCCCCAGCAGGTTCCGGACACCAGCTTTTCAGATGCTATTCCATGGGCTTTCAGTGATACTACAGGATCAAATAAGTTCGACAACTTATCACATTTTTAGCTGGTCAGAATACTGTGAACAGTTGTGTAATAACAATACACAGAAGAAACCTATCGTATACTCCAGCCCTCTGGAGAGAATTACATAAGCATTTTCCTAGCATTTCAAATGGTTCAAATGGCTCTGAGCTCTATGGGACTCAACTGCTACGGTCATCAGTCCCCTAGAACTTAGAACTACTTAAACCTAACTAACCTAAGGACAGCACACAACACCCAGCCATCACGAGGCAGAGAAAATCCCTGACCCCGCCGGGAATCGAACCCGGGGACCCGGGCGTGGGAAGCGAGAACGCTACCGCACGACCACGAGATGCGGGCGTTTCCTACCAGAGACAATGGTTCTGTCCTGAGTGTACTGGGATCTTCGCTACAGCTGACTTCTCTGTCCTTGCCAGAGCCTCAGCAAGCAAAACAGTCGCATTTTTCGGTGTAGGAAGAAGTATCGCGTCGACACATCCGCCACGCAAAACAGTGGCCGAAAATGAAAAGTGAGCATTACAGACAGAAGGGATTTGTAACGGATTGTGGGCAGAAGGCACAAGACACCGCTCCAGGTAACATCAGGGACAAGCACACATCTGCTGCAGTTGTATCAACAGCAGCTGACTGACTAACTACATACGATAAACACAATCGGCTGTATGAAAACATGTGGTTACAACACCCAATTACCTCGAAGAAAACGTTCTATTGATACACAGTCAACATGGGTTGAGAAAACATCGTTCCTGTGAAACACAACTAGCTCCTTATTCACATGAAGTGTTGAGTACTATTGACAAGGGATTTCAGATCGATTCCGTATTTCTGGATTTCCTGAAGGCTTCTGACACTGTACTACACAAGCGGCTCGTAGTGAAATTGCATGCTTATGGAATATCGTCTCAGTTATGTGACTGTATTTGTGATTTCCTCTCAGAGAGGTCACAGTTCGTAGTAATTGACGGAAAGTCATCGAGTAAAACAGAAGTGATTTCAGGCGTTCCCCAAGGTAGTGTTATAGGCCCTTTTCTGTTCCTTATCTATATAAACGATTTGGGGGACGATGTGAGCAGCCGTCTTCGGTTGTTTGCAGATGATGCTGTCGTTTATCCACTAATAAAGTCATCAGAAGATCAAAACAAATTACAAAACGATTTAGAAAAATATCGGAATGGTGTGAAAAGAGGCAGTTGACCATAAATAACGAAAAGTGTGAGGTCATCCACATGAGTGCTAAAAGGAACTCTTTAAACTTCGGTTACGCGATAAATCAGTCTAATATAAAAGCCATAAATTCAACTAAATACCTTGGTATTACAATTACGGACAACTTAAATTGGAACACATAGAAAATTTTGTGGGGAAGGCTAACCAAAGACTGCGTTTTATTGGCAGGACACAAAGAAAATGTAAAATACCTACTAGGGAGACTGCCTACACTACGCTTGTCCGTCCTGTTTTTGTATACTGCTGCGCGGTGTGGGATCCTTACCCGATAGGACTGACGGAGTACATTGAAAAAGTTCAAATAAGGACAGCACTTTTTGTATTATCGGGAAATATGGGTGAGAGTGTCACAGAAATGATACAGGATTTGGACTGGAAATCATTAAAAGAAAGGCGTTTTTCGTTGCGACGGAATCTTCTCACGAAACTCGAATCATCATCTTTCTCCTCCGAATGCGAAAATATTTTACTGAGGCCGACATACATAGGGAGGAACGATCACCACGATAAAATAAGGGAAATCAGAGCTCGTACGGAAATATATAGGGGTTCATTCTTTCGCGCGCTTTACGAGTGTAGAACAATAGAGAATTGTGAAGATGGTTCGAAAAAACCCTCTGCCAGGCACTTAAATGTGATTTGCAGAGTGTCCATGTAGATGTAGATGTATAATGCCTCGAAAGACGCAATTTACACCTAGAGCGTATAAAATGGACATAAAACTAATGGTCAGACGAAAGAGCGCGTTTAGATTTGGCGAATGCCAACAGAGGTCTATCATATTGACTGTTCGCTTTCCACCGTGAATCATCGTGGTAATTCAATGATGCAGTTGATCTTGATAACGCGCCGTGGTCTTGGAAGACATGTTAGCCCACATGGACGAGCTACAGAGCGGGATTATATCAGCATACTGGGCGATCATAGTGACCCGTTGTTGCAAAATGTGTTCCCTCGTTAACGACCTGTGTAACACCACGACATTGCTGCCCTTCTTTTCGATCATGTTGCACTCATCAAATACCCATTGCGCACCCGCCACAGTCGCCTGATATGAATATGAGCGGCATTTGGAGGGCAAGTTTCACAGTCGAGAGTTACTTCTCTAAAGACGCTTTCTGAATTGGTGACATTTTAGCAGCAGTATGGGTAAACATAGCAGTTGGGTGTCACTTATACTTACTCATCCCACGCTGCATACAAACTGTGATTCAAGCAAATGAAAGACAAACAGCATACAAACAAAGATTTGTCTCTTTGCTTGTACTTCACATTACTTTCTGAAGACCTTCTATAGTCAGTAGAGATTCTCTCATAGGTAAGCTACTCAACTGATTCAATTACTGGAAGATGAATTTCAGACTTAAAGTACCATCTTTTCTGAAACGGCAAATAAAAGAAAATTATTTTCGTAAAGCTCCAGGATCAGCTTTCTGCCCAACAGTGAGACTGGGCCATGGTCCTCATGATGCACAATGCTTTTTTATAGCCTCCATCGGGCAGTACCGCTCGAGTGCCGTTGTATTTATTGCAGCACTTTCAGTAAAATCTCGCTCTGCTCTGAGACAATTGTATTTGGTCTCTCGTATCTCCCACAGAAAGGCTTTTATTTTTCTTTCACTGGCTACCACTGCATCCGGATTCCGCTGCATCTACCACTCTCGCTTTTGTTCCTTATAATCCTGTACCTTCGTCCACAAGTGGATATTGACGAAATTCAGGGCTTTTCAACACAGGAAAGTTCCATTTCTCTGTCCATTCCACTGCTAGCAGCGAAAATATTTTAAAATCTCCCACGTAATCATTGTTATCTTCGCAGAACTAAACTGATTAAAATGTAAGTAATAAACGTAGTAAATGTACGAGGATCAGAAGTAATCTTATAGAAACTTAAGTACCACTTGCGTGTTTTAAAGCTGGTAGACGTGATGGAAACTGGTACTAACTTTGACAGTCTTCAGAGATATTCCTGCATTAGATTTAAAAATAAATTAAATTTATATGAAAAAATGTTGTGAACGGATAGTATATATATTTGTAGCTAGATAAACTTGTACGCATGACAGAGACTTCAGCTCAGGCGCCTTTAGTTACTGAAATTGTTTGATTATTGGAACTGAAAAGTACGAATTCAGTTTCGTGGTCCAGTCTAGAAATAGCTTTTACTCATCACGAAGTACTGCAGAGCGAATAATCCGCCAAAAGTAAAGCATTGTGAATCAAGTTGCATCGTCGTACATACATGAGATGATTTTGTGTAGGCTGAATTAACGAGTCTATTGTTTTATTTTTTATAAGTAAATGTCATACTACAAATACAAAAGTGCGAAGTTAAGTCTCTAATCATTCATAGAATTTTTCATGAGTTACCTCTTATTTCACCTCCGGCAGTGATCTGTTAATTTAAGATTACCAATCTGCAAGACAGTTTTGAGTCCACGTGGCTCTCATATGAGTGACTGAGTAGGTTAGTTGAAAGGTCAGACGGAAGCAAAGCCATAGAACCTCCTATAGGTCCACATCTAATAACGCACTTTTGTTGTTCAAATCAACCTTCGGGTTGAGAACAATTTTCATTTTAACCACTGTAATCTTCTATTGACCTTGGCATTTTCCTGCTGTCAGGCAGTAGCAACAAATTTTAAAAGTGGAGTAATTCTGGAAACAAGTTACAAATACACTTTGCACTAGAAACTTGCAAGCGATGCAGTGGAAAAATCTTACTTTTAATATTACTAGTATAGATATGCATAAATTCGATGCTGAATGTATTGGCAGGATGCCAGAACAAAAGTCATAATGCCCTATGCTTATTGAACTGCAATATCTTGCTCTTTCGTGGACTAAAACGTCAAAGCTACAAACTTTCACTTGCAGAAAGTTATCCAGGAATTACCTATATACCATAAAATCACTGAAGGCAATAAACTCGCCTTATTCGGAAAATATTTGAAGTTTATTGAAATTTCACTGCCACGACATGTCGCTTTACGAAAATTCGTTGACAATGTCTGAGTAGTGAGGAAATACAACAAACGAACATATTCTAAGGATTATGTTCTCTGACTTTGTTCTATACAATTTACAAGATAGCTAAAAATTAGCTGATGATCAGTTGCCACCAATAGACCTGACAAGTCTCAACATGGAATACGAACAAGTTCCCACATCCATCTTCTAACTGACTTAACTTCATCGTTCACTGCTGTCTTTCCGCGTGTATTGGTGGGAGCTTATAGAACACAAAGTTGCAGACTGTATCCTTAAAACCCGGCTCCCGTAAAAGTGTTTTTAAGTAGTTAACTTTTGCAACAAGCTAAAAGTAGGCGTTACATGCTTTCCCTCACAGCATATGTGATAAAGATAGTTCCATTTGTCTTTCCACTAATATTTCGATGTACCGGAGAAAGATAGTTACGATATACAAAACGAGCTACGTGCAAATAGGCCTTGAAGGTCTAACGGTCCCGACCGACCGCAGTCTCACGGCCAGCCCATAAGCGTCACTGAATGATTCAAAAATGGCTCTGAGCACTGTGGGACTTAACAGCTGTGGTCATCAGTCCCCTAGAACTTAGAACTACTTAAACCTAACTAACCTAAGGACATCACACACATCCATGCCCGAGGCAGGATTCGAACCGGCGACCGTAGCAGCGTCACTGGACGTGGATATGGAGGAGTTTACCACACAGCTCTTCCGGCCTTTGTCAGTTTTCGTGACCGGAGTCGCTACTTGCCAATCAAGTATCACGTCAATTGGGCTCCAAGGACTGAGTGCAAATCCGCTTGTAAACAGCGCTCGGCAGACCCGGATGGTCACTCATACAAGTCCGACAGCGCTTAACTTGCGTGATCTGACGGGAACCGGTGTTACTGCTTGCGGCAAGGCCGTTGGCACGAATTCTACACACAGGTACCAAATCCACATAACGCAAGTCATAGACATTCTGAGCGTAAAAGGAACTGAAAAATGGAAAGAAATAAAACATACAACTGCCAGAGCTGATCAGAGGGTAATAGTCCGTTTCGTAGTGTCTGATGTGAGATAATTCATATATTTCACGCTGTGTCAGAGTCTCTTGATGCAGTTCTCACGTGTCGGTGACGGGCACTGGGGAATTTTTTATGTCGTATAGAGAGGGGAAAAATGCCGACTAGTATGACCGCTCAAATGTTGCAACGGTCCGGCAATAAATAGGCAAGAGACCAGCTGCAGTGTGTGTTTAATGTTAATAGAGGTACTCAAGAAAATCACTCGATGCGATAACCTCTCCCTATGAGAAGACGGCAATGATGTTTTCCATTGTGGCCGCTATCTCCAATTCAGTTTCTCATCAGTACAGATTTTTTAAATTTTTATGTCCTTAAAAATTATTTTTAAAATTCAGTAGTTTAAATCGCTTTTATGCGACTTCTGTCTGTATTTCTGTCCTCTCTTGCAGTGAACACAAGACTAGTAATACTCTCTACATAGCAACACGTAGATATGATTAAACACAATGGAAACTTTACATTACATTCACTGTTTGCCTTCCTAATGAAACAGTATTTTTAACTAACAGTGGAAGGAGTGGCATAATTAGAATACTGAATAAATTACTGATAATTCTCCCAGTATATCAACACGTAATTATTGTTAAACACTACAATACTTACTCAACTACAACTTGCAGCAAATAAAACTTAATGAAGATTACCTTTTTCCTAGTGCTGTCTGTCTATACTGTCATTCTCAAAACCATCCTCTATCTTCAGTTACACGTCATGGAATATCTCAAATAAAAATCTCTGTGCGGCACATCCACCATCCAAACTCCTCACTCTCTTGCTTTCTCGCTGACAACTACTTCCCATACATTGGCTCGCCCGGGCTCTACTGAATAACACAATCTCTGGTAGCCAAAGAATATATTACTCATGTGTTCTGGCATACAAAGATGCTCGTAGTGGCAAAAAATTCCGAGCAACTATCTCACGATAGTTACAGCCGAAACACGCGCCAAGTGTCAAAAACAAACAAACTGTGATTTTTCATGATATTCACATTTTTACCAAAATTTACAATTCTTTATAATGTAGGTATCTATCAAGCTGCCAAACATACAGTGGTCACTAAATTTTCTGATTCCACTGCAATTGTTAGTCCAAACATTTCAGAATTTATATATTTTTTTCTTCCAAGAATCCAAAAATCGTAACCACAAACAGGAAAAATCTGTGTGTTTAGTTACGAATAGAAAGTATCAGACGAGCATGGGAAAGAGTGAGCAGATAGTGTATAGTGCTCAAAGTAAATCTAGAGGTAGAAGTTACAAGTCAGAGCCAACACAGAGGAGTGTCGCGACTGGAAATCTGCAGCAGCACAGCCTTGGTCTACAAGGGTCCTTCGAATGAAATGTAAAGTAGAGTTTTAGGGACTACATATTTACTGAAAAACTGACACCGGGATGGTAATGAGGCTTCGAAAGAGCGTGCTGATAATCGCGCACCCTGTTCAGAGGACTCTTCCAAGACGGGGCAAGCTTTTATATACCTTCCATGAAGAAAGACTGATTAACGTGAAGTGAAATTACACCTTATGACAATTTGCCAGGCCACTTGCTTTTTTAATAACCCTTCGAAGTTCCTGTAAAGTTTCGCAGTATCGTCGAACGTCCATTGTTGCTCTGGCGGGCATCCACTACAGCATGAATAGTCTCCAGGTATCTAATAACAGGTTCAACATGATCATTCAGAACACAGTAGATTACTAGGACTCCCTTGGATTGAGCGACAGCGAATGACTCCATTCATAACCCATAGTTCCTCTGATAGCGTCTGCAAATGGTGACACCATGTGTCATCAAAAAGTAACAATGCTTTCTCGAATACTCTCTCGTGTTTCTCATATTGGATCAAATGTTGCAGTTACCTCCCCCTGGCCCCAAGTCTTTCTGCTCGTTGCGGCGATGTCGAGGTGTCAATGCTGCACAGTGTTTTCGATGTCATGGTTTTCCTTGCAGCACAGTGTTTATCTGTCCCGCAGTAGTGACCACAAATGTGATTGTACACATAGAATTGTGCTGGGAAACTGCTTTACCTACATCTCCGCACAATACATTATGGAGTACTATTCTGGGCGAAGGAGGTTCACCGTGCTCTCTTAGCCACTACAGAACTAGGCATAGCTCTTGAAGCACGCGTCTCCACACACTGCTTGCATTCACTGATAAGATCTCTTGCTATCAAATCCTTTTAATACTAATATTTAATAATGCCTTGCCGTACTTCCTTGGACATATCCATACAGAAGTCTGTCATTTAAAACTGTTAGTTTTATACAGCGCAGTTATCTCTGTAAATTCACATGTTCTTTGTTCATGTTTCACCTCACCGACTTTAGTGCCCTATGTCTCGTTTGCAGCACCTAGAATAAATATTAATATCAATAAGAAACACCACAACTGTATTATGGTACATTTGATGTGTCACGAGTAATTTCATGCAATGAACATCATCATGTGACATTCCAAACAGTCTTCAAAACTGTTCGTCACAGAAATGTGCCACTGTCATGAACAGTAAGTCATACTGTCTTATGTAACGTTAAAGGGAGAAGATGGGCATACAAACAGCGATAAAAGCATAACGATCAGTGAGTTCAGGTAACATGTGGAGATGTGTAGGGGCGACTAGACGGGCCAATGATGAATAACTGACCGCCCAGATAAGTTATCTGAAGTATCTCCCCAACAATCGTTCAGCTAACGTTGCTGCATATTGACCCCCTCAACAGGTGCTGTTTCATGCACCCATGCTGACTGCAGATTATTGGCGACGAAGGCTGGAATTTGCACGGCAGCAATTCAACTGGGCGTCGACTGAGTAGCGAGAGATGGCCTTTCAAGATGATTCACGTTCTGTGCTCTATCGAGCGCCGTTGGGAGAGTCCAGGCTGGAGGAGGGAGCATTATGGTATGGCGAATGTTTTCGTTGCATTCACAGTGCGATCTCGCCATTCTAGAAGGCACAATGGATCAAGTATGCATCTGTGCTTGGGCACCCATATATGCAGTTCATCTTTCCTCGACACGATGACATCTACCAGGAGGACAATGCAATGTGTGACACAGGTCGCAGTGTACGTGAGTACTTTGAAGAGCACGAGGATGAGTTTACCGAGCTCCCTGGTCAGCATACTTCCCGGTTTTAAACCAATCGAGAATCTGTGGGATAATGGGACCACATCGATCAGGCTGTTCATGCTATAGATCCGCAACCGAGAAACTTTGCGGAACCAGCCAAAGCACTGGTGTCGATGTGGCTCCACATCTCTGAGGATACCTTCTAGATCTAGTGTCAGAGCGACCAAATACTTACGTCTGCTCTTAGCGTCCCCTTTGCTCGAGGCCTATTGTAACCCTAAACGACATAAAATGACTCGCTCTTCAAAATTCTTCCTCCTAACAGAAAATTCGAAATAGCTGACCAGGTGTCTCTACAAAGAAAAAAACAGCGCGGGCTCATTGGTAACTGGCAGGTGAGGCACCGCCCAGTCGTGTCGTCCCCTGCACAGAAAATTTCAAATGCAACTGACAAGCCAGCCCCGCAAACAAGAGGCGTGTGAAGTACCAACCTCCAGGCATGGCGTCAACCCACTGCCACCCGGAGCAACACAATGGAGCACCCTTAGGAGCTGGTCAACCCCGAAAATTGTAAACGTAGCCGATATGGCGCCCTCTGAAAGAACGAAAATAGACCGCTTACCGACAGTGATCGGGAGAAATACAGAAATTACTAGAAGAAGGCGGGATACGAAAGGTGCTAACTATTTAACTTTTGCAATTATTTCTGTTACTCTTTGAAGTTACTACATCCATTATTTTCATCATTGTGTCAGAAATTAGTGCGTCATCAAACAAGTCAGAAAGACAAATGGCACATGCGTTTCAACATTTTAGGATTGATGTTGTCTCATGTGTTTATACGTTTATCCGGAACCCATACTGATCTTCCGTGTCTACATACATAATCCGCAAACCACCAAGCAGTGCATGGCGGAGGGTACCTCGTACCATTGCTAGCCATTCCCTTTCTAGTTCTACTCGCAAATGAAGCGGGGGAAAAATGACTTGCCGGTTAATGGTGATAAAATGTGCAACCGATCGCTTTTTTAATTTAGTACTTATTGTACCATTAACTAATTTTCGAGCGACTGGATGATCATCATCAGATGGAAGTGTAACACGAACATTATTTTCGGACCTCGTGCAGCTAGACGCTCGGTCGTGGAACTTGCAGCTATAACTGAAATTTAATCTTAAGATAACGAAGTGTTTACGAAATGAAACACACGTTTCCAGAATTCTCCAATGAATCAAACCTGACCATTTGCCTTTCCTACAAATGAACTTACAAGCTTCAGCGTATCGTTCATTGTTATTCAACTGGGGTTCGTCAGTACGCAACACTTGCAAATTCGAAGTACGATTAACTCTACAAAAACACCACAGAATGACACTGGCAATGACAAACACTCACTTAAAAAGTTCATGAAAAAAAGATATGAGACAATTAATTTCCTGGTTAGTCAAAAATTTTCCTAGTGAAGGCACCTGTTTTACATCGGAACGCGAAACAGCGAGTGCACGATTCAGTCATGTAGAACCGACTGATGATATTTATTAAGAGAAAAAAGGTCGACTCATCAGATAGTTGTAGGACTGAAAAACGATAAAATTTCTTAAAATCAACTACCAAGTCATTGACCCTTACAAAATGATTCACACATCAAGGTAAACTACAGTGACAATTCGCTATGTCATGGACAAAAATTACTTACCGTGAATTACATATCAGTGGTGAGACGAAAAACCTGACTAATTTGAAAGCACTGTATAAATTATGAAGCCACCTGAATGCTATACTGAAGGTCCCTACTCAATAAGCAATTCGACTCAAGATCCCAGCACAAAAAATTTACTATAGAAAGCAAACTCACGTTGGGGAACAAACTCGCAAATTGTGGGCTGCACAGAGGAAAAGCAGCACAAATGCTAAACGTAACACTTACTCAAGGAAAAAACAAAACAAAAAAAAAGGAACGCCAGGCTAGGTTGGAGGGTTGGACACCTCTTGACACCACCGTGACGATACGTCCCCCCCTGCGGCCCCAAACAGTTAACACAAACTCAGTTTTCCTGCCCATCTTCCACTCCCCTCCTAAACACCACCGATTGGAGGACAGGATACGAGACGTTTGCCACCGTGACAGCCGAGAATTTCTCCGCACCTTCTAAAATTCAGGTGAAGCCCGCAGAATTTTTCCCACAAGCACTTGTTGTGCCTGTGGCCGAGCGGTTCTAGGCGCTTCAGTCCGGAACCGCGCTGCTGCTACGGTGTCAGGTTCGAATCCTGCCTCGGTCATGGTTGTGTGTGATGTCCTTAGTTAGCTTTAAGTAGTTCTAAGTCTACGGGACTGATGACCTAAGATGTCATAGTGCTCAGAGCCATTTGAACCATTTGAACCTGTTGTGTTTCCGTAAACTGATAGAAGTTGGCACTGGATGGCCTCTCACGCAGCTCGTTTCCCGCTTTGTGTACAGTAAAATGGCGGTGGCTCATTATCTTATATATGCGTCAAGAAAAAAGTCCGTTGGCATTTCTAGCTATTCCCTCGGCACCCCCCCCCCCTCCCCCTGTCACCAAGGGACCCCACGTAGTTTGCACAGCGCTAAAAATGCACTTTGCGTTACCCCGGCTTGGGAGCACCGTTTCCTATGGTGGTTGTCTCACGTGGCTCTACCATCGTTGTGGGAAATCTGGGAAACCTCCAGAATTCAGCTCCGCGACCACCCAAAGCCTGAAGCTTCCAGCTGGCTTTTCTCACCGTGTTCTAGCCAACGGAGGGTTTAACAAGCCTGTACTCCAGACTTCACATGCCCTGTTCCTCCAACCAAAAATTTTAGGATAATAAAACAACAATTAATTTATTCATCATCTCTTAGCGACATGTGACTGCACAGTTACATCACACCACTTCATGTCGCCTTGCACAACGTTACTCCTAGATATTCAATTACGTGACTGTGTTAAGCACAGCATCACTAACAGTTTAGTGAACATTTGTTTTTCCTATCCATCTGCATTAACCTTTTTTTTGGCCACATTTATAACATGCTGCCATTCATCACATCAAACAGAAATTCTGTCTGTGTCACCCTGTACCCTCCTACTCTCAGTCAACTACGAAACTTTCCCACACAGCACCATCAGCAAACTGTCTCTGATTGGTGCTCATTCTAACCACCTGATTACTCATTTTCCTGTAAAAAATGCGTGGTTGTATTTCTCAACACGCTGTGAACTGCGAATCACCGATAATATCTGCTACTGGTTCTCAGTGCCGGCCCTCGTCACATCAGTCACGCACGAGTAACACTGCAGAGAAGCGCCGAGAATGGGACACACTGGGAAACAGTTGCCCATCGGAGCTTCGCCGACAGAATCCTCAGTAACTAGGCTGGTGCGCCTGGCGAGCGTATTTCCCAGCGGCTTAATAGCGTTTCGTTCACAACGAAATAAACTAACTCGCTTTCTGCCTGAAAATGCAGCATCGCATCTCCGCTTGCCAGACGGCGTTTACACCAATTACTTTTCCAAAGAGTAGAGGGAGTGTTTAATTAGATAGCGTCCACCCGACCGGTAATTATGTTAGATGCACATGGGGCGTCCTGAGACCTCATTAAAACTGCTAATTAAAATGTTTTCGGGCCTGGGCTACACTCTGACGAAATTAGCAGGCACGTGGGCGCCTGGTATATGAGAATTGCGCCAGTCATTTACAGCTCCATTGCCACTACGCTTAAGAAGCGACATCAGCGTCGAGCGAATAAACGGGTAATGTGTATATTTCAACGCCACGTACTAGGGGACGATTAATGGGTAGTCAGGAGCTGTTGTGGATGAGGAACACTGATGATGAAAAGCACTATGAGGCAGTGTAATCAGAGCCACTACTGAACAGAGAAACGCGTTCCGAAACTAACAAGATTGCTACAAAACTTGTCAGGCTTATTATTTTCTACGCTAATGTAGTTGACAATTTGGATATAGCTCGATCTTCGTACCCTGCCCTACTGAAAACAGCCCATAGAGTTGGGTCGAGAAACTTCTTCCAAGGACATCATCTTGGGATGCGTAACTGGTCAATTATTTACGCACTTCGTCAACGTACATCAGGCAATTTTCTCTGTGTCGCTTCTTTTCCTGATATTCTTATACTAAGCAGCGCGTACCGAAAATAGACTTTTAGAGTGAGAAGTGACCAGCTGTTGGTACCTGCATCTGCATCTGTACGCCGCTTGTCATCTTACGTGGTGTGGTGGAGAGTACTTTGTGGACCACTGTCGCTTGTCTCCTTTCCTGTTCCAGTCGCGGATGGTTCGCGGCAAGAACGATTTGTGGTAAGCGTTCGTGCGAGTTTGAATCTGTCTAATTTTACGCAATGATGTTTTTGCTGGATATACGTGTATTGTTTGACTCATCTAGGAAGGTAAGCTCTCGGTGTTCTAACAGTAAATCAACCAGCGATGTAGAACGCCTCGCTTGTATCGTCTACCACTGTTGTTGTTCGAGCGTATCCGTGACAGTTCCACGGTTACTAAGTGAACTAGTAAAGAAACGTGCTGCTCTTCTCTGAATCTTCTCCATTTGTTCTATCAATCCATCAGGAACATACCCCAGACAAACGATCAATATTCACGTATTAACCGAACGAATGTTTTGTTAGCTAACATCTTTGTGGATGGACTACATTTCCTAAATATTCTTCCAATGAGTCTCAGACTGACATCTGCCTTACATGCAGTTAGGTTTATGTGGTCGTTCCCGTCCAAATCGCTGCGTGAGCCAACACCTATCCATTTTCATGGATGTGACTGCTTACAGTCATTGTTCTGCAATATCGTAAACTTAGTGTAAGGGTATTTCTGTCTTTTTATGTGCAATAAATTACGTTTGTTTATGTTGAGGGTCATTTTTCACTCCATGCACCACATTAGACTTCGATCCCCTGCAGGTCTTCCTGAATTTCGCTTGTATTTCCCGGCTCTCAATTGAGAATAACGAATTATTAATTCGCGTGGACACTGCTTACTAACACTCCAGCTCCATGACATGACTGTTTTCACATACAGCCCTAACGTTGAGGTGCCAGGAAATGATGGTAACTTATCTATGATTAGGACCATTAGGTGCTCTTTTACATTGGCCAACATTTCACACATACTGTACCTCTTTTACGTCATAGTTACCTAAGAATTAACACTTTTAATAGGACAAATAGTATTACAATGATTTGAGTGTCTATCGAAAAATGTGAGTCTATAATACTCACTATGAAACTAAACAGTTAATACTTGCAGTACTTCTACTAATACTCCTGCCGTTGCCACAACTAATGATAATAGTAATATAATAATAATGACTATTATTATTATTATTATTATTATTATTATTATTATTATTATTATTATTATTACGTGTCAGAAGCAAACTAAAATATTATTGCATACATTACTGCATTACGTTACTGTTTATATTATGGTTTATAAATTAAACCAGTCAAGGAATAAATTAGATATTTATACACATAGATTATATTAACAAACATTGGTTAATTTAACTATACAATGGATACACAAAAATTAACAAAGCCCAGTGCACACAGTTGGAGGTAATGTGCATTGTAGCAGATGTGATGATAAAATGACAATAATAATACCAATAACAACAATACTGATAGTGGCAGATATTAAAAGAATAAATAGCGTGGCACAAATAAAAAATGGCCCAGGTGCAAGGAAACGCAGCAGAGGAAAGGAAATACTATTGTATTGTATGTTAACCTGGGACCTAGAAACGACTGAGAGGCTCCGCCCCCGCCGCAGCCGCAGTGGTTCACAACCACGACGACTACCGCAGTCCACTTCACCCCTCCGCCGCCCCACAGAGAACCCAGGGTTATTGTGCGGTGGACCCCCTAGGGAACGTCACACATCAGGCGAGTGTAACCCCTATGTTTGCGTGGTAGAGTAATGGTGGTGTAAGCGTACGTGGAGAACTTTTTTGCGCAGCAATCACCGACATAGTGTAACTGAGGCGGAATACGGGGAACCAGCCCGCATTCGCCGAGGCAGATGGAAAACCGCCTAAAAACCATCCACAGACTGGCCGGTTCACCGGACCTCGACACAAATCCGCCGGGCGGATTCGTGCCGGGGACCAGGCGCTTCTTCCCGCCCGGAAAGCAGTGCGTTAGACCGCTCGGCCAAAAGGGCGGGCCAAGGAAATACTATACTAATTTTTCTATAGATGATATTGAAAGTGACTATCATTCATTTCTTGGCACTTTGACCCCTAATCGGCAATTTGCTGAAGACGGATAGAAGCTGAACTCCAGGAATTACTACATTCTCCTCCGAAATGTTCTGCTGCAGTTCTTGAAGTCCGTGGGGGTTGTTGCGATACACCTTAGAATTGAGGGCTCTCCACACAAAGTGATCAAACATTGAGAGATCACGTGATCTGAGTGGCCAGCTAGGGCGGCGACCAGACTGACCTCGGCATCCAGATTGACCTCTGGCATCAACTCTGTCAGGCGTGGAGACTGTGCAATGTGCTCCAAGATACGTCCGGCTTTATGGACAGTTGCTCCCTCAGTTGGGGTGTGGTAACATGCATATTTTCATGAACAATCGCATCCACTTGTCCGGCCCATTGTTATTTGCCCCACCCTGTATATGTGTACAAAACAGATGATTTATGATATAGCGAGTTCTAGGGTAAGGAAATTTAAGTAGACTGCACCAGCTTAGAATACTGGGAAACGAGAAAGATCTGGTCGTGCAAGGGTAACGATTGCGTACAGGCACATTGGTAATCATTATATCACTGTAACTGTATTACAGTAGGAGGCGTGTACTTCGGAAACAGACAATGATATTTTGTAGGTTGAGTGGGTAATGGAATTTTACTTTAGGGGTTGAGGATAGGTTTTTGAGCAGACTATGCCTCCTCAGGGCACAATAACAAGTTTTTAAAGCTATGGTGGAAAGCGCGATTTTTATCAGGGTATGAAAAAAGTTGAGTAATAGTAAAAGATTTTTGGCTGGTTTTCAGTGGCACAGGATCCTCAGGACCACAGAAGTCGTAAATACTTCGATTCTTCTAGACGTTCATCCACGCACAACTGTTGTGTTTTAATTTATAACGTGACGTTATAACCAAATGTGTTTTGCGTCTAACTTCAACATGTTTACTGTAAGTAGCAGAATCCACAATGATTTTTATTGCGCTAAATACATAATGCAAGTCTAAAACTTCACAAATTTCACAAGAAATCACTGAGACCTTTACTTTCAATATTCTGAGAATCTATATGCAAATATACAGGCGTCTAAGACTGGGATAAAGTCTTTGGCCCCTACTGTCCAAGCTGTACATTGAAGAAGCAATGACGGAAATAAATAAAGGTTCAAGAGTGCGATTAAAATTCAATGTGGAAGGATATCAATGACAATCTTCACTAATGACATGGCTATTCCCCGTGAATAATGAAGGAGAATTACAGGATGTGTTGAATGGAATGAATATTCTAATAAGTACAGAGTAAATCTAAGTAATATGAAATCAATGAGAAGTAGCAGAAATGAGAACAGTGAGAAATTTAACATCAGAATTCGAGATCACTAAATAAAGGAAGTTAAGGAATTTTGGTATCTAGGCAGTAAAATAACCCCTGATGAAAGGAGAAAGAAGGACATAAAATTCAAACTAAAACCGGCAGAAATGGCATTCCTGGCCAGTATAAGTCTACTAGTATCAAATATAGTTCTTAATTTCTGATATGTACATTTGGAGTACACTATTGTATGACTGTGAAACATTAACTGTGGGAACACCCCAACAGGAGAGAACAGATGCACTGGAGTTGTGGTGCTACAGACAAATGTTGAAAATTAGATGGGCAGATAAGGAAGAATCGGCGTGAAAAACTTCCATGGTACTAGAGGGAACTGTAAGAGTAAAAAATTTAAGAGGAAGAAAGAATTGGAATACATCTAATAAATAAGTGCTATTCTGGAATGAAAAGATTGGCACAGGAGAGGAATTTTCGGCAGGCCGAACTAGTCAGAAGACTGAGGACTCAAAGGCAAGCAATGTATCAGAAAACGTATTAAGGGATAAACCTACACAAGACGTGTTGTGCTGCTCTGAATCGATTTAGTGCAGCAAAATGCATGGTACGCTGAAGGGCTGGTACTGGTCCGTAGGTGCCACTTACCATGTGTGGCGTCCCTCTGCCAGTGGAGCAAAATATGGGATTCATGACAATCCAGAATGCACTGCTGCTACCCATACGTCAGTACTCTGTAAACGAGAGTGAAGTGATGTCAGCGTACACGTCCATTGTACAAGTTTTTACGACTTCTTCCCGTTACATTCACGTATGGAAGACGGGCTGAGTGCTTAAACGGCTCAGTGTGCGTTGCAAATAGTCTCTAACCGTGTTTTCGCGATCTCTGCGCGAATGATACATGAGAGACAGACGGAGCAATCAAGAAGAAGGCACTGGAATGGAATCTACAGAGGACTAGGAAGAGAGGCCGGTCAAGAGGTATATGGAAGAGGACGGCGAAGGGGAAGCAAGGAGACTTGACAAAGACTGACAAGAAATGTCCAAAAACAGGCATGGATGATGAGTTCTCCTCCATGCACTTTGACTCCCATAAGGGCCAAAGAAATAAAGTCAAAAAAGTTCTCTGCAGCTCCTTGTAGGATAAATACACTCACAGCACACAAGTTATGTTTTCTCATTTTTTTCGGACGATGAGCTCTTCTCTGAACGTTGGCACTGAGATACTTCCGTTTCACGGTCGAGGGCTACTTGCCTTCTCCACTAGAAGGAGAAATTCCATAAACTCGTAGAGAATTAAAAGAGGGCGGCCTGATACAATCTTAATGCTATTACGGCAATTTACCGGCCGATATAAAGCCGGGAAGCCAATTATCTGGAGGGCACTCCACGTGGTCGCGCAGAAGAGGTCAAGAATCAGCGCGGCGGCCGGAAGTAACGGGATCTGCCACAGGCCACTGGCTGCCCGCCAGCTGCCGCCACGCCCACGCTGCAGGCCTCCAGCGAGCATTATGTGGTCATTTCTATAGCACACTACTGCACACACACACACACACACACACACACACACACACACATCTAATACCGAGCACTCTGTCCGGATACTCTATTTTGAGGAAATGACGGGAAAATAGTACAACAAAATAAAGAAATTCGTGATGACAACATTCAGCTGTCTTTTATTATGCACAGTGTTACTAATTTCGCTCACAGGCCATTTTCTTGCTTAGCCTAAGCGAGGAAATACAGAACGTTGGAGATTTTAGTTAATGTAAGGCTATAAACACCGCACTTACATATATAAATGGCAGGAATCTTCCACCGTGATGTAAACGATTACAAGCTGCTGTTGTAAGCCAGTCATAGTCAATACAATTGTCAGCAACATAATAATTATACATAGCAGTTGTCAACACAAGGCTTATTCACAACGAAAATCAATAACAAACTAACAGGAGTGGAAACAGGTCAAGCGGTACGTGGAAAACAGGCAAAGATAATACCATGTTAAAGACAAAAACAGGAAATTATATTCATCTACTTAATTAATGTAGAAGCTAATCCTTGACTGTTAATTTCCCTTATCTTCGTTTGCTGATGTTCGTTTATTCTCCCCCTTTCCCCGTCCTCGGCAACCCCCCCCCCCCAGTTCTTCGACCCTCTTTCCCTATTATCTTTCCGTTTTCTTTACATTGTCCTATGTTGATAGTGGACCATTAAAATTTCAATTTAAGGAAATTGTCCCACCCCCTCCCCCTCTCTTTGCTTACACTGCTTAAAATTTGAGTATTTTTCTAAGCATTCAGATCAGCTGAGTGTACTTCAGTCTATGTAAATTTAATACTAAAGATCTTAGTCAGCTCCACTTTCTTTGTTTCAATGTAAGTTGTTTTCTTTCAACCAAAGAGTACATTGTATCGCTCTGGTTGTTAAGTTAAACCTTCACTTGTTAGTATATGCTGTACTGATTATACCTTTAACATGGCAATATCTTTGCCTGTTTTGCATTTACTGCTTGACCTATTTTCGTCTGTTAGTTTGTTATTGACTTCTATGTGACTAAGTCTTCTAGTGACAACTGCTCTGTATAATTATTATATTGCTAAGAATTTTATAAACTATGGTTGGCCTGCAACAGCAACTTGTAATCATTTACATTATGATATAAGATTCCCGCCATTTATACCTGTAAGGACGATGTTCATAACCTTACACTACCTTGTCAGATTGTACAATCTCTGAAATTTTGTATCTCCTCGCTTTGGCAAGCTTGAAAATTCTCTATGACTGAAGCTAGTATCCCTGTGCAAGGAAAAAAAGAAAAGAGAGAGAGGAAAGACAGCTGAATGTTTTCACCATGAATTTCAACGGTTATTCAGCAGCTGATTTCTTCACCTATATGCTTGCATAAAATAAAGATTGCGTTTTAAAATGAAGTAGTTTCATTAACAAGGACGAGAATTTTTTTCTCTACCGTAAGCATGCAGACCTCTCTCAATACTAATCATACAAAATCGGACAAAACCTTCTACAGCCTTGCTCATCCTAGAAACATACGTTTTGATATTGTATTTGATTTTTTGGATTATCTTTCCTAGCTTCACATGAAAATATTGATAAAACGAAGGGTAAAGAAAACGAGTGAAATACCCAGAAAATGTTAAGATTTAGACATTTTCTGAACTACTTACCTACCCCAGTTTGGCACGCGTAGCACTAAACAGGGTTGAAGTAGTTGTCTGGCGCAGCGGTAACGATTTACACACACAAACCTTCCTCGTGAGCCCATCTATTTAGTGACGACCGTATTTAAATTCGTACAAAAATTCACGGGATTAGACTTCGCATACAGACAGAGAAACACGTCAGGGACTTTACTTCATCATAGATAAGTCAATCTGCATGAAATACCTGTAAATTACAGATATAAGTGTTCTTCGTGAATCAAGCTGTTAGTAAAAACTGTATCTGTTCAAATGTGTGTGAAATCTTATGGGACTTAACTGCAAAGGTCATGAGTCCCTAAGCTTACACACTACTTAACCTAAATTATCCTAGGGACAAACACACACACACACCCATGCCCAAGGTAGGACTCGAACCTCCGCCGGGACCAGCCGCACAGTCCATGACTGCAGCGCCTTCGACCGCTCGGCTAACCCCACGCGGCACTGTATCAGTATATCTACAGTAATTCCTCAGGTTACTCTTCACATACAGATACAAAAAAAGAGGCAGAGGTCTTTAATTCGTAATCTATATTACTGACTGGAACTAACCACCACGGAACCAGGAACTAGGAAGCAGTTGCGGGTTTGCCTATCTAACGGCTTCCAGAAACAACAAAAATTTTATTTTCAGTATTTCGCGTAACTATTGACTGAATTTAAAAACGTAAAACGCTGTCATAATCTACCCATTAAGATGTACACTCTCATGTTAAAATTTTAACATAATAAGACAAGTATCACAGTTAGTAACAATGTGCCTGTATTGAGACACCGCAACTGACAGCGCGCAAATACCCGGACATAATTCATTCAGTATTTGAGAATAGGAGCACTTAGAAACTTTCACCAAATTTTACACATAATTTCAAACCTTTACTAAGCTTTTTCTTGCTTACACGTCATGAATGATGGAACAAGAGAACTTTACTTCTCGCTACATTTTCGCTGTTCATGCAGTAAAACTTATGGATCAAGCACGACGATAAGTCCCACAGTGCTTAGAGCCATTTGAACCATTTGAACCCTGAATAGGAAGTACAGGGAATGTAAGACGAAATGGCTGCAAGAAAAATGTGAAGAAATCGAAAAAGAAATGATTGTCGGAAGGACTTACTCAGCATATAGGAAAGTCAAAACAACCTTCGTTGAAATTAAAAGAAAGGGTGGTAGCATTAAGAGTGCAACGGAAATACCACTGTTAAATCCAGAGGAGAGAGCGAATAGGTGGAAAGAGTACATTGGAGGCCTCTATGAAGGGGAAGATTTGTCTGATGTGATTGAAGAAGAAATAGGAGTCGATTTAGATGGGGTAGGGGATATAGTATTAGAATCAGAATATACGAAAGCTTTGGAGTGCTTAAGATCAAATAAGGCAGAAAGTTCAAAAATGGCTCTGGGCACTATGGGACTTAACATCTGAGGCCATCAGTCCCTTAGAACTTAGAACTACTTAAACCTAATTAATCTAAGGACATCACACACATCCATGCCCGGGGCTGAATTCGAACCTGCGACCGTAGTGACAGCGCGGTTCCGGACTGAAGCACCTGGAACCACTCGGCCACAGCGGCCGGCTTTTATTTTTCAGCGACTTGCATTTCTGTATTCCTGACTTTCCACGAACATTTTTGTTCTTCCGTGTTTCATCGATCAACTGAAGTGTTTCTTCCGTTACCCATGGTTTCTTCACATTGACCTTCTTTGTACCTATGTTTTTCTTTCCAACTTCTGAGATTGTCCTTTTCAGAAATGTCCATTTCTCTACAACTGTGCTGCCTACTGAGCTATTCCTTATTGCTGTATTAATGGCGAGGACTTGACTAATGTCTGAAGTAGTGCTGTAGGGTATCGACAACATGAATCCTGCAGGTCTGTCCATAAATCCGTAAAGTAAGAGGGGTGTGGAAATTTCTTCTGAACAGCGCGTTGCAAGGCATCCCAGATACGCTCAGTAATGTTCATGTCTAGGGAGTTTGGTGACCAGCGGAAGTGTTTAAACCAAGAAGAGGGCACCTGGAGCCACCCTGTAGCAAATCTGGATGTGTGGGGTGTGCTTTGGGCTGCTCGAATTGCTCAAGTCCGTCGGAATGCACAGTTGACACGAATGGATGCAGATGATCAGGCAGGATGCTTACGTACGTGTCACCTGTCCGAGTCGCATCTAGACGTATCAGGGGTCTCATATCACTCCAACTGCACACGCCCCACACCATTACAGAGCCTCCACCAGCTTCAACAGTTCCTGCTGACATGCAGGGTCCACGGATTCATGAGGTTGCATCCATACCCGTACACGCCTATCCGCTCGATACAATTTGAAATGAAACTCATCTGATCAGGTAGCATGTTTCCAGTCATCGACATTCCAATGTCGGTGTTGACGGGCCCATACGAGGCGTAAAGCTTTGTGTCGTGCAGTCATCAAAGGTACACAAGTGGGTCTTCGGCTCTGAAAGCCCATATAAATGATGTTTGGCTGAATGGTTAACACGCTGACATTTGCTGATGGTCCAGCATTGAGATCTGCAAGAATTTGTGTAGGGTTGGACTTACGTCACTTTGAACGATTCTCTTCAGTCGCCGTTGGTGCCGTTCTTGCAGGATCTTTTACCGCCGCAGCGATGTCGACGATTTGATGTTTTATCGAATTCATGATATTCACGGTACACTTGTGAAATGGTTGTACTGGAAAATACGCACTTTATCGCTACCTCGGAGATGCTGTGTCTCGTCGCTCGTGCGCCGACTAGAACACCACGTTCAAACTCACTTAAGTCTTGATAACCTGCCATTGTAGCAGCAGTAATCGATCTAACAACTGCGCCAGAAACTTGTTGTCTTATACAGGCATTGCCAACAGCAGCGCCGTATTCTGCCTGTTTACATGTCTCTGTATCTGAATACGCATGCATATACCAGTTTCTTCCTCTCGTTAAAATACTTTAATGAGAGTTACTACCGCTAATCAAGAAGCGACTCTTTCTAAACATACTTTAGTACCCTGCAAATTACTGTGAAGAGCGTGGCAAAGGGCACTTCCCACTCTGCCAGTTATTAGGGCTTTTCCCATTCCATTCACGTACGTAGAGAGGAAAAGTCTCTCCACGTGCTGAGTGCCCAAACTCACCTCGCGATCCCCACAGGAGTGATACGTAAGAGGTTGCAGTATATTCCTAGACTCGTCATTTAAAGTTGTTTCTTGAAAAATTCTTAAGAAGGCATGTTCTTCAGCACATCTTTGAGGCTCTCATAGGGGCCAAATAAACCTACAAACATTTTACTACAAGTGCTGTCGTTCTCTGTATACGTTCAACATTACCTGGTAATCTTCCCTATATCTATTAGTCCACAAGCATCGTGAAGGTGTGTGGAGGAAGGTACTTCTGGTACCACTATCTGTAGCTCCTCTCTTCCCTGTTCGTTTGCGAATAGTGAATGGGAAGAATGACTCTCGGTAAACCATATTAGCTCTAATTTTCGGGTTTTTCTCTTGGCCGTCTTTCGTGAGACTTGTGTGGGAGGAAGTACTGTGTTGTCTAACTGCACTCAGAACGTACTCTCTCAGAATTTCAGTAGCATACTCCTCCGTTATGCACAAAATACTGTCTCGTAGCGTCTGTCACCGGAGTTTGCTGAACATCTCCGTAACCCTCTCGCACCAGCGCCGACTAAACGAAACGCGCCGTTCTTCGTTGGAGCTTGTCTAACTATTTTGTTGATGCAGCTTGGTAAGAGACCCATACCGACGGGCAATACTCAAGAATTGGTCGAGCAAGTGTTTCGTAAACCACTTCTTTCGTGGATGAACTACATTTCGTTAAGATTATTTCTATGAATCTACTTCAGGAATCTGATTTTCCTCTGTGTTCATTGCACTTACGGTCGCTTTGAATGGTCAATGCTAGATATTTTACGGTAGTTATTGTTCCTCACAGTTTTTCAGCAATAGCGTAATTGTACAGCAGTGAATTTCTCCACCTGTGTACGCGCACTATGTTACAACTATTTACGTTCAGAAATCAGAATTATATATTAATACCTTCAGCTGCTGACAGGCGTTGATATATATAAACGGCGACAGGTGGAAATGTGTGCCCCGACCGGGACTCGAACGCGGGATCTCCTGCTTACATGGCAGACGCTTTATCTATCTGAGCCAGCGAGGGCACAGAGGATAGTGCGACTGCAGGGACTATCTCGCGCACGCCTCCCGCGAGACCCACATTCTCACCTTATACGTCCACACACTACATTCGTAGTGTCCCTACCCAACACACTCATTACTCGTGGAAGACATTCTTACGAAGTCCAGTAAGAGTTCGGGTAATATGGAGGCATCCGCACAGAAGAAGAAGGTCATGGTCGGTATTGCCAGAACTATATACTTGTACGGATATGGTGTCTGTTCTTTCGGACATGTCCGAAAGAACGTACACCATATCCATATATTTCCAGTCCCTACACCATTCACCAAACCTCTGCAAGCCGCCGTACAGTTAGCTCAAGTCTTTTGACGTCGCTAGCTTGTTCTAAACAACTACAACATCTGCAAACACTGTGATGGAGCTACCAATTTTAAAAGATATTTTATGCATATACGGCATTTAAAATATCTTCTTTGATAAACGTTGTTACATCATTTTGCAGAGAAAATTATCTTAGTATATTTATTCGTCTGTGGTATTGTGTTTGCTTAATACCTACCCATCTGTTGATGCAGTTTACATTGTTGACATTTCAATACGCTACAGCCATGCTGACACCTGTATTCACTGAACTGACAATCGTATTACTATGTACAGTATTTATGAAATGAGAATTGTATTACTGCGTGTAGTCAATGTGCTCAGTGTTTTGAGCCGAAAACTAAATCTAAATGTAAGTGCCGAAATAATTGCGCATACTTTGTTTGGCACGATCATGCAGCTGTACTGGTATGTGTAATTTATTTCTCATAATTTCTGTCCATTGTACTACAGCTTACGTCCGACGATGATTTTTCGAAACGTGTTACCTCTAATAGAGAAGTATCCGTTAAGAGCGACGTTTTAATTTCTATCTACAAGGAAGTCTGGAATCAAGTCATAAATCTGGTTCGCTATTCGGTAATCTCGTTTTTTTTCCTTACCAAGTATGGAAAGCTTTCCTAAACTCGGTATCAACATGCCCGCCGGGCTCTACAGCGCTGTGGATCTCATGTAGGAAAAGAGCGTGCTAAGGTTCGCAAAGTCTGTTCGCGGATTTCATGTTGATTCTTATAGAGTAAACTTTTGGTACAGGTACCGCACACTTGGGCAATATTCTAGGATGCGTCGCGGTCGCATGAATGTTTTGTAATCAATCTCCGGTTGCATCTACCGAGTATTCTACAAATTAATCGAAGTCTGCCACCTGCCTTACCTACGACTTAGCCTATGTAACTGTTCAATTTCATATCGCTACAAATTGTTATATCCAGTGTCTCGATAGACTCCAGTTGTGATTCGTTGACGTTTTAGACAGAGGATAACACGCTCTTCCCTTCTGTGAAGTGCTCAGCTGCGAGCTGTAGCCCATCGCCTTAGCAGACGAGCACAAACAAAGTGAAACATCAGAGCAAGAGTCGGCGGTGCTCTTACAGAAGCATTCGCGGAGAGCGGCAGGGTTTTGAAACACGTGACGGGAGAAGACGGTCCTGAGGCAGTCGGGCAAGCTGGTAGGCGAGGCTGCAGCAGGCGCGAGCAGCAGGCAGCAGGATTGGAGGCGCGAGTCGCCCTCGCCCATCCTGCTCCCTAGCTGGGCCTTCTGGCACGCCGTCCCTTCCAATATTGGAAATTCTTACTGTCTGCTGCCGGCGAGGCGGTACAAATAACAAAGAAACGCCCGCCACACCCTGCACGCGCACACTCACTCACTCACTCACTCTCTCTCTCTCACACACACACACACACACACAGGATGGTAGCAGCCGACGGGTAGCTTACAGTTATCCTCCTCCAGGCCTTCTGCTGTCTATTATTGAATAGAAAGACTCGCTTTCGTGGATCTGCTCTTTATTCGGAGATCTTGGAACAGGTTTCGCCACAACCGAACTGGAAGAAATAATCTCCTTCTATCGGCATGGCCTTCTTTTTCGTCAATACATTCAGAATCCTGGGAAAATAATGTCATGACTTCCAGTCCGTCTCATGCTATCACTGTCCTATTGGGCTTAGTAACTCAACGCTAGTGGAGGCTGCAATTAACGAGTCCGCTAAAGAACTGTAAACGTAACGACTAAGTATTCGGTATACACTTTGATAAGAAATGTAGGTACACTACGTGATAAAAAGTGTTCCGACACCCGTACGTAACGCGGATCTGACCGCTAGATATCACGAGAGGAAGACCCCAAGTACACCTCTGGCCATTAAAATTGCTACACCACGAAGATGACGTGCTACAGACGCGAAATTAAACCGACAGGGAGAAGATGCTGTGATACGCAAACGATTAGCTTTACAGAGAATTCACACAAGGTTGGCGCCGGTGGCGACACCTACAACGTGCTGACATGAGAAAAGTATCCAACTGATTTCTCATACACAAACAGCAGTTGACCGGCGTTGCCTGGTGAAACGTTGTTGTGATGCCTCGTGTAAGGAGGAGAAATGCGTACCGTTTCCGACTTTGATAGAGGTCGGATTGTAGCCTATCGCGATTGCGGTTTATCGTATCGCCACATTGCTGCTCGCGTTGGTCGAGATCCAATGTCTGTTAGCAGAATATGGAATTGGTGGGTTCAGGAGGGTAATACGGAACGCCGTGCAGGATCCCAACGGCCTCGTATCACTAGCAGTCGAGATGGCTGTAACGGATAGTGCAACCAGTCTCGATCCATGAGGCAACAGATGGGGACATTTGTAAGACAACAACCATCTACACGAACAGTTCGACGACGTTTGCAGCAGCATGGACTATCAGCTCGGAGACCATGTCTGCGGATACCCTTGACGCTGCATCACAGACAGGAGCGCCTGCGATGGTGTACTCAACGACGAACCTGGGTGCACCAACTGAAAAAGTCTGGTCAAGGGTGACCGAGCAACTGGCTCGTCACAACACTCCAGTCATTACTCTTGGTGAACTGTGGTATTGTGTTGAAGCTGGCCAGGCAACTGTACCTGTACACGCCAGCCAAGCTCTGCTTGACTCAATGCCCAGGCGTATCAAGGCCGTTCTTACAGTCAGAGGTGGTTGTTCAGGGTACTGATTTCTCAGGATGTATGAACCCAAATTGCTTGAAAATGTAATCACATGTCAGTTCTAGTATAATGTATTTGTCAATGAGTACCCGTTTATCATCTGCATTTCTTCTTGGTGTAGCAATTTTAATGGCCAGTAGTGTATATGTCAGGTTGGAGAAAGAACGCGGCAGTGTGAAGCAGAAGTCTCTGGCTTATGTCTCATGACGAATATACACAGTCCAGGCATATTAGTGTGACCACCGCCAACGTCTGACGACAACGTTGAATAACCACTCACACACGGCAGGTGCCAGCACTAGCAATGAAGGGTCTACACAGACCGTGTCGGGGAACGACGGAAACAGCGCAGTCGTCGTCGTAGTGAGAAAACGGAGGGATTTATCTGATGTCCAAAAGGTCATGATGGTTGGCTTTAAGGCCAAGGGTGGAGCCATTTTCGAAACGGCTGAGTTTGTAAACTGTTTGTGTGCCACCGTGGTTGAAGTATACCGTGCATGGCGAAATGGTGCTATCCAAAGACAACTGTGGCACACCAGGGGCCGTAGATGACAGTGGTGAACGACGGCTGCAGCTGTTGGCCAACCGACTGTCAGGTGAACAAAAGGCCTACCGTACCAACAGTGCCTCCTCAGCCACCGTTCAGCGGACGTCGCTACATACCAGCCTCCGCAGCAGGTGCACCCGTGGTAGAATGGAAATGAGCGTTTGGCGTCACTGGCCGGGAGGCTCCTTGCGGGGTAGATCCGGCCGCGTTGGTGCAGGTCCTATTACATTCGACGCCACATTGGGCGACTTGCGCGCCGGAAGGGGAGGAGGAGATGATGAAAACAACGCAACACCCAGTCCTGGAGCGGAGAAAATCTCCGACCCAGCCGGGAATCGAACCCGGGCCCGTAGGACGGCAATCCGTTATGCTGACCACTCAGCTATCGGGGCGGCCCGCACCCGTGGTGACTGCTGTTCATCAGCAACAAGGCTGGAGTTTGCACACCAATACCGCAGATGGGCATCCACTGCGTGGCGACAGGTGGCTTTTTCAGTTGAATCACTCTTTGTATTCACTCGGAAAAATGGCCGTTGGCGTGTACGGAGTTAATTGTCAAAAACAAACACCCTGAAAGAACCGTCGGAAGAATCCAGCTCGGAGGAGGCAGCGTTATGATTTGATAAATGCTTTCGTGCCACTGCCTGGCAGTTCTCGTCAATCTGGAAGGCACCTATACTTGTGGACCCCGTGTACCTTTGCATGCAATGTGTTGTTCTTCGCTGAGAAGACACGTACCAGCAGGGCTATGCAACGTGTCACATAGCTCGCAGTGTACATGTATAGTTCAAAGAGCACCAGGATGAGTTTAACCGAACTCCTCTAGCCATCAGACACGCCAGATTTAAACCCAATCGCCGGCCGTTGCGACCGAGCGGTCCTAGGCGCTTCAGTCCAGAACCGCGTTTCTGCTACGGTCCATGTTCGAATCCTGCCACGGGCATGGATGTTGCGAGGTGCCGGGGCTAGCAGTGTATTTAACACTCAATTCTTCTAGAATCTACATATGTACATGATGCTCTAAGCCCCCTCCCTATTCTAACTCCAACTTTTGCTGTTGCACAAGGATAAAAAAATACGCGAACTGACTCTAATCAACCCTGCCAGTGGAGTAGAAGAGAGTTTGGCACCTGCAATAATTTAATTTGATAAATAAGTTACATAAACGAAGGTTTCATTAACATAGTGAGGAATGATGGAGTTGCTCTACCGATTAACAGAATGAAAGTTCTGTCCAAAATAACAATATGATTTATTAAGACTAAACACAAAATAATAAACAAAAACACATGAAATATTTATAATACATCAAATTGGCTCACATTGGAGACTCAAACAAACGCTGTGAATGTGAAGTTGTCCCTGAACTAGATTGTGAGGATTATGATGAAGTGGTATGTGCAGCCAATTCCTTGCAACTCAAATCTTAGAGAAAACACATAGCCAACCCAACATTAATTCCTGCTACCCAGGACAGAACAAAGTTAGAAAAAGACGAACAGGCGCGCTCTGCTGAGCTCTGATTATCACCTAGGAAAATCCCTGTCTGCTGGTGCTGCGGACATACCTTACCAAACTGTCTTCTTAACTGCCAGAACACGATCTGGCGTACCGGAGCCGATGGCTGGTTGCTTCGACGTCCTCGACCGAAAAGCGAGAGCCGACTACCCTCAAGAGCACCCATACAAAACCGAACACAGAACATTCCCGCCCCCACGACAGTGGCCGTGGTTAAACGTTCCAATCAGCAACTCGAAAACCGGCGGAAAATTCCACTCCATTGCCGGAACGCTACCATTCCACCAATGGAGATTCTTGGCGCCAATTTCTGCGCCGATCTTGCTACGTCACGGAGCTATGCCCTGAGCAAGCCGATCACAGTTACTATTTTGCAGAAAGCGCGGGAATTTTCCCGCCACAGCTGCCTGGGTACACAAGTCATCCCCACGCCTCGCTGGTAGCCCGCCAGAAAGTGTTTTCGCTAAGTTTCTGCGAAGTAACGGAACCTCTAGCCCAGCCGCTACTTCAGACCCCTCCGGGCGTGTCTTTTGACAATGTCGGCGTCTGCAAAGCATTCACTCGACTTCCTCACACCCATCGGCTTAACACTTTCCAGATGCAGCAGAGCTCGCCTGTCACCGGACCACCTGGGTGACGAGAGACGCTGTGTGGGAAGTCCGCGTGTGAAGGAATAGCGACTTTTCACTGCATGCAATTAGAGAGGAAAATCATAAGATAGAAATATGAGAGGGGGCTCATGCCACCTCTCAATGTGTGTGATGTCTTTAGGCTAGTTAGGTTTAAGTAGTTCAAAGTCTAGCGGACTCTTCTCCGATGTTAAGTCCCATAGCGCTCAGAGCCATTTTTTTAAACCCAATCGAGAATCTGTGGGACCACTTCTATTGGGCTGTACGCGCTGTGGGCCCTCAACAGAGAAACGTAGCGCAGCTGACCACGGCACAGGATTCGGCATGGTAACACTTCCTTGTCTTCACCTTCCAGAAACTCATTCACTTTCTTCCATGTCGCAGCGGTCTGCGCTGCAAAAGGTGATTACTCAGGCTTCTGTCTGTGGTCACATTTATGTGACTGGACAGTGTATGAGTGCATGGTTCAAATGGCTCTGAGCACTGTGGGAGTTGACTTCTGAGGTCATCAGTCCTCTAGCACTTAGAACTACTTAAACCTAACTAAGCTAAGGACATCACA
This sequence comes from Schistocerca cancellata, assembly GCF_023864275.1. Taxonomy (NCBI): domain Eukaryota; kingdom Metazoa; phylum Arthropoda; class Insecta; order Orthoptera; family Acrididae; genus Schistocerca; species Schistocerca cancellata. The sequence continues at coordinate 607,878,126 of NC_064627.1, forward strand.
CACATCCATGCCCGCGGCAGGATTCGAACCTGCGACCGAAGCGGTCATTGTTACATTCGACGCCACATTGGGCGACCTGTGCGCCGGAAGGTGCATGTTTTGACCTAGTAGTCGGAAGTAGTAACACAAAATTCGCTTCAAATAAACGGTAAAAAAAACACCACACTCCGGTTTCCAGAACGGATATTCCACTCTGGGTGCTGTTTTAAAACTTCCTGTCAGGTCAGTGCTGCGTGCCGCACCGGGACTCAAACGTGGAACTTCGGCTTTACCTGGCAGTGCTCCTAAAAAAAGAGCTAGCCAAACACGACTGACGATAAGCCGTTTCACCACAATATCCTTCCTTCCAGCAGTACAAGTTCAGCAAGCTGCGCCGGAGAGCAATTGCAGAAGTTTAGAGAGGGGAGGGAAGTACTGGCGGGAGTGAAACTTCGAGGACGGGTGCTGAGTCATTCCTGAATATGAAAACAGAGACTTTCTGGTGTCAATGCAGAAAAAGAGTAATGAATTCAGTTATTTGTTTCATTTGTTTGATTCATTCTAATACTGATTTATTTATTCATGTCGCTATAAGTAACCCCAACCGATTATTTAAAGAATCAATATGTAAAACAGCTTAAAACATGTGATTGCCTTACAAAACTTAATGTGTTAAATATTTGACGTTAAGCACGTAAAATCTCTGTGACTGAAAATAACCGTTATTAGGTAGATTTTATTAGTTTCGGGTCATTCATCCATAGACTAACAAACAAACGAAGACCAAAACTAATATCTCCTAAATAATATAACGGTGTAATTTTGTAGGTGAGACAGTGGTATATGGAATAGACTTACTGATAAAGAAGTAATAATATGAGACGTCAAGCCTGATGTCGAAGTTTTACTGCACGAACAGAAAAAATGTATCAAGCAAAAATCTATTTTTCCTTTCGTTATTTTTTTTAGGGTTGTCAGCGAGGAAGAGATTCGAAAATGTTTGAAACTATTTTTTAAGTTTGTCGGAAATCGTTATGTACGCGCATTCTCAAATACTGGATCAGTACATTTACTGTTGCTCACTGTCCCGGGCGCACAAACCGCAGCCCGTTTTTGACCTCGCACGTAGCTCGTCCATAGCGTTGTCACTGGTGCCTTCTGCCCTTGCTCCAAGTATCTGAAGATCCCTGGCCACCTGGTCTCTCAGTCTTATCTTCATTCATCCGGTTCCTTCTCCCGCACTTCTCTCAATCTTGATCACTCGTCTTTTCTTTAGACGTCTCCGGTCCATATCAGCCTTCTTGTCTTTGTTTCCGCAACAATATCTGGTTCATTAATCATTATATACCTCCCTGAGCTCGCTTTTTTTCATTCTTCGCCATTCTCCTCCCTGGAAAATTGGTGGAAACGTCTTCCACAGTATTTTATTTTCGAAAACCTATATGTTTCTCTCTGTATACTTACCTGTTCTCCATATTTTTGTCCATGTAGTGATACTGGTCTGATTATAGTTCTATATATCCTTATTTTCGTGCCGGCCGGAGTGGCCGAGCAGTTCTAGGCGCTGCAGTCTGGAACCTTGCGACCGCTACGGTCACAGGTTCGAATCCTGCCTCGGTCAAGGGTGTCTGTGATGTCCTTAGGTTAGTTAGGTTTAAGTAGTTCTAAGTTCTACGGGACTGATGGCCTCAGAAGTTAAGTCCCATAGTGCTCAGAGTCATTTGAACCATTTGAACCTTATGTTCGTTCCTCTTGATAAAATTTTGGATGACCGTAGTTCATTGAATGAAAATGATTTTATCTCTTCTTGAACGAAAATGATTTAATCTCTCCCGCTTCTTCAAGCACCTAGTCATCAATCCGTATAGGTTCCTGCCTTTTTGTCTTGTAATTTCTTTCTGTCCTCGTGAGTTTTGCGTTCTCGTCACTTGCCTCAAATCCATCTTTCTTCGCTTTTTGAAATAGCTTTCTTACCAGTATTTTTATGTCGTCTAGATTTTCGTCGATTGATGCTACATAATCCGCAAAGGTCAGTACGTTAATTCATTCATGAATATGGCCTAGATGATTTGCGTTCTGTGAATTACTGTGCCTCAGTCCATATGCAAAGTCCCTAAGTTTAACACTTAACTTATTGTCTTACACCGTTATCGTAAGTTTATACCTTTTAAGGAGTAGAATATGACAGGACTTTCAATTGTTGAATTCAGTCAGTAATTAAATGAAACAATGACAATCTAATTTTTATTGCTCCTGGAAACCATTAGATAGGCAACCTGCGAATGGGACTGAATGGCCGTATTAGCGGCTTAATAATAAAGATAATACTAGAGTCCCTACGGTGAAACATCAGTAAGGGCCAGAACAGGCCACACAACTCGCGAGCCGTAGTGACACTCAAAGTGAAAAAACCTGCAGCTAGCAGACACAAAAATATCATCAGTGCACCTCCAGTCTTTATATACGGGTCAAAAACGTTGTACGGAACAACAGTTCGGGTAAAGAATACACGTCGCCTTCGAAGCAGCTCATTTAACGATATTTTCTTAAATGAAGGGCTTATTTCAATAGAGGTACAAATCCACTTTTGTTCATTTTGAGATGCAGCGTCCTAAAGTTAAATGAGCGCTGAAAAATCTGCACTTGAAATACAGAAATATTCAAGCATATGGCTTCTTGCTAGAGATGAACCTTTCTTTCTGTTTGTTTGGACCATTAATGTCAGAAGCATTATATATAGAAAAGTGGAGGTAATGCACTTGTTCTACTATTTAAATAATTCTTTCATATAATATACTGTAATATGTTGACTTCTATCATTTTTATTTTGTATTCATCTATGGTATTTTATTATTTTCAGTAAACAGCAGTTATCGTGAAAAAGAGATAACTCTGTCATTCAGAGCATTGCCGCTAAAGATGAGGTTCTGGGTTCGAGTTGTAATGTCTCTTGACATGTTGTGAGAATATTCTTTAAGTTTTCTACATTGGCGCGTTGTGCGCACCAATTATGATAATTGCCGAATACGATGAACGATCATAGGACGTATAGGTATGATATTGTATTAACTCTTTGTACCATGTGGACTCTCTCGTATGATGTGAAGTTCTGTGTGATAAAATACTCACTCTTGTCCTGATGTTCGTTACGAAAGGTATGCTGTAATAAATGCCATATTACGTAATTTCTGCCTTCATTCGAGTAATCCATAAAAACTTCCTTGGGTTCTATGAGAACTATTCAGTTATTTGTGAAACGTAGCAGTTCTCAGTACTATATGAGTGAAATACTCAACTAAATATCTCTCTGTGGTACATAGTTATTAAGGTAGATAGTATTTATCCTCTTATCGGGTGTGAATTTTTGTAATAATTTTAGCAATAATTATTGACATGGTTAGAACTTGCACTTCGAATTTTCTCATTTTTATATACATGAAGATAGTAACTGTACTCGAAAGAACAGATACCACTGATGACCGCGCAGCTTCTCTAGAATAAATGATAATTAATTGAAACCCTCAGCTGCCGGCAGGTGTTGTTGATATACCTCGACGGGGACAGCCGAAAATGTGTGCCCCGACCGGGACTCTAACCCGGGATCTCCTGCTTACATGGCAGACACTCTATCCATCTGAGACATTGAGGACACAGATGAACAGCGCGACTGCAGGGACTTATCCCTTGCACGCTTCCCGTGAGACCCGCATTCAGCAGGAGATCCCGGGTTCGAGTCCCGGTCGGCACACACATTTTCAGCTGTCCCCATCGAGGTATGTCAACAACACCTGCAGGCAGCTGGGGGTCTCGGTTAATTATCATTTCTCATTTTTAATGCGATAGGCGCGGTCATTGTAATGTTGAACACGGAAATTCCTAAAGAGTTATTGTCAACACCAGACAGGACTGGCGAATATTGCAGTCGTGCGTTCCGTTCGTAAAATAAGCAAAGGCTTACTCTGGACGCCCGGTCGGGCATCCTGATTTGATGGGACAGGAAGTTTCACACTCAGGATATTCATTTACGAAGCCAACGCTCGTCTTCTTGACCGTTAACTTCACTCTTTATTCGGAAGAAGTATTTCGTCGACGTTAAGGGTATTAGAGAAAGTTGCGTTTCGGTGTCTCTTCCTGGGTCATAAAAAATAAGCAGCTAATGAAAAAAGTGTCTCTTCCTGTCTCTACAACAGACTGTCATTTTCACACAGATAGATGATGGAAGAATTCCAAAGAAACTATTTACTTAGTATCTCGTCTGTAAAGGTTATACGAAAGTTTTCTAGATCTCGTACCACGCTAGCGAAATAGATCTATTGAAATGGCCAAAAGCATCGGGGCCGAACGACTACGAATGCCGTCAAAACGCCCTCGAGTAAGATACCTCGTTTTCACCTGCAGACGTATAAGTCGCTGTGTTATGTCCCACCTTGCGGAAATTGCAAGCGGCTCTAGTGGAGGATGTGAGTAGCCTGTTTTAATAAAAGGAGAGCCAGACAGCAGACGTAATGCTGGTAATGGGGGCAACTGGGGGTGAGGGGAGAGGGCGCGATGCGAGGGTAATGAAAGAGCAGCCGGCGGCGAGTGTGGCTGTGGGTGAGGAGGTGGCACACACGCACTGCGGCGCACCTGCACCCCGGTCGGTGTCAGCGGGGGGCGGACACTCATTCACGCCTGCCCTCCGCCCTCCGCCCTCCGCCCTGTCTTTCTGATTACTCCCACAGGCTGCAGGCGGGCCGGATCCGACGACAGCGAACGGCCGATGCACGAGGACTCGCTACGCAGACTCATTCACTGTCTGGAACACCGCGACCAGGTCCTGGTTTACCTGCACAGCAGGCGTTCCCTAGCCAAGACCAACTCTGTCTGGCCAAAAATATCCGGACACACTTTTGTAATGCTTAATTAACCATTAGGTGTCAAGAGAAGCGGACTCGTCAATGTCAGGGGAGGCGGGGGTATTATGTTGCCAATTCAGAAGCAGTAACAGAAGAATGGGTCGGTCAGGATATCATTCGATGTCACCTGAGTAACATTTCCATCAGGGACATTTCAACCCTTCTAAAGCTGTACAAGTCGATCGTTGGTGATGTGAAGTGGAAACGCGAAGGAACAACTTCAATTAAAGCAAGACCAGGCAAACCTGATGTACTGACAGGTGGGGACCGTCCAGTACTTCAGAGGATGGTTGTCAAAACTGGCATGGAATCAATGCTACCAAAGTGCTACCAACTGCCCAGCTAGCACAATGTGCGTAAGAAGTTGAAGATAATGGATTACAATGAACGAACAGGTCCTCAGGAGTCACATATCTCTGTCGACAGTGCTAAGTGATGCTTGAGTTGGTGTAAAGAACGACGCCACTCTAGAGTGGATGATGCAGAAAAGTGATTTGGATTGATGAATCACGCTATACCCTGTAGCATTCCGATGGAAGGGATTGGGTCTGGTGAATGCCTGGAGAACGTTACATGCCATCGTCTGTAGTGCCCACAGTGAAATACGAGGTAGGTGATAGTACGGCAAGGGTGCAGTCCTCTAAGTGAGCTTAAGAAGACGCTAAATGCGGAAGATTATCAACACATTCTGCTATTTTGTCTAAAACAGACATTGTGAGACCGTGGCTGTGTACAATTAATGTAGGTTAATTCTTACAAAGAAGAAAACACCAACCAGCCACTATTAATACTGCTATTTATTTAGGTAAATAGCGCCGTTACCGGTTTCGAACTGGCAACTTCATCATAAGACGGCTGTTCACATGATTTTCAAGATAGACTTTACATTATCGTCCGTTTTCGATTTTTATTATTCCACTGTGGCGAAGTATTTTTGGTGTGTTATTGCCCTACGTTAGAAAAACAGTGTTAGAAGCGCCCTATGTGAAAATAACTAACCTCCAAACGATGAAATAAAGCGTAAATAAATATGTGAGGGTAAGTGGTTATGGTACTTACGTCCAAAATAACTTCACATGTGGCAAATACTTTTTTGGTGTGTGTCTGTGTGTTGTGCTTTGCACAAGATGGTGATGTACATATTACATAACTGCTGCATATATTTAGGAATATTCGAAAAATACAATCCTGCAACTTCGCAACAAAATTGCGCGGAATTTTCGACGTAAGTACAATAACTACTTACCCTCACATATTTATTTACGCTTTATTTCATCGTTTGGAGGTTAGTTATTTTCACATAGGGCGCTTCTAACACTGTTTTTCTACCGTAGGGCAATAACACACCAAAAATACTTCGCCACAGTGGAATAATAAAAATCGAAAACGGACGATAATGTAAAGTGTGTCTTGAAAATCATGTGAACAGCAGTCTGATGACGAACTTGCCAGTTCGAAACTGGTAACGGCCCTATTTACCTAAATAAATAGCAGTATTAATAGTGGCTGGTTGCTATTTTCTTCTTTGTAAGAATTAATCAACACATTTTACTTCATTGTGTCTCTGTATACTGTAGAGGAAGAATTTCGAGGCCATGATTATATCAGCAGGAAATTGCAACCTGTCATAAAGCAGAATCTCTGTGGCAATAGTTTGTAACCAATATCACTCATAAAACGGACCGGAACGCCCAGAGTCCCGACTTGAAACCAATGGAACGTCGACTGCGCTCCAGACCCTAGCATCGAACGTCACTGCCTTCTCTGTTTCCGGCTGTTGAGGAAGTGGTTCAGATGGCTCTACGTACCATGGGACTTAACATCAAAGATCATCAGTCCCGTAGACTTAGAACTACTTAAACCTAACTAACCTAAGGACATCACACACATCCATGCCCAAGGCAGTATTCAAACTTGCGACCGTAGCAGCCGCGCGGTTCCTGACTGAAGCGCCTAGAACTGCTCGGCCACAGCGGCCGGCGCTCTTGAGGAAAACTGTCATTTCTCCACATACACTCAGACACCTCACTAAAAGTGTCCCCAGCAGAGTTCTACCGGTCATAAAGGCGAAGAGTGGAAATACTCCGTATTATTGTCCACTAATAGTTGTACACATATCGTTTACAAGATAGTGTACGAGGTGCATTCAAGTTCTAAGGCCTCTGATCTTTTTTCTAATTAACTACTCACCCGAAATCGATGAAACTGGCGTTACTTCTCGACGTAATCGCCCTGCAGACGTACACATTTTTCACAACGCTGACGCCATGATTCCATGGCAGCGGCGAAGGCTTCTTTAGGAGTCTGTTTTAACCACTGGAAAATCGCTGAGGCAATAGCAGCATGGCTGGTGAATGTGCGGCCACGGAGAGTGTCATTCATTGTTGGAAAAAGCCAAAAGTCACTAGGAGCCAGGTCAGGTGAGTAGGGAGCATGAGGAATCACTTCAAAGTTGTTATCACGAAGAAACTGTTCCGTAACGTTAGCTCGATGTGCGGGTGCGTTGTCTTGGTGAAACAGCACACGCACAGCCCTTCCCGGACGTTTTTGTTGCAGTGCAGGAAGAAATTTGTTCTTCAAAACATTTTCGTAGGATGCACTTGTTACCGTAGTGCCCTTTGGAACGCAGTGGGTAAGGATTACGCCCTCGCTGTCCCGGAACATGGACACCATCATTTTTTCAGCACTGGCGGTTACCCGAAATTTTTTTGGTGACGGTGAATCTGTGTGCTTCCATTGAGCTGACTGGCGCTTTGTTTCTGGATTGTAAAATGGCATCCACGTCTCATCCATTGTCACAACCGACGAAAAGAAAGTCCCATTCATGCTGTCGTTGTGCGTCAACATTGCTTGGCAACATACCACACGGGCAGCCATGTGGTAGTCCGTCAGCATTCGTGGCACCCACCTAGATGACACTTTTCGCATTTTCAGGTCGTCATGCAGGATTGTGTGCACAGAACCCACAGAAATGCCAACTCTGGAGGCGATCTGTTCAACAGTCATTCGGCGATCCCCCAAAACAATTCTCTCCATTTTCTCGATCATGTCGTCAGACCGGCTTGTGCGAGCCCGAGGTTGTTTCGGTTTGTTGTCACACGATGTTCTGCCTTCATTAAACTGTCGCACACACGAACGCACTTTCGACACATCCATAACTCCATCACCACATGTCTCCTTCAACTGTCGATGAATTTCAATTGGTTCACACCACGCAAATTCAGAAAACGAATGATTGCACGCTGTTCAAGTAAGGAAAACGTCGCCATTTTAAGTATTTAAAACAGTTCTCATTCTCGCCGCTGGCGGTAAAATTCCATCTGCCGTACGGTGCTGCCATCTCTGGAACGTATTGACAATGAACGCGGCCTCATGCGCATGTTTCTATCTCTTTCCAGTCCGGAGAAAAAAAATCGGGGGCCTTAGAACTTGAATGCACCTCGTACATCTACATAAACATTCCGCAAGCTGCCATACGATGCTTGGTTCAGGATATCTTGTACCACTGCTAACCATTCGCTTTCCTGTTCCACTTACGTATGGAGCGAACGGAAAATGGCTCTCTACATCCTTCAGTACGAGCACTGATTTCTCTTATCTTGTCTTTGCAGTTCTTACACGAGATGTATCTTGCTGGCAGTAGAATAGTTCTGCAGTTTGTCGCAAATGACAGTTCTCTTTTCTTTCTCAACAGTGTTTCGAGAGAAGAACGTCTTCTTCCCTCTAGGCATTTCCATTTGAGTTCATGTATCATTTCTGTAATACTTACGTGTTGATCGACCTAGCGGTGGCAAGTGTAGCAGCATGCCTCTGAATTTCTTCGAAGTCTTCCATCAATTCGACGTGGTGCGGATTGCAAACACTCTAGCAGTACTCAAGAACGGTTCGCACAACTGTTCTGTACGCGCACTCCTATGTAGATGGACTACTCAGTCCTAGAATTCTCTAGAAGTAGACCATTTGCATATTACGCCTCGATATCTAGTCGACATGACTCTGTCGAGCAGCGTACGACTAATACTGGACTGGAACATTATAGGATTCTTTTTCCAACACATCTGCATCCGGAGCACCAAGAGGAAGCCAAAATGTTTGGCAACTATTTTTCCAAGCGTCAAAAAGCAAATTTGAATCGGCCGTAACATTAACACCCAAGATAAAATTTTAACGCCAACTTATGAAAGCGTTAATGCGGTTGTGGCAATGGTGGTACTGTTAGGAGTAGAATAGACTTTCTTGGTGTTGGTGGTGGTGGTGGTTGTGGTGGTGGTGACAGTTGTGGTCGTTGAAGATGAAGACGCAATTAACACGGGGGCTTGGGATGAAAGCAGATAGTTATCAATATTTGGAAACGAGAAACTAGATAAGGACAGGGTCGGTGACAATCAAAACAGCCAAGTGAGTGTCAATACAAAAAGACAATATCTCAGCTGGGTGCAAGTGCAAGTGCGGACGATGTGATAAACTATTTGTTAAAGACGTGAACAATGAAATGAAGCATTCAATGACCCGGAGAACTGTGTTGTTAATAATACTTGCACTATACGCAGGTTTATTGTTGTTTATTGCTCGACCAATCAGAAAATTCAGCTCGTTTCGCCATACTTCAAAAATTTTATTCTCCCGCTCCGATACAGTTTTTCTTCTCACAGACGAAGGAAGATAACTGAAAGCAGAAAGGTAACTTTTGATAATGGACCTCATGATATGTCTATTTTAAGTATTTCAATTGTTGATTGCATTTTCCTGCAGCATCTTCAGACTATTCCCTTTGCTAACAAGCATGGGTTTCTTATTGCGGGGCCCACACCACTAGTGCACTTCAAACTCCTCTTACCTTTCCTTAGTACTTCACTATCCCACTTCCCTCCACACTATTCTTCCATACGATTCTCTTGAACTTGATTACTAAATTATGAGTCTATTTATGCCCTTGGTCCCCCTTACAATCCAGTATTAAATTTCGAAATTTCTGCATGACCATGATGAAATATAACTGAAATCTTCCCGCTTTCCCCACTTCCTATAATTATACCTCCTCTTCTTGAACAGAATATTTGCTGCCACCAGCTGAAATTTATTTCAGAACTCAGTTAGCCTTTCACATCTCCCATTCCCACTCTCTCTTTTTTTTTATTCATCCGTCTTCTGACTGGTTTGATGCGGCCCGTCAAGAATTCCTCTCCTGTGCCAACCTCTTCATCTCAGGGAGCACTTGCAACCTATGTCCTCAATTATTTGCTGGATATATTCCAATATTTGTCTTCCTCTACAGTTTCTGTCCTCTACGACTCCCTCTGGTGCCATGGAAGTCATTCCCTAATGCCTTAATACACTCCTGGAAATTGAAATAAGAACACCGTGAATTCATTGTCCCAGGAAGGGGAAACTTTATTGACACATTCCTGGGGTCAGATACATCACATGATCACACTGACAGAACCACAGGTACATAGACACAGGCAACAGAGCATGCACAATGTCGGCACTAGTACAGTGAATATCCACCTTTCGCAGCAATGCAGGCTGCTATTCTCCCATGGAGACGATCGTAGAGATGCTGGATGTAGTCCTGTGGAACGGCTTGCCATGCCATTTCCACCTGGCGCCTCAGTTGGACCAGCGTTCGTGCTGGACGTGCAGACCGCGTGAGACGACGCTTCATCCAGTCCCAAACATGCTCAATGGGGGACAGATCCGGAGATCTTGCTGGCCAGGGTAGTTGACTTACACCTTCTAGAGCACGTTGGGTGGCACGGGATACATGCGGACGTGCATTGTCCTGTTGGAACAGCAAGTTCCCTTGCCGGTCTAGGAATGGTAGAACGATGGGTTCGATGACGGTTTGGATGTACCGTGCACTATTCAGTGTCCCCTCGACGATCACCAGTGGTGTACGGCCAGTGTAGGAGATCGCTCCCCACACCATGATGCCGGGTGTTGGGCCCTGTGTGCCTCGGTCGTATGCAGTCCTGATTGTGGCGCTCACCTGCACGGCGCCAAACACGCATACGACCATCATTGGCACCAAGGCAGAAGCGACTCTCATCGCTGAAGACGACACGTCTCCATTCGTCCCTCCATTCACGCCTGTCGCGACACCACTGGAGGCGGGCTGCACGATGTTGGGGCGTGAGCGGAAGACGGCCTAACGGTGTGCGGGACCGTAGCCCAGCTTCATGGAGACGGTTGCGAATGGTCCTCGCCGATACCCCAGGAGCAACAGTGTCCCTAATTTGCTGGGAAGTGGCGGTGCGGTCCCCTACGGCACTGCGTAGGATCCTACGGTCTTGGCGTGCATCCGTGCGTCGCTGCGGTCCGGTCCCAGGTCGACGGGCACGTGCACCTTCCGCCGACCACTGGCGACAACATCGATGTACTGTGGAGACCTCACGCCCCACGTGTTGAGCAATTCGGCGGTACGTCCACCCGGCCTCCCGCATGCCCACTATACGCCGTCGCTCAAAGTCCGTCAGCTGCACATACGGTTCACGTCCACGCTGTCGCGGCATGCTACCAGTGTTAAAGACTGCGATGGAGCTCCGTATGCCACGGCAAACTGGCTGACACTGACGGCGGCGGTGCACAAATGCTGCGCAGCTAGCGCCATTCGACGGCCAACACCGCGGTTCCTGGTGTGTCCGCTGTGCCGTGCGTGTGATCATTGCTTGTAGAGCCCTCTCGCAGTGTCCGGAGCAAGTATGGTGGGTCTGACACACCGGTGTCAATGTGTTCTTTTTTCCATTTCCAGGAGTGTAGATGCCCTATGATCCTGTCCCTTCTTCGTGTCAGTGTTTTCCACATATTCCTTTCCTCTCCGTTTCTGCGCAGAACCTCCTCATTTCTTACCTTATCAGTCCACCTAATTTTCAACATTGGTCTGTAACATCACATCTCAAATGTTTCGTTTCTCTTCTGTTCCACTTTTTCCACAGTTCATGTTTCACTACCTTAAAATTCTGTGCTCCAAATGTGCATTCTCAGAAATTTCTTCCTGAAATTCCTGTGTTTGACACTAGTAGACTTCTATTAGCCAGGAATGCCCTTTTTTCCAGTTCTTGTCTGCTTTTGATGTCCTCCTTCCACCATCATTGGTTATTTTGCTGCCTAGACAGTACGGTTCGTTAACTTCATCTACTTCGTGACCATCAATCCTGATGTTTCTCGCTGTTCTCATTTCTGCTACTTCTCATTACTTTTATCTTCCTTCGATTTACTCTAAATCTCAGGGTGTATCATAATTAATGGCTTAAACACATACAGTTGAAAGTACACTATACTAGAAGCAAAATAGTCTCAGTAAACATAAGGTCAAAAATTCATACCTTAAGAGCTACAAGCAATTTTTCATCTTCGGTACTGTGAAACAAATCTCTTCTACTGAAAGCTCTTCACTTTTCATATTTTTTGAAATGTTAATGTGGACCAAAACAAGAAAAAACTCTAGCAAACATGTGCCCTAAAATGCATACCATAAGAGCTATGAGCACGTGCTAATCTTCGCTACTTGGAAACACAACTCTTCTAATGAACAATTGCTCATAACTTTTAAGGTATGCATTTTAGAGCAAATGTTTACTGGGCATTTTTTCTAGTTTGGGTCCATACTACTACTTCCCAAAATGTGGAAAGGAAAGATCTTGCAGTAGCAGAGATTTGCTTCACAGTATCGAAGATGAAAAATTGCTCGTAGATCTTAAGGTATGCATTTTCGCCCCTATGTTTACGGAGGCTTTTTTGCTTCTAGTATCGTGTACTTACAACTGTATGCGTTTACGCCATTAATTATGATACACCCTGTATATTCTGTACTCATCAGATTGTTCATTCCATTCAACAGTTCATCTAATTCTTCTTCACTTTCACTCAGAAAAGCAATGTCATCAGCGAATCGTTTCATGCTTTCACCATGAATTTCAGTTCCACTTCTTAATCCCTCTATTATTTTCATCATAGCTTCTTCGATGCATAGACTGAACAGCAGGCACGAAAGACTACCTCCCTATCTTACACCCCTTTTCTTTTAAACACTTCGTTCTCGGTCTTCATTATTCTCTCTTGGCTCTTGTAAATGTTGTAAATTACCCGTCTCTCCCTATAGCTTACCCCTATTTTCTCAGAATTTCTAACATCTTGTACCATCTGACATTGTCGAACGTTTCTTCCAGGTCGACGTATCCTATGAACGTGTTTTGATTTCTATTTAGTCGTGCTTCCATTACCAACCGCAACATCAGAATTGCCTCTATGGTGCATTTATCTTTCCTACAGTCAAACTGATCGTCGTCTAACACTTCTTCAATATTCTTTTCCATTCCTCTGTACATTATTTTTTGTCAGAAACTTGAATGCTTGAATTGTTAAGCTGATTGTGCGATAATTCTCGCACTTGTCCTCTCTTGCAATCTTCGGAATTGTGTGGATGATATTTTTCCGAATGTCAGATGGTATATCGCCAGACTCCTACGTTCTACACATCAATGTGAATATTCGTTTTGTTGCCACTTCACCGCAACGAATTTAGAATTTCCGATGAAATTTCATCTATCGCTTCTGCCTTTCTCGATCGTAAGTCTTTCAAATCTCTTTTATTCTGATTTTAATACTGGATCCCCTATCTCTTCTAAAGTGACTCCAGTTTCTTCTTCTATCGCATCAGACAAATCTTCCCACTCATACAGACCTACAACGTACTACTTCCACGTACCTACTCTTTCTTCTACACTGCCCATGTCGTCTCAGCTTCCCAGCACTTCCTATTTATTTCGTTTCTCAGCGACTTGTGTTTCTTTATTCCTGAATTTCGCTGAACATTTTTGTTCTTCCTTCTTTCATCGATCAACTGAAGTATTTCTTATGTTACCCACTGTTTCTTCACAGTTACCTTCCTTGTACTTGTATTTTTCTTTCGAGTTCCTGTGATTCACGGTTTCAGAGCTGTCCATTCGTCTTCAACTTGTAACGTGCTCGTGGGGCACACGATACACATTAAAGCCTGTACTATGGTAAGTGAGCGGGGTTCACCTTACTAGACAGGATTTTCGTATAGATATTGACCGCGTGTACCTGAATGGTGACAAATCAGACTTACACCCACTCTGTAATAACAATGATCCGTCAAGTAAGTTCAAAATGCAATTACACGTCAGTATGTACCAAAAGCAATACTGAAGATGCTACCAATTTAATAATAATATGGTCGCCAGCTTAATTAGGCATTAACTGAGTTTCTTCCCTGTACAAATTGGTGTATATTCATGCAAAATAACAAGTAGTAACACTGCATAATATAGTAGAATTTTAGAACCATAAAATCTATTGAACTGATAGTTTCACGTTCTGTACTGATATGGAAAAACCATGAATACATAACACTACACTATAATGTATACTACAAAGCTTCGTACTGTCTATTGATCTGATTAAAATCGGGCATAGGTTACCCTAGAAATAGCACTTTCGAGTCACACACAAAATGTCAAATTTGATAAAGATAAAACACTGATAAATTTTGACTTATACGAGGGCAGTTCAATAAGTAATGCAACACATTTTTTTTCTCGGCCAATTTTGGTTGAAAAAACCGGAAATTTCTTGTGGAATATTTTCAAACATTCCCGCTTCGTCTCGTATAGTTTCATTGACTTCCGACAGGTGGCAGCGCTGTACGGAGCTGTTAAAATTGCGCCTGTAACGGATGTGCGTTGCAAACAACGGGCAGTGATCGAGTTTCTTTTGGCGGAAAACCAGGGCATCTCAGATATTCATAGGCGCTTGCAGAATGTCTACGGTGATCTGGCAGTGGACAAAAGCACGGTGAGTCGTTGGGCAAAGCGTGTGTCATCATCGCCGCAAGGTCAAGCAAGACTGTCTGATCTCCCGCGTGCGGGCCGGCCGTGCACAGCTGTGACTCCTGCAATGGCGGAGCGTGCGAACACACTCGTTCGAGATGATCGACGGATCACCATCAAACAACTCAGTGCTCAACTTGAGATCTCTGTTGGTAGTGCTGTCACAGTTGTTCACCAGTTGGGATATTCAAAGGTTTGTTCCCGCTGGGTCCCTCGTTGTCTAACCGAACACCATAAAGAGCAAAGGAGAACCATCTGTGCGGAATTGCTTGCTCCTCATGTGGCTGAGGGTGACAATTTCTTGTCAAAGATTGTTACAGGCGATGAAACATGGGTTCATCACTTCGAACCTGAAACAAAACGGCAATCAATGGAGTTGGCTCCGACATCGACCAGTGGAATGGTACCGTGCAGGCATACAGGCCCTCATTTCAAGGTGGCGTAAGGCCGTAGCATTGAATGGAGATTACGTTGAAAAATAGTGTTATGTAGCTAAAAGATTGGGGAATAACCTGGTGTATTTCAATGCTGAATAAAACAACCCCTGTTTCAGAAAAAAATGTGTTGCATTACTTATTGAACTGCCCTCGTATATTGACTTTAACTTTTGCTGGTCAAACCAATGTGGAACACTTCAGAATTCAAATCAATAAAAGGGGGGGGGGGGACCCTGAAACTGTTATGATCACTATATTAAAAAAATTGATTACTGAAATTCTCATGCGTTCAAGATTTCCAGTATATGAGTTACTACTCTTTTTATCTTATTTACTTCTCATTTAAATACCTTTATATCTGTCTCGAAATAATTAAACTTCATTACTATATCAATATTAAAGTTATCTTTCAACTTCGTTAGACCTTCGTTATTCATTTACTGGTTCATTAACAAAACAGTTCTTTAAACACCATTCTAACATAACTAGGTCTGCAAGTAATTATTATTAACACAAAATTTAATTTTTCATTTCGGGACACTCGGATTGCACAACATTTGGAAAGGACCCTGCCTAGGTAAGTTGTGAGGATAATTAAATGAGGGGAACGTTCTGGTAAAATTTAGGTTATTATTGAACAGTTCACTCTATGGTCCATACGCATACAGTACTGAAAGTTTCAACCTGTTTGTATCTATGCGGCGGTTGGCGGGAGGCGAGATGGCGAGGCACAGAGCACACATACAACCACAGCTATGGCTCTTGACGTATCGGCACTTTAATTCTTCTTAGCGTCGCAATACTTTTCCATTTTGTGCCTATGGAATATTGCCATGCTGTGTGGGCTTTGGAACGGCATACCCGAGGCTCAGTGAAACTATGTCTTCCAGGAGAGCCTCCTCGCTCCAGAAGGTGTCGCTCAAACCAGTGCCAGACTCCAACTACTACTGCTGAGCCCGTTGTGCCGTGCAGTGCCCGTGCGCATTTTCCCGCGCTCGCCTGCCATCCACCTTTTACCGCTCCCGGACAGACAGGGTATTCACCCGAGGTTTTGCATTCTACATATCCTAACACATTGCCTACGTATGGACCAGACCCACAGTTACAATTTTCAACATCTTACAATAGTTTCAACATTTGTTACATTTCAATTCTATTACAATATTGCTTGACATTTGACATAGCATTAATATTCACATTGAAACTTGTTTACAGTTTTCTTAACACAATGGCATGAAACAAAAAACAAATGAAATCAGAACATCAATTACACCAGTTTATCGAAAAATCAGAAAAAAAGTTTACTGATATGTACAATAGTACAGTGTCGTTGTTGTTACAAACTGAATTGGACCATGGGGCCACCGCAACAGGAGGATCAGTTTGGTAGTGTTCCGTCAGGACACTCATGATGTAACCCTTTGCACTTCCGTCAGTGTATAAAACCACTGTTTTCGGATTACGTCTCTCACTGGAACGCCCTTTTGTGTATAATATGTAGCAATTAAAAGGTGTTGTCTGCATTCCCGTATTAAGAAACAAACGGAAACGAATACATATCGGAGAATTATTGTGAGAAGAACCAACAGGCGGTCGCTTTCGGGTCACGAGTGTAGTCGACAAAAGCCTATTAGCTACGTGTAACGAGAATCTGAAACAATCTACTGCAGCGAAGTTGACTCCCACCATTTGATGAGCACATGTCCTGATGTCGTACGTTCTGATGTAGAGAGACTGCGATAGGATGACCTGAAGTTACAAGCTTCCTCAGAACAACTAAGCTGAGTCAAAATAGATAAACTATAGACATGAACATTTTATCACTTCTTTGGAAATTTTATAAGTCAGCGTTACTGATGTTAAAAAAAAGTTACAGTCACGAATAGCATGCCACACATTTTAAAACAGTTTTTGTTAATTTATCTACGGTTCTGTAAATGTATTTACAGTAAAGACATGAGATTAGAGCACACATGATGTAATATCCTTATCTTACAAGACTAGCCCGCATCTCGTGGACGTGCGGTAGCGTTCTCGCTTCCCAAGCCCGGGTTCCCGGGTTCGATTCCCAGCGGGGTCAGGGATTTTCTCTGCCTCGTGATGGCTGGGTGTTGTGTGATGTCCTTAGGTTAGTTAGGTTTAAGTAGTTCTAAGTTCTAGGGGACTGATGACCATAGATGTTAAGTCCCATAGCGCTCAGAGCCATCTGAATCTTACAAGACTCAGGGACTCACTTGTTTGTGTGCAAAGGTCTCGAGGTCGGTTGACGAGTGCAGCAATGCTCGGTATGTTCATAAGGTGTACCCAAGTTTCCAGTAACGAAATTGTAATTTATCCTGTTATTGTAAGCCATCATCCAATATTTCGTGGTTGAAGTGATCTGAAACTATATTTTGATAATGATCGCACGCGCTCCAAGTAGCCAAATGTTGATACACCTTCCCCGCATTGAATGGATACCTTACCCACGTTGAATGGGTATCTCCCTCCCCCCTTCCATAATACATATATCGTCAACTTTCTTGAACTTTATTTATACTTCTTCTAGTTCCCCCTACACAAGATAAAAGATTGCATTAAATATGTTTAGGTGGCAGAAACTTGTTGGATATTGCTTTCACCAGCATAAAAATTTTGAAATATTTACCTTGGATTTTTCTCTTTATAAGAGACGCATGACCACAAAATAGTGTTACGTTGTCCCTATAAATACCGAATCTGCGATTCTTGGTCATCCATCTTTCAGTACGTCATAAAAAATGGAGACTGATAGTCTAAAATGATTCTTTTTTGAAAACTGACAGAGACATCTGTCTTTACAAAGATTGTTGTTGTGGTCTTCAGTCCTGAGACTGGTTTGATGCAGCTCTCCATGCTACTCTATCCTGTGCAAGCTTCTTCATCTCCCAGTACTTACTGCAAATTACGTGCTTCTGAATCTGCTTAGTGTATTCATCTCTTGGTCTCCCTCTATGATTTTTACCCTCCACACTGCCCTCTAATGCTAAATTTGTGATCCCTTGATGCCTCAGAACATGTCCTACCAATCGGTCCCTTCTTATTGTCAAGTTGTGCCACAAACTCCTCTTCTCTCCAATTCTATTCAATACCTTCTCATTAGTTATGTGATCTACCCATCTAATCTTCAGCATTCTTCTGTAGCACCACATTTCGAAAGCTTCTATTCTCTTCTTGTCTAAATTATTTATCGTCCATGTTTCACTTCCATACATGGCTAAACTCCATACAAATACATACAGAAACGACTTCCTGACACTTAAATCTATACTCGATGTTAACAAATTTCTCTTCTTCAGAAACGCTTTTCTTGCCATTGTCAGTCTACATTTTATATCCTCTCTACTTCGACCATCATCAGTTATTTTGCTCCCCAAATAGCAAAACTCCTTTACTACTTTAAGTGACTCATTTCCTAATCTAATTCCCTCAGCATCACCAGACTTAATTCGACTACATTCCATTATCCTCGTTTTGCTTTTGTTGATGTTCATCTTATATCCTCCCTTCAGGACACTGTCCATTCCGTTCAACTGCTCTTCCAAGTCCTTTGCTGTCTTTGACAGAATTACAATGTCATCGGCGAACCTCAAAGTTTTTATTTCTTCTCCACGGATTTTAATACCTACTCCGAATTTTTCTTTGGTTTCCTTTACTGCTTGCTCAATATACAGATTGAATAACATCGGGGAGAGGCTACAACCCTGTCTCACTCCCTTCCCAACCACTGCTTCCCTTTCATGTCCCTCGACTCTTATAACTGCCATATGCTTTCTGTGCAAATTGTAAATAGCCTTTCGCTCCCTGTATTTTATCCCTGCCATCTTTAGAATTTGAAAGACAGTATTCCAGTCAACATTGTCAAAAGCTTTCTCTAAGTCTACAAATGCTAGAAACGTAGGTTTGCCTTTCCTTAATCTTTCTTCTAAAATAAGTCGTATGGTCAGTATTGCCTCACGTGTTCCAATGTTTCCACGGAATCCAAACTGATCTTCCCCAAGGTTGGCTTCTACTAGTTTTTCCATTCGTCTGTAAAGAATCCGTGTTAGTATTTTGCAGCTGTGGCTTATTAAACTGATTGTTCGGTAATTTTCACATCTATCAACACCTGCTTTCTTTGGGATTGGAATTATTATATTCTTCTTGAAGTCTGAGGGTATTTCGCCTGTCTAATACATCTTGATCACCAGATGATAGAGTTTTGTCAGGACTGGCTCTCCCAAGGCCGTCAGTGGTTCTAATAGAATGTTTTCTACTCCCGGGGCCTTGTTTCGACTCAGGTCTTTCAGTGCTCTGTCAAACTCTTCACGCAATATCGTATCTCCCATTTCATCTTCATCTACATCCTCTACCATTTCCAGAATATTGTCCTCAGGTACGTCGCCCTTGTATAGACCCTCTATATACTCCTTCCACCTTTCTGCTTTCCCTTCTTTGCTTAGAACTGGGTTTCCATCTGAGCTCTTGATATTCATATAGGTGGTTCTCTTTTCCCCAAAGGTCTCTTTAATTTTCCTGCAGGCAGTATCTATCTTACTCCTAGTGAGATAAGCCTCTACATCCTTACATGTCCTCTAGCCATCCTTGCGTAGCCATTTTGCACTTCCTGTCGATCTCATTTTTGAGACGTTTGTATTCCTTTTTGCCTGCTTCATTTACTGCATTTTTATATTTTCTCCTTTTATCAATTAAATTCAATATTTGTTCTGTTACCCAAGGATTTCTACTAGCCCTTGTCTTTTACCTACTTGATCCTCTACTGCCTTCACTACTTCATCCCTCAGAGCTACCCATTCTTCTTCTACTGTATTTCTTTCCCCCATTTGTGACAATTGTTCCCTTACGCTCTCACTGAAACTCTGTACAACCTCTGGTTTAATCAGTTTATCCAGATCCCATCTCCTTAAATTCCCACCTTTTTGCAAAGCTTAGTTAAGCTTTAATATGGGTTCTACATAACATCATACAAGATAGTCGATGAAATTATTCAGCGAAGATGCGTATTTGCCGCTTTAGTTTTGTGGTCGATGAAGAAAATTTGATTCGTCTTTTCTCAAAATTATGAAGTCATTCTCCATTTGTGAAGCCATCGTTAAATAATGGCATTACATTTTCTTCAGGCATTTGAAAAGAACTTTGTTTTGAGTCTTTTCCCTGTGTGTAACTCTGCGTAAAAGATTCTCTTATGTTCAGAAGTTCTGTAACGCGAAGTTTAGGAACAAATTTCATTTGCAAACCTTTAATTCCATTAGTAAAGGTGTGGGCATGAGTAAAGGTACGTAGCAAGAAGCACCGTTTCACATTCTACTACATGGAGCGCTTCTTTCACGAATTTGCACTGACGACTTTCCTTCTGCGTGACGATTTATGCCTTTTATTGAACTGTATACAGGTACGCGAACCAGCGTACTGCGAAGCGTTACAGTACTTATTATTTGGCAGTGACAGAAGCTTGATGTGTATCGTCACTTTTGCTGAAATTCTGAATTACTGCAATTTTTATGGTTGAATGAAAAGGGTAAATAGAAATCTTCAGAAAATTTCTTGTACTGTTCTGATGACGGTATAGCTTACCCAAGCTTTTTTTCCCGACATAGCTCGAGGCTTTATTTTTCTATGCTGTATTTCCGTTCATGCATTATTTAACAGTCAAATTTTTTACGCTAACTAGCAGAAACTTTTAATGGCTTCTACAAGAGTTGCTACAACTTCGTAGAATTGCAAATCGTTTTGCAGACAGACGCGGACATTCAAATTGGCGGCCACGTTAATTGGATTTCAGATAAAACAACTTCCGATTCTCTGTTCGAACGTGAGATGTGTTGCAGTACATACCGGTGACTTCGAACGAAGCACATCAATCCTTAATACACATTTGAAGTTCGCATGCCAGTCGTCGAGAAACGATTTCCTTTGACTAGATCTTCACCACTGAACGTTCGTTTCCAGATCCGTTGAACGGACAGGTGGGATTTTGCATACTCAGAAAATTTGTTTCCAGTTTGGTAGTGTACACGAATCAGTTGGCAAATGCACTAGCTAGTTTATTTCTAGAGAATTCGACGTTTCTCCAAACGAACCACTACGTACTCACGGACAGCGAAGTACCTTAAATCGTGCCCAGAATTTGGCGAGTACAAGTGGAGTAAAAATCGGAAATTAGCTTATCTTTCTGCCATTTCCTACTTCCAAGTCTATGTTGTGCATAGATACGCATCAAACATTATGCTGAAATGGAATTATTACAATGGATATGGATCGAAATTGGACATTTTGCTGGCGTAAAGTAGGGAAGGAAGATTCTGCTGGGAGCTTACCGAAGGATATCGACATCAGATAGGGTGAACAAGTAATTCACAGGGCCTTAACGGAGACGCGGGAAGTATATACACCGTTATGCTAGATGGAATGTCGGTTATAGCTTGGAAAGCATGGAAGGTACTCTGAAAGTTCATTACGGCATTAAATTAAATAATTCGAAGACTAAGAGCATGAGTATGGGTAAACACAATACCAAGAGTGAAACCATGTTTGATGTTTCCGAATCAGAAAATGTAGAAGTTGCATAATTCACATGTAACAGTTCACAACATTGACAGAGTGGAACAAATATTAAAATATCTAGAAATCTGGTGAAATTAGCACTCTACAAGAGAAACGATGAGCTCTCCTAAAATAATATAATAATAGCGCCGAGCAAACGAGAACTGAAGCCTTGTCTTTAACGTGTTTTTAAGAACATGGTAATGATATCGCGGCCTGCCTAAAGATGTTGCGCTTTTGATATTTCATAAGTCCCAAATTGCGACAATTGGTACTTCATGATCTCCATACCACTATATTCCGTCGCTGAGGTCATTAACGCCCGCCTACGCTGTGGCGCTCGTCTCGGAGATACGCCAGTTTGAATCCACGTGGTGGAACAAAATTTTCATTGCCGGTAGTTGACCGGCAAGATGTTGTTGGCTGCTGGTGTGATTTTTCCTGATCATCAGTCTTTGCGCCATTGTCCAGGATTAACTTCCAAGCCTCTCTGCATTGTCTCATGAAGTGAGGGCGGGTGACACTGTTGAAGGTGATCCGCCGTCAAATGGGAACGTTAAGCTAGGCGGCACCCTGCGCGCTTTGAGAGGAACAGGCTATGTGCCGGCCCTGCGTTTCATCCTCTTCTTCCTCTCATCATCATTACACAACACAAAGATCACACTCTATACGCATATATTGCACTCACCTACACTCCACAAATACAACATACGTCAGAACTCTCACATATCCGCAAGGAAAAGGGCCAATGCGTGGAGGAAGAACATCACTTCTGCTAGGCGGGTGAACACGCCCTGTGGGGCGCCGGCCGATATGGCCGAGCGGTTCTAGGCGCTTCAGTCTGGAACTACGCGACCGCTACGGTCGCAGGTTCGAATCCTACCTCTGGCATGGATGTGTGTGATGTCCTTAGGTTAGTTAAGTTTAAGTAGTTCTAGGGGACTGATGACCTCAGATGTTAAGTCCCACAGTGCTGAGAACCACACCCTGTGGGATATCTCGGTCAGCGGTGCCATACATTTCACTTAATCCTTCAGTCTCCTTACTGATAAAATTTCTTTTTTTTTTTTTTAATGTTCGGAGGATTATTGCTTTATTCCCTGCTCCCCTCTGAATCTATGCCAACATGCGGCCAATATGGTGATGATGCAAAACATTATTTGAACAGTTTTTATTCCTAGCAGCGTAGGTCGTGCAGATACCGTATCATGTCATGATGCGCTCTGAAGAAAAGAAAGTTTGGATAAATTTTTTCTATACATAATTGATAGCATATTTGCTAGCACTCTCGAGATGTCACCTGCCTGCTGGTAGAATTTCTTGTTAGAAAGTAGGCAGTTTTTGTTCATTTTGTGTGTGTGTGTGTGTGTGTGTGTGTGTGTGTGTGTGTGTGTGTGTGTGTGTCTGTTTATGTGCATGTGTTTGAAGAACCTCATACGGGAATAGCTAACTGGAGAACAAAAGACCTCCAGCCTAACTGGGATGCATCGCCGGTAGACGTGCTGCAAGGCACGAAGCCGTCTCAAATTACTGTTCTTCCTCTAATTACGTTTTATTGCTGCAACTCTGCTAATTACATGTGCACCGCCGGCTACGGTCGCAGGTTCGAATCCTGCCTTGGGCATGGACGTGCGTGATGTCCTGAGGTTAGTTAGGTTTAAGTAGTTCTAAGATCTAGCGGACTGATGACATCAGAAATTAAGTCTCATAGTGCTCAGAGCCATTTGAACCATCTGGACCATGCGCACCTACATGCGTGAAGTGTCGGACATTATAATGTACTGGACACCTCGGTTTAATGTCTTTTTGTAGTTTGCTGAAAGGCTACGTGGAATAGTTTGCATTACTTACATTTGTCAATACAACGTTATCACGTGCACAAAGTCAAGCACAAACAAAATCTCCTGCACTGAAAGCAATGTTTTGCTTGTATTTCCATCTTGTATTTAACTTTTTCCATTTTTGTGACTTCAGCTGACGTGCAGATATCACAACAGAGCCAATATGCGGTCTGTATACCGGACGCTGTAATCTCTAGAGAAGGAAAACAGAACTCCAGTACTGGATCCGAATCCAATTACGTATTCCCGATGAGCAGTGTAGGCCTATGTTCATCAGAATGATTTGCAATTCCGCAGCTCCTGTGAGCCCCTTGTGCAGCTGGTATTGGTCGTTGCCTGCAAATGCGATTGCTGGAATCTAATAAATAATGCATTGACATGACTGCAGGATGCAGTGAGCACAGCTCATCAGACAGATTTTGAAAACAAGTCCGCAGCCGGTGTTCCATACTCATACAAATTTTGCCAGACTTATACGAGGGCGCGCTCAGAAGTAATGCCTCGAATTTTTAAATGAAAACTCTTGAAGTTTTTTTAATGAAACAAACGTTGTTAACAATCTACATCTTTTATTTTTCAGGTTAACATATTTGTTTGTCAACATAGGCACCCAGGCAACGAACTCATTTCTCCCAAGCAGAGGCCAGTTTGTTGATACCGTCACTGTAAAATGTTTGTTGATGGAGGTATAGCCCACCTCTGCTTCCACCGTTTCATCACTATCAAAGTCCGCCCCGGGTAGCTAAGTGCTCAGCGCGACAGAATGTCAATCCTAAGGGCCCGGGTTCGATTCCTGGCTGGGTGGGAGATTTTCTCCGCTCAGGGACTGGGTGTTGAACTAATCATCATCATTTCATCCCCATCGACGCGCAAGTTGCCGAAGTAGCCTCAAATCGAAAGACTTGCACCCGGCGAACAGTCTACCCGACGGGAGGACCTTGTCACACGACTTTTTTTTATCACTATCAAAGTCCTCGAAGATGTTCTTTAAGTTCTGGAAACAGACAAAATCGAATGCTACCAAGGTGGGACAGCATGCAGGGTGATCAATGACAGGGACCCCAGGGCGTCGGACTGTTGCGGATGTCGCAGCGCTCGTGTGTGTGTTGGCATTGTCAGGCTGAAGGACAGCGTGCTCAGTGTGCGGAAGAATTCTTCGAAACTCACAGTTTCTCGCGCACCAATAGAGTTGCGTTACACATCACCATGTTAGACTCTACAATTCTGAGTTGCAAATATAAAGACATGAAGAATGACAAAATGCAATATTATTAATGTTTGTTTTATTTAAAAAGCCTTAAAAGCTTCCACATAAAAAATTAGGAGGCATTACTTTTCAGCACGCCCCGTAGATGAAAACACTCAACGATAAGGTCACGTGAATTCCATTCTCCATAGTTACGTTTATGTGAGGCTATTCTACTCGCGCCACAGCACAGGCAGGCGGTAATGACCTCAGCTACGGAAGCTAGTGGTATCGAGATTATGAAGCACAAACGGTCGCAATTTGTGACTTCTTAAATGTCAAACACGCAACATGTTTAAGGAAGCCGCGATATCATTACCATGTTCTTAAAAGTATTATGTCATTACTCGAAAATTTGCAAGCTGCAGACAGAATACTTAAAACTTTATAAGTGTTATATCTTCCCAAAATATGTGTTTGTAGAATCAGATAAGTCTTACATTATGTCAACTGATTCTTCATAATCTCCACACTAGCATTGTCGTACAGCTGCAGTATTAAAAAATATTTTGAGATAAACACAAAAAATAAGAACAGTGAACGCGAACATTGGAAGTACACATCTTTATGCAACTTTGGAATCTAAACCATCCGCTATTCCGTACCATATTGTTCCACCGCAAACCATGTAATGTGCTTGGAGCCTCCTTGTACCCCACCACACTTCCACATCACGGCACTGAGCTCATGCAGTTTCTGATTACAGAGCCTGTGACGATGCCCCGCAGGCTTCAACTAGCTACAACTATTGTCTGTCGGATTCGTGTAGCAGATTTCGTAGGACAAGGCCGGGCAAATGCAGTATCTTTGGTGCGGGCGCTCTGATGTTCACAGTGCACCCTTCCCCCCTCCCCCCCTGACAGTGACAGTAACCAGTCTACCAACCTCATAACTGCATGCGTGTAGTCATGCGGATTTTTGGTCTTGTGTCGTTAGAATTGTCTATGTTAAGATGGCGTTTGCGGTTGCTGTATCCCCTGACGACACAGCCACCAACTATACATTTGGGTAGCGCTGGTAGCAGCAGCTCCAGCCCGCTAACGATGCTTCCTCTTAAGCTCAGGTAGAAACAATCCGAAACAATGCCCAAGTACGCCGGATTGTTTACAACCCATAAATTACGATGTAACGAGAAAGAACATTATTTTCTGTTTATTACTTGAGTTTTGTTGTTGCTGTGGACTTCAATCCAAGGCTGGTTCGATGCAGCTCTCCATGCCAGTCTATCCTGTCTTCATGTCTGTGTAACTACTGCAACCTACATTGATTTGAATTTGCTTAAGTATTCAAACCTTTGTTTCCCTCTACAATTTTATACCCCCCCCCCCCCCCACACACACACACGCACTTCCCCTATTACCAAACTCACTGGACCTTGATGTCTGCCGGCCGCGGTGGTCTAGCGGTTCTGGCGCTGCAGTCCGGAGCCGCGGGACTGCTACGGTCGCAGGTTCGAATCCTGCCTCGAGCATGGGTGTGTGTGATGTCCTTAGGTTAGTTAGGTTTAAGTAGTTCTAAGTTCTAGGGGACTTATGACCTAAGCTGTTGAGTCCCATAGAGCTCAGAGCCATTTTTTGGTGTCAGTTCACGAACCATTTTTGAACCTTAATGTCTCAGTATGTATCCTGACAACCTATCCTGTCTTTCAGTGAAATTATTCCAAAGATTTCTTTTTGCGCCAGTTCCATTCGGAGCATAAAATTACAAAAGTTTATATTATCTTCTCATGCGAACTCGCTGTTTCACTTCCTTCACAAAAGAATTTCTAATGCTTCAATTTATATTCGGTGTTAATAAATTTCATTTCCTCAGAAACACTTTTCTTGAAATTGCCAGTCTGCATTTCATATCCTATCTGCTGCCGCCATTAGTTATTTTTCTGCTCAAATAGCAAAGCTGATCTCCAACTTGCAGTGTCTCATTGCGTAATCTTATTTCCTCAACCCAACTGATTTAAATCGACTACATTCCATTGTCATTGTTTTACCTTTGTTTATATTTATTATATAATGTCTTTTCATGACACTGTCCACTAGGTTCAACTGTCCTAAGTCCTTCGTCATCTCTGACGGAATTACGATGAGATCTGCAAACCTCAAATTTTTATTCCTTCTCCCTGAACTTTAATTTCCTTTCCAAATTTTTCTTGGTTTCCTTTACTGCTTGCTCTGTGTATAGGGTGAACAACAATGTGGAAAGGCTTCAATTTGGCTTCACATCCATCTCAACTACTGCTCCCATTTCATGAGCTTGTCTATAAATTACAGTCTGATAGGAAATAACTTCCACTTTTGTTTATAACTTGTGTTTATTTTGTTGTTATATTCCATAAAATAAAAGTACTACCACACGTTTCAAACTTTCATTCTGGAAAATATAATTTGAGTGAGACGTGTCGATCTTCCAGCATCACGAACACATGCCTGGCGAGAAGAACAAACATAAAAGAAAAAAAATTGTTTTTCATATAGATCCAGGTTAGAATTTACAAGTGCAATGTCTGTAAAATACGAGTTTTCCCGTACGCAGACGATCCCACTACGGAAGTAAAGTTATTAGCCGGCCCAAGCCTGCACCGCAGGAATATGAGAGGAGGAAAGCCTAAATAAAGAAAAGAAAGAAAGCTGGTGGGATAAAAAAACTTGGTCTCTGCTGGGCGGGAATAGGACGCCGTGAATGGCAGCGGCCGGGGCCTGCGATGATGGAAGACCCGCCGCCGTCAATCCTGCGCCACAGACGTGCGCTCCCCCCCCCTCCCCCGCCACCCCCACCCCACAGGGCAGGAATTTTGATTGCGAAAGTGTCGGAGGAGGCGCAATATCTCAGCCCGTCTGCCTCGTTTTGTTACGCTTCTCACGCTAGGGTTCCGTATTGTTGCACCTGTGGCCGTAATTTCCTTTACAAGAGTACAAAGCTTGTATCATCTTGACAGGCGGTTCCCTGTTTGTGGCGCTTAGTAGAGGGAAGAAGTGCTGTTGTCCACGGGTGTAGCACATACAGGTAGAGCGCTTGCAGAATTACTTGCCCCCTAGCCGTGAAGACAGCGTGGTAGGGGAGTGGGCATTGGAATTGGTGGGGGTTCCCTTGCGGGTGGGCCAGCGCCGTAGGGGAGGTGAAGTTCTACAGGTGAAGCCTTCAAACAAACGCCTAGCTACCACTTTCTTAGCTATAGCTAGCGAGTCTGTGAACGATAGTATTTACAGGTTTTGCCAGTTGGACCAATAGTTTGACAGGTCTACCGTTTATTTTTTGAAATTCAGTACTCTGAAATTGCAACTGAAGGAGCTATTTATTTTCACCTGACTTGTAAACCTTTCTTTCTTTGCCTTGTTACCATGTTAAAATCAGCTTGTTCACCAAAACACAGCAGAGATCTCACAATTTCATATCACTAACACGCTAGTGCAGGTGCAAATTCAACAGTATGCCGTCTATTGTTAAACAAAACTTCGAGGCACTAACGGAGGTCAATAGCTTACGAAAATCACATTTTCCGTATAAAAATAAACGTTCAGTTTCTTCACTTACATTGTTTCAAACCCATACTAATTGTCATTTCACCAGCTATCAATGGCCTTTTAAAGAATTACATTATTTTAATGAAAAATCTGTAGTTACTCATATGTCTCAGCAGATAATAAAGTGTTTCATGTTAACTATATGTGTGCTATCATTTGTCAAACACACGTTTCGATATCTTGATCCAGTGATGACATTTGATCGATGTTATGAATTTCACTTTCACCATGCCGTTTGCACATGCGAGTGGACGTGAATGCAATACATACAGTCCATTTCCTCGAGACTGGAGACAGATATAGAACTTATCTCAAGTTTAAACAACTTTGTTTGCTACATCTTGTATGCAGCAATGTATGACCTAACAGGCACCAAACGTCAACTAATTGCAGACTACTAAAATTCCATGCAGTACCTTACTCATGTCAAACTATGACCATTAAAGAAATGGTAAGCAGTTCATGATGAAACTGACAAATGAGGCATGAGACGCTACGGAATCAATCTTTCTACTGAATAGTTCCTTTGCCGGCCGCTGTAGCCGAGCGGTTTTAGGCGTTTCAGTGCGGAATTGTGCTACTGCTACAGTCGCAGGTTCGAATCCCGCCTCGGGCATGGATGTGTGTGATGTCTTTAGGTTAGTTATGTTTTTAGTATTTCTAAGTCTAGGGACTGATGACCTCAGACGTTAAGTCCCATTGTCCTAAGAGTCATTAATAGTTCCTTTAAAATCGTTTGAGAAAGATTACAGACCAGCCAGCGTGCCCACACCTCCTTTCCTGCAATGTAGCGAATGCTGTCCGAGAATCTTTCGTTCTTAACGTACGAAGCACATAGGTCAGTAGGTGGCAGCAAACGGTGGTAGCCCCCCTTTGGATCAAAAGGCTGTCCTCGTCCAGCGCTGAGTGCGACAGCGCGTTTCTGCACAGAGACCGCGTTATCTTACGCGAGCTCTACGTGTAAATAAGTGCAACCAAGGAGTACATGACAATTTCTCGGCATGGCCGTGAGTATGTTTCTCGGCCAACAATATAAACTCTTTAGCCTCCTTTCAGATCCAAGTTCTGGGTGAGGAGGCTCACATTTTGCTATTCCCTTCCCTCCCCCAACAGAACTTGTAGATAACCCCACTTTTATTATGCCACAGAAACCTATGATATCACAGTACAAAATCTACTGATATGACAATAATAAATTGTTGAGATCATTGCGAAGCACATTGCTTTAACATAAATTCTAAGGAACTGCACTTCAGGGAAATACATAACTAGAAAATCATTCGCCGAAATACTTTAAATCTGTGTTTGTCATGCAACTGATTTATGAACTTTAAGGGCAAGATATTCTCCTAATTCTGACGACATCATAACTTACAATAAGTATACAATCGCCGTTATCAGTATTTCAGTTGGTTCTACGGCAGTGAATACGGCAGTCTTTATCCTATGACTAAGCGGGTATGTAAATGAAAGAAGTGCTATTACGTTCAGCCGTTTCTGCCTGCATTTGAGAAAGATTTCTTATTTTTTCCTTAGTGTAGGATCTTTTCCTGTACATTCCTTTATTCAGTTTCCTGTGATTTGCCAGTTCTTCCTGTGAAGTCACCAAGCGTACTGGGTTTGTCGTTGGCAGAGGGTATGCTCAGCATATGAATGGGCACCTGGATCGCTTTTAGCAGATGGTCAGCTCGCAAGATTGTCCACGTCAACAGCATCCTGTGTTAAACATAGACTGTAATTTTGTAGAAACTTGAGTGACAAATGTAGAAATACATAAAAATATGGGCTGATGGGAGAGGAGAGACTCCCATGCACCGCACCCCCCACCGCCCGCTTGGAAAGGCACCTGTCCGCCGAACGTCCGTGTACATGTGCTATAATATCAGAGTCAACCACAAGTATTTTACATCCATAAACTGCTTAGTATTTGGGAATAGGTGTCAGATAGAGGGTGCCCAATACGGTCAATAGATTAGATAAGACCTTTTCTTTACAGTCCACATCTCTTCTTATATATTTATTCATACACTTGGCCTAATAAAATTGCTCATTTATCACGTTATTTTGAAACTCTTCCAATGTAACCAATAAGTTTTCCTTTCCAGTCCCAGAAAACATTGTCCGTACATGAAATTCTGAGGCCGATGGCAATGTCTTGCCTATTTTCAGCAGCCTCGGTGGCTGCTCCCCACCACTTTGATCTTTTGATTTCATGTGAAGTGCTGAACCGACGTCTTATCTACAGTAGTAGATTGATGCACTAAACCACTTGCGTTAGTTTCAAAACGCTGAAAATTGCTGAGAATTTTGTTTTTGCATTTGTTCAGCAAACGCATTAATTTTGCCCATAGATTTCTGTTAGTTATTGATACGTTCGGTACGCTCCATTCTAATACGCTTAAGGCGTCAGTTTTAAATGCCATTGTTTGTTTTCCCTATGTTTTCATTTTTTGGTCGCACTTCTAAGACAGCCATAGCATGCAAAATTTTCAGGGAAAGAATGATCACGTTGAGCGCAGTAATCCATTTCCTAAATGGGGAAAATGAAATAAATCGTTATCAACCATCACTAACTATTGATGTATTTCTACTGCCAATAAACCAAACGAAACTAAGAATTTTACAACTGTGTGATCTTCCAGTTTATCCGTTAGAACGAAACACTTACAATAAGACAACTATAAGGAGACATTATACAGTTCTATTTCGCTTGTGTGGTCGTTACTTACCTTGAGTCTTTCTCGGCAATGGTGAACTCACCCACTTCCACTGGTTACTTCGCTTCGCTCGGGGTCATAGCGATATACTCAGACTAAGACCATGGTTATTAGCAGGCTAAAGAAGTCATATGAATTGGCCTGAAACAGATGGAACATTTCCACTGTTGCATCGGCTTGGCGGATGTTTGGAATCTGCCAGGAAGTTTCATATCAGCGCACACTCCGCTGCAGAGTGAAAATCTCATTCTGGAATCATCAGGAATAGTTGCAGCGTTGTGTCCTTCAAGATGCAGAAAACCAGTTGCAGCACAATACCCGATCTTATTAATGGGATGTTCCGTTTCATTCTGCCTCCCCTAGCAGCGAGCTATGATAGGGTGGTATTGGGAATATAAATGTGTAGCAGGATTGCAGACATTTACCTGAAAACAAACAATTATTTACAAAAATTTACTTTTCAATCGTTATAAATGGTTCAAATGGCTCTAAGCACTATACGACTTAACATCTGAGGTCATCAGTCCCCTCGAACTTACAACTACTTAAACCTAACTAACCTAAGGACATCACACACATTCATGCCCGAGGCAGGATTCAAACCCGCGACCGTAGCAGCAGCGCGGCTCCGGACTGAAGCGCATAGAACCGCTCTGCCACAGCGGCAGGTTCAATGTTACATTTATGACATTATTCATAAATGTTTAATTGTACTGAACATACTTTAGAAAGTGCTGATGATCAGCTTGTAACAGGAGAATCTGAGTAAAAATTTTAAATTGCAGTCATGAGTAGGGTCAAATAGCTTCTAAATATCGAGTGAGAACATCGACCGATAGTAAATTAAAAAAATCGGCTTTTCAAGGTTTGGAGCCCATAAAAGCCAAAATTGTTGTAGATGGACAAATTGAACGCACAACTGAAAGAGTTTAAATATGAAGGGTGAAGTTTTAAATGTCCCAAGTAAGATGACGTAGAGCTGTGATTGGCCAGATTCAGACATTTCTATTGAACCATACAATGTAAATTAAAAGATAATGCATGGAATAGAATCTTACCTAAACCTAACAAAGTAATAGCTTTGCCTTTGTTGCTGAAAAGCAGCGATTGATGGACGCTAACATCATATCAATTACAAAAAATCGAATATTCAGAGATGAAGTTGCTCCGCTTTGTAGCGGGGTATTCATTACTGGACCATAAACGAAATATTGATATTAGACGAAATCTAAAATAATTATAACTAATACAACTGTCATTGAAAAATACAGACTGAACTGGATAGACGATGTTCAACATATGCCTAACAATAGGACAGCTAAAGCTGTGATGTTACACAACGCGATAGAAAGGAAAAACGTCAGGCGTTGTTTAAGCAGATGGCGTGAACGATTCTGAGGCGGAACAGGCCAAAAAACCTAATTATTGAGGATTGCGATGATGATGATTTAAAACTTTATCACAGCACCTGTGTGTAGGACACCTTGATGGAATCCATGTAGACTATCTACACAAAAGTATCTGGGACCTCTTATGCAGTATGGAATTGACCACTAAATGCCACCAGAGGCAGACCCGCCAGTATAAAATGATGTGGGGGGGGGGGGGGGGGAGAGGATTGTGTTGTCAATACAGAAGCAGTGACAGCAGAATGGGTCGCTAAGGAGGGCTCATTGACTTGGAACGTGGACTAATCATTGGATGTCAACTGAGTAATAAATCTATAAGGAACATTTGAGGTCTGCTCAAGTCGACTGTTAAGTGGATACGCGAAGAGACAACCGCAGTTAAACCAAGACCAGACAGACCTCGTGTACTGACGGACAGGGACCGTCAAGCATTACAGACGCTGGTTGTAAAAGGTCGCAGCATCGAAGGAGTCACTCTTGAATTTCAAAGTGCTTTCAGCAGTGGAGTTAACACAATGGCTGTGGGCATGGAGTTAAGAACAATTGACAACAATGGTCGAGGAGCTCCGCACAAGTCACACATTTCTGTAGGCAAGGGTAAGCTATACTTGAGGTGGCGTAAAGTGCGACACCACTGGACAATGGATGACTGAAAACGAGTGATTTGGAGCGATGAATCACGGTGTGCCCTATAGTAAACCAACGGAAGGGTTTTTGTTTCGTGAATGCTTGGAGAACGCTACCAGCCATCATGTGTAATGACATCAGTGAAGTTCAGAGGAGGTACTGTTGCGATATTGTGATGTTTTTCGTGGTTAACGTATGATTCCATTACCGCATTCGAGAAAACGCTGAATGCGCAAGGATATGAACATGTTTTATAGCATTGTCTGCTTCAAGCAGTAGAGAAACAATTCGAAGACGATTATTGATATCAGCACGACAATACACCCTGTCATGAAACAGCATCTGTGAGGCAATGGTTTGTGGACAATAACATTCCTGAAATGTACCGGCCTGCCCATGGTTCTGACCCAAACCCAATCGCGCCAGCAGACTTCAAGCCGCCATAAGGGCGAGGGATGGGCACACCCCATCTTAATGTCTAATAGATACGTGAGCATTCGTGAGCAGATAGTGTAGCTGTAGTAAAACACTACCAACAACATGCAGAGTCACGCGCCGCTGATATTTTGAGATTAAACAAAATATTCTTTGTGTCTGAGTGTCATTTAATCTGAATGACCACCTGACAGTAGGCTGTGTGGACGATATGCACAGTGTCAAAATTAATAAAATAAGAAGGGGTAAACAACATAAATGTGTGCTTGCTTTCCCGTTAGTATCGATATTTTAGGTCCACCTCAGTAGCTGAGTCGTCAGCATGTTTGATTACTGGGTTCAATTCCCGATACTGCCAGTGAATTTTCCTTGGTCAGAGAACTGGTACAGCCTCGTGAGACTACCGGAGGAGATGCCCTTCACATTATTAGCGGTTCCAAGATCAAGAAACTCGACCGAGCCCAGGCAGAGCATGCTGGCCATACGCCTCTCCATACGGCATCCGAAGACGTCACTGACAGGGTATGACACGGCGGTCGGTCGGCCCCGATTGGCCCATACAGACCAGGACGTGCAACTTTTACCGGCATTATAAAACACTATTTTCGCTGTGAAGACTCAGAGTGACTGTGGAATTCTTTAGCATGGAGTAATTTAATTTCAGTGTACATAATAAAAAGAAAGTAGAACTAACGTTACCTTGGCGATTAAACGACCGCAGTTCCGTGAAAATACTTGTTTTTAAAAAATGCTGCAGAGCCGAAGCATTTGCTTGAGCAGATGGGCGGCTCGCTGGTAAATCCGCATTAAGGGAGCCAGACTGCAGCTGACTCTCAAGTTGGTCTCTGGCCTCTCAGAGCGATCGGCGCGCACTCTTGCAGAAGAGCCCGCAAATTGCTAAGGGATGGCGGACGCCAGCCGAATCGCAAAGAAGAGCTCTGTAGTCCAAACAAACAGCTGCGTCCTGCAGGTGGCGCACTCAGGGCCCGAGATTGCCCTGCTCGCTGCTCCGCAGTTTGCTTTGGTAGCCATTGAAAAACATTACATGTTCTTCATAAAACTGTTTCCTTTAATTTGCATCAGAAACGAGACGTCCTTTGTACATAACTCCTCTTTAGTTCATTTTAATGAAACTAACCAGTTGCCAGTTAAACGTCACCTGTAATTGATGGTTACTAGGACATCGGCTATCCAGCATGAAATGAAAATTAAAATTTCTGTAGGCGTCACTTTTGCATTTAATTTATTTATGCAACCAGTTTCGGTGTTCCATTACATCATCTTCAGCCCCCTTGACCAGTGTAAGCTGGGAGCAATCCAATCTCCTGCGCAGTCATGACAGGAGCTAACATTATTTAACTGGTGTCCGTAGATCTCTGGTTTCCACGACACTACCATTTCGTTCATCAACCGACCACAATCAGGACCACATTCAACATTGTTCTGACAGTCGTCAGCTCATGAACGAAAGGATTCTGTCGTGTAAACCAGAGATCTACGGACACCAGTTATATAATATTGGCTCCTGTCATGACTGCGCAGGAGATTGGATTCCACCCAGTTTACGTTGGTCGAAGGGGCTGAAGATGGTGTAAAGAAACACCGAAATTAGTTGCATAAATAAATTACATGCAAAAGTGAAGGCTGCAGGTGTTTTAATTTTCGTTTCAGTTGCCAGTTATGTTGTACAGGGTGGCCAAGACAAAAGAGGCCCTGTTTACAATGAACGTGATATTCGAAGCTATCTGAGTGTTGTTATTTCCCAACACTAGGGAGGCGCTCGAGGAGGGTCACGTGACGTCACGTGATGTTGAGTGCCGATATAGTGATCAGTGCTACGCTCGTCAGTTGTAAATTTGAAGCTCATTGTAAATACATTTCTGCATAATGGCTTTTACAATCGATCAATCGAACAAAGAGCGTTTATTGTTGAAACCTTTTTGATGTAAATCGTTTAAGCTTAAATCGTTTAAAACGTTACATATTTCACGAAAAAATATCGAGGGACAGCTGCTATTGCAAAAAATGTTGTGCAGAAACTGTTCACTAAATTTAGGTCAACAGGTTCAGTCGATAACGCCAAACGGAACCGTGTAAAGAAAGTTTGTTTCACCGGAAAATATTGAACGTGTTGACGAGAATATGGTAAGAAGTCCACGGAAATCAGCTAGACGTCTATCTTCCAAACTAAACACCAAACGAACGCCATACCAGAACATTTTGAAGCTGTTACATACGCGAGCATAGAAAATAAGAGAGATGCAAGCGTTGAAACCTACGGTTTACTACCAATAACAACACTATTGCGTATGGTTACTCACGCATGTGTGCGTGGTTTCACATTAGCGGGTACGTGAACTCTCAAAACACACACTATTGGTCAACAGACAATCCCAGGGATCGTTTTGAGCTGCCTCTGGATGATTTCCATTCGGCGCATCTTACTCCGCTGATTCCATAACCCGTCAGAAACATTCGCACCATTGCCATCACTTGCGACAAAGTTCGGTACAAAATCAATGACAAACAATCTATCTCGCGATGGTACTTTATTAAAATGACCGGTTTCGGCCTAGGGTTAGGCCATATTCAGACAGCACTATCAGCTGAAGTTGACCTCAGTCGCCGAAACTGCTCAGTTCAGTGACTAAGATCAGCTGACTGTTCTACGCATCGTCAACTTCAGCTGATTGTGCTGTCTGAATACGGCCTAACCCTAGGCCGAAACCGGTCATTTTAATAAAGTACCATCGCGAGGTAGACAGTTTTTCATTGATTTTATATAGATTACAAGATCCCTGCTTCCCGAAACGTTATCAAAAATTTTGAACAAAGTTCGAAGTTGTAAGACCGCCTTGCACCATATCTACGGCATCTACAGGGCTTTTCAGAGGGTATTTTTTACTGTAGGTCGTAAACGGTTGGTCCTCACATGTGGGGGTCTGTTCAAAATGCACTGACGGGAAAAAAAATTGCGATGCCAGAAAGCAGTTAATTACAGTAAAGCAGTTTCTGGAATATGTATGTCTAAGTAACACATTTAAGGGATTAACGTTGAAACATGATGGGTTAATGTAAGCGCGAAATAAGCCATTATAAATTTGAATTGCTGGTACATTAACAACCGGTGTAACCGCCAGAACAATAAATGCAAGCATGGAAACGTGCGAGCCTCGATTTGTACAGGCGCCGGATTTCAGTGTATATGACTGAGTTCCGTGCCTGCCGCACTTCGTTTGTCAGGACGGTTAAGGCTTCTTGTCGATAACGCTGGAGCCGTCATCCGATGATGTCCCATGTGTGCTCGATTGAAGACAGATATGGTCTTCGAGCAGGTCAAGGCAACATGTCGGCACTCTGCAGAGCCTGATGGTTACAACAGCGGTATGTGAGCGAACGTTATCCTGTTGGAAAACACCCCCTGGAATGCTGCTCATGAATGGCAGCTCGACAGGCCAGACCACCAGAATGACGTACTAATTTGCAGCCAGGGTCAGTGGGATAACCACGGAAGTGATCCTGCTGTTGCACGAAATCGCACCCCAGACAGTAACTCTAGATACAGGTCCAGTGCGTCCAGCATGCAGACAGGTTGGTTTCAGGCTCTCAGATAGACTCCTTTTTACGCCGCGTTATTTTAGGGGGAGAAGGCGTTCGCGCCTTACAGCGTATAAAGCTATTGATAATATAGCTACTACTACGAAGAGCGGAGTAGGTGCGCAAGTTATTCTTAGTGGTCCTTTCAGTGTTTTGTGGATGCGTACTGAATTTTAGACTTACCAATGCTGATGCAGTAAATGAAGCAGGCAAAAAGGAATACAAACGTCTCAAAAATGATATCGACAGGAAGTGCAAAATGGCTAAGCAGGGATGGCTAGAGGACAAATGTAAGGATGTAGAGGCTTGTCTCACTTGGGGTAAGATAGATACTGCCTACAGGAAAATTAAAGAGACCTTTGGAGAGAAGAGAACCACTTGTATGAATATCAAGAGCTCAGATGTCAACCCAGTTCTAAGCAAAGAAGGGAAGGCAGAAAGGTGGAAGGAGTATATAGAGGGTTTATACAAGGGCGATGTACTTGAGGACAATATTATGGAAATGGAAGAGGATGTAGATGAAGACGAAATGGGAGATACGATACTGCGTGAAGAGTACGACAGAGCACTGAAAGACCTGAGTCGAAACAAGGCCCCGGGAGTAGACAACATTCCATTTGAACTACTGATGGCCTCGGGAGAGCCAGTCATGACAAAACTCTACCATCTGGTGAGCACGATGTATGAGACAGGCGAAATACCCTCAGACTTCAAGAAGAATATAATAATTCCAATCCCAAAGAAAGCAGGTGTTGACAGATGTGAAAATTACCGAACTATCAGTTTAATAAGTCACAGCTGCAAAATACTAACACGAATTCTTTACAGACGAATGGAAAAACTGGTAGAAGCCGACCTCGGGGAAGATCAGTTTGGATCTTACGACTTATCTTAGAAGAAAGATTAAGAAAAGGCAAACCTACGTTTCTAGCATTTCTAGACTTAGAGAAAGCTTTTGACAATGTTAACTGGAATACTCTCTTTCAAATTCTGAAGGTGGCAGGGGTAAAATACAGGGAGCGAAAGGCTATTTACAGTTTGTACAGAAACCAGATGGCAGTTATAAGAGTCGAGGGGCATGAAAGGGAAGCAGTGGTTGG
Source organism: Schistocerca cancellata (assembly GCF_023864275.1). Lineage (NCBI taxonomy): Eukaryota > Metazoa > Arthropoda > Insecta > Orthoptera > Acrididae > Schistocerca > Schistocerca cancellata. The sequence continues at coordinate 607,916,339 of NC_064627.1, forward strand.
GAAAGGAGTGAGACAGGGTTGTAGCCTCTCCCCGATGTTATTCAATCTGTATATTGAGCAAGCAGTAAAGGAAACCAAAGAAAAATTCGGAGTAGGTATTAAAATTCATGGAGAAGAAGTAAAAACTTTGAGGTTCGCCGATGACATTGTAATTCTGTCAGAGACAGCAAAGGACTTGGAAGAGCAGTTGAACGGAATGGACAGTGTCTTGAAAGGAGGATATAAGATGAACATCAACAAAAGTAAAACGAGGAGAATGGAATGTAGTCAAATTAAGTTGGGTGATGCTGAGGGAATTAGATTAGGAAATGAGACACTTAAAGTAGTAAAGGAGTTTTGCTATTTAGGGAGTAAAATAACCGATGATGGTCGAAGTAGAGAGGATATAAAATGTAGACTGGCAATGGCAAGGAAAGCGTTTCTCAAGAAGAGGAATTTGTTAACATCGAGTATAGATTTAAGTGTCAGGAAGTCGTTTCTGAAAGTATTTGTATGGAGTGTAGCCATGTATGGAAGTGAAACATGGACGATAACTAGTTTGGACAAGAAGAGAATAGAAGCTTTCGAAATGTGGTGCTACAGAAGAATGCTGAAGATTAGGTGGGTAGATCACGTAACTAATGAGGAGGTATTGAATAGGATTGGGGAGAAGAGAAGTTTGTGGCACAACTTGACTAGAAGAAGGGATCGGTTGGTAGGACGTGTTTTGAGGCATCAAGGGATCACAAATTTAGCATTGGAGGGCAGTGTGGAGGGTAAAAATCGTAGAGGGAGACCAAGAGATGAATACACTAAGCAGATTCAGAAGGATGTAGGTTGCAGTAGATACTGGGAGATGAAGAAGCTTGCACAGGATAGAGTAGCATGGAGAGCTGCATCAAACCAGTCTCAGGACTGAAGACCACAACAACAACAACATGCTGATGCTAGTGCACATGGTTGGGTTACTGTGGCTCTAGTATGTGGTTGTAAAGTGGAGACTGTATCAGGGCTGAAGACCTTTAACAGCCGAGAAGTTAATGCTTATCGTACACTTCACACGATCATCTCTGACAATGAGGCATCAGAAAACACAACAGACCTTCACCCTTACCCCAACCCCACCAATGACCTCTCGGTTGACACCACTGAAGTCGCAAATGGCGGCGATTAGCGGACAGTGGAACGCAGGATTTAGGGCGTCTGGCTCGGAGCTGTCCTTACAGTAACCGATTTGCATCAGTTCACTGTGGTGCCAAATGCTGCTCAAATTACTGCTGCAGATGCAGTACGAGAAGCCAGAGACATAAACCAAACACGATAGTCTTTCCTCTCGGTAGCGTGGCGTGGCCGTAAGGAAACCGATTTTCTTGCGACCGTACATTATCGTAACCGCAGCTGACAGCAATCAGGTGCAGTGGCTAGATTCTAGCCGAGTCTTTCTGAAATATCGCAGGAAGAACATCCAGCTTCTTGTAGACCTGTTACATGATCCCATTCAAACTCTGTCAGGTGTTGATAAAGGCGTCCTTGTCTCCTTAAAGACATTCTTGACCAACATCAACTCACCACGTCCAATCTGAAAGTTAACTAACGCTCACGACCATTACCGTGTGTACTTAATGCGAACCTGATTTGTATCCTCATAGTGGCGCTACTAGCGCCACTCTTAACCGACTGGTGCTAAATTTAAATAGACTTCATCTTTCAGATGTAGAAACATGCCTATCAACTTTCGTTGATTTCGCACAACTCCTTTTTGGTGTTGTGATTTTTTTTTCTGGGGTGTATTACCTACCTAGTCAACGGCCTTACCGCAATGGTAAGACCGGCTCCCGTCTGATCACCGAAGTTATGCGCTCTCAAGCTGGGCTAGCACTTGGATGAGTAACCATCCGGTCTGCCGAGCGCTGTTGGCACTCAGCCCGTGTGAGGCAAACTGAGGAGCTACTTGATTGAGAAGTAGCGGCTCTGGTCTCGGAAACTGACATACGGCCGGGAGAGCGGTGTGCTGACCACGTGCCCCTCCATATCCGCATCCAGTGAGGCCTGTGGGCTGACGATGACACGGCGGCCAGTCGATACCTTTTGGCCTACATGGCCTGTGTGGGAGTTTAGTTTAGTATTAGCTACCTGGTATCGTCTACATCTCTTAGGACTTTATGCGAGTGTTAGAGCAATGTAGAAACACTCAGTATGCAAGAACATTTGCACTGTGCCTTCACTGATTGATTTAGGATAAGGTAAGCAAATCTCACGAGCCTCCCACACCAGTACAACACTTTCGATTTTGTTACTTCATCGGCTTCCGAGCTAGTTTCTTATTTACTCGTGCAGTTCCACATTTTGATTTGCTGGATAGAAGTAATCTTATTGTCTTTTGCCGTTCTTAGGCACTCGTTTATTTTCTTCTTCTTTGTAATGATCGTTTCAACCGAACACTTGGCCAACACTTTGCCGACGCGATTTGTAATCCTACAGGAGCAGCTTATTTACAAGATGAACTGAATCAGCTACTGTCGGTTTTCAAGACAAATGGTTTACTCCAGTAAGGAGGTGCATCAAGCACCCCGTGCAAGAATAGAGAAAGCCATGATTAATTACGAACAACGACTGATGGTTGGGAAAGGTTTATCAAGAATTAGGGATCACATAGGGAAAGGATTTGCCAAGTATGGGGTGAAACGATCCTTAGACACACGAAAGAAATAAAAGAAAGCTTGAGAACGGCAAAGAATGTACGGCATCCACAAGCAAATCCCGTTGTGAATAAGATTCCGGTTAGCTGTAAGCAAGCACGCACTCAAACCACAAAAAGAAGCGTTAACAGGTAAGGAAGCGCCTAGTGCGACAAACCGCCAAATCGACGTTAACGCAACGTTTTTGACGGAAACCACAGACTAAAATTCAGTGACAAGAGCCTTTTCAGTAAAGACAGAACATTATCAAATGCACATGTACGCATAGAGCGGCCCTGGAGATAATATAAAGACCATAACAGTATAAAAAGAAGAGAAGAAAATATAGATACCGACTTAGCCACAACATAGAAGATGCAACAAGTCCACTAATGAGACAGCTTACACTACACTAGTGCGTCCAGTGTTAGAATATCGCTGCGCGGTGTGGGATCCATACCAGGTGGGATTGACGGAGGACATCGAAAGGGTGCAAAAAAGGCAGCTCGTTTTGTATTATCACGTAATAGGGGAGAGAGTGTGGCAGATACGATACGCGAGTTGGGATGGAAGTCATTAAAACAAAACGTTTTTCGTCGCGGCGAGATCCATTTACGAAATTTCAGTCACCAACTTTCTCTTCCGAATGCGAAAATATTTTGTTGAGTCCAACCTACATAGGTAGGAACGATCATCAAAATAAAATAAGAGAAATCAGAGCTCGAACAGAAAGGTTTAGGCGTTCGTTTTTCCCGCGCGCTGTTCGGGAGTGGAATGGTAGAGAGATAATAAGATTGTGGTTCGATGAACCCTATGCCAAACACTTAAATGTGAATTGCAGAGTTATCATGTAGATGTAGATGTAGATAATTGCGATCTATTACTTTTAACAGAGGACGATGTTGATAACGAGATACAGTTACACATCCAGCATCACGTGACGGATGGCGGTGGCCTTTATACAGCTATGTAAATTCCTTAGCTGCTGATGCAGCTGCTGTTTTACTTCCGATGATATGCCACGCACTCGGAGACAAAATGTCACGGAACAGTTTTATATATCGACAAGGGCAATGTGAGAATCCTGCATCGTCACTTGTCATATTTGTCAATATGTTTAACGTTCGATCGTAAATTTATCGATTTTCTTCATCGCAGAGCTTACGTTGCAGTTACCTCTGGTTTTTATGAGGTAGTTCCAAAGCAATCACTACCCGCTGACATGTCTGATTAATGTGGGATCGTTGTTACTTGGCGAGAGCGCTCGGTTGTGGCACTTTAGTAGAGGGGGTCAGAGTCTGAAATCCGCGGTCGAGTCGAGTGGAGCTCAGACGATGTGCTTGTCAGCACTGTTCGGATGAAGTTGCTGAGTCTCTTCTCATACAATACTCCGCGCCGCGAATGTTCGATTTAGAGTTTCAGTGGGAACCGATCAATATCGTATAGTGGCATGCGCGATATAGCTAAACTGTGCATATTTAAAAGTGCCAGCAACGAGTAATTTTTAAGTAGTGGTTTGTGTATCGCTAACTGTAACTGTTCTGAATCGACCCTGTCATTATCGTCTTTCTTAAACTATCAGTAATTGAAATAGATTCCTTTAAATTTATGAAGTACAGAGAGTCAGAATCGCTGTAATGTTGCGAGGTGCCGGGGCTAGCAGTGTATTTAACACTAAATTCTTCTAGAATCTTCATATGGAAATGATGCTCTAAGCCCCCCCTTTTCTAACTCAGACTTTTGCTGTTGCACATGGATTAAGAAGAAACGCGAACTGACTCTAATCGACCCTGCAAGTGAAGCAGAAAAGAGTTTAGCACCTGCAATAATTTAATTGGATAGAAATTAATTTGATAATGAGTTTTATTAGCTTGGTGAGAAATGAAAGGGTTGCTCTACCGAGCTACAGAATGAAAGTTCTGTCCAAAATAACAATTTGATTTATTATGACTAAACTCAAAATAATAAACAAAACACATGAAACATTTACAATACGTCAAATTGGATACTCAAATAAATGTTGTGAAGGTGAAGTTGTCCATAAACTAGCTTGTGACGTTTATGACCAAGTGGTACGTGGAGCCAATTCCTTGCAACTCAAATCTTAAGAGAAACACCCAGCCCACCCAACAATAATTGCTGCTACAGTAGTGAGAACTCAGGCAATGAACATCCAAGACAGAACCACGTAAGAAAAGATGGGAACAGGCGCGCTCTGCTAAGCTCTGATTATCACAGAGCAAATCCCCTTATCTGCCGGTGCTGCGGACATACATTACCAAGCTGTCTTCTTAACTGCAAGGACACGATCTGGCGTACCGGAAGCGATAGCTGGTTGCTTCGACGTCCCGTCATGGTGATGATAATGTCGCGAGTATAGCCCGAAACAAATTATCCTTGTCTGGTTGTTCCAGACTAAAGACATCATATCAATACAAATGCGCCTCTGAGGGAGACGAAGAAGGCTCGCCACACAATCATTGACGGTACGGTAAAGTGATTGATTTTGACAAGCGAAGTCACACAGTAACTCCGATAAAGTCAACTTTAGCCAAAACTGCTCAAGACGGACAACATAGGCTGCTTGTACGCAGAACGCTCAATTGCCAACTGTACTCGGAAAGTTATGTTGAAGTCGAAACTTCAGCAACTTCGTCAAACAGTTACAATTAAAAATGAAAGTATATTAGACAGCCAATGGAAGGCAGGCTGTCCAGAGCAGCGAGAGCTCAGTCTTGTAACCTACCCCAACCGTAAGGCGAGAGCCGACTCTCTCTAGAGCACCTTTACAAGCCGAACGCAGAACATTCCCGCCCCCACGACAGTGGTCATGGTTAAACGTTCCAATCAGCAACTCGAAAACCGGCGGAAAATTCCTCTCTATTGCCGAAGCACTACCACTCCACCAATGGAGATTCTTGGCGCCAATTTCTGCGCCGATTTTGCTACGTCACGGAGCTATGTCCTGAGCAAGCCAATCACAGTTACGATTTTGCAGAAAACGCGGGAATTTGTCCGCCAAGACTGCCTGGGAACACAAGTCATTCCCACACCTCGCTGGTAGCCCGCCAGAAAGTGTTTTCACTAAGTTTCTGCAAAGTAACGGAATCTCTAGCCCAGCCGCTCCTTCAGGCCCCTGTGGGCGTGTCGCTCCCGCTCTTATGACAACGTCGGCATCTGGAAAGTATCCAATCGACTCCCTCACACCTGTCAGCTTAACCCTTTCAAGATCAGCAGAGCCCGCCTGTCACCGGACCACCCGGGTGACGAGAGACGCTGCATGGGAAGTCAGCGTGTGAAGGAATAGCAACTTTTCACAGCGTGCAATTAGAAAGGAAAATTGAATTACTCAGAGTAAGATAGAAATATGAGTGGGGGCTCATTCCACCTCTCAATGGAACACACTCAGCCATCTTGTTATGGCCTCTCAGCACAGAAATTTTAAATGAAAAACAAGCATCATTAAAAAAATTACCTCAAAAAAATTCGTTGATTAGCAAAAATGGAGACCGGGACCTTGGTGCCGTTGCAGAGAATCGTGGTAAATCTTTTCTTGCGTTATATGCCAGAAATAGCTATCTAGATGTGACGCCAGTTACAGTGGGGAAAGAGCGTAGAGTGAGGTCGTTATCTGCTTTTGAAGTTACACAGTAACTCTCTTGTTAGGCACAACTTGCCGCGTCCATCTTTGTGGAGAGCGCCAGCTCAGTGCCAAGTGGCCGTGTTTGCTGGTGACAGCCGGGCGCCGCCAGCTACCAGCAAAGTGACGGTCGCTTTATCGCCGCCTTCCGCGCCGTTGCAGCCGCTGTGAAGCCGCGCCTGACAGCGGCGGATCAAATCCAGCCGCCGGCCGGCGTGCCTGAGAACGCCTCCTTTAATCCGTCTTCCCGGGCTTATAATGGCAAGCAGCCACTCACACTGCAGTGCCATTCAGTTGGTGCCTCGCGAGCTTCACCAAGTGACGGTCTGAATCCTAAATGGGCATTTAAGAGGATATCTTGACATCTAATGCACGTACCATGTTTCTTCATTGGTCTTCAAAAAATTGTATGGTGTCTGCTCATTTTAGAAATGGTTTTGTTAGTACAAAGTTAACCTAACTAGTTCTGACATGAATAAACTACGCCTTATAACAGTCGCAATAATGACCAATGTGACTCATTAACACAATACGACGGCAACGAAGTAATTCAGAGTTACAAAGGGCGTTCAAAAAATTTTGGACAGTCGTCTCTAATTGTTTTATTTTTTTCAGGAGGAGTATGAAATTTTTGTGAACATACTTGGAACATTTAGCTACAAGTTGGTATACAAAAGTATTTTCTTTTATATACAGGTGAGCCATAATGGACCCTGAAATATATGTCAGGTTGCGACAATGGTCGGTGATGGAGTTGCTCTTCAAGACCTGCGATGACTATGCCACATCGATTCACAGGAAGTTGCTCCCTGTTTATGAGGAGGACACAATCGATCGCAGCAGTATTCAGCGGTGGTTGCAGAGGTTTAAAGAAGGTAATTTCTCTCCACTGGACAATGAACGATGCGGTAGACCATCGTCGGCAGTGAGTGCTGTGAATAAGGAGAACATTGATCAAATCATCCAAAATGACAGATGTGTGACGACACGACAGCTTGCTGAATTGACTCGTTTGTCATTGGGTAGTGTGGTATCACTGGTACAGTCACTAAGGTACAGAAGAATCTGTGCACGTTGGATGCCTCGATTATTGACGAGAGAAATGACAACAATGAGGAAGAATGTGTGCGAGGGTCTCATGAAGACCTTTACTGAAAAGTAGAAATAGTGTTTTTGCGGTGTCATTATCCAGGATGAAACATGGTTGTTTTTGTCCGAACCTAAGAGCAAAACCCAGTCCATGGATTGGTGTCATCCGGCTTCCCCTCGGAAGAAGAAACCAGGACTTTCACGAACAGCAGGCCAAAAAGTGATGGCCTGCTTCTTCTGGAATCAGTGTGGTGTCATTTTCATTGACTTTTTGGAACCTGGCTCCACAATTAACCCGGACCGTTACTGTTTGTCATTGGACAAGCTGCGACGTGCCATCAAGACCCACAGGCCACAGTTTCAAGGTCAGCTCATCAGACTACACCATGACAATGGCAAACCCCATACAGCCCTTCTGAAGCAGGAGAAAATCAGGAAAATGGGTTGGAAAATTGTTCCTCATCCTCCCTAAAGTCCGTGCCTGGCTCAGTCCGATTTTTACCTCTTTGATCGTCTGAAGGCCCACCTGCGCGTAAACATTTGATAGTGAGAAAGACCTTATTTCCTGTGTCAGGCGATGGTGTAAAAGTCAATCCCCAGAATTTTACCAAAGTACATTTACATCATGCAAAGAACGTTGGGCCAGATGCGTCACAGCTGATGGAGACTACATTGAGTAGGCTCAATATATAGCTAAATGTTCCAAGTATGTTCACAAAAAATTTCATTCTCCTCGTGCCAAAAATAAAAAAATAGAGACGAATTGCAGAACTTTTTGAATGCCCTTTGTAATTCAAAGCTTACAAATAATCGGGCTACGCAAAAATAATAGGCGTAGTGTGAGTGAACCTGAGTAAACCTGACAAATAGTCGATAAGATCCTAGCATGGTTGAACATATATGGTTCATCAAAATGTGCCAGAAAACAGTGCGAAGAATCTCTTTCTGTGTGATCGATTGCGAATTGCTGGATGGATATAGATCTATACAGGCACGGTCAGTGTCTCTCGGAACAGCAACTGCGTCAAAACTACTTTATCGGATGTAATATTCATTCAAAAAGTATGGAACATGTACTATCTAGATGGGGGACGTTATCTCTGACGCAAAGTTTTGTACGAAACTTAGCAAAGCATCAGTTATCGGAGATATTGTTGCGCTTTGCAGCACGCGGTTGTATAACGGCCATGTTCAAAAAATGGCTCTGAGCACTATGGGACTTAGCTTCTGAGGTCATCAGTCCCCTAGAACTTAGAACTACTTAAACCTAACTAACCTAAGGACATCACACACATTCATGCCCAAGGCAGGATTCGAACCTGCGACCGCAGCGGTCGCGCGGCTCCAGACTGTAGCGCCTAGAACCGTTCGACCACACAGGCCGGCAACGGCCATGTAATACAAGTTATGATCGTACATTAAATATGAAGTTAGTGGCCAAGGAGTTTAAATGAAAGAAGCTTCTTGGAAACTGACTTCATATTTACTGTACGAGCATAACTTAAATGAAAGAAAGTATGTAATTTCCACGTACCACAAGTAAACCAAAAGCAAATAGACATAATCTTTTAGCCACATGTAGACACTTGGTACGCAAACCAAACATACTCGCAGGAAATGCTCTAAATTCCATAGGCAGTACAAAATATTTACTAATTTCAATGGAAGGGTGAGTGATTAACCTACCTGCAATCCATTGTAGTTTCATGATAAGACCTACCGGGAACAAACCCGTCAACAGCTCTTAGTTCGCGCACAGAAAGTCTTTTACAAATTATGTCGGGCCTGAAAAGGGCCTTTTTTGTAGCTAGGACATTGTTTACTTAAAGCGTATGCTCGAACTGGCGAACCTCTGACCCGACAGAAGCTTAGTAACGCCGGACGGTGTTTTGCCGAACTCTTTCAAAGATTCCTGACATTGCCCTGATGTGACTGGAGGCATGTTGAATGCGATCCATTAATTCCTCTTCGTTTCTAGGTGGTTCGCGTCCAGGTCGGTGAACTAGAACCTTGAAGAATCCCCACAGGAAAAAGTTCGAGCACTTCTGCCAATTAACCGGCCGTCGAAGAGTTCATTTAAATATCCTCGCACAGCACGACTATTACGTGCGGGCGCCCCATCATGCTGCAACCACATGCGTAGCCTTGATCCAGGGGATCATCTTCCAGCAGACTGGATAGAGTTTCTTCCAAAAAGTTAAGGTAATTTGCCCCGTAAGTCGAGGAGGTAGACGGACCGGGCCAATCAGACGGTCACCCACAATGCCTGCCCAAATGTTGAGCGAAAATCGTTCCTGGTGTCCCTGGACGTACGTGACTTGAGGATTTCCCCTTGCCTAGTAATGAACGTTTCGAGTATTGCAAAGGCCATCCCGATGGAAGGTGCACTCGTCGGTAAACAACACAATGGAGGGGAAGATGGGATCTCCTGCAACACGCAGCAGAAACCTCCGTCAAAACCCTAGCCTTTCTTCATAGTACGCCACAGGATTTAGGTCTTGGAGAGGATGGAAACTAAATGGATGCTGGCCGTCACCCCTCAAAACTTCACAGACCAAATGATGAGTGACCCCCATGTCGTGTCCAAGCGCTCTAGTATTTGTCGTAGGTGTTTCCTCGAAGCAGTCTCTTCAAATGCAGCATCCCGCCGTGTTCGAGGTCTTCCAGCATCACCATGATATCCCGATAACGAGCCTGTTTCGCCAAGTCGCCGGTGAATTGCTGTAAACGTTTGCGGGTGTGGGTGGCGTCTTGTTAGTTACCGGTCCACATACAACCGTTGAGATTCATGCGCATTACCGTCGGCTAGTCCATAAACAAAAGCCACATCTCGCTGCTCTTTAAACGAATACTGTGCCGCCATGCTTACTGTATGACTAAACCGTAGTGGACGTGTGTGTTCTCCGAAGCGAAGCTTAGTTGTGAATGCCTCTGGCATGAGGTAGAGACAAACAGCAACACCTATTCGACGTGTGTGCGTATCACGATGGGGCAGTGACGGGGTGAGAGACGTTTGTATGTGTGAACCGACAACCATAGCGCTGCCCGTCAACCTACGGACGGCAATGGAGCAATCCCAAGGCCAATCGGAACGCGTGGCGCCAAGTTCCCGTAGTTTAAAAATGGTGCGTTGTCGACCTACACAGCATTAGTAATTTTGGTTCCTAATGGCATCCGCTATCCAGGGTTAAAATGTCGTGACACCATTTTTCTCCGCCCTGTATTTATCGGAGACACACCGTTCCCATTTTTACCCTTACGTCCTAAGCCTTCATCACCCATATTATTTAGTCCATAATTGATTTTAGGTTCCCTGGTGGATAAGCCAAGGTGTATTTTTTTAATTTCTTTGTGCTGGAATTGGCCATTTATAACAGTACACTTCTAAACCTTACAGAAGCTAATCAACCTCCTACAGTTATCATTCTCTCCATCCTCTTCCTATACGCCTAAAAGTCGTAATTTTATCTTTTGCTGGTTCGTCCATTTAAGTCCATTATAAACAATTCAAGATCATCTGGACATTCCTCTCATTTATTTTAGATCAGTAACGAAATCTCATCTCTTCTCCTCAGGGACATCTTCTTTAGGACCCTACACCCCAGTTACCCAGTTTTATTGCATGAACTTTTGTTGTTAGAATGGTTGTTCTTTCACTCACTTCTCCGGCTGCTGTGGTCGAGCGGTTCTAGGCGCTTCAGTCCGGAACCGCGCTGCTGCTACGGTCGCAGGTTCGAATCCTGCCTCGGGCATGGATGTGTGTGATGTCCTTAGGTTAGTTAGGTTTAACTAGTTCTAGTAGGGGACTGATGACCTCAGATGTTAAGTTCCATAGTGCTTAGAACAATTTGAACCATTTTTCATTCACTTCCTTCCAATTAATTACTTCCTCTTTCCATTTTCTTTATATAAGAAATGCTACTCCCGATTTGACTCTTTCAGTTTTTCCCCTAAAGTCCAAAACATAATATATTCTACAATCACTTTCTATTCACATCGTTCTTTCGTTTCTGTCATTACCAGAATATTCATTTTTAGCATTTCCATTTCTTTAATCATGTTCTCAGTTTTTCCTGCCGATCCCCACACATTCACGTCCCACAATTCAGAATCATTTGTTTTTAACTGTAGTCGAAGCACGTTTTTTTCTTTTTTTGGGAAACATAGCAAAGTATGTTCTACCGGGGTACAATGCCAACCCCAACCTGGAGGACTGGAACTTTTCCTCAGGGTTTACTCTTCTGTTTTTTATTAATCCACTCGAAACATTTTGGGATAACTTGGTTAACGATCGATTTTGGAATACATATACATTGTATAATCAAGTGTGGAAAATACGCAGACACACATTTCATGATGAAATATGCGTTGCGAAGTTGATCATGTATGCTGTTTGTTACTTTCCGTAAACCAACACATGTAATACTCTAATCTTTCGCCATATTTCAGCGTACATAATAGTCATATAGTTGACTAGCAGTATGTTGAGTTTTCTGGAAACAGTTTCTTTCAGGCAACAATCACTAACGGTCAGTCCTGGGACAAAAGTGATATGTCATTTTGTATTTGTTCTCTATCGTGTTCCCCGTATTTTAATTGCATTGACAACCGTGTGTACCATGCTGCCTATCCGATCGGGTGCGATGATATTTTCCGTTCCTGTGTTTGTGTGTCTTTTCGCTTTGTGGGTCGTGGTATTTCATTCGCAGCTGGGTTTTTCATTTCCTGCGGCTATCTCTCGCGCAGCCGGTTGTCCCTGTCAGATTCGTTTTTTAGTTCTTTACACGCAATTTGATATCCAGGCTTTACTATATTCGCGTCGAATTTCTGGAATCCTCTGTGACAAACTTTTCTCGAGCTGCGCAGTATCACTGGAATACTGTTACAAATTATAATAATTCTCGCTATGGGCAATTCAACAAATAACCAACATAAACAAATGTAATGCAATGCGGGTAAATAAGGAGAAAGGATAAGAGTTTCTTTGACTGTATTGTCACTGAGTAAACGTTTTCATTACTCACATCTGCAATCTGCATAAATACTCCGCAAGCAGAGAACAAGTATACAGGGGGATTAACTGTGGACATAGATATTTCATGAAAAGTTGAGCGACTCAGCGCAGATTAGTTTGGTCGTGAGAGAATGTCACACAATAAAATATGCAGTGTACAATCTCACTTGCACATTGAAATTTACTAATGACTGGTTTCGGATTGGAAGCATTCATTATCAACTTTCTTACAAAAGCTTAAAACTAAATTTTATTGATTATAAATTGTTTTAGGACTAAAATATATTTTGGTATCATCAACCAAATCTGCTGAATGTATTTCAGCGTCAGTGCTACATTGGTTCCTTCTTTTTTGTGTTACAAAAACGTGTAACATGAGCACATGAGCTTGCTGAGAGAAAGGGGGGGGGGGAGGAAGTTGAGGAAGCAACGCCTCGGTGTACGCCACGGACTGTTACAAATACGTAACTTTGATGGAAGATATATTATGCAACCCAGGTTCGACTGACTAATGATCGTAATTTTGTTAAAACAGTAATTTCATGGCAGTACAAAAAGTGATAGCTCTACCTATATGAAAAATTACGTTTTCTAGAGGAATAAGGAGACCTCCAGCGGAAGTTACATTTGTGTGTGTATGTGTGTGTGTGTGTGTGTCCTTTAATAGCATGCATAGAAAGTAACCGTTTATAGCTACAGTCCGAAAGACACCCGTACGCAGTCCCCTGTGTTGTTGAAAATCGCTGTAGACTCTCAAATGGTTTTCCAGTACGATGAAGCAACAGACGTCAAGGTCCATTGGGAAAAGTCACCATAACTGAAAATATTACCCTTTGGAGCTTTATTTTTTGGTAAAAACACTTGACTTCGAAAGTTACCAGTCTCGTAGGTGGAAAGAGTATGCTTATAATTGTAGCCAAAAATGAGAAACTACTTCGAAATAAGACATTGTTGGTAAGAAGCGAAACGTAAATTGCTCCCGTCGAAAAGCATCGAGGAACTCGTCCCGTCAAAGGGCGTATAGCACTCAAGAGCGTCAGATGACTTCACTACATAAGACATTATCGAGAGGTTTACAATTTAACCGAGGACATTGGCGAATTAATATGGTAATCATGAACTGCACGTTACCATCCCTCCTTCCTTGCTGAGAAAATACTGGACATGGCAATTTCTTTCATCACTAGAATTTGAACTCACTACTATCGATTTGAGTACCATCGCACAACCGTGCGACAGAGGAAGGGAAGTTAGGATTCCAACTACCATCGTCGATGAGGTTAGTAAAGGCGGAACACAACTTTGGTATGGGAAAGGAAATCGAACGTGCCGTCACAGTATTCACTTCAATCGATTTCGGGGAACCTAGACCTGAGCGGCCGGACGTGGATTTAAACCTCCGTCCTCCCAAGTGGCAGCAGCTTTGTCTACAGAGGCAGTGTTTATTGTTTCGATTTTTTCTGTTTGTCGTTCCCTGTTGTACTACATAAATTTATATCGTGAAAGCTATCATTATATCACGTGACATCTCTTAGAAGCTGTGCATACGGTCCCATCCAGATCAAGAGATCGACTTCTTCATTAAAATATTCTCTTTTTCATTGAGTCTAAGCATCATTAAGCTTTATGGAATAATTACACATTTTTTAAAATAAACTTCATGAATGTGCCACTATGCAATGACAGTCAGTTAACGCACCCAACAAAACTAATTTTACTTTTCTCACGTTAACATTGTGTTTTAGTTTCTTTGAGAGGTCTCCCCCCCTCTCCCCCCTCCCGTCCCTCTCTTACACTGAGCTTTTTATTTCATCTATGCATACAAACTAATGCGAACATCCACGGCAATCTGTCTTCCAAAATACAACTTTCTTTTTATGTCACTAAAACTTTCTCACCCTGCTTCGCCTTCCGACACGATGCTATTCCAGGTTGCCTCAGCAATTGTCCTACTAACCTGTGTAATCTTCTTTACCCCATCCTAATTAGAAATTCACTCCGTAACAACAGAATTCAAATTTTCCCATTTTTTCATATCTTGTTTTCTTCCAGTGCAAATCTCAATTGCTCAAAACGTCGTCGAGTCTGAGAAGCGTCTTCCTGTATTTTTTTATTTTGATATTCACCAAGTCACGAATCTCATTTCTACTAAGACTAATAGGTTTTGCTTTCATTTCACGCGCATTCTACCAACACGTGTGCAATATAGAACGTCCGTTCCATTCGACAGTAATCCCCAATGAAGTGGCTATCATGATATTAGCGTATGTGATGTTTAAATTAAGCACTGTCTGCCAGGTTATTCTGTTGCAGCAGTTTTATACAGACAAATTAACGTAAAAATAAAAGTGTGATCGGTTTTGTCTATGACTTGTAAATAAGAAAAATTGGTACGATAACAAACATATATATATATATATATATATATATATATATATATATATATATATATATCGCTAACAAAATTAATCTCGTGTATTGCACAGCTAATTAGGCTGGCTTCTGGCTTGAGAACGCCTTTCTCGAAGTGCTGCTGTTCTCGACCTGCTCTGTTGGATGAACCAGCGTTTCCTGTTGTACCTGGGTTGACACAGTGGTCGAGGCGGCTGCGCAAACCTTGATGTGATTGGCGGATACTGATTTCTGCTGATGCCGTACGTGCGCACAACTTTCAGTCGCCGATGAGGTGGCTCAGTTTCCGAATTCACTTGTCTCCTACGGCTGTCAGTTGGTTTTTTACTGACGAAGACTTCGTGTGATTGATTTCCAATCGGAAGTCATGTTATAACTGTTAGCATTTCTCATCCAATCCCCATAGTCGTTAGCTTCTCTCTATCTCTCTTTCTTTCTTGGCTTTTATTGGTGAGATCTCCCACCAGGGCTTAAATTCCCTAGCCTCGGTCACAAGGCCGTCAGCGGGTGACATTCCTTTTCAGCTGAACGCCCTCATATTTGCGCCGTGAACCTCCCGGCCTCTCCACCAGCTATTATTCGTGTGCGCCGCAGTGTCATGAGCTGCAGGCCGTTCTCCTCAGTTAGCGTCCGGCAGGGTAGTCGCGCGCACCCTCCACATAGCTGCTTCTGAGAAGGCGCATTTCGCTTGCCGGCATCGCTATTCCCTACTGTCCTTGGCAGCATCAAAATTCTAGTGTTTCTGCTTTTTAGTACACGATAAATGGTTTCAAGTACCATATTTTGAAAATTAAGATAAGATAGAAAGTCGACTTTCGTCTTTTTAAAATTAACTACTCAATCAAAAGACATGCGAATCTCATGTGATTGGTACATCCGTTTATCCATTAAGCCCTAGCGAAAAGACAAGTACAAATTATGCGTCTACTACAAGTAACCTGCGCAAGGGAAATGAAAGACAGACTCGTTGGTATTAGAAAGAAAAAATTATTCAGTTCTTAACGAGGAATTGATAGACTTAAGAGAGGTGCAAAGAGTATGAGACTCTCAGTATAATGCAATTCGCCCTATAGACGATATTCCATGCAATGGATATGTTTATGCTACTTATTAAATACGAAACTCTGTCTTCCGAATACATAAAATAGCTTTTCCCTGAATGTTCGGTGAAATTTGCTCTGCAGTATGTGTTGGTTATGCTGCTGCATTTGTCGTAAGTCTACTATTTAAACACTTACCAAAAACTTCGATCGATCAGATAATGCAAAATAATACTGTTGGTGGGGTGAAAGTATCAGACACTTATAAGCGCTGATGCTATTCAACAGGAGATGCAATCATTATGTGGCCTGTTGTAAACCGGAGCTTGCGAAGTTACTAAAGGAAGATTTTAAAAAAAAATTAAAACAATAAAAAAAGACAAAATTAATTACGGGGGCTATTCGGAAAGTGAGGTCCGAGGGTCGCGAAATAGAAAACAACAATGAAAATCAAAAATGTCTTATCTGCAACAGTTTGCTACACCTTACAGCTACTTTCCTGTAGAGTTGCCACTCCGACTTAGACACTGTCGTACCGTTGTACCAGATTTCCAATGCCTTCATGATACACTGAAGCGCCAAAGAAATTGGTATATGGATGCGTATTCAAATACAGAAGTATGTAAGCTGGAAGAGTAAGGCGCTGAGGTCGGCAGCGACTATATGAGATAACAAGTGTCTGGCGCAGTTGCTAGATCGGTTACTGCTGCTACAATGCCAGATTATCAACATTTAAGTGAGTTTTAACGTGGTGTTATAGTCGGCGCACGAGAACGGGACACAGCATCTCCGAGGTGGCGATGAAGTGGGGATTATCCCGTACCACCAATCTACGAGTATACCGTGAATATCAGGAATTGGGTAAAACATCAAATCTCCAACATCGCTGCGGCCGGAGAAAGATCCTGCAAGAACGGGAGCAACGACGACTGAAGAGAATCGTTCAACGCGACAGAACTGATACCCTTCCGCAAATTGCTGCATATTTACGCTGAGCCATCTACAAGTGTCAACGTACGAACCATTCAACGAAACTGGACGATGCAAAGCTTTACGCCTCGCTTGGGCCCGTCAATACCGACATTCGACTGTTGATGACTGGACACATGTTGCCTGCTCGAAAGAGTATCGAGCGGATGGAATTGTACGGGTACGGAGACAACCTCATGAATCCATGGATCCTGCATGTTGGTAGAGGACTGTTCAAGCTGGTGGACGCTCAGTAATGGTGTGGGGCGTGTGCAGTTGGAGTGATATGGAACCACTGATACGTCTAGATACGAGTCTGACAGGTGACACGTACGTAAGCATCCTGCCTGATTACCTGCATTTATTCATGTCCACTGTGCATTCCGACGGACTTGACCAATTCCAGCAGGACCATGCCACACCCCACACATCCAGAACTGCTACAGAGTGGCTCCAGGAACACTCTTCTAAGTTTAAACCCTTGTGCTGGCCACCAAACTCGCCAGACATGAACATTATTGACAATATCCGGGATGCCTTGCAGCGTGCTGTTCAGAAGAGATCTCCAGCCCCTCGTACTCTTGTGGATTTATGGACAGCCCTGCAGGATACATGATGTTAGTTCCCTCTAGCACTACTTCAGAAATTAGTCGAGTCCAAGCCACGGCGTGTTGCGGCGTTCCTGCATGCTCGCGGGGACCCTACACGATATTAGGCAGGAGTACCAGTTTATTTGGCTCTTCAGTGTAGAAGCCAGCAGCTTGTGCTTTCTGCCACTTCTCTACGCTCGTCAGCAGTTCGTTGTCTGTGCCAAAATGTTGTCTTCATAGCCAGCGGTCCATGTGAACAGAGACGAACATCAGAGGGAGTCAAGTCTGGGCTGTACGGTGGGTGATCAAACACTTCCTGCCTTCATTGCCCCGGCAGTGTGCGGCCGAGAATTGTCATGAAGAAGGAAACGCATGACAGGTGGGTTACGCAGGGTTGTATGAAATCACGAGAAACCTCTCAGCGTGCAGCCATACTTGGCGGGAGATATTATTGTGCTACCCATCTTCACGTGCTCACTGTGTGCTCAGAACTGAAAAGAGCGACGTGACGTAATCGGCAGCAATGCGACTGTGGAAATCTTCATCGGATTTTCACAATCGTCTCCATTTCGTGACTTATGGGACCTTACTTTGCGAATAGTCCTGTTATGTATATAGGGTGGTCAGAAACAGTCTGAAAGGATTGTAAGGTCGTTGCGTGGTAGGCTGTACAAAGAAATAATCGTCGTTTCCAACATACAAGTTAGCCAAACAAGCTGTTGCCCGCGAAAATTCAAGTGGTCCACCAGATACAAGTAGTTTCAGTTATTCTAATAACGTAGATGGTAGGGCGTGACGCTGCTCAAAAATTATTGGATCATTTTCTTGTGCGGTTTCTTGGAAACCAAACGAAGAACACGTTTGGCGACACCGTCTTTGCACACTTAACGGCCTGATTGGTTAACTTCAATGCGAATGAACTCGGAAACAGCGCAACAGTTATTTCTCTGTACAATCTACCCCTAAACGCTTCTCGGTCTATTTCTGAACACACTGTATAGATATTTCATTTATAGATTTCGATAAGTGAGTTTGCAAGTATCAAAATACGTGTTGTAAATGGCCGTATCTTTTGATAGCATTGACTTACAAGCTAAATTTTTTTGCGCCCCCAAGGACTATAGGCCTTAGTATTTGACAGACTTCAACTGGACACATGCAGCCGTTCCGAAGAAGAAAGGTCTTAGGAAACGGACAGACAGACTGATTCTTTTTACCAATTAAAGTACGAAACCCTAAAAACGACCATTTCGACACCAGATCTGTTAATAACTTGCTCTATTAAAAATACTATTTGTCAAAATATGCAGGTGGACAATCAATCTCCTCATTCAACACCGCAAGTCAAACTTACAAAGGAGTTAAATTAATTTACAGTATCAAAAAATAATGACACCAAAGAGTAGAACTGATTTCTATTAAGCGACAGAGTGTTCTAGATGTAGCGTGACCATGGATGAGAATAGCATGTATGGATATTCCGGTTCATGTGGATATTCGACTCAGCACGCCTTGGCCTCAGAGCTAGGCTAGGCAGTGCACCATCGATACCAGCGTGTAAACATTCGTGTCTCTTTGGATGAGACAGGTTAGCGTGAACTTATCAATGAAACAAGTCGAGGCACAACGAGACGCGTTTCTAGATATTGTATTAAAACTGTTTATAATACATAACGGATAACGCTGGAAGTACCATGAGGTGTTCGCGAATGACGGTGTTGCCCGTTGGAATGTTGCAAAACTAGAAAATTGTAGCGAAATGTAGGAAGATCTACAAAGGCTCGACGATTGATGCTGGGACCGGCCGTTGGCTCTGAATAAATGTAACTCCACTGCTGTTCGATTAAGCTATTGGCGAAAAATCACTGCAAACAGCGACAACCGTAAAATGCAAAGGAGTAACCTCTAAAGTGTTATCACGGTATTACAGAGATATGTGTGTGGGTGTGGCCTGGATGCAGTTTGTCACGGTATAATTATATATTTTAATTTTTATAATTATATATTTCATGATTTTGGTTTGGTGTGGCTTTAAATACTGTGGGCTAACATGAGACTTTTAATTAACTTATACCGCGATAACACTCGTACGGACATCGGCTGCCCCGAAGCACGTACGATATAATTTTTTTTTAAACACAATGCGCGACTCACCGCCTTCTAATAAATCTTTTGCGTGAGCGCTGCTATGTAGAAAAGAAAATATGCGTATTCTTACGCAAACTTTAATTATTAATATGGGTCTCAGGAGTTACTGGTTATTTATGTACCAAACTACATAAAGATTAACTGAGATATTGCGGAATGTAATGATTTTCAATATTTCTGGTTCATTATTTGCAAGGCAAAACTGGAGAGAATCTCATCTGCCGTTAGGCAGCCAAACTGAAACATACTGAACTCATTCATTGCTGTGGATTTCAGTAAATGAGATTAATTTTAACTTCGAAATTAATGAAAGATCAAAATTGAAAAGTCTCTCGCCTTTACATTTACTAACATGAATCATCAGCGTAATGGCCGACTAAATCCTGCTAGGTGAGATGAGCTCCCTGCACTACGAATTTCTGTAAAAACTTTGTTAATTATAATCAATGGTTGCGATCATGAGAGGCGACAACTAAGTCAATAGTACACACTTTCTAATAACAATTTCTATTATATTTTTCAAAAATACAGATAAAACTTACGTTAATTATCAGACAGCACTGTAATGGCGGCCTACCGCTAGACGAAACAAAAACAGGAGAGCTAGTTCATTCAAAGCATTGTCTCTGCTCTTCATGGCCTATGTTACACATAGATTATACCAAAAAATTGTGTTTTTTTAATTACATCGATATTTGTGTTTTGATAATAATAACTTACGTTCTTTACTATTTGTTATACATCGCGCACACGTACACAGTCTTGAAATAGTTTATAATTCCCACGTCTCATAACAAAAATTTCCTTTCCCTTTCTCGAAATGTCCATTTATGTGACGTACCGTCACAGTGTGTAACGAAGTAATCAGCAACCAGTTGCAGAAAACAAGGCAGCAGCCTGTCAACAGGGACAGGGTGCTGTCGCATCGTGGGAGGAGGGAGTTGCGGATGGAGACCTCGGCATTTTGCTGTATGCCTCATACTGTTCACTCTCGCAAAAAATGCGATAGGCATAACCTTCTTAAGAAACGCACTACGTTCCCGAAGCCGGTAAAGAAATTAAATTTCTTTCATGCAGCTGGGTGCTTATTATTTCGTTACATACTTACAATTACAGTTGCTGGGGATGGATGAAACCCTGATCTCTTTCTCGGTGTGATTCATTAGTCCTCCGCTTCCGGGTGCGGTTATATTTTTATGCACAATATTTCGATGGCTGACCAAATCGTCTTCGGGTGCTGCGCACTCGCTGCATGTACTCCAACCTGACTCTGATGCTTTGCTGAGGTCGCGCAGCTATTTGTAGCCGAGTTCGACGCCCAGCGTCCGCTATGCTCCTCGTTGCTCATTTGTTTTTCAGTGCCCAAAATGTTATTTCATGAAAATCGCATTCTGTCAGGATTTTGCTGCTCTGGTGGATCCTGTGGACTGTGAGATTTTAATCAATTGAGTACAGGATGCATAGCCTTCTTTAAATTGAGACCTCTGTCCCAATGTACTAGGTTTCCCGACGTCTCTGTATGAGTAGACTCCTTAACTGAACTGCCCCAGGAACTTATGCTTTACATTACGATACTGCTGTTGTATTTCACTTCACGATTACACTCGAGGCGGTGCTTGGCAACAGTTTTACTTTATGTTTTAGTCGTGTGTGGCCCCTGACATTCCTTGTACCTGTTTTCGACCATTCTAATAATCTGCCATACATAAGACATGCCACATTTCAATGGTATGAGGTATACACACGTCTTTCGGACACCTACATATACTTTAAAAATACACTTTATCTTTATTGATAGAGGGGACGTAATACACTGGATGTCATGTTTCCGTAGGAGTCTACCGATCTTTCCAGAGGCTGGGCCAGCGCAAGGCAGATAAGCAATTCTTGGCATCGTTTCCCTTTTTCTCGCTGATGCCACCCAATCCGACCAGGGGCCCTCCCCATGAGCGTCACCCAGCTGCAGCAAAGGCCACCTGGCAGGATGGCCATTGCCGGGAGTACCGATGCCCCAGGGTGACAGGCACCTATTCCTTGACATACATGGGGTGTTAACAGCGCAGGCATCAGCAGAGCGATCACTGTGTTGTCAGGGGGCTACAACCAACAGAGTACATGGTTACCCCACCACAACGAACTGGCTACCGTGCTGGATATCAGGTGCAAACAAGTCCATGGTCATCGTCGGCGTAGAAAGCTACTCTGCATAGCGCATGGTGGAAAACACACCTAGGAAGATGTCGCCCAAGAGATGGAGAATAAGTGGGACTGCAATGCGACGACGAGAAAGCGGGCTACATATCTCAAGACACGATGGACACGATGCACCATGTAAGGCGCCCTTCCACATTTGGCTCGCTCTTTGGAAAGATTTTGAAGAATGGAGGTCAAGCCTTACAGGGGACTATCACATAAAGGCCGAAACGTGTTAGACTCCTTTTAGTCGCCTCTTACGACAGGCAGGAATACCTCGGTTTTATTCTTACACCCGGACCCACAGGGGGTGAATCTTGCAGAACCAGCACTCCTGGAAGAAAGGATATTGCGGAGACATGGCTTAGCCACAGCCTGGGGATGTTTCCAGAATGAAATTTTCACTCTGCAGCCTGTGCACGGTTGGTAACTATCAACTACCTACCGTACACAGGCAGGGTGACGACTCCAGCGAGCGACCAAATGGTGTAAATTGCTATGAAGATGACCCCATCGCGGGTTGAAACCGGTTGGAGGCAAAATAAATAATGTGATTGTGACTGTCATTTTGAATAATTGATCATGCGTCGTGTGTGACGCCTGGAGCGCCTGGTCCCCGGCACGAACCCGCCCTGCGCATTTGTGTCGAGGTCCGGTGTACCGGCCATTCTGTGGATGGTTTTTAGGCGGTTTTTCATCTGCCTCGGTGAATGCGCGCTGGTTCCCCTTATTCCGCCTCAGTTACACAATGTCGGTGATTGCTGCACAAACAAGTTCTCCACGCGTACACCACCATTACTCTACAACGCAAACGTAGGGGTTACACTCGTCTGGTGTGAGACGTTCCCTGGGGGGAGGGGGTCCACCGGGGGCCGAACCGCACAATAACCCTGGGTTCGGTGTGGGGCGGCGGAGGGGTGGATTGCCGTAGTCGTCGTGTGGGGTTGTGGACCACTGCGGCTGCGGCGGGGGACGGAGCCTCTAGGTCCCCGGTAATCATACAATACAATACAACCACTGGGTGGTCCAAACTGGTAACGGCACTGTGATTGTGACTGGACAGTTAGAGACTGTTGTGTGTTTGCTTTCCCAGGCGGTGGCTGAGCCGGGCGATGGCCTGATGGTGCCTGGCAAGCGGTACGTGGCCGCCCTGGCGCGCAACGGGGAGCTGCCGCTGTACGGCGGCTGGCGCAAGAAGCAGCAGCGCGGCGACAAGCGATACACCAACCGCTACGGCAAGAGGGGCGCCGCCGCAGACTTCGAGGCCGACGACGACGAGCCAGAGTCCGGGGTGAGTCCACACTCGGCCACTCACGTCAGAAATATATCAGCTGCAGCTGTGACTTGCTTTTAAATGTATAAATGTTGTATTTGACTTTTAGTCTTTTGACTTTAGCCTAAAAAAAGTCTTATTGTTTTTTCAAACACCAACAAACTTCAATCTTTTTATACTTTTTAAAAACCATTTTACGTTTTTCGTCTACTAGTAACACTTAATTTTCGTCTCTGTTATATTTTTTGAAATCTCTTAGCTGAAGAGCTGGATGTTTACCGCCGACAGCCCACCCCCTACACATATGGGGCGAGAGAGATGAATTACAGTAACAAAAAAGGAAACACGGACTACCCACGAAACTATATGAGTGTAACCCAAAACATATGTAGTTGACAGATTAATCATTGTAAGTGCCGTTTTTATTCTGGTGACTAAAACCAATGGTTGATTTGTATTCTAATTAATTTTTTTCTGTTATGCATAGAGTTATTTGAGAGTTCCTGCACAGCCAAAACGTCGTAGTACAGAAAACACAAATAACGTGGAAACTAAAACCCGATTCAGGACACTTATAAAGAATTAGAAGCATCTTTACACACTCATGAATGTTATAAAGTCCATCGCGAGTAATATTTTTTGTCAACGAACGACCAAGTTTACTTGTTTGCACAAAGTCAGGAAAACCTAGAAAAGAAACGTCAAACACTTTAGCATAACAGTGTTATAGGGTACAGTATAAGTAACAAATAAATATTAGAAGTAACTTAAATAACTTTCATCATCTATACGTACTATAAATTACAGAGCCGCTTTTTTCAACGACGCTGTCCCCCATCATCTTTATCGCTTGCTTGTACTTCCTACAGATCACTCCACTAATAATAGTTCGTAATATGTGTGTTTTGGACCTGGCTGTTGATTTTTTCCGGAATTTTTCTTTGTTGGATATTTTCTCTGAATATATTATGTCGAATTAGGCCTTGTTCTCTGCCTTATGTTAATGAACGTCCTTTTCTCTTTAATTTCCTTTAGTTTTTGTTCTTTACATTTTCTTTCCGTTCCGCTTATTTTTGTTGCTCTTCTTATCGACATCTCCACTGCTTCTATTTTTTTTCTTTTCTTGCTTCCCCAGAGTCCAACTTTCCAACAATAACTTAAAATGCTCCAAACAAATATCTTCATTCATGAATTTTTTCCTTGTTTTTGGGCTAAAGTGATTGTTTGTTAGTAAATTACTCTTATTTCTAAAGGTTGTTTAGGTATTGCCATTCTTTTATTATCATTTGCTATACTTCTGGTGGTATCTGTTATTGTACTTACCAAGCAGCAAAATTCATTTACTTCCCTTTGTAATTTCTAATCTTAACGTTTGCCCTTACTTGTCTGTTCAATTTATCTCCCATCACTATTTTTGACGCCTTTGGTTTTATTCGCAGTTTTTGGTTTACAAATACGACAGACAAAATTTTTATCATGTATTTCACGTCCTTTCTAGAAGCAGCGCAAATAAAATGTTTGTGTTTACCATGAATTTAGAGCCATTTGGGCCTGTTTCTCATTGTGTACATAGCACTTTCTACATTAATAAACGTGGAGAGATAGTGTATCCTTCTCGGATACCTATTCTTTTTCTAGCCTCTTTCTTAGTGCCATTAATATCCATCTCTGAACTCTCATTTTTATATAGATGGAGAATCGTTATATCTCTCCAGCCTGCTCCAATTTTATTCAGTTTTCAAAACAGTATTTCCAGACCAGTCTGTCAAAACCCTTCTTTAGTACAACAGATATGGCATACGGTTTCCTTTTCATCTCATTTCTACTTTCCAAGATCGTGTGTAGCACCACAGTACCTTCCCTCTTTCCAAATAACATTAACAAAGTGAATAAAATCAGTAATTTTACTACAGTCTTATTTTT
Source organism: Schistocerca cancellata (assembly GCF_023864275.1). Taxonomy (NCBI): domain Eukaryota; kingdom Metazoa; phylum Arthropoda; class Insecta; order Orthoptera; family Acrididae; genus Schistocerca; species Schistocerca cancellata. The sequence continues at coordinate 607,941,287 of NC_064627.1, forward strand.
TCAGTGTAGTACTTTAGGGAACTGTTTATTAACTACACACAGCGAACTGTATTAAAGTACCGGCTGTACTACAGAAGACAAGTAGTGACGAACAACAAAACATGCTGTTAATGTATAAACCTTTGTCTGAATGTGATGACACCATTCCAACTCATACAGTTTGTGAAACTTCCTGGTAAATTAAAACTGTGTGCTGGATCACGACTCGATTCTGAGTACGATTGCCAGTCTAGCATGCAGATAGGTTACACAGATTCCATCCTGTGGGCTGAATAAGAGGCTGATGACCATTGGCGTTTAGTCTCTTTAAATTCATTAATCATCATCATCAATATATGAAGTTCATGACTGCACTCGTCATGGATTAGAGGTTTACTATATAATCTACATTTTAAGAGTTGCCAACGTCATATAATTAGTTGGTGATTTGTAGCTATAAGTATCAAACAGAACGAGGTGGTGCAGTTGTTAGGACATTGGACTCGCATTGGGGAGGTGGACAGTTCAAATCTGCGTCCAACCATTCTGATTTAGGCTTTCCGTGATTTCCCTAAATCGCTCCAGGCAAATGCCGGGATGGTTCCTTTGAGAGGGCACAGTGAATTTTCTTCCGCATCCTTGAAACAATCCACGTTTGGGCTCCGTCGAACGAATTACTAATTAATGCATACAAGTACATATAGCTGTGTATACAAGCTAGTTTGATTTCCAATTCAGTTTGATAGTATTTCATTGTGTTTGTTTTGAGTCCCGAGTGAACCTGTTTTAAAGAGCTTCGAAGTTATGAGGCAAAGAAAGTAATGATAAGCTATCGAAATCCATTAACGTGCTGAAATTGTTAGTTTCTTAAAGGGGCGCGTCTTAATCCCAATTCAAGCTCACACGTTAGAACTGTGGGCAGGAGTACAATAACCAACGAAGAAGTTAACACAACGGTTCTCGAATGGCTCCTTGGCCAAGGAGCGGATTTCTATTGTCGAGAAATTCAATAATTCTTACAGCGTACCGACCGTTGTTTACAGACAGTTGGTGACTATGTAAAAAAATAGTGTCATGTAGATTATCTGTGTCACCTCTAAGTGTAGTGGAGCATTCGATAAAAATTACTAGAGGCGCCATAATGTGCAACTTCCTTTTTAAAATCCCTTTGTGTATTTTGTTCACGAACTACAAATATTTCTCTTTACATCTCATATTGCTGGCCGCGGTGGTCTAGCGGTTCTAGGCGCTCAGTCCGGAGCCGCGCGACTGCTACGGTCGCAGGTTCGAATCTTGCCTCGGGCATGGATGTGTGTGATGTCCTTAGGTTAGTTAGGTTTAAGTAGTTCTAAGTTCTAGGTGACTGATGACCACAGATGTTAAGTCCCATAGTGCTCAGAGCCATTTGAACCATTTTTTACATCTCATATTTCCTCCATGGTACCGCGAATGCCAGTGGTGCATAGGGAATTAGAAAACATATATTTCGTCTGCAATACAAACTTTAAATCATGTACATACAGTATCAAACAGAATGATGCCAACGCAATTGAAGTTGAAAGAAAAGAAAAACAGTGAACGAGCTGATGTAATCCTCTTGTAAAATACAAAAAAGGGCAAAGTTTCGCGGTCGTCAACGCCCATCCCGGCACCGTTCCAACACGGTGTCGATACGACATAAGGGCATGTCGGCTGCGCTGAGTGATGGCAACTGACGACGCAAAACCGCCTCCTATGGGTTCCGGAACCGCTCGTTTCAGGCCGTCAGATTTTACGCGCACGTAAAATGGCTACCATATATCGCCGTTAGCCATCCCACGTCTTCCGGTCGGTCGCATTCCGCGCGGCCGCGTACTCAAACTGCACAGCTGCTGGTCCGTGTCCTGCCACACAAACCGAAGGGTTGGCCATTTCACAAATACTGACGTGCAAACCGTGAATGCAATGAGGAATGCTGCCCTTTCTGAGATATTAATATTACGTTATACTGTTTGCTATCATGACACAACGTGAGTATTTCGTTCAAAGAGCCTTTAAACGTTTGTATGGCAACTGCTGCTGCTCGTGACTGCTTATGCCTTCCTGTATGTCGAGTATTGAGCACAGAGGATTTGAGTTGCCGAAACTGATTACGACATAACACGGAGATTACAGAAGGGAATCGATTTGGGAGAACATCCGTTCAAATACCCATCCCACCCATCCAGATATAGTTTTTGAGTGGTTTCCCCGTTTCGCTTAAGGCAAATGCCAGTATGATTCTATAGTGTACCTATGCATTCAAGGAACATAAAATATACCTTCTATTCTATTTGTCCTTTCTGGTATAATAAATTGTTATTAAAGCTTATACTAATGCAAATGACTTTAATACTAAAGTTAATCTGCGAATCGGACTCGTTACGGAAGTGCAGGTTCTAATGTCGTTAAATGATACAATAATTATTACTCAAGGAATGTCATCTACTGCTACATAGCATACCAGTTTACGACACATTGTAAATCTCAAACAGTCCACTGAGTGACTGCTCAGCATCTGATCTTTGCAGAAAATTGATTAAATATTTCATAAATCAGGGTAGGGTTACGAATCAAGATAACACACAAACATTTCTTTTAACATTTTTATTTAACCTAGAATACTATAGAACAGTACCACCTCTTCAGACGTGAGTAGTCAGAAGTGGTCGCAAAATAGATCAGTCGTGCGTGGAAGAAAGAGCTCTCAACATAATTGATTTCATGTTTTATAACTTTGTAATGACCAATGAATGAGTTGAGAACAGCACGGAACCCTTATATTTCATTTAGGTATGGGTACTTAACATAATTGATTTCATGTTTTATAACTTCGTAATGACCAATGAGTGAGTTGAGAACGGCACGGAACTCTTATATTTCGTTTACGTATGGGTACTTTGGATTCATATACTCCGAGCAGTGAACTGACTCCTAGCACAGATAAATCTCTGGCGCAAAGTGCGCGGTCGAACGTGACTTTACAATTCCATTGAAAAGCACAAGCCCGATCACAGCTTGTATTCCGCTTCCAATCAACTCTTCGTTGACGGCACATCAAACTTTAACCTCGCTTCCTTTCTTCCTTATGCCGTGAGAACGTGTGAAAGCCTAACATTACTTGAAAAGTTTCACTAAATGGCCCATCACAATTTCAAAACAAGTTTTATCTTGATTTTTAGGCAGTCTTCCTGCGTGGTTCCCTGGTACTGTGATTCACCTAACAACAACGGCAGTGCTTCCGCAAGCGCAGTGGGGATTTGTATTTAAAAGTTTCTGAAGGTAACATATTAATAGGTTCTGAGCAGGAATGCTGCTGCATTATTACATGACAGTGCAATGAGTTCCACCTAGTAGACAGAATTCGTCCAAGACAATGTATTTGCCAACGGTATACTATGAAGTTAACACCCCAGAATAAGAACTTTCAGCTACTAGAAAACAATGCAGAAATTCATTTTAGAGAGTTTGATCAAGATGCCCTTGCTTCTGACACCGTGCATCGGCAAATCCCTGTTCGGTGACATACCTGCTAGCGATACCAAAAACAGTGGGATAATCTGTGGCCATGTGACACGAGCGGATTTCTTAGCTAAGCGAAACAGTAAAAATGGGCATCATAGGAAACACAGCACTGGTCCAAGATATACATTACTTAAAACTAAAAAAAATTAATTTTTTATATTCGTCGAGATCTCGTACATGATGAAACATTAAAATGTGATGACTAGTTTCAGCTGATTTAGCAACCATCCTCACATCACATGTGGCGACATATATGTCAGCATACTGAAAACCCTGCATCGTCTATAGAGCATATAAAGAAAGCCATATGGTTGCATGTTCGGACAGTGGAAACTTTTAATGTAATGTAATGAAAAGACGAACGTAGATTGCGCTGGAATAGCGATCTAAGGCACGAATGTGATGTACAAGATAGATAGCCCAATAGTAGATCACTACAGGTTCCAGATACGTCATAAAAATTACAAATAATGTCTCTACATAACATGACCAGAACTAAATTGAAACTGGCGTTACTGTCTTTAGTTGACAAAGGGAAAGTTTAATTGCCACCATTGTTGACAGATATGAAAATCCAAAATGGATAACGTTTACTTAGGCACATCGTTTCCAGACTGATCACAAAGGAAAGCTGATTACGTTTTGAACAAATATGCACCATAAGAAATTATTCTGTTATAAACATAACTCAAACGTAACATGATCTGCAAGAACCGAAAATGATGCACGTGAAGTGCACAGATTAAGCCAAGAGCCTGTAGTGACCTCACCGAAGTATCTGAAACAGCATGGTGAAACCGCAGATCCGCATTGCCCGTCCGCAGACTAGGACCAGAACGTTCACACTACGCAAAAGCTGGGCTATGAGTGCATCCCTGTCCGACCACGATGTCTCAACTCTAATCAGATCTACATGGCGTTTGAACTTGGCAAGATACACCACGCGAGACTGTCCACAGATTCTGCGGGAGCCAGCCAGAGTAACGTTGCCTGGCGGAACTGCCATACTTTGGCACGAAAACGGAACACATGCGTGTAGCGCTTTTGCGCATTCATGAAATGAGTCGGTACCAACAGCCGATGCCCTTCACATGGTCTGATGCAACTAACTGTATTCCCCTGACACTTCTTGCTCAAAAGCATGCTTTTACCAGGGACTGTGTGAAATGTTATTGTTAAAACAATTTACCTCTATCAGAGAGATCCCCTACTGGTGGATATAGCTGTAAGTTGTAACTCTGCATCCACCCCTATATCTACACTCTGCAAACAACTGTGGAGTGCGTGACAGAGGGTGCTACTAATTTCACCACTTATTAGGGCTTCTTCCCGTTCCATTTGCATACAGATCCCTAGAAGAACGACTCCTTGAGTGCTCCGCAATTAGCCTGTTTCTGTCTTTGCGGTCAGTCGCGATAAGCAGGAGGCTGTACTACGTGCCTAGATTCGTGATACTTTGTAAGTAGGTCAAAAATACCTGTGACTATGCTTGTGTTTGCTTTGGTTTGTGGGGTGCGCAACTGCGCGGTCATCAGCACCCGTACAAAGTCCCAATTTTTGCACAGTCCAAACTTTTTCACAGTCCAATCTAGTCACTGTCACGAATGATGATGATGATGGAACGATGAGGACAATACAAACACCCAGTCCCCGGACAGAGAAAATCCCCAACCCGGACGGGAATCGAACTCGGGATCCCGTGATACAGTGGCAGCAACACAAACCACTATTCCACGAGTTGCTGTTCTTCTTTATAGGCGTTCAGTATCTCCAAATAGTCCTATTTTTATGGCTCCCACACGCCTTCAATATATTATGGATTTAGTCGCACGAGTGTTTTGTAAGCAAAGTCATACGATGACTGGATGTGGGTAATAGCGACATGTTAAGTAGAGACGCGACATACTAGCTAGTATCCGACTACATCGGTCGTGGTAAACTTCTGGTTATCTGCGACGTTTGTTAAAAACGTAGGTGCGAAAGTATAACATTTTGGTTAAGTCAGCCTGGAGGAAAATTTCGACGGAATTCTGATACCAATATAATAGCATGATTATTCTTTTTTTTTTTTTTTTTTTACTTCACACTGTGTAGAAATTCCATATGTTCAAGACATCGTGATATTCTTTCAGCACAATAACCTTCTTTCAACTGCAGCGGCTTGTTTCATGTTAAAATGCTCTCACTGCTGTGCACCAATATTTTTAACATTGCTTCGCTGTACACGTGCACCCGACGTTCGGTATTACAGGTTTGCAAGTGGGTACTTCATTCTGAGTATCTAACTAACGAGCCCGAAAAACCACAGAATCGGCTAGTCTAAAGATATGGTACTTGGACAAGTGGTCACAGCCCATTTGACTTCGTAGGTGTAAATGCAGATGTGTAGGTTCCGGGGAATTCTTGGCGTTGCCTAGCACGTCTTTCGGTTCCTTTGCTGAGAGGAAACTGTTTTTACGTTATGTTCTTTGAAGTCCCGTGCCACCTTCGCAGAGCGCACTTCTGAGTGTGTACAGAAGACGAGGAGTTTCCTATCCTGCTGAAGGCCTTCTAATGCTCCTTTTCTGGAGAAGCGCACGTTTTGTTTACGCCTCTGAGTAGCTGTTTCTCTGAGAGGTTGACAGCAAGTGCTGTGTTCCTGCAGCCATGTTTCGTGCAGAAAAGATGTCGTGGGCGAGGGTGATCCGATGCAGTATTTCTTAAAGATTTTCTGGCGACGCAGTTTCCACATTGTCACAGGATCTAATGTTCTAGCAAACTGTGAGCCCAGTTAAAATTTCAGCATATTCATGAACGAAACTGTTAGGACATCGCAGACTAAAACGTAGATAGATGAAGACACACGTTTCCTATATTCTCAGTAGTATCGTCTTAATTTGCGTCTCGAGGGATACGTTTCAAGAAAATGTCAACGCCGAGTTACAGATTTTGCTGAATTAGTATACATGCACTCACGCTTATTTTTGGTTCTGTTGCGCAGTGATTAATAGTAGTAGTAGAGGTTTCTGTTGACTTTACATACTTATCAAGTGCTTTTCTCTATAAGAATTCCTCAGTGCTGAGAACTGAGGAGTAATGGTACTGTGACCCGCACACTTTACCAGTGAATAACATTGGTCTTGTCGCAAGGAATTCGAATGGCACGTTTGTAAAATTACTGTCACTATCACTTGTAAAGCTTCTTCTTTCGGTTATTTTTGTTGATTTTATGTCTATCGCAGTCCAGTATGGGAGCTTTACATAGAGAACACACCTCGCTACAAAATAAACCTGCCGATGCGCCTAATAGGAACACTTATCTCTTTTATTTTTCAGATATTTAACGTTGTTCCGTTAAAAAAATTGGAAATGTCACTTTTAAATAACTACAGTACTAATCGGATGACTCAGTTTTGCCATTCTTTAGGTATAAAACACAAATTCCTAACAATGTCTAAACTCATCCACTCTTGTGTTAGCATTCCACGTTCATACTGGAGAACACATTTGCTGTGCGTTTCCACATGAATTAAACAGGTAATCACTGATCACGGACGCCTTTTCATTCACGTTCTACTACCATTATGTTCCTCTACGAAAGTTATTGTTTAACAAACAGGGTACTGTTTCAACCTTAAACCCGCACGGCTTTCTGCGAAATAACGAATTACTCAAAACACCTTTTTCCTCCGAACCGACGTATCACTTCCAGATCATAATCATATTATAAAGCAAATTCTTCACACTATTTATCCGAGACGCGGCTGCATGCAACAGCTCCGTGTCAAAGCCCGACAACTAAGGGGCATTGTTAATGTTATACAGCAAGACAGTGCCGTCTCCAGTCAAAGGGAGTGCTCAGCATCGAAAGTTCCAGTACAATAACGTTACGTCGTAACGCCAACGATAGCAGTACCCCTTACTCTCCCCCTCAGTATAATTAAAAACAAACCGCAAGAAAGTGTTTGTTAGACACCCCCCGCCCCAAAGAAAAAGAAAAAAAAGAAAAATAGAAATCTCACAGAAACAAATAAGCGAGTAAGCCAGCTATACACCCATCTTATTATATTATTATAAAAATACACTAGGTGATCAAAAGTATAGGCGATACCTGCGCTGGTTCCCTCCATCGGTAATGCTGAAATTCAATATGGTGTTGGCCCACCCTTAGTCTTGATGACAGCTTCCACTCCGTAGGCATACGTTCAATAAGGTGCTGGAAGGTTTCTTACGGAATGGCAGCCCATTCTTCATGGAGTCCTGCACTGAGGCGAGGTTTCGATGTCGGTCGCTGACGCCTGGCACGAAGTCGACGTTCCAAAACATGCCAAAGGTGTTCTGTAGGATTCAGGTCAGGACTCTGTGCAGGAAAGTCCATTACAGGGATGTTATTGTCATGTAACCACTCCGCCACAGGTCGTGAATTATGAACAGGTGCTCGATCGTGTTGAAAGATGCAATCCCCACCCCCGAATTTCTCTTCAACAGTGGGAAGCAAGAAAGTGCTTAAAACATCAATGTAGGCCTGTGCTGTGATAGTGCCACGCAGAACAACAAGGGGTGCAAGCCCCATCCATGAAAAACACAACCACACCACAACACCACCGCCTCCGAATTTTACTGTTGGCACTACACACGCTGCCAGATGACGTTCACTAGGCATTCACCATACCCACACTCTGCTATTGGATCGCCACATTGTGTACCGTGATTCGTCACTTTACACAACGTTTTTCCACTGTTCAATCGTCCAATGTTCACGGTCCTTACATCAAGAGAGGCGTCGTTTGTCATATACCGGCGTGATATGTGGCTTATGAGCAGCCGTTCGACCATGAAATCCAAGTTTTCTTACCTCCCGCCTAACTGTCATAGTACTTGCAGTGGATCCTGATGCAGTTTGGAATTCCTGTGTGGTGGTTTGGATAGATATCTGCCTATTACACATTACGACCCTCTTCAATTGTCGGCGGTCTCTGTTAGCCAACAGACGAGGTTGGCCTGTACGCTGTAATGTTGATGCATTAAGTTGTTCTGAAAGCGGTGCTGATATTCAAGATAATAAAAGCGGATTAAAAGCTGTGAGCTATCTGGGGAAGTTATCCTTGCATTACTGAGCAACTGTTTCACCAGGTATCCAGTCTAGTTTACCAAATTTCCAACCAGGCTAACATTAATTATAATCTTTTAATAGTCATCTTACGACAACCGGTGATATATATATATATATATATATATATATATATATATATATATATATATATATATATATATATATATATATATAAAGAGAATTTAAATAAAAAGAAATAAATCAGTTTATATGTGGACATTTATTTTAACATTGATCATTGTTCCGTTAAAATTTCAGCATATTAAACTTGATTCATGACTAAACTACTGCCTTATTTAGGATTGTGAAAATGTGAGTTTGTAATCTTACAGAACACATCAAATATGGAGCCAAGATTGGGAGACTGCATACAACACTGCATTCATAAAATAACACACGAAGAACGTTGAAACATTTGCAAGAGGAAATTAACCACAACCAACTGATTCAATTTTCACCCAAAGAAGTTACGGTCACAGCACAATCCTGTCCATCATGAAATTACCACGCACTGGTATACTAAATTCATACTAATTGTCTGTGAAATCTTCTCGAAAAGAATAGCTGAGGACTACTTTGATGATTACACCACATGCTTCATGTGGTCAACTTGGTTTACACAAAGAGTGTAACTCCACAATAATTTTGATAGTTAAAATAAATTATATAGAAACGCAATTTACAAAAGAAAAACCTCCAACTGATTACTATCGTCATACTATTAACCTGATGGGTCAAACAATTATATAATCACTTGGTACTGGTCTCACAAAGTATACCCCAAGTGGGTTGAACGTAAAGAAAAGTTGCTATATTGAAAAATATTGTAAAGATGAGACGTTATAATCTCACGCACATTCGCATTTAAGATTGATGATCTTAGTTAGAGTTACGGATCATCAACACATGGTTCCACTTTGCTCAAAAGTAGTGACAAAGCAACTACTGGAAGATATTCTGAATTTCACACACGAATTACACTGTGTTGCAATTTAAGATAACAGAAGATATTTTAGATCTAAACCTGAAACAAAGGTGATTAAATTTTCAGTTAGGCTGAATTTAAGAAATCCATTGTCCTATGGACTTAGCAGAGACGTGCGTAGCCGGAGATCTTACCACTTCAGAAGCTCGCCACGGACAGACTGGCGTGGGCCCCTACCAAGGGTGCCTCACAGATACGAACAGAAGTGACCAGAGAGGTAGATTCCTATACCAACATGACAAGGGATGGACAAGACCATACCAAGAATAGAAACCTCTTTGCTTTTAGAAAGCATAGCTACCTGTTCCGACATTGGTCCTACTGTTCTCTAGCAGACAGGTTTGTCTGCTACCATCAAGCATGCGACTAGAAATACATTTGCTCATTCATCCTTTCACACAGAACGGAAGGGGGATGACAGTGTCTTATCGTATACACTATATAAAAGAAAGCTCATGTAGATTCCATATGAGACTGTGTGACATGAATTACATATAAACTGTGTTTTACAGCGTAGTAGTGTGATAGATCGTTCTTGTTTATGTGTAAAAGTAACACGTTCCACTGCCCAGTCTCCACCCAGATACAGTCAGAAACACCACAGTAAATTTAGAAGTGGTATTTATGCCGTAAATGACAACAGATTTAAGAAATTAACATGAAAGGAATCCAACAGAAAAGCCAACACCGCTGCCCTTGGCATGACTGACTTTCAAGGAGTCATTGATAGGCAGTGCTGTTAAGTTAATGGTTCAGTCAAAATCTTATGAATCTGTTGTTGTCGAGGTGTCTGTTGAGTTCAACGTTTTTGTGCTGTACGTGTCCCTTCACGTTTCCGCCTGACTATCACATAGGAAACAATGGACCTAGGGATGTTTAGGAGTGTGGAAACCTCCGTACAGACGTATGACACAAGTAACATCCAATCACCTGACCACGTTTGAAGTCCGCGAGTTCCTCGGAGCGCCCATTCTGCTCTCTCACGATGTCTAATGACTACTGAGGTCGCTGATATGGAGTACCTGGCAGTAGGTGGCAGCCCAATGCACCTAATATGAAAAACGTATGCTTTTGGGGGTGTCCAGGTACTTTTGATCACGTAGTGTTGTAAGACATCCTGGCAGGGGAGCCAAATTGAAAGTGAACCCATTTGTGGGTTACATAAAAAATGTTTGATTGAGAACCTGGCAGCGTCATACACAATGAAAGTTATCCTGACTTGGTCGTTCACATTAAAAGTTAACACTTGGGGTGAGTGTATAATTCTGATGATTTGACTGAAATGTAAGCAAAGTTTAGTTTACTGACAGCATTTATTTTCCCAAAAACAAAGACAGACAGAATATATGTTAAACATGTTATGATATAATCGTGAACAACAAACAGGTGGTTTAAGACCACAATGGTCAAGGATCCTGGGTGGCAAAAGTGAGTCAAGTACTCTGGCCCTAAAATGTGGATAACGGTATCTGTGTTAATCTGACGCTGAGCAAACTTTGACCAAATCTACAGAATTTTCTACTGGTGCAGCTGAGAGCAAGTGGCAGTTGAGATTTGTACTCCAGGACAAGACTGGAGCAGCAGTACGTTACCCTATTTGCTTCGTACAGCTATGTTATTTGCAGCTAGCGAGATGTGGGAGGCAGATGCGAGGCGTAAGAAAGCACCTGTGAATCGATCGCGGCCACGAAAGAGATGAAAAATATCGTAATTTAGCGTTCAGGCAAACGGATCGCAATTTACTCTCTACCAGAGCCCTGAAATCACGGCAGATTTCAGTGTGTGACACACCCGTTCGCTGGTCGTACCAAGGACCAATCTGGCTCACTTATACGACAGAATGCACAAGGTTGCCAAACGTCAAGACTGCTAACCCAAAAACAAATAAGTGTGTCCTCGGCAAACGAGTAGTCCGAGATGTTTGAAATCACACTATCAGTACAGTAAGAACTTTACCACAGGCTCCTCAGTCTAACTACTCGCAAGTGAAGTCAGTCTTAGGACAGGTCCCAAGTACCAATAACACATGCCAGAGCTTCGACCAGAAGATGCTTACAGACTGAAGTCCAGAACCAGAGTGCCATGCATCTCCAGATCAGAACAATTCCCGTTTTTCCGCAAAGTGCACGAACGACACCGCCTTCACCCCGTCTTGAGCCAATCATAGGGCTTTAGAGGCGCTAAATCTCCCCTCCTACACGACAGCACGAACTCACAGCGAACCAACGCAAGTGTTAAGAGACCTGCGTCTCTGGAAAAAAATATCGCCAATTACTGCCTTTTTTTAAGTTTTCGCGGTGGGAGAAGATGTTTTTCTCCAAAGTCGCGTCGCTTCCCACGGCAGCAAGCGAGCAGATATGATCTTTCAGATCTTTACCTAAATTGCCTGTGCCTTGGAGTATGTTAGTCCTAGCTATGAGGTGTAATAAAGATTCTATCTCTAAACGTTTTTCAGGTGCCAGAGTTTCTTTTTACGACCGAGGCGACTGATGGAAGTGGGTCACAGGCCTATTTGTAGTATCGGCAAACACAAAAACTTGTAAAGTTTTTTTAGGCGTTGCGCAGCGCACAATGACCGGTTCACATCACGACGAGTCTCTTCAGTCTGTCGTCCCCAGCCCAGCTTTCAGCTGGCAGCAATGCAGGTATAGCAGGCATTGTCCTGCTGGAAACCCATCTCGACTAGGGGGTGCTCTGTCGGCCCTATACGACAGATTTACTGAGGGATGGGCTCGCCGCCACTTTCTTTCAACATGCCGTTTCTACGAATCAAGAACCATAAAGTACCTCATGCTTTTACGCCCTACCAGGCTCCATCAACGCCTGCTCAGGCCGTTAACTTCCTGGAGTCTCGCACAAGTTGCGTAATGTTGTAACAAAATCTTTATGAAAACAGGTGAGAGAGTAACTTGTCCTCTCTCAGTGTGTAAGGCACATTTCACACTCTCTCCTCCTGACACTGAAAATTTACAATACTTTACATTTTGGTTTATATAGGCGACAAGAAGGCAGTTATCACGCACAGAAATGAAATTGGTTCAACAACTACATTATACAGCAAAAAAACTATCAAAATTCCTTTATATAGCTATCCATGAAAGTAGTTCCAAAACTACTTCACGCAGTTCAGTTAAGTCTCTATAGCCTGAAACTCATCCTCATCATGATTTTTCCAATAAAATAGATTATATATTACTATTATAAAGGCACAGTCACAAAGATCTGTCGACATTATGTGTACAGGTTGTGCGCAAAGCAGTGCTATTACAGTGTCATCAATTCTCAAACAATTCAAAACATTATATGCTTTTCTTTTTCTCTACCTTAACATCACTGAAAATACTTATTAACTGTAATAATATACCGAGTTTGCCTCTTTCAAACATACTTCCATAAGCTCAATAATAATTATGGAACTCCAACTGTCAGCTTATTACACTGATCAGCTTGTTACATAGAAGCAATGTAAATACTCATCTAACTGGCAGTTAATTTTTAACCAACTGTATATCAAATAGAGCCCAATTACTCAAACGTTAATCGAATTACTTTGAAAAATATGCTATCAAAATTCGAGTACCGTACATTAATTATCATAACACAAGGAAACTGGCAAAATTTTATGGTAAAACTTAATATAACACAGCCAGAGAATCTGGTATTTGGAGTCAAAGAAAATATCTTAACAGAAAAAAACACAAGTTGACGATTAGTCAGCTGAAACAAAACGCTTGTAAACACTTACCTAATTGACGCTCAATTTTACGCCAAACTTTAAGCAACACTAACAGGTGGTTGTAGCAGTTGATATTGAGACTTCCACTACCGTTGAGAGTGCCAGGCGATCTCAGCAGATGTCGATTGTCGTGTAGTGGCCAGCGTGTAATGTCACAGAGTGTGTGGACGAAGGTCAGCGGCCTCTGAAGGTCAGAGGAGTCCAGCGGCTCAGGCGAAAGACAACAAACGAACATCCACGCAACTGGACCTGCACAGCCCCCCCGCGCCGACGGAATTCCCTCCCCACGACATCAATCATGCAACGAACAATAGCACATCTCAGCGTCTGCACTCAGCAAAAAAATATCAAAATATTTGCGGTGCATAATACACCTATTTCTCTGTAAGCGTACATGTATTATAAGTGTTGCAATTCCATGAAGCCAAAAGAAAATTTCACTGTTTTGAAAACGGATGCTACATTACTGCTACCATACCACACAGTATCTTAATACCATGTACAACCAACACGAAATACGAAATAAATCAGTGGTCAAAAATATTTGACAATTCAGTTATTTCTGAGTAACCACTCAGTCTCTTCGCAGTGCTACAACATGCATAATCACATCGTTTTCGATCCCCTCCCTATCTCCTTGCACCATTTTTTGCGTTTTGTTTTTCCGCTGTACAAGGTGCATTCAAGTTCTAAGGCCTCCGATTTTTTTTCTCCGGACTGGAAAGAGATAGAAACATATGCATTGTTTTAAAATGAGGCCACGTTCGTTGTCAATACGTCCCAGAGATGGCAGCACCATACGGCAGATGGAATTTTACCGCCAGCGGCGAGAATGAGAACTGTTTTAAATACTTAAAATGGCGACGTTTTCCTTACTTGAACAGCGTGCAATCATTCGTTTTCTGAATTTGCGTGGTGTGAAACCAATTGAATTTCATCGACAGTTGAAGGAGACATGTGGTGAAAGAGTTATGGATGTGTCGAAAGTGTGTTCGTGGGTGTGACAGTTTAATGAAGGCAGAACATCGTGTGACAACAAACCGAAACAACCTCGGGCTCGCACAAGCCGGTCTGACGACATGATCGAGAAAGTGGAGAGAATTGTTTTGGGGGATCGCCGATTGACTGTTGAACAGATCGCCTCCAGAGTTGGCATTTCTGTGGGTTCTGTGCACTCAATCCTGCATGACGACCTGAAAATGCGAAAAGTGTCATCCAGGTGGGTGCCACGAATGCTGACAGACGACCACATGGCTGCCCGTGTGGCATGTTGCCAAGCAATGTTGACGTGCAACGACAGCATGAATGGGACTTTCTTTTCGTCGGTTGTGACAATGGATGAGACGTGGATGCCATTTTTCAATCCAGAAACAAAGTGCCAGTCAGCTCAATAGAAGCTCACAGATTCACCACCACCAAAAAAATTTCGGGTAACTGCCAGTGCTGAAAAAATGATGGTGTCCATGTTCTGGGACAGCGAGGGCGTAATCCTTACCCATTGCGTTCCAAAGCGCACTACGGTAACAGGTGCATCCTACGAAAATGTTTTGAAGAACAAATTCCTTCCTGCACAGCAACAAAAACGTACGGGAAGGGCTGCGCGTGTGCTGTTTAACCAAGACAACACACCCGCACATCGAGCTAACGTTACGCAACAGTTTCTTCGTGATAACAACTTTGAAGTGATTCCTCATGCTCCCTACTCACCTGACCTGGCTCCTAGTGACTTTTGGCTTTTTCCCACAATGAAAGACACTCTCCGTGGCCGCACATTCACCAGCCGTCCTGCTATTGCCTCAGCGATTTTCCAGTGGTCAAAACAGACTCCTAAAGAAGCCTTCGCCGCTGGCATGGAATCATGGCGTCAGCGTTGTGAAAAATGTGTACGTCGGCAGGGCGATTACGTCGAGAAGTAACGCCAGTTTCATCGATTTTGGGTGAGTAGTTAATTAGAAAAAAATCTGAGGCCTTAGAACTTGAATGCACCTCGTATAATACACTGACGTAAAAACTGCAGGACCAAGGAGCTTTGCGACATAAAAGAAAATTGATAGGTGTGTTTCTACATCTCAAAGATGGGGTCTATTCAACTTTCGCTCCAGTTGCGTAAGAGTGGAGCTAGTAGCGCCAGTATGACGATGAATATCAGTTTTGCACTAAATACACGTTGTAACGGTCATGAGCGTTAATTACCTTTGAGATTAGAAGTGGTGAGTTGACACTAGTCAAGTATACCTTTAAGGCGATGAAGACGCCATTGTCAACACCTCACTGAGTTTGAATGAGTCGTGTAACAGGACTAAGAGAAGCTGGATGTTCCTTCTGCGATATTGCAAAACGATTGCCGGCAGCGGTGGTCACGAGAATGTACGGTCGCAAGAAGACCGGGCTCCGGACGGCCACGCCGCATTACCGAAAGGGAAGACCATCGTGTTCGGCGTGTGGCTACGGAACATTGTACTGCATCTGCAGCAGCAATTGGAGCAGCAGTTGGCACCACAGTGACACACAGAATTCTTACAAATCGGTTATTTTAAGGGCAGTTCAGAGATGGACGCCCTGTGGCGTGCATTCCACTGACCCCAAACCACCGCCATTTGCAACTTCAGTGGTGTCAAGCGACAGCTCATTGGACGGTAGAGTGGAGGTCTGTTGTCTTTCCTGATGAAACCTGCTTCTGCCTCGGTGCCAGTGATGGCCGTGTGTTGGTTAGAAGGAGGCCGAGTGAGTGCCTAGAGCCAACCTGTCTGCGTGCTAGACGCACTGGACCTACACCTGGAGCCGTGGTCTAGAGTGAGATTTCGTATGACAGCAGAAGAACTCTCATGGTTATCCCACGTACCCTGACTACAAATCCGTATGTCAGTATGGTGATTCGACCTGTCGTGCTGCCTTTAACCAAAAGCATTCGAGGGTGTTTTCCGACAGGACAACGCTCACCCAAATACCGTTTATGTAACCCAACATGCTCTACAGACTTTCGACATGTTCGCTTGCCCTGCTCAGCCACCAGATCTGTGTGCCAATCGAGCACATATGGGGCATCATCGGACGACAACTCCCCACAACCAGAATTGACCGTGCCTGTGTCACAGGCATGGAACTCCATCCCAGAGACTGACTTCCAGCACTTGCACTCCATATCACAGACTGACATCCGGCACCTGTACGCATAGTGCACGCACGTCTGCATGCTTGCGTTCAACATTCTGCGATTACACCAGTTATTAATGTATCAGCATTTCGCATACAATGGCTCATACCATGTTTACGTTAACCTGTGATCTTGCACTGTTAATCACTTGAATATGTTACCTAGACAAATGTAACCCCGCACTTTCGTTAGTCTATATTAATTATTTTTTGATGTCCTGTTTTTTTTCCCATCAGTGTATTTACGTCCTTCTAAGTGATAAAACGACACTACACCACTTCAGCCCTGCCTCTTCCTTTCGCGCCAGTCTGCTGCAGTTGACGATGGCCGTTCACTCTTCTCTTATTCCTCCTCTTTCTATGTTTCTGCTCGAAAGTCGCTGGGCCACAATTATCTCACGCTAATTTGCGGTGATAATCACACCTTCTCTTGTATCTTTTGCTCATGTTCTTCTTGACTCCCATTGCTTCTTCTCTGTTCTGTTTTTACTGATCTTCATCGAGCCTGCTCGACAGTCTCAGTTATTGTGTCAGTCAGAGGACTACTATCCTCTTACGGCAGGCTTTGCGACACTCAGCATTCCACGCGGTTTTCTTCATACGGTACTTCAAAATCTGGTTTTCTTATTAATTATTTTTTCCAAAAATTCTGAGTACATTTCCTCATATCTTTGGTAGTATGGTTCGTTTCATATAAAATTTAAACTCTTGTGTTTTTAGACTGGTATATTTTCAGGATCATCTGCTCAACCTTTTCATACGAAAAGATTTGTTCTTCTTACTTCAAAGACAGTGTATTATAACCTTTCTTATAATGATCTAATGATTTTGGGCATTTTTCTTCATTAACTTGCTCTTGTTTCGTGACAGTCTGCTTTAGCTCCTCTGCATAAATAATCTTGTCTTCCTCTGCCTAAACATTCCGTATCAAAATAAATTCCTTATCCTTCGATAATAAATCTGAATCCGTACAGAGAATGTGAACAGCTAGTTCAGTACTATCGCCGTCATGTACCAGTTGTGTTGTCACCCAACTCCTTTCGCCTGCAACAATTTCGAACTATGCACATTTGGCGTTCGCTCCGCGCTTACGTTTATTTCTGCGCCGCTCTCTTCTGTCGTCGAACTGGTCGCTTCGATTCAGTACCGCCCAAGATGTTGTAGAATTCCTCTTTTTGTCTCGAACTGATGCTATCCAAGATGCTGTAGATTTCCGATTCATATACAATATTCCATTTCTGTGGCGCACTATTATTACTTTCTCTCCGCACGTGCACCCTTCACTCTATTGTCGATAGTTGTATCTCATTATTGCGTACCAAATCGCTATTCTTAATTGAAACAGCAACTGTCTGCGCACATACGCCAAATCCAAACATATCTAATTACGGTTCTTCACCAAACGGCAGTTCTTCTTTCACGCTAAGCCAGATGTAACATTAGTGTCCAGGTCACAGCGACACATGTAAATCTCCTTCATCCGGTTATTTTGGTTAGTTCTGCGGCTGTCGCACTCCAATATGGAAGCTTTACATGAAGAACACTTCGTGTTACGAAATAAAACCTACTAGGTGCCTAATACAACCATGCCTCTCTCTTTCTATTTTTTCAAATAAATAAACTTTTTCGGTTAATACAATGGAAAATGTCTGGAATAATAACAGTACAAATCAAATCACTTCGTTTTACTTTTACGTCGGTTCGCAAGACGCTTCCCCAACAAAGTCTAAACATATCCACTCCAGTGTTAGCAGCTACTCCCAATACATGTTCATACGGAAGAAACAATTGCTACGTTGCGCTTCCACATAAATTAAACAGGTAATCACTAATGGCAGGAGTGTATTCATTTACGTTCTGCTACCAATATGTTCCTCCACGAAACTTGCTGATTGTCAAACAGTGTATTTTTTCAACCTTATAACTCATAATTAACATCCCGCACCTTTCCGTGAAATAAGGAATTACTCACTTGTGTCCAACGACCCGACGTAACGCTTCTAATTATACTTTCTAGCAACGCGGATGCGCTCGACCGCTCAGTGCTGAAGCCCAATAACGGCTCTTCCCACACACTAACTCGGGGAGCTGGGGCATTGTTCACTTAAACAGCAAGACAATGCTCCCTCCAGAGAAGAGGCGTGCTCAGCTTCGAAAATTCCAGAATCCAACGATAAGTACATAATCGCTACGTCATAACATCCATACCAGTACTCCTTTACACGTTACACTGACAAACAGTTTTATTGCGAATCTGAGAAAATACTGCAACAGCCAGCATGCAGCCAATCACGTCCATGAAGTCTGACAATTTAAAGGACAGTGAATTTGTCAACAATAAAACTGTTACATTCTTTGTCACAATAAAATAAATAATAAATACAAGTTTTTTGTTCATAAACTGGCAATTTATGCGACTTTTATGTGTCACGAGAGAATTCTCTACCTCCTTACAACTTCACCCCTGGCCTCACGAGAGTGCACCCCATTCCAGTCATTCCCGGTTAGAAGAATCGTAGGTGATCTCCGATTATCAATTTTGGGACCTACGTGGGAGGTAGCAAGCGGCACAATAACCTTTCAAGTGGTAATTATAAAATAACCTAAAGCGTACAGCGCGTATAAACTCCACAATACTGCAATGCCCCTTAGCTCTGCCCCTTTCTGCAAATAGGCGGTTCCTTCAGAGATACCAAAGGACATGAAATATCTGTTGAACGGAAAAGATAAACTTGACAACGTATGAACATTTGTTGACCAAATGCTGCCAAAGTATCTGAAGGTGGACATTGCTGGACGAAACCGGTTATGTATCATAAAAAGTGACTGCGTAAAAATCAAAGGTTTAGAATAAATCAGTCACCACCTCCTTAAACGAAATGTCGTTTTTCCAACAACAAATAGTGTTGAGTACGTTAACTATTTCAGTTCATTTCGTTTTTTAATCGACCAATTAATTAAAAATCATAAATTTTTTAGCAATATCGTGTTATTCTACCTATTCATACAAGGTCGCGCACCAAATTTCACACACTGACACTGTCTAATAAGTATTTTACTTGCAGGTTGGCAACCTTGGAATGTTGTGAAAGGTAGCTGTAGTTCGTGTATAGCTCTCCAGAAGATAGTACTTGGCAATATCACGAAAAGACAGTTTTGTTTTACGCAGAAACGAAGCGTATCACAAGACTCAACGTGAGACTAGTTTGTTGATGAGGAGGAGGAGGAGATCATTGTTTCACGTTCCATCGACAACGAGGTTATTAGGTACAGAACACAAGCTTGGATTTGGGAAGGATGGAGAAGGAAACAGAAGTTCCCTTTCCAAGGAACGTTCCCGACATTTGCCTTAAGCGATTTAGAAAACTCACGGAAAACCTAAATCAGGATGGCCGGAGGCGGGTCTGAACCATCGTCCTTCCGAATGCTTTGTTGACGGAGGCACAACGTCACCTCTGCTTGCACCGCTACATCAATGTAAAAGTTCTCAAAGGTGTTCTCCAGGTTTTGGAAACAGGTGAAAATCGGAAGGGGCAGTTGGGATTTTATGCATGATGATCGATGACAGAGGACCCAAGGAGTCGGAAAGTTGTACATGTCACAGAGCTCCTGTGTAATTTAGTGTTGAATGCTGAAGGAGAGGGTGCTCCATGTGTGGAAGAACTCTTCAAACTGGTACTTTCAGTTTTCTGAGGGTTTCTCACGCACCAAAACAGATATGTTACACATCACGGGGTTACACGCTACAGTTCGGTATCCTCTAGTGGCAGGGGGTTGCAACTTGCTTCAGCGAAGCGAAAAAGTCGACGTAGTAATGAAATTAAATGATTATGCGATATTGATGGCTAGGAGTCCCCACCTGGGGAAGTACGGCCGTCGAGCTGTTAGTCTTTTTAGTTGCCGCCACAGTGGATGACTTGCATGTCGAGGACGATAAAATGACGATGAGGACAATACAACACCTAGTCCCTGAGCGGAGAAAACCGGTGACCCGGGCGGGAATCGAACCTGCGCCCCTGAATGCCAATCAAACATGGTGCTCAGGCAGCCAAGGAAGTGGACGACCGAGTAATATACATGACAAGTCATAATACCTCAACTGATGTTGAGAGCAGAATAAGAAGTTCGGAGGCATTACTTTTCATCACTCCATCGTACTTATCTTACTGCGATAAACCTTTAACGTAAGAGTATTCCTATTAATTAGCAAAGCATTACATGATTTTAAATTTTTACATTCGATAAATAATTCAATAATTTTATGGAATATTGAAAATCAAATTTTTATTGTCCCTGGAAGCCGTTAGGTTGTCTAACACACGCTGCTCCTTACGTCCATTCAAAAGTCATTGTTATGGAAGTTGATGATTAATTGCATTTCTTCAGCTAGCCATATAGCAATGTAAATGTGTAGTTATATAGTACGGAAAACAGAAATGTTAAAAAAATTAAACAGAACGATGCAACAAGCAAATATTTCAATTGTCATCATATTTCGTGAATGTATTGTAAAAAATCAGGTTTGTCGAACATTAGTGACGTAACGTATTCACATTTTCATCACATTTTATTTTCCATCCAGACATAGTAAAACAATGAACTTTATGCATTATTTTCTTCACATCGCTAGACAGAGTCTTATTTCGAGCATACACAGATTTCATACTGATCACTGTGCTCAGTCTATAATTTCGTAAAACATTTAGAATACATTTTCAATATATATTACAGGTTCCTCATAAATAAGTCGTACTTGGCGCACATTCTGCCTACAGCGCAAAGACTTACTTAAAAATCCGCGTCTAGACAAAGTGCGTGTCACTCGAGTCCATGTCAACGACTAATTACTTTTGGCGCGTACGACAAACCATGTTCGAGATTTACAGAACGAAGTTCTAGATTGTTCTAGAACTGGCAATGAGTCAAATTAACTCTTGTACGTAGTTTTCTACGTACATGAATAAGCAGTGTCAAAGAAAACACAACTCTTGATATTGCTGAAATTTATAAAAATAAAAATGAAGATATATTATCGTACATAATTTTGAAATAGTTCTGTAAAAATTATGGTGTATTCTACAACAACAAAATAATAAACACTATAAATGTTCTGAGAAGTTTCGTAAGCAAAATATCATGTAATGTGCGAAAGTTTCTTCATTTGTGTGGCCGTATTGTCCGTAGTTGCTTTACAATTCTTGAGGGTATTTTTGAACTGTCGTTACAATTACAAAAATACGTGGGTTTTTTTTCACCAGACGCGTTTCGCTTTATTGACGTAAATCATCATCAGTGGTGGTGATTTTCGCTTGATTTCTCGCTTACATCGGGAAATGCTGCTAGCACATAGTTGATGTTTATCTGCTGTAGACACTGATAGTCATCTAATTTTTAGTAGTTCTGCAGCACTATGCATTTCTTTTTTTTTTTTCACAGCACATTATTTGCTCACCTCCTGTGTGGCCTGAAAAACAGAAGAAATGCAGCAGAACTAAAAATTAGACCACAACTATCAGTGTCTAAAGCAGAGAAATATCAACGATGTGCTAGCATACGGAATTTCCCGATTTAAGCGAGAAATCAAGCTAAAATCAACTCAACAACACGAAATGCGACGAAGGAAACAAGACAAGTTGCAACGACAGAACAAAAAATTCCGTCAAGAAAAGTACGAAACATATGTCATTTATTGGAAAACAAAACAAATGGAATTTGTAGGATGATTAACGTCTTTTAAAATCAAAAACAAACAAAATGATCCAAAGTGTTACAGAAAAACTCGGAAAAGAGTGAATTTTATATAAATATTTTTCTACAATACTCCGATCATATAGGTTTGCCTTTTATTCTTCAGATTTGTAACTTTAGGTGAAACATAATTGAAAAAAGAATGTAATCGCAACTTTTGTCATACACGCTTGGCATCGTAAACTACTATTGTTCAAAGATGCCCGTAAATCTAGTTTGTCATAGTAGACATATTGCAACTGGGACCATGCACTGTGCAGGTATATAGGATTAACCGTTTACGTGTTGAAAGTACTCTTTAAATAACAAAAACAGTTAAAGCTACGCTGTAATATTGATTAATAGTCATAACGAAATTGGAAGACTTTCATACTGTAAAAGTTAGCAATCTGCCTGCAAGAATTATGAGCAGTATAAACTGCCTCAATAATTAACTTGGACATGAAACCTAGAGTAATAGGCTTTGAAAGATTTGATCACAAATCATAATTTTTCTCCTTACCTCAAATCTGCGCAAATCTGGATAACACGTTGCAGTAGTGCTCTGTCTTGCGCGCCGCTATGCTGAAGCTGCAAATTACTGTATCTGCAGAGACCCTCGAGAGGTGCTATGAGTTCTCTGTTAATTTCAAATAGAACGTACTTGGTTGGATCATCCATTAAAAATAATTGTAAGAAAAAGATTGGTAAGAAAATGGACTATGCGCATTAATGGCAACACTCCGTTTCTTCGTATAATGAGAAAAAGTGCTCAAGGCAGATTTTAAATTTAATGAACTTCTCAGCATTCAAAAAATACACTTTTCTATCTCTCAAATCAACTTTCAGTACAATAACCAAGTTCGTTCAATGGCGGAGCAGCAGTGAAAAATAATAACATCATTATTGGGTTTACCTGACATTCCATTAGATTTCTTCCTTCACAAGTCAATCTCATAATCATGTTGGTTCCACAAAAAGATGAATTTTAATTTGAATCATAATATTGCCAAAGCTTCCTCAGTAACACTGCTTAAAATTATCGGCTTTACTCCGACACAGTTGAACTTTGACTCCACTCGATACCAGAGCTAAATATTGTCTGCCCCACTGCGCCTCCTGCAGCTCAAAGATGTTAGCTTAGCTTCTGCGGTACAGCTTACAACATCGCTGCTCGCTCACAATCGATTCAAATACCAAAACTTCATATACCAAAATTATACACGGCACCTAACAGTGTAAATATTTTTATTGGTGATTGCGGACGGTGTACTGAACAACATTACATCAGCATTTACGTCAATTACAGACTAATAATTATATCTATTACGAGTCATGTGTTTTTAGGGTGGGCAGTACCTCAAAGTGCACTTGGAAAGAGTAAGTCATTAATGCTTATTTCCCCTGGTTAGCAAGTATGGTGCGGAAGTATGAACACGCGAATGCAAAACGGTTAGTCTATCCTGACAGGTATAGTCCACTTAGTGTTGCAGTTACGGCCATGCTGTGAACAATAGGTCTTAAAGTTTGTGACGCGTTTGTGGAAAGACTGTTCTATACAGAGGAAAAAACAACCAACACACTGATGTGTTCTCATACCGGTTACACCCCGTACAGTAATATAGACCAATGACAAATCTACATTTATACTCCGCAAGCCACTCAACGGTGTGTGACGGAGAGCACTTTACGTGCCACTGTCATTACCTCCCTTTCCTGTTCCAATCGCGTATGGTTCGCGGGAAGAACGACTGCCGGAAAGCCTCCGTGCGCGCTCGAATCTTTCTAAATTTACATTCGTGATCTCCTCCGGAGGGATAAGTAGGGGGAAGTACTATATTCGATACCTCATCCAGAAACGCACCCTCTCGAAACCTGGACAGCAAGCTACACCGCGATGCAGAGCGCCTCTCTTGCAGAGTCTGCCACTTGACTTTGCTAAGCATCTCCGTCGCGCTATCACGCTTACCAAATAATCCTGTGACGAAACGCGCCGCTCTTCTTTGGACCTTCTCTATCTCCTCTGTCAATCCGACCTGGTACGGATCCCACACTGATAAGCAATACTCAAGCATAGGTCAAACGAGTGCTTTGTAAGCCACCTCCTTTGTTGATGGACTACATTTTCTAAGGACTCTCTGAATGAATCTCAACCTGGCACCCGCCTTACCAACAACGTTGCCGTTCTTGACGTGTGGGCTGTGCGCGTGTGCAGGTGGACGCTCTGCTGGAGGAGATAGCGGCGACGGAGCAGCTGCGACACCTGCAGCTGGACGCGCTGCGGCGCGAGCTGGACGCGCAGGAGGCGCGCGAGGAGCAGGCCGTACTGGAGGCGGCGGAGGCCGAGGCGGAGGCGGAGGCGGAGGCAGCGGATGCGGAGGGCGGCGGAGAAGAGGGCGCCGACAAGCGCAGCGTGGCGTCGCTGGCGCGCGCGGGCGCGCTGCTGCCGGGCGCGGGCAAGCGCAACATCGCCGCCATGGCCAAGAACGGCCTGCTCAGCCCCAGCGGGCCCGTGCTCCTGGACGGCGACGGCAACGGCAACGGCGGCGAGAAGCGCTCGGTGGGCGCGCTGGCCAGGGGCGGCCTGCTGCCCACGCCGGGCAGGAGGGGCGCCGCCGACGACGACACCGACGACGACGACCTCTCACTGGACAGCCTCATGCAGCAGCTCTACGGCGTACGTACCTCTCCACTCCGTGCTAGCATACCCTCGCTACAGCCGATGTCGCTTGTACAATTGATCACGTTCCTAAGTCAATCCACGTATATATAGGGTGACCAGACGTCCGGATTAATCCGGACATGTCCTCCTTTTTAGCTCTTTGTCCGGGGTCCTTGCGGATTTTTACAGTGTCCGGCTTTTTCGCAAAGTTGAGCGTAATACAGTTAAATTTAAAATTAGTCCCGTTCTATTGCTATTTTCCTAAATATGTTAACTATTGGCACAGTCTTCGTGATAAACACGCACGAAGGCGGTGTTAGTAGGTGGCACCAGGATCGTCGATGTTATCGTTGGTCGACCTATAAGCGAATGCACATATCGATTATTTTCGTTTCGTATCTTCGCTTTGTATTGGCTTGGCTTCCTGTAGTGCACGTGTGATTTGTGAGTGTAATTTTTAACCGAGTGAGTTACGTAAAATATTTGGCTTTGCCTAAACGAAAGTGTACATTTTCTGATGTCATTTCCTGCAAATATCCGGCTTTCAAGAAAGGGGGAAATGAATTTGAAGCGGAATGTAAGGAATGTGGAGCTGGAACGTACATTTCAGTGGTCAATAAAGGTAAGAAATAAATCGACAGATTAACTTCATAGTTTCATTTCATTGTTTCATAGTCATTCAATTTATTTGTATTCGGAAGTTTAAAGTGCAGTTTACATGTCGTCAGCTGCTGCTACAATTGTAGATGTTGGTAGCGATGCGTCGAAAGAAGGGAGGTGAATGGTCTTACGTTTTTCGCTTTGTAAACAATTCCGTGTTGTTCACATAACAAAACAATTGACGCCACACTGTCACCACAAACAATGTTTTTAATTTAAAATAAAAAATGTTGCTCTGTGGATCACCACCTGACCACCAGTAACAATTAACTACTAGTTTTACCGGTAATTCCCGGCAGTCACGTGAATTGTCCAAAGCTGACGGGTGGTATCCTCATCTGCAGTTGACCCGTTTGATGTGTCCTCTTTTTTCTTTCCTTTATCCTCCTTTTTGAAGCTGCTTGTCCTCCTTTTTAAACAATTACATCTGGTCATCCTACGTATATACAGACGTCACAATTCACCTAGTACTACCTTTTTGTTATCAGATTTTATAGCACCCGGTTTTTCTAGCAAAGAATATAAATAAAACCAATCGAAAGAAGCAAAGCAGTACCTTTAATTTTAATATACAAAAAACAAAATCAGTAAAATCTATATATCCTAGCCAGGTAAATTCTTTCTTAGTTTGTATTTGTACAGATAAGATTGCGGCGCTTAATTCTGTCACTGGCGTAAACTTCCGAAAATACATTGTCCACTGAGTTAAAAAACTAACAAAGTCGTCTATTAGTTCTGTAGGGTACTACGCCTTGATGATTAAACACCCGAATTACTAAGCAGAGCAGACGAGTTTACACAAAACTTTAAATTACGAAATATCTTTTTATGTTTAGATTTTGATGAAATAAAGAATATATGTTGAATGAAGCTACACTCAAGTTATCTGTGAAAATTACATGACAATTCGTCTAGTAATTTTGGAGATTAGTGTATTCAGACAAACAGGCCGACACTATGTGTGTGTGATTTTTGTGAAATCCTATGGGACTTAACTGCTAAGGTTATCAGTCCCTAAGTTTACACACTACTTAACCTAAATTATCCTAAGGACAAACACACACACCCATGCTCGAGGGAGAACTCGAACCTTCGCCGGGACCAGCCGCATAGTCCATGACTGCAGCGCCTTACACCGCTCGGCTAATCCCGCACGGCCTGACACTGTGGTTTTACAGTTTTATTACTAGTATATGTCAATTAACCCTAGCGAAGTCCATCACTCTTATACAACCCCACCTGTAGTTACTTATTTCAGTAATCTACAACAATCTTCTAGAAAGGCGGGAAACTGCCTGAGCAGAATTCGACACCAGTGCACAGTAAAGTTCAGTCGAATGATTTTTAGGTTTTCCGTGCCGAAGAAGTACCTTGTTGATCAGGAAGGTTCATTAACCACAGACTTTCAAAATATTAGACACTCAGACACATAATCTGATCGAGATTGCCCTCAACGTGCCACCTCAACTCCACGATTTCACGATCTCCAGATTGCTTCACGAAATTATTTAGCGTTCAGGCTTTCCATTCAATCCGACGAAAGGCAGACGTTTCCATTGGCCATATCCACTTACTACTTATATGAGGTGCTGCCTCCTGGCAAGGCATTAAGAAATATCTCTGGGACGTATGTTGGAAACACTAGCCGTCAAGGGGAAATTACTCTCCCTTTAATCGCACCGTTAGGCTCCGACCAGAACCAATTTACGAAGATTAGGGGAAGTCTGGCCCACCAGCCGGCAGCTGAAGGAAAATCCCCTTGCTTCTGCAGCCGCAAACTGGCTAAGGCGACTACAAAAGCGAACAAGTCTTCAAATGGTTCAAATGGCTCTGAGCACTATGGGACTCAACTGCTGTGGTCATAAGTCCCCTAGAACTTAGAACTACTTAAACCTAACTAACCTAAGGACAGCACACAACACCCAGCCATCACGAGGCAGAGAAAATCCCTGACCCCGCCGGGAATCGAACCCGGGAACCCGGGCGTGGGGAGCGAGAACGCTACCGCACGACCACGAGATGCGGGCAACGCGAACAAGTCTAGCGCACATTTAGATAACCAGGAAATGATACGCTTCATCCCTTCATAAAGTGATTCCATATTTTTTTCCTGGCGGCAATACTGTTATATGTAATGCTTATGATTAAAACAATCGCTATATTTGTACAATTTATGATTCACGTCTTCCCACTACCAGACCTTGTGGACTCAGCCGCATCTTCAAATGGATCTCTAAGTTAAAATAAATCAAATTCCCTAAACTATAAACAAGCTAAGAGTTAGAGAAAAAGATAATGGGGAAAAAGATAATGAATGTACTCCATTGAAGATACTTGTAAATAGCAGGACGAAGCGTCCATGACAAAGCTATCTTAGAGGACACCACATCTGCCGTACGTGGCTCATCATACTGAATACCCAATTGTGTCAGCGTTCTGGCTTTCTGCATGTCCATTAACTATGGTTGCTGTCCAATATTTTTCTTCGAGGACGAACATCTGTCGTGTACCTGCCGTTATTGCTTTTGACTGTTTTTCTATAGCCAGTTCTCTTTTTTCAATTTTCGCTGTGTCTTTTAACCTTATCTTAGTTACACTTCAGTGCACTTCTCACGCCGTGTTTATAACGACTTGATTATAACGTCATGTTCCTAGGCGCCATTGCTCAGTTGTCTTTCTCGTGGCAGTCGGGACGCATTGTCGGTTTATATGAGTATTGCTTTTTGCGCGAGCACTTTTGGGTATTCAACTGATGGGCCATGTACGGCAGATGTGGTGCGTTCCAAGCTAGCTCTGACATGGGCGCTTCTTCCAGGTATTTATATGCATGTTCAACGGAGTCTATTTATGAGATCCCAGCTATCTTTTTCTCTAGATCTGTTATCATGTTTATAGCTCAGAGATATTATTTTATTTTAACTTAAAGTTACACATGAAGATGGGGCTCTCCCTGTAACCTGGTAGTGTAACGACTTCAGTCATTAAATAACAGTACAATTGTTTCGAATTTTTGCATCATGAACAAAGCGATTCTGATCTGATGCAATGAGGTAACAAGTGATTAATCGTCAGACACCTCGATGTGGAGGAGACTGCTATTGTACTGTCCATTTCTTCATAATTCATGTCCTCGCCTTTACAGGGCGTTGCAAATGGAGTGTCCTTCAGTCTCTACAACTCTTGTACCCAGCAGATAAAGCTGTCCAGAATGTCCAGTACGCTCCTCCCCGCCTACAAGGTCTAGGGAAGGAGATGTTATTTTACCGAGTACCAGAGTACGTGGGAATTCAGGGAAACGAATTAGCAGATGAAACAGCCAAGGAGACGCATAGCAATAACAGGTGGTTTAGTGTCCCGTACTGGTTTAGTGTCCCGTCCCCTTACATACTATGATTTCACTGCTGATGTACAGACTCGTAAGTAGATGGGTAGAAGAGCGGCTGAAAGTGACAAACAATATGCTGTGGTTTCCAGAATGAAATTTTCACTCTGCAACGGAGTGTGCGCTGATATGAAACTTCCTGGCAGATTAAAACTGTGTGTCCGACCGAGACTCGAACTCGGGACCTTTGCCTTTCGCGGGCAAGTGCTCTACCATCTGAGCTACCGAGCACGACTCACGCCCGGTACTCACAGCTTTACTTCTGCCAGTACCCCGTGGCTAGTAATGTCAATAACGCAGCCCTGGCGTGCGTCCCTCTAGCCACAGAGACGAGATGAGGTTCTTCTCTCTTGACCTCGGATAGGACACAGCCCCATGACCCATTGCTTCTTACTCGAGTGATAGAATCCTCCAATGTGTCACCCTTGTGGTTATTGGGACGTAATCAGCGTGCTATACATTTTACTTGAATATGTGCTATTCTCAGACAAGGGGGCAATGGCTAATCTACTTGTAGATTTGTCATCTATTTAGCCGACAATGGTAGTATCTGGTACTCCATTCACGATTGTGTGAAACGTTCAGCACGCTCCGTAAAATATTAGGGTGAGGTTTTATATATTATAATCAGATTCCTGGCTCATCCATGTTCACTTGTAAGCGATCAGCCAGCCACATCTCTCTGTGTACATATTTTAACCTCCTTCGAGCGTCATCTGTGTTTTCTATACAACACTCTTAGAACATTTGACTAAATTTGTATTTTAAAGGATATGTGGTGGTGATTGTATGTTTGAATATCGTGAGTGAGATGAGAAAGAAAAATTGCAACTTTAAGAAACATTATCTTTTAATTTTTTCGAATATTTTAGACCTCATAAACAAATTCGTTTTTACTTATTTTGTAAGGCCGTAATAGTCTTGTCTGTCAGAGCCCATAAAACGCACACACACACACACACACACACACACACACACACACACACAAGGGAGCGCGCACATGCACGCTGTCGCTGTCAACTTACGACTAGGATCCCGTGCTGTTCATTCTGTGAATGAGTCAGTGCATTACTCTCAGTCCAAAAATCTAATCCAAGTGTTTCTCTCCATGCTAATCTTGTGCTACTACACTCCTGGAAATGGAAAAAAGAACACATTGACACCGGTGTGTCAGACCCACCATACTTGCTCCGGACACTGCGAGAGGGCTGTACAAGCAATGATCACACGCACGGCACAGCGGACACACCAGGAACCGCGGTGTTGGCCGTCGAATGGCGCTAGCTGCGCAGCATTTGTGCACCGCCGCCGTCAGTGTCAGCCAGTTTGCCGTGGCATACGGAGCTCCATCGCAGTCTTTAACACTGGTAGCATGCCGCGACAGCGTGGACGTGAACCGTATGTGCAGTTGACGGACTTTGAGCGAGGGCGTATAGTGGGCATGCGGGAGGCCGGGTGGACGTACCGCCGAATTGCTCAACACGTGGGGCGTGAGGTCTCCACAGTACATCGATGTTGTCGCCAGTGGTCGGCGGAAGGTGCACGTGCCCGTCGACCTGGGACCGGACCGCAGCGACGCACGGATGCACGCCAAGACCGTAGGATCCTACGCAGTGCCGTAGGGGACCGCACCGCCACTTCCCAGCAAATTAGGGACACTGTTGCTCCTGGGGTATCGGCGAGGACCATTCGCAACCGTCTCCATGAAGCTGGGCTACGGTCCCGCACACCGTTAGGCCGTCTTCCGCTCACGCCCCAACATCGTGCAGCCCGCCTCCAGTGGTGTCGCGACAGGCGTGAATGGAGGGACGAATGGAGACGTGTCGTCTTCAGCGATGAGAGTCGCTTCTGCCTTGGTGCCAATGATGGTCGTATGCGTGTTTGGCGCCGTGCAGGTGAGCGCCACAATCAGGACTGCATACGACCGAGGCACACAGGGCCAACACCCGGCATCATGGTGTGGGGAGCGATCTCCTACACTGGCCGTACACCACTGGTGTTCGTCGAGGGGACACTGAATAGTGCACGGTACATCCAAACCGTCATCGAACCCATCGTTCTACCATTCCTAGACCGGCAAGGGAACTTGCTGTTCCAACAGGACAATGCACGTCCGCATGTATCCCGTGCCACCCAACGTGCTCTAGAAGGTGTAAGTCAACTACCCTGGCCAGCAAGATCTCCGGATCTGTCCCCCATTGAGCATGTTTGGGACTGGATGAAGCGTCGTCTCACGCGGTCTGCACGTCCAGCACGAACGCTGGTCCAACTGAGGCGCCAGGTGGAAATGGCATGGCAAGCCGTTCCACAAGACTACATCCAGCATCTCTACGATCGTCTCCATGGGAGAATAGCAGCCTGCATTGCTGCGAAAGGTGAATATACACTGTACTAGTGCCGACATTGTGCATGCTCTGTTGCCTGTGTCTATGTGCCTGTGGTTCTGTCAGTGTGATCATGTGATGTATCTGACCCCAGGAATGTGTCAATAAAGTTTCCCCTTCCTGGGACAATGAATTCACGGTGTTCTTATTTCAATTTCCAGGAGTGTAGTTAGTACACCTTCTGGACATTGGATCAGAAAGGTCCAGCCTGTTCAATGGTCGCCACTAAAGATTACTTCTTTTAGAACGTGTTAAACAGTTAGTACACTACAGATAATTGAGCATTTCTGCACGGTGAACAAACATTACCAGGGCGGAGTGTCACGAGAGCTAACAATAATCTTCTTTTGTAATTTTATGAGGAAAACAGTCTATATCAAGTTTTTTAAACTGCAGTTACCGACTTGACTGTGATGACGTGCAACAGCTGACACTGGTGGTAGCAACGGTGGTCTTGTATTTTAGATCTGAACACGGTCTCGTCTAGCCGAAAACGATACTCTCTAGTTAAAAAAACGCGATCTGTATTGTTCCGTTAGTAAAATAGTAATAGCAAAAATGCTTGCATTGTCAGGATAAAGTCAAAATCTCTGTCTCATGAACTGACTTACTGCCGCTCTGGACATCGGTACCTGGTGGAAAACTGATTTATTCTTCCTGTTGTTTATGTTCTTAGTTAACCTTAGGCGCTAACCTCTGAAATATCCCATATATCCTGATCTTTTTGAGCATGGAGACCACATGATATCGTGAATAATAGCTGCTGGTTGATACATCCCAATTCCATTCTCCCAGTATGCCGAAATCCAATACCTGATTTTTAGCAACATGTAGCATAATCGAAACATATTATACGAATTCAAATTCTTACACAGTACCTTTTCTGAGTGATGTTTCACTTTCTTAAAACATGTATAGGCACAAATTTTAACAATGTTACTTACAATTGGAATTTTTGCTAACGTTCCTTGGTTATGACCGAACAACATCTAATATTTCGACGACTCGATGTAATCGCGCTGTATTGTTAAAGTATCGCCTGCAGAACTGAAACTGCACTTCGATTACTAACCAGTTCTACAAGCACCGAAATGCTTTACAGCATGCTGTATTGACGATTATGGATCATACAGTCAGTCTAATCCCTGTTTCATTGGAAATTGGAACGAATAAACTTATGTAAGAGATTTAGGTCATTACCATCCTCTAACAACGTTTAAAAAAAGTAAACGCTCTTCAACCGATGTTGCCAATTCAAGATCATCACTGCCTGCTGATTATCCATATTTTGATGCTATAGGACATCGATTCGTGTGAGACGCATTGGTTACAAACGTCCCCACAGGTCTCATAGCTCGAGACACATTAAGCTGAACAAATGTCGAAAATTTAGTATAACTAAAGGTAAGTGAACATTCCTGTCGTAGTATCAGTCTGGTAGGCCCGTTCTTCTCTTAGCGACTCGTAAGTATCCCGCCACCAATGAACTCTACTGGGTGTCTTTGATTCTGTAGCTGCGTATAGAAGTTTGGACCAGAGAACTTGGTGGAGCTTTAGAAGCCTTTTCTGCCGAAGTTGGCACTAACAAGCTAATGGTAAACTCACATGCGGCGGGCATCCCTGAAGGCGAGCGAGTGGCAACGCTAACGATCAAAGGACACTTCCTCTTTGATGGCACTTGAAAGTGGATCCACGTACAGCTGGTCTGTAGACGTTAATTTTGATGAGGAGCTGGTACGTCACCCCCATTCAGAGCTCTGAATTCTATGTAACAGTTTATGGTATCAGCTAATTGTATCGGAAAGTGGTTTGATTATCGATTTCGTATAGATTCCGATTTAATTACATAAATTTATGTCGTTTTCTTTCACCACGTGGCTGTAGGTCAGCTTCTGCACGTTGTAATATCAGTAAATGCTTCCAAACTGTCTTCATTAATTATTTCAGACGTTGCATGAGTGTTTTGCTTAGATATTTCGTGTACTTTTCGATCCAGTTGAATTCATGCCACTTCCTATTTACTTTGAACCATGTGGCCGTACATCAACCTACTCGCGTTGTAATACCAGTAAATGTTTGTCATTCATTATTTGAAACATCAATGGAGTATTTTGCTTGTGGATTTCATGCAGTTTACAATTTAATAAAGTGAATTTAGGCCACTTGCTTAGTGCACTGAACCACATGGCTGCAGTTCAGCTCGGCTCTTTTAAGTTGTGAGTCAAGGTTCCGAAATGGTTGTCTTCGCTATTAATTTTGTTTGCATGCATCTCTATTGTTTAGTACCAAATTGATAGCCGTTTCTTCAAGCTGTTCTACTTGATTCAGACGTACAAGTTACTATCACACATCACTTTTTACTGACTTCTGAAATGCGTGTTCTTTTTCTAGATAATGTCGTTGAAATAAAGTGGTAGAAGAAAGACAGCTAATAATTTAAAATGGGGAATGTGACAAATCATTGTTTCTATTCCATGAATGATCTCAGCCACTGTTACAATTATCGATTCAGTACGAACATGACCGAGCGAGGTGGCGCAGTGGTTAGACACTGGACTCGCATTCGGAAGGACGACGGTTCAATCCCGCGTCCGGCCATCCTGATTTAGGTTTTCCGTGATTTCCCTAAATCACTCCAGGCAAATGCCGGGATGGTTCCTCTGAAAGGGCACGGCCGACTTCCTTCCCCATCCTTCCCTAATCCGATAAGACCGATGACCACGCTGTCTGGTCTCCTTCCCCAAAACCAACCAACCAACCAGTACGAACATGTGTCTGAAGTTTGTACTGAACATTGGTAGGTCTTTGAAGGTATACGTTGGATTCTTGCAAACTCATTTTATTAACTCCTCCTAACAAAATTTTTGTAATAAATCTGTGTCAATGCTCAACGAGATTCAGTCGATTACCCTCTGATGTGAATAACTTTTTGTTGTAAAATCTGTAATTTATTTTGAGACTCGATCATTTCCACTTCTTTCAACTCATTAAAAATGTAGTCGATTAATGGTTTGTTTTCACAGCACGCTGATGTAATTAATTTAAAGACTGAAGAAGGCTAAATTCCCAATTGGCCATAACCGCTGTTTTTGAATCAGCTTTCGGCGTCATGTTCCTTCCATTCTTTACGTCTACTCGTACCGTTTTGATATGGCATTTATCCAACAGCTCAATATATGAAATCTTTTTCCCTTTATGAATTATTTAGTCACATTTAACACTAAGGTATCTACACACACACACACACACACAGAGAGAGAGAGAGAGAGAGAGAGAGAAATCCACAACCTACTGTAGTGAGAACAGCGGAGATTACTTGATACCAGTATTAGCTATTTTCTGTCCTCTTTGGTGTGAAACGAGGAAAAAAGTCTGTATATCACAGAACCCAAAGTAGCACCTCGTATCATATCCTTATGCTACCAGTGCGTGATATTTCATGGAGCCATTAGAAACGTCACACGCTCTCCCTCTTGCCCGACAGGACTCCACAAGAATAACGTGGCTTTTTCCGAAGATATTTCTGAGCACCTCTATAAGACTTTCGTATCGGCTATTCGACCCGTTACGATCATAATAACGAGTCTCTAAATTCGTTCCGTGCTTTGTGCCTGGTTTCCTTGACAAGGTTCAAATGGTCCAAAAAAAATGGTTCAAATGGCTCTGAGCACTATGGGACTCAACTGCTGTGGTCATAAGTCCCCTAGAACTTAGAACTACTTAAACCTAACTAACCTAAGGACATCACACACATCCATACCAGAGGCAGGATTCGAACCTGCGACCGTAGCAGTCCCGCGGTTCCGGCCTGCAGCGCCTAGAACCGCACGGCCACCGCGGCCGGCTCCTTGACAAGGAGTACTAACGCTCGAACAGTATTCTAGATAATCATCTTTAAGTTGAAGTTGTTCTGTCCATGTTTGCTTACAAATAGATTTGTTTTTGGAGTGGACACCTAGCACACAAAAACAAACAACTAGTCGCCAACTTACAAACACAGGGGTACAGAGCATTAACAAACAAAACACACTCACAAGCACACATGAACAAGAAACACCCATAACAACAAGCAAATGGTACACTCTCACTTACAACAACAAAGTAATCCACAGAATAGCAACATGTTCAAAAAACAAGGGCTAAAAATATCCTAAACGACAGACAACTCATTACAGAGAAAACGAAGAGGAACTGGCAGAAGCACAGACAAACACATCATGTCTGGTATTTTCAAACTGACATGCCACGACCTCAAATCAGTTTATATAGGGCGGACAAGTAGAAACTTTAATACCAGATACACAGAAGACAGAAGAGCATTAAACAGTAACAGGTGTCATCCGACATTTGCTGTACATTTTATGGAAGTGAAACACAGTTCAAAAAACATCAACATTGACTTGAAAATTCTCAATGCAGCAACAGCCCCCCCCCCTCAAAAAAAAATAATAATTGAAGAAAACTATCAAATACAAAAAGCCGCAATTTAAGGAGAACAAGTAATAAATGAATACATAGTTCTCTGCAGTGGAACTCCGTTATCTGTCCTCAAACAACTATCAGACAACACCAACCCATAAACACCCTAAACCCCTTCCAAACACACACATACAATAAAGTAACAAAAATAAATAAATAAAATAAAGGTAGTAATTAAATAAATATAGCTCACAACCATTCACCTACACACACACACACACACACACACACACACACACACACACACAAAATGGCAGATACATCCCACAAAGATCCAAAATTCACAAAATTCCCACCCATAAAACATTCAACTGTTAGCTGTCCACCATCTTGTTTCTGTAGTTTGTAAACAGTGACACTGAAAGTTACTTGGTGCAGGCCTTCACAGTGAAGATAATGGGGAAACTAGCAAAAGTAAGTGAAACCTGTTGCAAACACATACATACATACACACCCACACCCACCAACACACACAGACACACACACACACACACACACACACACACACACACACACACACAAAATCTTCCACATCGTATTCCTTAATAATGAAGTATTCCTTTATAGTGGGCATAATCATAATATGACCAGTTGTAAAATTTCAAGTAATTAGCTGTTTTATATTAAGTCCTACATTCTTCCAGATGACAAACTGTGAAACAAAGCAATTGCATTAAATAAGATAAAAGCTACGAAATCCGCAGCATATGGTAACAAGCTATATGTATATAACTATCTGTTTTTCAAATGTATAAATATTGTCTTACACTCAAATTTGTAGGTATGCTAGTACCAAAAAACATTTTTCTGTTTTACAGAAGATAATAAAAAAGGCTGATGATATTGAAACTTGTCTGGGTGAAATAAGAATAAAAAGAAAAATTGTGTTTTGCTCAAATTGGACCCTCCCCAAATACAGTAATCTAGAATTGGTTACACTAGTGTCCTGTACACGATCACTGTTACAGATGCACCGCAGTTTATCACAATCTTCTCAATAAATTTATGTTTTCCATTCGCCTTCCCTAGTGCTTATTTGATGTGTTTGTCGTATTTAATACCATTTCGTAGTCTTACACCCAGATATGTAAGCAGTATGAGACAGGCTCCATAAGTATGCTACTAATATTATAATCGGTTACTGTATGGTTCTTTCCCTTCGGTATGGGCACTATCCGCCATTTCTCCAAAGAGAGTTGCCATTCATTACACAAATCTGAAATACTACCTCGTTCTACATTCCTTTCTATCACACAGCCATCATACACAGTCATGGTACCCTACGTTGTGCATCGTACGGTGGCTTGCGGAGTATTTATATAGATGTAGATATATATTTATATACTTTCTTGTAGCCACAGCATAATCATGGAATAACCTGAGAGTTTTGCTGACATCGTTAAATAAATCGTTTATGTTCTTAGTTAGGTACTCTTCCCTAGATCATTTGAACGATTGGCAATCACTGGAATAGAAGGAATTGTCCAGAAAAAATGATTTTAAGTTAGATTTAAAACTTGCTTTGCTGCCTATCAGACATTTTATGTTACTGATCAAATGATCAAACATTTTTGTTACTACATATTGAAGTCCTTTCTGAGCCGATGACAGTTTTAATTTTTTTAATTTTTTTAATTTTTTTAATTTATTGGTAATGAAGCTAATTTTTTCTTCTATGCTTTAGGTATAGATATCACTGTTCTTCTCAAATTGTGATGGATTACTTATGACGAATTTCATTACCGAATATATGTCTTGTGCGGCGCAGTTAAAACGCCTAGCTTTTTGAAGAGGTACCTACATGACGTCTGTGTGTGAACATCACATATTATTCTTATTGTCCGCTTTTGTGCAATCGATACTTCCTTTCTAAGCGAGGAGTTACCCAGGAAAATTATTCTATAGGACATTATTGAGAGTAGATATGCTAAATATGTCAGGACGTTGATTTGTTTGTTTACAAGACTAGCAATAACACAAAGAGATAAAGTAGCTGAAGCTAATTATTAGAGAAGTTCAGTAATATGCTTCTTACAGTTCAAGTTTTCATCAGTATGTACACCAAAAAATTTGGAGCATTCTACGTGTGCTACATCAATTATTGATATGACTTCATTTGTTGTATAGAATTGAATATAGTGAGTGTGTGTCAGTGAGTGTGTGTGTGCGTGTGTGTGTGTGTTTGTTTTCTTTTTTTTTTTCAAAATTTTGAGAGAGTCCATTTTCCGAGAAACATTTTATAATTCATGTAAAATATCATTTACAATAACTTCTGTTGCTTTCTCTCTAACGGAAATTATTATAACGTTAGCATCGTCTGCTTGTTGAATGTTACGCGGAAAATCATTCACACACTTTATATATATATATATATATATATATATATATATATATATATATATATAAGGAATAGGAGTGTACCCAAAATTGATACCTGTGGTACTCGCTTTGTGATTTCTCCTGTTACTAAATTTTTCTGTCTTTCCAACATTTTTTTTAATTATTCAGCACAACCTTTTGCATTCTGTTTCTTCAGTACGAGTCAAACCAGCTATAAGTAAAGCCATCAGTTCCATAAAGCTTGAGTTTTTCTAAGACAGTAACACGATCTACATAATCAAATGCCTTGGAAAGATTACAAAAAAATACCAACTGCCCTAATTTTATTGTTTAAGACTTGTACTATCTAATGAGTGAATGCATAAATAGCATCTCGGACAAGAGTGATCCTTCTGGAATCCAAACTGTGATATGCTAAGTAAAGTGTTTCTACTTACGTGTGATACTATTCCTGAGTACATTGTTTTATCGAATATGTTGGAAAAGATGTGAGTCTTGTCACGTTTATAATGAAGAGGTTTAACAATTACATATTATAATCTGCCTGCCATTAAAAACATTAGTGGCACGATTACTCAATGCTACTTTTGTTTCTGTTGAAAGAAAGATATATGGCCAGTTTTTCCCTGTGTTAAACAGTACAGTATATGCTCCCATCTTCTCACCAATACGCAGAATCCTCTTTCGATTTCTCAGTGAGCCACGAGATTTTCGTTGCCCCTGTCCAGTTTACTACTGTGTTTTATCACGTGTCTGCCTCCGTCCCCCTTCCACCGCTTCTTTCATGTCCATTTCTGGTAGCGCTCATAATCAGAACATATTATCCTGTAATTTGTATTTATTGTTGTACCTTTCATTAACCAATTCAAACTGTGTTATTTCTGTACTATAGTAATTTCTAAATCTTTGCATTCTGTGTTGGACGTAACTTGTAACATAATGAGTGAAAGTAAAATATGTAGAATACTGGCTGGATATAAGAGAGAAAGACGGCACGTGCGGTCGCAGGTTTGTTTGACTTATGGGAGAGGGTCAAGAATCTGCTGAAAAATCTAAATTGGCTGACCGTCGAAGGGAACAGAGCAAGATTAAGGATTAACACTCCGTCAACATCGATGTCATAAGAGACGGAGCCGTAGCTCGGAATATCGAAGGGACATAGAAGGAGATCGGCTGTGCCCTTTTCAAAGGAATCATCCCTCATATGCCTAGAGCGATTTAGGGAAATCACGGAAAACCTAAATCTGGATGTCCCGACGTAGATGTATACCGTCATCCTCCCGAATGCGAGTCCAATGTATTAACAATACGCCACTTCACTTCGTCCTTCTCTTTTGCTCACTGACCTTAATGTGTTCCATTAGTCGAATATAATTAACGAGTAAGTGTTCATCGCTGGGTTATAATCATTTAAGTGACTGTCGATTGGAAATCGGAAAAGCTGAAAGTGCCTAATGGCAGACATTAAGAAAACAGGAAAAAACCCGACATTCGTATCACAAATCATGTTATTCGAAAGAACCGAGATGTAGTAGTTTCTAGCCATTTATAACTAGTGGCACAAAAAATGTCGCAAAAGTGTTATAAGTTTAACAGTTTAAAAAATATAAAAATTTTCTTTTGCTAATGATGTCAGTGTCAAGTTTTACCTGCAAGGAAACAGAGTGTGCACGGCATCGCCTCACTTATTTCTAAGCAGTAACAAAGAATACAGTTTTGACATCACTGACACAACAATAAATAAAAGTACCCTGTATTTCATTTCAGAAAAATCGACCATGCTTAATAGCTCCTTTTTTGAGCACATAATTTTTGGTCATTGAAAGGCGAGAAACATTAATTGTATGGGAAGATGATGCAGTTTGAACCTCAACTTCACTTGATATATTGTTCTATTTGGCTATGCTACACTATCCGCAGTTAAACTGTAGTGATTTCAACTTACGGCGTGTTGTGACGATTCTTTCAGAGCAATAGCAAAACCTTTGTTCGTTACGTAAAGCTTCTCTTGAATTCTCAGTTCAGTATTGTTCTTTCCACATCTACTTCCGCACTGTGGAAGCCACTTTACGGTGTGTGACGGAGGGTACTTTGTGTACCACTGTCACTTTGCGGCGGCGCGGTTCTTTCCGTCCCTTTACGAAGAACCTGCACCTACCTGTGAACATTGTCTCAGTATATCATCAGTAGGGAAGCCGATCGAAACCTACTGTACTTCGACGTGAACCAGGCTGCAATTAAAGTCACTAATCTACGTTTCGGGAGAAAGTTTTCACATGAAATGAAAGGTTGGGAATTTTATCCTCAATTAATATATTCTGAAACTTAGGTGAACAAGTATCACTGCCAAGCCCATCCTAGTCATAACACAGTCACTCACAATACCTTTCACTCACGTTAGCAAGTTTACGGTGTTGCATTTCCCGAAAACGTAATAGCTACAAAAATTCGTATTGATTTTGGTTGAGAATGCTCGCCAAATATTAAGTCTGTCGGTACCTAATGCAGTCACAGTTTTTAGCCACCGACGTGCTCAATACGCCACGCGGAATATATGTCTTTCCTCGTCACAAAATTCACTTAAAAATTCGAAATTTCTACACGCCCATCGGAACAATTATGCCGTCACTTTACCACACTTTTGATGTATGAAACACTGCTAGATCCGGCAACTTATCGTTTCCATCGGAACTACTACTACAGACGTCCGAACTGTTTCATGGCTAGGCTCCCACACTTCTCCCTAGAATAATCTAAGTCTTCTCTACCAGCAGAGAAAGGCGCGCGAAGAATATTTCTTTACCATTGCTCAGTTTACTCAACAGCCAATAGCAAAACAACATTCTCCCGCGTCAATCCGCGCTTTTCATCAATAACCAATCGCAAAATAGTAAACCTAACGACTGCGCTTTTTACCGACGTAATTATGTAATATGCTGAAGTTTTGCTTATGCATAAAGTTACTTACTATCGTTATTTATACCTGAATTATCTTTCCTTTTAACATAAACTTACTTTACAAATCTATTCTACAAAAATCCCCTTTGTCCATATTCATACTTCTTCGAAATGTCCGTCACACTAAATCATACTACATAACTCGTTAAACAATTATCTTCATATTAACCTTAAACCACACTCACGCATCATTCATACTGCTAAAACACATTTATAACATTTTACAGATACAAAAAGGCATAATAACAGTTTATGAAAATACTAGAACAGTTTATGAAAAACATTCTGTTACTTTAGTGCACTCTAATGGGCACAATCGAAACTAAAATCACAGTCCCCCTATCCAATATTGTCCTCTATCGGCTGATACGTAAACTACGTGCGCGTCCAGTCTCGCGTCACCATTTGTCACAATCCAGATCTGAGACACATCTCCCACTTACCCGCCTCCAAGGCAGGATCGGTATACGGCGTTACGCCTCAACTTGACCCTTTCCTGTTCCAGTAGCGAATTGCTATGTTCCTAATCTAGTCTCTCGTTTTCACTATAAACCGCAGAATACAAAGTATTCATATGGAAAAAATGAGAAAAATGTACTATTACTTGTTGCTTGTAGGAAAGCGAACGAGAAACAAGTTACTGTTACCGCCAACGTCAGATACGCTCGGCACATTCAGTTTTCCTCCTGTGACGAACAAAGAAAGTTACACACTGCGAAATTTAGTCGACGTACAAGGAAGCTTCTCCGGTACTTCCAACTTAGGTTATCAGCCGTGACACATTCAGCGATTTACAGGGGAAAAAAACAAAAATATCGAATTTCGGCATTTTCAGTGTTTCATATTTCCAACCCTCAATTTTGTATGGCAATCAGATATGGCTGCGAAACCACTTGGCTGTTAAGAAACTGGACGCTGTCTCAGCCTGCCTGGCACCAGTCATTATAGTGAGCGTGAGCAGCGGGTAGCAGGTGTGCTTTGTTTTCGCAGGAGGAAGAGAAACGGCACATCGGCTCGCTGGCTCGCGACTACTCGCTGCCGTCTTTCGGCAAGCGCAACCTGGGCTCCCTGGCCAGAAGCGGCGGTCTCTCCAACATGCGCTACGTCACCACCAAGAAGGACGACGCGGAGCGCACGGGCGGCCACTCCGCGGCTGACAAGCGGAACCTCGCCTCCTTCATGCGCAGCCGCGGCTCTTCACTGGTCAGTTCCTCCACTGCTCCGGAAAATCCGTGTCATCTTCGAAACGGCACAACCAGTTGTGTGTTACAAACTTTTCTCTGCTCTTAAAAATATCGCCACACTGTCCCTTTGTCCCCGTGTCAACAATTTACACGTACTTCGTGCTTCCTAATAGAGGGTGTAACGGGCACTCCTAATAGAGGGTGTAACGGGCACAGGTGCAGATATTTTTGCTGGTGACTGAGGACGGTGTACTGAACAACATTATATCAGTATTTGCGTTATTTGCAAAGTAATAATTACAGCCATTACAAAACGCACGTTTCTGAGTAGAGTAGTACCTCGAGGTACATGTACACCACTGGCTATTAAAATTGCTACGCCAAGAAGAAATGCAGATGATAAACGAGTATTCATTGGACAAATATGTTACACGAGAACTCACATGTGAATACATTTTCACGCAATTTGGGTGCATAGTTCCTGAGAAATCAGTACCCAGAACAACCATCTCTGGCAGTAATAACGGCCTTGATACGCCTGGGCATTGAGTCAAACAGAGCTTGGATGGCTTGTACAGGTACAGCTGCCCATGCAGCTTCAACACGATACCACAGTTCATCAACAGTAGTGACTGGCGTATTGTGACGAGCCAGTTGCTCGGCCACCATTCACCAGACGTTTTCAATTGGTGAGAGATCTGGAGAATGTGCTGGCCAGGGCAGCAGTCGAACATTTTCTGTAGCCGGAAAGGCCCGTACAGGACCTGCAACATGCGGTCGTGCATTATCCTGCTGAAATGTACGATTTCGCAGGGATCGAATGAAGGGTAGAGCCACGGGTCGTAACACATCTGAAATGTAACGTCCACTGTTCAAAGTGCCGTCAATGCGAACAAGAGGTGACCGAGACGTGTAACCAATGGCACCCCATACCATCACGCCGGGTGATGCGCCAGTATGGCGATGACGAATACACGCTTCCAATGTGCGTTCACCGCGATGTCGCCAAACACGGATGCGACCATCATGATGCTGTAAACAGAACCTGGATTCGTCCGAAAAAATGACGTTTTGCCATTCGTGCAACCAGGTTCGTCGATGAGTACACCATCACAGGCGCTCCTGGCTGTGATGCAGCGTCAAGGGTAACCGCAGCCATGGTCTCCGAGCTGATAGTCCATGTTGCTGCAAACGTCGTCGAACTGTTCGTGCAGATGGTTGTTGTCTTGCAAACGTCCCCATCTTTTGACTCAGGGATCGAGACGTAGCTGCACGATCAGTTACAGCCATGCGGATAAGATGCCTGTCATCTCGACTGCTAGTGATACGAGGCCTTTGGGATCCAGCACGGCGTTCCGTATTACCCTCCTGAACCCACTGATTCTATATTCTGCTAGCAGTCATTGGATCTCGACCAGCGCGAGCAGAAATGTCACGATACGATAAACCGCAATCGCGATAGGCTACAATCCGACATTTATCAAAGTCGGAAACGTGATGGTACGCATTTCTCCTCCTTACACGAGGCATCACAACAACGTTTCACCAGGCATCGCCGGTGAACTGCTGTTTGTGTATGAGAAATCGGTTGGAAACTTTCCTCATGTCAGCTCGTTGTAGGTGTCCCCACTGGCGCCAACCTTGTGTGAAAGGTCTGAAAAGCTAATCATTTGCATATCACAGCATCTTCTTCCTGTCTGTTAAATTTCGCGCCTGTAGCACGTCGTCTTCGTGGTGTAGCAATTTTAATGGCCAGT
Organism: Schistocerca cancellata; assembly: GCF_023864275.1. Classification (NCBI taxonomy): domain Eukaryota; kingdom Metazoa; phylum Arthropoda; class Insecta; order Orthoptera; family Acrididae; genus Schistocerca; species Schistocerca cancellata. The sequence goes on from NC_064627.1 coordinate 607,985,308, forward strand.
AGTGTATTCAGAGCAAGCCATTAATGGTTATTTCCCGCTATGCAGCAGATCAGATGTTGAGTGTGGCTGATGCGTTAACGCAAAACGGATAGTCTATACTGACAGACGTAGTACACTGAATTGCGCATCTACGACCATGCAGAAAACCCAGGTAGTAAATTATTGGAAGTGTCTGTGGGATGACTGCTGGACGCAGAGAAAAAACAAACACAATGATGCCTGATCATATGAAGGTACCACATATAAAAATATCTGCATTTATATCTGTTACACCATGTATCATTTCAAAAAATCATAAATTGTAAACTATTAGAGATAAAGAATCGCAGTCTGTTGTAAAAGGTTTAGCACCTCTCAAAGGTTTTTTCTGTCATTTCAGAATTTCAGTGTTGTGCCACTCGTTGCTCGTAGAACATCAAGGTTATATTCGAATTCTCCGATATAGGGTCAGCTTGCAGCATCAGCAGTTGGGTTTCCTTTACTGATTCGTCCAGGAAGGGGAGCGATGTCATTGAGTAGTACTGCGTCCACGCGAGCCTTGTAAACCCGCAAAAAGAAGTCTAATGCCACCCGAATTGTGAGGCAGCTACGCAATGGGGCCGTTATGACTCATTCAACGTTCAGGAACTGCGTCATTCCGCACATCATGCTGGAAGATGATGGACAGGTGCAGGTCTTCGATCTGTGGTAGCAGGAACTGTTCGAGCATGTTCAGCTAAGCAGGTCCCTTTATGGTGTTGTCTGTGAAGAAAGGCCTGTCACCCTATCGTGCATTAGGCCTCCCCAAGCATTAACCTTCGGGCTACCACAGATCCATTCAGGTGTTTTTGGGTTTTCGGAGCCCCAGAGCCTAATGTTGGGGCGCCCAGAAATGTGGAACGTTGATTTAAAAACAGGCACTTTTTCGGGTAGTCATTGTCAGCAACTATGGAGATCAACATGGAACACGCCAGTGCTTCGGTGCGTTCGTAGGGACAGCCACCTGTTAGGGGCAGCAACAATTGTTAATCCAATCACCTTCATCACAAATTGTATGGTGCTTATTTGGCCTTCGTAAGTTCAAATGTTGTTCAAATGTATGTGAAATCCTATGGGACTTAACTGCTAAGGTCATCAGTCCCTAAGCTTACACACTACCTAACCTAAATTATCCTGAGGACAAACACACACACCCATGCCCGAGAGAGGACTTGAACCTCCGCCGGGACCAGCCGCACAGTCCATGACTGCAATGCCTACACTGCTCGGCTAATCCCGCGCGGCTACCCTTCGTACGTCACTCACTGATATGGTCACATCTCGAGGTCTGTAAGGAGAAACTACCCAGCCGACCCCAACTATGTCGACACTGTTTTGTGGTCATATCGCGTTACGATAAGCATACAACAGTAAGAAACTTTTTGGCAAATTAAAACTGTGTGCCGAGACTCGAACGTGCCTTCTGGAAGAAGTGCTTGTCTTGCAAGGTTCGAAGGAGAGCTTCTGCCAGCCGCGGTGGTCTAGCGGTTCTATGCGCTCAGTCCGGAGCCGCGCGACTGCTACGGTCGCAGGTTCGAATCCTGCCTCGGGCATGGATGTGTGTGATGTCCTTAGGTTAGTTAGGTTTAAGTAGTTCTAAGTTCTAGGGGACTGATCACCACAGATGTTAAGTCCCATATTGCTCAGAGCCATTTGAACCATTTTTGAGAACTTCTGTGAAGTTTGGAAGGTAGGAGACGAGGTGCTGGCTAAAGTGGAGCTGTGGGGACGGATCGTGAGTCGTGCTTGTGTAGCTCAGATGGTAGAGCACTTGCCCGTGGAAAGCAAAAGTCCCGAGTTTCATATCAGCACACACTCCGCTGCAGAGTGAAAATTTCATGCTGTATACAACAGTACATCATCCATTCTCTTATCGAGATGGAAACCGTCCATTAACTGCCTGACGATCCCATCTCAACAGCCAAGTGATATGGCACCATGATACGAACATTATTCTGAAGAGGTGGTAACTAGACTAGTGCTCGCAGGTTCGCATCCTGCCTCGGGCATGGATGTGAGTGATGTCCTTAGGTTAGTTAGGTATAAGTAGATCTAATTTCTAGGGGACTGATGACCTCAGAAGTTAAGTCCCATAGTGCTCAGAGCCATTTCTGAACTAGACTAGTGCAACTAGCATAGGCACGATGTTTATATCAGCACGTTCCTTACGAAACCAACTGCCTATCAAATTGCATGCTCCCGTAAAGCTTTATCACACTCTTTAATACCTAGATAACCAACGTTTCCTGTTATACAGCAGAAGATCTACATCCTCGGTCTCCACTTCAACTAAAGATTCTTAGCAATGATTAAGAGTTTTAGCCGTAATGGAATTTATAATCTTAATCTTGAATTCCACAACCTTACATAATTTTTTTTTTGCATGCTTCCACGGAATGGTTGTATCATTCAGGTGCAACAGACGGTTAGGGCAATATCAGTAGGAGTACTTGTTGCCCACAGTATACCTCTCCGTACAGTAGCTATCCGTGCCTTTTGGCACCCTGTTGTTTGATGAATTACGATTAATAACAAGGTGTGTGGTTTCAGAATGGGCAAGTCAGCCCGAAGCCTGTAATCACTGCACCGAAATTTTATTTCGGTGCAACTCAAGCGGACGAAATAAAAATTCAAAAATGGTTCAAAATGGCTCTGAGCACTATGGGACTTAATATCTTAGGTCATCAGTCCCCTAGAACTTAGAACTACTTAAACCTAACTAACCTAAGGACATCACACAACACCCAGCCATCACGAGGCAGAGAAAATCCCTGACCCCGCCGGGAATCGAACCCGGGAACCCGGGCGTGGGAAGCGAGAACGCTACTGCACGACCACGAGATGCGGGCAAATAAAAATTATCCAAATTCCTCAGTTCATATGATTGGATGGAAGTCACAATGAAAGAATATAGTTCTCGGGGTCTTGTTAAAAGACAACTGCGTAAGGCTTTCGGCAACTATGAAGGCGTACCGAAACTAATGCAGACTTGGTTATTTTTTATCAAGTGATTATCGTCAAAATGTGCAGAGCTACATCTCTTCATGATCTCCACTAAAACTGATGCCTTTGAGTCACCGTTGAACCCAACTCTCGAGTCACCTTCACGTCTTTTGTGACATCAACTTTTCTTTCATTTGGACAGTCCTTAATTGGACCAAAGAGGGCAAGATCGAGATGATGCCTTCTGCCTGTGTGGAGAACTACTGACCTGCCTAAATTGCTGGTCAACAGATATCGTTACGGAAGATGTGTGTGGCCACGCATTGTCGTGATGAATTTGGAGCGCTTCCACGTTCCTGTGTGGTCCTTCATCTAAATATTTTCTCTAAGTTCCTTCAACGCCTTGCAATAATTACTGAAAATTATATCGTTATCATGTTGACGAACTCTGGTCACCAGTCACCAGGTCGAGAAAGAGTTAATTTATTGTATTCGAAAGCTCCACACACATCGTAACCTACTTCCATCTCTCAAACCAGGTGTCAACTGTAGGAGTAATTACACTTGCACTTTCCGATACCACAGGCTTTGCAGTACCTTGCAGATGACGCTGTGAACAAGGTACAGTTGTTCAGCAAGCTCAGTGAACACAGCACGTCTGTCCTCACGTATCAAGTCATACAGTCCCTGATGATTCTGTCAGGGATCGCAGTTGATGGTCTACTGCCGAACCATTTGTCTTGGCTCTAAGCTTTCTCTTCTGTAATTTTCTTCACCCTCTCTCATCCCTGCTTACATTCACTAGCCTTTTACAGATGTCAGACAGCTTGCACTCCTTCTTCGTCAAAAAAGGATAGCCAATTCTTTGTGTTAGGAATTCAAAATTCACAGGCAAGGCAAAACTAAATCGCAGACACTTTGATAGAGAAAGAGCACAATACCTTCTAACAAATCTCAGAACAAGTGCTCCAGATTCCGATGAGACATGTTCTGAGGGCAGCGCAGTTCTACTAACCATTCCCTGCGCGTGGACGACTTGCTGACAGCTGTACCTTTGTGGGCAGGTTGAGAAGCGCTACCTGGCATCGCTGGTACGCAGCCACGGACTGCCCTACCCGCTGACCAAGAAGGAGGACGACGGCCCGGGCGAGATCAAAAGGAACGTTGGCGCCCTCGCACGCAACTGGATGCTGCCCTCCGGCAAGCGAGCCTCAGACGACGACCAGGAGGTGATCTGCACACGTCTAATGCTTTGTCACTGCTGTTTATGTACTTATACAACTAAAATATCACGCTTCAGAATCTCCCTACAGCTGGATTATATCGAACGGCCAAACCGTTCTTTGCTTTTGATCTTTATATGCTGGCGATACAAAAGTTTGCAAATACGTTCATAGTGAATGACGTACGACACCAGGCACATATTCAAATATGATGTCATTATCAACGATGACTCATGTCCACATTCACCTCTTTTCCGTTTGCTTTAATAGGTTCGGACAAGAAATTTTTAGTTGTACACACACGCACACTCACTCACACCCACCCACACACATACCCAAACACACCCTCACACACACACACACACACACACGCGCGCGCGCGTGCGTACGCAGATTTCTGGATAGTGAACATCCTTCTCAAAAAGAACTCCTTAAATTTCTGTTGATAGTGAAGCAAAACGTTTTTAAGAGTTTCCTCTTGATAACCAACGTACCCTGTTATGCAGCAGAATATCTATATCCTCGCTATCCATTTCAACTAAAATTTATTTAAATTAGCTACGATTAAGAGCTTTAGCTGTAATGGAGTTTATAATCTTAATCACCAATTCCCCAACGTTCCAAATTTCTTATAGAAGTGTTTGCCCACAAAGCGCTTATTGATGAATGAGGCAAAGGTACGTATTTCGTGATTAATTTTTTCTTTCAAACCGGTTCTTACGCCGGTCATACCTTCCGCTCAGTCTGTTGAAATAGAGATAATTTTATCGACTGGAATACAACGTTTTTCAAAGCGTTCAATGTAAGATCTTCGACTTGCTGGTTAGTTATATTCGAAGACATCTTCGCTGCTTTAGCAGACAATGGTAGCTCTTCAATCTTTTTTGGAATAGTTACTTTGCTCTTAAATTTTACGGATTCATTTATAAAACAACTTTTTACGAAGGGACTTGCACATTATTAATGGAAGCCAAATAACTTTTCTTGAATGCTGCACTACACTTCAAAGTGATACAGATACTTAACACTATTTTTAACATTGTCACCAAGTCTCTGTAAACAGCGATCGGAACATTCTACCAAACCTGTGTTTCTCGATGGTAAAAACCCGCTCCCTGGCCACGGAATCATTATTGCGAATCAGTTCCTCTATTGCTTGGGCACAGTCGTCTGTGGTCGATGTCGTCGAGCTTCCTTGCCGGTCATCATCACCAGCATCTGTGCGACCTTGTTGAGATTGTTGGCATCATTTCACTACGTCTGGACGCGACATTGTATTTAACCCACATGGTGCCAGAATTTGCCGGTGATCGGTGTGCAGCTTATACGTTTCACCCAAAAGAACCGTACTGTTTCACGTGTTTCAATTTTGGAGTACGTTACCGATTGTGGCTCAATTTCACTTGCACACTCTGATGTAAGAGTTATCCGTACTGCAGCAGAAATGTGTCTGCAGGAAACCCGGAACATGTATTCTGCCCGAGAATGTGCCGTCCTTGTTGTAAAATGTTCTTAGCGTGAGACCATATGTGCAGTTTACTTTTGACGTCGCATGGTACACATTTGCGGACTGTATACGGTTTTTCCCTCTTAGCAATATATTAACTAACCGTAAAACTTGGAATGACTCTATTTTTGTAAGACTACATCTAGTATCTAAATGCAGGATTTGATTTTTCTTGACTCTTCTGAAGTTTCTCAATTGCTTTCTACCTTGCATCACCGACAGGATATTGGATAATTAACGACATGTGTTTACTTGTAAACTGTCTCTCCAAATTTGATTTCGTTTTACAAGCCAGTATTTTGTGACAAGTAAGACACCTTGGGAGGCCATAAGTTCTGAATAATCAAGAAAGTGTCTGTCCTTTCAATTCTGAATTCACGATTTTCTTTTTTCGTTTTTCTTTGCTTCTTATTCGTAGCCCTGTCAAACACCTTAAAGAATGTTTCATTTTGTAATAATAGAGCAACCAACACATGAAAATTACAATTCTTACATTTATGACAAAAATACTTATACGGTCTGCAGTTGAGTGGAAAAAATTGGGTAACCTTATGCTTCGAGTAGGTACTTTTGTCGTTCGCGCGGGATTTGCAGACGCGGCTAGGACTAACCACTGCACAATGAAACTGCTGCTGAGTGGCTCACTCAACTCGTCCCTGAATTGCGCACGCCTCTCCTAGCATACAGGCCGATTGAAACTTCGTGGTCCCTAAATGCGCAGAATGGCAGTGAATGGAGAGAGAAGTGCCACTGGTGAGCGAAACTTGGAGGAAAGGCAATGCGCATCGGATAGAGGCAGCTGGAATTGCCAACCGCAGCGATGGGCATTTTGACAATTGTAATGTCTCCTGCGGGGACACGCACTCAGAGTTAATACATCGCACAACACGACGTGAGGACACTACTCGACGATACGCGTGGACATCTTATCTTTCTGGGCTCCTGCATAAGAGCCACACTCATGGGGCCAAAGAGCCGCATCCGGCCCGCGAGCTGCGGTTTACCGACCGCTGCTACAACTTGTCGTGTTTTAAGGACAAGGACAGACTACACAACTAGATAATTCGATTCGAGTTTGTACTCTTGACTCGTATCCGTTGGTTTGATACCCCAACCGGCTCCAGCGTGGTTTTGAGGCCATTCTCAACACCCATCTAGATGAATGTTGACCTGCTTCCCAGAATTTTTCTCAAAGATGAATAAAAAGTTTAAGCGTGAATGCAATCAGGCCAAAAGTTACGCGATTCGCACACAGAAGACGCTCTCAAACATACCTCCCTATTGGGGAGGAAATAACACTATCGTTGATCTTTGAGCGATGTTTACCTGAGCACGTTGTAATGAAACTGAAATGCCATGGAGACGATGTAGTGGACTGGTGAGATATTTTTTGTTGGTATTACATCGAACTGTTGGGTTACGTCAGTCACAAAATGTACGTGAGTGAGGGTCTGGAAACAGTCGGAAAAAGCTCTAGGCACTTCATCTCACTGTAAATTCAACTAAAACAGTGGCACGTAGAGGCGAGTCAAGGACAGTGACATTCAAGGTATCACTGACTGCAGGGTGTATGTACTACCAGCCAGTGTGAGTGGAAGGCCGCAAAAGCAGCCCATGAGTCCCAGCAAGGGGTGGTACATTAACTTGGCATAGGCCGCTCCCCAAATAACTTAAAAGAAGTGGGAGCAGCGGAATGGTAGTTGTAATTGGTTACAGGCCATACCCTCATCATCATCATCGTTTTCAGTGTTCTGCCGTAGGGCATGTCTTGACATGTATCTCTCCACGCAGTCCTGTCATTTGCTGCCCTCTTCGTTTTCCCATAACTGTTTCATATACTTGCACTACCCACCCTCTAGTATCTTCTGCGTCCTCTTCTTCATCCTCGATTCACCTTCCACAGCATTCATCAGTAAATAATCTCATCCAACGTCCAAGCCAATTGTGTTTCTTCTTCCTGATTGCCTGTAAAATCTCACTCACTTCACATACTCTTCTCATCACATCTTGATTTCTTACTTTGTTTGTCGAGTTTATCCCCTCCACGCTCCTCCAATTCAACATCTCAAATGCTTCTATTCTGTCTTCCTCTTTCCCCATCATCCATGTCTTAGCTCCGCAGCATATAAAGCACTTCGGCAGTCTCTTCTTCAGTTCCCTGCCCACACACCCACATAAAAACCTCATCTTCTTATTAAATGATTCCTTGGCAGTTGCTATACGTGTTTTCACCTCCTCACTGCATTTCATGTTTTCCGTAATTACGCTTCCCAGATGAATCTTCCTACATTAACTTTACAGTTGTTCTTACTTTTCTTCCATTTATCGGCGTACATCTCCTTTTTTTCTTGTAAATCTCATTCGCAGTTCCTCAGAGGTCTTATTTAATTCTTTTAACACTCCAGTCATACCCGTAGTTATTTCGCTCTCTGCCAATAATACCGTATCTTCCACAAATCGAATACGTTCTATCCTCCTACCATCAACCTACACTTCTCATTTTCTTTTCAAATATTTCCGAATAATTGTTCCAAATATATGTTAAAGAGTATTGGGAAGAGACAACTGCTTTCACTCATACCCCTTCCAATTGTGCTTTCTCTGTCATCTCCTTCCAAGTCTGTATTCGCATTATTTGTTGTAGGTATAAATTCTTAATCAGTCTTCTGTTCCCTCATTTTGAATGTCCGTGAATTTATTCCTCTGTACTCTGACAAAGGCTTTCTCCAATTCAATGAAAATAGCATAACCTTCTCTGCGTCTTTCAACGTATCTCTCACGTATAATTCTCATAGCCCAGTACTGCAACCCTTCTGCTTTCCGTCTTCTAAATTCATATTGTTCCTCTGCAATAATTTCTTTTCCGTCTCGCGTGAAGTCTTCTGTTTATCTCCCTTAGTAGAACTTTTTTTTTATATGTGTTTGTGGTGAATTAAGATTTGAATACCATGTAGGGTTTGAATGCCATGTAGCATTACATTACAAGAAGTAGATGGATGTAAGAGTCTCTTTAAACCATGACCTTATACAATACCCAGGGCAACGGCCTTGCCGCAGTGGATACACCGGTTCCCGTCGGATCACCGAAGTTAAGCGCTGTCGGGCGTGGCCGGCACTTGGATGGGTGACCATCCGGGCCGCTATGTGCTGTTGTCATTTTTAGGGGTACACTCAGCCTCGTGATGCCAACTGAGGAGCTACTCGACCGCATAGTAGCGGCTGTGGTCAAAGAAAACCATCATAACGACCGGGAGAGCGGTGTGCTGGCCACACGCCCCTTCTATCCGCATCTTCAGCTGAGGATGACACAGCTGTCGGATGGTCCCGATGGGCCACTTGTGGCCTGAAGACGGAGTGCTTTTTATACAATACCCAGGGTGTTTCAAAGTCTTTCACCAAACGTCATCGGGAACAACTTTTGTTACAGGAAAAATGTTCGCTGACGCTCCCCGGCGACGGTCGAGGTTCCTTTGTATTGCTTTTTCCGCTGAGAGGCAGTTGGGCGTAGGCATTCTGCGGCGCTGTGTACTTCTTGTGTGTCGGCTATAATTCAGTCATCTGCTCCGTATGAAGAGTAGTCAGCTCAGCAAAGTTCCTGATTCGCTTCTGAAATATCTTTTCCCTCGTAGAGGCACTCATTCTTAAAATTTTCTTGTTCAGGATCAATCAGTTTACTGGGGTAGGCAGTATCCATCACTCTTCGTGCCCACCTCGTGTTAACATCGCCGTAATGTAAGCGAGATAGGATTGCCCTGGGACTTTGAAAATCTTAACCGTTTGCTGCCTTGTACAAGGTTGACATGCAAGAAGATCACATAATCACCCAGTACACAATCACGTGAAACCGTCAGAAAAATCCTTCTTTGGAATACACACTCATGCTCATAAATTAAGGATAACTGCAGAATATGGTGCCTCACAAGGTGGCACTACACAAAACAGGCGCTAATAGCATAGGCACATAGAGAACAAACACGACACACATCTGTAAGTCCACGGTATTGGTGATGTTGAGAAAACCGTCCCGAAACACATGTACTACAAAACGCCATTGTTTCCTGCGTATGTACCCTGACATCAATATGGGATATGATCACCATGCACACGTACACAGGCCGCAAAACGGGTCGGCATACTCTGGATCAGGTGGTCGAGCAGCTGCTGGGGTATAGCCTCCCATTATTGCACCAGTGCCTGTCGGAGCTCCTGAAGTGTCCTAGGGGTTTGAAGAAGTGCAGCGATACGTTGACTGAGAGCATCCCAGATGTGCTCGATGGGGTTTAGGTCTGGAGAACAGGCAGACCACTCCATTCGCCTGATATCTTCTGTTTCAAGGTACTCCTCCATGATGGCAGCTCGGTGGGTCCGTACGCTATCATCCATTAGGAGGAAGGTGGGACCCACTGCACCCCTGAAAAGGTGGACGTACTGGTGCAAAATGACGACCCGATACACCTGACCTGTTCCAGTTCCTCTGTTGAAGACATACAGGGGTGTACGTGCACCAATCATAATCCCACCCCAAACTATCAAACCATGACCTCCATACAGGTCACTTTTAAGGACATTAAGGGGTTGGTATCTGGTTCCTGGTTCACGCCAGATGAAAACCCGGCGAGAATCACTGCTCAGACTATACTTGGACTCGTCCGTGAACATAACCTGGGACGACTGTTCCAATGACCACGTACTGTGTTCTTGACACCAGGCTTCACGGGCTCTCCTGTGACCAGGGGTCAGTGGAATGCACCTTGCAGGTCTCCGGCCGAATAAAACATGTCTGTTCAGTCGTTTATAGACTGTGTGTCTGGAGACAACTGTTCCAGTGGCTGCGCTAAGGTCCCGAGCAAGGCTACCTGCAGTACTCCGTGGCCGTATTGCGGGCTCTGATGGTGAGATATCGGTCTTCTTGTGATGTCGTACACTGTGGACGTCCCGTACTATAGTGCCTGGTCACGTTTCCTGTCTACTGGAATCGTTGCCATAATCTTGAGCTCACAATTTGTGGCACATGGAGGGCCCGTGCTACGACCTGCTGAGTTTGACCAGCCTCCAGTTTCCCTAGTATTCTACCCGTCATAACGTCATAAATATGTGTTCTTTGAGCCATTTTCAACGCAGTCACCATTAGCACGTCTGAAAACGTCTGCACACTTACTCGCTGCACCGTACTCTGATATGCAGCAACACACCTCTGCGTATGTGGACTGCTGCCAGCGCTACCGTGCGATTACCGCAGGTCAAATGCACCGCATGGTCATACCCCGAGGTGATTTAAACCCGCAAACCGCGCAACAGAGCGTTGTTTCACCATGAGTATAGTTCAACTCTCGCATCAAATTGGCTTGAATGCCATGTCATCAAAGCACTGATCCTTCAAGTGAATTTCTGTACTTTGTCGTTTTGTAGTGGATTGATCCTGTTAACACCAAGTCTCATAACCTATGATGATACAGAAAAGAACTGACCCTGTTTTGCATTTCAATCAGGTCGTGGCAGGTGTCCACAGTCGTTGTGTCTGTTGCGGAAGTCAAGATGTGCAGGATATATTTCGCACTTTTCTCTTCTTCTAGACATTCTGGAGGATGTCTTCAACAATTGATTTGGAGATGTTGTTCCATTGCAAATTGTGGTGTAAGTACGCACGTCCATTACTTCACACTGCCTGTTCACAAATGACTGTTCGTATGCACATGTGTTGTTTACAGCTGCCACCATAGTTACTGCGCTGTCGCCGCTTGTACACCAGCAATAAAATCAATCTCGGGACTTTTTGAACAGATGGCGTATATACAGAAGGACTTAACACCAAGTTTCACATCCACATTTTTATTTTTTCGAGACTACATCCTTATGAGTTCCCTCGTACATCTTTGGTTTTTCTTTAACAACGAAGTTCGGAATAAGATAGATTGCTACTTACCATAAAGACGACCTGTTGAGCTGTAGACGAGCACAAAGAAAAAAGCCTGTTACACATTAGTTAGCTTTCGGCCAAAGCCATCTTCAGCAAAGAAAACTCATCGACACAAGCAAGCACACCTCATGCACATACGACGCCTACCATCGACAGCCCCGACTGGAATGTGACTGTCACGTGAATGGAATATAGAGTGGGCGGGGAAGGGGGTGGGATAGCATTATATGGATGAGGGGAGAGAAAAGCGCTCTCTGATGGGGCTTGCAGGGACTAGACGGCAGCAGGCTAGGCTGCCAGGTACAGTGTCGAGAAGTGGAGTGTGAGGGATAAGAAGAGGTGCGGAAAAGGAAAGGAGCATGGAATGGAAAGGGACAGGCGAGTGCATTAGCAGAGGGTGGCACAGAACGAGGGCGAGGGACGCAAACAGGGAGGAGATGACTGGACAGAGGGAGCGGGAACTGTTGGGTGGAGGGTGTGGGGACAGTCAGTTACTGTAGGTTAAGTCCTGGATAATTTCGGGAGCATAGAATGTGTTCTAACGACAACTCCCATCCGCGCAGTTCAGAAAAGCTGACGGAGGAGGGAATGATTCAGATGACCTAGATTGCTAAGCAGCCACTGAAATCGAACATATTATATTCAGTTGCGTGTTGTGCCAGATGGGAGTCTACTTTTCTCTTGGCCACAGTCTGGCACTGGCTATTCATCCTGGTGGACAGCTGGTTGGTAGTCATGCCAATATACAGTACTGGCCATTAAAATTGCTACACCACGAAGATGACATGCTACAGACTCGAAATTTAACCGACAGGAAGAAGATGCTGTGGTACGCAAATGATTAGCCTTCCAGAACATTCACACAATGCTGGCGCCGGTGGCGTCGCCTACAAAGTGCTGACATCACGAAAGTTTCCAACCGATTTCTCACACACAAACAGCAGTTGACCGGCGTTGCCTGGTGCAACGTTGTTGTGATGCCTCCTGTAAGGAGGAGAAATGCGTACCATCACGTGTCCGACTTTGATAAAGGTCGGATATTAGCCTATCGCAATTGCGGTTTATCGTATCGCGACATTGCTGCTCGCGTTGGATGAGATCCAATGACTGTTAGCAGAATATGGAATCGATAGGTTCAGGAGGGTAATACGCCGTGCTGGATCCCCACGGCCTCGTATCACTAGCAGTCGAGATGACAGGCATCTTATCCGCTTGGCTGTAACGGATCGTGCAGCCACGTCTCGATCCCTGAGTCAACAGATGGGGACGTTTGCAAGACAACAACCATCTGCACGAACAGTTCGACGACGTTTGCAGCAGCATGGACTATCAGCTCGGAGACCATGGCTGCGGTTACCCTTGATGCTGCATCACAGACAGGAGCGCCTGCGATGGTGTACTCAATGACGAACCTTAGCGCACGAATGGCAAAACGTAATTTTTTTGGATGAATCCAGGTTCTATTTACAGCATCATGATGGTCGCATCCGTGTTTGGTGACATCGCGGTGAACGCACAGTGGAAGCGTGTATTCGTCATCGCCATACTGGCGTATCACTTTGCGTGATGGTATGGGGTGCCATTGGTTACACGTCTCGGTCACCTCTTGTTCGCATTGACGGCACTTTGAACAGTGGACGTTACATTTCAGATGTGTTACGACCCGTGGCTCTACCCTTCATTCGATCCCTGCGAAACCCTACATTTCAGCAGGATAATGCACGACCGCATGTTGCAGGTCCTGTACGGGTCTTTCTGGATACAGAAAATGTTCGACTGCTGCCCTGGCCAGCACATTCTCCAGATCTCTCACCAACTGAAAACGTCTGGTGAATGGTGGCCGAGCAACTTGGTCGTCACAATACGTCAGTCACTACTCTTGATAGACTGTGGTATCGTGTTGAAGCTGCATGGGCAGCTGTACCTGTACACGCCATCCAAGCTCTCTTTGACTCAATGCGCATTCGTATCAAGGCCGTGATTACGGCCAGAGGTAGTTGTTATGGGTACTGACTTCTCAGGATCTACGCACCCAAATTGCGTGAAAATGTAATCACATGTCATATATTTGTCGAATGAATACCCGTTTATCATCTGCATTTCTTCTTGTTGTAGCAATTTTAATGGCCAGTAGTGTAAAAAGCTGTCCACTGACTGCAGCAGAACTGGTATACGACAATGGCTGCTTTCACTGGTGGCCTGGACTTTGCCGGGGTAAGATAGGACTGGACTGGAATAGGATGTGCTGTATGAGCTGTGATATTTATTCGCCGTCCTCCTATTCTAACTGTTCTCGGGACCGGCTTCGGCGGAGCTAATTAAATAATATACGATGTAAAAGTGTGAAAATAGGTATTTGGTTTCCTGCAGGTGGATAAACGCTACCTGGCCTCCGTGCTGCGCCAAGGCCGTTCCGACGGCTTCCGCCAGAACAGCGACGGCGCGCAGGAGGTGGGTCACGAGGAAGAGAAGCGGCACGTGGGCTCCCTGGCCAAGAGCGGCATGGCCATCCACAAGAAGACCAGCAGGTCCGCGGGCAGCGACGGCCAGGCGTTCCTCCAGCAGCAGCAGCAGGACCAGGGTGGCGCGCATGCGCAGGACACCGCCGGCAACAAGCGCAGCAAGCGCCAGGCCTACCTGCTACCCCCCGCACCCCCACAGTCCCTGGCCCCGGCCCCGGGAGAGTTCCCCATGCCCGTCCTCCAGAATAATGACGACGCCCTTGACTACGGGGACCTGCTGGATCTAATGTCAGATGTGCTAGGCGCCCCAGAGAAGCGCTTCCTCGGTAAGTGAGAACCCTCAGCCACGCACTCACCTTTTCTGTTCACCACGGTACACGACGACACACAGACGCTAACAATCCCTCCAAACACTAGCCACCACCTTATCCAAAAAGCACTCACGCACTTGCTTCTCAGTTCACAATTCAGGAGCACTGGCCTCGCATCTGAGTGGCGCACCTATCACAAAACTACACTTCAGTTGCAAGTCCAACATCTCCACATCGTACAAACTAAAGTATTACTAAACAAAATAAAAATTAAAAAAAAACACATTACATGAAGTACACGATTGACTCCCTTGCAGAAACAAACTGAACCTCTATTAAAGTGCGTCATAATAATTTCTCCAACTTATTAGCGTCTTGTGACACTCTTACTCACTCTAAAAGGACACATTTTAAACTGTACAATAAGACAAGCATTGAGTAATACGGAGAGCTTTCATTGACAATATAAACATTCAAATGCTCTTAACAATAATCTGAAACAGATTGTATCCTTCCAGTATAAAATTTACAAAATATATTCGATGTAAACTAAAATTATTTATAGCGATGCTGAACATCTAAAACTTAAGTGAACCCCTTGAAATGTCCTGGTAAGAGTAGAAATAGAAACTTGCATGAAAATATGTGTCCACTGCATTCTAGTTGCATGGATGTGTTAGAGTAATAGCGTATCTCAGATATGATGTGGCACTGCAACTGAGTTTTGTGTGCATGGAACCGTCTCAGTTATGTAAGTTCAATTACTGCATCACCTTAGACGTATGTTTATGGCCCTCATTCATTACTCTGAGATTTTCACTTTTAACACAAGGATGGCGTTCCCATATATCGATCGGATTCGTAACAAATTCTTAGAAATAGTATTCAACGGAAATTCTTGTGCACTAACAAAACATCAGGGCTTCCTGATGTGAGACGCTGCTAGACGTGCATAACATTGAAAATTCTGGATACAGTGACATTATCCGGTAATTTCAGGAGTATCTACGGAGGTTACTTTGATTCAAAAGTCATAAATCAGCACATTGTCGCTTATTCCCTGTTTTTTTTTTCAAATGCCACTGCGGAGTACGAATCTTTTTTTCTTTTCTTTTGCGGTACGTTGCAAATCAAGGCCAACGTAAGACCGTAGTTTCCAGAAAATTATCGATATCTTACGAATTCTCTTGTTCAACACATGGCGTTTTATTTATAAAATTCCCTTGACTTACCGTGTTTCCAGACGTCGGAGGTAGCACAGCAACATCTCATAGGACAATCCATTCGACGTTCAACCGAACGCTACAACGATTACGCGAATTATACACATATTTGATATAGTTTCTTGACACTAGTTTAAACTGAACGAAAAGTCAGATAGTACAGGACGTCAAATAGACGTACGTGATGTCGATATAATCACTGTCCTGTGGCATTTTCTGTCACGTCCCTCTGCAGTAGTCTGTAGTTCCCAGAGTAGATAAGTTGTGTGTTGGACAGCTGCCTGATTACCGTAATTTTAGAAACAATTCTGAATCATTAGCATGAAAGTAAAGAAGTCATTTAGCCAGTTTTAGTGCAGAAAAAGCACTGGAATTCGTAACAAAGGGATTCTAGATGTTAGGTGTACGTTGAAACGATGCGGTAATTGCAAATGGTGAACTATATTACCACCCCTAGTAAAAGACTTACTCTTAGTAAAAAATCATTGGATTTCCAACGGGCTGAATTCACAGACATGAAGAGGAGAAGTGGGAACTTGTCGAAACGCTGTGCCCATTCAGTACAGCCACGTTTCGGGAAATCTGGATAGTTTTACGTGGTGTTAATGTTAATATACCTCTGGAATAAATCTTGTTCTTCCCAATAATATTGCATCTGAGTTGTATGGTAAGTAGAAGTGGAAGCTGGTCGCAGTTAACTAAATGACTTCTGAGTTACTGAGTATTCTTGCATGTAATCGAGTGAAAACAGACTTTAGATGTAATACGTTGCGTAGATCCACGTTGTTTGAAGAGTTGGTAGACGATGCACTGTAGTTCGTTCCGTTGTTGTAACTTGGAACGTAGTTAGCCTGTAGTGAATGTTGCGATCGACCCCGTGGCAGTAAGTAGGCAGTGCTTAGTGAGCAGCCCGCGCAGCCTCCACGCCCTCACCCGTAGCCTGCACCTCGCTCCTCACAGCACCTTAGCGAGCACCGCCGCCACCACCTGCGCACTACACTTGCCGTAGAGGACAGCGCACTAACCTCACTTAAGGGGTACAGGAGGATACGTATCGAGTTTTGCTGTAGAGTATTTTACTTTTCCAGTGGAAGTCTCCACTGCCTAGCGTAGATCATTCAGCCGGTAATAAGCTGAACGCGCGTAAAGTGAGAAGTATGCAGGATCGCTTAAATCACGTCAACGAGCACTGCTCCAGGATTACGCTATCACCTGTGCACTACTCTAGAGTTTAGACAATAGTGCACGGAGAATGGCAGGAAACATAGAGGGTAGTACTGAGACACTTGGTAGACGCGTAGAGAGCATTTTTTTTTACTGTTGAAACCTCCTGCTGCATGGTAAGCGTTATTCATGTAGTGAACAATTAGAACACATCTGTAATGATAGCTAAAAAAAAAGAGATAGTAAACAAAAGCACACCAAAACTGATCAACACCCGACTCCTGAATATTCGTACACATATGACCGACAGAGTAGGAGGTAATTAGCTGTCACCAAAGGCTGGACTGTCCACAACTAAAAATTCTTTAAAGAGGAATTCAGGAAGGTGGATTTCACTCTCTACCTCGTCACACATCCGTGAAAGTAACTTGTAGAAAGGCAGCTTTTGTCGTAGAAGAAGAAGGTGATCTTGTATTCATGCACAAAACAGTATAGATCATGTTTTCTTTAACTGTTATTGCCGGATCATGGCCGCATTAGGTCACCTTCAGGCTTAGATGATGTATAAAAACATTAGTTACCCCCTATGATCTAAGCCCTTTATAATAATATATGAAGGGAATAAACGGAAATGAAGGACACACTTCGTATCCCTTGATCGCAGTGTAGACACTTATTGTTCGAAAATGAATGGTTTGAACAATCTTATGTTGCCGTCATCTGATTACCTACGTTGTTACAAAATTTCCATGTTACATTAATTGAATTCAAAGCGTAAAAGGTACTGCACACGTATGCATATCTTGATAAAAACAGAACTGATAAAATGCCCAAATTTTATCACCTGTGTGCATTTTATCAAGATAAAAAATGTGTGGAGTGCCTTTTATGTTTTGACTTCAAGAAGTGCAACGGGGTAGTTTTATAACGAGTTCCATAGGATCAGATGACGGCACCATAAGACTGCATCTTAAAACGGTAAGTGTCTACACTGCGATCGCGGCGTACGAAATATGTTCATCGTTGCCAACCATACCGATCGCCCCACACCTCCGCAAAAAAAGAAATAAATACCTATATGTAAGAAGTTACCTAATACTCGACTACTGTTCTATTGGCGTAGGCTGGTATGCTTGAATACAATTTGTAGTTGTTTCTTTTACATATTATTCTGAGTTGTTTAGTTGATAGGGAATAAGTAACGTTTTTATTTTCCTCTGAAGGTAAACTAATTCGGCCGAAATGGATGATAGTTAAGTAAAACGTGACCTAGACTGGTTTGTTCATAAAGAAGACTATCTGTGTACTTCTTTACCAACCTACTGTGTACTATCGCACTCTAATAAGTCACTACTATCCTAGAGCCTTATGGCTTTCACCAAACATGCAATGCTAAAAGAAAACTTGTATCGCCTACACCAATACAATCACCAGCTCACGAAATATTCAAAAATAAACTAACATATTTTCAGAGAACAAAGTAAAAGTTTCAGATTCAAAACTTTATATAATAATGCAGAACAGCATGTTTTTTTAATTTACGAGGGCCAGTCATAAAGTTTTAATTATCACTTCGAAAAAAAATTAAGTTTGCTTGATTAATTTTTGTTTGCTTGTAGGCAAATATCTGCAGCCTCGCTAAGCATTGAAATCTCCGCACCAGAGTACGTAGACATTAGGAACTGGCAGAGCGCATCTCCACCTTGCCAATAGACTGCGAAGATTTGTTTTGGCTCCTCTCACGGCGAAATACAGTACTCTGGCGCGGGGATTGTAAACTGCGCAAGTGCTGTAGACATGTACCTGCAAACAGACGACAAAAATTAATTACGAAACTTAATATCAGCGAGACGATAACTGAAACTATCGTACAGAGCAATGTAACATCGCAGCAGTTGCGATGAATTCCGGTGCAGTCACCGAGATGTACGCAGATTGCGGATAGCGAAAGCCACACACGCGGTCTCGCAGACTGAGTGTAGGCGCATCCCTGTCCCGTCCCTCTCTCCCCCCTCCCCCCTCCCCCCTCCCCCGCACCACGGCTGCCCGCTCCGCCTGCGCCTAGCATCGGTGTGGCCTGCGCCTCCGCCTTCGCCTTCCGCCCCCGCCTGGCTGGGAGTGGCGGCTACGAGCTACAGGCAGCGGCGGCGGCGACGTTCTGCGCAGGTGTGCCCCCGGCGGCGGCGGACTACGGCAAGCGGCACATCGGCGCCCTGGCGCGCCTCGGATGGCTGCCCTCCTTCCGGGCGGCCCCTGCGCGCAGCGGACGCTCTGCGGGCTCCCGCTCCGGAAAAAGGGCCACCAGGTCAGCGGGAAAGCACGCCGGCCATTGGCGAAGCCCTCTGTAGAAATCCAGGGCCAAATAGCAGCTTGTAGTTCCCCCCAGTAGCCATCCTTGTCCAAAAATGACCAACAGTTTAGCTGTGGAGAACGTCGAATCAAAACTTCTTCCAGCAACCAGTTTAGGCGATATATTACCGACGTGTAGGAGGACTCCCACCTCTGATCCAGCCAAAATAGGGGGCAGCATTCAATGACTGGTGTCCGTAGACTTTTGACACGGTAAGCCCTTCGATAGCTGTGTCAAAAATCTATGGGTACCAATCATTGAATGCTGTCCCCTATTTTAACTGGACCAGAGGTGGGAGTCTTCCTACAAGTCGGTCAGAGGGCCCGAAGATGGCTTAAAATATCGTCTAAACTGGTTTGAAACTTCCTGGCAGATTAAAACTGTTTGCCGGACCGAGACTCGAACTCCGGAACTTTGCCTTTCGTGGGCAAGTGCTCTACCAACTGAGCTACCCAAGCACGACTCACGCCGCATCCTCACAGCTTTACTTCTGCCAGTACCTCGTCTCCTACCTTCCAAATTTCACAGAAGCTCTCCTGCGAACCGTGCAAGACTAGCACTTCTTCCAGAAGGCAAAGGTCCCGAGTTCGAGCTCGGCCCGGCACACAGTTTTAATCTGCCAGGAAGTTTCATATCAGCGCACGCTCCGTTGCAGAGTGAAAATCTCATTCTGGAAACATCCCCCAGACTGTGCCAAAGTCATGTCTCCGCAATATCCTTTCTTCCAGGAGCGCTAGTTCTGCAAGGTTCGCAGGAGAGCTTCTGTAAAGTTTGGAAGGTAGGAGACGAGGTACTGGCAGAAGTAAAGCCGTGAGTACCGGGCGTGAGTCGTGCTTGGGTGGCTCAGTTGGTAGAGCACTTGCCCGCGAAAGGCAAAGCTCCTGAGTTCGAGTCTCGGCCCGGCACACCGTTTTAATCTGCCAGGAAGTTTCATATCAGCGCACACTCCGCTGCAGAGTGAAAATCTCATTCTGCCTAAACTGGTTGCACAACAAAATAATAATTGGAAATTTAGACAGCTGAAAGGTGTTTTGATTCGACATTTTGTATTGAACAGCCGAGATCCTGCAAACATCTGTATAAAGACGGACATACAAAGATTTGTCTGTGTCCACTGCAGTAGTTCGTAGTTTACATACGGGCTGATTCAAAAGTCACGCGACGTAGGAGAACTTCGTTATTTGTGCAGATGCCGGAAGACTGATACAGGGCAAAATTGCTAGAAATATATTGTTTTAAATAGGGAGCTTAATGTTGCGGCATAATTCAAGATTTTAAACATGGCTGAAACAGGCGAAGTACTGATGCTATGCCGTGTTCGCATCGACCCTCTGTCCATAATTATGTTGTATAAAAGGAGATGATGCTTTAACTACTGACGACGCCTTTCGCACAATCGTTTTATGTATCTCCACTGCAGGATGTGATTTTAGTGTATTTTACTTCTGATGCAGGTATACTTAGATATACCAAAACTGTGGTCAAGGATTTTTATAAATCTTATTCTGCAACTGTTTGGCTGTTATCATTTACCGTGTTGCGGCATAATACCATTCAGGTCAAGCTGGCCATGTGGTCGAGCGGTTCTAGGCGCTTCAGTCCGGAACCACGCGGCTACTACGGTCGCAGGTTCGAATCCTGCCTCGGGCATGGATGTGTGTGATGTCCTTAAGTTAGTTAGGTTTAAGTAGTTCTAAGTCTAGGGAACTGATGACCTCAGACGTTAAGTCCCATAGTGCTTAGAGCCATTTGTACCATTCAGGTCAGTTATTGAGTAACTTTATTAGTCTGCCTGAAATCATAAACTTAAAAAAACAAGAGTGTCAAATTGGCAAACTCACTGAGTGAAAACTGAATCAGATTAATAGCTTCAACTGCCATGTCCTGCACCTGTACCGCTTGGACACTACAGAAGGAACTGTTCAGATTGATTGACATCCTGTTGACGGCATACCCGAATACAGTTCACACAACTCTTGTGCACTTTACATAACACCGCAGGAGTTACGTAAATTGGAGGTAAATGGGAGAGAAAGGAAAGGAAATGGATGGAACTGACGATATCAGCTGCATACAAACTGTACGCAAAATCGGCAGCGACGAATGAAAATGTGTGCCAGACTGTGCCTCGAAACGGGGACGTCCCGCTTACTAGGTAGCTGCGTTAACCAAGGCGCCATCCAGACACATTTATTGCAAATGCACGAACTATCTCGAGGCTCACATTCCCATCTAGTTCCGTCTATTCGAGGTCCCACATTCCCACTTGTGCCATATATTTGCAGTACCCGTCCATGTCCTCCATGCTCGCATGTTCTACATGTGCACTGAAAGTTGTGGGTCCATTACTCATCGTGCGTGGTGTCTGTTCTTTCGGACTCATATAACCGTAGGAGTTATTGCCGCACATGCTCCTCTGATGTCTTCCTACTGCGTTTCTACCTAACGCTCAGATAAAACTTCATGCGGCAATTCGCGAGTTGTTCGTCCGAAGTGCGGCGGTGCTCCGTCTCGCTGAAAGAATATCCCCCTCCTTCGTTTTCCTAGGGGTATATTATACAAGTTAGGAGTCTCATCTCAAGATGCTGTCTGTACAATTCAGTAGTAAGCTTGTTGTTACGAAAATTTGGGTCCGATGAGAACATCCTCGTGTATGGCACACTACACATTCAACCCTGGGCCAGTCTGATTATGAGCATACAGCAGTGTATGGGTTCTCGGTTGCCCAGTACACAGAGTCATGTCTGTTCACTGTTCCGTTCAGATGGAAAGAGGCGTCATCGCTAAAAAGAATGTCAGCTTCAAGATGTGTCTGGTGCGTTCTACTTTCTGTAAACAACGCACAGAACTGCACCCGTCTACCTGCATCATCTCCTTGAAGTTCCTGGACAAAATGCACACGATGTGGAAGGAAATGATTTCTGGAGGCGGATGCCTTACTAATGCCACTTCTGGAGCCACTTTTCTTGTTGATCGCGTTGGCCAGACTGTCAGCTTAGTTGAGGCTGCATGATCTGTTGCCGTACGTGGCCACCCAGGTTATCGTTTGTCATGGATACTGCCTGTTACCTCGAACCGCTCCAGTAAACAATCAATGGTTGCGCGATGTATGGGTGGCTGATTTGGATGCCGTCTTTGATATTCCTCCGCAGCTTCCCGTAGACTCACGCTTGCAGCATGGATAAGAACCATTTCCATCCTTTCCTGAATTGTGTAATGGAACACTGATGTTGATGACTGGAGAAAAAGAAAGATTCAACATTAAGGTCATTTAAAGCAAGACTTTTTTTGTTGATTACTGAAAAAAACGAAAAAATACAAATTCACCATCAAGATCATGATTTAGAACATATGTCTGACTATTTTGCCCTCTACTATTTTTTCGATATTTGCACACATAACGTAGTTGTCCTATATCGTGCGCCTTCTAATCACCCTGTATACTGACCAACGATCTGTAGTTACCCTTGTAGAGATCTGTAGGCTACAGGGACCTACTGACACTGTAGTTCGCCTTGTAGACATCCATGATCAACACAGTCCAACCAACGACGTCTAGTTAGCTTTGTAAAGGTCTGTAGCCTTCCCAGACTTACCAAGAGTCCACAGTTCCCCTTTTAGAAATCAGCACCCTGCACATTGCCGTTTTGCCTTGCTGTATGACGCCACTTCGATACTCACAAAGAGCCCTTACGGACCGCCAATGCACTTTTCGATTTTCTTCATATTAGCAAGAGTTGAACGTAAATGTCCGACATCAGTTTCCTAAAGAAGTACGACACATTTTTTCAGAACAAATTACAGAAAAGAGGCTTTGTACATTAGAACATTTTCGAGTGCTGCTAAGAACAAAACTTTCAAACCTTATTAAACGGCCACTGTTGCTGAGTGTATAACTCTTGTAATTAGAAATTCACTAGTTTGATATGTGCTAGTAGCAACTTTTTTTTCTTTTATTCCAATATGTATTTATTGCAAAAAGAAATGTTAATTAACAAATTTCGATTATATTTTTTGAAACGAATAACATAATTTTATTTAAATAACTAATCCACTGAGGATGTGAGTATTCATCAAACGGTAAAAAAACTGCGAATTGTCAGGCAGAAAATAACGTACTTACTTATTTCTAGAAATTTAACATTATTACTGATATGCATACATTTCACATTTCTGTGCCAAGTTTAATTTATATTCGTACAATAGGGAGTTAAAAAGATGATTCTTTTAATAAAGCAAATATGACTAAATAGTTTTTACTTAACGTTTCGATTTGGTAGTAAATAAAGAATGCAAATAAAAGGAAAAGGTTTGCTGACAGCGAGAATCGAACCAGTGACTTTACAATTACAAAACTTACACGCTACGCACTCGGCTTCCTTTAAAAAAAATAGGCCAAATGTGTATTTAAAGAATTGGATTCATTCTAATAGCTGAGTGTAATTTCTTATGGTGCAAGCTTTTTACAATTCATAGTACGAACAACTCATTGCTTTCATTGAAACTTAAATTGATAGTCCCTATAGATAATCGCGCTCCCTTCCCCTTGTTTATCAGTGCTCTAACCGCAGTTGATAAAATGCACAAATTTATCACCGGTGTGCATTTTATCAACTATGTACCTTTCAACAACTGGACTTTTATCAATATAAAAGACGTGTGGAGTACCTTTTACGCTTTGACTTCAAGAAAAGCAACAAGGCAGTCCATATAATAAGATGACGGCAGTATAAGCGCAAGACCAGAGCTCTAACCGATTAACCGGTGAGCTATATGGTTTGTTCCCTAAGTCCTCCATTGCGCTGAAATACACATACAGTCAACGACAACGTTGTATAGACTTTGATGCAAATGTTATCAAGAAATCCTTCAAAATTATTTACATTAAGCAGCAAGGAGTTTAAAAACAATTTCAAATAATTGTGACAATGTAAATACACATTTTGTATCTTCAAAACTATATTTTAACAGTATAAACTTCTTCTCGCTTCTTGCGGGAAATATCCTCTGTGCTTTAGACATAAATTAGAGAAAGTAAATAGCAGAATTGCAGCAATTGCTACGGAATCTTAAAATAAGAGTTTCATGTGAGTTACGATAAAATAGGCGTCTTACATTTTGTTCAAATTTTGTCGTAACAAGAGCTCTGCTAAAATGATCGAAATCTTCTGTACTTGGCAACGCTGGAAAATCTTCATTTTTTTACAGGCGATTTTTTCTAGATTTTTTCGGAAGTGCGTTGTATTTGGAGGTGTAAAACAACCGTAGGCTATTGTATAGTATCATAAGTAAGCGCAGGCTACATTAGTATTCCTAGTAGCATTGAGCAGTTAAGATTGTAACCACGTTACCTGTACGTTAAGTGAGTTGCATACCTATCGGGCGTTACCTGATTTCTATCGTCAGAAACGGCGAACCATCTAGAAACTGGGTGAGTGCATGTAAAGGGTAGAATGATCTACGGAACATTTTTATTCTGCGTAGTTATCCTCGTATCTCTTATTTAAAAACAAACAGTACATACAGCAAAATTGAAATTGTCAATTTTTAATTCCAGTTTTACTGGAAAATGGATTTGTTATGTGAAACAGAGGGATGTTGTAGTAAAAATAAAAAAATTCAGTTTTGTTATACAGTGGTAGAAACCGCCAAGTCCTGAAAGAGGTAATTATAAAAAAAGAAATCAAAACAAAACAAAACACATCAAACACCGTCTCAATATTTCGTTGAGATCATATCAAAAATGTTTCTGGTATTCATAAAGAACGGTATTATTTATCAACAACAACAGGACACTCCTACCTCTGAACGCTCTGTTGAATACAAAGTAACAACAATAATTATATAGATTTTTTGTATTTGTGCATATAAACTGTACTTGCGTCAGAATTAATTGCTTTGGTTACATAAATGCACAGAAGTTAGCGATAAACTAGTTTTTGTTACTTATAAAAACCAATTTATACTTTCTAAAAATATACAATACCCAATAGGCTAATTCTGAACGATTTGCGCTTTAAATTATGCGTAATACAAACCAAAAAACAAAGAGAAATTGTCGGCTCAGCTTCGCACTCACACATTCAATCGTTTCTTTCCTTATCAATGCCAGCAATACTACCAGTAATCCTACCATTTACTACGTCACTAATCTGGAATTTTGTGGTAAGTTCCTGTGGGACCAAAATGCTTACACACTACGTAATCTAACTTAAACTAAACGACGCTAAAGACAACGCACACACACATGCCCGAGGGAGGACTCGAACCTCAAACGAGGGGAGCCGTGCGGACATTGGCAAGGTGCCCAAGACCGCGCGGCTACCCCGCGCGGCATGATTTATTTGTTGTGCGAAAACTACCGAAACTTAGTTTTGGTGGAGCATAACATAAGTTGTACAGCTTTATGAAACTGACGTCGAGGAACTGGCGTTCAAATGCTATGAAGTGTAATGTAAATTGAAGAGTGAAGAGCCGTCCGTAATGTGTCAGTGTGAGACACAGCACAGCACAGTCAATGCCGGCGCGGCTCTTACTAGTCGGACAGTCTCAAGTCTGTTACCCACGCAGCTGAGACCCTCTCGCCATCAAGCTAGGGCGGTGCATACGTGGGCAAGTGCAGCCATCTTCCGGGATTGCGGAAATTCAACAAGTTGATCTACGTATCGTCCACTGTCAGAGTGTGCACAGCAGCAACTCACTTTTACTGTCTTCACGAAGAAACTATTTACAAAAGTGCGTCAGAATTCAGAAAGCTTTCCATATCGCAGGCATTATGCAGGGTACTGGTTGACATTCTACAATAATATATACCAAACAATCTGCTGTTTCAACTGTAGAAATCTTCAACCTGCATGGGACAGTCTTTAGATCCTCTTGGAGATATACTGCTACCCCTCCTCCCTCTAACGAAGGCAAAGCTATTGTTGTTAGTTACTATCTAGAGGTAGCACAAAACCTGTAGACCTCCATAGATACCTCTGCGTCAATGTCGTACCTCTGTGTCGTAGCCACAGTTTCAAACTCAACATGGACGGCGTAACCAGTATTCTGTTTCATTCCTATCGATTAGTAAATAGTATTTACTCGAGAAGCGGGATGCAACATATAACCTGTTTTCCAGCAGTACTTTATACAGTTTAAGTGGTGTATTAAATAAATCGGTAACATGGCATTCGGTAATGAAGTGTCTACTTCTTTCATTGGCGTTGCTGGTCACAGTCCTTAATTGTTTTTATATCCACCTACTTTTCGACGTCTGTCCCCCAAGTCGATTCCAACAACTCTCTAGCTGTTCTGTAATTGTGCCCAGCAGAGCTATTTCGAAGAAAATTTGTAAGGGAGTTGATTCTGTGGTGTTAACAATGGCTTTGCGGGATATTTCGGTAATTTAAGGTTTCACACGTTTCGTGCCGCGTCAATTATAATGTGGCTAGTCGTACAGTAGTAAAGTAGAACGATGAACCATCGTTACAAACCTACGAGCAGTTAAAACTGCTAGAATGTATTGGATGTTACTTGGACTGAGTTCAAGGTGGGGTTGGTGGACTTCATTTACACAGTGAACCAAACGGCAGCCATCTTTACATTCGACATTAATAGCCCTCATATTGAAATAACCCCATATGTTGGAATAGCTCGTACTTTTGCTGGAGTCTCGGAGAAGACGGGGTGGGGAGTCGGTGCCTGAGTTCGCCCAAGCAGCGATTTGTCAATGCATGAGTCACTAAATGCCGCTTTTAGCAACTGAAGGTGGCCATTGTGGCCGAAACCTGTTACGATTGTGTCATAAAAAACTGATTGTGTCAAGAAAGAAAGAAAAATTTACAGGGATATGTCTTCTGCGCAACTAGTTAGGGCGTAAAAGGTCTTTCATTCGAGGAAATTGTAACTGGTATTTTTCCAAGCATAATATTTTCAAATAATTGTGGAATTCTCAAGTCATCGAGGATAAAATTAATGTTAACCGTACTTGAAAGTATGTTATTATTAAGAGTGGGCGCTGTACTAAATACCAGCTTCCAAGAACTGGAAATGAGACAAGCAAATAACAGAGATTTTCACTTGTTTTACGCGGTAAAGTTGGTAACAGTTGGGTAAGTATACACTCTCTACACAGGGGGATTCTGTATGTACTGTTTTGTTTTAGAAGCTTTTAGGTGAAAGCGACATCAGATCTGTGACTTCATTAAGATTTCATATTTAGCACAAAGTTGTATACCTAAAAGGGAAGCAGTATACGCGACTAGAAGCCTATTTAATTGGTGAATTAATTGTGTTTAAACTACAAATTATTGCTGGGCCGATGACTGACTGTCGAGTCAACGTCTGACACCGCCCTGCTCTTCTGTTTCCTGTACTCTCATTCACTAATAATATATAGGTTATGTTATTAGACCACTTTCATTGGTCAGCGCTTGCAAACAAGCTACACGTAAATCTCACGACGTCAAAGTTACTCCAAACACTCGCTGACGGATGTGCAAGACTCTGAAAATCAAAGAAAACAGTTGATCTACAGATACGCACCATAACACAAATTTTCGGTGAAAAATCGAAATGATACCCAACGAAACTAGCCCTACGAGGTAAAAGATTACAAAGAGGCCTCTGCGCTCCATGTTATGATGTTCGCCATTCATTGACATGGATACTAGTGACGAAACTCTTTTTTTCCCTTCTCAAATCTACGCCACCATCCACCAGCGATGAATAGTGCACGTGTATGTACGCGACGTAATTATGTTGTAAGAATATTTTAAAAATTGCCTGCATCTACAGCAGGCTTATTCCGTGACTATCAATGACATGCTTTCACGCAAGTGGCACGCATATATGGGTGACTGAGTTTTCTAAGCGTTGTTGAAACTGTTTTTCGCATTATCATCACAATAAAAATCTGTACGAGCATTGAAATCTGGGCAACGGAGGCCCAGTTTATTCGCGCCGTGTGCAACCTGTATTTCGCCGAAGTATTTATTTGCTGTGTGGAACCATTATAGTCGGATTACATCTGGAAAAACCAGTATCGTTCTTACAAGGCGAGGCCATATCGTTCCAATCAAGGATTTACTTCAAACTGTAGACTTTTGGTAGTCCATTAGAACAACATTAATGTGCAAGTAATAAGGCGTACTACTTAGGCGATTTAGAGAAAATCGCAACAGAAAGTTTACGCGCCAATGATAAGTCGGTGCGTTGGATCCTGAGTACGAGCTGGCGCCGGTCACGTCGCTACCGTTCAAACTCCTTAGCAGGTGGATCGCTCAATGATTGACAACGAGCGAGAAGTTATTACTCGTGAAGGTAGTATTAAAATACATTCAATCATACATCACCAATTTTTGGCAACGATATTTATGAAAATTTTGCGTTACGCATGGTTTGCGTCCAAACTGTTGTAAGAAAGAGAAATCTTATGAAATGTCAAAGAGCTTTGTTTTTCCTTAGAAACTCTGAAGATCCCTTGTGCATCAGGGAAAACTACGCTTATTCGAAGTAGCAGACGCCGTTTTAATTTATGTTTTCCGTGTCTGTATGAAAAATATCATCGTGCAACTTGTAATGTCAAAAGCACATCCGACCATTAATCGTACATTACCCCCATATTCTTGCACATTGTGACTCATTGTATAACTGAATAACGTTATTTATACCTTTATTTATAGATGTTTGGCTTGGGCTTTCCAAACCTGTCTCTGATCCTTGAAACCTTTGTCTGCAGACCAAAGCGTGCAGGTGCAAAGCAGTTCTCGGTAACTTACCCGATTGCAGGTAGAAAGGTTTTCGGAAATCACGATAGGCATACATGCATTTTGTCGTTTTCCTGTCGGTAATTATAAACATAATACTTGCTGTGATAATAAAAATTAACGAACAAGCAAATGACATTGGGAATTCAGTAAAAGTTCATCCAAATACGGTTGTCTTTACATCATATTACCTTTGAAATGTAATATATTCAAATATGTGTGAATTTCTAAGGGTCCAAACTGCTGACGTCATCGGTCCCTATACTTAAACACTACTTAAACTAACTTACGTTAAGGACAATACATACATGCATGCCCGAGGAAGGACTCGAACCTCCGGCGGGAGGTGCCACGCAATCCGTGACATGGCGTCTCAAACCAAGTAGCCACTCCGCACGGCAATGTAATATGTATGAAATATGACCAGTGGTGAAAAACTATGAATTAAGACGAAAAGCATGAGCAGGATACGGTCCAGTGAGCGACCGATTACGGAGCTTGAATGTTAACCACACGACAGCCTCCACATCGGGCTCAGAAACGCAACGCACCGATTCATCACTAAAGAGTAATGCTTCTCTTGAGATTTTCTCGAAATCGCCCAAGTAGTATGCCTTAACTTTTGCGCATTATGTTGTTCTAATCGATTTGCTTGCCTGCAGTAATGGAGTATTTCTGCTATTTCAAGGAAATTTTCCTGATAGAGTAACCCAGGGTATCGAACCGTTGCCTTCCAAAGTGGCAGGATGTTTCGTCGCTGCTCATACGTCACTGCAGAGTGGAACGTACATTCTGAAAGTGTGTCCCTTGTCTGTGACAATAAGCTACTTTTGTTTTCACACGATTGCCCTAAAATCACTTCACACACAAAGCTGAACTATTTCACAGTTTCTCCTGTAGTATCATCGCCAATTTTTGGGTTTACATTTTTTTCACAACGTTTCTACCCGTCTGTTTTTTGTTTATGCTTAAAAGAAAATCCCGCGTTCAACAGGTTCTTATTTTTTACGTAAAGCAATATAATTTTTACTTCTACGTTTAACCTTCCTTTCTTCAATGTATGTTATTTTTGCAAATGTTTCAAAATTTTTGCTGCTTTCTCTTGGCCGTTGACGATGTATGTTTTACTTTTTTTGATCAGCTTTTTATTTTTTAAGTGGTATGTATTTAGAGCCTTCTTTAATGGACCAGGTGATGAACTTCTTACATTTGCGATGGCTTTTTACCTGTCTTATTACATCTGAAAGGATCCCTGTTATTAATAATATCCTAGTGCATTCTGTTCCTATTCGCTAACACTGAACTACTGCCAATCTTTTTGTAATTTAACAGATCTCTGTTGAGTAATGGTTCAAATGGCTCTGAGCACTATGGGACTCAACTGCTGAGGTCATAAGTCCCCTAGAACTTAGAACTACTTAAACCTAACTAACCTAATGACATCACACACATCCATGCCCGAGGCAGGATTCGAACCTGCGACCGTAGCGGTAGCGCGGTTCCAGACTGTATCGCCTAGAACCGTGTTGAGTAATATTTAGAGCGCTAACTTTCATAATAAGCAGGTCAGCCAAGTCTGTATAGAACAGTGGTTCCCAGCGTGGTGATAATTACTCCTTGGGTGAGGGGGGAAATGAAATTTTCTGAACGGTAAAAACAAAATGGTTCAGTTGTGTTTCGGTCACGAAACTAAATTATTTTCAAAAAATCATTACTAATATCACTATTATGTAAGACTGTAGTCCTGCTTGCATAAGTTACCAGTAATTACGTTTCTTCTAACTGACACTTAAGCATGGCACACGTACTTTGAACCATGCATCTACGACAATAAAATTGAGTCATGTATGCTTATTTCTAACGATCTTTTTTGTAGAATGAAGAAGCAGTTCTCCGTGCATCGCGAGTGTTACCTATAACTTCTTCTCAGAAAAGAAAGCTAACTGTCCAGAGTGAGCGTAGATACTTGTTACAAAACACGGTTTCACTGCACCACTCCTTTCCCTAGCAATACTTCCTTCGCCCACAGCCTATATGTCCATTAAAATTCAACCAAGCTAAGACGTGCCTCATGAAAATGCTTTCTCTGAGTTCTAGGTATCTCCCGATATGGGCTAGACATTGTTTCATTATTCACTTCGCAACAGATAAACGAACTAATTGAAAGCACAACACAACAGTAAGTACTTAATGGGTAGTACATTGCAGTAGATTCCACACAGTTTTTTTATTATAGTTGTTATTATTAGTGGCAGTGGTCAGACAGAAAGCATTAGCAACCTGAAGTCAGCCAGTTTCTGTCAGGTCAGAGGTAAGCAGTCCATCAGTCCAGTGATCTACGAACAATAAATCTAGCGCACACATCTTAGCTTGGTTGAATTTTAATGGAGATATAGGCTGTGGGCGAAGGAAGTATTGCTAGGGAAAGGAGTGGTGCAGCGAAACCGTGTTTTGTAAAAAGTATCTACGCTCACTCTGGACAGTTAGCTTTCTTTTCTGAGAAGAAGTTATAGGTAACACTCGCGATGCACGGAGAACTGCTTCTTCATTCTACAAAAAAGATCGTTAGAAATAAGCAGTGCTCTTTATCTCTTTGACTCATCAGTTCGTGGATTAACACAACACCTAAAAAATTAAATGTCCTTTATCTTTTGTCACTTCAAAGGTAAAAGTGATCAAAGAAAATTATTTTACATTCTAATGTTTAGCTAGTTGCCAATGTTGATGACGATGGGTAGAGGAGTGTTGCTAGCTAATATCTGATTACAGTCCTGGGTAACGGTCACAGAAATTTTGAGAATCTCTGGTATAGGAAAGCCAAGCTGGACTAACTACTGTTCGTTTGTTACATCAACCAGCCAGACAACGGTTTTTAGGCATGTGCTGCACCTGTTTGCTGGTATGCCAGACTGGTTGCCAGTCAATCACTGAGAAACACATCACACAAACGATAAAACAACGAAAGCACATTGAACATAGTTCACGTGGTCAACAAACACGTAAATAATCATTCATAACCTTAAATAAATATATCATTTTATTTTCTGGGCACCTAAACATACACTCTAATTTCTGAGTAAAGGATATGTAAACAGCGAAAAGGTGACAGTTCTTAAAATTACTTTACCAAGACAAAAATTATTCTTAGTTTTCCATGCTACAAAAGTGGCCCAGAACAAGAAGAGATGCGACACCGTTCGATTTGGTGCTACTACTGATATTCTTAGTTTATCATTCCAAATTTGGTCCGCAGTCAGGAGCCGACACAGTTTATCCTCTTAGCCCGCAGCTGTCGTGGTGCACGGACGGTGGAGGATACGCCACAAGGCACGGCGGAATCCGTAAAGGCAGGGGAGAGGGATCCCTCGGGATGTACGGGGAATCCCTCAGGACGCAGCGACTCCCCGAGGCGGGAAGATCTAGGCTCAGCAGACACGCCTGACGCCAGACATCTGGCGCCAGCGACTGACGCTGGTTGTCTCAGAGGCTCTGGCCGCCAAACTTTCTATACGTTAGAGCTAACCGTGACGCCTGGCATTACGCTGGCATTATTTGTTCAAAGTTCGACACTCTGCATCACAGACCCGCGTGGGGTGATGGATTAGTAGACACTCGACTTTTATTACAGAAGATCGGCATTTAGATTCAACTATGTACACAACAGTTTCGATTTATCCAAATAATTTCAGTCGAATTTCGTAATTGCTTCTTCCAATATAGCATAGCAGTTTTTTTCCTACGTCTACATCCAGCTGAGTTAGTGTTTTCTGGAAAAAGACATTAAACCTCAATTCTCTTCTTTTGTCATTGTAATTGCTAACAACACTATTTCGTATCTTCAGTGAGAGTGCGTTAACCACACACTGCTATTTTGTTGATAAACAGTTCCGCAACCTGTATAGAACATGCTACAGCCAACGCATTCGAGATAAAAGCGATTTTGTAGAATAGCTATGTGTTTAGTATTCCACTTGATGTTATATGCATAGCGACAATGGTTGAAATAGCCTACGGTAACATAAATTTGTGATAGCTTTTATCTGGTCTCTTGTAAGATAACGTTTTCTTTTTTCTTTTTGAATGGGACAGCTAAGGACCATTTTTCAAGTTCAACTCCATATTTGTTTTTTCTTTTCCTTTCTTTTAGTACTCTTTCATCTGTTCACTCTTTTTCTTCCTGTGTTTTGACAATGTCAGATTAGTGCTATTTCACTCTCTTACCTTGGCATCCTTCCATATTCAATAACGTTTCCCTATAAAATTCTGTCGGTTGTTTCTTCAGTTTTTTTATATTTTTTCTAATTTCTTTCACTTTGTGGATCCAACATGTTGGTGACCTTTTATCGCACAAATCTTTGATGACATTTTTAGTTGATCTACTGCCTCGCATTCGATATAAACGTCTAAAAATCACGAATTATTTTTCTCATTGCTTTTGATATATTTTTTATGTTTCGAAATATTTCATTGCCACTTCGTTACTTCCAATCTTCCACGGTTTTTCGTGGGTGTAATATTTTCCTGATGATTTATCCTTATACTACTTTTAATTTATATGCTACACATACACTTCCATATAGACATTCTGAATCACTACTGTATTGTTATGTCTTATATTTGCGTATTTGGGCAGTCATTTTTATTCTGAATTTCTTTAGTTGTAACATACCCCCTCTCCGTTTTATTTATTTATTTATTTTACACGTCTGGTTCCGTAGGACCAAATCGAGGAGCAAATCTTCAAGGTCATGGAACGTGTCAGCACATGAAATTACAACATACAGATAATGTTCATGAACACAAAATGAACAAGCGATAAGCTTAAATAAATACAATCAACAATATAGCATAGGAATCAGCTTAATTTTTCAAGGAACTCCTTGACAGAGTAGGAGTGACTCATGAGGACACTCGTCAGTTTAGGTTTGAAAGCGCGTGGATTAGTGGATTACAGCTAAGATTTTTTAATTCTTGTGATATCTTATTGAAAATAGATGCAGCAGTATACCGCACACCTTTCTGCACAAGGGTCAAAGAAGTGCGGTCCAAATGCAGGATGGATTTCTGCCTAGTATTAACTGAGTGAAAGCTGCTAATTCTTGGGAATAAGCTCTTCTATAACAGTTTTTCCAAAACATTTTCTTACATTATTTCTCCAGGATATTTAAAGTCTTCAGCGTCTTTATTTGACTAGTACATTTTTTCAGATATTTCGGCGCGTTTATAAGGCTGGTTAAATTTTTTTCCACAGAAATACTTAAAACCGTCCTACTGCCTGCTTCTAAAAGACTGATTAGTGTTACAGCAGATGTCGTATTCTCAGAAAGTATGGCAAAGTCATCTGCAAATGCATGACTGTTTATCCCAGTGTTTTTTCTTCTTGCCGCCCCTATTGGTGAAAATATATTTATTCAGTTTTCCATTACAAATTCTCGCTGTTTTTTTTTATCACAGTTACAAAGAATTGGGGAATGGCAGTCACCTTCCCGTATACTTGTGTTTATTTCGAAGGAGTGAGACATTTCTCCCATGAATTTCACTTTAGATACCGTGTCTGCATGTATTTCGCGAATTAGATTTGCTGATTTAGACTCTATACTAAATTTGGTTATTTTACCTTTAGTCTCTCTGTCAACAGAATCAAAGGCCTTTTTGAAATCAACGAACATTACTATAATAAATTTGGAATTCAGTGGTCTGTGAGAAATGATTGACTTCGGATTAAATATTTGTCCAGAACATGGTCTGCTCTTCCTGAAACTATCTTGGTATTCACCTGAATGACTGCCCAGTGTTGTTTCTATTCTGTCTACCAGAATCCTACATAAAGTTTTATGTGCAAGTGATAGTTAAGAAACTCCTCTGTAACTGTTAACGTCCCGTTTATTGGCTTTCTTTTGTCAAGGATGTATTAAGGCTATCTTCCACTCTCCTTCAAAGGTTGATTTAGCTCATTTTTTCTTCTCTACCTTTACTGTTGGTTAAGGTTTCAATTACTTCTTCAATAATTTCTTCGAGACTCATGGTTAATTCTTCTTCGAGATTTTCATGAGTATTTGAGAACTGGTACTGCACAGTCGAGAAGCTACACGCAATGTATTAGCAGTTGTGAATATGGACAACCATCAGCTGCATAATGGAATGAAAACAAAGAAAATTTGTGCCGGACGGGGACTCGAAACCGCATGCATGCTCGAAGGAACATTTCATCGTACTCCTGAGCAACACAGGCTCTGCAGTATCGCAGTCAAGAAGCTGATCAATATATTTACATCGGACCATGAACTATAAAAATTAAAACCTTACAATACAGTCTCCGTTCCTATGCCTACTTGTGGTTTATTTATATTCTTTTATTCTGTAAACAATAGTGTTGGACTGCATACGACTTACATAAGCTATCGGTAAGCAAGATCCGTCATGACAAAGCTTTATGATAAATACACAACGACAACTGAAGAACCAGCGGATGGTAGTGCTCGTAACTACCATCAGCCACTTATAACTTGATGACATTTTGAAACTTCATAACTAATAATCAAAGATTCAGCCGCTGTATATGAACTATCTTCGTAAAATGCGATATCTGTACTGGCACTACATGCATATTTTCGAATGCCACAGATAAAGGGGTGCACACAGGGCCGTTGTTACTGTAGGAACATGCACTCAAAGATAATGAAGCCGATTCTCATTCATTTTCGCTTACCAAACCGTAGGCCCATTTTCCTGTTGACACCATACAGAAATTATTCAAATTTAGGTTTACCTTTTCAAAAGTACCATTAAATATTATCAAGACTCACTGTCGACGATGGCACGCAAACGGAACGTCTTGTTTAACCTAAAGAATAAAAAAGAGTACATATGTTAGAGGGGAAAATACCGATGTATTTCCTATAACGGATACCTTCTATAGAACTCGTCTATTACAGATTGAAGTGTTAGGAGCTCTTCCTCGTAATACTGTCTTTGTATGAGGTAATAACTTCAGCAATCCGTTGAAGTATTGACCTTTGCTTAGCTCCGTGATGCTTGAAGTCGTATGTGCAATTCCTTTGTTTTATTCTTATTCAGCGTTTACAGCACTGAATAACATTGTGATGCTCCTTTCGGGGTGTAATCGGCAATTGAAATCTATTCCCTGTTGCCTTCGTTCCTGTATCATCGGGGAGTCGCTTTAAAATGTAAGTGCAACCATCTGATTGGCTGACTTCAGTGCTAAGAAACTTGGAGACGGCGCTGCGTATCGAGTTTTTTTCTTAATAATATTTCTCAGCACAACCTGCTCTGCAACATCCATACGACCTTTTCAGACTGTTTCTGACTGTCCTGTGGAGAGTCATTGGAAGAGAAAGAAAGTGAGCAATCAGTTCTTATCCTTTACAGACAATAACACAAATATAAAATACATATACCTTGCTATTGTTACGGGGAATTGCCCAAGCGGTAGTAATACGAGTGTCGTAGTCCATGTTTTGTGACGCAACGAAAGCAATGTATGTCGAAAATTGATCTCGTAAGGACCCTACGCATGCCCCAATTTATCGGCCAACCGGCGAACAAACTGTGCATGTGTAGAGTTTTTGGGCTACCGAGACATCGATATTTCTTGGCAGGCAGTCGTCTGGTTTTGTCCAGCCGACAGCTGATCCCTCAGCCACATACCCAACAAGTTGAGCCATGTGTAGCGCGGTCGTGTCAACGGGCAGACGTAAATTCGTCTGCTGTCAGTGGTGGGGAAACAAAGACTGTTCGAATATGGGTAACGTGACTTTGATGGCTTTGATGACAGAGTTCTTAGAGAAGTCTGAAGACTGCAGATGTTTGTGAGACACGTCGTGTGAGGAGTATAGCTACAGAGATGCAAGGAATTAAGCACTTTCTTCATTGCTGAAAGTGTTTACAAAGTATATCTGAGCGTCAAGCTATATGTTATGGAGAGTAAAGAACTGAATTCTGTTTACAGGTCCAATAGCTGCTAAATGCGTCACTTCCTGTATAAATTTTGCTGTATTTATTACATCTATGCTACAAGTATTTGCAGGTATTTCTATTTCAGCATTGCGGAACACAACTAAAAGCTCACTTTTACGAAACCTCATAATTCCCACACATTACCAAGCTTAAGTTTGAAATCTGACTCGAAGGTGTATACAACTTTCCTCTGTATTAGTGCTAAAGCCTCCTGCGATGTCACCCTCTGGCTCGACGACGCTGCAAACCGCATGCGAAAAGAAGGCCACAGTCAAGATGTTCATGTGACTTGTAAAGTGGACTAATGATGTCACGTTGGCAACAAATTTCACCAAAATTCTGCCCACTGCCATGACGTGTCACACGATCGGAAGGTCATCACACCCCCTCTTACCCACAGTTCATCCCTTCTTTTGACGCCTCTGCGATGGAGGTGAGAACTGCGACGCTCTGCGATGAAGTCACGCGGTTTTATGAGTGACCGAAAAAAACGTTCCAGCCTCATCGCCTGTCAGAATCGCCACGAGAAGGGGTGCAACGGGTTGCATAAAGAATGTCAATGGAACTACCCATTTCCCTGGGGCGTTGATTCCTACACATTCAAGGTCTAAAACGACGGCTCGCAGTGCGATGAGCAGCAGGAAGACGTTCTTGACAACCTTTGAGACTGCTAACAGTCCCATGCATTTCAGCCCTTCTCTGAGGACTTTGTGCGGCTGCATCCTTATCGAACGTGATCGCACCCGTTTGGAGAGCAGCGCGGCTGTAATTTTTGCTCTCGTGTACACGTTGGAACCACTAGAGACCGTTCAAAATCAGTCGACGGAATTTGAACATGATCCGAAATTAGTTAAGAGTCTTATGCTTTTTCAGCGCTCCTATTTTGAGTCCTCCTATAGCGTGATCATGTGAGGGTGGGGGGGGGGGGGAGAGGGGAGGAGGGATGTGACAGTGACATACACGTGAATAAAACGGCAAATAGTCCTTCTGAGACCCCAAAATTCGGCAAAATCCTCGGTTGCACCCGCCCACCTTTATTAAAACTGCAACTTTACAGGCAGAAACTGCGACGGAACCTTAGATGCTTGCAGGCTGGCAACCCTTTCGTCACTCTTCAATTCCAGATAGCCTACTATCAGGCGCAAGAGCAGCAGTGTAGCCCCGAAAGAGCAGCAGCGACACCTTCCTGCAGGTGCCTGGGACTCTCATCACGGTTTCTGTCTGGACAGGTTAATTTTTAATGTCCTCAACAATGGCGGGTGGGTGCCACTAAGAATGTGCATGTGGCTTTAGGAAGACCATTTGCCATTTAATTCAAGCGTGTGCCAATGTCACCCCTCTCCCTACCTCCCCTGTTATCAAGCCACAGGAGGACGCGAAATGGGAGGTATGAAAAAGCGTTAGTACCGTTTGCTGCTTCGGATAATATTCACGTTTCATGGAATGGTGTTCAACAGTCCAAAAAACCTATACTACAGCGCAAAACTTGGGGTCGCACTGCTCTCCAAAGGGATCAGATCACATTTAATGGCATGCAGCACCACAATGTTCACAGGGAAGGGCTGAAAGGCCGAGGGTGTAAGCAGTGTCAAAGGTGTCCCTCATCGCACTGTGAACAGTCGTTTTCGACCGCGAATGTGTGGGAATCTCTGGCCCAGAGAAAGAAGTGATTCAAATGACAGCCCATCCTGAGCGGAGACGTGTCTGGAATTTTTTCCTCGGTCACTCATAAAGCTCCGTGATTTTCAACGCTGGGCGTCACGGTTCCATCGCAGAGGCGTCAAA
Organism: Schistocerca cancellata; assembly: GCF_023864275.1. Classification (NCBI taxonomy): domain Eukaryota; kingdom Metazoa; phylum Arthropoda; class Insecta; order Orthoptera; family Acrididae; genus Schistocerca; species Schistocerca cancellata. Next base: position 608,023,940 of record NC_064627.1, read on the forward strand.
AGAAGGGGTCAAATGTGGGTAAGAGGGGGTGCGATGACCTTCGGATCGTATGACATGTCCACGGTGGCACTGGGCAGAATTTTGGTAAAATTTGGTGCCAGTGTGACATCATTAATCCACCTTACACTCACATGAATTTCTGAGCTGTGGTCTTTTTTCCGCATGTGTCGACACCTTGCGGTTTGAATCACCGTCGAGGCCCAAGGGTGACATCACAGGGCTCCACGCTTTTACGTCATTACAGAGGAAGGCTTTACATACCTTTGAGCTAAATTTCAAAGCTAAGCGGTGCAATAGATGGGAATTATGGGATTTAGAAAAAGTGATCCTTTAATTTTACTGCATGGTGTAATTTGAAGCGAGTTGGTTGGTTGGTTGTTTTGAGGAAGGAGACCAGACAGCGAGGTCATCGGTCTCATAGGATTAGGGAAGGACGGGGAAGGAATTCGGCCGTGCCCTTTGAAAGGAACCATCCCGGCATTTGCCTGCAGCGATTTAGGGAAATCACGGAAAACCTAGATCAGGATGGCCGGACGCGGGATTGAACCGTCGTCCTCCCGAATGCGAGTCCAGTGTCTAACCACTGCGCCACCTCGTTCGGTGAAGCGAGTTCAGCGGCGTGGGATATCACAACGTAATAATAAATAAAATGAGTTTCTTATACTTGTAGGCAACACCTAAATATTAAATACATAAATAAGTACATAAGATATACATAAACTTAAAACCACCTGCAAATACCGTTATAGGTTTCATGAATGGTTTTACACAGTAACCTGGAGATAAAACTGCACTGAAATGAAGCTCTTAATCAGTTTCGGCAGTAGCTAGAGATCTTCACAAAATTAAGGGCCTCTCCTCACTGCTTACAGCTCTCATCACAGAGATATCGTTCCTCAGAAGTGGTTTGGTGAGGACTAGCAACTTAGAAAAGCATTTGTTGTCCATTCTTAAATAATTGCGGAAACCATGGATATCTGTAGCCTTTCGTATCTGTTGTCAGTGATGGCAAAAATTTCTAGGATATTAGACCGCATCGTATCCCTCCTCAAATTTCTTCTTCAAAATCGGCTTTTCGACCCCTCTGATATGATTTCTTCAGGATCTTGTGGCATTATCTATTAACTGAACAGGCAACCGAAAAAACCTGAAGCTCCCAGTAGATGGGTCGAAAATTCGATTGTGAAGAAGAAATTTGGAGAGGAATATGATGCGGCCTAACAACCTAGACGCTTTTATCTTCAGTTTCAGAAATCATTGTACCCCTGCTAAATCATCAACAAAGCGCATGTGAATTTTTTCCTTAGAAGAAACCACTTCTACGCCCACAGCTTTCTCTCGCCATGTTCCTCCCGCCCTTTTCTGTCTCGTCATTTCTGAAACACCAAAGCTAGTTCCATTTCTTGAGTCTTTTTTTATGTCAAGCAGCGTCTCGAGGAACGCAGTCTCAACCAATAAACGTAACGTAAAGAACACGGAGGCAGCGTGATTGCTGAGTGCCATTGGTCGAGCCTTGTAGAGGCTGCCACCAAGTTGGTCGGTCGGCCGATAAATCGGTGAGTGTACAGGGCTGCCACGTCCAAGTTAATTTCGGACAGCATTTTAACGACAGTGAACCGTGAGCTGCCTCCTTTGTAACGTCCTAAGAATTTAGAGGGAGCAGAAGCCTTCTTTAGTTATTTATGGCAGTTGAGTAAAACCTAGTGGGTTGTTTTCATACTCCGAAGCGTTCAGGATTTCAAAGAAGAATTGTTTAGACGGCTCAACACTTTTTTCGCATGTACACATTACAGTGTCTTTACTCTTGTGGCTCGCCGGCCTTACAGTCTGCATTACAGCAAGCCGTTCTGATTATTCTAAAAATATTGGTTTCTAGATACCAGAGACAAGTATTGTTCCATGACTCACCCGGCTTACTTATAGAGAATACGTACGTTCCATTCTGTCCCCTTAATTACTCAGCTCTGTCAGAGAAAGGTACTGTACTATAGCTCATTCTCTTTCTGTAACCCGTTCAGGGTGTCCAAGAGGAATGATCGCTACTCTGACGTGTGACAGGAACGCTCGTTTCAAGCAAGAAAGTTCGAGTGGACCTACACCGTATTCCCAATGTTTCCGAGGCAGAACAAATTTAATGTACATTCCTTTTAGGGCTAGTGACGCGCATTTTTTGTCTTACCAACCCAACCTCTTGACATTTTACTCTAGCCGAACCTGCCTCTTTGCTTTCAACTTCTTTGCTCGGGATGGCTTTCTGCCATTGAACTACCTTGTTGAACGTACTGTTGTCCATGGTGTGTTGTGATTGAAGAAGTGCGAGGGACTGAGAATGTATCAGAAAGAAGCATCGCTTAACAGCGTTTGTACACACGCCGGCTAAAATGCCACACATGTATCAGGATTATGCAGATATGGTGGATGTTTGCGGCTTCGACGACGATAGTGCTCCTGCTGCTGTTGAAGAATGCCGTGGCCTCTTTCCGACTAGCAAATTTCCTGTTCATAGCATGTTTACTAAGGTTTCCAGCATATTGCGTGAAACAGGTATTCTTTAAAGTTCTCATTTTTCTTCTAGGCGTGTAGTTCAACAGCTTGTGCACGAATAGCAAAACTTGGTCGACATCGTGCAGCCTAGTCCTACTACCAGAACACGCGATTCTCTATCCGTATCAACGTCCTACAAACATGTCTATGGCGTACATTACATGCGGAAAACTTGTACCCATTCCACACACACTATCTTCATATTGTTGATGAAGAATACTCAGAATTGGAGAACACTCAGTGTAATGTCGTTTATTGAAACTGAACTACACTTCTCGAAATATCACTATATACACACAAAGAAAACAAATAACTATTCATTAAGAGCGTCGGTGAGGTCCGTCGGAGCTGGTCCTAGCTCGACGAGGAACTGGTTGTACTGCTGCTGCGCTGGCCTTATAAAGCCGGCAGAGGTCGGCGGAGTACTCCAACTTTCCCTGTGTCTGTGAGGCGACCTCTGCAGAAAAAGGTTCGCATTAGTCTCTAGCAAGTTCTGTTTGTTTCGAAGAATTGTTTTCCTCTTGGTTGCGCCTGCAAGTGCTTGTGTATGTTATGTGGTACACAGGGGTGTCTTGAGTGTAGTGTGTCTGGCAGGGGCCGTCTGTGGTAGACGTAACAGTTGACGCTGCCACACGGCTTGAATTTTGTGACAGGTTAAATGACAATCATAATTTGTTTCCATTGATTCTGTTCACTCATGGAGCCACGTTTACATTGATTGGAATCAAGAAAAGGGTAATAATCATCTGTGGTCGTAGGATCCACACGCGACAACAGAAACCAATTTCCAAGTTCGTTTTTCGATCAACGTTTGGTGCGGCATCATTAGTAATATGTTTATAGCTCCAGTCATTTTAGAAGAACGAATGACGGGACAGTATTACTTCAGTTTTTTTGAAAATTTGTTTGCTAAACACCCTGAGGACATTCCTTTGGCTACGGGGACTGCAATGTACTTCCAAAATCATGCATCCCTTTCACATTTTATCAGTCGTGTGAGGAAACATCTCAGGCGTACTTATCCTAATCATGGCTGGTCGTGATACTATAGTCAACTGGTTACCAAGACCACTACAACTTACGCCATTAGAGTTTAGTTTATAGGCTTGGATGCGATCTGAGGTGTAAAACCGAAAGGTGAATCCGCGAGAAGAGCTGCTTGGTAGCATTATGGACGCTGTCGTCCTCATTAGGAAATGTGAAGAGGCACGCAGACAAGAAACACAGCATCTTCCCTCAAGAGAGCACAAATGCATTTAACTTGACGGAGGGATATTTTAACATTTATTGTGAACCGTATAATAGCTGTAATGTGACCTGTACGATAATGCTTAGAGGTAAAAGAGTTAAAATACGTATTTTTCAATGATACTTTAACTATAACTCACGTTGTAATATTTGCTAATTGTTGTAGATGCGCACATGTGTTAACCTGACAATTTATTGAATACTCCATGTACAGTAAAAGGGTTCTGTCTCTGAAACCAGAGGTTTAGGACACATATCCACATGCAGTTTTTTTGTTTTTTGTTTTTCTTTTCTTGCATCAAATGATCGTTCTTGTTACATCCCCCAGTACTGACCATTCCTCTCAAGCACACTCATGTCACTAGTAGAGAGAAGAGCAGATTGCTCTTCTGTTATCTATCCTCACGCGAATTAGCTGCTCACCGAATTGGAATATAATCTTTCTCGCAGATTACTTACTGTCATATACTAGTCAGTACTGTAACGTCGAAGCTTCACTGCTGCACTTGGAATATATCGCCCGTCAGGCGGTCCGACAACCACGGGTGACTGTCTGGGATGCTATTTTATTGCTTAGCGGGACCCCTTTGATTGTCATACGCGGTACCCTTACGGCGCAGAGGTATGACGATGATTCCAACTCTGACTGTTTCTGCAATGTGATGGATACCATACTACTGCTCCTACAATCTACAACAAAAAAATCGACGACCCACGAAGGAATTGTCCGAATGAGACGGAAATCCACAGGAATGATGTACGTGTACAGACATAAAAATGATTACAATTTCAGTAAAATCGGATGATTTATTCAAGTGAAAGAGCTTCGTAAAGTGAGCAAATCAACAACGCGTTGGTCCAAATCTGGCTCTTATGCAAGCAGTTATTCGGTTTGGCCTTGATTGACAGAGTTGTTGGATGTCCTCATGTGGAACATCGTGCCAAATTCTGTCCTACTGCCACGTTAGATTGTCATAATCCCGAGATGGTTAGAGTGCCCTGCTCATAATTCTCCTAACGTTCTCAGCTGGAGAGGGATCCGACGACCTTGCTGGCCAAAGTAAGGTAGCACGAAGACGAGTAGCAGCAAGAGCAACAAAATGGGGCGTAGAATATCCTCGAATACTGCTGTGCTGTAAGGGTGCCGCGGATGACATCCAAAGGGGACCTGCTAGGAAAAGAAATGACGCCCTAAACCCTCACTCCTGAAGTCGGGCCGTATGGCGAGCGACAGTGAGGATGGTACCCCACCGCTGTCCGTGGTGTCTCCAGACACGTCTTCGCTGATCTTTGGGACTCAGTTCGAAGCGAGACGCATCACTAAAGACAATTCTCCTCCAGCCAAATGAGGTTCCAGATCATTTTTGTTGCCCTTCATGGCAAGCCAATCTTGGCTTATATTTCAACAAGACAATGCCCTCCCGCACACTATAGGTTTCTACTGATTTTCTTCATGCTTGCAAAACCCTACCTTGCACAGAAAGTCACCGTATCCGTCCCCTCTTGAGAATGTTTGAAGCATTATGCGCATGGCTCGGGAGTTCGACGATCTAACACAACAATTGGACAGAACCTGGCACAATATCCCCCAGGAGAACCTCTAAGCCATCATTGCTTGCGTGAGGGCCACAGCGTGTTATTGACTCGCTCAATTCTTGAAGCTCTTTCTCTTGAATTTGCATCCAATTGTTTCTGAAACTATAATCATTTGTTCTTCTGTACATGTACTTCATATCTGCCGATTTCTGTCCCATTCGCATAATTCCTTCGTGGTGAGTGTTTTTTTTTTAAATTTTTTTTTAGTGTGTGTTTATAGCACACCAGCGAGTATTATTTCCGTGTTCGCAGGGTGTCTTACCACGTACCTTCCACTTCTGTGCTTCATATGCCGTCCGTTCTGCTATTATCTAGAGCAGGGGTTCCCAACAAAATTTTCTCGAGGACCCCCTCATCGAGCATGATTGGTACCTTGTCATATCACAGTATCAAGTACATAAAAAAGCAAAATTAAGAGTCTTTTTATAAGTTTTCTATTTTTGGTACTAAGAAAAAACATTGTCATATTCATTACTGAAAAAATATTGAGCTTAAAACTTTTTCAATTTAGCCATCATTGTTATTGTTAAATTTTTGATTATTGCTCAAAATCTTTCTCTTCAAATTTGGGTGTTTAGTATAACAAACTCCTTAAAAAAAATAAAAATTGCGTATGAACTGAAAATGACAAGAAAACACTAAAACTGAGTGTATTGGTCTTTCAAGTATACTACATTAGAGATTGCATTGAGTAGACATGTGTGAAAAATAAGAAAACACTAATTTCATACAAGGTATTATTTATTTGAAAAAAATACAGTTGTAACAGTACTCCATCAATATACAGTTAGTTTTAATTTTCAGTTCTTAATGAAATGAGTTCAATCTGACCTTTGAGTCCATTATTTCTGAAATATTAGGTTCCAAATTTGAAAATTTCACTCTGAAATCCGACCACATGTCGAGCCGATTCTGGTGGCATCCAGCAGAACTATTTGCCTCTATCTAATTCTAGTTTTGCGCTAGAGCGTACTAGTGTCAGTTGGCTCTAGGAAGACGCTAGACGCAGAAATTAGCGTTCGCTAAAGCTCTGCTCATGCTGGAAGCGGCCAAAACAAAAAATCTGTTATCATATGAAATATATTTAATATATTTTTTATTCTAATAGCATCTTGCGGACACCTCTGGCGTAGCTCGCGGACCCCTAGGGGTCCGTGGACCACCTGTTAGGAACCACTGATCTAGAGACATGTTACCACAGTGCACTGACCTTCCTGCTGAGACCCTGTCCGCAGTTCGTGTTGACACCATTATATTTGCTCACCTGAACTACTTACTGCTCATTAAGTGTACTGTGTATCTATGACGTACCTTCTTCGCGTCTGTAACGTGCATTCTATTGAATTTCACATTAATAAAATTTGATAGTCATGTCAGGGCCCTGTTGTCAGGTCGCTGTCGTCTTCACACTGGAGGACAATTCCAAAACTTGTTTTTACGTGAGGAGGATGAAATTTGAGTGTGCCAGTGACGGTGTTGTCCAGTGTGGTGCTGTCGTGTTCCGCAGGTCGCATCCCGCAGATGGGCCGTGGCCGGCAGAGCTCCAGCAGGCCTAGAGACGGGGAGCGGCCGGGGACGCGCGCGCCGCCGCAGGCGCGCCTCATCTGAGGCCTGCTGCAACCCGCCACGCTTAACCCTACCCACGAGATACATGGCGTAGCTGATCCATGTTCCTCCCAACGCTGTTCGCTCTCTGCTCTTCAGCTCTGTCAACGTCGACGCGCCAATTTAATGACAAACAGGAATAGTTACTTGTTGTGCATTTAAGAATAACATCTATATGTAAATTACTCTGTAGAAAAGTTTCAATTGTATCTCAAATAAAATTATTGCAGTCGGGATACTATACCTAAAATATGTGTATAACTTCCTGTAGAAACTGTCTGTAAAATTTACGTAAGTGTATGTACAGAATTCTCTGATATACTGCTGTGCTATGACATTAAATTCTGGAAATGTAATCAATCCTTGCGAAAAAAAATTTTCTCGCAGAGAAACAAATGTGTAATGATAGGACACCATACTTGAAAGTATTTTCTTTAAATTAATGTTGTAGTCCTTAAAACAGAACAGAAGGTGAAAAAATTCTAACTACATTCACATGCTGAAAAGTTTGTATACTCCCACCATCATGGGGCCAAAACGGTAGTTAAGTCCATGTACAAAGGCTTTCTAAACATGCTAAACATATGTTCCTCACTTCTCCTACATAATATTTACGTTAATTCAACTTCAGAGCCTAATACTGATCACAGAAGCACTCTGATTTTGATTATAAATGGGAACTCCATCGTTTTATTTTCTTGCATAGTTCATATATGTAAACATAAAAAGATGGCATGCATCTTTTAAATGTATCTATCATGTTTTAGCTCCTTCATGTGCTTGCATACACGTAATCTACTCAGTGTTATTTATGACAATAATCCATGATACTTCATTCCAGAAAATTAGTGACAGTATTGTAAAGATGATGTGAATATAAATGACAATAAGCAAATCAGTCAGTCAGACATCTAAAAAATTATATAACTTAATTAATTTTATATTTAGTACCAAGTTTTTCCGTCACCTGGATCAACTTTTAGAAGAAAGAGTATAGGTCCAGTATAACTTGTATCGAAGTAGTTTTGTGTGACGTTGCAAGAATACTTGCTGAAAATCTGTATATGTTTAGGTAGATTCGAATCGATGTCTGTAATTTAAAACAGAAAGCATAAATAAATAAATAAATGTTACATGACGTCTCCCTTTTACTGAAATCCTAATCAACCACCGCAGTTTCTGTTTAAGTCTATTCCTGGATTTTAATATTTTGAGATACTTGTGTAAGTTTCCATTGATTAGGCTACAGAAACACTCGAATGAAACATGAGTGAGTTAGGAATACGAGAACAAAATACATTTTGATGTGCCTCTCAACATGGAAATTTCGATTCTTCTTTTACCACACGTACAAAATGACACATTACCTCAATACCATTACGAGAAGCAACACAATATACCTCAATTCTGTCACGAGTAGCAACACAATAAAATGTACAGGGTGTCCATAAAGTCCCTTTACAACTTCAAAATTTTTTACAACGGCAGATGTTGAAAAATTTCAACAACATTTCTTTTATTATTATCAGTGTTTATAAAAGTCTTCTTGACAGTGCTTAATAGACCTCTATATGGGCGCCTTTAGGTGCACGAAGCACATCGAGACGGTACTCGATTTCTTGCCATGTTCGCCGTAGCATAGCGTCATCAATAGTGGCAATGGCATTACGAATCGTTTGCTTCAAGTCAACAATGTCCCGTATCTGTGTTTGATACACGATATCTTTTACATACCCCAATAAAAAAGTCCAAGGGAGTAATATCTGGCGAACGCGGTGGCCAAGGAATTGGCCCATCCCTCCCAATCCATCTGCCTGGAAATGTTTCACTGAGGAACCGACGAACAAGCAGTCCCCAATGTGGTGCTGCACCATCTTGTTGGAAAATGATAGTTGGTTGTAAGTCAGTCAGTTGTGGTGCTACATGTTCGCTCAGAAGGTCCAGGTAAACATTTGCAATAATTGTTGACTCGCTGAAGAAAAATGGACCAATTATTCGGTTTCACATGATTCCACACCACTCATTCACTTTTGGACTATCCCGATGAAGCTCCCTAGTCACATGGGAGTGTTCAGATCCCCATATTATCACATTGTGTCTGTTTAATGTCCCAGAAATATGAAAAGTTGCCTCGTCACTGAAATAAACTCGCTTGAGGAATGGTTCATCCTCCGAAAGGGGTTCCAGCATGTTGAGTGCAAACTCTCCGTTTTGGCTTGTCATTTGGCTCAAGTGTCTGTAACAGTGGCACTTTGTAAGCGCGCAACCACAAGTTCCTGTGGATGACCTTATGCACAGTTTAACGTGGTAGTTGCAACTGTCTGACAGCAGAGCAGATGGACTTCGTAGGTGAAAGAGCGAAAACGTTTAAAACGCGATCGATGTTTTCCTCGGATGTTCTTAGTCTCCCGCCCCACCCTTCATCCGTTACTGTCCCTGTCTCCATAAATTTTTTGTGCCATACACGGATTGAAGGGGGCGATGGTGGATCCCTTCCATACTTCGTTCTGAAGTTTCGTTGAGTCTGAACATCCGATTTTGTCTCAATAAACCAGGACACACATAGTGCCTTCTCTTGAGGAGTTGTCATTTTATAGAGGTTCAGTTCCTTCCATCAACAGAGTATCTGAAACACAAAACTATAGTATATATAAAAACTTTAGTAAACAGTGATTACAATAAAAAAATTTTGTTAAAATATTTCAACAACTGCCGTTGCAACAAAATTTTGAAGTTGTAAAAGGACTTTATGGACACCCTATATTTTTAAAGTAAAATTTGTAACACAGAGCTCTTAAAGAAATTCCGTGGGAGAAAGTTTTTATTCATGTGTATTGAACAGACGTGGACCAAAAAGATTTCATTCACAACATAAATTAGGGTCTAACACAGAATGCGAAGAGTTAAGTTCTCATATACCTGGCTTCACAAATTTTTATGGTGAAAGTGCTCTTTTGTCCACGTAGAGCTCTTATTTTCTGAGGAAACTGATGATTAGCAAATTTTTACTTAACAGAAAAGCTCATAATGGTCAATAACGTACACTGTTACAGAAGAATTTCGGCGTCCACACAATTAGGTGCGAATTTTGTAGATCAGACCTCCGAAGTACAGAGTAAGGAATCTTACACCATATTAACACACAGCAGTAAATCCACTGCGACTAACACATTTTGAGAATTGAGCACTTCAACTATTTCAAAATAGTTAGCTGTCTGGCAAATTCCCTACTCTTCAGAAATTTGCATAAGAATAATGTGAATAAATTAGCTCCACCAGTTAATCACTTTTTCTCACCATTAGCTTACGTAAGAAAACATCAATACTGGAAATACCAGAAGGTACCTATCACACTATAACTACATCCATTATTTAAACAAATCATTACTAAATTTTTTATCAGCCACCCATTCCATTATTAACAATTACAAAATTGTGAGAGTTACACATAACATACCTTTTTATAGGAAAAAATCTAACATTTGATAGACAGGAAAATGTGGATATCATAAATTAAATAGACAGTTATACATAGTGTTTAAAATAGAATAACTTTTAGAGGAAAAGTGATATACAATATTCACTTCTTTTTGTTATAGACTTTTACGGAAAATCATTGGTATCATTACTGTTTGGAGCTATATAATGGCTATATAATGGTTTGAGAGTAAATCGGAGAAAGACCAAGGTAATGAGAAGTAGTAGAAATGAGAACAGCGAGAAACTTAACATCAGGATTTATGGTCATGAAGTCAATGAAGTTAAGGAATTCTGCTACCTAGGCAGTAAAATAACCAATGACGGACGGAGCAAGGAGGGCATCAAAAGCAGACTCGCTATGGCAAAGAAGGCATTTCTGGCCAAGAGAAGTCTACTAATATCAAATACCGGCCTTAATTTGAGGAAGAAATTTCTGAGGAAGTACATCTGGAGTACAGCATTGTATGATAGTGAAACATGGACTGTGGGAAAACAGGAACAGAAGAGAATCGAAGCATTTGAGATGTGGTGCTATGTTGATGTTGAAAATTAGATGGACTGATGAGGTAAGGAATGAGGAGGTTCTACGCAGAATCGGAGAGTAAAGGAATATGTGGAAAACACTGATAAGGAGCACAGGATGATAGGACATCTGCTAAGACATGAGGGAATGACTTCTATGGTACTAGAGGGAGCTGTAGAGGGCAAAAACTGTAGAGGAAGACAGAGATTGGAATACGTCAAGCAAATAATTGAGGACGTAGGTTGCAAGTGCTACTCTGAGATGAAGAGGTTAGCACAGGAAAGGAATTCGGGCCGCATCAAACCAGTCAGTAGACTGATGACCAAAAAAAAATGACCATCACGTGACTGAAACGAATTATTATTATATTCTATGATCGTGTCTTAAATAAAAGTAGCGTAAAATAGATTTTGATTTATACAAAATATAAGCACGGTTAAATATGACTCAAAATTTTTATTTCATCCTACTGTGTGAAAAATAACACGCGTGTGCCACAAAACAAAATGATTTTCAAACACCATAAAAACATTTAAAGCAACTAACAAGAAATATTCATTACAACTGTCAAATGAGTTTTTGAAAATACAGACAAAACCGTAAGCAATTGGAATTTCTGTAATTGATGTTGTAAGGTGGTGTTATATTTGTATTACTTTTCTAGGCAGGGACGCTAAACAAAGGGGGCTGATTTTCATGCGTACAGTGATGAAAAATGTATGTATCTGGCTACGTCACTTACATGTCTAGCATGCTTATATTACATAACCATTACCATACTCTATTATGGTCCAACGAATAACTCAGTTAATTATTTAGATCAAGTGGTAATGCAGGTTTAAACAAGGTAACGGTAACGTTACGGGGCCGCACTAATCTTTATCGTATTATACAACTCTTAGCTGATCTTAGATACAAGATTTATACAAAAATAATCACCCTTTTTCAAAAGATACTTCGTACACTTGACTTCATTTTATGGACTAAAATATCTAATTACGAAATATTCTCTACTGCAATAAATAGTAAAATGATCATTCAATAATTACCACGGAAAATAACAAAAACAATATTCAGTTATACTGTGGAATATATCGAACGAACCATATTCGTGTATTCTGGTCGTCACGACCTGCTGCATACTGCTATAGTGACTTGCTGATGTTTTCATAATGATGCTCAATAGTTCTTAGCACTTGCTCATGATGAAAAGGTTGAACATTCTCAAATGTGTACCTCAGGTTTCTACTGGGAAAAATACTTCTGTTGCGGGTAGATACAGTAAAAAGTAATTTACAGAACTGTAGTCACAGGGTCTGAAAATGTTAATGACATGCTAATATTCCATGCTCTCAAATTTAAAAAAAGATGTGAAATAAATTATATGAAAATGCAGTGATGATTTCTCCTGGTATAAATTGATTCTTTGCTGTGTAACCTCTTTGTGTGGAGAGAAACTGAAATCTGAGAACAATAATCCTTTGCTTCCATTGCTATGTAATGGATAAACCTGGGAACACAAAACTGAGGGCTGATTAGTTCACACAGAGAAAAAACCTAAAGAAACTTCCTTTACCTTTGCTTTTATTCGACCACCTGAGCTATTGGAGTCCCAAACTTACACTCATATACATTATTTAAATAAGTTTTACTTTGAAATTGTTTGTAGTATTATTAAGATAATTAAGTCTTCTATAATGGCAGCTATTTACCTACGACGGAGCTCGACAGAGATACATGTAATTTAATGAGTCGATGAACGAGAACTGAATTCTCTGGCACTGTCGTCGTCTCCATAAAGAAAAAGAAACTGAACGCCCAAAGAGAAAAAATATATCATTACCTTACAACAGGTCACAGAAAACAACATGTTCAAATTATATCGAAGTGAAATGAACTTGCTATGCTGGAGGCGTAAAAATGAAGCAGTGCTACTACATTGGCCCGAAGGTAGGTTGAAATTATACAGTTAGGGATCATTTCAACCTACGTTTAAACTGAAGTTTTATAAACCGACATCATTTACATTTTCCGACAGAGATAGTGAACTGGTAAGCTGGGCTGACAAAGATTTACTGTGAAAGTTTATACATACGTTGCACATAATCACAGATGCTGTGTTTCTACGTTTCATGACAACCTGTTCACAGCTTAAAGTTTTTCAGTTGATGATAATTACTGATCAGTCTTCTGTTTGTAAAGTATAAGGTTTCGAAACAACAGTTTGCACATATACAAGTGAATTACATTTTCACTTGTAAGAAAAGAAAACGGACACCAAATACAAATATTTATACTGAAAGATTACACTGTATTTTTTCATAGTTTTTTTCTATACATTAAGTCATCACTTTTTGTAGGTTCGTTAAAATTTTCGTTACACAGCTGAAATATTTTTCAATACATGTCACCGAATACGATGGCATAAAGTTAGTTTTGGGTTGGCATATAATTTATTAGTAGTAAAGCAAACAGTTCAACGCATTTCCATGTTATCTTCATTCACACCACAGAGATATGAGTCAACAGCTCTCCTCTCGCAGTCCTTTTCTACCAACATTCTATGCCGTCTGAGTGAATACAGTTTGAGGAACCTGCAGTAACAGCCAACAAATTGCACTTTTAGTCATATTATTGGAGTTTCATCGCCTGTGTGGTATTATGAAAACGCGCATACGCGTAACATGGCAACTGATTTCATATGTCGCATTTCAGAGCATCGACCAGTTCACAGCCAACTGTGTCCTTCCAAAGAGTCTTCAATCCACAGACCTCACTGGCGAACCCAGTCGCCCAAACTTTCTTTACACTGGTAACACAGTTAACATAGCACGCCCTTGTGAGCCATAATGAGACTGCCACCGACATACGTTTTCCGTAGAAAAGATACGCCCTTAACGCAACCATAACTTGTTATACATTTACGTAACTGAACATGGACGTATCAAATCAAACTGACCTGATATGACCAAACAAAACTAAACTCTAACTTAAGGCCATAGCTCTTGGCGTATAGACCATTCTTTGTGTATACGTAGACCCACACTATCTATTTTGCTACACTTTTGCAAGCTGGACCTGGCCGATAATGGTTTTCATAGTAAAAATGTTATCGGTCCCTCATGGACAAACACTGCACTGAGTTTACTTTCGAAAATTTCAAGAAAAAATACAGGGTTCTACCACATTCAATCAGGACAAAGTAGCAAACGACTGATAAATAGACCATAAAAGCAGTTGATAAGCAATGCACACACATTACAATTACAAGTGATCGAACTTGTGTCCTAAATCTGCTGCACAGATTGCCTATAAAGTATGCCGTCCAAATAAACAATGTGTGTAATATATAACTATTATCATGAATGATTCTAATGCTAACATAACAAAAAATATCTTACTTGCTAACACACATTTAAATAGTAAAGCTATGCTAAACAACAAGTTACATACATTCATGTCAGAAAACTATAAACGGATGTAAGACATGACTTGTCTCCCAACGTTTGTTTGTTTACAGACTGTTTTCATATCCTGATAAGGTTATAAATCTGAAATTCTTCCTAAACTGGAAAAGCTAAGTAAATGTTAACTATGGTAGAGATTCATGTGAATTGAAAGGTGTTTCCATAAGAGTTCCCACTTCTTTATATTTATGTGCGATAAGGAAATTCTTAAGGTGATTATGAACCAGAACTAAGACACCATCTTGAATATGAGTGACTTTCTTCTCAGAGTAAGATTTCTTCTCTGTTTCCCTAGGGGTTGAATTTATTAAAGTTGGTTGTGCTTTGTCAGCTTGAGGTAGTCTATCTCACACTATTTTGCGAATTGGGTGTCATCATTCATTGTCCTGTGAGTCGCTATAATCCAACTCATGGGGTCTATATCCCATGTATGTGTTAGGCAAATCATTCATTACCTGTCTGAGGAGCTGTAGGTAGTTTGGCCATCTAGTCCATACATCGTCCCATGCCACGTTTGTATGTATGAACCGCTGCAGCCCACAAAGCATATTTCCATAGGATTTCCTTCCGGGTGGTACCTGAGAAGCAATATCTAATTCCACTGTGCTGGAGAAATTCTCTCCACTTGTCACTCAAATACTGTGTTGTTGTCAGAGAGTAACACCTTAGACTTGCCAACTCTCGCAAAGTACTCGGTCTGTATGCACCGAATAATTGAAGTACTTGTCGCACTCTGTCCTGCACCCAGCCACAAATACTTAGTGAACGGCAGCTTTTGAATGAAGAAGAGGCCTGAGTTGCAATGACAAGAGGCCTGAGTTGCAATGACCTGCATAGGTCTACTTCGCATTGCATATTGGGGAAATAACAATACTTGTGTTTGTTCACGCATTTTTAACACTCCAAATTACTCTATAAGACGTGTATATGCCAAATCCGCCTTTCTATTGATTCATGAAGAATGCACACTCGCCATCACTCACTAATCTGATTTATTAAATAGTGTAAGACATTCCTCCACTTAATAGTGGGATTCAAGCTATGTATGATTGCCATCTAAAAGTTTTCTTTTATGCCATACCATTTAGGATAAGCGTTTTGCTGATCCTACATATTTCTATGGTGACAGAGAAAATATCACCCATGCATGCCATCTTTTCATGAAT
Source organism: Schistocerca cancellata (assembly GCF_023864275.1). Taxonomy (NCBI): domain Eukaryota; kingdom Metazoa; phylum Arthropoda; class Insecta; order Orthoptera; family Acrididae; genus Schistocerca; species Schistocerca cancellata. The sequence goes on from NC_064627.1 coordinate 608,039,569, forward strand.
GGCTCCCGGATATCGTTTTCATTGTCTATGTTTGAAATGACTTTTCTCAGTTCTTGCGGTACCCGCGACAATGCATCGTCAAACGCATTGTTGGTACTCTTGGCATAAAAAATTTCGAAATCTTTTCCTTAAACAGGACCACCATGCTAAACGTCGGTGTGGCAGGCTGCGACTAAGCACAATGCTTAAGGCCTTGTGGTCATTGTTGACGTTTGTCTGGTGTCCAGATAAATAATAATGGAAGTGATTAAATGACCACACCACTGCTATGCTTCTAATTTGGTCGTGGGGTAAGCATATTCACAATGATTTACCATGTGGCTTGCAGAACTGGTTGTTCACACAACCATTTTGTCCTTCACCTGCTTAGTCTGAAAAAGGCGACATCCTGTACCTGTTTTCGAAGCATCAGCCACTAGATAATAATTTAGGTTCATATTTGAGTGAAACTTCTATCCCTGACTTTGATCTTCCAGAAAGTCACTTGGCACTCAAATTATTATTACCAATGCACATTCTTCTTTAAGAGGTTAATCAACGTAACGCTACTGAGAGCCTTGTGATAAACGAAAAGTCTTTAAAAAGAACAAAGGCCTAGAAAAGCTTTGAGCTGCCTTGTCGTATAACGAAGTGGACAATTAGTGGTGAATTTAATTTTTTCATTGTTATGCAAGATACTTTGCTGGATGATTATATGTCCCAGGAATTATGATCTGTCTGCCTCAACTTAGACTTCTCTAAATTTTCTTTTAAGACCTGCTTACCTTATGCTCGTAGTACGAGGGGTATTCGGAAAGTAAGGTCCGATCTGTCGTGAAGTGGTAACCACTGCGAAAATCAAAAATGTTTTATTTGCAACAGTTAGCTACAACTTCCAGTTACTTATCTACACAATCGCCGGTCCGACTCAGACGTCTGTCGGAGTGTTGTACGAACTTTCCAATACCCTCGTTATAGGAGGCAGCCGTCAGTGCTTTCCGCCAATTCTCTGCGCTGGCCTACAGCTCGCTGTCTGTGTCAAAATGTTGCCTTGATAGCCAGCGGATCACGTGAGCAGAGATGAAACTGAGAGGAAGCCAATTACTGGTTTCATTGTGGGTTTTCAAACACTTTCAATTGAAAACGCTACAGGAGCATCTTAACTGCCACTGCAGAATGCGGCTGAGAATTGTCTTGAAGAAGAAAACGCATGCGGGCTGCTTAGCTTCAGGCGAAATATCTCACCAGGCCCTTGTACTTGGCGGGAGACACTGTTTTCTAGGCATCTTTATGTGCGCTCAGAACTGAAAAGAGCGACGTGATGCGATCGACGGGCGTACTGGAGACACTGCCTAAAACACCTGTATAAAGCTTCATTGGATTTTCACAGTGGTTTCCATTTCGCGACCGATAGGATCTTCTTTTCCGAATACGCCTAGTACATTACCGACAAGAATAATATATTCCGTCTACTTGGTTGTGGCGATCACTAGGTCATCCACATACGAGGGGCGTCGATCACCTTCAGTGAGACTGTCCGCACGTTCCAACATTACAGAAGTCGCAGCTGTGTACGGCTGGCTGGCACGCGAGAGATCGGAAGGGTTTGCACGACCTTGCTGCGATGATGACAGACGCCTCGCCAAACGAGTCACCATGCTTTTGTTCACTCTCAGGTCTCCGCAGGTATTTTTCGAGCGTCTATGAATACCTGCAATGGTCTGGTTTTCCGCCAAAAGACAGTCAATAATGCTTGCAACACACCTCCGTTACAGACGTCATTTTGAAGACTACGTATAGCGCCGCCAACTATCGCAACTTCATGAAACTATAAAGCCTGATGCGATGTCTCACAACAAATTCCGCATTTTTTCATCCGACATTGTCTTAGAAAAAAAAGTTATTGCGTTACTTATTGAACGCCCCTCGTATAGTGTTATTTGTTCCAGAAACTCAGGGCCAAACGATTTATCTAGAACCGCAGTGAATATACCTGAGCTGAGTAAAAACAAAGGCGTTGTATAATCGCAACTTCCTCTTTAAGGGAATTTGGAAGTAGATCGATGCTGCTCAGATGCTTTGTGACATGACACTTTTGTAACTGCTTCTCTAAATTTTCATCCTAATCCTTATCGGTACCAAGATTGTATTGACGCCTCTGGCATTGAGCACAACTAGTATTTTTCACCTGGTCAGCTTACCAACAAACACGATAGATTAGAAAGTTCATGAGGCATGACATCGTATTTACACTCGCAACAGTTGATTACTCCTGGCTTTTCCTCAAAAATATTGCTGTATTCGGTCAACACTCTTTGCAGGTTGGTCCACTGACAGTCGTCAGTTCAGCTACTTTCAGTTCGATGGCTATTACTGCATCACTAAAACTGCAATGTGAGGGCTCAGAGTTGGTACCCATGATTTGTACACATACATGCATACAGAACCAGCAGCGGTTCAGCTGAAACTAGCAAATTTATCTTAAGGTTCAGCTCCCTTTTTGTATAAAGCAAATAGATAAACCATACTGTTCTCCACAAGTAAGTCAGCACCAAGGATGCAATCAGACACTAGACTATCGACGATTCTGCGTGCTTTACTAGGAAACATTGGCACTATCTTGCGTCCAGAGATTTGTCTGAACAAAGTAGTTGAAATTAGTGTCATCTCACCCCCAGAATCAATCATGTACACAGTATCATTTCCCTCGATTTGTAAGGTGACAGCAAGTCACATACCTGCGTGTTTGAGTTGTGCACGAGTTTCATGGACTGCTTGTATGTCATCTGGCATGTCAACACATCACTCACATCTCTCTCCACCAGAACATTAGGGCTAACCTATCTGGTCGGAGTTAGGTTTCCTTCAGTGGACGATCAGAGAGTTCATTCGGTTCCTGTTCTTATTTTTGTAGCTGGAGTAGCAATTCCCGTTACGTTTGTTGTTTCGGCCACCTCACATTATTTTCTCTCCTTGAGTTTCTTTTATAACTATTATTTATTACGCCACTCACCACACAAGTGTGTCAGTGGCCGGGTTATTTGGCGATCTTCCAATTTTTCACGTGTGCGCCTACCACTGTGCCCTTTTTGTGCATCCGCAATTGTTATCGTGTGGTGAGTGAATATTGTTTTTGGCACCGTGCTGATCATCTTCCAGCAAACACATCATGTTTAGTATGGAAAATAACTCATCTACATCGTAATCAGGATTGGTCAATCATTTTTTCTCGATGCTGGTGGGCAGTTAACTCCACAATATTTTACAGCCATCAGTAGGTGAAGTTTACTAATCCCAATACTTTGTCCTGCTTAGGTATCTTTCAAAATAAGCACTCAGGGTGCCTTAATGGCCTTTCGACTCGTATTTGGCGAAAAATTCCTTCCCAGAGTCACCGTAATTTAGTTATTTTTCCGATCTCTGCAATCTCACTGTGTTAATCCTGCAACGAATTTAATATTTGGCTTGTCATTCCACTTGTTAGGAATGACATCTTAAAATGATTTTAAAACTACAGCTAGATGTGTATCACATCGTTCTGGTGAAAATGTTGCAAAATGTCTTTGTCAGGTCATGTTTTTCTACGTAAATTATGTAGAAAGACATGGTACTGTCCACATAACATGCGGTTCAGGGGTTGAACCAACTTAACTCCATCTTATCGGGGCACACGCACTGTCATTGTTGCTTCTGCTGACATTGTCTGCTACACTAGACGCGTCAGGTGCATCGAAAATAGATGCGCCAGTGTCCAACAGTTTGAAGTTGTTCATTACTTCTGAAATTTCATGGTGCATGGATTGCGTCTCTTTATTCATACTGTCCATGCGATCATTGTACCAAGTGTTGAGTTCCTCTAATCGTTTTTCCAGACCCTCAAAAACACTCATCTCCATATCTTGTAGATGTTTTCGGAGCGTCATTCCGATCTCAGTATTTATTTGTTTAGTTTGCGCTGTGTATTGAGAAAATTTGTTCCTCAAGCTTCCCTTCAATATGTATGCCTATCTCGTCTGAAATGCCATCCTTTCAGCGAGATACTGTTTCAACAGTCTTGTTGATATCGTCACGTCAAATACGTGTGGTCGTGATTATTTTGTTAGAAGTCCTAAAATCCTCAGTGGATAATAATTCTTCATGCATGTACTTATTCCTTAGGGACAGAATTTCATGCTCTACAAAATCCATTGCAATATTACGTGAAACCTACTCGTATAACATCACGAACATATGGTTCCTGATCGATTAATTCATTTTACTAAACTCAAGCTCCTAATTAAATTGTACGGAATTTAGCTCAGTTTACTCCGTACGATGAATGGCTTAATAAATGATCAAGTTAGCAACAAGGGGGAACCCACTATGCATAGTGCATCAGGCTAAAGATACACGTTGTGGTAGCTCAAATCTGCACAAAACAGTGACTATTAAATTACTCTCAACACACGAAATTCAATAAAAGAATTGAAATTGCGAAACGTTTCACTAACATAAATGAAGCTGAAATAGAACAGATTCACCACTTCTTCAAACTAGAAGATCACATTCAAATATCTGTATTCACAACTGAACAAGAATAGAGGATGTATGTTCACATCCCAATTTGTTGTTAGGGAGACGAACATGGCACCTGTTCGAGACGATTCCTGTTTCAAAGAGTTGGAGGGGAGAGATCCTGCTATATCTGACCTGCGACGCCCCATCAACGTCTCAACCTAGCAGTTATCTGTGACTCTGTTCACACTTTTCGCACTCGGCCGAACCTCGCCAGATGGTTAGGTTTGCAAACGGCTACTCGGTAATATTTGAATTCCTCATTCACACGCAGTCACTCATTTATGATGATTCATAGGTCACATGGTAGATGGAAAGGACTTACAAAAGCAAAATAAATGAACAAATTGGCTCAGTCCTTCTCCAAACGTTGATTGTATACTCAGCAGAGTAATGTGCATCATGAAAGTTGACGCTACAAGTACGTAAGTTACGCCATAAATGCGATGTTTACGAAACGACTCTTGTTGACTCAGTATCAAAATCTGTTAATAATTCTGAAAATACACAATGGTTTATTAATCTATTGTGACCACCAAATCTGTTACCAAGAGTGTTACTTACCAGCATTTGTCTTACAGTACAACCCTATTCAACTCGATTACAGTAACTTTACAGAATATCCTCACCATATTATGAAAAGACTCAACCTGGTGTGGCATAGTAACGGAAGCTTACTGCGATAACTAAGATTCTCTTCATTCTGGGAGACCATAACTACTCTCTACAGCTCTGTAACACAATCGGTTTCTCACTCACATAAGCTTATCTGATAAACATCCTTTCCACAGCTTTAATCATAGCCCTGGCAGCTATTAGTCTTACGTAGATTGAACTGTTTCATACGACACTACTAGACGAAACAATTAAACAGAATAACTAGACACTTAATTAACAACAACAAAAATTATTTTGTAATATAGTTAAAAACTAAATTTTTTCTTTTCAAATTTGTATAGAGTCTTTAGAAAAATTCACTTGCTTCAGGTACCATAGTTAACCAAAAAAGACAGAATAATTTCATGATAATTATTTTGCAAAATATTTTTTCACTTTTTTCAATAGTAAGAAGCATCCATAGTTCGACTTTCAACCTAAAACACTATCTTGCGTTTGGAATAGAGACTGAGGAATCTTCTTGCAAATGCAGGCGATGTGACAAAAAGTATATCCACATGGATTCTAAAGCAATTGCGCAGAGTTATATAGGAGTATTAAATCACTCTTGAGGAAAACTACGCTACAACGTGACTTTACACGCCAGGTGATTCGCTAGGTACTCTATAAGATAAAGAAGAACAAGAAATTTGAAGCCATGCCGTAAACATCTCTGCCTATCAATATCAGAGAGGCTTGCTGTGAGTGGCTGATGTTATCGGTGGCCAAGGAGGAAGTATAAGCAGTCAGCTGTCATAGGGGTCGGCAAGCAGTCTGCCTGGGAACCAGGAAGTGTACACATGGGCGGCTGGAGTGCGTTGTGGGGCAGCCAATCACAGAGGGAGGGGGGGGGGGGGGGGGGTGACCGCTGAGCTACGATATCAGTACCGAACTACACACAGCGCTGCCATGAGCAGACTACGCTCCCCGGATGGATGTCACAGAGCTACAGTTAACGGGTGGAGGCTGTTTGCCTACCACATCTCGCTGCTGTGTACAGAGTTGACGCTCGGACGGATGCTGCAGTGTTACGGGCAATGACTGCGAACTGTCTGCCTGCTACTTGTTGCTGTCATGTACGTGGGACGGAACCCGTGTTCATGATATGCCTGTCACATTACGATTGGTGTGGGTGTGGAAGTGAAGGATTTATCTTAGCATGGTGCTCAGCTGTGATCCCAAGAGTATAGATAGCCACAATGGCACTAAACGTCGGAGATGAGTCATTGTCTGCTTGTTGTGGTACACCGTGCGTTCTGTCTGGCAGTAGCTGTTCAGTCTTTTCGTCTTTACTGCTGTGGGACGTTACAGCAGTGGGACTGGTATATGAAGTGTGGTTCCTCAGCATGTTCGGCAACCATTATCGTTGATCAGTATTTGGGTTTTGTCAGTTGGCAGACGTTATGGTTGATCAGTGTATCAGCGAAGTTGTTTTGGCTGACACTGTGCTTCGTTACGGCTTTGTCCTAGTTTTTTCTCAGACTTGGTAATTGATCTTTGTATCAGCGAAGTTGTTTCGGCTGTCATTGTGCTTTGTTACGGCGTTGTCCTTCCAGTTTCGTCGCTTCCGTCATGTGTGTGTCATTCGTTGGGTTGAGTTAATGTTTCTTCCTTACGCGAGCTTTTGTCCATGTTAAACTGTGTATGTTACTTCACTGATCTCTAGTACAAGTGAGGGGCTTGTTTTCAGTACCACAATTCTTTCTTGTTCGTTCCCTGTTTAAAATAAGTGTTAAACTGGCTTGTCTTTTGCTTATAAGTGTCTGAAACCACGTGTATTTTAAGTGTTGCAAAGAAGTGCGATATTTTATTGAGAGGTTACCTTATGAAGGGTGTCACCATTTGGTAGGTTTTAAGTGTTAACTGCGGTGATAGTGCCGAGATTGTGTAACAGATGGCTCGATATATATGTGAAGACTGTTGATCTAAGCTAGACACCAATCAAATGTGTGAAGTTTAGTGCGCCATTTGTGTCAAGGTTATTTCAAAAGTTCGATACGTGCCAAGCTAATTGATCTATATTTATCATGAATATATTTTTAGAGAGTTTTGTATCGAAGATTTATTTTTAAAGAAATTGCTTCTACTTGTAAATGTCTTTAAACATTTGTCTTTGTTTTGAACTTGGTCTTCAGTATCCAGTTTTGCTATCACTTTTGATGAACGTTTGTGATTTATTCGTATAAATATGCATGAGTGATTATTGTTTTATTAATGTGCCTGAAAGATTACAGCCAAATTTTTTTTTTTTTTACTGCCAGTTGTAAGATGAAGGAAAGATATGTTTTCTTACTGCTGAGTATGATGGAATATATCTGTAGATTAAACTTTGTTATGATCGGCTATTGGGGAATGGCCCTTACAGTGAAGTTTAATGTTCAGATTCTGTTTTTATTAATTAATGACGGATTGATACCTGTCCAGTTAAACCAACAGCATGGTGCACTCCACCACAACCTGCTGCCCACCGGAAAAAAATTGTAACTGCTGAAAATTATTTGTGAGCAAATGTAAAGTAGATATTAAATAGGTTCAGTACTCTCGCATTACTTTTCTATATTATTAGAGCAGTCCTCGTTATGGACCAGCATCACACATTTGGAGCTCGCCAGTTATATAAACAGTACAACATAGAAGAAAGCATTGAAGTGGGAAAACACGGAGTAACACCTTGAGACATTTCCATGACAGACATACATTATACCAAAGAGATAGAGACCTGGACTTGTATTATGCGGTCTCATTCTTAAGATTATCAATCCACATGAGCTATTATCACTCCCAAGTCAGTTGTGAAATATCTTCTTCGGAACGGAGATAGCGCTTACTTGATGTTAGTCATTCTGTTGCCACTTAAAGCGAGTAATGCGGACAGCAACCCACTTTCGGGGCTCAAGTAACACCACTGGCTTGGCGTCTTCCATTAAATGCAAACCCTTAGCTGTTTTGGACTGAACTATTGTCCTTGCACTGTTTTAAGAACATCAAACAACTAGTCTACGGTGACTTTGTCAAAACTTGTCCTCGAACCACTGACGTAGGCTTTATAAGACTAATATTAAGGTGCTGTCTTAGCCTGCCATCGTCGATTGTCCGTTAAAATGTCTTCATTGGTCATCGGAGCTCGATTCGAAGCGGGACTTCATTGGAATTCGAGACTGAAGACGTGTCAGGAGACGACCCGCACAGCAGTGGGATACCAACCTAACAATCAGGAGAGATGGTCTGGGATGTCATTTCTTTTCCTAGCAGCACCCCTTTGGTTGTTCTTTACAGCACAGCGGTACGTCGACGATATTCTACGCCCCCTTTTCTTGCCCTTCATGGTAAGCCATTTCAGCAAGATAACGCCCGCCCACACACAGGGAGGATTTCTACCGCTTATCTTGGTACTTACCAACCCTACCTCAGCCACCAAAGTCGCTGGGTTCCAATCCGCTCGGAGTTTTGACACATACATCATATCTACCAATTTCCGTCCCATTCGGATGAGTCCTTATATTTTTTTTTTTTTTCAGAGATCTGTACTTCACACCAGTCGTGCAGCATATGCTGGATGCTTGACCGGTTTCTGCCAGCACTCAGTGTTTACAAAACAATAGTGGCATATATTAGATAAAATTTTCTCACTTTTCAAGCCGTGTCAATTCCATTAAAATTCTCGAGCTTTCGATGGCTAGCTCCGCCATCGTCGTAAGGAGTAAAACTACTTAGTCGCGATCCGACACAGACCATAGTACCATATTCATGAAGGCAGGGAAGCTATTAAGGGGATCTAGTTACCAGATGAAGTGGTGAAGAAATTAATGCCTCGCGCCGCCATACATGCCAGGCTTTATGGGCTGCCGAAGATACATAAGAGACACGTTCCTCTTAGGCCCATTGTTAGTGCAATCAGCTCGCCCACCTACAGACTGGCGAAACATCTTGCAGGATTATTAGCGCCGAAACTGGGTCATTGTGAACATCATGTAAACTGACAGACATTTGTTGAAACACTCGAGAAAATGGAAATAGGTCGAAACTACGTAATGATTAGTCTGGACGTGGTGTCACTTTTTACGAGGGTGCCAGTACAAGACACGCTGGATCTTTTGACCCAACACTGTCCACCTGAAATTGTCAAGTTGTTCCGTCATGTTCTAACGACAACGTACTTCCTGTACCGCGACGGAGATTATGAAAAAACGGATGGTTCAGCAATGGACTCGCCACTGTCTCCTGCAGTCGAGAATTTCTTCATGGAGCACTTTAAGGAGCAGGCTCTAAACTCGGCGGAGTTGCGTCTGTCTTGCTTCCTTAGGTACGTCGATGACACCTTCCTGGTACGGCCTCTCGGTGAAAATACACTGCAGCAATTCGTGGATCACATGAACGGTGTCCATCCCAACATTACAATTACAATCGAGAAGGATGGCAAGCTACTCTTCTTAGATGTTTTAGATGAGCAGAAGGCAGGAGGTCATTCAGTGTACAGGAAACCGACACATTCTGATCGATATTGGGACGCCAATAGTTTTCACCACCCTGTACACAAGAATAGGATCAGCATTTAGCGCTCCCGCCACTTGTCAGATTCCCAGACTTTCTTTTTTTTTTGTTTAAAAACTGGCTTTCGCCGCGTGCTCATACACTACATGACTATCCCAACAGTGTAAGATGCGGCAGTGTGTTTCGACAGTTCAGCACATTTATTAGGGCCAAGCCGTACCGTTACGTAGGCTTAGACTTGTCACGTGACGCCATGCAAGCGATTTTCGTGTCAGTTGTGATGGTACGAAGATGAGGACAACACCGCATCCAGTCCCCGAGCGGAGAAAAATTTCGACCCGGTCAGGAATCGAATCCGGGCGCTTAGGGCTAGTGATCTGCCGCGCTGGCCCAGAGGCGAACGTTGCGAGACCTAGGAGACGCTGCCTCTCAGTCAAGGAGCTCCTCAACTGTCTGCATCAGACTCAGTGCACTCCGTTGCGGTTCTACCAACCAGAAAAAAATTCATGGCGGTACCGAAGACTGAACCACGTCCTCCCCTTGGTAGTCAGACTCGCCAATTATTCAGCCACTTAGGTGAATAACTACGAGTAATACAGGATACGATACATTAAAGCATTTCCTTATCTTCTTGCTGCAGTGAAGCAACCTCCACAGCGCCAGTATCATGTTACAGATTTGAACGTGTAAACGCCTGCAAGCTTCATCTGAAAATAAGTCTAAAAATGCTCTCTAAAACCAGTTCATGAAAATAACAAAAATATTTTTAAGTGACTGATCGTAGCTACCTTTACTTATATTTCGCGGCAAGTTTCATTTATGACATGAAATCAATCTTGATACACGATGAGGCTGGTCACCGCAACCCACATAAGCATTCTACAAGGGGTAGTCAAATCGAGACATATGGAAAAAGTAAGTACACTATTATTTCAAAGTAATCGCCATAACTGTAAATATATTAATTCCACTGTGATACAAGACGGTCAGTGATCTCATGGAAGAAAGTTTTCGGTTGCCTGTGAAACAATGATTACACCCAAGTGTGCGCCTCTTTGTCCGAAGCAAATCGACGGGCACGAATCTCTTTCTTCGGGGCTCCAAAAATCTGGAAATCGTGTGGGGAGGCATCTGAACTGTGTGGAGGATGTGTAAGGGCTTCCCAGCGAAACTTCTGCAGCGAAGTCGAAACAACCTTGGCAACGTGTGGGCGGGCATTTTGTCGGCAGTCTGTTTCAACTACGGTGCAGAAATTTCGTTGAGAAGCCGTTGTGCATCCTCTATACAGTCCCGATCTCTTCCCATACGATTTCCATAGTATTGAAGTCCTGAATAAAGACGTCTATGGCTGTAGATTTGCTTCGGACGCCTGGATACAATCATGCAACATTTTTCCATGAAACCACTGACCTTTCTGCCTCGTAGTGAATAAATGAATTAAGGGCTTGTTACCTCTCCCTTCAATCCTCCTACTGGATTGCGATATAAATAACCGTTATCGCGTACGCCTAGTGAAATTTTACAAAAAATGGTTCAAATGGCTCTGAGCACTATGGGACTTAACTTCTGAGGTCATAAGTCCCCTAGAACTTAGAACGACTTAAACCTAACTAACCTAAGGACATCACACACATCCATGCCCGAGGCAGGATTCGAACCTGCGACCATACCGGTCGCTCGGTTCCGGACTGTAGCGCCTAGAACCGCTCGGCCACTCCGGCCGGCGAAATTTTACACTGTCTAAGCCTATCGTTACGGAAGGAGAATAATAGCGGTTAGTAGGAGGGAAGTGTACAACAGGTGCTTCTGAAGGAAGAATCTACACTAAACCTAATCTAAATACCGATAGTTTTGAAATGGTTGGAATACAGTGCAGTCGCTCACGAATCATACAGGGGGAAAAGTACAACGTAATATTTAATACAAAAAATACTGATTACCAAAAAAGGAATAAGTAAACGCTCGCCAGCCCACTAGAGCAATGAATAACCAGAATCCTAAGAAAAGTAACGTCAAAGAAAATTAATCAAATAATCACCGGCGTGGCAACAAAAGGTTGCCACGCTTTCCCACAACACAGCAGTTCACGAGAAAATAAATGAATCGGAAAGCACTGCGTTTGCATTTACTTAATCTGAAAAACTTAATTTTTAAAGCAAAGTTAAATGAAGTTGCTGGTTAAATAAATAACTGACTAACTGAAACTTTGTTTCGAAAAAAAATGCGAAATTTGGAAAAAGGCAAGCAATTTAGTTTTAATTATTGAAAGATTGAATTGACTTTACTTTTAGCAAATGAGTAACTGATTTACTTTAACTTAAAAACAATAACATACGTACCAAGCCAGTAGAATTCACTCGCTAAGCTAAATAATAAATAAAGAGAACTGCGCATCCTTAATTTGTGCTGTATCTTTAGTTATTAGTTTTGCCAGACAGATTCTACATTACTTTACTCCCTTAAATTTAATATTCGAAATGGCAAAATAGTTCAATCTCTGTGATGCAATAACAATCAACAGTTACTGAGGCAGCAAATTTGTACAGAAAGGGGTCATTAGCAAACAAACAAAACCGGTAGCAAATTGTTAATCAATTTTCATATTTTTATGACAGTCAGTGATTGCATGGAAAGGAAAGGGACCCTGCTTCTACATTTACATCTACATCTACATGATTACCCTGCAATTGACAACTAAGTGCGTGGCAGAGGATTCATCCAACCACCTTAAAGCTTTTTCTCTACTGTTCCACTCTCTTACAGAGCGCGGGAAAAACGAGCACTTAAATCTTTCTGTGTGAGCTGTGATTTCTCTTATTTTATCGAGATGATCATTCCTTGTTATGTAGGTGGGACCCAAAAGAATATTTTCGCATTCGGAAGAGAAAGTTGGTGACCGAAATTTCGCGAGAAGATTCTTCCGCAATGAAAAACGCCTTTGTTTTAATGACTACCACCCTGATTCACGCATCCTTTGAACTTTTTCACTGTCGTTCGTCTGTCCCATCTGATGCGGATTCCACATCGCACAGCAATACTCCAGAAGAGGACGGACAAGCGTAGTGTACGCACTCTCTTTAGTCGATCTGATGCAAAACTGTAACACGCAGAAGAGCTGAAGATGAAAAGAAGTACATAGTAGACAAAGGAGTATTGTGGGAAACTTCTCTCTACACTGAATCTTTAAAGTGTAGTATCAAGCACAATCTCTAACCTTCTGATTTATGTAGTGCCATGAAACTAGTAGGTGGTATAATTTTTATTACAGTAGATGTATCCATCGTGGTGTCGTAATTTTCACAGACGTCAGTGTTATTGATGAAGGATAATCTTCCCCATCCATGCAGCGGTCAATCTCCTGTAGAACTCCACATCGAGAAAATCACTTGAGGCATGTGATTATCAGCATCTTTACAAATCTTTAACATATTGCAGCGTGTCAGCAACTGTGAAATGTACAGCAAATAAACAATTTTTTCAGCCTTCAGTTGCAACTGAAGGCTGAAAAAATTGTTTATTATCAGCATCAACCGTCCATCGATCATATCATTCAGTACAGCTTCTGCGTTTTCTTATCGCGTGTGAAATACCGTGGAGCAGCTGTCTAGCGCTTCGTGCAGTTAAACAAGTACTTTGTAGCTTAGCCTGACTGAATCAGAAAATGACGTCCATGCAGCACTTCATCTTTTGGATTCAGTTCCAAAATTTTTGGTTTTATGACAGTGTCCGCTATATAGACAGCTAATGTAGTTTGTAGGTAGAACGCATAAGAACTGTATTCAGACAAATCTCACGAAAAGCAAGGTGTGCGAAAGCTGAATCAAGTTGTAAACGTGTTCATGTCCCGTCATATCGTAGAATGGATACATTACTTGTTTGAGCCTATATTATGCTTTCCCGAAAAGTTGTACCGAATTCGAACGAACATCGATGTCTGTCAGTTTAAGGCAAGCGACACTCTTTTCGCGATGTTGTGGTGCATTCCCGGAGGACCTCCAATTTCTTGGGGTGTAACCTTTTACTAATCTGTATTCTTTGTTTAGAGCTAAGGTAAAGAAGTATTTTTTAAGTAGAGTTCTTTTCAGTCCGAATACCAAAAAAGAAACAATACAATGCAGGAACAGTTTAGAGAACTTCTGTCATCCACAACATACACTGAAATAGAATGAGATTGATAATCTAAAGCCGGACAAAATTACTTTAAATTCAGTAATTCGTACTACATTCAGAAATCAGGATACACAGTATCGTATATGCTGGCAAACATTATAATATCAATAGTGAAAACGAGATTTTCTCAGATGTAAATCAGAGAAAAGAATGCGAGAAGTATGTTCTTCCACAGATATGTCGATAGCGTACCAAATAAACAGTCTACGTATCTAAACAACCATGCGTATCAAAAATGGAACATTTTAAAACAGACAACCAAGTTGTGGCCAACACACACACACACACACACACACACACACACACACACACACACACACGTCAAGAGCGAAAATGTTCAAATTATTGTCGGAACAGCGACAATAAGCAGGAAGACCCAACGGAGGAGCACCGCCTCTGAAGATGTCCAGCGCATTTCTGGACGAAACGTTAGGAAAAGAGTTTCGTGAACAGCAACCGTGTACTCTGAAAGGTTTACCAGCAGCATTGTCATCCGAACGTAAAAGTCTTCATTCAATAACCATAATACCACAAGATATGAGCTTGACAATCGCAACAGTCTCACACACAAAATCAGTAACAGAACCGAAAATTAAAAGAACAAGGAAGACGTTAGACAATGACATTTCTCAAAATCTCAAAAATGTGTCAACTGCAAGAGGATAAAAGAGCCTTCCAAAGAAACAGAACATTTCAGAAGCCAAGAAACAATATCAGAAAAGAGAGATAAGTTCAACAACTCAGCCGGCCGGGGTGGTCGAGCGGTTCTAGGCGCTACAGTCTGGAACCGTGCGACCGCTACGGTCGCCGGTTCGAATCCTGCCTCTGGCATGGATGTGTGTGATGTCCTTAGGTTAGTTAGGTTTAATTAGTTCTAAGTTCTAGGGAACTGATGACCTCAGAAGTCCCATAGTGCTCAGAGCCATTTGATCCATTTTTTAACAATAACTCAAGAATTTGTCAGCTAAAAACAGGTATATATAATCCAGCATTTTATCTCATCAGAGGTTCTAAAATATGGACAAAAGTAATACGATTAATAAATCAAAAAGAATAAGTCGAAAAAGTGTTAATGGCACAAGGTAGACGTCTTACGAAGTCAGTGGACTCAACCTTCCTACCAATGATGTAGTTAAAAATAACAACAGCGACGATTGATTAAAAATACACTACTGGCCATTAAAATTGCTACACCACGAAGATGACGTACTACATTCGCGAAATTTAACCGACAGGGAGAAGATGCTGTGATATGAAAATGATTACCTTTTCAGAGCATTCACACAAGGTTGGCGCCGGTGGCGACACCTACAACGTGCTGACATGAGGAAAGTTTCCAACCGATTTCTCATACACAAACAGCAGTTGAGCGGCGTTGCCTGGTGAAACGTTGTTGTGATGCCTCTTATAAGGAGGAGAAATGCGTACCATCACGTTTCAGACTTTGATAAAGGTCGGATTGTAGCCTATCGCGATTGCGTTTTATCGTATCCGATTGCTGCTCGCGTTGGTCGAGATCCAATGACTGTTAGCAGAATATGGAATCGGTGGGTTCAGGAGGGTAATACGGAACGCCGTGCTGGATCCCAACGGCCTCGTATCACTAGCAGTCGAGATAACAGGCATCTTATCCGCATGGCTGTAACTGATCGAGCAGCCACGTCTCGATCCCTGAGTCAACAGATGGGGACGTTTGCAAGACAATCCAGAATCCAGGTTCTGTTTACGGCATCATGCATTTTACTGCTTCAGACGTTTTTTACTAATATGTACTAGCACTAGACTACACAGACAATAATTTTTAAAGAAACGTGTTCCCTGGCCATTCGAAAGTAAACTCTACAACAGAATTGGAAATACTCGTATTGTCATAACGCAAAACATTAACGTCACTTTCATAACATATGCCGAAGTGGAACACACACTATATCAGAAAATAAATACACAGACAGATAAACAAACACAATATTGTATAGTATAAACAGTATATACAAGATAGTATATAGTATTTGCAAGGCCCTCTATGTAGGCCAAGCCGGGAGAAACTTCCAAGAAAGATACAATGAACACGCAAATGCCTAGCGTAAAAACAACAATACTAAATAAGCAATAGCTACCCATATTAAGGACATTAGCCATCCAGTGCATGATATTCCGAAAGAACTTCCTATGTTACATAAAATAAACAAGGGACACCAAATGATCTTCTACGAATAATTAGAAATTTTTCTTCTTGGGGCAGTACATGCTAATGAACTGTTTAACAATAAGCTAAAACGTAACAACATAAATTTATTCATAATTTATACTAAAGAGCTAACTAAAAAAATTATTGCCTTAACATCACAGGATAAGCTAAAAATATCAAATAACCATACCATAAAATATGTCTCTCTTGCTGGGCGCAGCCCCGAATCCTCCCTCGGTCAGAAAAAAGGTACCGAATCCTCCCAAGACCGAGAGGGTCTGAAAAACGATGGGACCGAATCCTCCCGTTTGAAGCAGGTAGCAGTTCGAAACGTTATGAATACTCCAAACAGGCACAGGAAATCATATGAAGTTACAGTAGAAGATGCCAAAAATTTTCGCGTGTATTGTATGTTTAAAGGTTTATCTTTTATCTTATTTAGATGAAGTCCAGCCGGCACAGCGCCAGCGTCAAAGTCCCGCTCAAGGTCACGCGCAAAGCGTGCATAAGTGAATCAATATTTTTTGTTTAAAACATTGGAGGGGTACGGGAAGGAGATAAGGAACACTGCAGAGATAATCATATTATTGTCTATAATACAACATACAATGTGTCAGTTTGGCAGGATTCGGTCCTCTTACCTGTTTATCTACGTGGTTTCGGGAGGATTCGGGGCTGCGCCCCTCTTGCTGTAATGCAGGGCTCGCCGCAGGATACATGTCTATGCGACGCCATTTAGGTGAATTGTGCGTCGATGACGATGAAAGGATGATGGTAGCAACACAACACTCAGTTCCCGAGTGGCGAAAATCCCGATCCGGCAGGGAATCTAACCTGGACCCCTTCGGCTGGCATTCAGCCACGCTGGCCTAGCAGCTACCAAAGCACACTGCTATTTAATATGCGTCATGACATAAATATGCTTATATAAAGAAGACTGTATTTTCATTGTTCGTACTATCATAGCAATTGAAATTGTCTAAACAGTCAAAGAGTCTCTGGAATGTAAACATCTGACTGTATAAGTGCTAAGTGATGATCTGCTTATTAGTGTACTCTGGGTGCCAGACAAATAACTTTCCAGCAAAAATGTTAGTAAATACGTTAATGAAATTATTTAAACACACAATTTACTTATATACACAAAATTAAATTAATATTTCTGTACAGGACTAAATTTCGTACACAACCTGATTGGCATACCCTGCAAACAATCCTCATCGCACATCAGATTAATGTGTACGTAATTGTAAAACACCTCATGGTGGCAGCTTGCGGCCGAAACGCGTGGTGGTAATAAATATTAGTAAAAAAGTGATTGAAACAGTCAAAATTATTTCATGAATTTGTAATATAATATCTGACTTAATGCTGTTCCATGCAACATGGATAAATTTAAATAAATTTATTGTTGACGCCATTTGCTGCAGAAAGTGTATAATTCCGATTTTTTGTAAGGGTTGTAGAAGTGCGCCTTCTGACCCAGAAACAGTTGAGAGAAAGTGCAGATTTTGATGGGACGGTCGAGTAACTAAAAAGAATGCGCTAAGCATGGTTTTAATAAAAATGATACAACGTTTGTGGGGAGGAAATAAATATTATATTGCTGCAAGGAAAAGGTGTTTGAATCCATAAAACCAATATTTAATTACAAGTTTTGATGAATTGTTCCCTATCAAATACTTCATACCTTCGCAGACCACAAAGTCTACTCTATATGAAACGCTTACTGCAGAAAGGCATTTCCTACTTTTACAGTAGAGACAAAAAACTGAGTAAAATCTGTTTAAAATCAAATGGCTCTGGGTACTATGGGATCCGAGGTCATCAGTCTCCTAGAACTTAGAACTACTTAAACCTAATTAACCTAAGGACATCACACACATCCATGCCCGAGGCAGGATTCGAACCTGCGACCGTAGCGGTCGCGCGGTTCCAGACTGAAGCGCCTAGAACCGCTCGGCCACACCGGCCGGTAAAATCTGTTTCTCTCCTGGTTTCTTGATATAAATATACTATCTTGTTACACGCGTGTAAAAGTCAAGTCCAAGGGCAGAAAGCGGCACGACTTTGCTGGTGTTGCCTTTTTGCAGTACACTGATTTTCAAATTAATTTTAAGGTTAAGTTACTTGTTTTAAAATAGGATAGTACATATAAACCTCTTTCATTGTAATAAACATTTGAGGTTTTGCAAGGTTCCATTACTCAGTTGTCTTCAGCTATGTCACGAGATGCCGTTGTTGTTGACCATGATATCATTGGTTTCCAAAACTACATCTTGTCTTGTGGATACAGACCAAAGCTTTCTTAATGTCATGAATTTTGTTATTACTTATAAACAATACAGATATTTTTTTCCTTTTTCTGAAGGGAGTTCCAAAGATTGTACGGTTTTCCTTAGGCTGAAAGCGTCCATCGTCAAGCTAGAAATATTCCTGTTGCACGGAACACTAGGCACGTTTTCAGCTGAAAAGGTCATCCAATGGTGTTTTGACATAGTGAGGGCCCTTTTAAGTCATTTAGGAATGACTTTTCCGTACGAATAATCACTCAGGCAAGTTCGTGTACAAAACGTAGGCCACCAGGAACTGTAGTCGATAAAAGAATCCATGCTCATTTGCACAATGGAAAACTTGTTATCGTTTTTTAAGAACTCTTTACGAGCTTAACGTCGTCCACTGTACATTACCTTTCCTCTTTCCACCAACATGTCCCCGACATATCTACTGTAAACGCAAAGAGTGACAGTTTCCTTTTTGCGGTAAACAATACATTGATCCACTCAGAACCATAATCGTCAAAACAACGGAAATCTGAAAATTTCTGACTATTTTCCTCACTGCAGTAAGCGATTCATACGATAATGGTATCAATATCACGCACAGCCACTGCCGAAAAAAAACATGACATATAGCTAGTTAGGCAAACTATGCACAGATTAAAACTCCAAGTACGTGCCTTTAGTGGCAGTCTTACCACCAGCTCCTTAGGACGGGCGTCTGACTAGGCGAATAAAACTAGCAGGCTGGACTACGAGGTCCTCCCGTAGTATCCAGGCCCAGATACGGTTTTAGTATTTGCGACACTTGTTTTTCTTCGGCTGCCGATCGAATGTACGTGCTAAGTATTTTAACGTTATTTATCAGAGTAGCAGTATTGACCATTTTGTAACTACAAAAGTATTGTGTTATGTTGCTTTTTCATGTTACTGCCGATTACTGGGAGAATACATGACGGTGCAAATCGAAGCGCGCCGAGTACCTGGCAACTAGCTGCATGTGCACTAGCTAGCTGGAAAAGCCAGCGATGGCTGGGTATTTATTTATTGTTGTGCCCCAGATTCCGTACGCATGGAACTTAATTTTGGCTTGTAAAGTTTCTTTGTATATAACGTTTGAAGTAGTATGATTGGGGACATGAACGAAGACCTTGCTTGCTTCGCTAATGTGGAAGAGAGCCACGTAGGACAGGCCATGTGGGAAGCAACTGACTGTAAGGTCCACTTCCGCTACACTCAGCGCGTGGCCTTGCACGAGCGGAAGTCAGAAAGTAAAAGGACTTTCGAGAAAAGGAACATTTAGTCTAATGACAGAAAACTGAAGCATACATTATTTTTTACATAGCCTCTCTGCACTTGCAAATCTTCTTTCCCTGGGCACTTTCTTCAGTGGTCCAAATATACAGAAATCGCTTGCAGCCAGGTGTGGACTGTATGACGGGCGTTCCAGCAATTCGAATCCCAGTTCCTTACTGTTTCGGCCGCCCGTTTGTCAGAATGTGCCCGAGCATTGTCTTGCTACAGGATGACACTTTTCTCAGTTTTCCGCGTTTAGATCTGGTTTCAGGTTTCAGTTTAGCTCACAACGTATTACAATAGTCTCACTGTTTACAGTTTCGCCTCTTGGCGTGAAATGAACGGCTACCACTCATTCCACGTCCCACAATATTGTTAACATAATCTTACCAGCTGATTATTGACATCCAAATTTCTTAACTTCTGGTGATTATGGGTGTTTCCAAACCACTTTCCCAGCCTTACATTTCGGTTCGTGATAATGCACCCACGTTTCGCCTACAGCTACGATTTGCTGTAAAAATCCATCTCCCTCGTGATGATAACGGACCAGATGTTTACGAGAGATGTCCATCCTTTGCTCCTTCTGCTGCGCTGACAATTCTTTCGGTAACCACATTGCACACACTTTCCAAAAATTTAACCTGTTGTGTAAGATGGAATACACTGAACCATGACTGATATGTAAAGTATTGGCGGTTTCGTCGACTGTGATTCGTCTTTTTCCATAACCACACCCTCGACGACTTCTAGGTAGTCCTCAGTTGTTGTCGCCGACGGAATGACCGTTCTTTCTAAGTCACATAGAGGAGTTCTCTCCTGTCTGAAGCTCTTTATCCATTTGTAGATTTTGCTTCGCAATAAATAGCTGTCATCATACTGCACTTTTTCGACGAATAATTTCCGAAGGTTTAAAACCTTCCGCAAACCACTGTCCTCATTTCCGCCCTGTTGCAGATTGGTAGTGGAGCTGCCACGTTACACTGTCTGCTGCAATACGACGACTAATGAGCGAATATGACTGACACGTTGTTCAGAATTGTTACAGACAGCGGTACTTCAGCCCTAGCAGTGTTACCAAGCCCTACGGCTAGAAACTGCAAAAGTCCCTTTCCTTTTTGACTTCCCCTCGCACTTTGTTATGGCCATGGCATAACATAAGCTCACTGGGAAATAAACACGTTTAAAGCGAAATCGTTAGGAATAAGTAGGATTCAGAGTATAAGAACTTACTCATCTATGCCACTTGCTCTTCTTTGATGCTGCGTTGAACAGAAGTAACTTCAAGCTCACGACTTATCTACATCACACTCCGAACCCACCCAAGGTGTGTGGCAGAGGATACTATTGGAAACTGGTACCACTAACTGACCCCCCCCCCCCCCCTGCAATCCTGTTCCACTCGCCAGTGGCATGTCGCAAGAACGATTGTAGGCAAGCCTCAGTATTGGCTTTAATTTCTCCAGTTTTCGCGTCGTGGTCGAAGGAACGCTGCATCGTAATTCAGAAGAACACGAGCACTGCAATATCGTATTTATCCGCCGACAATGGGCAAGTGACTTTCAAGTAAAGTGTCTCCCCTCTACGGGGACATACAAGTACAGGTTGTGGACACATGGTTGACGACATAAGGAAGTTCGGATCAGGCCGTGAGTCGCGCTCGTATAGCCAAATGGTAAGGCGACCGCTCGCGATAAGCGGGCGATCTGGGTTCGAATCCCAATCCGGCACAAATTTTCATTGTTGTCATTCTGTTATAAAGTGATTGTTGTCCGTATTCGCAGTTGCGGATACATCTGATGAAGTAATATGTTGTCCGACTCTTCATGGAAAGGGCTCTCTCGAAATTTCAGTAGCAAACCTCTCCTCGCTGCACAGCGCCTTTCTTGTAACGTCTGCCAGTGAAGGTTATTCAGGACCGCGGTAACGTTCTTGTACGACTAAACGATACCGTGACGAGACGCGCTAGTCTTCGTTAGAACTTCTCTATCTCTTGTATCAGTCCTATCTGGGAAGGATCCCGTATACATGAACAATACTCAAGAATCTGTCGAACAAGCGCCTTACGCCGCGTCCTTCTTGGATGAGTTACATTTTCTTAACATTCTTCCTATGAATCTCAGTCTGGCATCTGCTTTTTGTACTATTTATGTGGTCATTCCATATAAAGTCGCTCTGGACAGTTACTCCTAGATATTTTACGGTAGGTACTGTTTCCAGCAGTTCCTAATCAATAGTGGAGTTATACAGTACTGGCTTTCTTCCCCTATGTATTTACTTTCAGGGTTAACTGCCAGAGGTTGCACTATTCATTAATCTTCTGTAGATCATTCTGCAAACCGATACTGCCTTCTTGCATTGTCACTTTGATAGAAACAACTGCATCATCTGCGAACAGTCTTTAAGCGCATCCGACGCTTTCTACTAGATCATTTATATACGTTGTAAACAGTAACGTTCCTATCACACTTACCGAGCGAGGTGGCGCAGTGGTTAGCACAGTGGACTCGCATTCGGCAGGACGACGGTTCAATACCGCGTCCGACCATCCAGATTTAGATTTTCCGTGACTTCCCTAAATCACTTCAGGCAAATGCCGGGATGGTTCCTTTGAAAGGGCACGGCCGACTTCCTTCGCCGTTCTTCCCTAATCCGATGAGACCGATGATCTCAATGTTTGGTCTCTTCCGCCAAACAACCCAACCCTATCACATTTCTATCGCGTACTCTGGAAATTACCTTCACATCAGTCGATTTCCTCTCGTTATTAGCGACGTGTAAGTTCCATCTGCAAGGAAGTCTTGAATCCAGTCACTAATCTGGTCCTATAATTGGTAAGCTCGTATTTTTTTCACTAAACTACAGTGTGGGAGGCGGTAAATGCCTTCCTTTAGTCAAGGAACACGGCATTAACCTTAGCGCCATTGTCTACAGCACTATGGATCTCATGGAGGAACTGAGGGAGCTGAGTTTCGCAAGATCTCTGTTTGCAGAATCCATGTTGATTTTTATAGAGGAGATTTTCGTACTCTAGAAACTTCATAATTCTTGAGCATACAACGCGTTCCTTAATCCTACAACAGACTGAAGTCAGAGATATAGAGCTGTAATTATGTGCATGTGACCTACTAGACCTACTACCCTTCTTGAAAACGGAAATCACTTGCGTTTTTTCCAGTCGCTAAGTACCCTTCGTCTCTCCAGCGATCTGCTGCTAGAACGGGAGCAAGTTCTTTCGCATAATCTGTGTAGAACGTTAGAGGTATCTCATCTAGTTCTGATCCCTTTCCGCTACCAATCGATTATAGTTGCTTTTCTATTCGCCGATCGGTTATCTCGATGTCTACCGTTCCGACATTCATAAGATGATTGAAAGGAGAAACTGTGGTACGATCTTCCGCGGTGAAACAATTTCGGCAGGCCAAATTCAGTATTTCTCTCCAGCGATCTGCTGCTAGAACGGGAGCAAGTTCTTTCGCATAATCTGTGTAGAACGTTAGAGGTATCTCATCTAGTTCTGATCCCTTTCCGCTACCAATCGATTATAGTTGCTTTTCTATTCGCCGATCGGTTATCTCGATGTCTACCGTTCCGACATTCATAAGATGATTGAAAGGAGAAACTGTGGTACGATCTTCCGCGGTGAAACAATTTCGGCAGGCCAAATTCAGTATTTCGACCTTCTCTCTGGGTTACCTTCCGTTTTGTGCCCATATGGTCTCTGAGTGAATGAACAGATGGTTTCGGTTCGCTTACTGGTTTTACATAAGACCAAAGCCTCTTGGAATTTTACTCAGATCAGTTGACAAAATTTTACTTTCAGTCACTTAACGTTTTTCTTCTCGCTTTCCATACGCTCAATATGATCTTCATTGGATGATTGAGACCGCATAGTCCTCAGTCTTTTAGCCGTTCTAGTGTATCGAGAAAGACTTGCCCATTTTCTAAGCATTTCTACTCGTAAACAAAACGAAATTAAAATGTAATGAGTAGGCAACGAAATCACGAAGCAAGCTTAATAAATTCATTTTTCCTAGCAAAGAATAGAAATAAAACTTATCAAAAGAAGCAAAGCGATATCGTTGAGTTTCTAATATACAAAGCGAAATCACTAACTCTGTATATCCTAGCCAAGTAAATTCAGTTGTAGTTTACATTCGCAAAGATAAAATTAGGGCACTAAATTCTGTCACTGACGCAGACTTCCGAAAAGACGTCTAACGGATGTTTGGTGTACTACACCTTGATGATTAAACATTCGAGCTGCTGATGGGATGATTTTAGATAAAACTTTAAATGCAACATATTTTTTCTCGTGTTCCGATTTTCATGTAATAAAGCCTATACGTTGCCCCAAGCAAAGCTCAACTGACCAGTGAAAACCCAATGAAAGTTCGTCGTATAATTTTTGACTTTAGCATGTTCAGACAGACAGACACGATGGTTTTAGATAAAACTTTTAATCATGATATCTTTTTTTCGTGATCCTGTTTTGTTGAAATGAACTCTTTACGTTGCACCAAGCTACGCTCAAGTTATCTGTGAGAACCCCATGAAAATTCGTCTACTAGTTTTAGAGATCAGAGTGTTCAAAGAGACAGACACCACGATTGTAGATAAAACTTTATATCACGATATCTTTTCCTTCCGTGATCCAATTTTGTTGAAATACAGCTTGTACATTACCCCAAGCTAAGCTCAAGTTGCCTATGAAAACACCGTGAAAATTCGTTTCGCAGTTTTGGAGATTAGCGTGTTCAGACAATCAGACAGACACTAAAGTTTCACAGATTTATTGTTAGTGTAGATAGGTACAGATGACCATCACTCGTCGGGGAAGCGCGCACGTATTGATAGAGGAGAGTCTGCGATTAGCAGAAGACTAAACAAAAATTCGGTAGGTTTTTCTGTTAACGAAGATGGTTATTATATTATTTGACGGGATATTGTTGAAATGTTCAGCATTTACATCGATTTTAATAAAAGTTAAAGTCACTCGAAAGCTAGTAATATTATTTTCGGTGTGTTAAATAAGTTTGAAGAGGGATTTATTTATATTTTCTCCTGCTTCTAAGTTAGAAGAGGGCTTCCGGAATATTTTGATTGGAAGGGAAGACTGAGTTTGGCAAAGCCCTTAGTCCTAATTTTACGAGAAGAATGAGCTTTACCTATTGTGATTTATTTACATATATACAGTCTGCGCCAATCAGAGGCATATACGCAGCATATTTGTAGGAAGTTAATACATGTGTAGGATGTTAATAAACAAGAAGGGAGACAAAATGTTGACACAGAACTATAGAGGGATATCTCTACAACGCACGTGCTATGAAATAAGAGCAAGAATTATACTGAATAGGCTCATCCCATACACTGAAGAAATAGTAGACAGAGCACTACCAAATATTCACACTAAGACGGATACTAGATAATAACTGGGAGCACAGTCAGGATACCTTCTGTATGTTTATAAAATTAACGAAGCACATGACAGCATACTGAGAGAGGAGATGTGGAGGATAATGACAGAGTGTTGGATATCGGACAAGCTGATAAAGCCACCTAAAATGTGTGTCATGGAAACAAAGTGTAGAGTGAAATTACAGGGGGAGTCCTCAGAAACATTTGAGGTAAAAACAGGAGCGAGAGAGAGGAATATATTTTATCACCAACCCTGTTCAATTTGGCACTCAACAACACCCTGAGAAAAGTAACTCAAGAACCTGCAGGAGTCACCATAGGGAAAAAGATAAATGTTCTGGATTTCGCGGATGATATTGTGGTGATAGGAAAGCTTTCGCGGATGATATTGTGGTGATAGGAAAGAGCATGGAAGACCTGGAGGAAAGGGGAACTGTACTCATGGAAGAAGCTAAGAAAGCTGGTCTAAGTATAAATCAAAATAAAACAAAGTCCATGACAATAGGGAGAAGAGCTCAGCTATAATCAAACCATCTAACAATCAGGAACCTAACACTACGGAAGACAGACACATTCATATACCTACGTGTCAACATCAACCAACAAGACCTTATAGAGCAAGAGATCTTAACGAGAATTCATGCCGGAGGAAGATCTCTAGCAGCTATACATAACATCATAAGGTCTAAATTACTTTACAAACAGAAATATATATATGACCATTATGACACCAATAGTGTGCTATGCAAGCAAGACAAAAAAAATAATAAAATAAAATAAAAAACAGAGAAGAAAGTCATCACTTCTGAAAATAAGGTACTGGAAAAAATGTATGGAGCCGTGAAAGAAAACGACCAGTGGGGAATTAGGAAAAACAGAGAACTCAGACAATTATACACGCTGCCTGACATCGTAGCGAGTGTGAAAACTAAAAGACTTAAGTGGTACAGACATGTGAGGAGGAGAAGAGAGAACATGGTAATAAAGGCAGTGATGGATGGAGGAGTGGAGAGAACGATACCACTAGGACGACCGAGAACGATATGGAAGCATATTACCAAGGGAAACAGGCAGCTGAAGATACAGCTGACAGGAAGATGTGGAAGGCTGGAATGAGTGAGGCCAAGGATTGGCTGCGGTTTGTGTGGCCGGGATAAGTAATGCAAGTTAATTACTATCGTCATCACTGCACTGCTCCTGCCAGTTTTTTCTCTCTCAGTTGAAGAAAACGAACCTGCAACCATCTGTAACAATTCATTTAGAAAATAAACTGTACTGGACTGCCGTGACAACAA
Organism: Schistocerca cancellata; assembly: GCF_023864275.1. Lineage (NCBI taxonomy): Eukaryota > Metazoa > Arthropoda > Insecta > Orthoptera > Acrididae > Schistocerca > Schistocerca cancellata. Next base: position 608,065,899 of record NC_064627.1, read on the forward strand.
AGATGAGTGTTGTATGTAATACATAAAACCGCATAGTGAACGTTTTATGCGTTTGTCAGTGTTTGTACAGCGATTTTGATTGTACGTCGATGAGTAATGATTATGAGAATAAACATTAGTGTATCGAGATAAAAATCTGAACTGCCTGTGCGTTTGTCAATGTTTGTACAGCGATTCTGATTGTGTGTCGACGAGTAATGATTATGAGAATAAATGTTAGTATATCGAGATAAAAATCTGAACTGCCTGTATGGAAGTTTTTGGAGGTATCATATTGGGGACAAACAAAAGTCATTTCTTTCACATTACATCAAAGTTACATCATGTGCATCACTGGGTCTATCTCATTTATCGAATATGACACAGCCATACATTGTGTGTGTGTGTGTGTGTGTGTGTGTGTGTGTGTGTGAGAGAGAGAGAGAGAGAGAGAGAGAGAGAGAGAGAGAGAGAGAGAAAGGGGTGGGAGAAACTCGGTCCTGTTTTCCCACTCTGTTGAAGCAACTTCGTTCCCCAGAGGTATAAAGAACAGAAAGCAGGTGACTAGAGAGCAGCTACGGCTAGAATGCCTGCTGCAGCGACACCGCAGCTTGCAGAGCAACACGTAAACACGAGTCAACAATAATCGAGCCAGATGGCTGCTGGTTGCGTGAGGAGCAGCGCAGTGTGACGCTTGCTCAGCGATAACACTCTGATCCTTTACCAACGATCTCGCATGATAAACAGCAGGCAACATCCACAGCCAAGATGTTTTTATAAAGTGTAGTGCCCGAACCGGAAGCTCAGTGCTACCAGCGGGAGAATGCAGTAGGCGTACTTAAAAGGTAAGAGAGATGCGAATTCCAATCCCTATATTTGAAGCGAATCAAGCCTGCTATAGTTACCTGTGAAATGTGAACTTGGAGTCCTTAATATTTACAACATGTATGAGTCTAGCTGAATATCTTTTACTACAAATTATGGTATGTTGAGCGGCTTGAACCTGAAGAATGCCTTCTGCAGGATGTGCCCTTAGTATTCCCTCACTTGACGTAGCTCCACTGCCCGATTTACAGCTTCAACCTGCAACTGAAACTTACTCCTATTCACTTTGCATGCCTTGCTGCTCTGTGATAGGGGGTATTTGCAGAGTGAGTAAAGTTACACTGTGGGATTTTGTTAACATACAGAAATATCCAACACAAAGGGTACTTTCACACATGTATAATATTCCACTTCTTTAACAACACCGAAGCGATAGGACAGTCATTTTCTCCACTTTCTCTCTATCCTGGAGATCGAGGAAGTCTATATGGTACCTAAGATATTACCACGCATTCGGAAGAATCGGTGTTCAAATTCATTCCGTGCCATTCTGGTTTCCTATAATGAAGAAGAACATAGAAAGTCAGAAATAAATTTCTTTAGTGTGTTGTCGAGAGACAAAAAGTAGTGTCTTCGTAAGGTAAGAGGTGGATTTCTGCACTTAAAAATAGCAGAAAATATACTGCATAAGAAAACCGGCTCATTTTTATCGATTCTATTCGAAGTAACACCAGAAGAATATGTTTCATATGTGGATAATCCTTTTGATCTTGTCCTCTCGTTTTATTAGATCATTAATAGACAAGAGAATGACATACACATTTCACGAGCCTATATGTCTTGGAGCCAACATTACAGGCGTTATTTTCTATCACCTCTTAAATATCCTCGCAATAAAAACCAATCACAGTTGCGGATGCGTGCTCTCTGAGCAGAATTGTAAGGACAGAATGTGGCTACTTCACACACAATTGTAGGCCTAGTTTGACGTATCCTATGAACTTCTATCACTGATGCTCTAAAGTAACAGCCTTTCATTCAAAACGGAGCTAAGTCGGAAAAGGTTATGCCTTAGGAATCTAGGCCAAAGGTTCTTATTGCACTGACCGAGCGAGGTGGCGCAGTGATTAGCACATTGGACTCACATTCGGGAGGGCGACGGTTCAAACCTGAGTCCGGCCATTCTGATTTAGGTTTTCCGTGATTCCCCTGAATTGGTGCAGGCAAATGCTGGGATGGTTCCTTTGAAAGGGCACGGTTGACATCCTTCGATAACCCGATGGGACCGATGACTTCGCGGTTTGCTCCCCTCCCCCAAATCAACCAACCAACCTTCATTCATATTACAGCACAGCAGATGCATCCCAAATGTAGAGTCGGAGAGGTGTATTGACGGTATATGCGCGGAAGAATACTGGAAATGGTGATTAAGAGGAAACGAAGGAGTAATTGGTATGCAGTTTAGACGAAAATGTTGATTAAAGCAAGAGGAGAAAGTGAGTTTGACATGTCATCGCTCGACCTCAAACAAGGAAGCTTGCTTTAAGATGGCCTCCTGTTTCTAGACTTTTGTTTTCCCTTTTCTAATATGCTAGCTATCGCTCAACGTAAGTTTTTAACCCTATGCTGCCATCTAGCCGTGCGTTGCACATTCACAAAGACACATTTACACGAGCGTGCACGGCTCATATATTTCGATATTGTCATACTTTTATAATCGATTCATAGAACACGAAAAGTAACGCCGCAGTTAAAAATGCACGCCCTAGCTGGGGAAGTGACTCGAACGCCGAACCGCCAGTCAACGAAGCAGCGACGCTGCCTCACCGGAGCGGACTTCGCGCCACGCCTTGTCTTGACAGATCAGCGGCCTATCGAACACTGATAGCGTCATCTGTCGCCACAGACCAGCGTGGCCTGTTTTCTTCTGTCGAACAGTTCGCCTTGAGGCGCGGTCGATAAGATACGTCCCGAACGGAATCTGAAGGCGGTGTCGCCTCGCCGTTTGCGTGTCCAACCCAGCGATAGCTGTCAGCTGAAAGACACGTGCGCTGCCACGCAGGTGAGTGATTTCGCTGGTCTCTCATCAGCTGTGACAGTCTAGAATTTGAATCAAATTACCACGTTGTATGAGTCTCTTTGTCCTGAAAGCCAACTTTGAGAATTGGATCAATATACGAAAATTTTCGTGAAAGTAATGACATTGGTGTAGCTTATATTCCAACATGTATTACTTCTAATCATTTTTTGTGCGATTAAAAAGTTACGGAGGACGCATCTTAGCAGTGATGAGTCAAGGGAGGTATTTATTTGCGCTACTCTAACCGACATAAGGATGTAACTGATGATAGAACTTATTTTTCCAGCGGCCATTAAACCTTAGAAACAGGCTCCTGCCCACGGCATTCATTCAAGCAGGAAAAATTGCCCGGCTTCGGTAGCCTTATCCAAAAACCATGTTGTTGATTTTCCATCGATTGCGAGTCGTAATTCACGCATTATAGGTAGGCAAATAATGAACTTAGTCAATGTGACAAGTAACATCGTGTACATTACAGTTCAGCAACTAGCTTCTTTTCAGCATCAACATTCCGCCTCTCATTAGTTATCATTGTGCTCCAGAGAAGATTTATATAAGCGCTTACTTTTACGTATATAAATTTCCAATTATCTCAGCTAATTTTCGGAGAACAAAGTTGCATGAACACTAAGGGTCTTGAAAATACCAAAAAATTCTAATACGTTTCAGTGCTCGCTGACGAGTTAGACCAGGACGGTGCTTTGCAGCATGACCGCCAACAGGAAACATTCTAGACCGGTACAGTCAGTACGTCCATAGGCTGGCCACGCCTGTTGTCAACAAATCGGACATTATTTTAAGAACTGCATTACGAAATACAATGTTGTAACCACACATTTTATTAGAGACGACACATTTCGGTTTACGTCGGACAATCATGGGGTCCAAAAACCATGGCAGCTATGCATTTTCGTAATTTCAAAAAGTTGTCAGATGTACATCGTTTCGTTTAGCTGTATTCGTATACAGACACCCACTTCCCGAACGTGGGCAGAAACGATTCAAAATACTGATGGTCAAAGCACTCTTAGATTTTATATCGCATAAATTATGAGGCTGCTAAAATTGTTAGAACTTTTTCTATTATAGCTCTTAAATCAAATGCATGACACACTTAGCTCTCAAATTTTCGTGGAAATACAAATACCCATTTCGCAGAATTGCAATTTCTTGGAAGTTATGCGAAAATGTAAGCACCGATGTAAACAAATTATAAGGATTTAAAAGCTTTGATAATGATGGTGATAATGACGACGATGATAAGAGTCCGCAGCTCGTGGTCGTGCGGTAGCGTTCTCGCTTCCCACGCCCGGGTTCCCGGGTTCGATTCCCGGTGGGGTCAGGGATTTTCTCTGCCTCGTGATGACTGGGTGTTGTGTGATGTCCTTGGGTTAGTTAGGTTTAAGTAGTTCTAAGTTCTAGGGGACTGATGACCATAGATGTTAAGTCGCATAGTGCTCAGAGCCATTTGAACCAATTTGATGACAACAAACGCAGCATTTTCTTCGTAACCAGACGTAACGTACTTGTTCGTGAATGAAATCGCGAACGCCAGCACAGGACAAAAAATTTGATGTTCAAAACAGAGCAATGTGCTCTAAAAATATTTCTCAGACACTACTTTCCAAGTGTAAAGACGTAGAATTAGTCTTGTAGATTCAGGAAACGTGGAACCTCGTACCAGTTGTATCTCTTTTGTCTGCTGTTCCATTATGGCATGGAGCGAGGGAAAAATAGCTGCTTGTACGCCTATGTACACACCCTATGATCTCTATAAGAGACATGTACAGAACTACCAAACTTTCTTTTAACGAATCGAAGTTTCCCTGTCGCATTCAGTACAACTGATTTCATATCGCTTCTTAGTATTATCATTCAAAATTTTAAGCTTTGATAGACACCACATTTACTCAACTATTTTATGACGGGATGCTATAGAGTTTAAGCATTAATCCCCATTAAAATAGCTGCCACTCGCCAGTAAGTAGGAATGCTTTCTAAGTCGCTCATGTCCCTGATGATCCATTGCTAAATCGGAGCTGCTGCTTCTCATTAACAGACGCGTCTTCTAAATTGCGTTCACGTGTCTGAGTGCACCCCTTTCCAGTACTCCTAAGTATAAATCTTTGCAGCTCGGGTACCGAAACCGATCTTTCGTGTGGTAATCAGAAACGCTGAGTGCTCAGCTGTAGAACCCGGTTCTGTTCTGGATAAACAGAGTAATTAAGAGTGGGCGGACGTCGTCCTCATTTTCGGTAAGATATCGCAGAGTGTTTGTGAGGTGAGTGGAGTGGGTAAGTGAAGAGAAGCGAGCTGGTGACCAGTCTGTCTAGATTCGAAAAGCAACGCCACAGTGGAGTTGGTCACTGAGGAAGGATTTACAGCAAGCAGTGCTGCGTGTGTATTAAATTGACTCCATTACCCTTTACCGAATTAGTGTGCTATACCACCCATCTACGGAATGTGCACATCTAGTTTCGCAAGTAAATCTTGCCTGGATATTTACTGTCAATATTCGAATTTTTTTTCTCTTAGGTGTGGCTACTGAATTCGTGTCTTGCACATGAGAATACAGCAAAATCAATACCTATCTGATGGGAACCAGTATCATGATTATTTCGGTAGCTACGCTTAGCAGTATCTGAGAGCAAATATCAGATCTCCTGTTCGCATTATGTAGTAAAACTATGGTTGTGAAAACACACACAATCGATGAAATGTAATAAAATGAATTTCATAACATAGTGACTCTTTGCTGCAAATCCTTCATCGGTAATATGCGTTATGGAAAAAAACAAGCGTTATTATTCTTTCACCCGTTTCAATTTGAGTCTACAGCATGACGAAAGGAATCAGTGGTAAAAATTATTGATAATTACTCCCGAATACATCTTGTAATTGAAAAGTGAAAAGTGGTAAATGTCTTCTGGAGCATCTGTCAGAACTCAACGTCACTGCGGTGATTTCAATTTTCACTAAGCATCGACACATTACCACTGAGCTTCATGTGAAATCAGGCATCAGCTTAAAAAAGAATTCCATCACAAACCACGGGATGAGTGTGAAGGGTAGAGCTTTGTAGCAAATGTGCGCTTTCGTGAGACTGTACTAACATCCGAGGTAGGGCCAAGTTTTAAATACCACGTCCAACCGTCTAACCATCAATACTGTCTCCCGTGGTTTTTCTAAAGGCCAGAATGGGTGCTCTGCATAGCGCACGGCCGATTCTCTTCGTTCTAAGAGATTATGCACCGCCTCTAATAACCAGGTTGTCCTGGGGGCTGTAAATCCTTTTCTTAGCATCGGTTGACCTGCCATTTTCTACTAATTTGAGTCTGCTAATATCAGGGAGAGTTTAGCTCCAGAAGAGTGGCCATGTCATAACAAAATCAAATTTCACTGCACGCCACGAAAGCATTGCTGCTTTCCCGTAGTAAATATAGGGCCAGAGCTTAATAAAAGTAAACAAAATACACGAACACTATTATCAGACAAGCGTATACTTGTCTTCGCATCAGCATAATGCAATTGATAATATGTATCACATAATCTTTGATCATATAATCATTACATACACCTAAACAATTTCTAAATGTACATTTGAATATAAGCTTTGCTCGACTGCCACAAAAGCGCAGTCTTTAGTGACGAATGGTTGGAACATCATTTTTACGATCAGTAAATCATAATCTATTCTTTCGATCTCTTAGAGTATAAATCTTGGCGGAAATAATTGTTTTTGAATTCCTGGAAGTGCAAAATATGTGCTTTATCCCACAAAAAGTTATCGGTTTTACATTTCCTATAACAAATCATCAGCTTTTCCTCGTTTTTCAGTGTACATGTTTTCCAGCTTTACTGTTAAGTTTGACTTACGTGTTCGACTGCAAATTCCTCCATGAATATGGGTTGATACACTTGATCTTTACATGTTTAAACTGATTTTTGTAATACTTGTTCGTGGCTCCCCCATAGCGTCTTATATAGAAGTAGTTGCGTTGACAAACAGCATGGTAACACTCATGCAACGAGAACGTAATCATCTCGGCTGGTTTTCAATAAAGGTAATAAGGACGGATAACTGGAGGTTCACTCCTAATCTAAGATGTGATTATTATATAGGGAGAAAGCGCTCGGATGGGCAAGAATGGGAAGCAACATCGATAGCTGTCCGCTACACATTTCCAAATTTCTCTTTGGTTTTCTTGACTGCTTGTTCAGTATAGAGACTGAATGACATACGGAAGATGCAAAAAACCTGCCTCACTCCCATCGTGTCCCTTTCACGCCTTTCGATTCCTATTATTACACTCTCGCTTCTGCACAAGCTGTAAATAATCTTTTACTCCCTACAACCTTCAGAACTCCAAAGAGGGAATTGCAGCCAACACTGTCAAAAGCTTTCTCTAAGTCTACAAATGCTATAAACGTAAGATTTCATTTCTTCATTCTATCTTCTAAGACAAATCGTAGGGCCACGTGTTCCTATATATCTCCGTACCTCAAACTGAATTTCCTCGAGGTCGGCTTCTACCAGTTTTTTCATTATTCTGCAAATAATTCGTGTCAGTGTTTTGCTAGATGACTTATTAAACTGTAGTGATCACATCTGTCAGTACCTGTCTTCTTTGGGATTGAAATTAGTACATTATTCCTGAATTCTGAAGGTATTTCGCCTGTCTGGTATATCTACCACACCAGGTGGAATAGTTTTTTCACGACTCTCTCCCCACATGATCTCAACAATCCTAAATTGTTAAGGCAGCATCATGTCTCCCATCTCATCTTCATCTACTTCCTCTACCCTACCTATAGTATTGACTTAAATTTCATGGCTTTGTAGACTCCCTCCGTATGTTCCTTCCACCTTTCCCTTCTTTGCTTAGTACTGGCTTAGAATCCGTGCTCTTTGATATCCATACAGTTGCTTCTCTTTTCTCCAAAGGTTATTTTAATCTTCCTATAGGCGGTATCAGATTTTCTCTTTGTTACAAATGCTACTACAGCCTTGCATTTCATCGTCTAGTGATGACTTACTGACTAGTACATTGTTAAGTTTAAAGCTGTTGCAGATGTCGAAAAAATGATATTAATAGAAAGTGCAAAATGGCTAAACAGGAATGGCTACAGGACAAATTATTGTCTTAGTATAGAACGGAGGGAGAAAGATGTTTGCAGGTCAGGCTGCAAATCCAGAGCGGTTAGAAGCAAATTCAGAAAGACAAACTTTCATTGGCGACAGGTTGATTGCTTGGATCAGCACCAAACACTGTCACGGGGCACCTAGGAGGCGTGGATTTTGGGACTCAGTAGTTTACTCGCAGGAGACTCAAGGACGTAGACGTCATTTTCTGAGTCCCTGGGTAGAGGGCTAACGGAAATAGTAATCACTAGCAGCAGTGTGAAGTACAAACTTAGAGAGCAGCACTCCAAATGGACGGACAGACTGACTTCGTTTACCTGAGGCTGGCGACGAGAGACACGAAGCTGGTATCCAAACGGTCTGAGAACTCCTTCGAATACAAAAATCTAGGGTTTTTTAAAAAGTTAGAGCGGAGCGCCATTTGTCGCTTTCTAAAGCCGGCTCGCCAGTCTACCAGCCTTTTACAGACGTCCGCCAATCTGACATGGGAGTCTGCACCTTCCTAGTACTTCTTGCCAATCACGTTGAGGTGCATCCCCTCCTCCAATTTTGTAGATGTGGATGTTCCTGGCCTTTACATTACCAAACTCAAAGTTTGGTAGCAACAACGTCCAGCTGATAGCTGAATGTCATTACCCATCTTATTGTGGCTAATAAATGTTTTACATGATTTGGTCCCACCCTGATGGCTCTCGTGAGATCGAACCGCCGTTCCAGCAGTTCTGTTCACTTCCAAGATCGGAAATCAGACACAATGTAGGCAGGAGGCAAAAATGTTAGCGTTTGTCACCATAGGTAAACAAACAGTAATGGTAGATGCCTGCTAACTTGATAATGCTCGGGGCAGTTATCAGAGGGCAGGAGTTTCACTTCAGAGAATTAACTGGTAAATTCATAAACCACCTAGACTCTGCCGAAAGGGGTCACAGTAGAAGAGGGTCTCAAACAGGCAAGTTGTAGCACAGGCAGCAAGCTTTATACTTACTTCTGAGAACAGTAAAGTCAGTGGATTTACTAAGGTTAGTTAGATTGGAAATGAGTAAAACTGATGGAACAGTTGTACCCAATCACGAGAGCACACAGGGCTTTCAGCTGAACGTTGTTACTACCAAACTTGGAGTTTATAAATGTAAAGGCGATCTACAGAGTGGGGGGAGGGAAAGGACCTGAACTTAGTTGGCCGGAGGCAGGCACCGATGATGTGCAGAGCCCCACGTCAGAATGGCCGATGTATGTAAAGTGCCAGTGGATTGACAGGTCGACTACACAAAGGAAAAAATAGAGCGCCGCCATAATGTTTTAAAAACACAGCATTTTTTTTATTCAGAGGAGTTCAGTTACACCTTTGGAATGACAACTACGTATCGCTCGTCGCCAACCTCGGGTAAGCTCCGAGTAAGTATGTCATCTCAGTTGGAGTGCTGTTCTCAATGTTCGCACTTGACACTACCGTTAATGATGGCTCCTTCAGTTAGCTCTCACTCCACGAACCCAGCCACAAACTTCTGTTGTGCAATCATTTTCATCCTTTGCTTTTCTTGTCCTTAGAATTATCCTGTAGTGTGGTAGTTAATCTGAGGAAAATAACTTTGTTCAGTCCCTTGAGTCTCCTGAGAGTATCCTCTCACGTCCCAAAATCCGCGCCTCTCGTAGGTGCCATGTGACTGTGTTTGGTGCTGATCCAAGCAGCCATCATTGGAAGTTTGTCTTTCTGCATTTGCACCTAACCGACAGAGAGTTGAAGACTGACCTGAAAGTCACTTTTTCCCCTCCATCCCATGCAAGGACACAACAGTTGGTCCTGTAGTCATCCCTGCTTAGCCATTTTGCACTTCGTCAGTTTCATTTTTCAGACTTCTGTATTTCATTTCGCCTAATTCACTTGCAGTTTTTTTTTTGTAATTTCTCCTATTGTCAATTACATTCAATATCTCACGCATTACCCAAGCATTTACACTGTGTTACCTTTTTCTGCTCATTTGATCTTCTGATATCTTCACTATTTACTCTCTGAGGGCCACTCAGTCGTCTTCAATTGTGTTCCTTAGCCCTGTTTGTCAGCCGTTGCCTAAGGCTTGCTTTGAAATTCTCAACAGCTTCCGATTCTTTAAACTTATCCGATTTCTAACCTTTCTGCAGTTTCTTCTGTTTGAATCTGAAGTCAGTCCACGTCTGTCCTCAGAAAAGTCGAGTTCAAAATCTGGTTTCCAATTCCCTGTCTTAACGTTACGCAGTCTATCTGAAACTCTACTGTCTCCATGCATCTTCCGATATATTTCAATCTCTCCATCATTTGCGGAGCTAGTTGGTATGTAAACTTGTACTTATGTGATGGGTTCTGGTTTTGAATCTTGATTACGGTCGAGCGTTCACTGAGCTGTTTATAGTTGACCCTCTGCATTAAAAATTTCTTATTCGTTATTAGACCTGCACCTGCATGGTTTGTGTTTAGAATACTGCGTTCATCTGACAAGTCCTGTTCTTCGTGCCATTGCACTTCACTAATACCCATTATAAACACATGAAAAAAAGTTTTACATCACCTCGGTTCCGAGAGTTCCGGAACCTGGACAGAAAATTGGAATAGAGATCAACATAAACATCATTTCCGCCCTTTTTATTACTCATGAAAACTACACATTGCATGTTGTACCACCATAAGGCGAGACCTTCAGAGGTGGTGGTCCAAATTGCTGTACACGCCGGTTACTCTAACACCCAGTAGCACGTCCTCTTGCATTGATGCATGCCTGTATTCAAAAATGGTTCAAATGGCTCTAGGCACTACGGGACTTAACATCTGAGATCATCAGTCCCCTAGACTTAGAACTACTTAAACTCAACTAATCTAAGGACATCACACACATTCATGCCCGAGGCAGGATTCGGACGTGCGACCGTAGCAGCCGCATGGCGTCTGTATTCGTCGTGGAATACTATCCACAAGTTCATTAAGGTTTTGTTGGTCCAGATTGTCCCACTCCTTAACGGCGATTCGGCGTAGATCCCTCAGAGTGGTTGGTTGGGTAACAACGTCCATAAACGGCCCTTTGCAATCTATCCCAGACATGTTCGATAGGGTTCATGTCTGGAGATGCTGGCCATTCTAGTCGAGCGATGTCGTTATCCTGAAGGAAGTCATTCACAAGATGTGCAAGACGTGGTGCGAATTGTCGTCCATGAAGACGAATGCCTCGCCAGTATGCTGCCGATATGGTTGTACTATCGGTCGAAGGATGGCATTCACGTATCGTACAGCCATCACCACCAGTGGCGTACGTAGGCCCAACATAGTGCCACCCCAAAATAGCAGGGAACCTCCACCTTGCTGCACTCGCTGGACAGTGTGCTAAGGCTTTCAGCCTGGCCGGGTTGCCTCCAAATACGTCTCCGACGATTGTCTGGTTGAAGGCATATGCGACACTTATCGGTGAAGAGAACGTGATGCCAATCTTGAGCTGTCCATCCAGCATGTTGTTGGGCCCCTCTGTACCGTGCTGCATGGTGTCGTGGTTGCAAGATGTACCTCTCCATGGACATCGGGATTGAAGTTGCGCATCATGCAGCGTATTTCGCACAGTTTGAGTCGTAACATGACGTCCTGTAGCTGCACGAAAAGCATTACTCAACATGGGGGCGTTGCTGTCAGGGTTCCTCCGAGCCATAATCCGTAGGTAGCAGTCATCCACTGCAGTAGTAACCCTTGGGCGGCCTGAGCGAGGCATGTCATCGGCAGTTAATGTCCCTCTGTATCTCCTGCATGCCCGAACAACATCGCTTTGGTTCACTCAGAGACGCCTGGACACTTCCTTTGTTGAGGGCCCTTCGCCCTTCCTGGCATAAAGTAACAATGCGGACGCGATCGGACCGCGGTATTGACCGTCGAAGCATGGTTGAACTGCAGACATTAGCCATGTACCTCCTTCCTGGTGGAATGACTAGAACTGATCGGTTGTCGGACCCCCTCCGTCTAATAGACGCTGCTCATGCATGGTTGTTTACATATTTGGCCAGGTTTAGTGACATCTCTGAACAGTCAAAGGGACCGTTTCTGTGATACAATATCCAGTCAACGTCTTTCTTCCAGAGTTCTGGGAACCGGGGTGATGCAAAACTTCTTTTGATGTGTGTATTTAAATTCAACCAATCTATTTCCCCCTTTCAAAATTTTCTAATCTACACCGAGCGAGGTGGCGCAGTGGTTAGCACACTGGACTCGCATGTAGAAGGACGGCGGTTCTATCTCGCGTCCGGCCATCCTGATTTAGGTTTACCGTGATTTCCCTAAATCGCTCCAGGCAAATGCCAGGATGGTTCCTTTGAAAGGGCACGGCTGACTTCCTTCCCCGTCCTTCCCTAATCCGATGAGACCGATGACCTCGCTGCTTGGTCTCTTCCCCCAAACAATCCAATCCAATTCTAACCTACCTGTCTACGGTATCTCACCTACCTCGCTCTGACCCTTAGAAGAGTTGTTTTGTTTTTTTCCTGATGACTTCCTCCTGAGTAATCCCCGCAGATCCAACTGAAGAACTGTTTAACCTACGAAATATTTTACGCAGGACGATGCCATCATCATTAGGCCATATAGTAGAAGCAGTGAAGAAATCAAAAGATTCTGAACGACATTGCATTAGTTGTAGCAAACTACTACTATATAGGAAGCAAGATTACGCTGGTCGAAGCAAGAAGGAAGTAAATTGGCACAAACAAAACTTTCGACAGTAACAGCTATACTGCTATCAGATATTGACATGGAACTAAGAAAGAAGAGCCTTTAAATAAACGTCTTTAACTAGCATTGTTTGAGGGTGAAACGTGGACCACTGGAGATCCGAAAAAAGAGAAGTAACTGGAAGAATCTGTAATGTGCTTATACTGAAAAATGTTAAAAAGTGTGGCGATAAATTAGGAAATTAAAAATAAAAATAATAAGCGAGGCCCGCTCGGACAGCCGCGCACGTTATCACGCCGCTTCCGGGGTACGGGAAGACGCGCCGGCCCGGATTGACTCCAGCCGGCGGATTAATGACAGGGACCGATGTGGCGGGCAGCCTGGATGTTTTTAGGCGGTTTTCCACATCCTGGCTATTTTGATTTGTCTCCCGTGGTCTTGGAAAATTGAGGGTGATTTCAACAAAGCAACGGCTGACCACCTGGCCTCTCCTATTAAAAGCCGTTGGGAGTCACAATGGCTAGAAGGGTCTGAAAACAGGCAAAACAAGCTGTGAAATCAAATTTCTGGTGGAGGCAACCTTCCATCAGGTCAGAGAGACGGGAAGAAGTGTCAGTCCCACGCATTCCGTGCGGCTCATTGCCCTACGGCCATGGCTTTTAGTCCAGCATCCAGAGGACAACCCCCTCTCCAGTTTGTGGAGCTTGTGCAACGTATGTTTCAATACATCGCATTTTAACACTGTATGTTTTATATTCTGACGAGATGGCAGCAGTAAATATAAGTGTGAGATGCCTTCTATTTTAACTGAAACCATAGTTCGAACAATGGAACGAATCCAAACCCTCCTTTTGTGGAGGAAATAAAAAAACTTTCCTCTTCTTATTTTGAATTGTCCGTACCACATATCTGAGAGATTCTTTACATTAACCTCCTACCTCAGTACCTTGCGAAGACTAATTGGATTGTGCTAAAGGACGTATGAAGGTCTTAAGAACCGATGATTTATTACCTTGTTGAAACTGATAATGAAATAGATATTAAAAGTTATTACTACAACATCAGAAATAGTTATTTTCACAAAACATTCATAATACAACACGCACAGGTAATGACTATACTACTCAAAGGTTTTGAAAGCATTATCTATGAAACATACTCTGGAAATCATTACTGTCCTTCGCTTCCACAGTCTTCTACAGTGGCTGTTGCTGGTCACAACACCTCATAAATGGGGCTGTACTGGACTGTCTGTAACTATCTTGCGTACATCCTGGATCTGGTCTCGTATTGGAATTTTTCCATTACACAAAGTTTGTTGGAATATGTGGCATCTTTGTTTTGGAATTTCTTTTTCCTTGAACTTAGGACTCTAGTGCTGGAAGTTAGGATATTTGCAGCAGAGATTTGAGTGAAATTGAATTCTGTCTTCCTTGAGGGTTGAACCATATCTATGTATTGCTGTGATGTGTAAACTGTCTAGTCGTCTGATTTCGTTTTCGCAGTCCCACACTGGTAAAAGAGTGCCCTCCCAATGGGTAGTACAGAAAAATCTTTGTAAATCGCCCACTAGCAACCTATGCAAGAAGAAAGCCCATAGAAGGATTGCGGTTTTGACTTCCGCAGGCGTCAATGAAACTACGAAGTTCTTTAATCTCAGGGTCCACGTTTACTCTCTGCCATAGCATGCTACGTACATTGCAAGGTCCATGTTTAGCTTCCTCTTCCGGATCAGCACACAAATTGGCAGAATCCGTTTTCATATCGTCTATGCAGAATACATAGAACCAGAGTTTTATCAGATAAAACATCTCCTGGGTGGTCAAAACTCGGAATATCCGTGGCATTCGACAAGTCACCCGTGCCCGCCGGGGCAAATCAGGGAATTCCTCCGAACCCTCGAACCAGTGTCCCACGGAAATCTGTCCACTCCTGCTCTCTCTAAAATTCTTCTAAAACTCTCCCTACCAATGCAAAGACTGCGTTAAATTCTGACCAACCAAGATGTTAGTAACAAAACTGCTTAAACTCCCCTACTACCAAAAATTTTATTAACCAGTCAGTAGTTTGTGCGTCTGCGGGCACGGTTTCTAGAAGTTAAACGCCGAATTCCCATTCTTCGAGGATGTAAAAATTTTAGGTGATCGGAGATTCTCCAGCGACTCTCATTATCTGAAAGCGGCCTGGTACTTCTCACTCTCTGGTAATTTCTTATGACCAGCAAATGGTTTGTCATTCCTCGCTGTCAACAACTCGAGAGAACGTTCACTCTGCAAAGACGCCGTCTCTGGTAGTCGCAACTAAAATGAACTCCGCTATTTCTTTCACCATGAAAAAACCAACGGCTTATCTGTGGGTGGCATCCGAGTCTTACTTTCCAGGAAGTCCTCTCTCCCACAGCAAATAAACTCCATAGATTGGTGCTCTAGCCACATAACTTTGACTTAGAAATGGGTAGTTATCTGTACAAGCACACGTTTTTCGTTACAACTCATTATACCGTCACTTTAAGGTAGAGATGATGATCCGCATGCTAAGTTAACCAGTATATTCAGAGAAAGCAATTGCGACCTCTCGCAGTCAGCGTAGAGCCAACAAAAGCGGCCATCCGCCTATCTGCCTTGTACGTGCCCCAGTAACCTGCTGAGGAATACGTATGGGAGGGAACCGGACGTCGTGTCCGCCCCCCCCTCCCCCCCCCCCCCCCCACACACACACACACACACACACACACACACACACACACACGAGCTACCTTGGGGGCCGCCCATCCCCATCTGTCCTTTTCTGAGCTTATTATGCCTCCCAGACACGCACAGTTACAGAAATTTTGCACCTTTGAAAACTAGCCAAAGGGATGGAAAATGAAAACAGAAAGTAACGGCTAAATATTCAGTCATTGAGGTATCCACATGTCTCACATCTGTCAGTGGATTAAAGAAAAGAAAAAAATGTAAATATGAACTGGGGCAGTCCCAAATAGACAGACACTTTTCAGTACCTGGACCCCAATGAACTTTCAACAGAATCATAAAGTGAAGGTATAATCGAAGTGAGAAGTTTGTTGAATTGGGGCGGGGGGGGGGGGGGGGGGATGATGGTGAACCGGAAAATAATATACTGTGATGCTTACCTTTAGTACACCTGCTTTACCTGAATACATTAAGGCTGGTTACTTACGTCAGAGTCCATCCGAATGTCCCCTATCCGATGCACTGATGACAGTGCCAGAGATTTGGGTATATCTTCTGTGTGCAAAGAGAAGCCAAACTGTGGAAGGTATGGTTTAGACGCTCGTGATCAAGGCACATTGTACACACTACCACGCTGCAGTGTTAATCTCTCAGCCATACATCCAGTCTGGTCAAAGGCATGTACCATCTATGCATAGGACCAGAAGATTAAAGAGTTTCAGGTCAGGAGACGGTCACCATGCACCGAGCCAAGAGATTTTCAAGCCTTCCCAAACTCCAACGCTTGCAGCCTCGTTCTCTAGGTGACTTCCGCTCCCAAAACAAAATTTGGTTAGAAGATATCCACGTCTACCTCGCTACCGTCTATTCACAGAAAGGCGAAACTATTTGCCATGAGGACCAAATCTAAACAGTACGAGACCAAACACTCTAACTGTAGTGCTTCTGTAACATCTAATGTGGAAGACTGCCTGATGATGAACCCAGATATACGTTTAGATGGTCCATTCAACCCACCGACCCCTCCTCCCAACATTTTGAACACCCCTCCTAAGCTAAAGACTTAGTGATAGTTAAATCCAATGGTTAAAACAGCTTCCGTCCTTCAGCGGAAGGTGAATAGTTACAGGACACAGAATAATTAAAACTGCTTGTACAAGAAAAGCCTACATCCAAGGACTTCACGAGACGTACATCAGTCATGGATAATCCCGTGTTGCAAGGATTTAACCTTCACAGGAAAGATGATTTAAATGGTGAACAAGCAAAGGATTCTGTTCATAAACGAAACACACCAGTTCTCGCGCATCACCCTTATCACTTCGTTACAAGCGACTGCAGTAGCTGCATATGCGCCATTTCGCCTTATACACTGCCCAGTCAATTTAATGTAACCACCTGTCAAAAGGCCGAATTACCACCCTTTACGGTGGGGACTGCTATGAGACGTGCAGAACGAAAGTCAGCGAGGTTCTGGAAGGTACCGAGTGGGATGTGGGGCTATGGAAATTCTTGCTTTGTCAGCTTCATTAGGTTTCTCAGTTGATGGTCCGTGACATGAACAACCTGACTGAAGCGACAGTACAGATTCTCGACTGGTTTAAATCCTGGGTGCCTGGTAGCCAGAGGGCTACAGTAAACTCACCCTCTTCGAACCTGGTCACGTTTTTTACCTTCGTATTGTCTATTCTTTTAACTTTTAAAAGTTACTGCTCTTCTCGCTTTTTAACGCTTTTTCCCTTACCTTTTTTTGGCTTTTTAAATGCTGGTCCCCATTTTGGGTGGAACCTCCACTTCCCACATTTTACAGAACTGTGGGCCGTTTTCGGAAGGACGCCTTAATGTGTTGCATTAACTCTTCAATGTGCGCCATTACCTTTTACACTTACCATTCAAGTGGATCTACCTCTGCACCTGAAATTCAGCGTAGCAGCCAATCTGATGTGGCGGGGTTGTCATGTACCCTCTCGGTGGCAGCCCCCTGACAACACGGGATCGTAATTCTGAAACCTCCCGATGTCAACCAAGGAGTAGGTGCCTATCAATTTCAAGGTACAGGGACTCCGGGCAACAGCTACTGTGCCAGGCGGCCTTTACATTGGCGGGTGGAGAGAGCCTCTAGTCAGTGAACGGCATCAGGGCAGATGATTCGCAATAAAATCGATCGAACTTAACTGTGGCTATACCAACCAGGCTGTCTTAACGATCAGGAAAAATGATTTTAATGCAGAGGTTTATAATGCTATGGCATTTCCGTCTTTGAACATGCCTCAAGTCAAGAGTCTGGTAAGGAGAAACAGGTGGACAGTTAGCCAAGTTCTTGTTTTGTTCCCGAACTGATGGTAGGTCTTTCGCTACAAAGACGCCACTGTTTTTCGTTGAAAATATTGAAGATCGGTTTGAGGAGGTTGCAGCACTCGAAAAGATGCTAAATGGATCTTTGCTGATCAAAACATCGCACGCCAATTGTAACTAACCTGTTTCTACGTTTATTACGTTAAGAGTGGGAATGGAAATGCTTATTGATTGTGAAACTAACGTGAGAATATTAGGGTTGCCACCGACTCTAACCATACAACTAATCAAAGGTTTGACCGAGTCGGAAAATAATTTGATCACAGACCAAAAACTCAAAAATTCGTACGTCGTGATATCGCTCATAGTAGATGCGATGTAATTAATAGAATTTCCCGTGCACTGTCCACGAGAATAAACCATTTAAAGTAAAATAGTACGTCCATGAACACTGTGCAGAAGATCAGCTCCCAGCAACACACCTGAAAATAAGACTTAATGTAAAGCATTTGTTTTAAAATAAAAGGGGAAATTAATCACTGGACCTGTGCGTGAGGAAACGCGTTGTATGAGCTAACAGGAAAGCTACGAGGTGAGTGGCTTAGGTGCAAAAACGTAACCTCGGAATGTAAGAGAAGATTGTGTATAAAATCATTTATTCCTAAGATATGGATGTGAGGCATGTACACAATTCCTGATAACATTAAAGAAAAGCATCGATACATACACCGTTATAATCTACACCTAAAATCATTGGTTTGAGTCATTCATACAACTGCAGTTGCCTGATAACTGATCGCAATAACTCGTGAAACGGTACACGTTTTGCAGTACACCCTCTTGCCACTGTTCTAATGAGGCTACCTGTAATGCATGTGGATGGGCCTCCTATGAGAGCAACCCTTGTGATCAATCCCCTTATGTGTCAGATGTTCAGAACCGCACTCTCCTCGTCCACCGCAATGTTCGGTATTTAAGAGGGAGAAGAAAATTCAAGACAGCATATCTTATCAAGATAAATAGAAAAAGTTTGAAAGACTTCATCTGATTGATACGGTCTCTAATTTTGCGACTGTTGTCACGGTCCATACGCAGTGACAAGGTCTCACACGACACCTGCTGGTCCTGGTCGTATTACAGGGCCTGTCCCACAGTGGGGGGGGGGGGGGGGAGAGGAGGGAGGGAGGGAGGGAGGGAGGGAGGGAGGGATTGTCAGCTCCCACGCCCTCTATACCTGTAGCACCAGTGGTTCCTGCACCATGGGTGCGGCAAGAGATGCCTAGTCATCCTCTGGCGTTGTCAAGGACGAGGACACATGTCTGTCAAGGTGTCCCCCTCTCAAGTACCATCAGCCACAGGTTGTGGGCCCCAAAAAAGTACAGTCCTCTTCGCCCCTGGAAGATAAAATGGGGGTAATCTTCACAGAAATCCGAGTCTCACAATGATAAGCGGACAGGCAGAAATATAAACTACTTTCTGAGGTTTCGGATGTTCAGCTCCCCATCTCTGCAAAGGTCGAGCCTATGCATGTTGACGATGTACCGCACAATCAGGCGGACTGCGACCTGGTAGCAAAGTAATCACAACCATATTTTCTTTCACCACTTTCTCAGACCGACTCCAACGTTCCTTCTATGGAACCGAACTCAGTCATGTACTGACTACTTACTCCGTACTTGTCATAGCACTTCAGGAATCATGACTTGCAGCAACACAGCTATCTGCCCTAAAAAACTACAAACCCTACTGCACCTCTCACATTAATGTCGAACAGACGCCTTGTGGAGGTTTGTACCCTCATACGCTCTTATATTTTCAGTGAACAGTTGGCTGTTGTCACTGAACGGGTAGCTATGGCCGTCAGTTCGGGAAACAATATGTAATGTTTATCTACCCCCCAGACTGAGCTTTACATTATGACGAGCTGTTAGAACAGCTGTCTCCCCCCTTTCCTCTTACAGGGGGCTTTAATGCCCATAATCCTCTGTGGAGCGGCGATACTGTCTCGCAGAGGCCTTGTACTAGAACACTTCCCTTCAGAATTGGATGTGTACCTACTCGACACTGAAGCTGCAGCCCATTTAAGTGTGGCCCACAGAACGTACTCACAGTTTGCAGCATGAGTATGTTAACCCTGATTTAGTGGCGCATCAATGGTGATCTTTGTGAGAGTGGCCATTTTCCCATTGTTCTCTCCATTTCCACTCACAGACGTTTGGAACATGCTCCACATTGATCGCTTCAGAAAGCTGACTGGCAGTCTTTCTCCTCTATAGCCACTTCTGCAGTCAGTTGTGTGACTGATATAGGCATAGTGGTTAGTATTCTACTGATACTACTGCTCTAGTTGCCGCAGAAACGATATTCCTCCAGCTCATTCCGACTGCTGCCAGTGCTATGGTGGTCTGACTATGTAGCCACAGCTATCAGGGAACGCTGCAGGGTGCTTCAGTGTCACAAGCGCCATACCTTAATGAATAATTTAATAGCATTCAAGAGACTCTGGGCGAAAGCGTGGTTTTTATAAAGAAAAGGAAGCAGGATGTTGGGGGCAATTTGTATCATCTATGCGATCCCCCACCCTATCGTTCCAAGTGTGGACTAAACTCTGCCACATCTGCGGCCATCCACCACTCATGGCGGTTCCTGGCCTCCTTGTCAATGGCAACATCTGCACTGATCCCGTGGTATGTGCTGACTGCTTTGCGGCTCACTCCACTAAAGTGGCCGCCTGTGGTAACTACCATCCTCATTTTCTGATCCTGAAATACCTCACCAAACACAGCCCACTATCCTTCCATGCACACGGTTCTGCATCATACAACGTCCCTTTCAGCAGATGGGAGTTTTGCTGCGCTTTGCCAGGGTGTCGAGGTACGACGCCTGGATCTGACAAAATCCACAACCAAATGCTTAAACATCTTCATGCCGACAGCATGACTCATATCCTTGGGCTTTTTAAATGTATTTAGAGGAAAGAATTTCCCTCTCCTGTCCGAAACTGGGAAAGGACCCACATATTTTAACTAAATACTTTCCAATCTCTCTGACAAATAGGCTGTGCAAGCTATTCAAACATATGGTCAACCGCCATGGTGCGTTGAAACTGGAGGGCGTGTATCAAAGTGGCTTTCAGTCTTTCCGGTCCACCACAGATAATCTGGTTCGTCTGGAATCAGCAGAGCGGAATGCTTTCGCACATCTCCAGCATCTGATTGCTGTATTCTTTGACCTACAAAAGGCATAAGATACCACCTGAGATCACATCCTGTCTATACTGCATGGTTGGGGATCCAGAATTTCCTATATCTCCGACTTTTTCGGGTCTAGAGAGGTTCGGCTCTCAGCAACCGATATACACAGGAAACTGGAGTCCCTCAGGAATTCGTTCTTAGCGTAACGCTGTTCGCTACCGCCATCAGTGGTATCGTAAATGCAGTCGGCGCCACAGTTTCCGTGTCGCTGTATGTAGATGATCTTTGCCTGTACTGTGCCTCTGCATCACTGCAGCGCTGAGCGCCAACTTCAGTGAGCTGTCTGGGGGCTACGTGACTGGATCCTGAATCGTGGGTATCAATTTTCTCCTGCAAAATCACGAGTTGTGCATTTTTGCCGACTCCAGACTGAGCACTCACATCCATAAATTTATCTTGGTGACAAGTTACTTGAAGTCCTTGAAACTCTTCAATTCTAGATAACTTGGCTGCCTTAAGTCCACCGGCTCAAGACAACTTTCATGAAGAAGCTAAAACCTCTCCACTTTCTTAGTAACTCCTCATGGGGCGTGGACCGCATGGTTCTTCTGAGATTTTACAAAGCGCTGATTTTATCCCACTTGTACTACATATATGTTGCCTATGGGTCGGCAGCACTATCAGTACCGAGCTTGCTGGATCCTGTTAACCACACTGGCGTGTGGTTAGGGGGCCTTCTGTAAAAGCCCTGTTGACAGCCTCCTGGCGGAAGCCCATGTCCCACTTCTGCGGGTTAGACAACAGCAGTTTCTGGCTAATTACGCAGTAACAATCTGTCAGATGTCTACTCACCCATCTCATACAACTTTGTTACATAGCCAACAGTTCAAACCGTTTGCGCATCGCCCAAAACTGGGTAGATCAGCTGGGATCCGACTCGATTCTCTGCTGAAGGACTTCTGACAGTCTCCTTTAGTCTGTGTTCCTAGGGCTCCCTCTCGACAGCCCCCGTGACCTGTATCCTGTCTTGCAATACGGATGGACCTCTTTTATGATCCCAAGAAGGACGCTGATCCTACCCTTCTCCGACTCCTGTTTCGTTCGATTCTCCATGACTTTCCTGATTCGCTATGCATCCACAGGGATGGATCGAAAGTCAACAACAGGGTTGGTTACGCTTTTGCACATGCAAAGTGACATGAGAAGCACTCTCTGCCAAATGCCTGCAACGTGTACGCTACAGAGTGTACATCAAATCCCTGGCCAGGACGAACTTTGTTGTCCCAAAAGCTTTTCGTCTTCAACATCAAGGACCTACTGGTTGACCCCCTACAGCTCTGGAAAGTCAGTGACCATCTGGACACATAGCCACCTAGCCACTTAGGCATTCCAGGAAATAAATTCATCGACCGCCTAGCCAAAGACCCAACTATAGGAGGTCATCTTGACGTCGGAATACTGGGCATCGACGTGAGACTGCAACTTCATCACAATATTTTGAGGCTACTACGACCCAAAACACGTTAAGAGCGATTAAGGGGTATAGGTCTCTCCAGGCCTCCCGGAAAGATGCTATTTTGTTGTGCTGACTACGCATCGGCCACATGAAACTCACCCATGAGTTCCTTCTCTGTCAGGTGTATCCTCACTGCAGCTGCGGTAGTCTACTAATGATTGCGCGTGTTCTTGCTGAGTGCACCCTGTTGGCCAATCTGGGCACTCTCTCCACTTGCCTACCTCACTACCTCAGATACTTGCTGATGATGAGAAAGCCACTACCAAAGTGTTGCATTTCCTAAGAGAGAGAGCAGATTGTATACTGAACCATGATACTCCTCCACTCTGTATTAGGGGTGGTTGTTTGGGCGGGGGGGGGGGGGCCTTCCCAAGCGGCGGGTACCTTCCTCCCCCTGCAAGCGACTGCTGGTTCGTTTGTCTCCCTCCCCCCCCCCCCCCCCCCATGATGATGCTGAGTTCTCAGTTTCCTTTTACCTATCGTGTTACTTTTACTGTCACGCCCTTTTTTAAACTCATTGACTTGCTTATATGGTTGGAGCAGCCAAGTGCCCACTTTCTTCGATTTTTACCTTTTTACGTGTTTCTCTCATGAAATGAAGTGACTGATGACGACCCAGTAGTTAAGTCCCTTTAAACACACCTCATCATCATCAACAACGTCTAGCTTCTTGTCGCCCCATTACATGGCCTTGTTCAAACTTAGTGACGTGTTGATGATGTGGTCTTTGTTGCCTCAAAGGTGTTCTTGACTAATATCAGCTCACCATGTACAGTCTCAAAAGTAACACCCATTACCGTTACAGCGTGTATTCAAAGAAAACCTGATCTGCATCCTCATAGTGGAGCTACTAGCGCCACTCGTATGAAACTAGCGCAAAATTTGAATAGACATCATCTTTCAGATGTAGAAACACGCCTACCAACGTCTACTTCTGTTGCAGAATTCCTTCTTGGTGTTGTATTTCTTTCCATCTGTGTATTTCTAGGTGAAAAAATGGAGAAATCCTTTGATAGTTTCCATTCCAGTTGGTTCCCTACTAAAAATTCGATGGGTTACGGGCTTATGCCAAAACTGAAACAAAATTGGCGAGTTATTTTTGCTGAATTGTTCATCTTTGCGCATTTGAAAAAGCGTCGTCACCATAAAAGCTACATTTATCTTGTTGACAGGTTTAATTTTGTTATTTTGCCTAAACATAGGATCATTGGGTAAAGTCGCCTTGCAGTAGCTATTGTAATGGTGAAACGTCCCCTTAGAGCAATTATACATATGAAACGTCCACTTAGAACAATTATACATAAGCCTGTGCTTAACCTGACACACAATATTATTTAGCGCAACGCAATCTGACTTTCAATAACCCCTACAAAACAATGGCCCTGACTAACTTTAACCTATACCTTTTACAAATCACTTACCTCACAAAAATCTTCGCTACTCAAGCTACTGCAAAACAGCGAGCGCCACTACTGCCAGCTAAATAAAAGATTCAAACTACTGAAGGTACTAACTACTGATAGGGATAGTTAGCAAATGAAAGATATTAATAGAGAACAAACAATGTATTTACCTTAATATTCATAATTGACATTCAGTCTTACAGATTATCAAAACTCCGCCATCTCTCTCCCCACGTCCACCACTGCTGGCGGTTCACCTCCAACTGCCCAGCGCTACGCGCTGTTCGCATCCAGCTATAGCAGTTCATGACAACAATGGCAGACAACAATGCAAACTAGCCACATACTGCACACAGCACAGCCAGTGATTTTCATACAGAGAGCGCTACGTGGCATTACCCATATAAAAATCTAAACAGCCTACTTACATAGCCCCCATGCTCCCCACAAAAAAATTTTACAAAACGTTTTTGGGCAGTGGCCAATAAAGATTTGATAAAATTTTTCATAATTACAGTAAGAAAGATATCAAATGCACACACTTATTAATACAATGTTGGTCAACAGCTAAAATTTTCTCACAGTCAATAAAGACAGTCCTGATTATTCACCACAGTAAAACTGCCATTTCTTTTATCAAAGTCTGAGCAATAAAAGGCAATGCACACGGAAGTAGTGGATGGCTATGCAGTCTTGAAGAAGTAGTGTTGTCCTTCCAACAGAAAGACAGTGCTGACTCTTGACATGCTGACAGGTAGTGGGCCACAACAGAGCAAACCCACAGCAGAGTCATTCGAAGTTTCGACGAATATTGGTAGGTAGGTCATCACAGAGCAGACCCACTGCAGTCCTGGAAGAGAGTATGGTATTGGTGGGCCACCAGAGGTGTAGACCCACTGTAGTCCTTGTAGAGATGGCCAGCAGCCATCTGTTGCGACTGTGCAGGTGCACAATCACCATTGAAGAGTCTTGCGGATAATAGAGCAAGTCCATAACCACCACTTGTGCACTCACAAAGTTTTTGGAATTGTCCTTAGAACCAGCAATGCTGTTATCCAGTCCCTTGCTGAATTAGTAACACACGTGCAAACACTATCAGTCCCTACTTCTCACATATTGTCCATATACTATGACCAACAGAAATGTGTGCAGTGAGATGGAACTTACAAGTTACTTAATTTGATGAACTGCTGTCAATTACAATTTTATAACATAAGAATACAATGACAAAGGTACAAAATACATAATTAAAAACATAACAATACAGATAACATTTGTAGTAATAGGGGCTTTACAAAAGAATAGAAATAAACATATACATCAGTGTTACAGGAATTATGACATAAGTGAATACATAAAAGATCAGAATAACTTTTGAAACATCAACTTTACACATTAGCATTAAAACAAAACAGAATAAATAATGTCTAAGCATATTTACAAGGTAAATAACATATTATTAGAAAAAGTTTACAACATAGCTCTCATCAGCTAAACACATAAAGACAGGAAAAACGCAAATACACAAGGGCACACAAACATATAGTGGGATAACACCAAAGGAAAGGACAGGGTTTGTTTTACTGCAGTATTTTGCAAACAAACTTTCACAAGGGTACACAAACATATAGTGGGATAACACCAAAGGAAAGGGCAGGGTTTGTTTTACTGCAGTATTTTGCAAACAAACTTTCTTTACTTCTCGGAGATCGCCCTTCATTCATCATTATTCCCAAAAAGTCCTATCTATACCTCCTTCCTGTATTCTATTCATATTTCTTTCAAAATAATTATTTCTGATTGTACAATACTCATTTGGGCCCAAATCTTTTTCATATAACTTCGCATTGCATTCTTTACCTATTCTCCATAGTCAGTTTCTTATATAGTCTACCCCCTCTTAAGCTAACTTAAATCTACTGAGCTCAGATGCTAAACTAAGGGACGAGGCAATGCAGCATCACATAAAACAGTTAATATAAACAGCAATGAAAAAAAACGCAGATTTGCGAAGCAAGCAGCATTAAGAAATTAGCAAAAGTCAAATTCAATAACACTATGCCTGGCAAACAGCAGCAACTTATACCTAGACATGACATAGCTCAAGCAGAAAAAATATTACAGTAAAAACAACAATGCAGACAAGGGAAATGTCTATTCACATCTTAATGTCTATGTCATTAAAGTGGTGCACCATAACAACTGATTGTAAAAAAATATTACCATGTACTTGAAAAGAAAATTATGTGTTACTGTTACTAGTTCCTTCTTATTGTTCTTTCCTTTCCAAGTGCTCCTTTTTTAAAGAATGTGGATCATAAAATAATTATTTAATAGATCTGTTGACAGAAAGAGTTCACATTAGCAAATGCATCTAAGTTTATTTTATAAAACTAATGTTGCAACACAGCTGGAAACCAGATATTAAATGAAATAAGCAACTATGAAAAGCAAAGCATAAAAATATCATTCAATAGTCATGTGGCATTTCGTAAGTCAGTAGCACTCAACTCTCGGAGAAAGACACTTGTCATAATCAGGTGTGCAGATGTACGAATATTTCCCATCAATTCATAAGCATTTCAATAATTAGCACAAAATGCGAGTAATCATATGTTTTTAAGTAACGAGGGTGTCGCGTTAGCGATGAAAGGCACACCCTAATGGCTTGTTCTCCAGGTGTTTGACACAGCTGTGTGCCCACAAGGCATTACAAAAATCATATGTTTTCAAGTAACGAGCGTGTCGCATTAGCGATGAAAGGCACACCCTAATGGCTTGTTCTCCAGGTGTCTGACACACCTGGATGCCCACGACGCATTATGTGCAGGTGGTCACTTAACTTTCTTACGGAAATATTTACGACAGCAGTTTCCGCTACAGTGACAGTCTCATATAAAAATTTCACAGGTCGAGAATTTACGTTGCAAATGTGTAGAAACAAAATCTTATGATTATAACAGTGTCCAAAAAATTTTCGCCGGCATTGTATACATTCACGCATTTACACGCACGTTTCATAACTCTTAAAGTACGATTCTCGGTTTCCAACATCCTTTTTCACAAGTCAAGAGTCCTTAACTTCTTTCATTATTCATATACATATAAACACGTAATCACATTCCTCATATATGGTAGCATCATCTTATTGACATAAACATATCTCAACAGCATAATACACATCGTCGTCGTAAAAATAACATCATAACACCTCAGTCACGTCTCAAAATCGTCGTAGCTTCCTCCAATAATTTCAAAACCTAAAAAAATTCTCTGCTCATGTCAAAAGTGTCATCTGCCTCAAACGTACTTTAAAATCATACTCCCTTACCAAATACATCATTCAAAGCTCTCATAGTATCACAATGGTTCCGAAAAAACATGAAGAGTTCACACAGTACAGACAAAATACAATTTCGTAAGTGTGAAGTTATCCATCTCTGTAATTGCGTAAACATGTGTCACTGACGTAATAAAAAAGTTTGTTTCTCTGTTAAATGATCAGATAGCTGTGTAATTTATGTGTTAGAGAAATATGGTACCGATGTGTTAAATTGTATAAGCAAATACCATATTAGCTAGGGCTCCTTGTGCTTGCCAGACACATGGTACACAAAGTAGGCGTGTACCCCCCTGAGGTTTATTGTAATTATACCCTCAGGTGTTACAGATTACAGCAATGGAATGAAATGTATTGCGAAAAACTTTCTTTGTAATTCAAAAATCTGTAAAAATAAATGTTTTAAGTACAAAATTAATCACTCAAATACGTGTCCTGTAGCGCTAAATGTGCGTCTTGCTGTAAGATAATCTCTGGGAAGTGTCGTAGTTATTGTCCTCCGAAAGCTAAGTTCTGCAGAAGTCAATGTACTTACCTCATGATAAACAAAGTGAAATGCTTTGCGTATAGATAACTTAGTTATTACGCTTATTGCCGCGATGAAGGAATTATTGTGCTGTAAAGTATTGTTGTGCTACGGAAAAGGCTGTCTCATTGTAGCTATACCACAAAAGTTACTACTAAAACATGTCTCACTTTATAGAAGAATTCAGAAAAAACTGTGCAGATATAAAACAGATACACCGCAAAAGCAACATTGTAAATTGTCACGCATTAGCAGCGTCGTGATAAAATCGTGTAGCTGTCACATAAACTAACCACTGTGTCATCTGGCATTTCACAGAAAGCACCTCAAATCCAGAATCCACTCGTAAGCAAACCAAAATGTTGCATGAAAATTTCATTAGCAGTGCTGGTATATGTTCTAAGTTTGTAAGCCGTATATTCGTTATGTAATCGTGCAACTAACAAGGAAGAATGTATAAATAACAACACTGTGTCGTCTGTTCGCAATAACAATGCATTCGCAATTACTTGTCTAAGTTACCTATGTTCTTGACTGGATGGTTAGTTAACTTTAAAAACATAGTTGCATGTTAACAGTGGGACAAATTGTACAAGTAGCGTGAAGTGACAATTGCAAAGACTAAGTTAAAAAGCAGATTATCTGTCAATAAATGGTTTTACATGAGAAATGTGGTGTAATCTTTTACCCTTTGCTCTTCTCAGTACGCAGAGTTTCAACTTGAATGCAAGTATCATGCGGTACTCGTCCGTAAAGAATACGGGAATTTTGCTCAAGGTTAGCGTCAATGTTATTTTTCTCGGAGCCGGCCGGCGCACGCGGCTGCCTGCGGTGTGAGTCATTGTCTGTTTCTTTGTTGGCGCGCGCCGTTACTGGGATTAGGAGGCCTAACTTCCACAAATTCGCCTTGCCCAGAGGGCCCAGCTCTGTTTAAAACTCGCCAGTTCTGATGCAGTTCAGGTCTGTCGTTACGATCATATCGCCTGTCGTCATGTCGGTAGTTTACATAGTTTCTTTCTTGTCTGTTACGTGGTGGAGAATTTCTGCCTGAGTCGTAACTACGCGCTGGACCGTTGCGTCTAAAGTTATTCTGTCTCCCTTGATAATAGTTATTTTGGTTCCCATATTGTCTGTTTCTCTGATTGTCTCTGTGATAGTCATTACTGCGGAGAGGTGATCTTTCCCTGTAACTATTACTCTGCCAGTGGTTGTCATATGGGTGGTGTCTGTTTTGGTCACGATTTACGTTGTAAGAATAGACTTGTCGTGTCCAGTTATTATTTCTGTCGTCACGGAATTGTGACGGATGTGCCCTGTAGTGATTGTTTTCCCGTTTTCGCATCCCGCGACTGTCTGTGTCAATTTCCAGTTCTTGTAACAGTCCCTGAAAAGCTTCAATATCGTCTTTGCAACGTCCTGCTAAAATAATATGTCTCAAATGTTCGGGCAGTTTGATTAAGCAAATGCGGATGAGTTCTGAGGGGCTGTATGGGTTTGACAGGTATTGATTCTTGTGCAACATGTCTTCAAAATATTTGACAAGACTGGAAAATTCAGATTGTTCAAAGTGTTTCATCATCATGATGCTATGTTTTACGCGGTTTTGTGTGGCTTGAGACCAATATGCTGAGAGGAAGGCATGGTAAAACTCTCCTTCACTGTGGCAATCGTGAATGACCGATCGCATTCTTACAGCTGGTTCATTCTCCAAGTAGCCACACATAAATTCTAATCTGTGCTCCAATGACCAGTTGGGAGGGAAACAATGAGAGAATTGATGGAGCCATGCTTGTGGATGAATGTCGTTGCCAGAATTCTTAAATGTTTTGAATTTACGTGTAGTAATGAACAGCTTATAGTCAAAATCATCGTGTCGGCGAGTAGCATGTCGGTCATTGCTACGTCGTGTCGGCGGTTCCATCTCAAAATTCGGTGTCCCTTGCCAATTTCTTTCATAATTACCGAAATGCCCTGTGTTATTATTTTGTGGCTGTTCCGTATTTCTATGTCCCTCTTCCCTTATTGGGGCGCGAGTGTCCTCTGAAATATGTAATTCTTGTATTACCTGTGTCAGCTGATCTTGTACTTCCCGCATTTCTCTTTTGTATTGCGTATTAATTTGATTCTGATTTTGTTTGAATTTTCTTATTTGTTCATACTCTTCTGTGTCAGTGAAGGCTACGGGTCTTGTGTCATTCAGATCATCATCTACCTTTGTAGATAAATTAGTGACCTGATCCGAAAGTTCGGCTACTTTCTCTGATAATGAACTAATTTCCTCCATGTGTCTTTCTACTGTGTCCTTTAAGTTTTCCTGAGTTTTTGCAAGTTGCGTTACCGAATCGGTAGATGCAACTGAGTCAATTTTAGCCCACAAGGTCTCATGATTTTCATGAACAATGGTTTGCAGCTCTTTTATGGCTGCTTCGTGATTCTGTAATGCATTTTCATGCAGCGAAAAAATAGGTTGGAAATGCTCACAAATTTGTGTTTTTACGTCATTACAGACTTTTTGACATTTCGATTCGATTTTATGTAACTCAGTAGTTAAATCTTCACGTGTTTGTTCAAGCGTTTGTTCCAATGAGTCTAACTTTTGAAGCTTTTGCTGTGTTTGTCTCTGATTTTGTTCCACTGTGTCTAACTTTTGCAGATTTTGTCCCATTGTATCTAACTGTTGCTGTGTTTGTTTCTGATTTTGTTCCATTTTTTGCATTAATTGCAATAATAATGTATTAGTGTCTGGAATCTGTTTCTCTATGCTCTTTGGCAGTGCGTTTTCACCGGCAGCATTCACATTTTGACAAGCAGAAAATGTGTCTTGACTCATTTGAGAAACCGGTGAGGACGCAAAACCTGAATCTACAGTATTTGCAAAATTGTGTCCTATCATTTCGGATTCCTGAGGCGAGCTGTTGCCGACCGATCGATCGATAATGCTTCCCTGTTCACTACCTGTTTGACTGTCTACGCCATTGTTTGACGCCCGCTCCATTTCCCTATGCACAGTTACCAAATTACTACTTTGAACATTAGTTAACTCATTACACAGTGGCGCTAACACATTGCTTTCGTCTTCACTGTCGTTTCTTAGTTTACTTTGGAGCCGAGTGTTACGTTTTTCACACGCCATTATTGTGACAATATTTCACACGATAACACAGAAAAACACAATTTGAAGAGCAAAAATAAGAGAACACATTAACATAGCACTGAAAATAATATCTAGTTAATTGCAGCTGCGAAATACTTGGCGCAAAGCTACATGCATGCCACAACTGTTTTACTGTACAACAATGAAAGACTGCAACTACAAAGGAGATTCTCTCTACAATTACGCACTAGCAATAAACAAAAGCTACACTAAATACACAAACTACAAGAAAAAATCAGAAGATTCCAGTGAGGTATCCTAGGCTAAGGGTCGACATATGAAACGTCCCCTTAGAGCAATTATACATATGAAACGTCCACTTAGAACAATTATACATAAGCCTGTGCTTAACCTGGCACACAATATTATTTAGCGCAACGCAATCTGACTTTCAATAACCCCTACAAAACAATGGCCCTGACTAACTTTAACCTATACCTTTTACAAATCACTTACCTCACAAAAATCTTCGCTACTCAAGCTACTGCAAAACAGCGAGCGCCACTACTGCCAGCTAAATAAAAGATTCAAACTACTGAAGGTACTAACTACTGATAGGGATAGTTAGCAAATGAAAGATATTAATAGAGAACAAACAATGTATTTACCTTAATATTCATAATTGACATTCAGTCTTACAGATTATCAAAACTCCGCCATCTCTCTCCCCACGTCCACCACTGCTGGCGGTTCACCTCCAACTGCCCAGCGCTACGCGCTGTTCGCATCCAGCTATAGCAGTTCATGACAACAATGGCAGACAACAATGCAAACTAGCCACATACTGCACACAGCACAGCCAGTGATTTTCATACAGAGAGCGCTACGTGGCATTACCCATATAAAAATCTAAACAGCCTACTTACAATGGAAATGTGAAAGTGTCATATTAAACAAGCATTTGGCGACCAGAGATGTCATTAGCTTATCGGAAACCTCGTAGATAACTTCAGTATCTTAGCTAAATTTCATCCACAGCAACGAAGGCAGAATCATAGCGACCTCTATTGTTCATTCCAAATTTTCAAAATTTCGTGCACTGTCGCACTTACATGCGATTATCACATGAAATGTGACCTTCATCGAAATTTTGAGCTCTTCACCACGAAGCGGAAATATAAAGCTTTAAGTATCATGTTTGTTTTTTTTTTTTTTTTTTTTTACTGATAAGTTTCTGTAAAGACTGCAGAGTATGCCTCTCAGCTCTGTCACCACAGCACGTCGCCAATAGGCACACTAAAAGCTGGCAAAGAATGTCTTGTTCATTCTAGGTCGCCGTAGTCAGAAGGCCACGCCATTCGGTGCCACCACCTGACTGCCATCTTGTGTTGATTCATTAGATAACAAGAGAATATTTTCTGCATTGGGTCAAGCCTCCTTGTGCTGCCACCCTCCCCTCCCCTGCCCCCCTTCCCCCAACACCAGTGTAGATAGCCCACTTTGTTTCTGAGTGTGCACCCTTAAACTGGCAACAGCAGCCTATTGAACCAGTCCCACTCCTAGAGTCTGTGCAGAGGCAGGTGACTGCTTCTTATGCTCCAGTGAGAAATCCTCATGGTGTAACATCTATACAACATGAGCTCTGTCTCCAAGCATCCTGTTGTTTGTGCTGGAGTTGTACAACCCAAACAACAAAAGTTTGAATGCCAGGCTACCAAGACTTTCTGCCCATATGAAGAATTATCTAGAGCAATTTGGTATAACAGAAACATAAATTATTTAGCAGTGATGGAGCAAACACCAACCCTCCTTGGATTATTGACAGACCCACTCTTAAACTGGGTATGATGGAGTACAACAAGCTTATCACGCCACCTTCAGTTTTAGAAAGGGTTTTTAACAGCATTCTATCAGAGTATCATAAGCACATGGCGATTTTTACCACTGGATCAAAGGAGGGTGACAATGTTGGGTATTCTGTTACCGGCCCACATTTATCGGCCCACATTAACTCCACCTACCTAGCCACTTCTCGTTTTATTATGCAGAGCTCTTGAGTGCTCAACAAGTCACTGGAACATACGACTTCTTGATGGACAAAATTTCTTGTCATGTGGATTCCCTTAGTGTTCTGAAGGTTATTCGGCAAATGTTTGCAGCAGGTACTCCATGTGAATTTCCATCTGGTGCAGAGTGAGAAGAAAGAGGTGGCCTTGTGATGGGACCCTGGACACATGGGAATCGAGAAAGCAGACATAGCAGCGAAAGCAGCGTGCCAGAAAAATACTGCAGCTCACGTTAATGTCTCCTACAGGCTGTTATGTTGTGGATGTCCATGGGTGACAGAGTGAGAGTTGGCTAACTGATAGAGACAATGGCTGGAGGAGGCCAACAATAAGGTGCTGTTTGTCAAACCATTCGACCATGGTGCGCTTCCTTTTCAACACCATGAAGGGATGAAGTGGTCCTCACTTGTCTTCCTGTTGGACAAATTAAATAAATTTAAATGTTATCAGTTCAGCTACATAACAGGCTACAGTTATGAACGACTTCATTTGGAACCATTGCATAGAAAAGGATGCAGGGATGGAAACTAAAAAATGTTTTATTAGCAGAACACTTAAAAAAGAGGACCTACTAAAAACACTGCTTACACTACACTAGTCCATATTCTTCTAGAATTCTGCTGTGAAGTATGGGATCCTTATTAGTTAGGATTGAGGGAATGCGTCGAAAAAGTTCGAAGAATGGCAGGTCATTATATATTATTGCGAAATAGGGGAGACAGTGTCATGGGTATAATAAGAGAGTTGTGGTGGCAATCATTAGAAAAAAGGCGTTTTCACTGCAGCGAGTTCTTTACCCCAAATTTCAAGCATCAGCTTTCTCCTCCGATTGAGAAAATATTTTGTTGACTACCAACTGCTTAGAGAGAAATGACTATCGAAATAAAATAAGATAAATCGGAATTTGTATGGAAATGTCTGTTTGTTCGCTTTTCCAATTTGGTGTTAGAAATGGAATTGCGAAATAGCCTGAAAGTGCCTACCATAAGTAGCAAGTAAAAGCTTCTGGAGACGTTTGTGTGCAGCAGGTTGGGCGATGCGGTCGTGCATCCAGAAGCAAGAGTCCCTGGAGGACGAGAAGCAGCGGCAGTTGGACGCGTTCCTGGTGTCTGTGGTGCGGCACGGCGAGGGACCTGCGGTGCGCCGCTGCCTGCAGCTGGGGGCCGACCCGAACGCCCGCGGCCCCCCGCCCCTGTGCAGGCCGGTGCTCGCCGTGGCAGCCGCCCAGGGACACACGCGGCTGGTGACGGTGCTGCTGCGCGCCGGCGCCGACCCCATGGCCGCTGATGCCAACGGTGAGTGCCCTGCTGTCTGAGTGGTCGGCACCTGGCTGTGGCCCGCGAGGGCGCGAAAATAATCTGAGCGTAGTGTTACGGAAGTTGCCGAAGACGACCGATGCTGACTCGCCAGATGACACAGCCGAAACACGTGTATGTCCTGTGCTCGCTATTGCCTGCAGACTGGGTGTGTGTTTGCAATGTGTGGATGTGCGAGGCGCTCCCCGTAACGCTACACCTAGTGCTTCCTTCCTCTTTCCAGTCAGTGCAAAGGTCTCTAGGGTTGTCAGGGTGGGATGGTGCAGAGTGCAGGGGAGAGCATCTGCTGGACACACAAAGATGCCAGTAAGACTTTAACAGAACACGAATTTATAGTTCGTGGATATACAGTTGTCTTATTCAAGGTGGCCAGAAGCTAGGCGAGCAGGTAAAGCTCGTGTAAAGCCAGTACCTGCCGATGCCAGCAGGTCTCACAGTGAAACTTCCTGGCAGATTAAAACTGTGTGCCGGACCGAGACTCGAACTCGGGACCATTGCCTTTCGCGGGCAAGTGCTCTACCGACTGAGCTACCCAAGCACGACTCACGCCCCGTCCTCACAGCTTTACTTCTGCCAGTACCTCGTCTCCTACCTTCCAAACTTTACAGAAGCTCTCCTGCGAACCTTGCAGAACTAGCACTCCTGAAAGAAAGGATACTGCGGAGACACGGCTTAGCCACAGCCTGGGGGATGTTTCCAGAATGAGATTTTCACTCTGCAGCGGAGTGTGCGCTGATATGAAACTTCCTGGCAGATTAAAACTGTGTGCCGGACCGAGACTCGAACTCGGGACCTTTGCCTTTCCCCGTGTAAGGCAAAGGTCCCGAGTTCAAGTCTCGGTCCAGCACACAGTTTTAATCTGCCAGGAAGTTTCATATCAGCGCACACTCCGCTGCAGAGTGAAAATGTCATTCTAGGTCTCACAGTCTCTGTGACTGGAGTGATGTGGCTATGCCACAGTGAACAGCTGCGTCACAGGATGTTTCTCACTAGATGCGCTGCGGACATTACCTGCATGGTCATGATGGCCAGCAGTACAGCTAGCAGTTTATCAGGGCGCTACTGTTGATATTTTAGACAGTGTCTCGGTATTAGGAAATCAACAGCTTTGCATGAGGTGGCTGTAATTGCGAAAAATTAAGATATGGCATCTCAGCCACTTTCCTCTCGTAGAACACGGGTTGGGGGCGGGGGGCAGCTACTACGTACCTCCAGGACGATGATAGTTCCGCAGCTCACCAGGTAGCATCAGCCAGGCCTCCAGGGAACATAGTAATAGGACGCATCCAAATCCCCTCATTAGCAAAGGCGAAGATGAGGCGGCAGCAGCTGCAGCAGTCCATGGCAGTCTAGTCCTTCGGGTTGGGCTGGCTGTTGCATCATAGATGGTAGTCATGTGGCAGACCTAAGATGGAGCGTCACAGGTCCCACCTCAGGACAGGTCAGCTACAGACTTATTACTGGGCTTGGGGCTCAACATTTGTACCGCTCGGTGTATGCCAATGACGTTATCATGTGACAAGAATGACCGAATATGCCCTTGTTTTCTAAAGACCCTGCAGCGCACTGTAATACTTTTCCCCTCAGTCCTTCAGTATGATTATTTCTGCAGCCTCTGTCTGCTGTAAAGCCACTCATACTTACGTGTTACTTTACTGTGCATGGTCAATAGACTGACGTAATGCTCCTTTCTCCGTCAAGTCAATCTGTTACATCTGCACCTTGGTCATACAGGTTGGATGGTGTGTGGCAGTTAAATCCACGGTGCAACCATACTACATGCCGTATCGGCTGTTCTTCCTTGTTGCCGTTCCAATCTAAGTATTGCACACTATCCTGCCTTGGCTTCAGCTCCACTACTGGCGCTGACCAGGAAACACTTGAAAAAAATTTTCTCCTCGGCACGCAATATCATTCCAGGCCGCAACAGCAATTAACATGTACAGAAGTACTGAGTCCTATTAGTACGCTTGCTAGATTTACTCACGAAAGGTTACCGTATATCTGGATTCAAATTTTTGGCTCTTAGATTATAATTAACAATGTTGACAGTTAGCAGTTGTCACATTCCTAGATGTAAATCTTTATTTGTTGTGTCCAAAATATTTCTCAATGTCAGGGTGATTTGCAGATTGAATGCGAACCGCATTTCATGAGCTATTCATTCACATAAATTTAGTTCCACAGCTAAGTGAATGACTGACAACCTATTCGATCATCACTTTAATTTTCGTTATACGAGAGGCCTTCAATAAGTAAGGCAACTAATTTTTTCCTGAGAGCAGCTTGGTTTTGTTAATTATTCCCAGCTCTTGTAGCTACAAAAACCTGTTTTTCAGCATAATCTCGATTCAGTGCTACAGCCATACATCACTGTACTGTATACTCTCGTGGTACCACTCTACTGGTCGACATCGGAGCAACTCCTTGCTGCATCAGGCCGCGTTCCGGAGTTAACGGCACAGCAAGTGACGTAGGCCTGCCGGCTGAAAGCCATCTCTTAGCAGTACACGTTCCTGCGGGCTCGGTCCGTGAGAGTTTGCATAAAGTGGAGTGAAAGGCGAAGGCCTGTTGGGAGTCGCCCAGTCGCAGTCCCGTGTGCACAGATTAAATTAAAAAAAAAAAATTCCTTTGGATCTTCTCAAAAACCAGGCAGGAGTGTGGAGTTTTGCTGGAAATTTCCACTTTACTATCTTCGTGCACAACCACGGATTGACGGAAGGCTGAGTGACTCGAAGTAGGAAGGGGGCATTTGTTTAGAGACGAACCCTGTGACTGGACAGGAAAGGGTCGCCCTTCTGCTGTTCTTTAGCAACAGCCGATTTGTATGTGTTGTGTGAAGGGGCAGTCAGGACTGAGCCTTCTCTGTGAGTGGAGAGGACGGGTCTCAGAGTGCGCCATCTTGTGCTCAATAGAGACGCACCTAGACTCCAATGGACTCTCGAGTAGATGCTCCAGCGTATCTCTGGAAGTTTATATTCGTCACTCTGTAGGAAGAGCGAGGAAATTAAGGAGCTCTAAGAGCAGTTGGACATAAGAAGTACTTTCTTCTCTCGTGTGTTTGTCTGGCCAGTGGGCAAGCAGCTGATCTCCTTCGCACACACCCCATAGCAGTTCACAGAGAGGAGTATTACGGACAATATCAATCTAAGCGAGTAGGTAGGTTTCACAGCTGCAGCGAGAGTCAGCCGGCGATGCGGGAGTTGCAGTCAGCAGCAGTCGCTTTCACGATCGTTTTGGATTTGGTGATACCGCAGCTCGGCAGAATATAGGGCTTAATTCAATAAATGCGTTGAGTTCCATGCTGTTGTGCTGTATTCAAAAGCAGTCAGATTCAACAAGTTCAATACGAATTAATACTAGGCCAAACTCAGAGACACAGTTAAGGATAGACGACATTCTAAGGGTAGAAGATATTCTTGGCAATCGAAACTTTTAACTGATGACTTTGACAATAAATTTAGTGCAAATTTATTTAAAAAGTTTTTTTTCTCATAAATTCCCACCTCCCCTTCCAACCTTATCTTTTCTAACATCGCATCTTCATCAGTACTGTAGGTGGTGTTACACCACGTATATAGAAGTGTTATCATCTCTGTTAGATCTCGGTGTATGGGCGAACAAGAAATAATCAGAAATAATCTGCTTTAACTGTATAATGACGCAGAAAGATAGTCACTTAGATATCGATACTCTTCCTAGATAGTAATAGGTTCAGCTACGTAATCTCTATATTATGTATATATAGACAGCCTAAACCACATTCAATTGGTTTTAACAGTGTAACTGATTTAAAACAATTTTTTCGCCATGGTTTTACCTAGACATCGAGTGATGTAGATATGTCTGAACATTATACTACTTTCATAAGGGCATAAGTGTACTGTAAAGATTTTGATTAATGGTCTCCGTCATACGATTATAAATTTAATTTGTGTACATGATGTAATCCGAGATGGTTGTCCTTCCTAATCAATGTATGGTTTGTACTTAAAACCACCTACACATCAGATGACATGTTGCAGTGAAAAACTTGTTAAAACATCGTTCCTTTTCGATAGTAAAATTACACAAGGCACTAAAATAGTTGTGAATAAATAAATACAACGTATGATGTGTTAATTTTAATAATGATATCGATAATTGTACCCTTCGAGATTGATATTGTTTCGGATGTAATAAAATTGTACCGTCCTGCCTGTTACGTAGAAATAGAGAACCTAAACCAAATGTCTTCTGGTTTTTGACACTGAAAAACTTTTAAGTTTTCTAGAATTATAAAAAATTTAAAATTTTTTATATAGGTACTTCGAAAATGTTTCAAGATAGTGACAAAATTACGTTCTCTGTCTTGGGTTAAACATGTTGTAAGTAACAACTGGATTTTATTTACGTAAAACAATTATGTGGAACAATATATCCATGCTCCTGTCCAACAGATGACGGTATGATCGATTCGAAGCACCAGTGCCACATGGTGGGTAACGTAGCAGTTAAGTATTTACACTGATTCACAGTCAGTTGTCAGCTGTTATGTATGAGCACTTTTAGTCGACGCTCCAGTATCAAATTTGTGCATAGTATTTCTTTTATATTTGACATGCAGATTTCTAGTTAAGTTCACGACGCTTACGTATGTATAAGTGGTGCACGTAACGCCATCTGCAGTACCGATGAAAATGATGCGATGTTAGAGAGCATAAAGTATGTTGTTCTAGCTCCATATATTGCAGTAAATCGAAATATTTATGTACAGTGTTATATTATTGTGGTTGCCTATTTGTCCTGTCTATTTCGGTTCCATCCTGTTGCAGATCCGGAGATGGCAACATAGCCTTACCTACACCGGTTATGTGAGTCTAATAAAAGATTTACTAGCGATGTTGGTGTTGGAAGTTTCTTTTAGAGTCCGCACTCTTGCGGGTCACCCCCACACTGGCAATATGCGAAATACATAAAATATCGGACGATATTTTTGATTGGATTCAAGACTTGTAGACAGCGCTCAACACGTCGTTCTTAATGTCACAAAACCGACAAACGTAGACTTGATTTCCGAAGTACCTTAGCGAAGTGTGGGAGGACCGTTACTGTTTAAATTACACAAAATTAATTCAGTCTCTAACAACAAACTCCTTGAGGCTCTTTCCAGATGATGTGATTGTCTACAAGAAAGTAGAAACACCAAAAGACTATAATGAACCGCATGAATACCATGCCGAGCACTGATAATATGTGCAGGAAC
This sequence comes from Schistocerca cancellata, assembly GCF_023864275.1. Taxonomy (NCBI): domain Eukaryota; kingdom Metazoa; phylum Arthropoda; class Insecta; order Orthoptera; family Acrididae; genus Schistocerca; species Schistocerca cancellata. Next base: position 608,105,289 of record NC_064627.1, read on the forward strand.
TGCCTGTTGATAATGCATGTAAATAAATGTAGCGTATTGGTCGTAAACAGGCGAAGGAATCCGCTACTCTAAGATTACACCGTGCTGAAAAACAAGTGAAAACTGTAACTACCGTCAAATACTTAGGAGTAACCATGCGCAAGGACCTTAAGTGGAATGATGAGCATTTGTCCAGACGAATGCTTTGACGGTGCAAAAGATTATGCAGACGCTCAACGAAGTGCACTGTCGGCGCTATATGAGAGGTGTTATGCATCAGTCTCAGGTTTACTATTTAAATTCCGAGCGAGTACGTTCCGCCAAGAGTCTAGCAACATATTAATTCCTGCTACCTGCGTCACGCGAAATGACTACAGTTAGAAAATAAGAGAAATTAAAGCTAATAATGTGGTTTACAGAAAATCAATCTTGCCACGCGTCATTCGCGAATGGAACTGCGAGGGAGGATCAGTTAGTAGGAACGGGAAAAAACGATACATTAAAACGTATACAGGTATTACAGTTATGAATCACCGGTATTTTTCGATATTTGTTTGGTCTTGTTTACAACAGGTATTTTTATTTTTTGCTGATAACAGATACCATGTGATCAAAAGGATCCGGACACCACCAAAAACATACGTTTTTCATATTAGGTGCATTGTGCTGCCACCTACTGCCAGGTACTCCATATCAGCGACCTCAGTAGTCATTAGACATCGCGAGAGAGCAGAATGGGGGGGGGGGGGGGGGGGGGGGCTCCGCGGAACTCACGGACTTCGAACGTGGTCAGGTGATTGGGTGTCACATGTGTCATACGTCTGTACGCGAGATTTACACACTCCTAAACATCCTTAGGTCCACTGCTTCCGATGTGATAGTGAAGTGGAAACGTGAACGGACACGTACGGCATAAAAGCGTGCAGGCCAACCTCGTCTGTCGACTGACAGAGACCGCCGACAGTTGAAGAGGGTCGTAATGTGTAATAGGTAGACATCTATCCAGACCATCACACAGAAATTTCAAACTGCATCGGTTCAAAATGGTTCAAATGGCTCTGAGCACTATGGGACTCAACATCTTAGGTCATAACTCCCCTAGAACTTAGAACTACTTAAACCTAACTAACCTAAGGACACCACACACACACATGCCCGAGGCAGGATTCGAACCTGCGACCGCAGCAGTCCCGCGGTTCCGGACTGCAGCGCCAGGACCGCTAGACCACCGCGGCCGGCCAAACTGCATCGGGATCCACTGCAAGTTCTATGGCAGTTGGGCGGAAGATGAGAAAACTTGGATTTTATGGTCGAGCGGCTGTTCATAAGCCACACATCACTCCGGTAAATGCCAAACGGCGCCTCGCTTGGTGTAAGGACCATAAACATTGGACGATTGAACAGTGGAAAAACGTTATGTGGAGTGACTAATCTCGGTAAAAAATGTGGCAATCCAATGGCAAGGTTTGGTTATGGCGAATGCCCGGTGAAAGTCATCAACCAGCGTGTGTAATGCCAACAGTAAAATTCGAAGGCGGTGGTGTTATGGTGTGGTAAAGTTTTCCATGGAGGGGGCTTGCACCCCCTGTTATATAGCGTGGCTCTATCACAGCACAGGCCTATATTGATGTTTTAAGTACCTTCTTGCTTCCCACTGTTGAAGAGCAATTCGGGGATGGCGATTGCATTTTTCAACATGATCGAACACCTATTCATAATGCACGGCCTGTAATGGAGTGGTTGCACGACAATGACATCCTTTTAATGAACTGGCCTGCACAGTCTCCTTACCTGAATCCTATAGAACACTTTTGGCATGTTTTGGAACGCCGATTTCGTACCAGGCCTCACCGACCGACATCGATACTTGTTCTTAGTGCATCACTTCGTGAAAAATGGGCTGACATTTCCCAAGAAACCTTTCAGCACCATATTTAACGTATGCTTGCGAGAGTGGAAGCTGTCATCAAGGCTAAAGGTGGGCCAACACCATACTGAATTCCAGCATTACCGATGAAGGGAGCCACGAACTTGTAGCCCATTTTCAGCAAGGTGTCTGGATAGTTTTGATCACATAGTGTATCAATTTGCCATAGCAGTGGTGATAAAAAATTTTATTTCAAAGTAAGACTGTTTTACAAAATGGCTTTTGTAGTACGTTCCGTTGCTTTTGAAGGTCTGCCGTCGTCTTTGAACTTCACAACTTGCAGATTGACACATTATAGAACGAATATATGTGAACAGATTCGACCATAAATATTGGCCAATGGATTAATTCGTTATTGAAATTTTAAATTTTGCCACGTAATTGTTCTTGATAAATTCTGTATTTTCTCCACTACCTGAATTTTTTGAAACAACATATTTGAATTGTCATTAAAAAACAAATTTTATTCAAATTCCCATTAAAGAGTATAGATAAACATTTGACTAAAGGGTTTTTCATTCGAAATAATTCAAAAAAAAGAGGCTACAAATTTTTAACCAAAGCTTAATATTTGTCTATCATTTCTATGAAATAATAGGTGAAAGAAAGTTGTGGTGACAAATTAATAACTCCACAAGTCAGTCATAGTTTACAATGAAAATAGAAACTAGTTGACCTGCTCCCTTTGTCTACATAAGGAGATATATCTCGATTTCAGCATGCTCTATGAGCGGGGGTTTAAACAAAACAGAATCAATATAATACTAAAAAAATGTTTATAGTATTCAACCTTTCACTAAGTTTTGAGAAAAGAAGTGAACGGTGTATAAAATAATTCTTCTTTCATTAACCTGTGTATCTGGTATTTTGATATGTATCGTGGAACGTACAATGCAAATGTCTGCGTGAATCTTAGAATCTTTGTTCCATGTCTACGTTAATTTTGTAAAGAATAGCAATAAAGAACCGAAAATCGGGTATTTCAGAAACCGGTTTGTTTGAGCGGCGTTAAGTCAGGTTAAAGTGAAGATGAAAAATCCCGTATAACCAGAAACCAGTTGTTTCAGCGATAACCGTCACCCCTATCAGTTAGTTACACAAGAAGTATCCTCCGCCACACGCCGTGAAGCTGGTTTGTGGAATATAGATGGAGATGTAGTGCATTTGGCCACAAGACACAGACTCAGTAAGAAGCTGGAAATTTAAAGGTGGTTTGATAGAAAGTTCCGATCGGAATGGGACAATGCCGTGACTGATGGAATGGTTTTCAAGCTTCTCCTTAACGTTGGCGAGTGGCGCAATACAAAAGACTTGCAACCGCCAAGTGATACAGTACTGACGGGACACGAGATACATCCTGATCGCATATACAGAAGAAACAGGGAGTGAGTAAGCCGACGGTCTATTTGAGAAAATAATCACTACGACTTTCTTCTGAGTTCTCGATTGGCACTAGAATTTATTGGAGTCCGGCCCTGTGGATAATGCTGACGATAAAGTGCGACTGTACAGTCTTAGGCGTGGGTCGTCGTCCACTTTACCTCTCCTAGTAACAGCCCCAGCAGCCTGTTACAGATTTTAGCTCGTGCAATGATCAATAAATAATTAAATGAAATAAAATAAAAAATTTAATAGAAACGAAAAACTAAATAATGTAGTCAACATAGTAGCAAATTCAAACTTCATACTCAGTCTTATATTTTCAGTAGTACGAAAACAAATATGATGGTCTTAGATATCGATTTTTGCCTTAAGTAGCGCGCGCAGTTCCAATTCGATTGCGCAAAATAGGCAGTAATATTTCACAGATACCCCATTTAAATCGGCTATCTTAAAAACAAAAGTCTACTTGCCGACTAAACATTATTGAAATATTCAACGGTGATACTGTTTAACTGTCCGCTATAGTTGTCGGCCGTCGTGACAGAGCGGTTCTAGGCGTTTCAGTCCGGAACCGCGCTGCTGTTACGGTCGCAGGTTCGAATCCTGCCTCGGGCATGGATGTGTGTGATGTCGTTAGGTTTAAGTAGTTCTCAGTCTAAGAGACTCCCCCCAGGGGGTCCACAACTCTTTTGTGGATACGTGCGTAGCGAGCACGGGACCCCGAGCTAATGTGGCCTTCCTTCCTTTCCGGGCTGCATACCTTCCCATTCCGCATCCTTCCCCATCCCTATCTTCGCCCCTCCTCCCCTCACCTCTCGCTCTTTCCTTCTCTTTCTCCCCATCTGGGAGTATGGTTTGTGCCTACGTCCGGAGACGGACGCTCGTAAATGTACTGCATTCCTTGCCTTCCTTGCTTTTGTCTTCTTCCTTCCCTTGTCCTTCTCTGTCTTCTTCCTTCCTTTGTCCTTCTCTTTTCCTTACCTCTTCTCTTTCTCTTTTCTCCGCTGCGGCGTTTGAGACCTCTCTTCCTTCCTTTCCCTTTCTCTTTCTTCCTCCCTGTGCGTGTCTGAAGGCCGACCCACGCCTTCGTGCGTAGCCGGTGACGGGGTAACGCGTAATTCCCCGCCCCGGGTAGACAGGTAGGACACGTACGTACCCCCTGGTAACGGCCAGGCCCAGGGAGGGGTGATTACCCGAGCTGATACCTTCCGAAAATGCCGATTGGTCCCTCCGTCCGTTTGTCGGGAGGTGTGACCTGAGGTGTGAACAATCACCTAAGGCGGGAGTGCCCTCAGAGAGGGCCCCCACAAGGGAGGAGCGCGCCATCGGAGACGCCGGTAATCATGGGGGATTCTTCCGCAATGGTTTCCTCACCTTCCACTAAGTCTAGTCACAAACGTAAGCATACTGAGTCTCAGCCACAGACGATTCTTCCATCGTTGCCACAGTTCCTTGTTGTTTCTCGGTCTGATGAAGGTCACGACTTCTCCACGGTCAACCCTTTCATTATTCAGAAAGGAGTCGACGCAATAGCAGGTCCTGTAAAGTCTTGTTCCAGATTACGGAATGGCACCCTGTTGTTAGAAACACACAGTGCCCTCCAGTCACAAAAATTGCTGCGTACTTCTCTGCTCCACACCTTCCCTGTCCGGGTGGAACCGCACCGTACCTTGAATTCCTCGCGTGGAGTCGTTTATACACGCTCCCTCGATGGATTGTCTGACGAAGAAATTCAGCACTATCTGTCTGACCAGGGCGTAACGGCAGTTCATAGAGTAATGAAACGGGTTGACACGAACATCATTCCAACCCGCACTGTCTTCTTGACATTTGACACAGTTCAACTCCCATCGAAAATCAAAGCAGGCTATGAGATAATTTCCGTTCGCCCTTACGTCCCAAACCCTACGCGTTGCTATCGATGTCAGCGGTTCAATCACACCAGCCAGTCCTGTTCCAATCCAGCCAAATGTGTTACGTGTGGCACGGATGCCCATGAGGGTGCTTGTCCACCTCCATCCCCTCGCTGCATCAACTGTATGGGTGACCACGCTGCTTCCTCTCGAGATTGCCCCGTTTTTAAGGATGAGAAGCTCATCCAGGAAATAAGGGTGAAGGAAAAGGTGTCGACCTTTGCTGCTCGAAAATTATTCGCCAGTCGCAAGCCCACCGTGCCTCAGACAGGAAAATACAGCACTGTCCTTGCTTCTCCTCGGCCAACAAAGGAGGCGGCCACGCAGACTTGCGACCTCACCTTTAGTACCACGGTCGTCAGATCGGCCAGCGCAAAGATCGCTCGTTCAACCTCACCACTTTCGCCTGCCCACTCTATGGCTCACCCTTCGTCGGGTTCTGCTACATCTCGAGCCCAAAAGTCGGACGCCAAGTCTTCGAAAAAAGAGCATACTCGTGAAGAGTTTTTACGGACCGCAGCTTCACAACCATCGGTTCCTCCTTCATCTAAACAACATTCTTCCAAGAAGGCTACAAAGAAACCCAGTTCCTCTCCTTCTCCGCCAAGGCGTGCCCCCTCTACAGCACCACCTGGCGGAAATCGCCCTCGGCCATCTTCTGTGTCGCCGAGGCGCACTGCTGGTGGCCGGTCAACCGGCCGATCGCTGGTGGCAGGGACTGCTCCTGACCAACTTATGGATCAGGATCTTCTGCCTTCGGCTGAATGCCATTCCATGCTGTCGGTTGCTAGCTCCGAGCAGTCTTTGAGTTGACAGCAACTTTGGTCACATTCCTCCATTCTCTTTTCACCCCATGTCCATTATCCACTGGAATATCCGCGGCATTCGAGCCAATCGGGATGAATTGTCGGTCCTCTTACGCTCCTACTCGCCAGTCATCTTCTGTCTTCAGGAAACAAAGCTGCGTCCCCATGACCGCTTTGTTCTCCCTCATTTTCAGTCTGTCCGATATGATCTCCCCTCTGTTGAAGGCTCTCCAGCCCATGGAGGACTCATGATTCTTCTCCGTGATACTCTCCATTATCACCCAATCCCCTTACACACTTCCTTCCAAGCTGTCGCCGTCCGTCTTTCACTTTCCGGACACACGTTCTCTCTTTGTACTGTATACATTCCATCGTCCACACCAATGGCACGAGCTGATCTCCTTCATCTTCTTGGTCAGCTTCCACCCCCCTATTTGCTGGTTGGGGACTTCAATGCCCACCACCCGCTTTGGGGATCTCCACACCCTTGTCCACGTGGCTCCGTCTTGCTAGACGTCTTCCACCAAGCGGATCTAGTTTGCCTCAACACTGGGGTCCCCACATTTTTGTCTGCCTCCACGACAACCTTATCTCATTTGGACCTTGCGGTCGGTACTGTTCCGCTAGCTCGGCGCTTCGAATGGTTCGCCCTTGATGATACACACTCGAGTGACCACTTTCCATGTGTCCTCAGACTGCAGCCTCAACTGCCATATATGCGCCCGCGACGCTGGAAGTTTGCCCAAGCCGATTGGACACTTTTCGTCTCTCGCGACATTCGATGACCGTCGCTTTCCCAGCGTCGACGATGAGGTCACACATATTACCGACGTTATCCTTACAGCTGCGGAACGTTCAATACCACGCACCTCCGAATTGCCCCGGCGCCCCCCAGTTCCTTGGTGGAACGAGGCATGCCGTGACGCAATACGTGAGCGGCGACGTGCTCTTCGCATTTTCCGTCACCATCCTACTTTGGCCAACTGTATCCGCTATAAGCTGCTCCGTGCGCGATGCCGTCGCGTCATCCGCGATAGCAAGAAGGCAAGCTGGAAATTCTTTATTAGCTCATTTAACACCTTCACTCCCTCCTCGGAAGTTTGGAGTCGGCTTCGACGGTTCTCAGGCGCGCCTAGTTTCTCCCCGGTTTCTGGGCTCACTGTCGCGCATGATACCTTAGTGGACCCCGTCGCAATTTCTAACTCGTTGGGTCAGCACTTTGCTGAGATTTCGAGCTCTTCAAATTACCCGCCAGCGTTTCTCCCGAAGAAACGTGCAGCGGAAGTGCGACCTCTTGCTTTCTCCTCCCAAAATCACGAAAGCTACAATACTGTTTTCTCCATGCGGGAACTCCAACATGCCCTCTCATCTTCTCGCTCCTCCGCCCCAGGACCGGATGGTATCCATGTCCAAATGTTGCTGCATTTATCCACCCATAGTCTGCGTTACCTCCTTCGCCTTTATAATCGAATTTGGACCGGCAGCACCTTTCCCAGACGGTGGCGGGAAGCTATTGTCGTTCCCGTTCCGAAACCTGGAAAGGACAAACATCTCCCCTCTAGCTATCGCCCCATTTCTCTCACGAGTAGTGTCTGTAAGGTTTTGGAGCGTATGGTGAATTACCGTTTAGCTTGGTGGCTGGAATCCCGCAGTCTTTTAACACCAGCCCAATGCGGATTTCGGAAGCATCGTTCTGCAGTTGACCATCATGTCGCTCTCTCCACTTATATCATGAACAATTTTCTCCGGCAACGCCAAACGGTAGCAATATTTTTTGATCTGGAGAGAGCATACGATACCTGTTGGAGGACAGGCATCCTCCGCACACTGTTCTCTTGGGGCTTTCGAGGCCGGCTGCCCCTTTTTCTTCGCGAATTTATGGCAGAGCGCACTTTTCGGGTGCGGGTGAACACTACTCTCTCCCGTACTTTCTCCCAAGAAAACGGGGTACCCCAGGGATCCGTGCTGAGTGTTGTACTGTTTGCCATCGCCATAAATCCAATTATGGATTGTCTCCCTCCTGATGTCTCGGGCTCCCTCTTTGTGGACGATTTTGCGATCTACTACAGCTCTCAACGGACCAGCCTTCTTGAACGACGTCTTCAAGGATGTCTCGATCGCCTCCACTCGTGGAGCATCGAAACTGGCTTCCGTTTTTCACCCAGTAAGACCGTTTGTGTCAATTTTTGGCGACGTAAGGAGTTTCTTCCGCCCTCCTTACATCTAGGTCCTGTCAACCTTCCGTTTTCAGACGTCGCTAAATTCTTGGGTCTTATGTTTGACAGAAAACTATGCTGGTCCTCCCACGTTTCCTATCTTTCGGCTCGCTGTCTGCGATCACTTAACACCCTCCGTGTCCTGAATGGTACCTCCTGGGGAGCGGACCGAGTGGTCCTTCTCCGCCTCTATCGCGCCTTAGTGCGCTCGAAATTGGATTATGGAAGCATAGTCTACTCCTCTGCTCGGCCGTCTATTCTTCGGCGTCTCGACTCTATCCACCACCGTGGATTACGTTTAGTGTCTGGAGCTTTTTACACTAGCCCTGTGGAAAGCCTTTATGCTGAGACTGCTGAACCTCCGCTGTCCAATCGGCGAGCAGTCCTCCTGAGTCGTTATGCTAGCCGTCTGTCTTCCATGCCTGCTAATCCAGCCCACGACCTTTTTTCGACGCCTCCTTTGATGTAGGGTATGCAGGCCGCCCCTCCTCCCTACTACCCCCGGGAGTCCGCTTCCGTCAACTGCTCCATTCTCTTTCCTTCCGCTTTCCTAAAACCTTCCTGACAACTTGGGGTACAGCACCGCCTTGGCTCCGTCCCCGGATCTGCCTGCTCCGTGACCTTTGTCAATTTCCCAAAGATGGTACCCCTACACTTGTTTATCGTCGGGCATTTGCTGCTCTATGTGCAGAAATGACGGACGCCACATTTATTTACACCGACGGCTCGAAAACATCGTTAGGTGTAGGGAGTGCCTATATTGTTGGCGACACCCCAAATCGCTTTCGGCTTCCCGACCAGTGTTCGGTTTATACTGCGGAGCTTTACGCTGTTCTCCAGGCTGTCCACTACATCCGCCGCCATCAGCGGATACAGTACGTTATCTGCTCAGATTCTCTCAGCTCTCTCCTCAGTCTCCAAGCTCTTTACCCTGTGCACCCTCTGGTCCACCGGATTCAGGACTGTCTGCGCTTGCTTCACCTGAGGGGCGTCTCGGTGGCGTTCCTCTGGCTCCCGGGACACGCTGGTATCTGTGGGAATGAGGCGGCCGATATAGCGGCCAAGGCCGCAGTCTCTCTTCCTCGGCCAGCTATTCAGTCGCTTCCCTTCACCGATCTTCGGAACGATTTATGTCGCCATGTTGCTCATTTATGGCATGCCCATTGGTCGGCACTTCCCTGTAATAAATTGCGGGAAGTGAAAGCCCTTCCTTGCGCTTGGACCTCTTCCTCCCGAACGCGTCGTCGGGAGGAGGTAATTTTAGCTAGACTCCGGATAGGGCATTGTCGTTTTAGCCATCGACATCTTTTAAGCGGCGATGCTCCCCCACTCTGTCCCCACTGCTCTCAGCTGTGGACGGTAAGACACCTTTTAATTGAATGCCCCTATTTTAATCCGTTACGCTCCCGTCTACAGCTATCGCCTGATCTATCGTCGATTTTAGCAGATGACACGCGCTCCGCCGACCGCGTTATACAGTTTATTAGTGACAGTGAAATGACGTCAGTCATTTGAAGCTTTTTTTGGGGACAATCACCCCCTTTCTGTAGTGGATTTTTAAGCAGTCTTCTATTTTTAGTTTCTCCAATTTTCTGACTTTGTTCCCATTGCTGCTGGTTTTAAATTTCGGTTTTTTACTGTCTTAATTCACGGGCTGGGCGCTAATGACCATAGAAGTTTTGCGCCCTAAAACCACAACAAAAAAAAAAAAAAAAAAAGTCTAAGAGACTGATGACCTCAGATATTAAGTCACATAGTGCTCAGAGCCATTTGAACCATTTGTCCGCTGAAGTTCATCTTTAAATGAACTAACACGCGCACCACGTTAAAGTTCTGCAGTTGCGCAACTACACTGAAGAGCCAAAGAAACTGGTACACCTGTCTAATGTCGTGTACCGCAACACGACGTGGTATGGACTCCACTAATCTGAAGTAGTTTTGAAGAAAATTGACACCTTAAGAGTACGAGGGGTGGAGATCTCTTCTAAACAGCACGTTGCAAGGCATCCCAGATATGCTCATGTCTGGGGAGTTTGGTGGCCAGCGGAAGTATTTAAACTCAGAATAATGTTCCCGGAGCCACTCTGTAGAAATTCTGGACGTCTAAGGTGTCAGATTATCCTGCTGGAATTGCCCAAGCCCGTCGGAATGCGCGAAGGACATGAATGGATGTAGGTGATCAGGCAGGATCCTTACGTACATGTCACCTGAAAGTCGTATCTAGACGTATGAGAAGTCCCATATCACTACAGTTGCACACGCACCGCATCGTTACAGAGCCTCCACCAGCTTGAAGAGTCCCCTGTAGACATGCAGGGTCCATGGATTCATGAGGTTGTCTCCATACCCGTACACGTCCACCCGCTCGATACAATTTGAAACGATTCTTCCGATACGGCAACATGTTGCCAGTCATAAACACTCCAATGTCGGTGTTGACTGGACCCAGTGAACCGTAAAGCTTTGTGTCGTGCACTCGAGGGTACACGAGCGGGTCTTCGGCTCCGTAAGCCCATATCGATGATATTTTGTTGGATGGTTCGCACGCTGACACTTGATGGTCCAGCATTAAAATCTGCAGCTATTTGCGGAAACGTTGCACTTCTGTCACGTTGAACTATTCTCTTCAGTCGTCGTTGGTCCCGTTCTTGCAGGGTCCCGTTCTGGCCGCAGTGATGTCGAAGATCTAATGTTTTGCCGAATTCCTGATATTCACGGCACACTCGTGAAATGATAGTACAGGAAAATCCCTACTTCGTAGCTATCTCGGAGATACTGTGTACCATCGCTCGTGCGCCGACTATAACACCACGTTCAAACTCACTTAAATATTGATAACCCGCCATTGTAGCAGCAGTAACCGATTTAACAACTGCGCCACACTTATTGTCTTAAATAGGCATTGCCAATCGCGCAGCGACGTATTCTGCCTATTTACATATCTCTGTATTTGAATATGCATGCCTATACCATTTCCTTTGGCGCTTCAGTGTATATATCACTCGAAAGCAGCGTAAAATCGTCTGTCACACGCGAAAGTAATTCTGTTAAGTTTTCTTTGATGTCCGGATAGCTTGTATCCTGAGGAAGAACATGGACTATTTTTGAAAGTAAAGTAAAAAAAGGGCACGTAAAAGTGTAAGTAGGGGATCGAACACATTTCTTTACATCACTGAACATAAATCACGTTAAAATTTTATTAAATTCGTTGGGTAATGTACACACTGCATAGCGTGCAGCTAGTTCAACAGCACGATTCCAACATGCGTGCAGTGCCCACGCCCGTCTGCATGCATCACTCGGCAGCAACTCTGTATGCGTGCCACGTCGTCGTGTGTTGGGGTAATTGCAGAGGGGTGTATCTTTGCATGGTGCTGCGGTTACCTGAACAGGCAGACTCGTGAGAGCGGCTGACGTTATTGCACGTACAATAGCTTCGTTCCTTACCATCACTCTACCCATCAGTACTACTGACATACGAGCATAGCTGTGGGTAACAGCTAGGAAATGGCGGAGTGTCCTTTAAGACTGGTAGGCTGTTCAAGAAACAGCCAATAAAATGCCTCCTACTCTCTAACACGAGTGCAAAGTGTGCTCATTAAAGCAGCAGTCGAAATACATGTAATTACCTGATTAATACACACACGGGATTTAAACTTAGTAATGCATGGGAACTAGCGCTGGCGGTACAGAGGCACAGTCGGCCGCAGACGAACGGATCAGTCAACACAGAAGGGGGAATCTGAGTCCGGACACAAACTTGGCGCCAACACACTGCCCGCGCGCGAGTAGGGCTGCCATTTGCGGCCGCTCTTTTCCCGCGTCGCGCACGCGAAGACCATGTTCCATGTCTCCGGCAGGGAGCACTGGACGTCGTCGTTCTCTAAGATTCCTCTACGATGTCTTCATAGGCCCACTCCATGGCGCCTGCGCTAGAGCGCCAGCGCATATATTGGCAAGCCACTGCAGCGATACGTTTATGGCGCTCTGAAGGACCGACCGCAGCATAGACTAGCTCATTGCTCGGCTCCAGGGACAGGTGGTCGCAACAGTCACATGGTATCGTTTAAACGAAGTTGCCCTCAATGCCGCCAAAACTATCACGGTCTACTTCACCAAGCGGCGCCCTATCTCCCACTACATCATCACTTTTGCGCGCGTCTGAGTCCCATGGTCTCCGGATACGATTTATACAGCAGAAAAGTAGCTTTATGATTTCTAGGGGAGTTACCCGTAATCATTATTAAAGTTCGGTTTGACTAGTGTTTTCAATATGCTGTTAACAGTTAATTGTGGCAAGAAAAACATTTTTAATCGTTTCTGTCGTAATACAATTATATTAGCTCATAAAAATGTTTTGAACGGACTATCACAATAACGAATTAACACGAACGAACTTCAATAACAGTGAAATGTATTTGTGAAAGTTCAATATTTTACTGCAGAATGTTTAATGTAAGTAAAATGACGTCCCTGTATGTATTACATATGTTTCACGTAAAAGGTTTTCCTCATCCTCAGTTTGCCTTCTTGACTGCTGTATGTACTTGCTTGCGCAAAAATATTGAAATGATTACTTCGTACTCCTTACAAGCAATTAAATATTGGCGGCATAAAAACTGAAACATTGCCACAAAAACTAGATAAAATGACCCATTAGTGTAACTTAAAAGCACCCCGAACGTACACCACGAGAAACATTCTAAATTATCTTCATTTCGTACCTTAAAATGCCTCATCACACATCTGACATACAGAAAGTTGAACTGATAAGTCATACAATTCACGAAATATGCTCATTTATCTCTTGAAATAAGTCCTTTTTTCTTTACGAAAAACTAAGTTAGTTCGTTATTCTGGTTGTCACAGGCTATCTACCATTTGTACCTTTTACGCTACATCTTTTTAACATTTTTTCACTGTTGTTAACACTACTTAAAATACTTGAATCTGCATCCGTCCGTCTCTTGGTCAGCGTGTACCCACTGCTTACCTTCAGTGTCATAGTGGTGATTACTCCTCCGAAAATTACCGCCATTTCGGTTATTTTGGACAAGTCAGTATTACTCTGTGAATATTTCAACAGGTTTAAAACAATTCTAAGACTAACCATACTTATGAATCGCTATAACTGCATAAATTCATTGAAATTCTTAAAATACCATTACTTCTCTCAAATAGGTTACAAATTAACCATCTGAGAAGTTCCACATACTTCAATATTCAGTTGCAATTAAGACATATCGGGGTATGTAGGAAGGGAAGTATAACACATATTCTGAAATGTGGGAGCAATCCAAGGTTGAACAACGAAGAAGATAGATTTAAGGGAACTGTACTAAAATAAGTATTGTAAGTTCCTTTCTGCGATAGGCAAAAATAAACAGCAGTCGAGTCTCATGGTCAATTGTCCAATTTATAACAAATATAACATCCAAATCATCGTTCCCCCCATAGCTACACCAACGTGAATTACAAGCTCTATGTAACTACTGAAGCTGAGGAACCAGGCCCGCCACTGACCAGATTCTGACAAATGCTTATAACTAATGGTTTCGCGAATGAGAACACAGCATAACAAACTGGTCGAAGGCATTTATTACTCACTTGGTACAGCTTGACAAGGCGAAAAATTTGTGCCAAAAAACTACGTATGAATTACATTGAACCTTGTACTAATCAAAATAAATAGTCTAATTGTCTTCCCTTAGAGTAAGTAAGTTGCTCTTTGCTCCTGAGTCCTATTTTCGCCAACTACAGTTTTCATTACACGTACCTATTAGAAATTTCTTGTGAACACACAAATTGATCAGTTGTTTTACTCCGAAGAGACTTTCATGGGATCCCAAAGAACTAGTATAATACTGTTCGTAATAGACAATATCAAGCAGTTCCATGTTTAGCCTCATAGCTTAATCTCTCATCGAAGGCAGAATCTTCTGGGTGATTCGTCAGCGCTATGTTACTACGCAAATTTCTCCAAAACTCCGCGTCTTATCTGAAAATGTTAGGCAATTCTATGGCTTTTTCACATTCAACATTGGTGAGAATTTCGAATTCAATTTTAGCCATCTATTCTGGTTCCAAAATATCAATCTTATCTGGGTTTTAACACCATTTTCAAAAATTCCATCTACTTTTATTCACAAATATCACTTTTGTCTTGAACAATATAACTGTCATCTTTTTCCTCCACTAGAACTCGGCGTTCTTGGTTTCTCTCTTCAGCTTCTAATACATTATCTTCATCATGTTTTATTAAATCCTATTTCAGAAGATTAAATTTCTTTCTCTTCCTCCTAAATAAGTTCTGATAATTTCCCTCCAGAGAGAGATTCCTGTTCTTCTCCAGAATGGGAATCTTCATCTAAGTTTCCAAATTTGAATTCAATTATTTTCAGTTCCTCATTAAATTCCTGCATTTCATTAACTACTGTCTTTACTGCCACAACAGATAACATTGCAATAATTAATTTACTAATGCGGTTTTCTCTACCATTCTTATTACATTCTTTGCTGTAAATTGTATTCACTTTCTTCACGCTTATTCTCAGTGTCTTTACTGTATGCGAGTTTCAACTCGCGTTTTTATCACTCTGTGTTCCCACATAACAGTAAAGTAGCTGAGAACTGTGCATTTCCCGACTATATATATATATATATATATATATATATATATATATATATATATATATATATATATATATATATATATGTCTTCTGTTCCTCTCTCCTCTCCCGTCTTCCCCCCCGTCTTCCCCCCCCCATCTTCCCCCCCCCGTCTTCCCCCCCCCGTCTTCCCCCCCCCGTCTTCCCCCCCCCGTCTTCCCCCCCCCGTCTTCCCCCCCGTCTTCCCCCCCCGTCTTCCCCCCCGTCTTCCCCCCCGTCTTCCCCCCCCGTCTTCCCCCCCGTCTTCCCCCCCCCCGTCTTCCCCCCCCGTCTTCCCCCCCCCGTCTTCCCCCCCCCGTCTTCCCCCCCCCGTCTTCCCCCCCCCGTCTTCCCCCCCCCGTCTTCCCCCCCCCGTCTTCCCCCCCCGTCTTCCCCCCCCGTCTTCCCCCCCCCGTCTTCCCCCCCCCGTCTTCCCCCCCCCCGTCTTCCCCCCCCCCGTCTTCCCCCCCCGTCTTCCCCCCCCCGTCTTCCCCCCCCCGTCTTCCCCCCCGTCTCCCCCCCCGTCTTCCCCCCCCGTCTTCCCCCCCCCCGTCTTCCCCCCCCCGTCTTCCCCCCCCCGTCTTCCCCCCCCGTCTTCCCCCCCCGTCTTCCCCCCCCGTCTTCCCCCCCCCGTCTTCCCCCCCCCGTCTTCCCCCCCCCGTCTTCCCCCCCCGTCTTCCCCCCCCGTCTTCCCCCCCCGTCTTCCCCCCCCGTCTTCCCCCCCCGTCTTCCCCCCCCGTCTTCCCCCCCCGTCTTCCCCCCCCGTCTTCCCCCCCGTCTTCCCCCCCCGTCTTCCCCCCCCGTCTTCCCCCCCCGTCTTCCCCCCCCGTCTTCCCCCCCCGTCTTCCCCCCCCGTCTTCCCCCCCCGTCTTCCCCCCCCGTCTTCCCCCCCCGTCTTCCCCCCCCGTCTTCCCCCCCCCGTCTTCCCCCCCCGTCTTCCCCCCCCGTCTTCCCCCCCCGTCTTCCCCCCCCGTCTTCCCCCCCCGTCTTCCCCCCCCGTCTTCCCCCCCCGTCTTCCCCCCCCGTCTTCCCCCCCCGTCTTCCCCCCCCGTCTTCCCCCCCCGTCTTCCCCCCCCCGTCTTCCCCCCCCCGTCTTCCCCCCCCGTCTTCCCCCCCCGTCTTCCCCCCCGTCTTCCCCCCCCGTCTTCCCCCCCGTCTTCCCCCCCGTCTTCCCCCCCGTCTTCCCCCCCGTCTTCCCCCCCGTCTTCCCCCCCGTCTTCCCCCCCGTCTTCCCCCCCGTCTTCCCCCCCGTCTTCCCCCCCCCCGTCTTCCCCCCCCCCCCCGTCTTCCCCCCCCCCGTCTTCCCCCCCCCCCCCGTCTTCCCCCCCCCCGTCTTCCCCCCCCGTCACTTTCCCCCCCCTCAGAATGGAGGTAACAGCTATTCGCCCCGATTCTTAGTTTGCACAAGAGCTCATGGGGAGTCTTTTCTCTCCACAAAGCCTCAGTTCTTCGTTGAGCATTTAGAGGACAAGTTTGGGGAGGTGGAGGGCTTGTCTAAAATGCGCTCTGGGTCAGTACTGATACAAACGGCATCCTCCGCCCAGTCACGCAGGTTACTTGCTTGTGACAAGTTGTGGGATGTTAACGTTACTATTACACCGCATAAGAGTTTAAATATGGTCCAGGGTGTTATTTTCCATAGGGACCTCCTTTTGCAGTCTGATGACGAGCTGCGCGCCAACTTAGAACGTAGAGGTGTTCATTTCGTCCGGCGCGTTCATCGGGGTCCGAGGGGCAATCAGGTTGCTACCGGTGCCTTCATCTTGGCCTTCGAGGGTGATACGTTACCGGAAAAGGTCAAGGTGATGGTCTACCTATGTGACGTCAAGCCCTATATCCCTCCCCCGATGCGGTGCTTCAAGTGCTGGAAGTTCGGCCATATGTCTTCCCGCTGCACTTCCAGCCTCACAAGTCGAGATTGCGGACGCCCGTCTCATCCCGATACTCCATGTGCCCCGCCTCCCATCTGCGTCAACTGCGGGGAGCACCATTCACCTTGCTCGCCAGACTGCAGAATATTCCAGAAAGAGCGCAAAATCATGGAATATAAGACCCTGGACCGACTGACTTATACTGAGGCCAAAAGGAAATACGACCGATTACATCCAGTGAGAATGATATCTTCCTACGCCGCTGCTACAACACCTGTGCTCGCCCCATCAGTTTCGCGACTTCCGGTCGGATCGACCTCCTGCCCTCTTGCCAGTGGGGGGCTCTACCCACCGGGCTGCTCCTGTGCCATCTACCTCAGGAGCAACACCACCCCCTCCCTCCATCGGGGACGTCGGTCCCCGCTTCTAAGCCGGAGAAGTGGCCAACTTCTTCGGCTTCTCACGCTCGCAAGGGGTCCCTTGGGTCCCTTCCTTCCCAGGTTTCCACCAGCAGGAAGGCTGACGACCGACAGTGGCGTCAGTGCCCACAATCAGCTGGTCGAAGGGCTTCACGACCTCCTCAGTCCCGGAGACTGAATCGGTGAAGCCCTCCCAGCCAGTTAAACCCAAGGAGCAGCATGAGAAATCAAATTAGAAGAGCTCTAAGCCCAAGGAACTCGCGGTGGCAGCCGCCCCACCGCAACCTTCCAGCTCTGCGTCTGAGGACGAGGTGGAGATTCTGGCGTCCGCTGAGGACCTCGATCTCGCCGGTCCCTCAGACGCCGTGAATAGCACTAGCCCAGGTGCTCAATCGGAGGCAGCAGGTGACCCAGCGGCGTAATCTGCCTTCCCAGTCCCGTCACGCCTTTCTCAGCCATGGACAAAACCATCCTCCAGTGGAACTGCAGCGGTTTCTTCCACCCTCTAGCTGAGCTCCGCCAACTTATCAGCCTTCACCCTTTCCTCTGCATTGCTCTGCAGGAAACTTGGTTTCCAGCAATGCGCACCCCCACCCTCCGTGGCTATCGGGGTTATTATAAGAACCGAGCAGCTTATGAAAGGGTGTCTGGTGGCGTCTGCATCTATGTCCTTAACTCTCTTCACAGCGAGTCTGTCCCTCTACAGCTTTAGAGGCTGTCGCTGTTAGGGTGTGGACGCCGCAAGCTATTACCGTCTGCAGTCTTTACCTTCCACCGGAGGGTGATGTCGCGCAGCATGTCCTGGCTGCGCTGATAGCCCAATTGCCGCCACCTTTCTTGTTACTGGGCGACTTTAACGCCCATAACCCTCTGTGGGATGGGTCAGTGGCAACAGGTCGAGGCGCCACCGTTGAGCATTTATTGTCGCAGCTCGATCTCTCGATTTTGAATGATGGTGCCTTCACTCCGCCATTGACCTTTCAATCTGTAGCCCTAGCCTCTTACCGTCTGTCCAATGGAGTGTGCATGACGACCTGTGTGGTAGTGACCACTTTCCGATCTTTCTGTCACTACCACAGCGTCACTCTTCTGGGCGCCCTAGCAGATGGGCTATGAATAAGGCTGACTGGGACTTGTTCTCCTCCACTGCCGCTATTGAGCCTCTCTCAAATGATGACATTGATGCGGTGGTTACATCGGTCACTATCGGCATCTTTACTGCCGCCGAATCTGCCATTCCCCGTTCCTCTGGGTCCCCTCGGCGGCGGACTGTGCCTTGGTGGTCGCCTGAGATCGCTGCAGCGATTAAAGATCGCCGGCGGGCGCTCCAGCGTCACAAGCGACATCCCTGCATTGAACACCTCATCACCTTCAAACGGCTGCGTTCGCAGACCCGCCTCCTTATCCGCCAAGGCAAGAAGGAGTGCTGGGAGCGGTATGTGTCCACCATTGGCCTCCATGTCACTCCATCGCAGGTCTGGGCCAAGATTCGACGCGTCTACGGCTATCGGACCCCTGCCAGCGTCCCTGCGCTCTCACTGAATGGAGCAGTTTGTACTGACTCCCACGTCATTGCAAACCGCTTAGCAGAGCATTTTGCTATGAGTTCCGCTTCTGCGAATTACCCCCAGGCCTTCCGCACCATTAAAGAGCGGATGGAACGTCGGAGTCTTTCTTTTCGCACCCACACTTCTGAATCCTACAATGCTCCATTCAGTGAGTGGGAATTTCTCAGTGCCCTTGCCGCTTGCCCTGATACCGCTCCCGGACTCGATCGCATCCACTGTCAGATGCTGAAACACCTTTCAGTGGACTGCAAGCGACGCCTCCTCGACCTTTACAACCGTCTCTGGGTCGAGGGTGAGTTTCCGTCGCAATGGCGGGAAAGCATTGTCATCCCCGTTTTGAAGCCGGGAAAGAGCCCTTTGGAGGTGGACAGCTACCGCCCCATTAGGCTCGCCAACGTTCTTTGTAAGCTTCTCGAACGGATGGTGAGCCGGCGCTTGAATTGGGTACTCGAGTCTCGGGGCCTTCTGGCTCCGTCTCAGGGTGGGTTCCGGAAAGGCCGCTCAGCCGCCGACAATCTGGTGAGCCTGGAGTCGGCCATCCGTACTGCCTTTGCCCGCCGTCAGCACCTGGTCGCTGTCTTTTTCGACATGCGGAAGGCGTACGATACGACATGGTGTCATCACATCCTTTCTACGCTTCATGGATGGGGTCTTCGGGGCCCTCTGCCGATCTTTATCCGCAATTTCCTGTCGTCTCGTACCTTCCGCGTGCAAGTCGCAGCCTCATATAGTTCCTCCCACGTCCAGGAGAACGGCGTGCCACAGGGTTCTGTTTTAAGTGTCTGCCTGTTTTTAATAGCCATTAACGGGCTCGCTGCGGCCGTGGGAAATTCTATCTCCGCTTCCCTGTATGCTGACGACTTCTGCCTTTACTACAGCTCTATTGGCATTGCAGCTGCTGAACGTCAGCTACAGGGCGCAATCCGCAATGCGCAGTCTTGGGCTGTAGCTCATGGGTTCCAGTTTTCGGCAGCCAAGACCTGCGTTATGCATTTCTGCCGGCGACGTACTGTCCACCCGGAGCCGCAGCTTTCTCTTAACGGCGAACTTCTTTCAGTGGTGGGATCACACAGGTTTTTGGGGGTGGTTTTCGATGCCCGGTTGACTTGGCTGCCTCATATCCGGCAGCTCAAACAGGCGTGTAGGCGGCATCTCAATGCTCTGCGATGTTTGAGCCACACCCGCTGGGGCGCCGACCGATCTACCCTGTTCCGGCTCTACCAGGCGTTACTCCAGTCTCGTCTGGATTATGGGAGCCTGGCTTATGGCTCAGCTTCCCCATCTGCGTTGCGGGTGCTGGACCCAATCCTCCATAGCGGGATACGCCTTGCCACTGGTGCTTTCCGCACCAGCCCTGTGGACAGCATACTACTGGAGGCAGATGTCCTTCCACTGCGGTTACGACGCCAACAATTACTGGCTGCTTATGCTGCCCATGTGTTTAGCTTGCCCGGGCATCCAAATTACGGTGTCCTGTTCCCGCAGTCAGTCGTCCATCTGCCTGACCGTCGGCCCCGGTCGGGTTGTCCGATCGCAGTACGCGTCAAGGAGCTTCTCTCCGGGCTTGGGTTTTTCCCTGTTCCACCTCCTTTCCGGGCACCTCTGCGTACACTCCCCGTGGTGTGTTCCTCGCCCTTGCCTTCGGCTCGACTTGGCACAGGGCTTGAAGGACTCAGTCCCTCCAGAGGCTTTCCGCCGCCGCTTTTATTCCATCCTGGCCACGTATCAGGGCTCTGGAATTGTTTACACTGACGGTTCGATGGTTGCTGGTCGTGTCGGGTATGCGCTAACTCTAGGGGACCATTCCGAACAACGTTCTTTGCCGGATGGCTGCAGCGTTTACACTGCTGAGCTGTTTGCCATCTTTCGTGCCCTAGAGTATATCCGCTCCTGCTCAGGTGAGTCCTTCGTTATCTGTAGCGATTCCCTGAGCGGTTTACGAGCTCTCGACCAGTGTTTTCCTCGTTCTCGTCTGGTGATGGCTATCCATGAGTCCCTGCATACTCTTGCGCGTTGCGGCCGCTCTGTGGTCTTCGTGTGGACCCCATGCCATGTTGGGATACCTGGCAATGAGAATGTTGACCGCCTGGCGAAAGAGGCCACTAGTAAATCATCTCTGGAGATTGGCCTCCCGGAGACTGATTTGCGGGCAGTCTTACGCCGCGAAGTTCTTTCGGTTTGGGACGCTGAATGGCGCAATCTGCCCACGCCCAACAAACTCCGTCCGATCAAGGCGACGACTGTGTGGCGGTCGTCCAAGCGGGTCTCCCGCAAGGAGACTGTTGTCCTCTGCCGGCTGCGCATTGGGCAACTCGGCTTACGCACGGCCACTTATTGCGCTGTGAGGACGCACCTCTATGTCGCTGCGGCTCCGTTTTATCTGTGGTCCATATTTTCTTGGAGTGTCCGCTTTTAGCTGTGCTCAGGCAGTCGTTCGCACTGCCTGACACACTCCCTGCCCTTTTAACAGATGACTCTGCTACGGCTGACTTAGTTTTACGTTTTATTCGGGCAGGGGGTTTTTATCATTTAATCTAGGTGTTTCTGTTTTGTCTTATTGTCTTGTGTGGATTCTGGCCTCTGGCCTCCGGTTTTAAACTGATTTTTTAATGTGTTTTAAGTGGTTGGCTTTTCCTTTTTTATTTCTGTGGTCGGCCAACCACCGTCACACTGTGATTTTAGTTCGTTTTGTCTGGTATTTGTCTCAGTTTCTCTTGTTCTGTGTCGTCTGTGCTCTATTCTGTTAATCGTTTTTATTCTCTGTGCGTGTTTTTTTAGTACTTGGAAAAAGGGACCGATGACCGTAGCAGTCTGGTCCCTTCAATCCCACAAACCAACCAACCAACTGCAAAGAAATTTTATTTGTTGTGTGACGCTATATTTGACCTCTACTAGTAAGGAGAAAAGTTACAAACCAGCATTTCACTCTTTCACTGAGCAAGTTTAATAAGAATCCGTTTGGCGAAGTAGTACAGCCGCCAAAAATTGTCGAACACCGTAGCGAACTGTTACCCCGTCCGCCGTGTTCTCGAGTTCTGGCTGCTTGCCAGCATATTGTCTTCACAGACGTGAACTAATGAAACGTTGGGAGGAAATTTATTGCGGATTCCAAACCAATCCCTATTTTGTAAAGTTTGAGAAATCTTTCTTTTTCGTAAACCAGCTGGTTAGAAAATCACACGACATAGGATACCGATATTTTATCCGAATTAGAGTGAGAATTTTTATGTACAAAATTCAGTGACTTTCTACTTGCCCATCTCTTGTTAATTAGCAATAAGCAATGTATAATTGTAATTGTTCTCCGTAGTTTTATCCCAAGATGCCAGTTAAATGAGTAAATGAGGTCATTCTGTTATAGACTGTTAAAATGGTTTTTATTGCGATTGCAATTTCGACTAGTGGGCATTTTCAAGCATTGTGGGGTATCGTGAGCCACTCAACGACATAGTTGTGAAATGCTTTTCTGGAAAGAGGCAATAGTGCGTAGAGGGAGAAAATGCTTTTGCATTAGGAGATTGAACATATACAGCGGGATCTCCCAACGAACAATGCCATATATCTGGCCTCAACCCGCAGGCTAGCAGGACGTGTCTCTCCTGACTGCGGTTCCTGTTCTATGTCTGGACCTCGGTCCATCTGAGGTGAGTACAATGGCACCACTGAATGGTTGCTAGCTAGCAATGCATAGCTAGCCTAAGGCGCGCAGCCTTGTATTCTGTTAATTAGAATATAGTTCTTTGTTACATACTCACGGACCATGAACTGATAGAACCTCCGGAAGCACGTTAAGACCCACCGTAGACCACATCAAATGCAAGAAGAACCAAACGATTTGCTCCATTTGATGAAGCAGTAGTACTCACACTTCCCTCTGTAGCGTAGAACAGTGACACTAAGACGATCCTTCTGCTGGGTATAAAAATGTCCCCTAGGACGAGGGCTATCGAAACAATCCTAGCTTTCTACAAACAGTAGAATCCTAGGTATGAGCGCAAGGAGAATCCAGTTTCTATGCGCGGTGGACGCTCACATACTTCATTATCAGGACAACTTCTCATTACGCTGCCCACTACGCACTGAAACGCTAGTATATGGCAACAGTGTACACGTGGAATGACGATGTACATTGTACCCTGATTTTAAGTGTGATTCTGATGATGACTGTGACTGAAATGCGTTAAGGCGCACAATTAAAAAAAAGATAGAAATATAAATATCGATGAAGATGGACAATTATATTGAAGAGTGATACAGATCGCGGACTCATACAATGATTTTGTGTCAGTTATAGACAAGACTAACATTAGCCATTCGTTTTTGAACATTTGCCATATCTACAGTCTTGCAACGCAGTTGTTCAGATGTGCTCCTCGGAGTGGGTGCGCCTCAACGAGGAGCGCAGGCGGCAAGCAGTAGGATTTGCATACGTCTGAAACTGCCGGCTCGGCACGGCATCAAAGGCTGCGGCGACAGCCACCTGCCAGCGCGGCCTGGCCTCAAACTGCGTTACGCTAATTGGTGACGCCGCCTAACTCCGGCGCTAACAGCCGCAGCCACTGCCACTGCCACAATCACGGCCCGCTGCGACCGAGAAATCCGCGTCGCATTTGCCCACTGCGGCTTCCCTCGATACGTTGGGCCTCCAAAGAAGCCGCCAAACTGCTAGACAGCGTAACCGCACCTTCGTTTATATACAATGAGTACCCGACGTAGCCTGGACAACTTGCAGTTCCAGACTTGGGTGGGAAAAGTAATAAAAGAGTTAAATTATTTCGCAGATATATAAATTCTCTGCGTGCTATTCATTGAGCGTAATGCGTTTGGTTCAGCAACATTCGATTTCCCTTTTATGCCCTCAGTAAGGTTGTCAGCTTTACATAATACTCTAATGCACAAACCTTCTTTCGACGAAAATGTTTTCCCCACATTCTACTTTTGAAGGTTAGGAAAATAGTGAATGAGCCAACTCTGGGTAACTGTAAACTCAGGCTTCCACGGCCGTTGGCAGTGTCGGTGAAATTCTTCAGGGTACGTGACCGCATTGTCGGTATGCAAAATACAAAAAGTGGGATTCGTATTAACATTTAAAAAGTCCGGAACGACGTAGATGACGCTGAGACAAATAATTTAAGACACATGGGTCCGCAAATGTCTGGAACTACCCGAAAGTGAATGACAAATCTTGAACATGTGACATCATCAGATGACGTACATCGCCACACATACGGCGATTCAGTCCAGCGGTCTCACACACCTGATCATTCCAACTCAAGTTATTCACGACGCGGTGGCTCCGGGCCCACGTGCGCGATTTTAGCGCATGGGCCTTAGGCTTCATATTTTCCGTCTGGCAGCAGCGCTTTATTGCGTTCTGTTAAACAGTTACGTGCTTACATTGAGATAAGATTTATTATTTTATTTACCGGTCTCGCGGTCTCTGTTGGTTTACTGCGATGTACAGTACAACCAACACCTACCGTATTGCATCACAAGCAAATGAGTATCAGCTCTCGAACTGCGTCGTTGTCAGTAAATGACGTACGTGTTCTTTACTAAGCAATTTCTGCAAATAAAAAATGGACAAAAGGAAAGGAACGCAAAATAACCTTTTTACTTGGCTACAGCAAGAACAATAGTTTTGTAACTTCTATGCTTAGATCGCATTTACAAAAGATGTTCGAAATTTTCGCAGTTTGCTCGAATGGAAGTATTGCATCGCTCAATTATCCCTTCACGCACAAGCCCAACCGTTACACGTGCGGCGAGGCACTTCATCTGGTGATGTCATACAGGGTGTTTCAAAAATGACCGGTATATTTGAAACGGCAATAAAAACTAAACGAGCAGCGATAGAAATACACCGTTTGTTGCAATATGCTTGGGACAACAGTACATTTTCAGGCAGACAAACTTTCGAAATTACAGTAGTTACAATTTTCAACAACAGATGGCGCTGCGGTCTGGGAAACTCTATAGTACGATATTTTCCACATATCCACCATGCGTAGCAATAATATGGCGTAGTCTCTGAATGAAATTACCCGAAACCTTTGACAACGTGTCTGGCGGAATGGCTTCACATGCAGATGAGATGTACTGCTTCAGCTGTTCAATTGTTTCTGGATTCTGGCGGTACACCTGGTCTTTCAAGTGTCCCCACAGAAAGTAGTCACAGGGGTTCATGTCTGGCGAATAGGGAGGCCAATCCACGCCGCCTCCTGTATGTTTCGGATAGCCCAAAGCAATCACACGATCATCGAAATATTCATTCAGGAAATTAAAGATGTCGGCCGTGCGACGTGGCCGGGCACCATCTTGCATAAACCACGAGGTGTTCGCAGTGTCGTCTAAGGCAGTTTGTACCGCCACAAATTCACGAAGAATGTCCAGATAGCGTGATGCAGTAATCGTTTCGGATCTGAAAAATGGGCCAATGATTCCTTTGGAAGAAATGGCGGCCAAGACCAGTACTTTTTGAGGATGCAGGGACGATGGGACTGCAACATGGGGCTTTTCGGTTCCCCATATGCGCCAGTTCTGTTTATTGACGAAGCCGTCCAGGTAAAAATAAGCGTCGTCAGTAAACCAAATGCTGCCCACATGCATATCGCCGTCATCAATCCTGTGCACTATATCGTTAGCGAATGTCTCTCGTGCAGCAATGGTAGCGGCGCTGAGGGGTTGCCACGTTTGAATTTTGTATGGATAGAGGTGTAAACTCTGGCGCATGAGACGATACGTGGACGTTGGCGTCATTTGGACCGCAGCTGCAATACGGCGAACGGAAACCCGAGGCCGCTGTTGGATCACCTGCTGCACTAGCTGCGCGTTGCCCTCTGTGGTTGCCGTACGCAGTCGCCCTACCTTTCCAGCACGTTCATCCGTCACGTTCCCAGTCCGTTGAAATTTTTCAAACACATCCTTTATTGTATCGCTTTTCGGTCCTTTGGTTACATTAAACCTCCATTGAAAACTTAGTCTTGTTGCAACAACACTGTGTTCTAGGCGGTGGAATTCCAACACCAGAAAAATCGTCTGTTCTAAGGAATAAACCATGTTGTCTACAGCACACATGCACGTTGTGAACAGCACACGCTTACAGCAGAAAGACGACGTACAGAATGGCGCACCCACAGACCGTTGTCTTCTATATCTTTCACATCACTTGCAGCGCCATCTGTTGTTGAAAATTGTAACTACTGTAATTTCGAAAGTTTGTCCGCCTGAAAATGTACTGTTGTCCCAAGCATATTGCAACAAACGGTGTATTTCTATCGCTGCTCGTTTAGTTTTTATTGCCGTTTCAAATATACCGGTCATTTTTGAAACACCCTGTATGTAGAAAAGTCCATTACATTTGTCTTAAAACGTCTTCTGCTGATAAGTACAGGTCCTGCTGAAAAGCACCTTTCTATAAAAAAGTTCAAAACTGCTGGTATCTCAACCTCAACTTAAAATTAGAGAGCACAGAGTTCAAAATAACAAACAACATTTACATCAGAAAAGTTTCCATAAAAAGTTCGTTTAACTCTAATTACAAACCCTGGCAATGGTTAGCGTGGTTGTGATTAGTTATTCGTAGCTCTGATACATCAGCTTCATATTACTCTAAATTCTAAAGAAATATAACATATATAAATTACACACGTATGGAATTAGGAAGTCGCAGCCTTTAAGAACAAATATTTTCTTGACCTAATCTAGGTCCCGGCGGTTTTTTATATTTTTTGGAAAAAGGGTAGAATATAGTAATAGTTACGGGTGGTCAGCAGCCAAAACTATATGATTGTGCAAATTATACGCAAACTGTAGGTAAATTCTTGGTTGGTAGTTGTCGTTTTGGAAACTTACCTGGTAGAATTAAGGGAGGAGACGCACAAGATCCAAAGAAACACTGTTTTCTCACTGGTTCGTTTGGTAGGGCCGAAATCTTCTTGTGAAAGCTTCCCAAGTATCCTTTTTCTTTTCGCAAAATGACAGTTACGGTAAAATCGGAGAGGTTGTTTCATTTTGAGGCCTAACATCAGTCGTTCTTCCCGTGCAGCACGCGTGAATGAAAGGGGTGAGAATGACACCAGACACTGCAAGGTTGCGAGAGTTATGATGTAGATATAGAAATACAAGAAGTTTTCTTCTAAACTAATAATATACCACGGCCAGTATGATGTTCTATCTAGTCAGAGACAGGAAAAGCAATTGTACTCCTGAGTGGTCATTGAGAATAAAATGATTAGGAAGAAAAGACGATTCACCTCAGCGCTACCGGTGGAAGACTTCTCACGTAAGGTACACAACTGCAGGCTGTCTAGTATTTCGCGTGGCAATTTTTGAAAATTTGTGATAAGGTCTTATGGGATCAAACTGCTGGGGGAAGACTCGAACATCCGACGGGGGTAGCCGCACGGACCGTGACAAGACGCCCTAGACCGGGCGGCTACCCCGAGCGGCGCGTGGCAATTTTATGAACCTAGACGACAGTTTTGCAAAACTACACTAGATGTGTCCATACACGCTGTAAATTGCTCGTTTTGCTTACCCGTTCTGCCGACAAACTGCACACCTCATTTTACATTCCACGAGGCACAGCTAATTCTTTCATTTTTACTGGGTATTGACGTCCTTGACGACTTAGAAAAGTGCCTCAGTAAAGAAATTTTCCCCTTGTCACTCAGCAGTCGTACACATCTCGAACGGCAGGTACCCCAGGTTTGTAGTACGCCGCGGCCACGGGCTTCTACTATGGGCTCACGAGAGGCTGTTAATTGTGAAGTACACACCTCGTTACCGTCAGTTGGCACATTGCGGCATGCGAGAGGCAATAACGCCAGGTGCCTCAGTACCAGCTGGCGCCAACAGTCGCGCTGCCACACCCACACAGCAGGGGGCACCACCAGGTAGGCTCCTGATCTCGTCGTGTCGACCTTGGACGCCACTCAAATTTTTGTTACTTACTGATCGGCTCTCCTAAATTGCACGGATACATTGTAAGTCACCAAATCTCAAGTCATTCAGACTCGATATAGATCCACTGCTCAGGTAAAATGAGCTTGCACTAGCTGGTGCTCTCATTTTCCTTCTTTTGTTTTTCCTCCCCTCCACTTCACCCCCCTACGTTCCCCTTCCACCATCTCTTCCTCTCCGTCATCGTGTGAACTCGTAGAATAGACAGTCAACATCTAGTAGGCGACGGAAGACATTCGAAAGTACACTACAGCGGAAATTCTATGACTGTTTTTCTAGTTAAGTATACACACTCCAAATGTGTTCATTCCTGTCCAATACTTCTATGTTTCTACTATATTATCTTTTAAACTTCACAATTAAATCATCGCGTGCTAGTGTTGTTTAGTTTTCTCTTCCAGCTACTGCGTTTTTATTTTTAAAATTATCTTCATTTTTATCACGTTCTGCTTCAATTGATTGTATGCAGTTAATAGAAATTAATTTTTATGCGTACCGTATTGTTAAAGAAATTCTGTTGAGAGTTCACTGATCCACGATCTCTGAAATCTGTTCATCTTGGATAGAAGCTAGTGGTAATGAAAAATATCCGTGCATTACCCATTAGTTAGATGATCTGTCTTCCCCTACGACGGAGGCGAACGTTTAAAGATATGCGTGACGCTTGTAGTTGCGGAAGTACGCACAGTTCATTCTTTCAGCAGTGTCAGAAGTTTTTCTTGGAACTCTTGTTCTAATTTTGGCCTTATATTCACTAGCCTTTCAGTCAGTTTTTACAAGAACGTAAATACACATGTCCCGTTTCTAAGCCATGGTCGATAATCGCTTGTTCACCTTCTGGCAGCCAGTGGTCATCAAAAATGGCTCTGAGCACTATGGGACTAAACAGCTGTGGTCATCAGTCCCCTAGAACTTAGAACTACTTAAACCTAACTAACCTAAGGACATCACACACATCCATGCACGAGGCAGGATTCGAACCTGCGACCGTAGCAGTCGCACGGTCAGTGGTCATCCTTTCACCTTATCAACTTACACGCTTAAAAGTCCCTAGGCTTTCATAGCACGTGCATAAAACTAAAACCGCTCTCATAAAGCTTTACCACTTTATAATGCACACTTATTGTTGCCATTTATTGCAGTTTTATGCTGATGGCTGCTGTTTATTTTGTTTCCTGTATGCCCACAGTGGTTAGGCATTACCAACTGAGAACAAAAAGCAGATCACTTTTATAGTGAGTTTTGCAAAAGACCTGCTGTCGTTTTGTTTCGTGTAGACTACGGAGTGCAAATCACAGACGATAATTTATACTACTAGTATGGATCTCTGTTAATCGTGGAATTATCAAGTCATTTTCTAAAAAGCTATCATGTTCATCTGAAATCGTACAGGTTCCACTTTTTCTTTACCCAATAAAATGCTTCACTGTCGTTTACATTCAGTTTAATGCCACGGAATTTTGCTTCTTGCAACAGTCCAGTACCAGTAACGTTTTCAATAAGCAGCGATTTGTGAGCTTGGCGTGATATACCATGTAAACACTCAAATGTACATAAATGAGGCAAATGGTAATACTATACGAATCGTCCTGCGCATGACAGGAAAACCTTCAGTCGGAGGATACAATGCAGTATCTCAATGTAATTAATAAATAAAACGATTTCCACTCACAGTTGTCAGATTGATTGACAGAGGGGATGGCGATACTTTTTTCACAAAATAACCATACATTTTGAATTACATGCATATTCTGATTTGCGATTGGCAACACTGCCTTGCGCGTGACGTCGTTTGTAGCCACGTGGTTTTGGGGTACTTATATCTGGTTTAGTTTTCGTGACATCGTTGTTTGAGTGAACCTGTTTTAGTCTAGTTTTTTAAATGTACGATTTTCTGACGCAACGGTGCAACGTGAAATTTTGTGTGAAACTGGGGAAAAGTTTTACAGAAATGTTAAGTTTTCAAAGCAAACTTACGGAGATGGTGCTCTGGGTCGTACGCAGTGTTATAAACGGTTTGTCAAGATTTAGAAGTTGTCGTCAATCAGCTGAAGATGGCTCTCCACCAGAAGGGCCTTCCACTTCAGCATATGACTCTCACGTTCAGAAATTCGCCGATGAATGTTACAGAAATTACAGAAGAGGTTAACGTCCCAAATGGGTCGTGCCACGAAATTTTGATGGTGGAATTGAACATACTCGTATGTCTAGTTGCAACCAAATTTGTTCCTTGTTTGAGGACAAAACAGGAAGAAAATAATGGACATTAGTCCAAAACTCCTTGAACAAGCTAATTATAGTAAAGCACTCAGCGTAAAGCATCCCCACGCCCCAATCTCGATCCGTTCCTCACAAGCGTCTTCTAACCAAACTGCGTGCCTACGGAGTATCGCCTCAGTTGTGTCACTGTATTCGTGATTTCCTGTCAGAAAGGTCACAGTTCGTAGTAATAGACGGAAAGTCATCGAGTAAAGTTCCTTGACTCTTGTGGAGAAAGGAGTGCTCTATTCCGCTGCATCCATTTTCAATAAGCTACCACAAGAACTCAAAAATCTTAGCAGTAGCCCAGACGCTTTTAAGTCTAAACTGAAGAGTTTCCTCATGGCTCACTCCTATTCTGTCCAGGAGCTCCTGGAAGAGCTGAAAATTTAGCAAATTCCAGTGTTACATTGTTGATTTTCTTTATTTAAACTTACGAATTGTCGCCTGAATACGTTTCTTGTATTTCATTTTATCTGTTTCTACTAACGTGTTATAATTTCATGTATTGACTCGTTCCATGACCATGGAGACTTCTCCTTAATTTGATCCCACGCAACAATAAATAAATAAATAAAATAAAACAGAAGTAATATCCGGCGTTCCCCAAGGAAGTGTTACAGGCCCTCTATTGTTCCTGATCTATATTAACGACATAGGAGACAATCTGAGTCGCCGTCTTAGATTGTTTGCAGATGATGCTGTCATTTACCATCTTGTCAAGCTATCAGATAACCAAAATGAATTGAAAAATGATTTAGATGAGATATCTGAATGGTGCGAAAAGTGGCAATTGACACTGAATAAAGAAAAGTGTGAAGTTATTCACATGAGTACTAAAAGAAATCAGCTAAATTTCGATTACGCCATAAGTCACACAAATCTGAGGGCTGTAAATTCAGCTAAATGCTTACGTATTATAGTTACAAATAACGTAAATTGGAACGATCACATAGATAATATTGTGGGTAGAGCAAACCAAAGACTGCCATTCATTGGCAGTGAAAGTGCAACAGGTCTACCACACTTGTCCGCCCTATTCTGAAGTATTGCGGTGCGGTGTGGGATCCGCATCAGGTGGGACTGACGGATGACATCGAAAAAGTACAAATAAGTGCAGCTCGTTTTGTATTATCGCGAAACAGGGGAGATAGTGTCACAGGCATGATACGTGAATTGGAGTGGCAATCATTAAAACAAAGCGTTTTTCGTTGCGACGGGATCTTCTCATGAAATTTCAGTTACCAGTTTTTTCCTCAGATTGCGAAAACATTCTGTTGGCACCCACCTACATAGGGAGAAATGATCATCACAATAAAATAAGAGAAATCAGGGCTCGCACAGAAAATTTTAAGTGCTCGTTTTTCCCGTGTGCCGTTAGAGTGTGGAACGGTAGAAGACAGCATGAAGGTGGTTCATTGAACCCTCTGCCAGACTCTTTATTGTGAATAGCAGAGTAATCACTTAGATGTAGATGGCGGTGCTTACTGTTTTTTTTTCTGGCTGTAATGGAATTCTGCATTTTGAATTCTTGCCTCAAGATGAAACAGGGAACCGAGTCTGTTAGCAAGGTGTTCCGCAACGTTTCCGTAAAAAGGGACCAGACTTCTGGCGAGACACCACGTCAATCGCCCACACGCTCAGCTCCGCGCCAAAAATCAGACGACTGTCCACCTGCAGCGTGCTTACACACGAGACCTTGCTTCCGAAGATTCCGTCATATCTCTGAGATTAAAATCAGTGGCGAAAGGGCGCCCATATCAGAGTACTGACGACATCAAAGCAAATCAGTTAGAGACATTAAAGGCCGTCCCAGATGACGGTATCCAGGACCACTTCGCGAAAGGGAAACACCGCTGGGAAAAGTGTGTGAATGAGGCATTGGACAAAGACAATCTGTAAAATTATTTGTTTAGACTTTAAAGTTCGGTTATTTTCTGAACAGACCTCATATTTCGATGACGAGCCTTGTATTCTTGAAGTGCTGCGAGCGACGACCTTGCGCTGAGTTCGCTGCACGTATCCAACTAGAAGTGAGTTTTCACATCATTAATTATATAAAACACTTCTCGCGCCCACACCACCACCACCTAATTCACTTTTGTTTTTCTTCGACCATGTCGACGTTCTGTGAAAGACACATCCCATCGACTTTTTTTTGGCTCAGACAGACGTGATGGAGATCGAAATCACAGTAAACTAAATGACTGATAAGGACTTGTCGACATTTACATGCACGTTTCTGATTTTCCGACGTCTTCATTTCAACGGATTACATAACAAGCGAGTATAACGTAGGTGCACCCGCTAAAAAAAGAAAGATAGTAAAGATTTCCCACCAGTGGCCTATCAGTCGGAGGACATTAAAACATGCAAAATCGAAAGTAGTTGTTGCAATTGGTTGCCCCCTCTAAAATGAATCAAAACAAACAGCTAATCTTATAAGCTCCACATACATTCTACCCCAAATATCCTCACTAATCTACACTGCGTTTTCTAGGCTTTGTCTACGTCTACACCTCCCATTAACCGTTTCTGGTAAAGTTAATTTCACAGAGGATCCACTCTAACGTCCTTATCTTTATTAAAAGATTTGCCACAGACTACTTACATCATTTCTTTCTAGCATATCTTCCTTTCGCTGTTCAGTTCTTCACTTAATTTTTAACATGTCTCATGGCACCACATTTCGAAAACTTCCAATTTATCCTCCTCCAGAACTCTAAAGGTTCACATTTTAATTCCATGCAATGTTTTGCTTTAGATAGACAATCTAAGAAACGTCTTTTGTTATTTGTTTTAATTTGTTACTAGCAGAGTTGTTTTGTTGACGATAGCTTCTTTGCTTGTGACCGTGCTCCCTGTCAAATTTTCGTTTGCTCCGGTCGTCGTGTACAATTTTGTCCCAAGCACAACAACATTGTTCCACTTCTAATTATCAGGTGTAGAAGTACGAAACCGCAATTTGGTTGCAATAACTACACGTCTGTATTGTGGAACTGAAAAAAAGTTTTGTTAATAATAGTCTCCATTCTGTTTATACATTTCTCTCACCTCTCCGGCAGGCTATGAACGCCACGTCAAAAAAATAGTTCTTCTGAAGCGAACTAGTCAGCGAACCATTTTCGTAAATTTTCATACGAATTGAAGCGTTGTTCAGCGGAAGCGTGTCCCAGTGATGCAAATAGATGATGATTGGAGAAAGCCAAGTCTGGAGAATAAGCCGCATGCCAAAGTATTTACCATCTGAACGCCTCGATCGTTTCCCTGTCCCGTTTTACTGTGTGTGATAGGGCGTTATCATGGAGCAATATGACTTCGTGTTGCCTTTTTCCATATTCCGGTTGTTTTTCACGTAACGCTCGATTTAAATCGATCATTTCCTGTTGGTAGCGATCAGTGTTCACGGTTTCACCAGGTTCTAGCACATAATAGAAGACACCCATCTGATCCCACCAAACACAGATCATTGTCTTCTTTCCAAAGCTATACGATCTTTCAGTGGATGTCAGTGGTTTGCCTGTATTCACCCGTGATTTACGCCGCTTACAATTCTCAAAATATATAGATTTTCATCACCTGTCACTATTCGCGGGAGAAACGACTTTCTTTTGTATCTGGCGAGCAGCATTTCACAAGTGGTCTTCCGATTTGCTTGCTGTCTTTCATTCAGTTCGTGCAGAACCCATTTTTCCACTTCCTGCACCTTTCCCATATCTTTCAACCGAAGAGAAATGGCTTTCTGCTTCACATTGTTCCGCGAGTTCCTTTTGAGTTTGAGTAGGTCTTCATACAATAATGCTCCCGGGTTCGATTCCCGGCGGGGTCAGGGATTTTCTCTGCCTCGTGATGACTGGGTGTTGTGTGATGTCCTTAGTTTAGTTAGGTTTAAGTAGTTCTAAGTTCTAAGGGACTGATGACCATAGATGTTAAGTCCCATAGTGCTCAGAGCTATTTCAACCATACAATAATGCCTGCAATTCGTTGTCTTCGAACTTTTTCAGTAGCTTCACGCGCTCGTCGTTTCTCACGTGAAAATAACCACTTTTGAATTTTTAGAAACACTGTTTTCCCCAAGAGCATATTGGCCGAAAGCTTCGACAAGCATTCGATGCGGTTCTGCAGTAGTTCCCTTCAAATGATAACAGAAAACCAATGCTTTCCGTAAAACGTAGTTCGTAGGCACAAAAGTCGTCATGTTTAATGGTTTGTAACAGATATCGACGTATGGAACTCGGGTTACTGTGTGTCTCATGGGCCCTACAATGACGGTTAGCACCATCCATAGGGAATTTCCGGTTTCATATTTCCATACCTCGTATTCCCCCAGTTCTAATGATAAGCAAACCGTGGATCTCCATTGCAATTTTCTTCATGTCTTTCGCCGTTGTTCTATTTGTACCTAACACAAAATATGTACCAAACAAGTTATTTATCTCATTTAGTAAGACTTAGTCACTTCCGTGAGAAGGGCTATGTCGTCTATGAACTGCAAGTTTACCTATTCGTTATAAAACGGTTGTTGTGAAGCTATGACTTTCCCTGCCACGGGCTAATTCCATTCTGAATAAACTTTTCTATGACAGCCACTTTTTATATTCTCTCGTGTTTATTGTACTAAGTACATTTAGGGAAATAATTTTTTACATTGGTGGAGCATTAGATAACGAGGTGGCTTTGTAAGTACAATGGATCAATTACATGTTATGAAATAATGGAGCTGAGCTCTGAGTATGAATTAACTATTTATCTGGCAGCTTGACTCAATCTCAAGGAAATCTATACCGTCGGTGCTTGAGAATGAAGGAACTGCTTGCAAATACATTGTATGATACTTCCTTCCAATGTTACAAATTCCATTAGACTTAATGAAGATAGTCAAAAATCAAAATCGACGAGGAGTGTAGCCAGTATATTCCATATCCCAAAACTATTTTCGCAGCGAAGTACCCAAGCTCGAACTGATAAAAACGAGTAAAAGTTATTTGTACATGGGGAGATGTTTGTTCTACTGCCCATAAAGATCATTTATCAGTAAAATTCTGCATGTGTGTGGAATCTATGCTTGAAGATCAAAGAATCTAAAGAGCACAGAAGCAAAAGTCTCTGACAACACAGTATCATGTAACAGACAACTATGAGCAGAAATGGAGTTTCAATGAAGCGATTGAAACTCAATGGAATGGAATATCTGGTGCCAAAGATTTGTATAGTGTGGTCACTGTGGCTTTTGATATCAGATTACTGTAGTGTGGATACAGAGAGAACGATGTCCACATACTGCCTTTGCCAAGCGCGCGTACTGTGAAAGATCAAATGTGTGTGAAATCTTATGGGACTTAACTGCTAAGGTCATCAGTCCCTAAGCTTACACACTAATTAACCTAAATTATCCTAAGGACACACACACACACACACACACACACACACACACACACACACACACACACACACACATGCCCGAGGGAGGACTCGAATCTCCGCCGGGATCAGCCGCACAGCCAATGACTGCAGTGCAAGATCCACTTGCATGTGGAGTAGGAACAATATCTATTTTAATATTTCATTTTCCGCGTGCAGCAGCTAACTTCGAATTGTTCGCTGAGTTTCCTTTCACAGCCCACCCACGGATCCATCACATGATGCTGGATTCAGCATGGTGCTCACAGTGAGGACACATGACAGAGACGCCTTGGAAAAACGTTCATAGCCTACTTTGACCAATAGGGGTGCAGGGGGAGTCACGTGGGATCACGAGTGCGGGTGGCCTAGAGACATGATTCTTTTTTTTTTTTTTAATTTCAAATTTGTACATGACGAATATTTTACAACTGTTTCTGGTAGATATTTACGACTATTAGTTGAGTTGTCTTAACGACCTAGATGTCAGACCTTTCATATTAGGTTACCTGTTCTTTCCCAGTCAACATTACTCAAAAATCAGGTGTGTTAATCTGAAACAACCAGAAGAAAACACCAAAATAGAGCCCCTTTTCTAATCACTTGGTGACAAGACGAAAACCTATTCTCTTTCTGCCTTCCTTTCAACTGAGATTCGAGAAGCATGCCGTTTGTATGCTGAACCACTAACCCAGCACCTGCTAAACAAAACGCCTTGTTAAATTTCCATGAGTAGCTCAATTGACATAGTAATAACACCTAAATATGCAGTGCTCTAAATTAATGACAAAACTATTTCTATACACACGTCACGAGGAGCGCTCCAAAGCACACGGCGATACTCCCTGCCAGGCACTTAAATGTGAATTGCAGAGTATCCATGTAAGCGTAGATGTTTCGAATCGGGCCTCACTTTCGCGGCAAGCAAACAACTAAAATAGCACGTACGTAAAATTTCGCAGGCATAACGTTATAATCAAACAAGAAACTGGGGTTTACCGTTGTGTAACTTCTGTGAATTCAACGACAACGTATTAAAACATTAGTATAAAATCATAATTGCGAATCAGCAGGGATTATATTCCTATACAGAATTGATCTAGAATAGTGGGCAAGCTTCGCGCACGGTGTGCATTTTTAAACTCTCATTACAAAATTTAAGATTTATTGATAACGGTAATAATAATAATACTGCCAACAGTAACATAGTACCGTAAGTGCTAATTTATGTGTAAATTTATTAACTTCATGCTACAGTATAATCATAAAGGAACTTAAATGACTCACATTTCTTGTTTTGATGACAGTTAAATTATCCCTTGCCGTAGCCCGTTTCCATTTTTTTAACAAATGTTCTTCCTTCGGAAGTACAAAACTAACACTTCCGGCTCTGTTGTACAATTTCCCTTATATACAATTTCACAACATCTGTAGCGCATTTTGTCTGTTACTCACACAAATTTGAGATGTGCATCATATAAATAAAATTAAAAACATTCAAAGAGTCACACTGTGCAACATTCACGTATACAGAAGCTCAGGACAGTGCTACATAACACGAGTGGTTTTCTGTTGTTACGATGCTAAGACTACTGTTGGTATTCCCGTCATGCTGTTCGCAGGCGGCGCACAGGCCTTTCCTAAAGTAGGTGGCGTTGACTTTGGCCACAGCGACCACCTGCAAACAGATGACGGAGTTCCTTAGGTGGGCCTCCTGTATTCCCATATTCTGAATAAACCATTTTACGGATTGACTTTTACGAGATTCGGACGTCTTATTTCTAAAAGAGAAAGCAACTCACATAGATGCCCACCAGCCTATACCCCTCACCGTTCCTGTACAATACTATTCAACTCCGCTATGAGTTAATCATTTAATTAAAACTTCACATTGCCACTTCGATGGCCAATAAGAGAACAACGTACAATAATAAAAGATATTCTGTTCTGGGGAATATGACTCTCAATACCGCATCTGTTGACGTATGTATATTTTCAAACAGATGTTCATCTTTTTTTCCAGACAATGCTCACTTTGTGTGAATCTAATGTTCATAAGCGTGATACCTACAGTCACAGAAGCTAGACTAGATACTATAGAAGCTATTCGAGAAACCTACAGAAGCTTGAACATAAATTTCACGATTTTACATATAAGTAACCTTGGTGAGTAGTGGAACAAATGTCTCCATATTCTAAAACCATTTTTAATCAGCTTTATCCATGTAAACTAGGGTACTTCCATTGTTAGTCCTAAATATTCAGATTCTTAACTTTGGAAATAAGCAAAGAATCTGTATTAATGGAATGCATCTGCACCACCTTAATTTTATTGCTGACTTTTATAGTTTACCTCTAGTGCCGGTAAACGACCACCCACTTTCCTATCTCTGTTAGTAGTAAAATTCTCTGACCATTCACTAGTTTCACTGTAATGGTGATTTATAAAGTAGGCAAGTAGCTTTAAGCTATAAACTTTATAAATTAGAGTTGACGCATTTTAAAGCATATAATAATGATTACTTACCAAATACTTTGTCCAAATTTCATGAAACCTAATGAAAGTGTTTTTAAAATCACTAAAACTGTGTTAGCCCGGAAGTTATTTACAGTATTACTACAACAATTTATAATCAACATACCGAACACTAAAGGTAGTCAGAAGAGCATTTGGTAAACTAAACAAGGTTTTCAAAATTAAACTTCTGAGGTTTCTAAAAAAATGGTTTACAATGAGGGCGTATTTTCAGTTTTGACTATAGAAGATATGGACTTCAGATGTAAAAAAATCTACTCAAAAGTTGAGTCGCTCAGCGAGCGATGTTGAGATTTACTGAGAGACAGGAACACAGATGCACAGTTCGGGAAGAACTATGTAATATTAGAGGCAACGAAAACAAAAGAGATGGGTAGATCATGCAGTCATGTGACTGGATTCAAAGAGGACGTACGATCGAAATGGCTGCTAAATGGAAGGCATGAATGCATATGGCTGGAGCATGTAACTCATAGAAAAGTCTAAGTGTCTTTTTATCCAGCATACGATGTCATGTGGAGGACTTAATGACGTGGGAACGTTTATCATGTTCGAGTAAGGCTCTGTATTTTTGCTTCGGTTTTGTTTCGTTGTAAAGACAAAAAATGTGGAATATATTTGAACTTATTTAGTTTTTAATTTTTTCAATTTTTGGTGTTACATCGGACTCTGTCGATTTGTGGTTCTAAGGGAGATTGATATATTCTATATATTACATATTTCTTTCAATATGGCATTGAATACATAGTATTAAACATCTACAGCAAATTTCTGCAGCCTTAGCAACAAAAAAATGTAAAAATGAAAGAAAGAAAGGAGAGTGAAGTGAAAGTGAAGGACAGTTAATGCAACATAGACAGAAAACTAAGCCTGCAGCGAAGGAAGTGATAATTTTAGTTACGATAATTTAATTCGTATCCAGGCAGTGTGTTGCGGAACTGCGAAATAAATAATGCGACAAACAAATGAACAGTTCTAAGTCATACATCTATCTACCGAGGTTACATTCCCACAAATTTTCTATTTTCCTTGACTGACTGGTATGAAATAATTTTAACCTGTTTTTTTACTATGAGGGATATCTATCTGGCGAACCTACATCTACATTATGATGCTATCTGATGGAGTGTGCATTTAAAATATTTTGGTTTTTCTTACTTTTCGTCGAGTGGGCTACTCTGCTTTATAAAACTAACAGATGTGTATAAAATATCTGTTAATGCTGAAACACATTTTGAAACTTTAAGCAATGGAGTTTAACATTATCCTGACTCATGTCTCCTACCCTATCCCAGATCTTCACAGTCCATAGAAGAAGAATGGAAAGTCACCCTGCGAGGTGCCGGGGTGGAGAAGAGTTTGTACCTCTTTGATTCGGACGAATTTTGCATTAGAACTGGACATGCACTCGACCCCCTCCTTACATACCACCTAATTGATAATGTGCGCAGCGGTAACGGATGAAAATGGTGGACCCTTCTAGTTGGTAAAATAAGGACTGCACACTCACAATAATTTAATAAAAATCGTAATCTACTCAGAAAAAATAGAACTTTATCATAATAAACAACATTAAATGGGATTCTGCATATATCTACGAAATTATATGAAGATTAAATATTACAACGAGATTTATTATACATCACAACATAAATGTACATGATTATCGACACAAACACTGAGTTAAAGGACAGAGTATACTGAAATATTATGAGAATAAGAGTTGGCTCGAGAACAAGGGGCTCCTACTCTCTGTGGTGCAAAAGATTGACGATAATGACTGGAGGCCCTAATGAATCAAATATTAATGTCCCGACTATATAGCAGTATCGCAATTAGTAGTGAGAGCTCAAGTGGGATCACATGGAGAAACAAGCAAGGTGGACTTGTAGCAAAGCGAACGCGCGTGCTGGCTGCTGAGGGATTCAGTATAAAATTGATAAGGTCCTACAATGCCGGAGCCGCAAAATACTGTACCAGTACTGAAATCTGCAGCACGTCGTCGGTAGGCAGCGTTCTGATGATGTAGGCGCCGACTTCTGCTGTGCAGCAACTCTGTGCCAACTCCTGGCCGCGAAGGCTGTCCGAGAATTCTGAGTTCTTCCGAAAACGAGCGACCAAGTCGCAAGACCATCCGACTCCAAGGAAGATCAGATCCCGAATCCCCTTGTGATGCAATGCAAGAGCGAAGCCAACATTACTCAACCCCCTACTCTCCTCGAAAACCGCGAATCAGCATTCAGTGCTGATTCCAAAATTCCCCCACACTGTCTCGGAACATCACTTGTGCCAATAGTGACCATTCCCTCCAATTTCTAACAGGACTTTATCACGTCAACTAGCCTCAGTTTAAGTTGACCAGTCATGTCTCTGCTATTCAGCTGAGGGCACTGAACTTGCCGTTTGACCGGCTAAGAAAACAACCTGCCTAGACCACCGGCCATCCGGTGCCAGACAGTCGACTCGGCAGGACACAGTCCACAAGTATTCTCAGAATCAGTAGGACAATGCAGTCAGTCGGTGCCAGGAATCTTCGTCGTGGACGCGCCGGAACGGTTAACACACACTGTGGCGACATTCAGACGTCTCGCAGGTCATTTTGTCCTGCATACAATAGCCGAAACTCGACCGACGTCAGTCGTTCCGCCAGGCGCTTAAGCCTACTGTACGAACCCCACAGAATTCAGGGAAGTGCAGCCCCTAATCGGAAACACAGTGTGCCGCATCCTCAGATGCTCACCTCGCACAGGCCACCCAAGGAAGTAAAACATGTTTAGGAATCAAGTGAAAAGTATTTTTTGAGCTCTCAGTACAAATACTCTCATTGCAGTAACCTTATTCGGTCTGTTACTACCTTGCAATGACATAGAACATTAATAAAATTGATGAAAATGAGGTGACATGCAAAAAAGGGCATGGAA
The DNA here is from genome assembly GCF_023864275.1 of Schistocerca cancellata. NCBI lineage: Eukaryota > Metazoa > Arthropoda > Insecta > Orthoptera > Acrididae > Schistocerca > Schistocerca cancellata. The sequence continues at coordinate 608,146,099 of NC_064627.1, forward strand.
CCTCTCAACACCACAGATTTCAAACGTCTCAAAATCCAGAAAAATTCTGTCCATTGGTCAGTACTTCAAATAGCATATGACCTAATTTTAAGCAGAGATTTGTCCACAATTGTGTTCTTTGCGGAGACTGTCTGAGCTCATTATCTTTGCCTATCAAGTCTGTATCAGCCAATGCTCACTCAGTTTTATTCATTGGCTATACAGGGTTCCACGCCTCTATTATCAACAATCCTTACGAAACACAAAGCGCCTTATATATTAAGTAGAGTGTTAGAGTATTGCGTTCTCCTCGCTGAGTAACCTTGTACTGTAAATGTGCGGCATTGTATAACTTTTCAATAAATCACAGCAGCACAGAAACTTATTACTGGATCTTACGATCTCAGAAACAGAGCATTTCACATGCGGATTTCCGTTTAAGGATTGGTACTGGTATATCTGCAGTCGACCAAAAGTTACAAAATTGAAAACGGTACATTAAAAGTTACACATTATAAAATAACAAAGATGAAGTTGATGTTTTCATCATTTCGTGTACGATGTTATGGTTTTCAGTCCGAAGACTGCTTTGATGCAGCTCTCCATGTTACGCTAACCTGTGCAACGTACACTATATCTCCTTTGAACTTGCTGCTTGTATTCATGTTTTGGTGTCCCTACGGTTTTCTTCCATCCAGGACTATATTAGTGATTCCTTGATGTCTCAGAAAGTGTTCTATCAACAGATTCCTTCTTTTAGTCAAGTTAGGCTACAAATTTCTATTCTCCCCATTTCCATTCAATACCTCCTCATTGGTTACGTGACTGACCCATCTTCAGCATTCTTTTACAGGTCCATATTACAAAACCTTCTATTCTCTTCTTGTCTGAACTGTTCGTCATCCACCTCTCATTTTCATATAAGGCTATTGTGCTAGCATACTCTGGCGCCAGCACACCATGCGGCATAGGGGTTACGAGAGTATCAATAGAGGTCAACGGCAATACTCGCGGGAAACACTCTGCCAACACCCTCTCAGCCGCCAGTATTTAGGATCGCCGCCGCGGACCGGAGGGCCAGTTTTAGCCATTTAGTAAGTCTGTGCTCCGTGAGAGTTCCAGCGTATCACCTAGACAGAGCCGCAGACTTAGCCTCTATCACAGAGACAGGCAGCACATGGCAACCATATAGTGAACATAGCAGACTTAAACAGCATTCACGCTATGTGGACTATACAGAAGAGAGCTTGTACCACAGCACATGGAAACTCAAGTAGCTCTTTGTTTACGAATAATGAACTCAGTTATTAATTGTGTGCAGTTTGTGTTAGAGAACGAGGAATCTGGCCACCAACTAACATCCTCTTACTGCTTCCCATTGTACAGCTCTACCGAGATGACGAGAAGACATGAAAGCGGCTAAAGAGAATCCAACAGCTGCGCACTAGACAAATGCCTTGAGAAAAGACTTGCTAAGACTTAAGTTTATATTCGATGTTTAGTTTTCACTCCTTCAGAAACGCCTTCGTTACTATTCCCAGTCTCCATCCTCAATACTTCGGCAATCATCAGTTATTTTGCTGTCCAAATAGCAAAACTCATCTACAACTTTAAGTGTCTTACTTCCTAATCTAATTTCCTCAGAATCACCTGATTTAATTCGACTACGCTCAATTACCCTGGTTTTGCATTTGTTGATGCTCATCTAATCACCTTCTTTCAATACACTGTCCATTCCATTCAGCTATTCTTCCAAGTCCGCAGCTGTTTCTGACATAATTACAATGTCATAGGCAGACCTCAAAGTTTTTATTTCTTCTCCCTGAACTTTCATTCGTACTCCAAATTTTTCCTTGGTTTCCTATGCCGCTTGCTCAATGTACAGATCGAATATCATTAGAGGGGTCATAATCCTGCCTCACTCCCTTCTCAACCATTGCTTCCCTTTCATGCTCTTCAGCTATTATAACTACCGTCTGGTGTCTGTACAAGTTGTAAATAGCCTTTTACTCCCTGCATTTTAGCCCTGCTATCGTCAGAATTTAAAAGAGTGTACCTTAGTCGACATGGTCAAAAGCTTTTTTCAAACCTAAAAAGGAGCTATAAATGTAGGGTTGCCTTTCCTTAACCTGTCTTCTCCGAGGTCGGTTTCTTCCAGTTTTTGCATTCTTCTCTAAATATTTCGCGTTAGTTTTTCGCAACCATGATTTATTAAGTTGACAGTTCGGTAATATTCACACCTGTTGGCATCTGCTTATTATATAAAAGCACCATTGTATTTCACGAACACATTTCTAAGAAAACGACACAAATTGTGACTTTGAGATAGAGCATGTCCATTTGTAACATATCATTTCCTGGCCACCCATGTAGGTTAGTCCTGTTCGCTACTGGTCGCCTCAGTTATTCTCAGTTTGCAGGGAAAGGGGTAGGCGGGTGCTGTTCGGGTGACGATAATGGGCTGGGTTGTCCCTAATGCTCCTAAGTGGGTAGTTGTCATTTTACCAGCTCTTGGAAAGGTCAACTGCGCGCACGGTCACTTTTAGAAATTCGTCAACTGTGCATGGTGGTGAGTTTTTGAGTCAGGTCAACTGCACGCGGAGGAAAACACAAGTTGCCACGACAGCATTTTTCCTTCCCATTTTCAGAGATTTAAGACTCCCTGTGACTGCTAAGCAGAACCAGTAATAGGTACAGTAAAAAATGCTTGATAAAATACTCATGGCCCTAAAGGGCGCTCGTCAAGGTGTTTGGAGACACGGTAACTATTTTCATTCCTTATGACAATAATAAGAAAATCATTTTTAAAAAATGCCATTTCAGTACTTTAAAATATTGTGCACGCTTTTCACGTTTGTTAGCTCGGTGAGGCCTATCTGTATCACTCATTTTAATGTAGCTATTCATCTGAGTTTGAACGACAGCGTCTACAAAATATCTATGTGCATGTGCCATCTGGAAATCCCACTAGGATTGCTTGGTCTTTTAGAACTGATAGTATTGGAGACCCAAATTTCGGGCAGAAACCCACATTCTATGATACGAAGTTCGTTGTCAAATAATCTGCAACAAGTATGTAATATTTTCATTTTTAAGTTTAATCCTCATTCAACCCTCAAAAAAAGCACCCTCAGCTTCGTCGGGAGGGATTAAAACAAAAAAAACTCCCATTGTAACCATTTACCAATAGCAGTGTCATTTTGTTTATAACCGGAAGATAGCCCTAACGCCCCAATTTTCCTCCACCAGGTCTGCGATGAGTAGGAAGTGGCGCTCACACCACAGCACTCAGAGAAAAGAGGCATTATAAGTGCTACCAACAGTTCAGTACAAACATTATCAAGCAGCAAACAAAACACACTCGCGCTGTCGACCTGTTTGCTGAGGTAATGCTGAAACTGGTCGCCCGCTCTTGGGCAAACAATCCTTCCGAGCACAATCGGTATCAACCCGGGGACAAAAAGACTCATCTGAAAGAGGCGAGTATTTCCTGTGATGGCCTGTGTTTCCAACACTCGCAGAAGAAAATCTTAAAGTACTCTGGTAAAAAGCAGCACTTCACAGAACCGATATTAACACAAAAGAGAACTAATAATTGAAACAGCCTGCATGCAGCCACTGCGTCTGACTGAAAGGCCTATATGTTAATAATTTCGTGGAGCTGTTTGGATCTCGCAAAATCGAGGAATTGGTCTGCAGCCCTCGCGAGGTTGAGATGGGAAGTCGTGGGTTCTGGGGAGGAGTCAGCGTTCCCAAATTTTTAGAATTTGGGCGTCTGATCCTTCGTGATCAATGAAGCTATTTTTCCGGTACGGAAAGTCTACCCTTTTCAATTCCACCAGCAGAAAAATACGTTCATCCCTCTAACATTTTTATCATATATAACTGACAACACACAGCACCACGTGGGAAGCGAAGATGCAATTTTTTTTTCCTCTCTCATCAGTCTTCTGACTGGTTTGATACGGACTGCGACAAATTTCTCTCCTTTAGCAACCTCTTTATCTCACAGCAGCACTTATAGCCTACGTCCGCAATTATTTGTTGAATGTATTCCAGTCTCTGTCTTCCTCTACAGTTTTTGCCCTCTGCAGCTCCCTCTAGTACGATGGAAGACAGTCCCTGATGTCTTAACAGGTGTCCTATCATCCCGTCCCTTCTGCTTGTCAGTGTTTCCCACATATTCCTTCTCTCTCCGATTCTACGCAGAACCATCTCATTCCTTATGAATCCAATTTATTTTAAACATTCGTCTGTAGCATCATATCTCAAATGCTTCGATTCTCTTCTGTTCCGGTTTTCCCACAGTCGATGTTTCACTACCATACAATTCTGTGCTCCAGACATTTATTCTCAGAAATTCCTTCCTCAAATTCAAGCCTATGCTTGATACTAGTAGATTTCTCTTGGCCAGGAATGTTCTTTTAGCCACCGCTAGTCCGCTTTTGATGTTCTCCTTGTTCCGTCAGTCATTGGTTACTTTGCTGCCAAAGAAGCAGAACTCCTTAATTCCATCTACTTCGTGACCATCAATCCTGATAAGTTTCTCGCTGTTTTCATTTCTGCTACATCTCATAACGTTCTCGTCTTTCTTCGGTTTACTCTCTTTACTCTCAATCCAAATTCTGTACTCATTATACCGTCCATTCCATTCATCAGATCCTGTAACTCTTCTTGACTTTCACTCAGGATAGCAATGTCATCAGCGAATCGTATCATTGATATCCTTTCACTTTGAATTTCAGTTCCACTCCTGAACCTTTCTTTTGTTTCATCATTCCTTCTTCTATGTACAAATTGAAAAGTAGGGGCAGAAGACTACGTCCCTGTCTTATACTCTTTTTAATCCGAGCATTTCGTTCTTGATCGTCCGCTCTTATTCCCTCTTGGTTCTTGTACATTACCCGTCTCTCCCTATAGTTTACCCCCTATTTTTCTCATAATTTGTAACATCTTGCACCATTTTACATTGTCAAACGCTTTTTCTGGCCGACAAATTCTATGAAAGTGTCTTGATTTTTCTTTATTGTTTCTTCCATTATCAACCGCAACGTTAGAATTACCCATCTGATGATGTCTTTCCCTTGCCTAAAGCCAAACTGATCATCTAATACATCATCAATTTCTTTTCCATTCTTCTGTATATTATTCTTGTCAGCAACTTGGATGCATGAGCTGTTAAGCTGATTGTGCGATGATTCTCGCACTTCTCAGCTCTAGTAGTCTTCGGACGATATTTTTCCGAAAGTCAGACGGTATATTGAATGACTCATTCATTCTACACATCAACGTGAATAGTCGTGTTGTTGCCGCTTCCCCCAATAATTTTAGAAATTCTAATCGAATTTTATCGGTCCCCTCGGTATTATCTGATCCTAAGTCCTCCAAAGCGTTCTTAAATTCTGATTCTAACTCTGGATCCCCTCTCTCTTCTACATAGACTCCTGTTTATTCTTCCCCCTCATAGAGGACGTCATTGTACTCTTTCAACCCATCCGCTCTCTCCTCTGCATTTAACAATGAAATTCCGCTTGCATTCTTAACGTTACCACCCTTGCTTTTAATTTCATCGAAGGTTGGTTTGACTTTCCTATATGCCGAGTCAGTCCTTCCAGCTGTCATCTCTCTTTCAATCTCTTCGCATTTCTCATGCAGCCATTTAGTCTTACCTTCCCTGCTCTTCCTATTTATTTCATTCCTCAGTGACTTATATTTCTGTATTCCTGAATCCCTGAACATTTTTGTACTTCCTTTTTTCATCGACCAGCTGAAGCATTTCTTCTGTTACCCATGGTTTCTTTAAAGTTACTTTCCCGGTACCTATGTTTTTCTTACCATCTCCTGTGATTGCCCTTTTTAGAGATGTCCATTCCTCTTCAACTGTACTGCCCGCTTCCTAGCGAATTGATTCTTCCTACATAATGTCTTAAACTTCAGCCTACTCTTCATCACTACTACATTGTGATCTGAGTCTATATCTGCTCCTTGGTACGCCTCACAGTCCAGTATCTGATTTCGGAATCTGCCTGACCATGATGTAATCTAACTGAAATCTTCCCTTATCACCCGGCCTTTTCCAAGTATACCTCGTCCTCTTGTATTCTTGAACAGAGTTACTCGCTATTACTAGCTGAAATTAACTACAGAACTCAGTCTTTCTCCTCTGTCATTTATTGCCCCAACCCCATATTCTCCTGTAAGCTTTTCTTCTACACCTTCCCCTACAATTGCATTACAGTCCCCCATGACTATTAGATTCTCATCTCCCTTCGCGTACTGTATTACCCTTCCAATATCCTCGTATACTCTCTCTCTCTCTCTCTCTCTCTCTCTCTCTCTCTCTCTCTCTCTTTCTTTCTCTCTCCATTTTCAGCTTGCGGCGTCGGCATGTATACCTGAACTATCGGTGTCGGTTTGCTGTCGATTCTGATAAGAATAACCCTATCACTGAACTGTTCACAGTAACACTCTCTCTGCCCTACCTTCCTATTCATAACGAACCCTACTCACGTTACACTTTCTTCTGCTACTGTTGATATTACCCTACACTCATCTGACCAGAAATCCTTATCTTCTTTCCCTTCAACTTCACTGACCCCTACTATATCTTGATTGCGCTTTTGCATTTCCCTTGTCATATTTTCTAGCTGCCCTACCACATTCAAGCTTCTGACGTTCCACACCCAGACTCGTAGAACGTTATCCATCCGTTGGTTATTATATCCTTTTCTCATGGTCACCTCCCCCTTGGCACTCCCTCCCGGAGATCCGAATGGGGGATTATTCCGGAATATTTTGCCAATAGAGAGATCATCATGCCACTTTTTCAATTACAGGCCACATGTCTGTGGATACATATTGTGTGTCTTTAATGCAGTGGTTTCCGTTGCCTTCTGCATACGCCGTTGATCATTGCTGCTGGCCGCTGAGGCCGAGCGGTTCTAGGCGCTTCAGTCCGGAACCGCGCTGTTGCTACGGTCGCAGGTTCGAATCCTGCCTCGGGCATCGATGTGTGTGATTAGTTTTAAGTAGTTCTGAATCTAGGGGACTGATGACCTCAGATGTTAAGTCCCATAGTGCTTAGAGCCATTTGAACCATTTTATCATTGCTGATTCTTCCGCCTTTAGGGACAGTTTCCCACCCCAAAAGAGTGCCCTGAACCTTTGTCCGCTCCTCCGCCCTCTGACAAGGCCGTTGTGCAGAATGAGGGTGACTTCTTATGCCGGAAGTCTTCGACCGTCAGTGCTGATTAGTAATCAAAATTTAAGCGGTGGCGAGTTATGAACCGAGGACGGAGGACGTTTATGAAATGAATCGAAGACTCCACCCCTAGACCACGGCCTCCAATATGCTAGCAAGCATTCGAAAATGGGTTCCCGTGCTCCGGCGTAGATTTCTGTTCAGGCACGGCTCTCTGCGAGAGTTGGAGATTCGTGAGGGTTGACTTGTTCGATAAGAAGAGACCTCACAGCAGAGTGGGGAGACAATAGCTACCTGTAGCTGCCGTTGTTGCTAGGTAAGTGACCGACTTGGCTGTAGCTAATTGATACCAATAAACTAAATTTGTTTCCGTTCAAATTTATTTTTTGCGTGATCTTACCCTATAGATTTTTAACTGCGTTTGTTTCCTTGTTGTGGTGGTCAGCAACGACAATTAAGAGTAGCCAACTGAAGGTTATGTACTGAACTGTTACTGGTGAACCTTTCCAGTCTAGGACTCTGATCTTGGAATATCTTCTGAAACTAGTTCCAGCTACTGGGTTTTTAACTGCTGACATTTGGGCTGTCAAGCTGAAACCTGTCTTCAGGGTTAAACGGAGGTGACCCTTATTTATGTTGGTTTGTCAGTGTAGCAGTGCAGACAATTAATTCCGATCTGCTAATAAAGGTATCCAGTTACATCTGCGGAGCTCTACCTCGCGTTATTGGTCTTTCACTACGCATATCGCTAAGGGTGCATGGAATCTGGCCGCTACTGTGAATTCTCAAGACGCCAAAGAAGCTTCGAGGGACGGGCGATTTTTTTTTTCACATTCGCTCATCTCATGCCATTAGGATTTCATTTACAAAGAAAGTAGTAGTCACAGTTTCCAGATACGAAATGCACCTTAGATTGTCGTCGATTCAGTATAACTTGATTTACTTTCCTCTAATAAAAATCGCAATTAAAGTTGGGGAATCTCTTTCGTGAACAGTATTTCCGAAAATTTTCAATGGTGTGTAGTGAAACACCACCTCGAAAAGTCTTTCTTGAATTACATTATTTTACACAGTGATGACTTGAAATTATATTGAACTCACTGAACTGTATCAGCTGCGTACTGACATGGAATTACTACCACATCGTTCTTTAGACGATCACGAAGCACCAGCGAAAACATAAGCTATTCAACATTAAGACCATCTGATTTACAAAAATATTGTTTCTGGACCCAGGGAAAATAAAGCCGTTGAATCAATTAGGTTCTAGTTCTAGATGAAATCTATTACCGATTTAGCCTGACGTAGGATACAGGGAACAATATTTGTTAGTTTCCCTTTCTTCCGCAAAACATTCATCATTCTTTCGCTAGAATTCTTCCTGGTTCCTAATCTGATGGTGTTGCCCTTTATAATTCTCTTTTCTTGAAGCCTTTCAATTAGCGAATTGAAACATCTGTTTATTCCAAAAGTCCTTCCCTTCTGTCGAAAATTTGTGCATGTGTAACTTATTTCGGTACTTTTGTGGTCTCGTTCAAGTGGCTAACGTAACTCAAAATCTTCCTTCTTAATCTATGTTCTCTAATATTATCATTATACCAAAATGCGTGCTAAGCGATAAATTTAATCTTCGTTGCAAATATTCTATGCTGTATCATCAAAGTTTCAATGCAGTTGGCGTGCAGATAGTATCCTTCACGGGCTCCATCTGGCATTCGGTTGTCATTATGTACATAGCCACAGTCACTTTCGTGGCCTCAAGATAAGAGCTAGCGATTTGGGCTGCTTCTTGCACAAGTCGTGATCCCGTCATCTTTCCTGAACGTTCATTAGGTAGCTATTCACTTCTCTTTTTTCAATTTTGATTATTTTTTTTATATAAATCTGTAATTCGTTTGTTCCTACTAACTTAAAAAATTAAACTCTCTCCTTTACTTCAGCCGGAAAATGTTCAGAAACGTAACATATTCAGAGAAATATTTTCTGTTGGATAAATTCAATAAAATTTCGCTGTACGTTTGCTTCCTTTGTTTAGTTTTCTCATACATAAATCATAGGGGACTCCTCAGTATTCCATCCTCGGTGTTTCCATGTCCGTAGTAGACGGTAACGATTGTTATAACAATGTATTCCCTTTTTTGTTACAGCAGTCGCTAAATTCTTCCAGAAGTGAAATGGCTACAACCCAAACAAGAAGAGTTTTAAAGCGATTGTTGCGAAACATACATCAGCATGGTGAGTTTCTGGGTAGCAGCACTGGCACATACCTCCGACTTCAGTCATCTGTAGAATTGTAGATCATTTCATGTTGTGTATAATAATCATCATTGCTCTTTCTGTACACAAGACATACTAAAACCGACAGAATGCATATTCCTGCACAACACCGAAACGGGTTGGCAAAAAATATATTTTTCACCGATACAGAGCAAAGGGCACCTAATGAGATGTGATGGCGTTGATTACACCTAAGTAGAATGTGACAGAATAGTTCCTTTATTTGATTGTTACTTAGCAGACATCGATTACGCGTTATTACTGTTCGCGGACGATGCTGACATTCTTAAAAAAATCGTCACTCTCTTTGGTCTTTTGTAGTTTCGTGGAAGTTACGCGTCCTATATTCTTAGCCCGTTTGAATGCTGTATTCTACACCAGGCCTCTATCACACTACTTCTCATCTGCGTTGTCTGCAGTGTTCAGTAGGCCCCTGTGTCTTACGGGACGTAGTGTCCTCCTCCTCCTCCATGGATTTTCTGTAAACTACCTGAATTACAATCCTTATGGACTTGATGTCAATAACATCCTCCTGCAGCGTCGTGCCTCAATTCGCATTTGTCCTACGGTTCCTGCTGCATAACCGTACAGAAACATTAACAGTATTCACGAGCTGCTTTCAATGCTGTAAATGCTGTTTTTTTTTTTTTTAAATCTCTTCTGCAAAAGATTTAATTGATCAGGTTCACATAGCAGATAATGTAGTTTCCAGTCGTATCACCTCATATAATAATGTTCCTAAGTAAATAGATGCATCAGTTATGGATTTTTACATTGATTTCACTTTTTTATTTGTAATTAAAATCAGTGGATTACGCATTTCGGTAACTCCATCTTCAGATGCGAGGGATAGAAGTAAACTTTGAATTATCACCTCAAAAATAGTTACGTAATAACTGTTTCATTTGCAGGTACATGTCTGAAATCCCCGCGCCACAGTGCCTTAACAGCCCCAATATTGACGGGAAGTTAAACCGTAATCCTCTATCCTTCCTTTTGTTATTATTCACTCCCCACAGCAAGGTGTTGATCTGTATTTTATTAACCGCACATTATTGTGGAGTGAAAGTGTAGATTCTGTGACTCTTATAGAGCTCTTTTATCGCCATATCGCTGTATGTCCAAATCTTCGTCTTGCATTTTGATGCCACCAATCATCTATAGATTTTTCCCCAGTAGTATTCCTTGATCAAAACAGGAACCACCAAGGATCGCTGCGTTACTCCCCACGTAACTTCTTTTTTCCTTCGTATTGGTGTTTTCTAAAATTCACTATAGCTATTGCCTCTATAAGCAATTTCATATCGTAACGACAAAAAGAATCTCCTCACATTAGAAAGGAACTATTTGTTAAAGAGTATTAACTGCGCCCTTGAACTGTTTCCTCGCGCTATTACAAGCATTGTAGATACCGACAAACTCGGTGGCAGTCGACGAGCGGTTTACTCTTACGCTCCAGTAAGACATTCCATTACTTCTAACAAGATAAAATTTATACCCAATGTAAATAACACTCTGCAGATTAAGAATAAGTATTTCTGAAACCCCGCTTTCTTCAAGCCAAATGCATGACATCTCCTCGTAAGTTACGATGTTTGTCGTACGAAACGTCTTTTTAGTGCCCCGTGAGGGGTGCTGTCACTGAAAGAGCTTAACGACATTTATAACTTAACTACGTGTTGTTTCTCAAAAATGTACAACATATAAAACATAGGGTGAAATTTCAATCTTGTAAAACAAAATAGTTTGCTCAGACGGCTTACATCAAGCAAAATGGGGCAGAGATAAATTTCTTTTCGTTACCGTCGTTGAAGCAGTCGAACTAATTGGCTAAGTTTCATGAGTAAGATGCTGTTCTAGTGAAAGCACACCAATTTAAAATTCCTGAACTTCGGCTGGTGTGGCGACAGGAACCGCAAAAAAGCGTCCTGCCACCCTCCACCACCAACATTGCCAAATCCAATAATTAACATGACGACTCCGTGAAGATACAGCATAAAAGCCAGGAAAGACGAAAGTAAGTTTCATTTAGGTTCTACGAGACAGAGAAAAAGGTCGGTCCGGCAGAGGTTGCCTTAACTCAGTAAGCCTTATACAGGTAGAAAATAACAGGATTTGTTACAGGTGTCCCAAAGATTGCTGTTTGGCTTTAGCTCTTAGCCATCCAAGGACAATTCTGTGATCCACCGCTGCAAGGTGCCTGCGGTTCCTAGTAGTACCAGCGAACTTGAAGCGGCGACCAATCTTTTGATACCGAACTCCCAGGTGCCCCAAACCCGCACCCTGTCAAGACCAATATTGTTCCCACAGTCTTCACCATTTAGAACAATCCGGAGGGCACAAATATTGACAACAAGGAAAAGGTGTCACCAACTGGAAGGTTTATTTAAATATCGGCTCCCCAAGTGAGTCATAGGGGACCTGCAATTTATCTCGAAATACGGTCTACGACACGAGTTCTTTTTCTTGTAAACCTAGCATTGCAAGAGTTTAAACGCGCTTTGAGGATTGGGAGAAATCCTAGGAGCAACTAAAATTCGAAACAGATTTTTGTTTGTAGTTCACCCTGCCATCAAGTCATACCCACTGCTGACAGTTTCCAGGCTAACACCTTGCCACATCATTTAGTTAGACTAAATCCCTGCCTAAGCAACTGGAGGCGACGCCGCGAACCGGGCCAGCGCGATGCGCGAGACAGTCTCAATACAAGCATACATCAGGATACCTGTTCCGTAGCTACACGCTTGTTCCACGTGATACTGCTCTTGTAGACTTTAACACTAATTTTATTTAATGTATATTCCAAACAACAGTTCAATACATACATATAAAGTTTTACACAAAAACATACTTTCATAGAAATTATAATCTTCAGGAGCGACTTCTTCAGAATGAATGTAATAACACGACACCTAAACGTAGATATTGTCAACAAAAAATGAAATTACAAGAAGAAATGCTCCCCTTGATCGAATCTCCAGGAGGAAAATATCTAAAACTATGAAACTCCGTAGTTACGAATTACATGGTAGTTTCGAAAACATTTAGGTAGATGCAACGCCGCTTTACATTCCGTGCTTTACCACGTCGTTTCACTTCTTACTTTGTGCTTCATGCAAACTTTGGACATCCTTGTTGGTGTTTTTCAGGCGTCTCATCGACATGTTTTGGCAAATGGGTCCAGTATTGTGCTTGGAGTAAAAGAAACGTGTTTCAGCTAGCGAAGGTTGTCCACGCTTTTTGCACTCCGGCAGTTGGACATTTTCTGACCTCACCTTTGCTATATTTATTGGTAATCAATATGTTTCCATTCAACGAACGTGTTATTTTTTGGGTAAAGTACATATTGAACAGAGCCATATCCGACACTTAAAAAAGTTGTTTGACCCGACTTCCGTTCCCGCAAGTACGACTGATGATTGGTTTGGTCCGCGTTTGCTTCCACAAGTCGGACTCGTCAAAGTATGGGAAAGGTTTGATAGCAGCGGAGTAAGTTCGAAGACGCCAACACGATTCTCTTTTTTATTCTGTTTAAAAGAGAAACGTTTTCTGTCCAAAATAATTCACCAATTCTTTACAGAGCATTCTGAGTATAAGACAATAACTTTCGCAGAACGTGAGAAGCGAAATAAGTCTGAATGTTCCGTACGTCTTTCTTTCCTTTAACTCACGTATATATTAGATTTTGCAGCTGCAACTGTTGCAGCAAAATCATCGTCGTCGTCCATGATTCGTCAAATTAGCTTTATAGCTTAAACTTGCATAAATTTTAGTTGCTCAGTGTTTTGGTGTTTAAAAAAAAAACACACACACACACCTGCCGTTGCTGACAAAGAAATCTATACACGCTCCTCTCAGTGCAGTTTGATGTGAAACGTTTGTTCGTGGCGCTTTGTAGAAAATTATGCTTAGATGAAGAATTAAAGGAAGATAGTGTTACGGTTTTCTATCGCAAGTCAACGCCTGCCCAATTATGTAGGACGTCTTAAAATGACTTGACCCTACACAGAGGAGAATGACTGCGGTGACAGCGATATGAGGATGATGATGATGACCGCCACGTAACATTACTTTCTTTAAATCCAAGAAAATAAATATCTTAGAATTATTTAAGAAATATTTAAAAATTTCAGAAATCAAAAATTTGTATAAACAGGATGAGAAGATCGTTACGCGATTTATCATTTATTTTTAACAATTATATCTTTATTCTTCCCTTGTTGCTTGAAGACTTGCCTAATTTCTTGCTTAGCATGATGTACGTTGTGATCCGTAGTCTGCTTACTGAATAATTACGTATTAATTTGCGAAAATGTTTACTCCATAGTAATACGTGAAATGCCTTCATTCCAGTCTTAAAAAGTTATTAATGAACCAAATCTGTAATTAGCTTTTTTTAGAGACAGTATTAAAAAAGATTGTGACCGCTTTGTTCAATGATAAAACGATTAGAGCGCATTGTTGTCCCTTTCGTCATTCTTTCTTTAACTGGAGAAAGAACCTATCTTCGTCAGTATCGAAGTACCACTCTATTAATTTTAATATTTATGCAGCGTAAGAATTTTATTAGTCTTTCACGTCCAGGAGTCACTGAACAATGACAGTAGACAACCACAACGCATTGACCTGAACATCCATCAGTTTTCGGTAAAGGGCGATGGGAGAAGCCGAATAAGTCTTTTTGCCTCTCAGATAACTGAATTCCCTTACAGGTGCTATTCAGAGAAACTGTAAGAATGAGAAATAATTCCATCGCCGTTGGAGCGTGCTCTCTTGCGACAACGTATGAAAGCGAAACTTACAAATTATTCGGAGTTTCTCTATGTCGCTTTGCAGGAGGGTTTTTTTCCTTTGTGTGATTTTCTCTAACAAGAAGGCACATTTCAACCATGACGCTATAGTCATCAGTGCCTTCGTTTTGTCGACGTCGACTTTATAGACAACATCGTCTGCAGCTAGCATTAAGAAAATTTTATCGTCGATCCCTAAAGCTGCGTTTACACAGTGTGTGTTTTCCGGGAATGTGGATTCACAATAGTGTCGCCGCCAACATTCCTGCAATGTAACTGTAATACATGGCAATATTGCCGTATGGCTCGGCAATATTCCTGAGTGGATAGTCTGTGGCAGGTATTTGCCGAGATGTGGCCTGGGATTGCCGGTGTTGTCTGCCTGGCATGGAGAATGCTTCGTTTGCTGGTCTGTACCCGCCTCTGTCTTTGCAAATGCTTCCTGTCACCCTGTCTTCTTTCCTCTTCGTCACGTGGACAGCGCTAGACTTCCGAGTACCATGATGTGATTACTGAAAAAATGATTTTCCTTCAATTCTAAAGTTTACGGGCTTACGTAGAAGCGCTCGATGTTTTGTCGACGCGGATGACGAAGTGGACAAAGAAAAGAATCATAAATTACATAAATGCTATACATCTATGATCACCTCTATGGGGTATAGAAAGTTATGTACGCAAAAACCTCAAGCTGAAAAAGGCTCTCGCTGCAACCGTTATATTAGAGTGTCAGCTGCAGTATGCCTTAATTGTATTCTACACAGTTTCTAAGAATTACAAAAGTCTTGGTAAGCTTCATCACACCTGTTACCGCACTCATGGGCATAAATAGCCAAAATATCCTTTTAATAGCAGTCTTGGCATGCATTACTCCAGTTGTCGCATGTAATGCAAATGCATCGCAGTTATGAAATCCATTTTTCTAACACTGTATTGGTGAAACACAATGGAATATTAACATAAATATTTGATTGTTAAACTTTCTTTCCTTGAGTTCTTCCAACAAACATCTTTCACGAAGAGGCATATAACCGAGAAACGCCCTTTAAAAAGTCACATTAAATATCTTTATGAATCACAAGTAGCCAAAGTCCGAAGTCTGATTGACAGTCTGGTTGCAGCTGGTAAATAGTCTCCCATGTTGATATGAATATTACCAGTTGTCGGGCCAATTGCTTTTGCGATATATTCAAAAATGTTTCGGAATTTTGGAGAAGTTCTGGAAACGCTATGTATCCACCATCAGTTCACAAGTTAGTTGCGGAATTTGGTTGCCAAAAAAAGAACGGGTCACGAGTCCCACTTATTTCCCACTAGTTAGTTTTCGTCCATTTCACGGTAATATTGTGACCTGTGCAAACACTTCCGTCCCTGAAACGTGTTGCTGCGTACATTACTGGGCAAAGATGGCCGGCAATGGGGCCTAACAACGTATCCCGACACCCTGCAATTTCTATGGCGCTTACATCGCCCATAATCCTCATTTTCTTTTTTTCATTTTCGGCAAAGGATCTGTTCTTCTTAGATTGTCACTTATTTTGTAGTCTAGTCTCGCACATAGCTTGATCCATCGAAGACTCCTTAGATTCCCTGAGTTCTACTTTTGTCCTTAACTTTTCCCACGCAAGTTGTGCGTTTGGCCATAGTTTTACTATGTCATCACAAAGTCCTTCTTCCAGGATGATCTACGGGAAACGAACAATAGTATGGTGATTTTTAATAAAAACTTTTATTTATACAAAATTAAAGATTAATATCTTCTATTTGATTTACACGCTCATAGTGTGGCGTTCGCTGTGTTATTCAGTGGCTTGGTATGTAACTAATTTGTAAATGAAAATGATAATCTTATTTTATTACAGTGAGTAATCACTAAATAGTTTTTCTCCCGGCTAAAGATTTGGTCAAGTTGCTAAAGAACTCCAAGTTAACGTTGTGTTAAAGTGTTGTCTGTAAGTTGTGTAAGTGTCACGAAATCACAGTTAATACAACATATTCTATACAACTATTGATTATGATGGAAACAGTTATCTTCAGCAAAATGATCATTAAAACCACCGAATATCAGCCGCCCACAACACTGACGTATGTTACCTGAAACAATATTCTTCGCAACTCGTGCGTAATTATTTTCGGCTCCATACATCAGCTAGAAAAGTTTGTTATAAGGATCGTGCTATGAGCACTGTTTTTAAAGAACCAATCTGATTCGAATTATTTTCATTTAAATGAGTTCGGGACCACCAGTGCACATTTATTTTTACACATTTTTATTACCTTCGGCATTTATGTCTGCAGAGTTGTGTAATTTGAATTTGACGCTGAGATAATTGTTAAGATGGCGGCAGACAATTGATAGACTTTCTATTGTTAGAGCAAATAGGATAAGTATTTGAAATGCTTATTAAACTTTCGTATTGTCCACTATTTCGACTTCCTAAGGAAAACAGACAAAAACGCGCTACAAATAGCTGTCATCAATGGCTGCGCTCTTTGCAGCGGAAAGAAATAATTCACACAGATAATGCTTATTGAGAGAGGAATTAAAGTTACAAATAATTATTCACTCATATTTATAATAATAATGAACTCTATTCTCAAGTAATAATTAAATAATTACAATTTCTTAACAGACCTCAGTTTGATATGCATCTTGCGTCCTGAACCTACAAAAGCCAACCAACAAAAGGTAAAAACGAAGACAAACGCAGATCATAAAAGGAATTTACAATTATCATTGTCTTTGTATGATACACATCGATATGTCCAATATCATAAAGTATTATATAAATAATTAAGATTTATCATCGTTTTCACTGTTTTTTCATATGTCGAATAGATAATGTTTACAACTGTTAGAGGCATAATTTCCTCTCGTCGCACTGTAGCTAAAATATATCTCGTGGATGTTACATCACAGTTCATCCGTAGACAGTATGAATGTCGATGTGCGATTTGTCTGGGGTTCCTTAAGATCGCCCCTCACACAATGTCAATGTTTTCAGTGTCTCTCGTTTCCTTATGGGGCCCAAGCTGCTGCTTTTTACGAATGTCTGCTGTTGTTCCGAAGGCAATAATCATTCGTAGACTCGTATTACGACTTGGAGCTGTGCGATTAAGATGGAGGCGAGACATCTGCCCGGTTGCAACTCAGTATTTGACAAAGCTGTGGTATGCGAACACGCGATGCTGTACCATCCATTCTTCGAGTGCTACTGAAATGGCGGACAGTATAGAAATGAGTGACGGAGGCACCATCTCCCTCGAACCATTGACAGCAGTCTATCAGAGCCAATCAAAAGTCGTCGGTTTCCAGTAGGTCACTTCGTAATTATACCACACAATACTGACTGAATAACAAAATTCGGAAACTGCTGAGGAAGCAAAGGCTGCTGCATTCCCGGTTCAAAAGAGAACCCTCAAATGACGACAGGCAAAAAGCATAAATTTGTGCGTGTGTAAAAAGATCGACGCGCGAAGCCGACAAATACTACCACCGTCATTCATTCGCAACAGAGCTCGCCGAGAACCTGATAAAACTTTGGTCTTACGTAAAATCGCTAAGAGCGTGTATCTAATCTCTCGTTGAGGAGTCTGGTACGGCAGAAGAAGAAAACATCGTTCTTGTGAAACACGACTAAATCTTTACCCACACGAAAGTTAGAGCGCTATTGACAAGAGATTTCAAATTGATTCCGTATTTCTAGACTTTCGGAAGGTTTTTGACCATGTACCTCTCAAGCGGCTTGTAGTGAAACTGCATGCTTATGGAATATCGTCTGTTAAGTGACTGGATTTTAATTTCCTGTCAGAGAGCACAGTTGTTAATAACTGACAGAAAGTCATCAAGTAAAACAGAAGTGATTTCTGGCGTTCCCCAAGGTAGTGTTATAGGCCCTCTGCTGTTCATTATATAGATAAACGATTTAGGAGACAATATGAGCAGCCATCTTAGGTTGTTTGTTGATGATGCTGTCGCTTGTCGACTAGTAGTCATCATAAGACCAAAACAAATTGCAAATCATGAAAAGTGAGGTCATCCACACAAGTACTAAAAGGCATCCGTTAAACTTCGGTTACACGATAAATCAGTCATATCTAAAGGCCGTAAATTCAACTAAATACCTAGGAATTACGATTACGAACAACTCTTATCCGTCCTCTTTTGAAGTACTGCTGCGCGGCCTGGGACCCTTACCAGATAGGAATGACGGAGTACACAGAAAAAGTTCAAAGACGAGCACCACGTTTTGTACTATCGCAAAATAGAGGGAATGTGTCACCG
The DNA here is from genome assembly GCF_023864275.1 of Schistocerca cancellata. Taxonomy (NCBI): domain Eukaryota; kingdom Metazoa; phylum Arthropoda; class Insecta; order Orthoptera; family Acrididae; genus Schistocerca; species Schistocerca cancellata. The sequence goes on from NC_064627.1 coordinate 608,164,628, forward strand.
ATATTATACAGGAATTAGCGTGGATACCATTAAAACAAAGGGGTTTTTCATTGAAGCAGCATCTTCTCACAAAACTTGTCGCAAATTTTCTCCTCCGAATGCGAAAAAATTTTGTTGACGCCGTGCTACATAGGGAGAAACGATCATTACGATAAAATAAGAGACATCAGAGCTCGCACGGAAAGATATATGTGGTCTATTTTTTTCCCCTCGCGCGCTGTTCGAGATTGGAATGATACATGATTATTGTGAAGGTGGTTCGATGAACTCTCTGCCAGGCACTTAAGTTTGATTTGCAGAATATCGATGTGGATAGCAAAAATAAAGCCGAAGTTTTAAATTTCGTACTTGAAAAATCGTTCACGTAGGAGAATCGTGCAAACAAGTCTTCGTTTGACCATCGCACAGATTTCTGTAAGGACGACATAGTAATAAGCATCGCTGTTATAGAGAAACAGCTGAAAGCGTTGCAAGGAAGTAATTCACCAGGTCCGAATGGAACTCCACGGCATCGGCCCATTACTTAGACTGCAGTTATCGCGAATCTCTCGCCCAGCGCAAAGTCCCAAACGACTGGAAAGAAGCGCAAGTGACTCCTGTACATAAGAAGGATAAAAGAACGGACGCGCAAAATTACAGACCAATGTCCTTGACATCGGTTCACTGCAGAGTTCTTGAACATATTCAAAGTTCGAATATAACAAATTTCCTTGAGACAGAAAAGTCTGTCCACGAAGCAGCACGGTTTTAGAAGCTTTCGGTCACGCCAAAGTCACCTTCCCCCTTTTTTTCACACGATATCCTGCGATCTATGGATGAAGGGCAACAAGCAGATTTCGTATTCCTGTATTTCTGAAAAGTGACTGACACGGTGTCCCACTGTAGCCTGTTAATGAAGGTGCGAGCAAGCGGAATAGGTTCTCAGATTTGTATCTCGCAGGGCTCTTAAGTAATAGAAACCAGTAGGTTGTCTTCTGTTTTCATAACAAACAAGTGTGTTATCAGGAGTGCCTCCAGGAAATGTGAAGGGTCAGCTTTTATTTTATATATACACTCCTGGAAATTGAAATAAGAACACCGTGAATTCATTGTCCCAGGAAGGGGAAACTTTATTGACACATTCCTGGGGTCAGATACATCACATGATCACACTGACAGAACCACAGGCACATACACAGGCAACAGAGCATGCACAATGTCGGCACTAGTACAGTGTATATCCACCTTTCGCAGCAATGCAGGCTGCTATTCTCCCATGGAGACGATCGTAGAGATGCTGGATGTAGTCCTGTGGAACGGTTTGCCATGCCATTTCCACCTGGCGCCTCAGTTGGACCAGCGTTCGTGCTGGACGTGCAGACCGCGTGAGACGACGCTTCATCCAGTCCCAAACATGCTCAATGGGGGACAGATCCGGAGATCTTGCTGGCCAGGGTAGTTGACTTACACCTTCTGGAGCACGTTGGGTGGCACGGGATACATGCGGACGTGCATTGTCCTGTTGGAACAGCAAGTTCCCTTGCCGGTCTAGGAATGGTAGAACGATGGGTTCGATGACGGTTTGGATGTACCGTGCACTATTCAGTGTCCCCTCGACGATCACCAGTGGTGTACGGCCAGTGTAGGAGATCGCTCCCCACACCGGGTGTTGGCCCTGTGTGCCTCTGTCGTATGCAGTCCTGATTGTGGCGCTCACCTGCACGGCGCCAAACACGCATATGACCATCATTGGCACCAAGGCAGAAGCGACTCTCATCGCTGAAGACGACACGTCTCCATTCGTCCCTCCATTCACGCCTGTCGCGACACCACTGGAGGCGGGCTGCACGATGTTGGGGCGTGAGCGGAAGACGGCCTAACGGTGTGCGGGACCGTAGCCCAGCTTCATGGAGACGGTTGCGAATGGTCCTCGCCGATACCCCAGGAGCAACAGTGTCCCTAATTTGCTGGGAAGTGGCGGTGCGGTCCCCTACGGCACTGCGTAGGATCCTACGGTCTTAGCGTGCATCCGTGCGTCGCTGCGGTCCGGTCCCAGGTCGACGGGCACGTGCACCTTCCGCCGACCACTGGCGACAACATCGATGTACTGTGGAGACCTCACGCCCCACGTGTCGAGCAATTCGGCGGTACGTCCACCCGGCCTCCCGCATGCCCACTATACGCCCTCGCTCAAAGTCCGTCAACTGCACATACGGTTCACGTCCACGCTGTCGCGGCATGCTACCAGTGTTAAAGACTGCGATGGAGCTCCGTATGCCACGGCAAACTGGCTGACACTGACGGCGGCGGTGCACAAATGCTGCGCAGCTAGCGCCATTCGACGGCCAACACCGCGGTTCCTGGTGTGTCCGCTGTGCCGTGCGTGTGATCATTGCTTGTACAGCCCTCTCGCAGTGTCCGGAGCAAGTATGGTGGGTCTGACACACTGGTGTCAATGTGTTCTTTTTTCCGTTTCCAGGAGTGTACATAAATGATCTGGCGGACATGGTGAGCAGCAATTTGCTTATTTTGGCTGACGATGTTGCCGTGAACGGGAAGGTGTCATCTTGAGTGACTGCAGGAGGATACAAGATAACGTAGACGCAACCGCCAATTAGTGTGACGGATGGCAGCTAGCTTTAAATGTAAGTCATTGCAGACGAATCGAAAAAACATTCCTGTAACGTTCGGATACAGCATTAATACAGTGCTTCTTCACACAGTCGTGTCGATTACTGTCCAGGCGTAATTTTGCAAAGTGTTATGAAATGGAACAAGCATGAGAGGACTGTAGTAGGAAAAGCAAATACTCGAAACCGGTATACAGGGAGAATTTTAGGGGAACGTGAATTAAATGTAAAGGGGACCACAGTATAGGAAAACATCGGAGAAATTCAGAGACGAGCAACTAGAGTTGTTACCAATAGGTTTCGAATAACACGCAAGTAATTCGAAATGCTTCGACAATTCAAATGGGAATCTCAGGGAAGGTTACGGTCTTTTCAAGGAACATTACTGACAAAGTTCAGAGAACCAGCATTTGAAACTGACGGCACAACGATTCTATTGCAGCTAACGTATCTTTTGCCACGAAGATAAGAGAAATTAAGGCTCGTACGGAGGCATATACACTACTGGCCATTAAAATTGCTACACCAAGAAGAAATGCAGATGATAAACGGGTATTCATTGGACAAATATATTATACTAGAACTGACATGTGATTACATTTTCACGCAATTTGGGTGCACAGATCCTGAGAAATCAGTACCCAGAACAACCACCTCTGGTCGTAATAACGGCCTTGTACCCTGGGCATTGAGTCAAACAGAGCTTGGATGGCGCGTAGAGTTACAGCCGCCCATGCAGCTTCAACACGATACCACAGTTCATAAAGAGTAGTGACTGGCGTATTGTGACGAGCCAGTTGCTCGGCCACCATTCACCAGACGTTTTCAATTGGTGAGAGATCTGGAGAATGTGCTGACCAGGGCAGCAGTCGAACATTTTCCGTCTCCAGAAAGGCCCGTATAGGACATGCAACATGCGGTCGTGTATTATCCTCCTGAAATGTACGGTTTCGCAGGGATCGAATGAGGGGTAGAGCCACGGGTCGTAACACAACTGAAATGTAACGTCCACTGTTCAAAGTGCCGTCAGTGCGAACAAGAGGTGACAGAGACGTGTAACCAATGGCACCCCATACCATCACGCCGGGTGATACGCCAGTATGGCGATGACGAATACACACTTTCAATGTGCGTTCACCGCGATGTCACCAAACACGGATGCGACCATCATGATGCTGTAAACAGAACCTGGATTCTGGATTGTCTTGCAAACGTCCCCATCTTTTGAGTCAGGGATCGAGACGTGGCTGCACGATCAGTTACAGCCATGAGGATAAGATGCCTGTCATCTCGACTGCTAGTGATATGAGGCCTTTGGGATCCAGCACGGCGTTCCGTATTACCCTCCTGAACCCACCGATTACATATTCTGCTAACAGTCATTGGATTTCGACCAACGCGAGCAGCAATGTCGCGATTCGATAAACCGCAATCGCGATAGACGACGTTTATGAAAGTCGGAAACGTGATGGTACGCATTTCTCCTCCTTACACGAGGCTCCACAACAACGTTTCACCAGGCAACGCCGGTCGACTGCTGTTTGTGTATGAGAAATCGGTTGGAAACTTTCCTCATGTCAGCACGTTGTAGGTGTCGCTACCGGCGCCAACCTTGTGTGAATGCTCCGAAAAACTTCATTTGCATATCACAGCATCTTCTTCCTGTCGGTTAAATTTCGGGTCTGTAGCATGTTGTGGGGCGGCGGGTTGAATTTAATTGTTAATATATATGTAGAATGTTATGTAGAAAAGATATATTTCCCGGCCGATTAACCATATGTGGGGCGGCCGGTGGAATTAATTGTTGTTAAATGTTCCTATTATTTATGCAGTCTTTTGCCGTTCTCAACACTGGCTCTCTAACTACAATATTGGCAACCAGAAAGTGATTAACAAAACGTGAAGCCTGTAATTAGAATTCCTAGTGCCCACTTCATCTGAGAAATACATTTATAGCTAAAGCTTATAGCTCTGAGGAATTAGGAGATTGTCTGGGGTTCATAATCAAAAAAGATTCTCTAAAAATATTCACTATATTCTGAAAGTCACAGACCAAAAAGAATCCACACAATCCAACTAACAGAGCAGTTCAGAGTCTAATGCGTTGATGCAACTATAATAGTTCAAATTAAATGTTTAAGTGAATGCTCACTATAATTTGATGATAATGTTCATCAAACACCACGCTAAATAATGGTAGAATTTCTGTCCCGCGACGGCACGTGAAAATACGACATACGCAAACTGAAGATAGATCATTAAAGTCATCCCAGAATTAACACTTCACTCGAAAAAGATTTCATGGTTACGCATATCCCGAGTAACTTATTACGGCATCCGAGGCTGTTTATAGCAATGATACCGACGCGACGCGACTCCCGGCACAGGTGGTGTGCTATTCAGTGTCTGGGGATAACTGGGGCCTTTTTCTCTCGCGCAGCGTTCTTATATATAAAGCTGTGGTGCGGACGGCTAAGGGAACGCCTGATCAAAATTGCTCTCCCGACTAGCCACTGTGCTAGTAATGCACCACTTTAAGTTATTGAATAAATCATCGCTTCCTTTGCTGATGGCCGATGAAGCTCTCAATTTAAATGTGCATTCAGCACACAGGTAAGTAATCATAATAAAAGTCTGACGTGGCTAAGTCAAATATTTTGGGCGAGAGAATTAATTTATTTACACTACACGCAGTAGACGAGCTCTGAACTTGCTCTTTGGAGATACGCTATCGCTATAGTTTTATAGTTATTCTGTTGAAACTTCACATCTTTATGATTATAGCGGATCTCCCTTCTACTTAAATTTAAACATCCTAGCCTTATTTATTAGCCTACTTAATCTACTTGCTTCCTTAATTTCTAAGACAAAAACCAGAAAATCATGAATTTCAACAAAAATTTTAATTTGTGAGATCCAGAATACTGTTTCTACTAAATTTGTGTTGCGCCAATGATTTTTACAGAAAAACGTGCAAATTTCGAAAATGGTTAAAGTTATTGAACTGAATTTCAACACATATTGATTTAGTATTACTCCTGACATGCTAGAAACGTTTCAGGTTATTTACTTGATTTTTAAAGTATTGCGCAACATTTATGACGTCAGAGCTAGTTACAGCGGACTAGGCTGGCACACAATGGAAAGACTGATGTGAATTTTATACGGCGTGAGTAGGCTGCTTCCCTACAACGTCATCTTCGTGGTGTAGTAATTTTAATGGCCAGTGGTGTAGATATTAATTTTTCCGTCGCTCTGTTCGCGAGTGAAGCAGGATATGAAGTGACTAATAGTGGTACGCCGGCCTTGGTGGCCGAGCGGTTCTAGGCGCTTCAGTCCGGAACCGTGCGACTGCTACGGTAGCAGGTTCGAATCCTGCCTCGGGCATGGATGTGTGTGATGTCCTTAGTTTAGTTAGGTTTAAGTAGTTCTAAATTCTAGGGGACTGATGACCTCAGATGTTAAGTCCCATAGTGCGCAGAGCCATTTGAACTAGTAGTGGTACGCAGTACCCTCCGCCACTAACCGTACGGTTGCCTGCGGAGTATGTATGTAGATATTGCAAGTTAGAGCTCGTACTGCGAGTGAAAAGCCAGAACCCAGTCACTTGCGAGGAAAATGGTGTCGTGTACACGTGTGGGTTGTGCAGGGTGGACGGCGCTGCACGTGTCGGCACTGGAGGACCACGTGGAGAGCACGCGGCTGCTGCTGGCGGCGAAGAACGGTCGGCAGCGGCCGCGGCTGCTGGAGGCGCTCACCTCTGCCGGCCAGACGGCGCTGTTCGTGGCCGCGCAGGCGGGCAGCGCCGACTCGCTGCACCAGCTGCTCCACGTGGGCGCGCACGTGTCCGTCCGCACCGCTGACAACCAGAGGACCCCGCTGCACGCCGCCGCCGCGCACGGCTTCACCGAGTGAGTAAACACTACCCGTAACCTGAAAAAATAATCCCGGGACCAGATGTAACGGGTATTACACACAGCATTGGTATTTCGTTGCGACTGATGATATATTAAACTATTTTTACCGTGCGCTGCCTCGCGCACATCACCACTATATTGATTGGCTTGCAGGTCCTTGTTTCTTAAAGTAGAATAGGGGCGGGAGAAATGATTGCTTGTTAAAAAATTTTGAATTTAAGTCGTTGTAGTATAGTTGTTCGTTTGCATTGTTTACACACCCAGCGATTGTGTTTAATATACCACTCACCTAAATACACTGGATTTCATCTGAGTCGAAAATAAATGCTTTCCACTTTAACGTACTTCGTTTTAAGTGAAATTAAATAATAATTTCCAAAAGCAGATTACAGTATTCTTTAAATCACTTACTACTCAGTTACAACATATTTCGTCGATCTATAGCCGTTATTATTGAACACGTCCTTAAGATGTTGCAGCCCGTGTGGTAAATTATCAGCATCCGAGACAGCATATGCTCGTTTAACCAAGGTCCGTTCTCAGCATCTGAGACAGCAGTTGGGTTGTTTTGGGGGAGGAGACCAGACAGCGAGGTCATCGGTCTCATCGGATTAGGGGAGGGCGGGGAAAAGGCCGGACGCGGGATTAAACTGTCGTCCTCCCGAATGCGAGTCCAGTGTGCTAGCCACTGCGCCACCTCGCTCGCTCCCCGAGACAGAATATGCTCGTTCAACCAAGATCCGAAGGACTCCTCTGCATTAAAAAGGTGAATGGCAACTGGTAGCATGTAAGTACCTGTCGGTATGAGTCGGTTTCCCGTGAACCGTTCAGATGACAGTTTGATCCGGCTGGAAACCCGACAAAAATTTGATATACTAATACATATACATCTACATCTACATCTACATGACTCCTCTGCAATTCACATTTAAGTGCTTGGCAGAGGGTTCATCGAACCACAATCATACTATCTCTCTACCATTCCACTCCCGAACAGCGCGCGGGAAAAACGAACACCTAAACCTTTCTGTTCGAGCTCTGATTTCTCTTATTTTATTTTGATAATCATCCCTACCTATGCAGGTAGGGCTCAACAAAATATTTTCGCATTCGGAAGAGAAAGTTCGTGACTGAAATTTCGTAAATAGATCTCGCCGCGACGAAAAACGTCTTTGCTTTAATGACTTCCATCCCAACTCGCGTATCATATCTGCCACACTCTCTCCCCTATTACGTGATAATACAAAACGAGCTGCCCTTTTTTGCACCCTTTCGATGTCCTCTGTCAATCCCACCTGGTAAGGATCCCACATCGCGCAGCAATATTCTAACAGGACGAACGAGTGTAGTGTAAGCTGTCTCTTTAGTGGACTTGTTGCATCTTCTAAGTGTCCTGCCAATGAAACGCAACCTTTGGCTCGCCTTTCCCACAATATTATCTATGTGATCTTTGCAACTGAAGTTGTTCGTAATTTTAACACCCAGGTACTTAGTTGAATTGACAGCCTTGAGAATTGTACTATCTATCGAGTAATCGAATTCCAACGGATTTCTTTTGGAACTCATGTGGATCACCTCACACTTTTCGTTATTTAGCGTCAACTACCACCTGCCACACCATCCAGAAATCTTTTCTAAATCGCTTTGCAACTGATACGCCAGGAAAGTCTACATAATCACATTCCCTCGCTCTCTTTGCACAAACGACTAGTAAAAACTAAGCTAAACTCCACCCAAACAGGCTATGAAGGCCCAACGGTACGGATCGGCCGCAGTGTCATCCTCAGCTCACAGTCGTCACTGGACGAGGACATGGAGGGGCACGGGGTCAGCACACAGCTCTCCCGGCCGTATGTCAGTTCACGAGACTTCTCAATCCTTGCCTCACAAGGGCTGAGTGCTTGCCAACAGCGCTCGGCTTACTGGATGGTCACCCATCCAAGTGCCAGCCCAGCCCGATATTGCTTAACTTCTATGATGTGACAGGGACCGGTGTTGAAAGGTCCCCTTAGAAAAATTATACATGACTGTCCTTAAACTGAGACACAATATTTTTAGCGCAACGCAATCTGACTTTCAAAAATCCCTACAAAAGAATGGCCCTGACTAACATTAACCTATACCTTTCACAAATCACATACCTCACCAAAAATCTTCGTTACTCGAACTACTGCAATACAGTGAGCGCCACTACTGCCAGCTAAATAAAAGATTCAAACTACTGAAGGCACTAACTACTGATAGGCATAGTTAGCAAATGAAAGATTTTGATAGAGAACAAACAATGTATTTACCTTAATAGTGTTGAAAAATCATAATATGCATAGCAGTTCATGATATCCAGTCTTACAAATTTCAGAACTCCGCCATTTCTCTCCCCACATCCACCACTGCTGGCGACTCACCTCCAACTGCGCAACGCTACGCGCTGTTAACAGCCAACTGCCCAACACTACAATGGCAGACAACAATGCAAACTAGCCACAGACTGAACACAGCACAGCCAGTGATTTTCATACAGAGCGCTACGTAACGTTGCCAATAAGAAAACATAAACAGCCTACTTACAGTGTTACCACTGGGGCAGGGTCGTTGGCCAAACGACTAAGTCCAGAGATAATATATATATGACGCTTTTTTGTAATGTAGTTTTTGTGCTGCGTCGCGTTTTCGCTAGAGGCCGCGGATTTTGTTATTAAAGAAAAACGTAAAAAAAGTGACATTTGAAGTGTTCTGCCTTCGAAACCACTCGGAATACGTCATATTTCCATATGAAGTTACTTCAAATTAACGTTCCTGTCATATTCCTGAATATTGACGATTCCTCCTGGTGCACTCTATAAGGATACAGTTGCTAAAGCTTTGATAAAGACAAATTATAAAAATTAACTCCTCCATATATGAGTAAAGTAATATGTACAACTCACTTATTGCTTTTTTATCTTCAATTCACCTGAATTTGGTTTATTAACAGCAAGAATACATCAGCTTCACGCACTCAAAAACTTTAAGTAGTGCTAATAATTGTGTACTTTATGGTGACTGGAACATGAACTGATAACATCAACATAACCGTCTTGAAAAATTCATTTTGTCCAGGTTATTCAGATATGCGCTTTTGGAGTATTTTGGTGTAACGTACGTACGGTTTCCACAGTCACATTACACAGTGACAATGTAACAACAGTTTACTCAGTTTGTTACCGCAGTCTCACTTGTTTCTGAGAATAAGTATGTCATATGCAGTAACCAACACGTGCAACACACAACACAGAGTAATGCAGTAACCCTCATGCGAAACAGTGTGCAGTGGCGTGGCACTTCGGAAAGAACTCTGCACACCGCCCTTGTGGCGGTCACCCTTGCGTTCTGTGAACTCTTACAGGAGGTGCACATCGGTCGACTCTTCATCAGCAAACCTACCTCTACAGCTGTGTATCACTGTTAGCGTACAACTAACACAGTTGGAATACGAGTAAATAAACCCACGGCAGAACCGAGCAGCGCTGGAGGCAAATCTGAAGGTGGGAGAGTGAAATAGATACTGCTGTGGTCAGCAGCGGATACCGTGAATGGAAACAAGACACGCAGTTGTGTACTACTTTAAGTAACAAGGAGTACAAGTTAACTGGGGGCGAGAAACAAAAGTAAATGCAGCAACTCTGTAATGAGACGCCGGAGCCTTTGAGTCCCTTTTACCAAAATATACCGATGGTAGTCCTGAACAGACCCTGAAAATTTGTCGGTAGAATTCTGGTTCACCCTGTAGAGCATACTTACTGCTCACGCTATACAGCATGCTTGCCCTACATCGAGTAGGCGGAAACATCCGCCGTTGGTACACCAAAAAATTTGTATCGCTATGAACTAGTATATTTACCCGAATGACGGTTCACCTGGATAAACAGAAAGGTCTCTAACCATTTGTCAGCATTGCAGGGCCCCGCGTGGAGTGGCCGTGCGGTTAGGACCGCCATGCACCGATTACGCGGCCACTCCCGTCGGAGGTTAGTCCCCCCTTGGGCATGGGTGGGTGTGTGTGTGTGTGTGTGTGTGTGTGTGTGTGTTGTTCTTAGCATACGTTAAAGTAGTGTGTCAGTCTAGGGACCGATGACCTCAGCAGTTTGGTCCCTTAGAAACTTAGGAACAAACACACACACACACACACACACACACACACACACACACACACACACACACTGCAGGACGACAGCACACAGGAGACCGATGGATGTCTGTCACACTACCGCTTCCTGTGCTGATCCACGGCGGCGAGCAGTAATAAAGTGATATAGAAGCCCGCCTGGTTAGCCGTGCGATCTAATGCACTGCTTTCTGGGCGGGAAGGCGTGCCGGTCCCCGGCACGAATCCGCCCGGCAGATTAGTGTCGAGGTCTGGTGTGCCAGCCAGTCTGTGGATGGTTTTTAAGGCGGTTTTCCATCTGCCTCGGCTGGTTCCCCTTATTCCCCCTTAGTTACGCTATGTCGGGGATTACTGCGCAAACACTTTTTCCACGTACGCGTACACCATAATTACTCTATCACGCAAACATTGGGGTTACACTTGGCTGGTGTGAGATGTTCCCGGGGGGTCCATTAGGGGCCGAACTGCACAATAACATTGTGTTCGGTGTGGGGCGGCGGTGGGGTGAGTGTAATGCTGTAGCCTGTTGTGGAGTCGTGAACCACTGAGGGCTACGGTGGGGACGAAGCCTCTCCGTCGCTTCTAGGTCCCCAGCTCAATACAATACAATACAAGTAAAGTGATATAAAATTTCAGGCTGTTTTATTGGCGCCACGTGGTGATCTCTGCACCTCAATTAGTCATCAGATATTACAGTGCTATTAACTTCCTTGATTTAACCATCTGCAACCAAGACGACAAATATGTCCTCCAACTTTACAGGAAACGAAGCGCTACGTACGTAAACACAAATGCTTTCTCCTGCCACCCCAACGTGCACAAACTACTGCAGCAGCAAACCACTCAGTGATTCATAGAGGTGTAAAACATCGCACAGAGAAGAACGTCCGAAATGAAATTATAATCATAAAACAAATAACTGCAGCTAATGGGTATAAACACACTCAGTCAATTTGTCTAAAACAGTAAATAGCAAATTAACAAACCAGCCATCAAGAGCCAGGAAAATACACTAACAGGCATCCACTCCCTTGGTAATATCTCCCAAAACATTTCAATATCTTCAAACGACATAAAATAAGAAACGCATTCCAAATAAACAATACAATTTGCCATAGGGTACATCACAACCTGAAAACCTGCCACGATAAATTTTCATCCTCTAACGTATATAAAATCACGTCTAGTACATACCTCAAACAAGGCGTAACTTCATCAGATTCAAAGAACACATCAACGCCTACCTATATAACACACCAAACGCACCTGCAATAGCCCCTCCCCCCCCCCCCCCCAATTAAAAAAGGTATAGGACATCCATTTGACAGTGTAAAACGCAATCTTAAAATATTACACACATTCCACAAAGGACACAAGATGTGTCTGCATGAAGAACTAGAAATCTACATCCAAAAAAGAAATTTGGGGAAAATCTGCTCAACAACAGCTGGTATGACATGGGCATACAAAAACTGCCACAGCGTCTACAAAAATGCTACGACAGAAATGGTGATTATGTCGAAAAATAGCTAAATGTTGAAGCTGTAAACTGATGTAAGCCATTGTAGAAATAAACAGGTCTATGTACTTATAAAGAAATAGGAGACCTTACTTTTGGGATTACCCTCCTACCTTACTATTTCTGCCTGCATTGCGGCCTTCGATTCAAGGACAGAAAGAACTCTTTTGTATTCGTGCTCGGAAGGTGTTTCGCTTTACGTAAACATTTTCATCGTTCGTACTCTTTGAAGAAATTTTTCTGTGTGTATTGTCTCGGCACATGTAGTGGACTCCTTTGGGGCATACCCTGTCCTGTTAAAACTAAAATCGCATCTTAATTTATCTACAAAAGTGGTGCTCTCAATCTCGCACAACCACCCCCCCCCACCCCCTCCCTCTCTCTCTCTCTCTCTCTCTCTCTCTCTCTCTCTCTCTCTCTCTGTCTGTCTGTCTGTCTGTCTGTCTCGCACACTATATCAGACGCGGAGCGAATGCTTTTTATCGTGCGACAGTATTACTCTGCCAAAAAAAGAGATACATTTCGATTTTAGGACGCATACCTTCCATATTACTCCTGTGTCACTATCATAGGCTGCGAACACTAGAGATCTGTTGCAGCACGCTCTACTGGCAGCTTCAAGCAAGAAATGGAGGACCCAAGTACAAGAGTGGATTTCACTTATGCTCCGGTTGTAGCTTTCAGTCTTCGGTCACGAAAATATCCCAGAATTTGTCATTAATATTTCCGTATAATTATGGTAGCAGTGTTATCGTAAAAATGAGGCTGCAACCTGTTGAGATCCACTTAAGTCTGTTCTTTTCAGTCAGCCTACAAAATAACCGATCTTTTCGTAACTCTTTTTGCATATTATTTACTGACTCTTCGATAAAATTTTCTGATTTTTAAAAAAATTCATCATCTTTAACGGGCACACTAATTAAGATATCTTCCTGAAATTTGGCTGAATACCTCCTCGGGAATGTTTGCAGGGTGTAACAGGCGTTTTTTTATTTTAATTTATTCATTGATTGCTATAATAATCGTTACCAAAAACACGTGACAAAACTACAAGTTCGTTTCCAACGTCCACCATTTTATTATATTGTCAAACTTAAAAAAAAGGGTACTATTTCTCCGAGCGCAACATTCTATGCATTAATAAAATTTTCTTGACTTTTAGATAAGATTTGCAGACTGCAGGACAGAACTACTTTAACTTTGCGGGTGAAGAGTTTAATGTTGACTAGTTTTCTTTAAAAAAATCAGAACGTTTGGTGCAAGAATCAACAAATAATATACAAAAAGATTCACGTTGATTGCTTCATTAGTTTTTCCAAAATATCGTAAAAATCGTTTGTTACAGGCTGACTGAGGAGAATGGGATCTTAACGCGTTAATGTATTGTTTGGAGACGTTCCGGATTCTTCACGCTTCGAACGTCCATATGTACAGAAATATAAACTGCCAAAAACCACAAATAATGTCATTCGATGATGCGGTTTCCAAGTCAAACATATCATGGAGGGCTGTTAAATAAAAAATGTAGTAGTGATGGATTCAAGACTCACCTTTGCTTTAACACTATTTCTCTGACGGTGTACCTCGGAAATTCCCCGATCGACTGAGAGGCAGATTCCGTCGGTGAACGAGAGCGCACCCGGAAAAGACTCAAACGCCGCACGTACTAAATTGTTACTAACTCATGGTAATCAGCAGACTAAATACCTGCAGCTTGAACTCCGAGTGGAGCACTTACCGACGAGTATGCCAGAGGCAGCGTGCTGTGCTGTTCTGTTCCTTCAGTGGTCCTGGGAAGCATCGGCCTTTCCTATCGGCTTCCTGTGGTTACAAACTAAACATCCAGTCAGTGTATGCTCTCAAGAAAGCTCCGCACAGAAGCTGATATATCTTACATCTTTTGAAAGAACTATGTCAGATCAGCCCTCTCGGCAAAGAATAACTCCTGAGACTGATGTTTGGTGTTCACGTAGTACTAAATGCGTTCCATCTCGTAAAATAAGACTGGAATCCATTAATTAACCTTCCCAAAAAGTATAGCTTGATGATGTTTAATCATGACATGAAAAATACGGTAGATCAATAGATCTGCAGGTTATCCTGTAGAATCTTTGATTTTTTTTCCCGACTGTGATTTCTGCTCATACATGGTTTGTGCAGTAGGAAGAGAAGTCTGTTGTAATGTTTTGAACATTGTTTTTCTCAGCCGAGGCGCTGTCCTTACATTTTGCGATAAGTATCTCATCGCGTTTTTGCGAGAATTCGTCTTCTATTGTAGCAGCTCAGCGTTTCATATATATATAATATTCCTCTTCTATTGAAGATGCAACATTTCATCAATATCGGAATAAAACTGTAAATTTATGTGAATTACAAACAATATGTTTTGTTGTTTCAGCATATATATTTAACGTTCTAAGAAACTGAGAAAATATATATATATATATATATATATATATATATATATATATGTGTGTGTTGAAACACGTACGTTTGAAGTTAGTGAAACATGTACGTATGAAGTAATGTAACTGACAGTAGGCTGCAATACATCTATCAGAATGGGAATGGCGGGTGAACGCGTATTTTATCTTGTCGCTTATGCGCTTTTCTCTGTACTGAACTTTTCTGAGAGAATGGAAATTTAATTTAGCTGCAAGAAGCAAACTGTCAATAACTTCAAACCAAACCTAAATAGCATAAATTTACGTAACATAAGAAACTGAATCTGATGCAACACTATTGATTTGAAATTGGCCCTGATGATAAAACAAAAATTTATGAATTTGAAAATAATGGTCCCTTTGCTTAATAAATGCTATGCCTGAAATAATAAAATTTCTTACCTTTATTTGCGCAATGGTAACGCTCTTCGCACTGCTCTCTGTTAGTACTTTAAACTGTATAGTTAGCATACAGCTGTTGTGCAAGGCTGTTTCTTAGCGTACATTTTAATTAAGTCGAATATGACCAAGAAAATAACTTCTTGAGGAAAATAGTTAATCAAAAATGACATAGGTCTGGGAAATGGTATGACTGCAGGAGAGACGCTCAGTAGCTCGGTACGGGCTTTTGTTGAAGTTTCGAGAACACACCTTCACCGAGGAGTCAAGCAGTGTATTGCTCCCTCCTACGTATATCTCGCGAAGAGACCATGAGGATAAAATCGGAGAGATTAGAGCCCACACAGAGGCATACCGACAATCTTTCTTCCCATGAACAATACTAGACTGAAATAGAAGGGAGAACCGATAGAGGTACTCAAGGTACCCTCCGCCACACACCGTCAGGTGGCTTGCGGAGTATGGATGTAGAGGTAGATGTAGACTTGTGCGTAACAATCAATATGGCACTAACTTTAAAACTTGTATTTTGACTCTTTGAAAATTAATAACGCTCACAATTAACAAACAGTAAACTGATTGTAAATTAGCAATTAGCTTTACAAAATCATTGGATATGAGTGTTATACATGGTCTCAATAATCACTTACGAATACGCGCATTACATTGGTAACAAAAGAACTTCCTTTACTTTAATCATTTCCAGTATGGTATCTTACGAATAAAAACTCATTACTGCCCGCAGCGAATAAGTATATCACCCAGCACACATCAGATACAATACGGCTTTACACTAGAGCCCTCCATACATGTCCCTATCTAAAGTTACTCTAAAACATTACCCAAAACACCTTAAACCAGGGATCGCTGTTGAGCGGAGATGCTACTACACGATCGATACTACATTTGGTCATCTCTGGTTCAATATAAAATTTTCTTACAAAATTTTACCCTGTGTATATACCTTTCAATGCGTCACCTTTAACGTTCTAAGAAACTTCATTCCAAAACGAGTCACGAAATAAGTTACATGGCTCAACACACATACGGTATCGCTAAAGCTGAAGTAGTACAGACGCGCGCGGAGATATACCGACAGTTT
This sequence comes from Schistocerca cancellata, assembly GCF_023864275.1. Lineage (NCBI taxonomy): Eukaryota > Metazoa > Arthropoda > Insecta > Orthoptera > Acrididae > Schistocerca > Schistocerca cancellata. The sequence continues at coordinate 608,180,762 of NC_064627.1, forward strand.
TCTTCGCACATACCATCCGTGACTCGAATTGCAAAGATACTGGACAGCCATGTACTGAAGAGAATTAGTCCCCTACTGCGGCATCATAAAAAGCGCTAGTGTCACGTTTACTAAAGGGTCAGTGTTTGTCAGCATTCGCAAGACGCGTGTCTGCAGTGATGTCTATACGTCTGGGTATGAAGACCCATTAATATTGTCCCATATAGGACACAGCACACATACTTTTTATTTAGGGCGGAGGGGATATGCTTGACAAAGTCTTCTGCGACAGTCTGGGCGGTTGGTAGACCTATTGGCATAATTATGCTGCTAGCAGCGACGTTCCATGCACCGTTGTTAGTAGCTGGGAAGCTACTGTTGTTGCTCGGCCTGGGTGTCTCTTTAGCCAACCGCTGTGGGTTTATTTTGTAACATGTCAAAGTAGTCATTGCAGAAACCAGTCTACCTGTATAAAATAAAACGTCCTGACTGATCTGCTGATACGTCATCACTCGGGATTTTCTCCGTCCTGCGAGTGAATGTTTGTGTTATCTTCATCGTTTCATCATCATTCGGAAAAGGAGGCGAGACTGGACAGTGGATGGATTGGGAATTTGTACGGGCGCTGATAACTACGCAGTTGAGCGCCCCACAAACCAAATGTCGTCGTCGTCACCGCAAAGAACAAAGTTCAAATTAGGGAGTGTTAATCTTACACTGTAGGCGTCGTACCCTCCGTCGCTCGCGCGGATGACACTAGTCATCCACATGACTTTCCCGCTCAATTTTGCCTGACAGGGCAGGATTGAGATCGCGCCATTTTCAGTACCTTTCTGTTAACTATCCAGCAGTTAGCTCCAATCATTGTCGGCTTCCAGTTTCGAAAGATACATTGTTTATGAAACATTATTACAGTCTGGAAGACACCAGTCATCCGCGCGAACTCTCCTGCCACAATCAGAGACAAAGTAAGCCTGTAGTACTTTATTGCTTTCCTAGATTCAATCGATCTTTCACGTGCTTAAACGTTGACTAATTGAAACTGGCTGCAGTTACCTTCCGTGTTACCCTACCATTCTCTTTATTTTTAGATTGTGGAAGAAATGTCAAAAGCAAAAAAACCTCTGACAGAGATTAGTAGAGATCCTAATGCATCGTTGGAATAGTTCAACGAGCTGAGTGATGAAGTTGCTCACAATGATAGCGCTGACTCAGAGACTGAGGACTGTGTTCATAAAAGCGGTCATGATTCAGGAACGGAACAAGAAGTGCCAGAGAATGATGAATGTGAGTCACAGGAAGAAGTAACTCAACAGGATGCTTTACTTTTAGGGAAAGATGGGATAACTAAACGGAGGAAAAATAAATATCCTACCATTGTTAGAAGCAGATCTTGTAATATTATTACGCATTTGCCTGGACCAAAACATTAAGCTCGTATAAAAAAAAGACAGAAATAGAAATACGGAATTAGTTCTTGGATGAAAACATAATAAGCGTTATCGCAACAAGCACTAATATACCCATCAGTGAAGTTCGTGGCAACTTTTCTAGGGAAAGGGATGCTAAAGAAACAGATGCATAGAGATCAGAGCTTTCATTGGTTTGTTATATCTGTGTAGATCTTTGAGATGTTCTAGGAAGAGTATATCGAAATTGTGGGATAACTCAAAGGGAAACGGACTTCAATCATGTTGTTTATGCATAAGTGAAAACCGATTAAGATTTCTATTGAGATGTCTTAGGTTTGATAATATCCGTGATAGAGGTGTTCGCAGAGAGACCGAAGAGTTGGCTGTCCGCAGCTCGTGGTCTTGCGATAGCGTTCTCGCTTCCCGCGCCCGGGTTCCCGGGTTCAATTCCCGGCGGGGTCAGGCCTCGTGATGACTGGATGTTGTGTGATGTCCTTTGGTTAGTTAGGTTTAAGTAGTTCTAAGTTCTAGGGGACTGATGACCATATATGTTAAGTCCCATAGTGCTCAGAGCCATTTGACAAGTTGGCTCCTATCAGAGAGGTACTTGAACTATTCACGAACAATTGCCAAAAAAAATTTTCACGTAGTGAATATCTTACTGTTGACGAACAGCTTCTGGCATGTAGAGGAAACTGCCCATTCCATGCAGGCAACATATCCCTAGCAAATCAGCAAAGTATGGGTTAAAAGTGTTTGCTTTGGTTGATGTAAAAACAGCTTACAGTTTAAATTTAGAACCGTACGTTGGTAAGCAACCAGAGGGGACCATGTAATGCCAGAAATTCACCGGAAGATATTGTTCTTCGAATGGTCGAACTGTTTCAAACGTTAGAATATAATATACTGTGTACGAATATTAAATGTATTGTATTTAGGTTTAATAAAAAATCGTTCATAAAAACCATTCAAAGTATACAAATAGACCGCTTGCTTTGTGGATGACACCTGTCATCCACGCGAGTGACCATGTCACGAATTTTTGCGCGAGTAACGGAGGGTTAAGAAGGCATTTTTTTTTTAATTCTACCCCTAAGGAAAAGGTTTTTCTGAAAATATATTGCTATTAAAGCAATTCTGAAGCTAAAACTACGAAAATTGGTATTTGGTTTCTCGGCCAGAAATTAATTCAATCCCTAAGGGAGTGAAGTAGTGGATGAAAGTTTTTTTAAATAAATCATTGTTAAAGAACTACTAAAGCGATCTTGAAGCTATGTGAGTGAAAATGGTATTTGACCTCTCGTGTAGAAATAAAAAATACGTGTTAGAGTTGTTTGGGTAATTCAACCCCTGAAAGGGTGAAACAGGTTCAAAAATGGCTCTGAGCAGTATGGGACTTTACTTCGGAGGTCATCAGTCCCCTAGAACTTAGAACTACTTAAAGCTAACTAACTTATGGACACCACACACATCCATGCCCAAAGCAGGATTCGAACCTGCGACCGTAGCGGTCGCGCGGTTCCAGACTGTAGCGCCTAGAACCGCTCCGACACCCCGGCCGGCGGTGAAACAGGGATGAACAGTTTAATGTAAATATTTCACTATGAAATCAGAATCGCTTTTTGGTGAGAAGTACGTTCGGAAAACACCATGCTTTTATGGCCTTAATTAGTGTGAAAAGTTTAGCTCTTGCAGCTCGTGAACTAAATTAAGGACAGCTACTTAAGTCACCGCGAGACGTCGGCTTCGTAAGAACTGCATATAAAAAGAGATGGATCTTTAATACATTAACTTTCCAGCAGACCTAATATGTATACTACATTATTTTTTGTAATTGCTACGCAGACTAATAATTATTGATGATAAAATAGGTAGCATTTTTAAACGCTATTCAATGTACAGGAATATCAGTCTGAGATAAGAGAATTTAGTACCGGGTGTAAAACTGGCGATAATAACTATAGAACCAGTTAAACGATTTCTCTCTCTTTCAAATCGCTATATGAAATTAAATTAAATCCGTTGGAAGATTTTAATTATGCGAAGACTGGCAGACAGGTAAAGGGCCATTTACTCTTTTATAGTGTGTGGATGTATACATGAGGAATGTCTTAGCAATACACAAGTTCGAGTAAAGAAAAAAAAGCTGCATACAGTGTACGGGAGTGCAGCAGGGGGCGCTAAGCTAGTTTGATTATAAAATGAGGCGCTCAGTGCAAAATGTTGTGTGTGATTTGTTTGTGATACTTCTTACCACCATTCCTGTGGCACACACTCGTCCGGGTGTTTAAATGTAGCTGACAAAGCCAGGTGCAGGGTTCAAACGGTTCAAATGGCTCTGAGCACTATGGGACTTAACTGCTGAGGTCATCAGTCCCCTAGACTTAGGACTACTTAAACGTAACTAACCTAAGGACATCACACACATCCATGCCCGAGGCACGATTCGAACCTGCGACCGTAGCAGTCACGCGGTTCCGGACTAAAGCGCCTAGAACCGCTCGGCCACCGCGGCTGGCAGGTGCAGGGTTTCACCGACCTAGTGTTCTGTGTGTTTTTTAAGTTTGAACTTGCCACAGAGGATCAGTTTCGCCTGCTAATGAGCGTCTTTGGCAACTGTGGGGTTGTGACAGTAATTTCCCACGTTGAGGATGAAGGCGTTATTCGAATGTGTCGAGTTCGTGAACAGTCGTTTGTTTGGTTTCTAGGATACCTCCAAGGATGGTCTCGAGGTGAAATTCATCGCGCGTGTCCACAGTGGGCGTGTACCGTGGAGCACTGCGTACGATTTGTAAAATCTTGCTATGAACGACCCGGAAGCAGCGCAGATATGTCGGAGGTGCATATTCCGAGACTGCAGCATCACAGTACGGTGGTGTGCAGGGTGTAGATGTAGAGGGACCGATCGTACAAAATTAGCGCGAGCCAGCGCTGTCTAGGGCTGAAGCGGGTGCCTCACACCCTCCTCCTGAAGACAGCTGGTCCTTTGCTGCAGATGCGTGGACGCGCTGCTGAGCCGCGGCGCGGACGCGGACGCGCTGACGGCGCCCGGCGGGTCTTCGGCGCTGCACCTGTCGGCGCAGGCGGGCCACGCGGAGTGCGCGCGGCTGCTGGCCAGGCACGGCGCGCTGCTCGACCGCCGCGACGCCGCCGGCTTCTCGCCGCTCTACATGGCGGCGCAGCGCGGACACCACCAGGTGGTCGAGGTGCTGCTGCGCCACGGCGCCCGCGCCTCGCTGCGCAACACCGGCGGCAACACCGCGCTGCACATCGCCGCGCAGGAAGGTACGTTCGCCATCGGCCGCGACACTCACGTCCCCCTCTTAAAAGTCAGCTTACACTACGCCAGTGCTTTTACATCTACATACATACTCCGCAATCCACCATACGGTACGTAGCGGAGGGTACCTCGTACCACAACTAGCATCTTCTCTCCCTGTTCCACTCCCAAACAGAACGAGGGAAAAATGACTGCCTATATGCCTCTGTACGAGCCCTAATCTCTCTTATCTTTGCGGTCTTTCCGCGAAATGTAAGTTGGAGGCAGAAACATTGTACTGCACTCAGCCTCAAATGCTGGTTCTCTAAATTTCCTCAGCAGAGATTCACGAAAAGAACGCCTCCTTTCCTCTAGAGACTCCCACCAAAGTTCCTGAAGCATTTCCGTAACACTCGCGTGATGATCAAACCTACCAGTAACAAATCTAGCAGCCCGCCTCTGAATTGCTTCTATGTCCCCCCTCAATCCGACCTGATAGGGACCCCAAACGCTCGAGCAGTACTCAAGAATAGGTCGTATTAGTGTTTTATAAGCAGTCTCCTTCACAGATGAACCACATCTTCCCAAAATTCTACCAATGAACTGAAGACGACTATCCGCCTTCCCCACAACTGCCATTACATGCCTGTCCCACTTCATATCGCTCTGCAATGTTACGCCCAAATATTTAATCGACGTTACTGTGTCAAGCGCTACGCTACTAATGGAGTATTCAAACGTTACAGGATTCTTTTTCCTATTGATCTGCATTAATTTACATTTATCTATATTTAGAGTTATCCGCCATTCTTTACACCAATCACAAATCCTGTCCAAGTCATCTTGTATCCTCCTACAGTCAATCAACGACGACACCTTCCCGTACACCACAGCATCATCACCAAACAGCCGCACATTGCTATCCACCCTATCCAAAAGATCATTTATGTAGATAGAAATCAACAGCGGACCTACCACACTTCCCTGGGACACTCCAGATGATACCCTCACCTCCGATGAACACTCGCTCTCCCCACCTGGGGGGAATTACTCCGTGATGGGTAAAACTAAATGATTCTATTCTGTTCGTGACAAAACTAAATTATTTTCTAAAGATCATTAATATTATCAAAATTTTGTAACATTCCAATAATGTTCATATGAAGCGCCAAAGAAACTGATACAAATGCTTATCATGTAGGGCCCTCGCGAGCATGCAGAAGTGCTGCAACACGACGTGGCATTGACTCGACTAATGTCTGCAGTAGTGCTGGAGGAAATTGACACCATGAACCTTGCAGCGCTGTCCATAAATCCGTAAAGAGCACGACAGGGTGGAGATATCTTCTGAACAGCACATTGCAAGGTATCCCTGATACGCTCAGTAATATTCTTGTCTGGGGAGTCTGGTGGCCAGCAGAAGTGTCCAAGCCCAGAAGAGTGCTCCTGGAGCCACTCTGTAGTAATTCTGGACGTGTTGGGGTGTCGCATTGTCCTGTTTGAATTGCCCAAGTCCGTCAGAATGCACGATGGACATGATTGGATGCAAGTCATCAGACAGGATGCTTACGTGCTTCTCACCTGTCAGAGTCGTATCGAGATGTATCAGGGGTCCCATATCACCGCAACTGCACACACCATTAGAAAACATCGTTCCTGTGAAACACAACTAGCTCCTTATTCACATGAAGTGTTGAGTGCTATTGACAAGGGATTTCAGATCGATTCGGTATTTCTGGATTCCCAGAAGGCTTTTGACACTCTACCAAACTAGCGGCTCGTATTGAAATTGCGTGCTTGTGGAATATCGTCTCAGTTATGACTGGATTTGTGATTTCCTGTAACAGAAGTCACAGTTCCTAGTAACTGACTGAAAGTCATCGCGTAAAACAGAAGTGATTTCTGTCGTTCCCCAAGGTAGTTTACAGGCCCTCTGCTGATCATTATCTATATAAACGATTTGGGAGACAATCTGAACAGCAGTCTTCGGTTGTTTGCAGATGACGCTGTCGTTTATCGACTAATAAAGTCATCAGATCATCAAAACAAACTGCAAAACGATTTAGAAACAATACCTAAATGGTGCGAAAATGGCAGTTGACCCTGAATAACGAAAAGTGTGAGGTCACCCACATGAGTGCTAAAAGGAACTCGTTAAACTTCGGTTATACGATAAATAAGTCTAATCTAAAAGCCGTAAATTCAACCAAATACCTAGGTATTACAATAACGAACAACTTAAATTGGAAGGAACACACACAAAATGTTGTGGGAAGGCTAACCAAAGGGATTGGTTGAACACTTAGAAAATGTAACAGACCTACTACGGACACTGCCTACACTACGCTTGTTCGTCCTCTTTTAGAATACTGCTGCGCGGTTTGGGATCCTTGCCAGATACAACTGACGGAGTACATCGAAAAAGTTCAAAAAACGTCAGCACATTTTGTACTATCGCGAAATATGGGAGAGAGTGTCACAGAAATGATACAGAATTTGGGCTGGAAATAGTTAAGAGGCGTTTTCCGTTGCGACGGAATCTTCATGAAATTCCAATCACCAGCTTTCTCCTCCGATGCGAAAATACTTTGACACCGACCTACATAGGGAAGAACGATCACCACGATAAAATAACGGAATTCGAAGTTCACACGGAAAGATATAGGCGTTCATTCTTTCCGCGCGCTATACGAGATTGGAATAATAGAGAATTGTGAAGGTGCTTCGATGAACCTTCTGGCAGGCACTTAAATGTGATTTGCAGAGTATCCATGTAGATGTAGATTAGAGCCTCCACCAACTTTAACATACCCTGCTGACATGCAGGGTACATAGATTATTGAGATTGTCTCCATACCCGTACACATCCAAGCACTCGATACAACTTGAAACGAGGCTCGTCCGACCAGGCAACATGTTTCCAGTCATCAACAGTCCAATTTCGGTGTTAACAGGCTCAGACTAGGCGTACGTCGTGCAGTCGTCAATGGTGTACGAGTGGCTCTTCGGCTCCAAAAGTCATATCGATGATGTTTGTTCAATGGTTCCCACGCTGACACTTCTTGATGGTCCAGCATTGAAATCTGCAGCAATTTGCGGAAGGGTTGCACTTCTGTCACGTTGAACGATTCTATTTAGTCGTCGTTGTTCCCGTTCTTGCAGGATCTTTTTCCTGTTGCACCGATGTTGGAGATTTAACGTTTTACCGGATTCCTGATATTCATGGTTCACTCGTGAAATGGTCGTACGGGAAAATCACCACTTCATCGCTACCTGGGAGGATGCTGTGTCCCGTCGCTCGTGCGCAGTGTGTAACATCACGATCAAACTCAAATCTTGCTAACCTGCCACTTTAGCAGCAGTAACCGATCTAACAGCTGCGCAAGACACTTGTCTTATACAGGCGGTGCCGAAGGCAGCGCCGTATTCTGACTGTTTACATATCTCTGTATTTGAATACGCATGTCTATACCAGTTTCTTTGGCGCTTGTCTGTAAGTTACTAATAATTACTTTTTCTCCGTTAGTAGCGTTAATCTGGTGGTTACAGCTTCTTCATACAGTCCACCCAATAAAAACATACGTTATTCTTTACCCGTACATTTTTGATGATAAAAGTGAGACATAAACAGGGTGACATTTATTGAGTTATATGGAATACAATCGTCGTAACTCCAGAACGGTTTGCGTTACGTCCTTCAAACTGTACGGTTGGCCGAGAGGCATTATGGTAATTAGTATGGTTTGGTTTAGTGACGAAGCCCACGTTCGTTTCGATGAGTTCGTCAGTAAGCAAAATTCTCCCATTTGGTGGATTGAGAATGCGCTTTTCGCGATCAGAAGTCTCTTCACCCTCAACGGGTGACTGTGTGGGTTGCAATGTTCGTCGCGGAACCATTAGCGCGATATTCCTTGATGGCACGGTGACTACCGAACGGTACGTGAATGTTTTGGAAGCTGATTTCATCCCAGTTAACCCAAGTGACCCAGATTTCGATTAGATGTGGTTCGTGCACGATGGAGCTCTTCTCCATCGAAGCAGGAGAGCGTTTGATGTTCTGGAGGAGCACTATGGGGGCGGCATTCTGGATCTGAGGTACCCAGAGGTTATGGCATGGGGCTCGATTGGCCGCAATATTCTCCGGATCTAATCACATGTGACTCCTTTTTGTGGAGCTATACTAAACACAAGGTGTACTGCAATAAACCCTAAATCATTGCTGAGTTGAAAATAGCCATTGAGGAGGTCTTAGACAGCGTCGATATTCTGACACTTTAGCGGATCATACAGTATTTCGTTATTCGCATGCAGCACATCATCGCCAATGATGGCTGGCATCTCGAGCATGTTTTACAGGCCTAAACCCGAATATCTGTAGTGACGTTTGCATGTTGAATAAAGTGTGTGCACGCCGGAGTTTGTAACTAATTTACGTTTTTTTTCATATAGTTCAATAATTGTCACCCTGTACATAACAAATGCTATATATCTCAAAAAATGTCTTCCTCAAGTTACAGATAGTATCTGCAGTCGTCCAGAAAATGCTTCATTACTCGCTTCGAAACAGATAAATGAATTAATTGACAGCATGACACAGCAGTAATTACATAAACTTGTTCATATTATTATTATTATTATTATTATTATTATTATTATTATTATTAGACTGGTTAGACACAAAGCATTAACAATCTGAAGTCGTCCAATTTGTGCCAGTTCAGAAGCAAGTGGTCCAGCAATAAAGTAATTCACAAACAGTAATTACCGTGCATACACCTGAACTTTTTGATTTTTATGGGATTGCAGGATGTGGTTCAAGAAATTGCCACAATGGAGAGGAGTAACACAGGGGAAGTATGTTTTGTAGTCAGTATCTACCCTCACTGTGGTTACTCAGCTTTCTTATCTGAGGAAGACTTGCGAGTACCACTTGTGATGGACCCAAAATTGCTTTCATCGTTCATTCTGTAGGCGCCCCGGTGGTTCCGGTCGCCTACAGTGGGCTGGAAGCCGAGCGGTGACCTCTCCAGTTGTCAGGAGGCTAGGAAATGACTGTGGACGCATCAGAAGCGCCAAAGAAACATTATTAATTCTTAACACCTTTATTCCTGCCGAGTACAATGTGGCTCGCGTAACACAGGCTAGCTGAGCTTGGTGATATCAACAACCTTCGCCGAGTCCTCGCTGACTCGTAGCGATGACACCAGCTCCGGGCCCCACCAGTCTTGCTAGCGCAGCGCCGTGTGCTGTGACGTAGCGTGGAATGCCCTTACTTCGGCCGCGCGTGGCTGGTGGCGCCCGGTTGCGGACAGCAGGCCGCTGCATGTAGGAGGGTCCGGGTTGGAGTCCCGGCGCTTTCGGCATGAGAGGCGTTCTCGTAGTGCGGAGTGTACTCTATCCCACCCCGTCTTCTTCCCTGCTCCTCCTGGTGGCTCGTCCGCAGCGGACAGGCGGAACGGGCTGCAATCCCCCAGCGTTGTCGGCTCACCCGGTTGTGACGGCAGATGCACAGGGCCTAGGCCCCGCACGATCTCAACGACGGCTCACTGATGTGGTCAGCATTGGCGGCTAGCGAGTCTGCCGCGATGTCTGCTAATCCTGGGTTGATGATTGACAGCGGCAGAAGAGAGGACCAGAGCTGGTACTGTCCCCTCACGTCTGCTGCTGGATGGGCCGCCCTTACTGCAACATCTCCTAAATAAAGATTAACATGTCGATCACCGAGCTGAGCGCTACTCAGCGACCCAGTACACACTAACTGCAAGTCTAACTGCGAGTGCCTCGTTGCTATCAAAGCTGGCGTATTTAAAGGAAGCACGAGCGACGTCCTGACGTCATGCTCGTTTGTAATGAACGCATTCGTTCCACTTATACTGCTGATTCATCTGTCGTACTCGCCCCTTAGGTGTTCTTGCGACTGAGTTACGTGTTTTTACGACAGATTTACGCGAAGTTGTGAAATGCAGTACAGCTGACGCTATACCTCTGTCTTACACTCTACGAAAGTCTCCGTCTAACACAAACCCGCGTGCTAAGCAATTCTCTCTCGCCTGTTGTGTGTAACCAAGCCATTGCCCCTGTGTGACGACACATTCCGATACACGCGCAACCCTCTTACCTCTTCGCTAACTTACTGTCTCTGGCTCTCGGCATAGGCAACGAAACTTTGACAATATTCCATGTTTCCAACTCTTTACTATTCCGCGACACTACAATTCTAAGAGGCACACACATTAAATATCATTGATCTTTCACATCTTTCATCACTTTAAAAATAAGTGATCCAAGAAAAGTCTTTCATTCTACAGATTAGTTAGGTACTAAAATTGGCGATAATGTGGGGGTGTGGGGGGAGGTGGTTGACATGCGGCAGGAGGAGATGGGGGAAGGTGGGGGTACAAGCTAATGTCTGATTACACTTAGGGGAAATGGTCTAAGAAATGTTGGGAACCACTACACTATGCTCTCGCGCGGCGGCTTCGCGAAGTTAGTCTCGCAGCAGTCAGCTAGCCGATCCAGCCTAGCGCTATTTTCTGGGTTACTTTTTCCAAGAGTAAAATGCAGGGCACACCTTTTGCCCGTTCCTCCCATCTTCTGGTCATTCTTTCTTTCACTTCATGCGTGGCTGTCATTTTGGTTCTCTTAGTTTTCTTTCGTTCTACCCTATACTTGCTTATGCTATATGCATGCAGTGGGTATCGCTGCACAGATATACTACAGCGATCCTGCACCTCTCGCAGGTGGCAAAGCTGTGGAGGTTTCTCGGATTTTATAACTTGATAAGTGGGTTTAATCAACATAAATCACTGAGAGATATTCCTTAAATCACTATACTGGTGAAAAAACTGCATAAAAATTGAATGTATCAAAGCAAATAAATTATGAATTCCATAACCTTGCTTTAAAAGTTTTGAGAATAAAATATACAATGTATCAGTGTATATGGCACCTATTTACACTGCTATTAGCATGATTCGTCACAAATAACAGATTTGATAGGCAAATAAATTTCTTGCTCGCTGTCAGTGCATTTATCTCACCGCAGCTCTTAGTCAGCAGAAATTGGTAAGAATCACAAGCCGTCGGTGAAATAGCATATTTGCTTCTGCACCCGCTCGCCAATCATTGATATCTATAATACCATAGCGAAGTAGAAGCGAGTGGTCTTTTGTTGTACATGAGTGAGTTGTGTAACTGACAACTGTGTGAACCAAGTGCTCTGTTAAACCAAGCGCTCTGTTACCACATACCCCATATTAGCGATAAACGTCTATTCGGCAGTACGCTACTAGCAAGAAATTACACAGTGACAACAGTGTTTCTTCAGTTGCGGACCAAACGAAACTCCTCATAAGCAGAAGTAGAGTAGGAGAACTCGCATACCTCTCGCGATAAATTTAAGTTTTTGAGCCCCACACCCTCTCTGTATGTTCCCTTGATGTGGGCCAGTCTCGCTACCCCTCGGTATATTGATGTGCCTGTGATTTTTACGGCCCAACACTCGCATGCAGTTGTTCTGGGAGTCGTCTGATCTCTCGAATAAGGCCCATAACATTGTGCTCCAGTTATCACATAGGTACAGGTAGGAATAGTTTGGTGGTAAGTGTTGTGCCAGCCTAAAAAGCCAATTTAGGACACTGGTGCTGACTGGCGAAATGTTATACGACATTGCACGAAACTACAGTTACATAACAAATGAATGGCTGCAGGATCATTGTGTCAATGACGAGACTTATGCCTAGTGGCGCTGTTCACCTTAGATTGAGAATTGGGTAAAGTTGCCACGAGCATGCCATAGCCCACCAGCGAATGTCACAGACGTGATGCACCAAACGAGACAGGCGTCTAACGTGGCGCCCATGTACCTGATCATCTTTATCCACGGTCCTGGTGTACTATGGACGTCAAGTTGGCGTACGGCGATTAGGACAGAGCAGTGAGTAAAGAGGATGGCCTCTATTTTGACCTGGGTAGTAAACCAAATAGTCTGTGGTGGCCTAGGCGGTGAATTCGTCCTATACTCGTTGCAGTTGTCATTGAAGCATTCAGGGGCTACTGCCCTTACTCCGGAGTTTTATATACTGGCATATAGCTCCAGCTGAGCTGTTCTGGCCAGGGGCATGTCACTCGTGAAGAGGACATATAACGCTGGGCTTAGTAAAGATCCCTGTGGGACACCTGTTCGGATGTGACGACGTGCAGACAGTCCTGATCCAGTGCCACATGGAAGGATTGCCCCTGCAGGTATGACTGGAGTAGTTGGACGTGTGACACGAGGACGGAGGAATAGAAGTCCGTAGAGGACGCCCTCATACTACACGGTATCAAAACTTCACTGCATCAGCCTCTCACTATTGACACATTTTTCCTTATGTGTCGACTGAAATGATATAATTAATATTTGCGACGACATCCCCTCACATCTCGTTGTGGGGGGGGGGGGGGGAGGTGGAGGTGGAGGGTACGATTAGAGAGAGAGAGAGAGAGAGAGAGAGAGAGAGAGAGAGAGAGAGAACAGCTTCGCACTTCATCACGCATTTATTTAGTCCATGTGTGTAGGTCACAGAAATGTTAAATATACTGTCTGAGAGAAAAGTGAAGCATCTGTAAGACATGGGCGGAGTCACTGTAACATAAGATACGCTCCATCGGCGGTAATGTAAATGATTAGAGTTGCAATTCTCTGTGACCGATAGAATGGTCAGCAGAGTGCATTAAGGTTTTTAATGTTCAGTGTTTTTAAAGGGCCTGTTAGGGTATACAGGATGATTTTCTCCACCGTGTGCAAACTCTAAGGATTGATCGATGAGAGGATACAGGACAAAAAAGGTATAATGAACTTAACTCCCGAAATGCATGGTTTCCATGCTAGAGGCCATTTATTCAGTCATACCTTGTTGCAGAGACTGTACCACGCAGAGACAGATGCAGTGTACGTTAAAAATGGTCCCCATGTGCCTCAACGCAAGGGTGTGCGCGCCATAGCACGTGTACATCCGCCAGGCTGCATGCGAACAGTGTCAGAGGCAGCTTGAATAGGCTGCTCATGTGTCTCCACATCTGGAATGGCTCTGAATACACCATACTTTCGAGATGGCCCCATAACCATAAATAGCAAAGGTTGAGATCCGGTGAACGAGCAAGCCATGCAACTGAACCCCCTCATCCAATCCATCGACCAGGAAAGACACGATTGAGATGCGGTCGGTCGTCAATGGCAAAGTGGGCTGGAGCACCATCATGTAGGAGACGCATGACCCTTCAAATCATCAGTGGTACTTCTTCCAGCAGGGGGAGCAAAGTCACCCGCAAAAAACGCCGATAGTTCCGGCTGTTGGCGACGTGGAAGAAAGACCGGTCCCAAAATTCGATCGCCAATCATCCCGGCCCATAGATTCCGGCCGCACCGATGCTGACGATTACCTGTCACCATACGATCGGGGTTCTGCATAATATCGCACGGATGACCTATGAAGGATGAAGATACCAAACCGCGTAAAGGTGACCTCGTCTGTCAATAGGATGGATGACACAAATCCCGGAATCGTAGTTGCCTGAGGAAGAAACCAATGAAAAAACTGCTCCCGATGTGGAAAGTCTGTCGCTAGTAACCCCTGCACACACTGTAAGTGATAGGGGAAGTAAAAATTGTCATGGAGAATGTACTCCACGCGGTCGTCTGGCTTACCCTGTACTGGCGAGACCACTGCCTGGTACTGACACGGCAGACGCCTTCCACAGTGTTAATCACATTTTCCTCCAAGTCTGGTGTCCGAGTATTTCGGGTACGACCTTCATGATTTCCTGCTTCTTGAAACGAGCCTGTCTCAGACAAACGGCGAAAAACGTATTTCAAACATTGAATCCTGTAGCTGTTGTCGTGGGGATAGGTTTCCTGATACAACCTTGCTGCCCGGCGCCCTTTGCCATTTGCCTTTCCGTAAGTAAACACCATGTCGGTAAGCTCTCGATTCGAATACGGAACCATTGTTTACAACGCCGTATCACATCCACTACAAGATGAGTCAGCAAGAGAAGTGAATCAGACACGACATTACCAATTACTATGGTAAGAGAGGGCGTGAGGGCATGACGTATGAGGAACAGTACCACTCTCTTGGAGGAAATCAAGGTTACTGTAACTATGACTGCATGGTATAGCGCGCATTAAACCGCAGTCTCTGTAACAAAGTATAATTGAAAAAATGGTCTCTAGATTGGAAACAATGCATTTCCGGACGTAAGTTCATTACTTTTTTGTTCCGTATCCTCTCATCGAGCAATCCCTGGAGTTTGTACACGTCGGAAAGTCACCCTGTGTAAGGAGTGCGAACAGCATCAGGTCTTGAGTGGTCCCTGAAAAGGACACGGAGAAGCCATACACTAACGCGAGACAAAGTTTCGGCATCTGACTGTTTGAGAGGGATCTCATTGCGTGTACACTTCGCCAGCTGGCTGAAGCATGCATTAACCAGATTTGTGAGGCGTTTGAGTGGGCTCATGTATAAACGAAGGACTGCACGGGAACGTAATGGCAGGAATATTCGTCGTCAATGTTCCGGACGACCGCGTCTGACCACCGTGAACTGGAAACACGTTATTGTGCGGCAAACACATCTTAACCGCGTCACATCTGCGCCTGCCATCCGAAAACAAATAATGGGCTTACTGCAACATTGTGTCATTCCACACAATTTGTCAGTGACTAGTAGCAGCTGGATTAAGGAATTACCATCAAGACAACACAAACGACTGCGCTTGGAATCGTGCCATGGTTGGGCAGCATTGACTGTTGAGTACCGTCGCACTGTGTTCAGTGATAAATCGTGATTCTGCACTACCCCGGGTGACCACGGTCGGTGAGTATGGTGGCGACTTGGTGAGAGAACCCTTTCTTCCAGTGTTCCAGAGAGGCACAGCGGTGTTAGGCTTGGTGTCATAGTGAGGGAAGCCCTCTGGTATGAGCGACTGAGGCAAAGCTGACGAGACAGTGACACGTTACAGACATCCTGTGTTCTCATGTGATGGCTCTCATGAGACAGTATTGTGCTGTCATTTTTCACCAGAACAATGCTCGTCCACACACGGCATATCTGTCTATGAACTGTCTGCAAGATGTTAAGGTACTCCTGTGACCAGAAAGATCCCCAGATTTATTCCCGACAGAATATATGCGGGACCAGCTCGGATGTAAACTTCATCTTAGTGCCAGTATCCAAAATAAAAGTAGAGATACAACAGTTGTGGACCGAAGTGCCTCAGGGGAGCATTAACGTCGGACACCTTTTATAACCTAATCATACTGGCAAGCGGGCTTATGCTGCCAAGTTCATTGTGGATTTGATTCAGTTTCGTAACCACTGAAGTAGCAGCACGTGCCCTCTCAACCAGTGAAGTTTCATTTCGCTCCCTCCTCCCGTTCTAGGGGTTTCACTTCTTTTGTCACGCGGCGTGTATTGCAAACTACAACAAAGGCGCTGTGCATTGCGAGAGCGCATATCCCCGTTGCAGTCAAAAAACATTTCACTTTCTCCAACATGTGTCTTGCATAGTGACAATGTTAAAGCTAGAAAATTAGAAGAGAGGAGTGCCAAGAATCTTTATTCCCGTACAATTTGTGGATGGCGTAAGGGGCAGGGGAAGGGAGGTGAGTTAAACTGGTACGATGTACCAGTTTAACAGTGTACACACCACGCGGTGGCTCGCAGAGTGCAGATGGAGATTTTAAACGCAACCCGTGTTACCACTTTAGAATCCTTTTCATATTCCATATGCATTCATTAATTGGATGGAAATATTCGTCTGGCCCAAGTTTCCTGAACGTCGCCTTCATTGACCTGCCATTCTAGCAGCTTTCATTTTTTATGTGTGGTAACTGGAACAACAACAACAACAACAACGATGATGATGATTACTTATTAACTGTCTTATCACTCCAGCCAGACGAACTGGCTAAATTTTTTAAAACGCCGCGAAGATAGCTTAGTTTCGGATTTGGGGCCACAGGCAACAATTTTAGTATCAGAGAGGGCCACCATCTACATACTTACCAAAGACCACTTTACCGTGCCTGGCAGAGATTCTTACCACTTTTACCTGTAATATTTTAATTCCCACTCGCTAAGGGAGCAAGTGGTAAGCATTTTACTGTTTACCTCGACATACGAATGTGTGTCGTCTTTACCTCGCTATATACGCATCACAAGACGCACTGAATTACTTCTAGTGCGATGTGCAACTTATATTACGTGACAGC
This sequence comes from Schistocerca cancellata, assembly GCF_023864275.1. Taxonomy (NCBI): domain Eukaryota; kingdom Metazoa; phylum Arthropoda; class Insecta; order Orthoptera; family Acrididae; genus Schistocerca; species Schistocerca cancellata. The sequence goes on from NC_064627.1 coordinate 608,197,668, forward strand.
CAAGTGAAGTGTGTTATTTCTATTGCAACATTTCTGTCCATGTAACAGAGGTCAGTCGTAGCTTCCACAATGTTATCCACAGTGTGTTTGTAACATGACTATGTAAAAAAGAAAATCAGCTGCAGGTTTTCAAGCAAATAATACGAAGAAAGGGAAAGAATTTTCTGGCGTGCCATCTAGATGGTTTTTGATATGAATGAATGTTTCATTTCCGCCGTGATGGGTCTTGTAGGACAATACCGTAAGACAAGTGTCAACTTTATCTACGGAATAACTTTATACAACTTCTTAAAGTAGGTATGTGTGACAGAATAAGTTTATCAGGAGCCCGCTCCTTCAGTTTCAGCAGCTAAGGAATGTTTGGCTGATTTCAAAGAAGCCGTACTCATGTTGCAGGTGATCAATGCTAAGAGTATCAAAACAGTATAGATAACCGAAAATAAAGAAACTGCACAATGTGTGTTGAGTGATCTGTGGTTAAAGTAACATATTTTGCTCAAGCCTCACGTAGGGCATGTACGTATTACATAGTTACACAATTAGGTTAACGCGCAAACTCTGGTTGCCAGGTATGAAGTGAAGTGATGGATTTTCAGTTACTCTTCCTCTTTGGACGTCAATTATGTCGCGTTGGATTGCAGTTAATGGCCCTACTTTTTGAAGCACATTAATTAATATCGATTGCATTTGTCAGTTATGAGATTATGGCCCTTGAGTATGGCAATCTAATAACTGAATAACGATGACAAAGCAATAGATTTCCATCACTGCAATTGAAATAAGAAGACAATGTTGTAATTATGATAAGTAGTCTCTGAGGGACGTTTATCTTAGGTTTGTTATGCTTGTTATCGGGCAAACAAACCATTTCAGGCAGACTATGACAGCAGAGCTTCAGTGAATGTCGTTACGAATGGATGAACTGCGCGTCACGCGTGCGACTGATTGACAAGGAAACGTCGAAATCTGGACTTCATATTTAAGGAGAAAAAGAAGCACTCGTGCAAGATATCGGACCCATCAATCAATTTGGGCCATAATTCCGATAGTACGCAGTTATGACCTTCTAAAAGTACAGTATTTAAGCTTCCGCGCTCACCGTCTGTTTTCACCCGCCCAGCCGCACATCAGCCAGAACGAAGTGCTGTACACTGTACACCGGAGTGACAAGCAGAGCCCTCCTGTTCGCGGGATGCTGATTGCTAGGGAGCAGAAGAGAAGAAGGTGGATACATCTGCCTAACATATTTCGCAATCTTATTTCTCTCTCTCTCTCTCTCTCTCTCTCACTCACTCACTCACTCACTCACTCACTCACTCACTCTCTCTCTCTCTCTCTCTCTCTCTCTCTCTCTCTCTCACTCACACACACACAATATTTTTTTAACAACATTCTCGTATTGGTAGTCGGCAACTACATACTCTACTCTAACATACTGCGTGGTGTGCGTCTGTCCTAAGTCGTGTCTCCCTACCACTTTCGCGCAACGACGCTCTGAGCGTGTTTTTTAGGGAACTCACTAGTTTGAACCTGGGACCTGTTGCTGGTAAGGAGACGCCAGACCACACACGACATGTAGAGTTCAGAAGAGTTCAGTGAGACTAGCGATAATGTAATCAAATACTTAATGATTTCAGCGTCACCTCCACTGCACTCCCTGTAAAAGAATATTAATACTAACTAAATTCAGTGGAAGGGGTTCAAGGCTTTCCTATTTTTAGTTAGCTGCTAAAATAACGTCGAAAAAGCAGCTAAGTTTACCACTAGAATTTTTATTCTACTCACAAAACATTGTTTATAAATTGTACTATTGATAAAAGGAAATATTTTAATACAGGATGATAAAAACCAACTGCGTTCAACAAAAATGTGAACGAATATTCCCTGAATGGGTTTCAAAGTTCTATAATGGATCGAAGGATGACCTATGCCATATCACATCTATAATCTAGGTTTAAATTAAGTTTCATAAAAGAGAAAACTATCAAAAATTGTCTACAGTGACCCTCAATTACCTTTAATTACTTATTTAACTTGTTGTAAATTACAGTGGCTGATGACGCTTCTCAATAATCGTATTACAGAAAAATCATTGCGTTTCAGATTTTAACTTCAAGTAGCAAATGTGAATACCACGAAGTTTAATTGATGATCGACGCCAGTATTACATAAAAAGGGGATGTAACAGATGAGACTTCTGCAGTTCTGAGTGAAGCCTTATGCGCTCTTACGCAGCATCGCGTGCATTTATTACCTTGTCGGTGGTTAGGCACCGTCAGGGGTGGCGGGTAGCGCAGCTCCACACACCTCGCCGTCTCGGTAGCAACTCTCTCGAACTTCTTCTTACTACTATTTACCGAAGTTGATTTAAGAAAAAGGTATCTGCCTGTGTTATCAACTGACCAATCAGCGTCTCAATGTTAACCGTAAGCTCCGCCTACAAAAATTCTGTCTATCCAATGAGTAACGTTATACTTTTCGTGGTGGGGCAATGTTTTTAATGTTTGCTGCGTAACAGAGACGCGTATAGTCTCACGCTAAAACTTGCAGCTGGTGTGGCCCTTTTAGTGTTATCGTAAGATCTATACTGTTCTTCTGGAGGGCTCTATCTTTTAACATGGGCTGGAGATGGACCTCCCGGTGGTCAGCCGGCAATGTGGGTGTCCCATTGCCCCGCTCTTATCATAGGGTCTTCTAGCCTACACGGCTCTGCTCTCGGCTTCTGTTCTCGTTTCTCCCCTCGGAACTGCGTCTGTTTCACGGTGGGAAGGTATGACACGCATTTAGGCATTCTTGTGTTAATCTGTGGTATTCCATTTGCTCACTCGTTGATCGTATTACTTTGGTTAATTTAATGTCAGGATTTATTCGGAGCTATGTGACATATTGCCGGATTTGCTATCATGTCAGGGTTTTCATAGGTGTTGGATTTGCCTGACACCTTACAACTCTGACAGAAAAGAACTGAAACACCAAGGAGTTGTTGTGCGACTTAAACGAAAGTTGGCAAGCGTTTTTCTACATCTGAAAGATCTCTCTTCAGTTTCTGTGCCAGTCACACAAGAGGGGCGCTAGAAGGGCCTCCATGAGGATAAAAATCTGGTTCGCTTCAAATACATGATGCAACTGTCGAGTTACCTTTAAGACTGAAGGTTGTAAGTTGCTCTTACTTAAGAATGCCTTTGAGGCGACAAAAATGCTATTATCAACACCTCATTGAGTTTGAACGAGGTCGCTTTATAATAGGGCTATGAGGAGCTGGATGTTCCTGCTGCAGTATTACAGAAAGACTTGGCAAGAATGCAGCCACTGCACACGTTGCTGGCAGCGGTGGTGACGCAAATGTTCAATTGCAAGAAGACCTGGCTCTGGATGGCCACGTGTCCCCAGCGAGAGCAGAGACCATCGTGTTCGTCGTATGGATCTGGCGCATCGTACTGCATCTGGAGCAACAAAGTGAGTAGCAGTTGGCACTAAACTGACACAACGAACTGTTAAGAACTGGTTACTTCAAAGACAGCTCCGAGCCTGAAGCCCTGTATCGTGCATTCCACCGACCCCAGATCCGCCACTTAAACGTCTTCAATGATCTTTCGCTTGACACCATGGAGGGCATGGTGGAGGTCTGTTGTGTTTTCTAATGAAAGATGGTTCTGCCCCTGTACCAGTGACGGCCGTGTGGTGGTTAAGAGGAGGCCAGTTGAGGATTTGCAACCAACCTGTCCGTGTTCTAGACGCACTGTTATGATCTGGTGTGAGATTTCGTATGACAACAGGAGCATACTTGTGGTTATCCGACGGCAGGTTTGTACGTCAGTCTGGTGATTAGACCTTTTGTGTTGCCATTCGTGAATAACACTCCAGGAAATTTTTCCAACAGGATAACTCTCGCCCACATACCGCTGTTGTAACCCAACATACTGTACAGTGTGTCGACATGTTACCTTGGCCTGCTCCATCACCAGATCCGTCTCTAGATGAGCACATGAAGGACATCACCGGACGACAACTCCATTGCCATCCACAAACCGCATTAACTGGCCCTGTATTGATTGACCAGTGCAACAGGCATGGAACTCCATCCCGCAAACCGACAATCCGACACCTGTACCAAACGATGCATGTACGTTTGCATGCGTCCCTTCCACTTCGGACGTTTACAAGGGTTATTAATGTACCAGCGTTTCACATACGTATTCGCCTAACTCGCACTTACATTAACTTGTGATCTTGCAACGTTAGCCACTTGAATACGTTAAATATATTCCCGAAATTTCATTACTCTGTATTAATTATTTTTTGTGTTGCGATATTTTTCCGTCAGTGTATATGTAAGTGTGACTATTTCTTTCGTGGATGGCAGGTGAGTTCACTCCCCCCCCCCCCCTCTTTCATGACTGAAGCAGCACTCAGACCATACGCTGGCGGATCGGCCATCTCTTTCAGGAAATACTCAAATGAATGAGGTTAATGTTTTAAAGTTTTGTGACCTGTCAAATGTTTTTACAAAGATTTTAGGGAGAGGGTCTTAATTTGTTCACAGGGTGATCGGCATGCCCATATTTTGTGTAAGTGGCCAGCCAATGACAAGTTCCTGTGGCTTTCTTGGCGCTCCTTTCTCGTTTTCCTTATCTTTTATTTTCTTATTCGGCATTTTTCTTCTTTTTCCGCTTTCTGTGCGTGTATGCTTCCATTTTACTAAGTTTGTCCACTTCGTTTTCCTGTTTCCTTTAATGTGTATCAGGGCGCTGATGACCTCGACGTTGAGCGCCCGTAAGTACCAAAACGCACACGCACACGCGCGCGCGTTTTTATTGTATTGTATTGTATTGTATTGTATGGAACTGGGGACCTACAAACGATGGAGAGGCTTCGTCCCTGCCGTAGCCCTCAGTGGTTCACAACCCAACAACAGGCTACAGCAGTTCAGTTACCTCACCGCCGACCCACACCGAACCCAGGGTTATTGTGCAGTTCGGCCCCCAGTGGACCCCCTGGGAACATCTCACACCAGACGAGTGTAACCCCAATGTATGCGTGGTAGAGTAATTATGGTGTAAGCGTAAGTGGAGAAAGTGTTTGTGCAGCAATCGCCGACATAGTGTAACTGAGGCGGAATAACGGAAACCATCCCGCATTCACGAGGCATATGGAAAACCGCCTTAAAAACCACCCATAGATTGCCCGGCACACCTGACTTCGACCCGAATCGGCCGGGCGGATTCGTGCCAGGGGCCGGCACGCCTTTCCGCCCGGAAAGCAGTGCGTTTAGATCGCACGGCTAAGCACGCGGGCTACAGTGGCCGTACTTGATGTTATTTAGATTCGTGACTGAGTCTTCTGATTACCTTATAAAGATGAAAACAATAAGTGATCATTACTACTAATGTCATCTTGGACAAATTGGTGAAAGAGTCGTGAATCACAAAACAAAACGTAACTTATCTAGCATGACCTTACGCCTGCCCATAGTGTCACTACGGTATGGAAAAACTATGAATTCTGAAACGAGAATCCTTGGAGCATCCTAGCTATTCAAGAGGTTTCACTCCAACGCTCAGCTGTTTAAATATACAAAGGAATTACATCAACAACAACATCGTCAAGTATAAGTCTTATTCTATCTTCAAGGATCTAAAAATTCATATTTTCATCTCCTCTTTGGTCTTCCTCTAATACGTTTTTATATGGCTTTGCAGTTATACAATACTTTTGAATATCTGTCGCCGGTCATTCTTTCATCTGAAATGTTTCACTTTCTTCCAGTGTACTCTTCACACCTAATCTGAGTCTTACATCTTCATTTCAGATGTGATTGGTCTTGCGTATCTCAAAGTTGATCGTGGAAACCTCATTTCTGATCTCTGGATTCTTTTTGGTTTCTTTTTTCAAGATCCAAAACAACACCAGAAAATATTGTGTACTGTTCAATAAAATTTTATCACTGGCACCACACTGGCTTTGCCATGAAGGTTCTTTTAATTCACTTTCATAATAGAGAACGGATTAATTCTCGATTCCATGTTACTCGAATTGCATTCTTTAAACTATGATAAAGATATTTAAAAAGCATAATCTGTTCCACAGGTTTGCATCGTATTAAGATTTTTGCTCTTATCAACCGATATCCAGTGAATGATTTCCCAGTTTTATGCATATAAACTTCAAATTGTTTTTCTATTAAGTACTTGTTCATCAGCTATGAGTAAGTTCATATTTGATAGTTATTATTATCTTTCAGAGCCCATACGTTTTTCCAGTTGTAAATACCATATTCATAGAAGTTAAATGATGAAAGTGGTGAGGAATACCTTTTATGATAGACTGATTTAAAATTATTTCCTTTTTTTCCATTTACCTCCACGACACTAAAACACTAAACTTGGCAATGTGCAAGTAGACTGAAACGCCTTTCTCTTTCGTAAATTCCTACTGTCTGTCGAACCACCCAGTCATCAACTTCAGTATAATCTATCAGGGCTACGATTATATGTTAAATTTTTTTGTTTTTTCACATAATTGTGTCATAACAAATTACACAAGCTGTACAGGATCATCCTCTTACAAAGTCTTGTTGGTTTTTTAAAACTATCTTGTCTGATACAAAATTCAGTCTTCCTGCTAATATATTGCTATATATCTACACTCCTGGAAATGGAAAAAGAACACATTGACACCGGTGTGTCAGACCCACCATACTTGCTCCGGACACTGCGAGAGGGCTGTACAAGCAATGATCACACGCACGGCACAGCGGACACACCAGGAACCGCGGTGTTGGCCGTCGAATGGCGCTAGCTGCGCAGCATTTGTGCACCGCCGCCGTCAGTGTCAGCCAGTTTGCCGTGGCATACGGAGCTCCATCGCAGTCTTTAACACTGGTAGCATGCCGCGACAGCGTGGACGTGAACCGTATGTGCAGTTGACGGACTTCGAGCGAGGGCGTATAGTGGGCATGCGGGAGGCCGGGTGGACGTACCGCCGAATTGCTCAACACGTGGGGCGTGAGGTCTCCACAGTACATCGATGTTGTCGCCAGTGGTCGGCGGAAGGTGCACGTGCCCGTCGACCTGGGACCGGACCGCAGCGACGCACGGATGCACGCCAAGACCGTAGGATCCTACGCACCGCCACTTCCCAGCAAATTAGGGACACCGTTGCTCCTGGGGTATCGGCGAGGACCATTCGCAACCGTCTCCATGAAGCTGGGCTACGGTCCCGCACACCGTTAGGCCGTCTTCCGCTCACGCCCCAACATCGTGCAGCCCGCCTCCAGTGGTGTCGCGACAGGCGTGAAGGGAGGGACGAATGGAGACGTGTCGTCTTCAGCGATGAGAGTCGCTTCTGCCTTGGTGCCAATGATGGTCGTATGCGTGTTTGGCGCCGTGCAGGTGAGCGCCACAATCAGGACTGCATACGACCGAGGCACACAGGGCCAACACCCGGCATCATGGTGTGGGGAGCCATCTCCTACACTGGCCGTACACCACTGGTGATCGTCGAGGGGACACTGAATAGCGCACGGTACATCCAAACCGTCATCGAACCCATCGTTCTACCATTCCTAGACCGGCAAGGGAACTTGCTGTTCCAACAGGACAATGCACGTCCGCATGTATCCCGTGCCACCCAACGTGCTCTAGAAGGTGTAAGTCAACTACCCTGGCCAGCAAGATCTCCGGATCTGTCCCCCATTGAGCATGTTTGGGACTGGATGAAGCGTCGTCTCACGCGGTCTGCACGTCCAGCACGAACGCTGGTCCAACTGAGGCGCCAGGTGGAAATGGCATGGCAAGCCGTTCCACAGGACTACATCCAGCATCTCTACGATCGTCTCCATGGGAGAATAGCAGCCTACATTGCTGCGAAAGGTGGATATACACTGTACTTGTGCCGACATTGTGCATGCTCTGTTGCCTGTGTCTATGTGCCTGTTGTTCTGTCAGTGTGATCATGTGATGTATCTGACCCCATGAATGTGTCAATAAAATTTCCCCTTCCTGGGACAATGAATTCACGGTGTTCTTATTTCAATTTCCAGGAGTGTATAATCACGGTTTAAGTAAGTTAATATTTCGATAATTATAAAAATTATTTCTCATTTTTTTAAATACTCCTATAAGAAGGACTTAATTGCTATCACCCGTGATACTGCCGATATAATAAGTTTGGAACAGTATTTTCCCAGTTCTTCGTTAATAGTCTCTATCTGGTGACTTGATATTAATAAACCCTTTTAGTGCTTCCATGACTTGGTGTACAGGTACAAGTACTATACATGGGCCATGTCTCTCGGCTGTTACTTGAAGAAATTCAACAACTGATCACATTTTATGTTGTAACGTTTGTTGGGAAAGTTCTTTATAGTATTTTCCGCATTTTTCTATGGATATGACATTGTCTTTCATTTCAGTTGAGGAATTAAATTATTTTAAAAGGCTTATTTTTTTACCATGTAAGTCACCCCCTCAACTTCAGTGAGATTTTTCCAAATCTCTATTGTCCTCCTACCTGTGCGTGGTGCAGCTCTCGTAAATGTCGTCCCGTGCAGATTCTTCATTGGCGCATTGGATGTCTTTGTCGGTGGAAGCTAATTATCTGAAACTGCTGTCGATCAACTTTGGGGTATCTATTTACTCGAAATTAACATTCAGAATGCCGTAATATCACTTTTATTCCTATTAGATCAATAATGAAACACTCGTGTCACAAACTACTCATAACCGAGAGCACAGCTACCATCGAACAAGACAGGAAGAGCTCTTAACGCCGACTGCCGACTTCGGCGCGCAGTCCATATCTCTTACTAGTTTCGTCATAGCTCGTGGATTTCCAATCAAGTTCGTACTTACTAAGATACGCATTTGTTAATGAACGGGTGTGATTTTTAACGAGGCAAAATTATGATAAATAGTTTTAAACATCCAGAGGCTCCTCCTAGTACTCACGTTGTCATAAATGACTTTAATTATTAAATATAAATAAACAAAATCGGTGACTTTGGCGCCAAGATGGTGGTACTTCCCGTCATGTACTATTTCCCAGGCCGACGCTTGTTGCTACGGTCCAGCGCCGAGCCCCACCCCACTACGCACGACATTATGGTCGCTCCGTCACCTAACCAGCCAGCGTGGGAAATGCTCTTCGACTCATGGCCGGCTACTGACTACAGCACTTCCTAACTATCGTGAATACATCAATAAGAGACAATAATTTATTAAAACTGGTAAAAATGTCTTCCTCGCGTGAGAGGCACCTTACAACGTCCAGTTGCGGTACTGGAGTGCAAATTCTAGCCTTCGTCGCCGAAGAACAGCAGTCAGCGTTGGTGCATGAACTAGGCGCCAGCTACGGAGGCCCATAAACAGAAACGTTCGCTGAACGTTAGTTCAGGAGACACTGTAGGTAGGCCCTTGGTTTTCATCTGGGCGGTCAGCTGCTCAACAGTTGCCCGTCAGCTCACCTGTACACATCTCCACAGCCGTCGTTCACTCCTGTCCTCTATGGCCCATGGTACATACACTACAGTTGCCTCGGTGCCAGTTTTGTTTAGCGCCATTTCGCCATTCACGGTGTACTTCAACCACGGCGGCACGCACACATTTTATAAACTAAGCCGTTCAGGAAAAGCTTCCACCGAGAGCCAATGATCATTCCCTTTAGGGCATGAGATAAATTGCTCCGTTCCCGCATTTCGACAACGACTGCACTATTTTCCGCGTTCCCTCAACATGCTTTATATATCCTCCGCCGATAGTATTGCTACTTGCCACCTGCCGTGTGAGTGTGAGCACTGCATGCTGACGTCGAACATAGGCGGTGGTCACATTCTGACTGGACCGTGTAGTATTCTCGGGTATTCATCCATTCTATGCTGACGTTTGTTTGCTTCAACTTCACCGACATACGGACACAATCGTCTTTTGAATATAGATCAAATAAATGAAATAGTGGCTACAAAATGTTTTGAATCTAATGAAGTCATCGAAGCTGCAGGTCGCCATTTAGCAGATTTTCCAGGCCCACTCTTAAAATATGCATTCTACTGAGTGGAAAAATACTGGACAAAATAGAGACCACATCGGAAAAAAGTGCTTTTTCCAACTAAGAATGTATTTGATTAAGAGCAGGTAAATATACTCGTTAAGTGGGACGGAGAGGAAGCGAGTGTGACCTGCGTTTCGACTTTGGGCAGGCAACATCAAGTGCGTGCAGCTGCTGGCGTCGGCGAGGGACGCGCCGCTGGAGGTGCAAAACGACCTGGGCTTCACTGCGCTCTACACGGCCGTGCAGGAGAGCCACGTGGGCGCGGTGCGCACGCTGCTGCAGGCGGGCGCCAAACCCGGGACCCCGGGGCCCGGCGGCTACACGCCGCTGCACGTCGCGGCCGAGGACGGCCACGTGCTCATCGTGCAGCTGCTGCTCACCGCCGGCGCAGACCCCAAGCAGGTAGGACTGCCTACCAGTCGCTGTAATTGTGTGTATAAACTCATAATATATGGGATGACGATAAAGTCGTGCTATCATTACTAAAAATCTTAACTTTGGATCTACGAATGTTGGAGAGAGAGTATCGTGATTTGTTGTTAAGCTTTTAACAGCCCTCAAAGTTCCCCCTGTCCCCTGTCCAGCTGTACTTCAGTGTGCGCCCTACTCATTGCTCATAAATCAAGGCGATGTTTGAGTTCAGCCCCTTTGCGGGGCAGTATTGCAGCATTGACAGTTCTGATTGCTTCATTGATTCGTGCATGAAGGGTAGCAACATTATTGGCTGTTATCGTGTACACGTTAACGGTGTCGTAACCCCACAAGAAGACGTGCAATGGCGTTACATCGGGAGAGTGAGAAAGCCATGCGATGTGACCATCACGACCCACCCACCTCTCAGGAAATGTCGTTCAGCACGTAACATGACTAGAAGGTGCATCTCTTCCAGCTGTGATAGCAGAAACTGTTCGAGCTGGCCCAGAGAAACATTCTCTTTATCGTTTTCTCTGCGAAAAAAAATGAAACTGTCACCTTATCGTGGATTATTCCACGCTAAACATTAAGCTTAGAACTATCACGGACCTATTCACGTGCATGGTGTGGGTTTTATAAGCCAAAAATCCTGACGTTGAAGAGTTTCACTTGTCCATAGGTGAGCAACGTAGCGTCATCTAAAAACAGGCACGTTTTCCGGTAGTCATTGTCAGCCTCTTTTGAGGTCAGCATGGAACGCGTGAATGTTTACCGTGTCAGAAAAGCTGTGGTGTCTGATTGTCAAAGAATACATTGTGGTGGTAGATGTACAAAAATCTTCCTTGTATTAATCCGTTTTACAACGCAATCTGTATGAATCCGCTGTGAGGCCCAACTCTATTCAAATGGACACAACAACCAAGTATACCACAAACTATGGTTCACCTGAGAACAGGGATCTGTGGATATCATTTAACAATCCTACGCTGGTACAGCAGTATTTTGACCTTTCACCTTGATTCACGCGGCAGCAGACAACGACGCACTGTGTGCGAGGAGCGAAACACTGCAGCAGCTGTAATGTTCTGACGCATCCACGAACATTTGCAAACTACGCGGTCTGGCGTTCTGATTATCAGAATGCGGTAAACTTCCCTATCAGAGCACTGAAATCCCGGCATATTTCAATGTGAGGTGCACCCGTTCGCTGATCTGGCCAACGCAATTTAACTCTCAGGCACAACGGTGTGTGCTGGAATTGTCAGACATCATACAGCCAACTCAGGACAAATACCTTCACCCTAATGACACACGATACGTCCAAGATAATGTGCAGTTCCTCTGTCGATACAGTTGGAAACTGCCATGTCTCTTAGTCCACCACAAGATACAGACTACAAGTCTCGCACACTACGGAAAGACCTGAAGTTCTCCGTCAGGGGAGGACCAGAAGACTGAGGAGACACATTCCACTAAGCGTCGATATGGAAGCCGAATTAGCAAAAATGAAACTGCCCCCACATTGCACAAACCAATCGAACTACCCTCCACTCATTGAATCTCCCCTATTGAATGTTCTGTTGGCCTGTTAGATAATCCACGCAGAGCACTAGTGTTCCCACGCTGGAGGAGCATGCCTCCACTTCGTGAGAGGAGACAATCAGCGACTTAAAATCTCTCTTGTTTGAAAAAGATTATTTTATACTATGAAGGTGTCGTTCTCACAGTAAGCATGGTCATGTTTCGGCAAAAAAAGTCTACCTAGAGAGGACTACTGTCCCTCATTTACAGAAAGACCTAATCTTTTTGGGCTGACCATTTCCAATTTTTGAAAGAAGGCTGTTAGGCTTCCTAGACAGTCATGCTCGTGAAATTTTTTTTTCCGCACGCTAAAAGACCCTGGTGACTTCCCAGCCTCAGGGTAGTCAGTCTTGCCTTCACTAAACATGTGCACAAGCTGCCCTGCCTACATTGTCACAGCTTCTAACATGAGAATGCACGGGGGTTTTATGACCTTCCCACCATTTGCACAAAGGCTCAGTTTACAACAGTCTGTCTTAAATGGCTTCCTCCACCTACTTTCTGCCAACTGGCCGCCTTCACGACGGATTGCCGCCTGGCCCAGATAAAATGTTTTATGAACCAGAGCTTTACTGTCCAACCCTAAGCGGAAGGAGGAGAGTGTTACGGCTAGAAGTCCCTCTGAGGTACAATCCATTGAGTGCTGCTTCTCAGATTTATAGATCCTAATCAATCCATCCATCTCTCTCTCTCTCTCTCTCTCTCTCTCTCTCTCTCTCTCTCTCTCTCTCTCTCTCTCTCTCACACACACACACACACACACACACACACACACACACACACACACACTCTTTTCTTCAAAACATTCTGCAGAATATCTTGAATACTTGATTTAGAGATGTTGCTCCATTGCAGTTCGTAACGCAACAATTTTGCCACACTACAGCCACACCTCCACCCCCAGGGGGTCCACAACTCTTTTGTGAATACGTCCGTAGCGAGCATGGGACCCCGAGCTAATGTGGCCTTCCTTCCTGTCCGGGCTGCATACCTTCCCTTTCCGCATCCTTCCCTATCCCCCATCTTCGCCCCTCCTCCCCTCACCTCTGGTTCTTTCTTTCCCTTTCTCCCCCTCTGGGAGTATGGTTTGTGCCTACATCCGGAGACGGACGCTCGTAAATGTAACGCATTCTTCACCTTCTCTGCTTGTATGTCTTCATCCTTCCTTTGTCCTTCTCTTTTCCTTACCTCTTCTCTTTACCCTTTTCTCTGCTGCGGCGTTTGAGACCTCTCTTCTTTCCTTTCCCTTTCTTTGTTTTTCCCTTTCCCTTTCTTCCTCTCTGTGCGTGTCTGAAGGCCGACCCACGCATTTTTGTGCGTAGCCGGTGACGGGGTAACGCGTAATTCCCCGCCCCGGGTAGACAGGTAGGACACGTACGTACCCCCAAGTAACAGCCAGGCCCAGGGAGGGGTGATTACCCGAGCTGATACCTTCCGAAAGTGCCGATTGGTCCCTCCGTCCGTTTGTCGGGAGGTGTGACCTGAGGTGTGAACAATCACCTAAGGCGGGAGTGCCCTCAGAGAGGGCCCCCACAAGGGAGGAGCGCGCCATCGGAGACGCCGGTAATCATGGGGGATTCTTCTGCAATGGTTTCCTCACCTTCCACTATGTCTGCTCACAAGCGTAAGTTCACTGAGTCTCAGCCACAGACAGTTCTTCCATCGTTGCCACAGATCCTTGTTGTTTCTCGGTCTGACGGAGGTCACGACTTCTCCACGGTCAACCTTTTCATCATTCAGAAAGGTGTCGACGCAATTGCAGGTCCTGTAAAGTCTTGTTCCAGATTACAGAATGGCACCTTGTTGTTAGAAACAGTCAGTGCCCTCCAGGCACAAAAATTGCTGCGTACTTCACTGCTCCACACCTTCCCTGTCCGGGCTGAAGCGCACCGCACTTTAAATTCCTCGCGTGGAGTCGTTTACACAAGCTCCCTCGATGGATTGTCTGACGAAGAAATTCTGCACTACCTGTCTGACCAGGGCGTAACGGCTGTTCATAGAGTTATGAAAAGGGTTGACACGAACATCATTCCAACACGCACTGTCTTCTTGACAACTCACATCGAAAATCAAAGCAGGCTATGAGATAATTTCAGTTCGCTCTTACGTCCCAAACCCTACGCATTGCTATCGGTGTCAGCGGTTCAATCACACCAGCCAGTCCTGTTCCAATCCGGCCAAATGTGTTAATGTGGCAAGGATGCCCATGAGGGTGCTTGTCCACCTCCATCCCCTCGCTGCATCAACTGTATGGGTGACCGCGCTGCTTCCTCTCGAGATTGCCCCGTTTTTAAAGACGAAAAGCTCATCCAGGAAATCAGAGTGAAGGAAAAGGTGTCGACCTTTGCTGCTCGAAAATTATTTGCCGGTCGACAGCCCACCGTGCCTCAGACAGGAAAATACAACACTGTCCTTGCTTCTCCTCGGCCAACAAAGGAGGCGGCCACGCAGACTTGCGACCTCACCTTTAGTGCCACGGTCGTCAGATCTGCCAGCGCAATGATCGCCCGTTCAATCTTACCACTTTCGCCTGCCCACTCTGTCTCACCCTTCATCGGGTTCTGCTAAATCTCGAGCCCAAAAGTCAGACACCAAGACAGGCATCCTCCGCACACTGTTCTCTTGGGGCTTTCGAGGTCGGCTGCCCCTTTTTCTTCGCGAATTTATAGCAGAGCGCACATTGAGAGTGCGGGTGAACACTACTCTCTCCCGTACTTTCTCCCAAGAAAACGGGGTACCCCAGGGCTACGTGCTGAGTGTTGTACTGTTTGCCATTGCCATAAATCCAATTATGGATTGTCTCCTTCCTGATGTCTCGGGCTCCCTCTTTGTGGACGATTTTGCGATCTACTACAGCTCTCAACGGACCAGCCTTCTTGAACGACGTCTTCAAGGATGTCTCGATCCTCCACTCTTGGAGCATAGAAACCGGCTTCCGTTTTTCTCCCAGTAAGACCGTTTGTGTTAATTTTTGGCGACGTAAGGA
This sequence comes from Schistocerca cancellata, assembly GCF_023864275.1. NCBI lineage: Eukaryota > Metazoa > Arthropoda > Insecta > Orthoptera > Acrididae > Schistocerca > Schistocerca cancellata. The sequence goes on from NC_064627.1 coordinate 608,212,696, forward strand.
GTTTCTTCCACCCTCCTTACATCTAGGGCCTGTCAACCTTCCATTTTCGGACGTCGCTAAATTCTTGGGTCTTATGTTTGACAGAAAACTGTGATGGTCCTCCCACGTTTCCTATCTTTCGGCTCGCTGTCTGCGATCCCTCAACACCCTCCGTGTCCTGAATGGTACCTCCTGGGGAGCGGACCGAGTGGTCCTTCTCCGCCTCTATCGCGCCTTAGTGCGCTCGAAATTGGACTATGGAAGCATAGTCTACTCCTCTGCTCGGCATTCTATTCTTCGGCGTCTCGACTCTATCCACCACCGTGGATAACGTTTAGTGTCTGGAGCTTTTTACACCAGTCCTGTGGAAAGCCTTTATTCTGAGACTACTGAACCTCCGCTGTCCAATCGGCGAGCAGTCCTTCTGAGTCGTTATGCTAGCCATCTGTCTTCGATGCCTGCTAATCCAGCCCATGACATTTTTTTCGACGCCTCCTTTGATGTAGGGTATGCAGGCCGCCCCTCCTCCCTACCACCACCGGGAGTCCGCTTCCGTCAACTGCTACATTCTCTTTCCTTCCGCTTTCCTAAAACCTTCTTGACAACTTGGGGTACAGCACTGCCTTGGCTCCGTCCCCGGATCTGCCTGCTCCGTGACCTTTGTCAGTTTCCCAAGGATGGTACCCCTTCACTTGTTTATCGTCGGACATTTTCTGCTCTATGTGCACAAATGAAGGAAGCCACATTTATTTACACTGATGGCTCAAAACCATCGTTTGGTGTATGGAGTGCCTATATTGTTGGCGACACCCCAAATCAATTTCCCGACCAGTGTTCGGTTTATACTGCGGAGCTTTACGCTGTTCTCCAGGCTGTCCACTACATCCGCCGCCATCAGCGGATACAGTATGTTATCTGTTGAGATTCTCTCAGCTCTCTCCTCAGTCTCCAAGCTCTTTACCCTGTCCACCCTCTGGTCCACCGGATTCAGGACTGTCTGCGCTTGCTCTACCTGGGGGGCGTCTCGGTGGCGTTCCTCTGGCTCCCGGGACACGTTGGTATCTGTGGAAATGAGGCGGCCGATATAGCGGCCAAGGCTGCAGTCTCTCTTCTTCGGCTAGCTATTCAATCGATTCCCTTCGCTGATCTACGGAGCGTTTTATGTCGTCGTGTTGTTCTTTTATGGCATGCACATTGGTCGACACTTCCCCGTAATAAATTGCGGAACGTGAAAGCTCTTCCTTGCACCTCTTCCTCCCGAACGCGTCGTCGGGAGGAGGTAATTTTAACTAGACTCCGGATAGGGCACTGTCTTTTTAGTCATCGACATCTATTAAGCGGCGATCCTCCCCCACTCTGTCCCCACTGCTCTCAGCTGTGGACGGTAAGACACCTTTTAATTGAGTGCCCCTTTTTTACTCCGTTACGCGCCCGTCTACAGCTGTCGCCTGATATATCGTCAATTTTAGCAGATGACACGCGCTCGGCCGATCGCGTTCTCGAGTTTATTAGTGCCAGTGAAATGATGTCAGTCATTTGAAGCCTTTTTTGGGGACAACCAACCCCTTTCTGTAGCAGATGTTTAAGCCTTCCTTCTGCTTTTAGTTTCTCCAATTTTTTGAGTTTCGTTCCCATTGCTGCTGGTTTCCATTTTCGGTTTTTTACTGTTTGCTAAGTCACGGACCGGACGCTAATGACCATAGCAGTTTTGCGCCCTAAAACCAAAACAAAAAAAGCTACATCTCCAGTACTTAACACCGCCTGCTCACAACTACCGATCTGGTCCTTTTTCCAGCTCACTGCATCAATGCTTCGTCGGAAAACAAACATTATATCTGCTGTCTTCAATTGGCCTCTGGCGTGTGTACACTGTGTGAGCGGCTGTCGCTGCCTTCACGGCTGGCTCAGAGGTGTCTGCATCAGCCTCAGACTAAAGACTCCTCAAGTCCACGACATATGGGAGAATGTTCCAAAACCTCATGCCTATGTCCATCTAAAAACTTCTTTTCCTCATCCTCTCCTCCGGTGGTACGAGAGCTTTGGTAAGAGTCATAAAGATTAGCGGGGTTCTTGATCTGTGCCCAATAATCCCTCTCATCTCTCCTTTCCTTTGTCAATTTTCCTCTTGGATTTTGTCGCCTATGTCCTGTGAGAGTTTCACATTCCTTGTACATCAAAAATAACTTTCCGTCCAAGGGTCTCCAGTCGCACCTTAACGAACTGAGAGGATGCCAGTTCATCACGCTCTGCCCGTCACAAAATGCTGTTTACTTGAAAATTTATGTCCAGATAGTAAAACTCGGTCGAGAGGAACTGTGATGGTTCAATTCTGTCACGTCACTAAACCGTCTGAAACCCGCCTAACGGCTCGAGCGAATCATGCACCTGCCGCCAGAGAAGTATACGCACCGGCTGCAACTGGTGGGGCCCTCTGGCACTCATTTCAGATGGTGTCGCTTTGCAAGCACGGTCTTCCCTATCGAGCCATCAGAAAGGAAACATCTGCCATTACACAGGGCATCGACCTGGCAAGCATTTGGACTTGTCAAATAAGCTCGCTGCCAGAATATTGACCCAGCATTGGCTGAGTTCAGCTTGTATAAAATAAAGATAAATTGCATCAAATGAACTGTTGTATTCTTTTCTCTCTGGGAACCTGTTGTATGGCTGCAGAATTTGGTTGCAGATGTCCTACAAATTTTGTTAAAATGTGCAGTAAGGCATATTGTGATATGGACAATAATACATGTCTGTGTGGGTGCTACTGTCAAGCTGGAATGCAATTGTATTTTTTTTAATTTGTACAAATGTTTCCCAATTCATATTGACTAACATCATAGGCTCCATGTTATGTCACGTTGCCGACTGAATTTCAGTTACTGTGTTTGTCACTAACCTGCGTTTGTGATAACTGATAAGTGTTCATTGCAAATGTTTTGACTATTGTACATGATGGGTGACCCCATTTCGATTAAACAGTGTTTCCTCAAACCTCTGATATTTTCAAGGACCAATCTGGAGTTTTAAAATCATAATGATCAGGGTGCTTGGAGAAATAGACTGAGCAGAAAAAGCATCCATAGTTGACATTCTTCTAACTGTGGCCCAATGAAATATTGCAAAACGTCTAAGTAAATGTTAGAGGTAATGGATTTTTCATCGAACGAAAAACGATGCCGGCCAGTGTGGCCGAGTGGTTCTAGGCGCTTCAGTCTGGAACCGCACGACCGCTACGGTCACAGGTTCGAATCCTGCCTCGGGCATGGATGTGTGTGATGCCCTTAGATTAGTTAGGTTTAAGTAGTTCTAAGTTTTAGGGGACTGATGACCTCAGCTGTTAAGTGCCATGGTGCTCAGAGCCATTTGAACCATTTTAAAAAACTGTCCAAAAACCTTGTTATGCATGAAGCCGCACCAAACATTCACTTTTTCGCTGTATCACTGTAACTGTACAGTAGCATGTGGAGACTCTGAACCTCATTTACGGACATTATGCCTACTTAGCATTCCACTGGCATAAAAGGTGGAGTCATTGGTGAGGCATATGCTATTTTAGCTATCGTTAGCGCCATCAATCATGTTGAGAATCTCAGTTGCAAATTCAGCAAGTGTCAGCAAATCATTCGATTGCAAGGCTTGCACTTTTTGCACTTTGTAAGCATGCAACCTAAGCCTTTCATGAAGAATCTTCACCAGACTTGCTTGCGGTACTTGAAGTTCACGTGATGCTTGACGACTTGATTTAGACGGACTCCGTTGAAACGATTGCCGAACACGGTCAACTGTTGCATCACTCACAGGAGCCCTGCCACTTCGAGGACGATCTTCAACGCTGCCTGTTTCGTTAAACTTTGCATACCATCGCTTTATTGATTTTACGTCAATAGGGCTGCGTCCATAAGAAGCCCGAAATTTACGCTGAACACTGATGGGCGATTTCGTTTCGTGAAACCAAACCACACTTGGGCTTTCCTGCTTCGACGCCATTTCTCCACAACTAACATGATCTAACAGACAGCGTCGGTGTTGTGGAGCACTAGCGCCATCCACTGGTCACAACTAATAACATCAACCTATGTGACGGCATCAAACGTAACTTATTATTTTCTTTCTTTCTTTCTCGGGCCTGTGTCCCGCTCCAACGCGGGGTCGGCTTTGTTATGACGGATTCGGCAGTGTTAATGGCAAAGTATGGCCGGATGCTCTTCCTGCTGCCACCCCGTATCCCCCAGGACGGAATTAGTGTACCCCAGCTGTCTGCGTCTAGTGTAAGTCATGAAATAGTGCGAACGTTTTCACATGTCTGTGAGTCGTGTAACCGAGGCGGAACTTGGCGACCAGCCCGGTCTTCACCTAGCGGAATGTGGAAAACCGCCTAAAAACCACATGCAGGCTGGCCAGAATACCGGCCCTCGTCGTTAATCCGCCGGGCGGATTCGATCCGGGGCCGGCGCGCCTACCCGAGTCCAGGGAGCAGCGCATTAGCGATCTCGGCTACTCTGGCGGGTATCAAATGTAACTTATTATGTCAGACGGTTATTCAGTTATAAATTTTTATAACCAGGGCAAGACTTTGTGCTCACCCTGTATTTCCACACTTGGATTTCTGTGTATCTGTAGCAGGCTGGTAAAAATGTGTTCGTAGGTAACAGACACGGGGTGGACGGCGCTTCATTCGGCAGCGCAGGAAGGCAAAGAGGGCGCGACGCAGCGGCTGCTCTTCTCGATGGGGTCCCACGTGAACGCCCAGGACGCCGACGGCTGCTCAGCGCTCCACGTGGCGGCCGCGTGGGGGCGCGCCGGCGTGCTGCGAGAGCTGTTGGCCGCGGGCGCTGACGTCGCGCTGCGCATGGCGGACGGGCGGTCGGCGCGCGACCTGGCGCAGCAGACGGGCCACTTTGCGTGCGCCAAGCTGCTCAGCAAGCACGAGAGGCGCATGCGCAGGCGAGGCCTCGCCACGCTCAGCGCCACGCTCGGCGTCGACACTACGGACACGTGCGCCTGACGACGACGGCGACGGCGCGCAGGAGGGGCGCGGATTCCGCGTGCGGCTCGTAACGACGGTGGTGCAGACTGTCGCAGTGGATACACCCACTTCCATTTCAACCTGTCTCTGCCCTCGACCACAGTTCATCACACACGGATTCGACAGCAAAGATCGTTCTTATTTCGAATACCGCATGTGAGGCAGTAAAGGCGTTATAGTTGTGAACTTTCAACTGTACAAAAAGCCTAAGTTTTCGACACTTCACGAACATCCGTCTCGCGTGACATGTAGACACACATTCCATTAATTCAGGAACCCGATGTGGCTCCACCAACTACAAAAGATTTACGGAAAGAAACACCAGAAACGTCAACTGTCAGTGAGACGAGGGATGGTGCTAATTCAACAATTTGCTTGTGGACTCAGTCTTCGCCTTGCTGGAACGTATCCCGACGTCTTCTCATTCTTGGAGTGAACTGACAATTGCTGAATTTTTAACTGAAGTTGCAATTACAATGCCTCGACGGTTACTCCATTTGGGACACTGACTTTCACTGAGCAGCAGAAATTAGCATCAATTACCGACATTTTGTAGTGTTGTAAGCATGCTGAGCATGAAGTAACAGTTGATCCTGAAATGTGGTTCCTGTAATTGCTATGTGGTGCATGTTCGATGCAGAGAGCTGCCATCTTCCTGGAATTGTCTTACTTCGAATAGTAAAAACATTTCAGAAGTTCCTGAGCCATTTTTTGTTCTTCTTAATCCCTTTTTTTTCATCAGAAGCATGTTCCCTGAAGAGTCCATACGATTCATTAAGTTACAAAAATGTGCATTTGCATAAGCTGACGTCTCTCACATTGTCACTGTCCATTTGTAAAAGAACGTCAAAATTACATAAATTTTATTTGTATACATGTTATATTTATCTACCTCATTAATAAATTGTTGCAGAAATTACCTACAAATTTTAAATTAATTCCGTCGCTCTGCACACGACCTCTTTCCAAGATAATGTTATTCCAACTGAATCGGAAAACAAACTGCACAGGAAGCTGTATGTGTTTACGAAACAACAAATATCTTTGCGCCGAAGATCTCAGTTACAGTATTCAAAACTAGTGAACTATTCTACTGAAGTTGTCAGTAGCAACTATGCAAAATAACACATCGTTTCTCTTAATCAGTTACTGCTACTATGTGTACGCAACCACAAATGTCGGTAGAAATATATAAAAGAGTAGTATTGTATGCTTTGGCTGCAATAAAAAGGAAGTAAATTACTTTGTTGAATTTAAATTGTCCTATGAGCATTATTACAGATTTTAATGTTTGAAGTTACAACAACGCAGGAGGCCAGAAAATAAGTGTTTAGAGACGAGACTCGTCAGAGGAACGGCGGGTGAAAAATTAATCAGTGTTAAGAACCGTTTCTGACGTGTAAGTATTTAAGTATCAACGAAGCATTGGTGCAGGTTTCTGATTTAAGTTGATAGTAAATCGATGTATTCTTATAAATCAATTATTTCTATTCCTTTCTCATGAAGTTAGCGCCTTCAGCTTGTAACGTAATTTCAGATGTGTACACAGATAGAACACAAGGTTATCTTCGTTTCGCTTGTTACAATTACCATGCACTATCTGATTTTTATTTCCTCGTATACCAGACATTTTTCAGTAAAGACAACCAGACAACGTTAAATTTGGTTCACATGATCAAATGCTAACACACAGTTCCAGTTTCATAGTTGGTGCAAATTCACTCGTGATTTCACAGTTAGCCCAATGCCACGGCTCATTGTTGCTTAGCATCATTCTTATAAACTATTATCTGAGTATGCGATGGTTGGCAAATGAAATATTCCCTAGTCTATGAAACAGTTAAAAATATGCTTACATCTCGCTTAGCTCCACTTACGCGGCCAGGAGAGCTTATCAAACAGCAGGAGGCAAGTCCTGTGGGAACGGTGGTGGGGTGAACGGTGGTGGGGTTACCTTGCAATAGGAAGCAGCTGTGTAAGGGTGTGTGCTCCATGTGGTGATGACTGTGCTGTTTAATGGTAGTTGAGACCCATCTATCACTCGTGGAACTGCCGTGAAACCGAGGTGTAATTATGGCCTTCCACGACTCCAGCATTTTAATTTTTTTTTTACGATTAAACATGCTTTCGGCCTCGCTACTCGCTAATCACTTCTGCTCTCCACAGCCCGTGTCTTCTCGGTCAGTTTGTCGTCCTCAACACCTACCTTTTTCGTGCCACTTCATGCTATTCCCAGTGCTATAGAGCCTGCAGTATTCGCCATAGCTTTGTCCCCTTATCCAGTCCGAATACCGGTTTGGTGCAACTTTCCATGCAACTATATCTTCTGCTGTCCTCCGCAATCAACAGCCATTTAAACCTGCTTATAGGTCTCCCTCTAAAATTTTTACGCTCCCACACTTCCTTCCATTGCCAAATTGACAATTGCTTGATATCTCAGACTGAGTCTTTCCAACCAATCGTTTCTTTTGGTCAAGATATACCATAGATTAAGTTTTTACTCAATTTGATGCAGTACCTCATCATTTGTCACCTGATCTACCCATCTAATCTTAAGAATTCTACAGAATCACATTTCAAAATCTTCTGTTCCCTTCTTGCCTGAAATGCATATATGTCGTGTCCCAACACAGAGGGAAGACAGGGAGTTGTTACCGGTCAGCCGGCAATTTTCGAGCTGTTGGGAGCAAATACACAAAACAAACTTCCAGTGAAGACAGGTTGATTGTTTTCAGGAGCACCTAATACTGTCACAAAGCACCTACGAGAGGCACGGATTTTAAGACTCGACAAGATGCTCGCGGTAGGAGACTCAACGATACTCGGGATCTGCTCATTAACACGGTTTATTTGCAACCAAACTAACGACTATACTGAAGGCTAATTCTAAACATTTGAACAGTAAATGGCGCAACTGGTTGCACAACAGAAGTCAGTGTCTAACCCTGTAGAGTGAGAGATGACAGAAGCAGCGAACACTAGTAGAATTGCAAATACAGACGTTGAGAGCATCACAAAAAATGAGACACACAATCTTACCGGAAGTTAGCGAACCTGGCAAAGAGCGATACGGGGTTGGTGAACCGATGATCTGACTGAGAACTCTCTCTGAAGATAAAAACGTTGGTTTTTAAAGGACTGTGGCGTGGCACTACTTCTCCATTCGTAGAATCGGCCCAGCAATCCATGAGCACTTCATAGGCTTCATCCAATCTAACATGTGGTTGGGCACCTCTGACCAACCACATTCAGAATCTTCTCCTTTTCCTACTCGGTAGGTAGGGATTTATCTGGACTTTACATTAACAACCTCCCTCCCCCTCCCCCTTAGGGGGCTCACCACTCTTTGGTGAGATCGTACTTGGCTACCAAGGGGCCCAAGCCTTTGCATCTCTTCCTCCTCTTCCTGCTGCATGTCTATCATCCTGCTATTCTTTTTCCACTCCCTCGGGGAACATATATTTGGTATTTTCGAGAATGCGTTCTAAAGTTTGGGTAGCCCAGCAACAGAACACTCCTTCACCTGTGTTTTCCTTCTTTCTGCATTCTCCGTCTCTTAGCCTTCCTCTGCTTCGACGTTCGAGATCTGTCTTTCATTCTTCGTCCATCCTGCGTGCTCCTGAAGGCCGACCTAAGCGTTTGACGCGTAACAGGTGGCTGGGTAAAACGTAATTTCTAACCCCGTGTCGATAGGTAGGGTTCACACGTACTCTGGTACAGGCCATGGCCAAAGAGAGGTGACTGCCTGAACTGTTACCTTCCCAATAGCCAGCTTGTTCCTCTGTCCGGAGTTTGGGAGGTGAAACCTAAGGTACGAACTGTCACCTAAGGCAGGTGAGCCCCCGCTGAGGGAGCCCACAGTCGGAAGCAGCGCGTCATCGGAGACGCTGACAACCATGAGAGATTTTTTCGCAATGAGCCAATAATCTTCTCAGTCTACGTCTAATAACAGTAAATGGAATGAGGCTGCAGATTCAATGACTCTCCCAGTTGCATAACAATTCCTCATGGTGTCACATACCGAAGGAGATCAGTCTTTTACTACAGTTAATCCGTTTATTACTCATGTTCGATGCAGTTGCAGACCCTGTGAAGTCCTGCTCTCGCTCGTAATGATACTTAGTTTCACGAGACCAACTGTGATTTTCAAGCACAGCAAATGCTTGCAGCTTCACTCCCCCACAAATATCCTGCTGGATATGCTATGTTCTTTGCATAATGTTATTTACACTCGGCTGCTTGACGGTCTGATGGAGGGGGGAAATCCAACACTATCTCTCGGATCTGGGCGTCACTGTGGTCCATTGGGTAATGAAAAATGTTGACACAAACTTAATGCCTATGCGCGCACTTTCCTCACATTTGAGCGAGTAGTGCTTGCATCGAAGATTAAGGCAGGCTATGAAGTCATCACAGTCGAACCCTACGTTCCAAACCCGTTGCACTGCTGCCAGTGTCAACGTTATAACCGCACTCGCACGTCCTGTCAAAACGTGGCCAAACGTGTTACTTGTGGTAGAGGTGCTCTTGAGGGCGACTGCCCGCCTGCTTCTCCACACTGGATGAACTGTAATGAGGACTACGCCACCGCTTCCTGTGAGTGTCCCGTATATCTCGATGAGCGGGCCGTTCAGGAGAGTGCCTTATCCTGATATTAACAAGTTGTTGGCTAGTCGAAAGCCCTGCATTTTACCATCTATCACTTAAAGCACTGCTCTTGGTACGCCTCGCTCCGCGCAAGTCATGGCCACGCAGACTTGCGACGTGCAGTTCAGTAATGCAGTTGTGAAATCATCCAGTATCACGGTAGCATCCCCATCTCCTCCTCCTACAGCAGCACAACAAGCCACCAGATCTTCGCCCTCGGCGGTGAAATCCCCTGCTGCACTACCGGCAGGTCAGAAAGGACAAAATTAACACTCCTGTGAAGACATTTTGCTTCCCTCCAGCCAAAAAACAGTCTTCTTCTACCAACTGTAAAGGCTCTCAGAAATCGAACAAAGGTAAATGGTCTTCTCCTTCCCCGACTCAGATATCCACTTCAACTGCACCACTGTGTGATCCCCTTGGCCCGGTCAACCTCCATTTCGCCGGCCGGGGTGGCCGAGCGGTTCTAGGCGCTACAGTCTGGAACCGCGCGACCGCTACGGTCGCAGGATCGAATCCTGCCTCGGGCATGGATGTGTGTGATGTCCTTAGGTTAGTTAGGTTTAATTAGTTCTGAGTTCTAGGGGACTGATGACATTAGAAGTAAAGTCCCATAGCGCTCAGAGCCATTTGAACCATTTTTTGAACCTCCATTTCGCCAATGTGCACTGCCAACCGTTTTTCTGCCCTGGAGTCTGCAGGCCAATCCAGGGAGAAAGCCAAAGTCTGTGTAAATCACATGGAACTGGATCCTCCAGCCCTTGGATTCTATAGCAGTAAGTCTTCAAAGACGGATTCGGCAGCTGCGGAGGCGACTGCCCTTCGTTTGTTTTTTTTCTCCTTCCCATTTCCCTTTAAAACTCTTCTCCAATAAAATGTCAGAACCAATGAAATGTTAGATCCAAAAAGGAGGAATTACAGCTGCTCTTGGAATTGCAGCGACCGGTTGTTTTTTCCTCCACGAAACAAAATTGCGTTCTCACGACTGCTTTGACCTCTAGCGGTTCCTTCAGATACATTTTGACCTTCCCATCCTTGAAGACGACATTACATCTCATAGTGGAGTCACGCTGATCATTCGGGATGACGTCCATAGCCAAGCCATCTCATCAACCACAGCTATAAGCTGTTGCTTTCCATATTTTCCTTTTCTCGCCCGGCCCGTGATCCCCCGGCCCTTCGTCATTCACTGTCCTCAGGGCAGATATTCTCCAGATTATTGGTCAGCTCCCTCACACCTTTTCCCTTTTTGCTGCTCAGCGATTTTAATGCCCACTAATTCCCTTTGGGGCTCTTGAAAATCTGTCAGAGACGTTCCTCCTTGGCTGATCTACTCTGTCAATCAGCCTCGTCTGTCTTAACACGGGAGCACTCACATAACTTCCAGACTCCACACACACCTATTCCCTTATGGACACCTTGTTACTTACTGCCCAGCTCGCCTGTCGTCTTGTGTAGTTCACTCTCTCCAATATCTACTCGAGATACAATTTCCTGTGCATTAGCCATTTGCTGACTTCCACCCCACCTGTGTCTAACCCAATCGGTAGCTTTTAAGGCTGACTGGAGGTTTTACGCCTCCCTGGCAACATTTGACGAACAAAATTTCCCCAGTTGTGATTATCAGGTAGAGTATCTTACGAACTTTATCCTTACAACTGCAGAATGTTTCATACCTCACACTACTACTACACCACGCCATGTTCCGGTCTCTTGGTGGACTGTGGCGTGCCGCGACGTGATTCACGCATTGAGACGTACTCTGTGCGTTCTTAACCATCATCCTAAAATGGCAAAATGTATTTGTTACAAACAGTTGCATGCACATTGTCGTCACTTTATTCAGGATAGCAGAAAATCTAGCTGGGCTCCCTTTACTAGTTCTTGCCTCAGTTTTACTCCCTCTTCCGTCGTGTGGGGCAACCCCCATTTGCTCTCTGGGACCAAGGTTCATTCCCTGATTTCTGGCCTGACCATAGCAGATGATGTCATTGTGGACTCTTTCTATGTCAATCACTTTGGGCCTCTATTTTTCGAAGATTTTGAGCCTCACCCACCATCATCCACCTTCCTCCCTCAGAAACGAATGGAGGAGGCACGGATGATATCCTTCTCCTCTCATGATAGTGAATGCTACAATGCCGCCTTTACTATGATGGAACTTGACCGTGTCCTCACCTCATCCCGATGTTCCGCCCAGGGCTGGATGATGATCACATTCAAACATTGCAACACTTCTGTCTTGCAGGCAAGCACTTTCTCCTTCATATGTACAATCACATTTAAGCAGATGGCACGTTTCCCAGACTCTGGCGTAAGGCCAGTCATATCCACACCTAAGCACTCTAAGGACAAACACCTTCCTTCTAGATAATGCCCCATATCCCTCAACAGCTGTGTTTGCAAGGTGATGGAACATATGATTCATGGCCGGCTGGTATGTTGGCTCAAGTCTTGCAATCTACTAACCACTGCACAATGTGGCTTTCTTACACGCCGTTCTGCAGTTGACTATCTCGTCACTTTGTCAGCCCATTTCATGGACTGTTTTCTGCAGAAATACCAGACTGCGGCCGTGTTTTTTGATTTGGAGAAAGCCTACGCACCTGCTGGAGCATGTACTTTATGCACGTGGGGCTTCCAAGGGCGCCTGCCCCATTTCCTTCAAGAATTTTTAAAAGACAGAGTTTTCAAGGTACATGCGGATTTGGCCTTGCCGGACATGTTTATACAGGAGAATTGCCTCAAGGCTTCGCCGTGAGTGTCGTCCTCTTTGCTATAGCCATTAACACCATTATGGCCTGTCTGCCGCCATGCATCTCCGGCTCCCTTTTCTTCGACGACTTTGCGATCTATTACGGCTCCCTTAGCGGCGTCTTCAACGATGTCTCGACAGTCTTTAGTCGTGGAGCAGCTACAATGGCTTTCACTTTTCCACTGACAGTACCGATTGTGTGAAATTCTGGCGGCGCAATGGGTTTCTTCCACGGTCTTTACACCTTGGACATGCTGCTCTTCTGTTAGCTGACACTACGAAATTCCTGGGGCTCATGCTTGATAGGAAAATTTCGTGGTCCTCCCACGTGTCTATTCTGAACACACGTTGCATTCGATCCCTCAGTGTCCTACTTATCCTAAGCGATACTTCCTGGGGTGTGGATCGGACCACTCTCCTCCATTTATAACAATATGTTGTCCATTCGAAACTAGGCTATGTGCGTTTCGTTCATTCATCTGCACGTCCGTCAATCTTACGCAGTCTTTGCACAATCTGCCATCGTAGCCACTGGTGCCTTTTACACTAGCCTGGTTGAGAGTTTCTATGTAGAAGCTGCCGAAAGGCCACTGTCATACCAGCGTGGTGTCATTTCCAGTGGTTACGCATGCCGTTTGTCTTCCATGCTCAGCCACCAATCCTACACCCCCCCTTTCTTGATGACATCCTTGACCGCCAGTACAGGGGGCACACTTCTCTTAACTCCACGAGTTTCCTTTCGGCTACTGCTCCGCAGCTTAACTTCACGCTACCTGCCACTTTCCCGACGGGTGTGTATCCTTCACCGCCTTGGCCTGGTTTAGCGGCCCGTGTCCGTCTTGGACTTCATTCGCTTCCCAAGGACATTACTCCGGGTTTGATCCACTGCTGTAACTTTCTCGACCTTCGCACGTAACTTAGCAATAGCGCCTTCGCGTACACTGATGGCTCTACAATGGTGTCTTCGTGATTGGCACCGACCATTTTCGGCATCGGCTTCCAGAAGACGGCTCAGTTTTTACAGCAAAGCTCTTCGCCCTCTATCGGGCCACCCTGTACGTCAGGCGACACGGGCTTTTTAATTGTCATAAGCTCCGATTCTCTCTGTGCCCTTCAGAGCCTCTGTGTACATAGTCCGTACCTTAGTGCACTGGGTTAAAGAAAGCTTCCACTTGCTCGCTGTTGAGAGGGCCACGATAATGTTTAAGTGGGTTCCTGGTCCCGTCGGTCTGACGGGAAACAAGACTGCTGGCGCTGCTGCCAAAGCTGCAGTCTCCTACCTCGGCCTGCTAGCTCTTCCATTCTTTCGTAAGATCGTGTTGCCGTCTGTCGGCAGACGGAGTCACTTTGGCATCACTACTGGTCTTCTCTTCACGGCAACAAGCTCCAGGGAATTAAACCTCTCCCAACGGCTTGGCCGGCCTCTTCTCGGCCCTCTCGTCGAGATGAGATCAATTTAAATAGGTTGCATATTGGATACTGTCGTTTTTGCCATCGCCATTTGTTAAATGTTTTCCCACCATTTTGTACTCATTGTCATCAACCTTTGACGGTTCGCCATTTGTTGACACAATGCCCTTTTTTTAACCACTTACGTTTCAGTGTATGTTAACCATCTGAGTTGTCCGCCTTTCCGTTTTAGCGAACGATGCACGGGTCGTCGATAGCGTTTTACTTTTTATCTTTTGTAACTATATAGTGAAGGGCATTTAATCTTTGGTTAGGGACCTCCGCTGTCTCTGCAGCTTAATTTGAGGACCTTTCTCCAAGGGGAAGTCCATGTTTTTAGCTCTCTTCCCTTCTGTTGATTGGGCTTAGCGAATAGTCACTTTTACTAGTAACTTCTTTCACTTATTGGTGTTCTAAGTTTATGATGTGGGCGCTTAAGGCCTCGGTTGTTTTTGCGGTCTAAAGCAAAAAAAAAATTAACGAACTGTAAGTTTGGTAGCAACTGAATTCAGCCGAAAGCTAGACGTCACTGCCCTCCCTCTTATGGCAAGCAACATGTTTGACGTCACTCGGCTTTGCCCAGAGGCCTTTCATGAGTTTGGACCGCTGTTGTAGCACTCTAACCAGAGTCAACCTACGGACGTTCCGGTTCTCATGGGCACGTATCAAGCTTGCTACGTCTGTTAAGACGTGTCTTCTTGTGGCCATTTTCTACTGTGAGCCCTTACAATAGGGTGGTAGGTGGTGGAATTACCAGTCGATTCGCCGAAGTGAAACTTCTCGCCTGGGACAGCTGCCCAGGGGGTCTGAAATTCACAGGGCTCCTCTGGTAACATAAACGCTTCCACTTTTGCCTGCTCTATTCATTATGTCTCTGATTTCCTGTCTTGGAGTGGCCTTGGTGGCTTCCATCAGCCTTAAGGTTAACAATGTACAAGTCATTACATCGTGATTACATGACTTATAGACCGGGTTTCACTTCTGCACTAGCCTACATTCCACAGAAATATCTCCAGAAAACCCTTCCTAACAGCTAAATTTATATTTGATATTCATAAATGCGTGAGGCTTCATCAAATCGCAGAAAAAATAGTGCTTTCCTATAACAAGACAGAACATATGGAGTACGGTCACCGAAGTGAGAGATGTACAGAAGTAAATATTCGGAAGGTTAAGAGGACACAGAATTTTAAGTACGATTACCTGGGAAAATGGATCCAGCTCAGCGGACTGAATGAGGCAAACAAAGGCAAAGCCAGGAAACTAGACCCGGCCTACAAGCTAACACAGAACAAATAAAACAAATGGGCCTAATCATACAAGGCCAAAATCAGGCATTGTAAATCGGTAATACAGCCTGAAGAATGGTACGTTTCGGAGTCTGTTGTTTTAAACCAAAAATGGAGCTTCAAGAACTCGAAAAGGAAGAAAGGAAGATTCTGAGGAAAATACCCGGACTGCAGAAGACTACTGGCGGGGCTTGGAAGGAGACGGAAAACGAACACGGATACTCTGGAAAGATCACGGACACAATGAGGAAGTGGAGGTTGAAGTTCTACGGTCACCTACGAAAGAGGATTGGATGAATGAGTGCAGACTGACCAAAAGTGTGGTTGAAGGCCACATCTAGATGGGTAGATGATACGAAGAAGAATGCAAGGACAGTTGAAATTACGCAATAGATGGTTCACAATAGAGGTGTGTTCAGAAGCAGAGTAAAAAATATAAAATTATTTCAAGAGAAACCACCAAACAGTAGGTCCAAATGGATTATTTCTGTGTAGGAGAGGAGAAAAAGAAGTGAAAGAATGAACAGGTTCTGGGAGGAGAAGAGAAGAAAAGCCAAGGAGTCTTAAGTTCTTAGCGGTTCATAGTTTGTTAAATTCAGAAACAAATAAAAAATACCTCTTGTCATCTCCCTCCTCCTTCCTTCTTCCCCCTATTGTCCACATTAAACAGTGCCCAGTCGAAGTAATTAATAAGCACAATCTTTAATGGAGATTTGAGAGGGGCGAAGATTACAATAAACTTAGAGTACTTAGCTTGTCATGTTGAGATGGCTCCAGTTCTCCTTGTCTACGGGTCATATTCTTGAAGCTGAAATTATAACATCACGTCCTCACGGGTCGTTTGAACTAAATAAATTTGAAGTGTGTTGGTGCAGAATTTTTTTACGTAAATATATTTTCCACTGATTCTATCACATTTTAGTATATCGCGCAAAACTTTTATTTTTCACATCAACAAAGCAGAAATTACATTGTTCGCATCTATTATACAAAAGTAGCCCGATCACATCAGAGGCAAGCTTACTACTCCCTGCACTATGCGAAAATAATATTCCAAAGGGTTTACAATTTTTCTTAACAAATGAACTACTATTTTTGTTACATTATTATTTTCCATTATTATTTCATAAATTAATCCATAAATAAACATAATAAACAGTACAGGATTGCATAATCAATAAAAGAAATTTTAAGTGTGCAAATATTTCGTAACTTCAAATGTTTCTAAAACAAATAATTGAAATGAACAATCAGAAATAATACTTACTGATTACAACAACGAAACTAAAGTATTTTATGAAGTTATTACTTCCCATAAATTTTTGCTTTAAATACAACATACAGTGTATAAACTCAAATGAAGTTTTCAGAAAATCAATTGAGATAATAGAGACCTGCCCAAAATTCGAAAAATAATACTGGTATCTACAACAACTGTTGCGGAAAAGTAATGCTAGAGGAGGATGTTCCGTCACACTGTTTTTCATAAATTCTTACCTTACTACTGCAGACTGCATTTTATATACGCTCTATTTTGGCCATCAATAGTTACTTTGCTGCCCAAACAGCAAAACTCATGTACTACTTTGCGTCTCATTTCCTAATCCGGTTCCCTCATCGTTGCCTGATTTAATCCGACTACGTTCCATTACCTTTATTTGATTCTGTTCTTGTTTATCTCATATTGTCTTTTCAGAACACTACCCACAGCGTTACAGTTCTCTTAAAAGTGCTTTGCCGCCTCTGACAGAATTATAATGCCAATGGAAAGCGACAGTTTTTATTTCTGCTCCCTGAACTTCAACTCCTCCTCAAAATTTTTCCATGGTTTCCTTCAAAGCTTGTTCCATGTACAGATTGAATACCATCGGGGATAGACTACACCCTTGTCTCACTCCCTTCTCAACAATGGCGTACCTTTCACGCCCCTCGACTCTAACAGCTGTCTGGTTTCTGTACAAGTTGTAAATAATCTTTCGCTCTCTCCCTGTTACCTTCAAAATTTTAGTATAATGCAGTCAACAGTATCAGAAGATCTCTCTAAATTTACAAACGTAGGTTTGCCTTTCTTCGACCTATTTTCTAAGATGAGTCGTTGGGTCATCTTTGCCTTGAGAGTTCCAACATTTCTTCAGAATCTAAACTAATCTTCTCCAAGATCGGCCTTTAGCAGCATGTCCATTTTGCTGTATATAATTCGTGTCAGTATTTTCAGACATGATTATTAAACTCTTGGTTGGGTAGTATTCTTACCTACCAGCAACTGCCTTCTTTGGAATCGGAATCATTATTTCTTACTGAAATCTGAGTGTATTTAGCCTGTCTCATAATCTTGCGCACCAAGTGATATAGTTTTGTCATGGCTTTCTCAGCCAAAAATACCAATAATTCTGATGGAATACCGTCCACTCCATGGGCCTTATTTTCACTTAGGTCTTTCACTGCTATGTCAAATTTTTCTCGCAATATCATACCTCCCATGTGGTCATCACCAACTTCCTTTTCGCTTTAAATAATATTGTTCTCAAGTTTGTTCCCTTTACATAAACCGTTCTATGTTCCTTCAACTTTCTCTTCTACTTTCTTTGCTTAGTACTGACCTTTCATCTATGCTCTTGATATTCAAACAGTTGCTTCTCTTATCTCCAAAGGCCTATAATTTTCCAATAGCCTACATTATTTCTTAGCCATTTTGCACTTCGTGACATCTTTTTTAGGCATAGGCATCTATATTTCCTTTTGTTTGAATCACTTCCCGCATTTTTAAATTTTCTCCGTTAGTCATTAAATTCATTTCTCCTAAGTTATCCAGGGATTTCTACATGACCTTGTCGTCTTATATATGTGAGATCAACTGCTGTTTTCCCTATTTCATCTCTCAAAACTACACATTCGTCTTCTTCTGAATATCATCTCCTTATTTTCCTATTTTTTTAAATTTCTGCTCATTACATTTCATAAAAAATAAAGTATCGTTACACACCACATCTGCCTCTGGAAATATCTTTCAGTTTAGAGTCTGGCTTCGGAATATCTATCTTACCATTATAGTTGTATAACCTTGTTTAGCAATTTTTAAACAACGTGCGATCATTAAATTATTTTCTTTGGTAAATTCTGTCTCGCAGTGAAAAATTCCGCTGTGCCGAAAAATTGCCTTATGTGATAAGTGTGGAACATGTGAGGAAGGTGAGGGTAAAGGCCCGAAAATGATGTAGCCTCAGCATTGGTAGAGTATTGTGCTGTTTATGAAAAGATTCTTGGCCCACAGAGAATATTGTTCCAACGTCCGCCCAAGTAACAGTGTGTTGCTAGTCGGCATAGTTTTTCCAGTAATGAAATGGTTGTTTCAGGAATTAAATCGTGGTGGTATAAAAAGAACTAAAAACTTAACTGCACAAACTATTTCCTTCGTTGTTGCTGTATTCCATTGTTTTTTACTTGAAGCTTCCCAATGTTGGTAATAAAATTTAAGTTTCGAGTACTATTTCATAACCAAATGCTTAGCTCAAGATTGAGCTGTAACAGTATTAGGCATTGGACAATGAAAATTCCAGCTCTGTGAAGTCTTAATAACTTGGAAGGCTCATTCATTAACAGTGAATTCAACAATTATAAAGCCCAAATAGCGACAACCATCAGATGGAAGGTTATTGTACAATCATTAACACTGAACAAAAGTTTCATTTTAATAGTTAACGTTATTCATGGGATGTATTGTTGAGTTACAGTTATTTAGATTGTGTTATTGGAGGTCATGTAATTTAAGAAAGCAGAACAGTGTGAGCCTCAATGAGACATTAAGAAAAGCAGTAAGTTGACACTAACAATATTTTGATTGCATTCTACTGATGGGTTTAATATCATCTGTTGCGATACATTCTCTTTCGGCGTCGTGTAATAACGAAGTGTAGGGAGGAAACTCTCCCGCCCACCTCATGAATCGTGGGCTTTGCCGAGGTGGGGTGACTTTCGTGCCTCAACGATACATAGCCGTACTTTAGGTGCAACGACAACGGAGGCGTATCTGTTGAGGGGCCAGGCAAAACCTTTATTCCTGGAGAGGAGCACAGCTTAATCGGTAGTCGCAGGGCGAACAGTCTGGATGATAGACCGATCTGGCCTTGTAACATTGGCCAATGTGGCCTTGCTATTCTGGTGCGCCTAATGGCTGAAAGCTAGGGGAAGTTAAAACCATATATTTCATGAGGACGTGGAGCTCTACCATATGGCTAGATGATGGCATCCTCTTGGCTAAAACATTCGGAGGTAAAATAGTGAACCATTCGGATCTCTATCTTAATTGAGTAGGTAGGTTAGAGAATTTAAAGCCCCCAGGGGCTCCGCATTCATTTACTGGGTACGGGCTTGGCGACCCCGGGGTTCCTGAGCTGGGGACTGGTACGCGCCACCAGTCCCTTTTCACCGTAAGCTCTGAGCATACTTCAGCGACCACCGTGCGGCGCGGCGGTGGAACGTTGTGTGTCTCAGGGAATGGGGATCTTGGCTTGACCGCCCAGATCGCGAGGATGGAATAAACCTCTATAAAAAAAAACCCTCAGTCTCAAGGTGTGCTGCGCGCTGATGAGATGCATGGCTGTTGAGGTGGAACAGTCGATAGCGGGCAACCTCTGGGGAACCTGCCGCACCTCAGTTGTATAAGGCTTACCTAGCCACGCGGGGCTCTCTCTAGGTGGACTTCTAGTTCCCTAGCTGCTCGTGGGACCGAGATGGATCCTTCGAAATCCTCTTTTCTTCCTCCCAGTGGAAAGGGTGGTCCGTTGGAAGGTTCTAACACCCAGTCTCTTACGAGGGCCCGTGCAGTCAGTCCCCCTGACTCCGGCGCTTCTTTGAAAAGTCCAGTCTTAGGTAACAGAATGCATTCTGATAATCCGAATGTGTTTCTCATTGTGAAACGGAAGGAGGGTAGTTTCGAGAAGGTTTCGCCCTTCTATATACAAAAGGGATTGGAGGGAATCTGTGGCTCCTTAAAATCGGTAAAGCGCTTACGTAATGGGACCTTGCTAGTGGAAACTTCCACTTCCCAGCAAGCGACTAAACTTCAGTCTGCTAAATGCCTTGGAGAGTCTGCCATAGACACTGAACTGCACAGCACCTTGAACTGCAGCAAAGGTGTTGTGACGTGCCGGGATCTAGTTGACATTCCCAAGGAAGAACTGCAACGTGAGTGGGCTCCGGCAGGTATCGTTGATGTTAAACATATCATGAGGAGGGTTGATGGCAATCTTGTCAAATCCGACTCCTTTATTATAACCTTCAGTAGTACGAAACTTCCTGAACATGTGAAAGCTGGCTTTCTTCGCCTTAGTGTGAGGCCTTATTTCCCAACCCCAAAGCGCTGTTTCAAATGCCGGCGTTTTGGGCATACCACCTTAGGATGCAAAGCCGACGCGACTTGTGGCAACTGTGGTAAAGCTGCTCATGAAGGAGTTGGTTGCTCCTCTCCAGCCAAATGTATCAATTGCTCTGGGAGCCACCCTGTTTGGAGTAGGGACTGCCGAATATTTTTAGAGGAACGCAAAGTCCAGGAAATAAAAACATCTAAGCGTATCCCCTATGGTGAGGCCAAGAAGATCTTTAAGTCAATGCAACCTCCCACATTTGCTACATCTTTTGCCTCCCTGGTTCAGAAGCCTACTCCAAAAGTCGATGCCTCGACACAAACAGAGGTGGTGAGTGTTGGCACTAATACATGCAGCTGTCAGTGCACTTGCAACGCAGCCGGTGTTTCAGAGCCAGTAGCCCCTACTCGAACGACAGACAAAGGTACAGTGGCGAACTTGGGCCAGCCCCTGGCGCCTCCAACAGCTGAGGCTGTTCCCAAGCCCAGTGCGCCAATTACCACTCCCACATCAGCTCCCCCAAAGTCCACCAAACCACAGAAAGCTACTGTACAGCAGCAACAGCGCGTCAAATCCCGTGGTAAACCATCTGACCATGCGGATGTTGTTTTACGTGAGGCTTCATCTGACTCTTCCCCAGAGTTGATGGAGTATGATGTATGTGTGGGGCAATCATCTCGTCCCACGCCTGCCCCTCCACCTGCTGCGGTCTCCCCGCCCCGTCGGAGAGACAGGACGAAGGTGCTACCCCCAACATAGATGGCTCCCATACTCCAGTGGAACTTGCAAGGGTTCAGGACGCATGTGGAGGAACTTCGTCTACTCTCTCAGGGTAGACCACTGTGTCTCTGTCTCCAGGAGACGTATTTCCATCCATCATACTCCCCTGAGATACGAGGCTACACACTCCACAAAAAGGACGACCTGCGTGGAGAGAGAGCTAGAGGAGGCGTAGGTATTTTCGTCAGGACGAACTACCACTCCTCGCCTTTCTCCCTTACGACGACTTTACAGGCCGTCGCTGTGTCCGTGCACGTGCGTCATCCATTGACTGTATGTTCACTTTACTTGCCCCCAAATGATGCTCTTGATGAAGCGGCCCTCAGTGACCTTCTTACCCAGCTCCCCCAGCCATTCATTATTTGTGGTGATTTTAATGCCCACAATGTGCTTTGGGGCTCTGCAATTACCTGCCCCAGGGGTAGAGCAATTGAGAGGCTTCTCCTGTCATCCTGTGCCTACTTGCTCAATGGAGGACAGAGTACTCATTTCTCCACAGCGACTGGGTCGTTCTCTGCCATTGATCTCTCGCTTTGCTCTCCAGCTCTTGCCGCCAGTGCTCACTGGGAAGTGGTCGCTGACTTGCACGGCAGTGATCATTTCCCAATCTGGATTCACCTGCCAGATGGCGTGGGCTCCGAAAGGAGACCACCACGATGGGTGCTCAGTGGAGCTGACTGGACACTTTATAGCCAGTTGGCCCAATTCGAACACTGTGCGACTGTTGAGGTGTGGGTGGATCATATTACCAAAACGGTCCACCACGCCGCTGCAGCATCCATTCCACAGTCCACAGGCCACCGGAAGAGGCCACCTGTGCCTTGGTGGAGTGCCGAATGCCGCTCTGCGATCAGGACCAGGCATGCGGCTCTGCGTCGGTTCTAGTGTCGGCCGACTGCTGAGAATCTTGTAGCCTTTCGGGTGGCGAGGGCAAGATGTCGCCGCATTATTCGTGAGAGCAAGAGGAGGTCGTGGCAAAACGTTCCTGAACACAATTAATCGTTCCACCAAAAGTTCCATTCTGTGGGAGACCATAAGGAGAATTTCTGGCAGAGGAGGGAGGTGCCCCATAGCTGCTGTAATGACTAATGGCACTCTCCATACGGATCCGCGAGACATTGCCCAGACTATGGCAGCGTATTTTGCCACAGTTACTACGACAACCAGTCAGGATCCCGGTTTCCAGTGCCATAGAGCGGTTGCTGAGAGATGTAATCTGAACTTCCAGTCCACCTCTCATGAAGTTTACAACTGCCCATTTTCTATGTGGGAGCTGGATTCTGCATTGTCTGGGGCTCGTGACACATCCCCTGGTCACGACAGTATCCATTACAGTATGCTATGGCACCTCACAATGCGCAACAGAGAAATCCTCCTCGCACTTTTTAATGCCATTTGGGCGTCGGGTCACTTTCCTGACGCGTGGCGTGAGGCAGTTTTAATCCCTTTTTTAAAACCTGGGAAAGACCGCACGAGCCCAAGTAGCTACCGTAGTATTGCCCTCACTAGTTGCATAGGGAAGACCTTGGAGCGGATGGTCAACCGCCGCCTTGTCTGGATGTTAGAATCCCGGCAACTCCTTAGTCGCTTTCAGTGTGCGTTCAGGAGGTTTCGTTCCACCTTCGATAACCTTGCCCTCCTGGAGGCGGCTATACAACAAGCTTTCCTACGCCGTCATCACCTTCTAGGTGTATTTTTCGACTTCGAGAAGGCCTACGATACTACTTGGAGGCGTCTCATCCTGGAGCAGCTTCACGAATGGGGTTTTCGTGGTTGTCTTCCTCTTTTTATTCAGTCTTTCCTCTCGCCACGATATTTTAGATACCGGATTGGTGACGTCCTGTCTGATCGCTTTGAGCAGGAGAATGGTGTCCCTCAGGGTAGCGTTTTAAGTGTGACTCTCTTTGCCATCGCTATTAATAGCATTACGTCCATAGTGAAAAGTCCTGTCCAGTGTTCTTTGTTTGTGGATGATTTCTCCTTGTTTTACTCTTCTGCAAGCCTTGCGACGACAACTCGTCAGTTGCAACTTTCGATTAGGCGTTTGGATGACTGGGCGCAGAAGAGTGGTTTTAAGTTTTCCACCGAGAAGTCTGTATGTGTTCTTTTTAACCGTTCTCGTTCGATTTTAACCTTTCCTGAGTTGAGGATGAGGGACGCTATTCTTACTTTTAAAGACACGGTGAGATTTCTGGGGCTCATTTTTGACTCGAAGCTCACGTGGTTACCTCATCTTAAAGACCTGAAACGGCGGTCACTTACGGCTTTAAGTATTTTAAAATGTCTCAGCCACAGTACATGGGGACCTGACAGGACTTGTCTGCTCCAGTTTTACAGGGCGTTTGTGCGGTCTCGGCTCGATTATGGGTGCACGGTGTATGGGTCTGCGAGGCCTTCTTACTTAAAAATGTTGGACGTTGTGCACCATGAAGGGCTTCGGTTGGCCACTGGGGCATTCCGAACTAGCCCCATACCCAGCCTCTGTGCAGAGGCTGGTGAACCGCCACTTCATATGCGGCGACGGCTACTTACAGTGCGCCAGGCGTATAAAACTTTGTCCACACCATACACCCCTGCATACCATACCGTTGCTCAGCCTCCTCTGGCACGATTGTTTCATAACCGGCAACGTGCGACGCAGCCCTATGGGATTCGCGCACAGGATTGCCTCGGTGCGATGTCTATGGCTGGTCTTCGTGTTTTACGTCGCGGTTGGAGCAGATCTCCACCTTGGCTCCTCCGGAGACCCAAACTTATTTTAGATTTGACTAATTTTAAGAAAGCTGGCACACCAGATTTTACGTTCCAATCTCTGTTTTTTAACATTTTAGGTGGCATCACGGTTTCACTGTCGTTTATACTGATGGCTCCAAACAGGAGACTTTCCTTGGCTGTTCTGTGGTGTTCCCTGATCATGTTACCCGGATTCGCCTCCCTGCTGAATATACCGTTTTCGCAGCGGAGCTCCACGCGATCCTGACGGCACTGAAGCAGATGCATCGTGTTCGGGGCGATCGATTTCTTCTCTGCTCCGATTCTCTTAGTGCCTTACAGTCACTGCAGAACCTGTACCCGACTGAAGAGATGGTCCAGCTGATACTGACCAACTGTACTTGCTCCAACGGCGGGGTAAAGAGATATCCTTCTGCTGGGTGCCTGGTCATGTCGGCATATGGGGCAATGAACAGGCTGATCGGGCTGCCAAGGAGGCCTGCAGAGAGCAGGATGTGGTCCAGTGTCCTATCCCCTTGCAGTCATCGCTGCACTCCACAGGAAGTGCATGGAGTTGTGGGAGGACGAATGGCTGGCGGTGACGGCCAATAAACTGCGGTCGGTAAAGTCAACCACTCGGCCATGGCGTTCCTCCTGCCGGCTGCTCAGGCGGGAAGAGGTGGCGCTCACACGTCTTCGGATCGGGCACTGTCCTCTGACACATAGCTATTTATTACGGGGGGAGGATCCTCCGTTTTGTGATGCTTGTGGTGTGCACATCTCTGTCCGGCACATTTTAACAGACTGCGTTTTATACCGTGATGCAAGGGCAGAAGCACAAGTTGATGGGGATCTGCCCTGTGTTTTAGCTAACGATGAGACATGTGTGTCTAGGGTTTCTAAGTTTTGTGATGTGTCTGGACTCTGGCCTAAACTTTTAGGCTGGCGGTTTTAGTGTATGGCAGAGTGGCTGACTCCTCCCTTTTTTCCTTGCGGTCAGCCAGCCACTTCCATCTGCTCCATTGTTTTAGCTCCCTCTACCTGTTTCTTCCTGTGTCGTCCATGTTTTACTGCTGACGCCCTGCTTCATCCCACGCTTCGGTGTGGGTGAGCACATATTTTTCCATGATTGTTCCGTGTTTTATGTTCCGTTTGATGTAAATGTTCTGAGTTTTTTTCTTGACACCCGTCTCACTATGATACTGAACGGGCGCTGAAGACCTTGCTGTCGTGCGCCCACAAAACCTTTCTACTACTCTACTACCCAGAGAATTTAAAAAGATAAGTGGGTAGATTGAAGTTCGTTACAGTGGGAATTAGTGAAGTGAGGTGGCAAGAATAGCTAAGACTGACGCATAGCCAACACCGCACCCCCCCCCCCCCCGCTCCCCCCCGCCCCACCGTACTGCAAACAAGTTAATTTGCCAACTAGCCCTGCGGACGAAGGGATTGAAAGGAAATTATTCAGCTACGTAAAGGAGATGAAAATTTGTGATGGGTGACAGGACTTGGCAGTAGGAAGAGAGGGACAAATAATGGGAGAACATGGACTGGGAGAAAGGAATGTGAAGAAGCTGCCAAATAGAATTTTGCACAAACATAATTTAATCATTGCTACCACTTAGTTCGAAAATTATGAAAGAAAGTTTTATATGTGGAAGAGATCTCGGGACATGGGCAGGTTTCAGACAGGTTATACAGTGGTAAGACAGATTTCGAAACCAGATTTCAAACTGAAAGATATTTCCAGGGACAGATGAGGACTCTGACCATCCTTTACTGGATATAAAATGCAAACAGCAGAAATCACAAAAAGATAGACAATTTAGAAGATGGGAAGTGGATAAGTTTAAATAAGCAGATGTTGTGGGAAGTTTCAGAGGGAGTATTACGAGGGTCACTCCAAAAGAAATGCACACTATTTTTTTTAATCCATCTTTTATTCTACATGTTTGAAAGTTTTACAGTGTGTAGATACATCCTTTAGGAACAATATTTTCATTTCTCCACGTAATTTCCATCCCTCTCAACTGCCTTACGCCATCTTGGAACCAGCGCCTGCATATCCGCACGGTAAAATTCTGGACCAACCTATTGGAGCCACTGTTTGGCAGCGTGCACAAGGCACAAGGGAGTCATCATCTTCAAACCTTGTTCCACGATGAGTCTCTTTCGGTTTCCCAAAGAAATGATAGTCACATGGAGCCAGGTCAGGACTGTAAGGCGGGTGTTTCAGTGTTGTCCATCCGAGTTTTGTGATCGCTTCCATGGTTTTTTGACTGACATGTGGCCGTGCATTGTAGTGCAACAGCAAAACATCCTGCCTTTGCCGATGTGGTCAAACACGACTCAGTCGAGCTTGAAGTTTCTTCAGTGTCGTCACAAAGGCATCAGAATTTATGCTGGTTTCACTTGGCATGATGTCCACAAGCAAGAGTCCTTCGTAATCGAAAAACACCATAGCCATAACTTTTCCAGCAGAAGGTGTGGTTTTGAATTTTTTTCTTGATGCCACTGCATTGATTGCCTCTTCGTCTCTAGTGAAAAATGATGGAGCCATGTTTCATCACCTGTCACAATTCTTCCATGAAATTCATCTCCACCATTCTTGTGCTGTTCCAAAAGTTCGCTGTATACCGTTTCTCTTATTTCTTTGTGAGCCACTGTCAACATCCTGGGAACCCACATGGCACAAACCTTTTTTAACGCCAACACTTTCAGTATTCTGCAAACACTTCCTTCTCCTATCCCAACGTAGCGTGACAATTCATTCACTGTGATGCGTCTGTCAGCAGTCACCAATTCGTTAACTCTCTGCACATTGTCTGGAGTGTGTGCAGTACGAGGCCTGCCGGTGCGAGGACAATCCTCAATATTGCCGTGCCCACTTTCATCACGTAACCTGCTTGACAACCGACTAACCGAACTACGATCGACAGCAGCATCTCCATACACCTTTTTAAACATCTTGTGGATGTTTCCCACTGTCTCGTTTTCACAGCACAGGTATTCTATGACAGTACGTTGCTTCTTACGAACTTCAACTGTAGCAGCCATCTTGAAGACATGCTGAGACGGCGCCACTCACGGGAACAGGTTGAACTAAGTTTGTAAACAAGCGGGAAGGATGTTTCTTCACACTGTAAAACTTTCACACATGCAGAATGACAACTGTATTTTACAAAAAGTGTGCATTTCTTTTGGAGTGACCGTCATAGAAGCCGCTGGACTTCCTTCTTCCAACACGAGCTCGTAGAAACTCCAGCAATATTACAACCACAGTTGTGCTATGGCTGTGAAGTGAGCTACTTTAACGAGCTGGCTTCTTAAATACGAATATTGTCCAAATCTGCTTGATCCGCTTTTGAAGCAGAGATCTTTGATAAATAAGGGAAGCTTTCTGTTAAGTGGATTTCTTTGGCAATGGACGCATAGACATATCTAGGAGAAGAAAACTGAGCAAGTAGTTATCTACAGATGGTAAGAATTCAAAATAATGAAAGGCACTAACGAGCTTCTTCAGTTCAGAACTGGAAACAACGTTCTAGCAATGCTCTGCTCGATACCTGTGATTACCGCTAAGGCTGAGGGACACCACCTGACATGGTGTCGGGCCTCCTTTCGGCCGGTGTAACGCAGAAGCTCGACGTGGCATGGACTCTGCAAGTCGTTGAAAGTCTCTTGAGGAAATACTGAGCCATGGTGCCCCTATAGCCGTCCATAATCGCGAAAGTGTAGCTGGTGCAGGATTTTGTGCACGAACTAACCTCTGAGTTATGTCCGATAAATGTTCCATGGGATTCATGTCAGGCGAACTGGGTGGCCAAATCATTCACTCGTATTGTCCACAATGTTCTTCAAACAAGCTGCAAACAATTGTGGCCCGGCGACATTGCGCATTGTCATCCGTGTAATTCTATCGTTGTTAAGGAGCATGAAGTCCATGAATGGTTGCAAATTGTCTCTAGGTAGCCGAACATAACCATTTAGAGTCAATGATCGCTTCACTTTACCCAGAGGACCCAATCCATTCTATGCCAAAACAGCCTACGCCATTACAGAGCCACCACCAGCTTGCACAGTGCTTTGTTGACAAACTGAGTCCACGCCACAGTCGAATCCTACCATCAGCTCTCACCAACTGAAATCGGGACAACAGTTTTCCAGTCGTCTAGGACCAAATCAATACGGTCACGAGCCCAGGAGAAGCGCTAAGGCGAAGTCGTGCTGTTAGCTAAGGCACGTCGGTCGTCTGCTCCATAGTCCCTTAATGCCAAATTTCGCCACGCTGTCCTAACGGATACGTTCGTCGTACGTCTCGTATAAATTTCTGCGATGATTTCACACAGTGTTGCTTGTCTATTAGCACCGATAACTCCACGCAAAAGCCGCTGCTCTCCACAGTTCAGTGAAGGCCGTCGGCCACTGCGTTGTCTGTGGTGAGAGGTAATCCCTGAAATTTTGGTATTCCCGGAACACTTTTGCACTGTGGAACTCTGAATACTGAATTCCTTAACTATTTCCGAAATGGAATGCCCCATGCGTCTCACTCCAACTACCATCCCGCTTGCGGCCATAATCAGGTCGGAAACCTTTACACACGAATCACCTGAGTACAAATGATAGCTCCGCTAATACACTGGCGTTTGTGTGCGCGATACTACCGCCATCTGCATACGTGCATATCGCTAACCCATGATTTGTCACCTCAGTGTACTTCCCAAATCTGAGGGAGATAGACATTTCTTAAGAAACACAGCGATTTCGACTAAACTGTGTGCCTTAGGTATGTTCTCAGCACAGAAGGCATGATTCAGTAGATATTTAATTTCAGCGAGAGCTCAACTGACTTGCTTGATTCAAAGACACACACAGTGGACTTAGTGTACAAAAACTGCACTCCAGTATCAAATGTATGTATGTATGTTTCTCTATCGTAGACAGATTATACTGATTTCACTTTTGGTCAATATACACTCCTGGAAATTGAAATAAGAACACCGTGAATTCATTGTCCCAGGAAGGGGAAACTTTATTGACACATTCCTGGGGTCAGATACATCACATGATCACACTGACAGAACCACAGGCACATAGACACAGGCAACAGAGCATGCACAATGTCGGCACTAGTACAGTGTATATCCACCTTTCGCAGCAATGCAGGCTGCTATTCTCCCATGGAGACGATCGTAGAGATGCTGGATGTAGTCCTGTGGAACGGCTTGCCATGCCATTTCCACCTGGAGCCTCAGTTGGACCAGCGTTCGTGCTGGACGTGCAGACCGCGTGAGACGACGCTTCATCCAGTCCCAAACATGCTCAATGGGGGACAGATCCGGAGATCTTGCTGGCCAGGGTAGTTGACTTACACCTTCTAGAGCACGTTGGGTGGCACGGGATACATGCGGACGTGCATTGTCCTGTTGGAACAGCAAGTTCCCTTGC
This sequence comes from Schistocerca cancellata, assembly GCF_023864275.1. Lineage (NCBI taxonomy): Eukaryota > Metazoa > Arthropoda > Insecta > Orthoptera > Acrididae > Schistocerca > Schistocerca cancellata. Next base: position 608,242,144 of record NC_064627.1, read on the forward strand.
CGGTCTAGGAATGGTAGAACGATGGGTTCGATGACGGTTTGGATGTACCGTGCACTATTCAGTGTCCCCTCGACGATCACCAGTGGTGTACGGCCAGTGTAGGAGATCGCTCCCCACACCATGATGCCGGGTGTTGGCCCTGTGTGCCTCGGTCGTATGCAGTCCTGATTGTGGCGCTCACCTGCACGGCGCCAAACACGCATACGACCATCATTGGCACCAAGGCAGAAGCGACTCTCATCGCTGAAGACGACACGTCTCCATTCGTCCCTCCATTCACGCCTGTCGCGACACCACTGGAGGCGGGCTGCACGATGTTGGGGCGTGAGCGGAAGACGGCCTAACGGTGTGCGGGACCGTAGCCCAGCTTCATGGAGACGGTTGCAAATGGTCCTCGCCGATACCCCAGGAGCAACAGTGTCCCTAATTTGCTGGGAAGTGGCGGTGCGGTCCCCTACGGCACTGCGTAGGATCCTACGGTCTTGGCGTGCATCCGTGCGTCGCTGCGGTCCGGTCCCAGGTCGACGGGCACGTGCACCTTCCGCCGACCACTGGCGACAACATCGATGTACTGTGGAGACCTCACGCCCCACGTGTTGAGCAATTCGGCGGTACGTCCACCCGGCCTCCCGCATGCCCACTATACGCCCTCGCTCAAAGTCCGTCAACTGCACATACGGTTCACGTCCACGCTGTCGCGGCATGCTACCAGTGTTAAAGACTGCGATGGAGCTCCGTATGCCACGGCAAACTGGCTGACACTGACGGCGGCGGTGCACAAATGCTGCGCAGCTAGCGCCATTCGACGGCCAACACCGCGGTTCCTGGTGTGTCCGCTGTGCCGTGCGTGTGATCATTGCTTGTACAGCCCTCTCGCAGTGTCCGGAGCAAGTATGGTCGGTCTGACACACCGGTGTCAATGTGTTCTTTTTTCCATTTCCAAGAGTGTAATTTACTTGTTGTTGTCTATTTAATAAAACTGTGAATTATGTAAGTTTTGTAATGACTTGCATAAGCATGGGCGACTGTGAATTTGCATGTGAACCGTAAGTTAATACAACCGTAAGTTAATACAACCGTAAGTTGTATTAACCGCCGGCCGGAGTGGCCGAGGGGTTCTAGGCGCTACAGTCTGGAACCGCGCGACCGCTACAGTTGCAGGTTCGAATCCTGCCTCGGGCATGGATGTGTGTGATGTCCTTAGGTTAGTTAGGTTTAAGTAGTTCTAAGTTCTAGAGGACTGATGACCTCAGATGTTAAGTCCCATAGTGCTCAGAGCCATTTGAACCTTTTGTATTAAGCATGAGTCACCACTGTTAAGATGTAAGATAGATGCCGTACAGACTAAATCTAAAATTAAATACAGTCGGGGATAGAGGAAATGGAGAATGAAAAAGATAAGCTATCACTGTAAATAGTGTCCGACAACCCGGAATTACGTTGTCTCTGCATAAAAGGAACACTACTTGCTATGAACAGGCATATGATAGAAAATAGCGAAGATCAGTCCATAACACCCATAATGTTCAGTTTGAATGCACTTTGTTGCCAGAGTGATGTTTACACTACGAGTAATACCATAAAGAGATCACAGCAGATGTTGACAAATACCGCTTCAGCTGTATATTTCTTTATTTCAACACAGCCTGTTTCGGACTGTTATAAGCCCATCTTCAGGTATCGTAGCTGTGCTGTGGTCCCCGAGCACTGTGTGTACGAGGCGAAGTGTGCTGCCTATGAGCGCAGAACAGGATTGTTCTTCCAACAAGATTGTTCTCATAAAAACATCGTCTGCACCCTGTTTAGCCGACCAGAGCTCGCCGAGCAGCGTTGAATCTGCCACAGAATGTAACTTCCAGACTGTGGCGACGGTTCCAAAACAGAGGAAACGTTCCTGCTAGGCATCGGCCTAGGGAAATTACTCCATGCGTCACATACGACGGTGACTGGAAGACAACTGATACGGAGCTTACAGCAGTTCCAGAAGCTATATTTTCCCAATACGGTGGGTGTCGGAGGATCAGAGCGTTAGGGCCGTATCCAGACATTCGGCACTATAAACAGGGTGTAAACGATAACTGTTTACAACATAGCGAAATGGTTTAGAGAATTAGAGACGGAAAAATTTGGTGTAGGAGAATTGCGGTCTATTATGTCGAGAAATGCCCTCTAACTGGTTCAATATCACAGCCCCTTGATCTCGCAATTAAAAAATGTACAACTGACGTTTATGTAAATTATACCTCAAAATATTGTGAATTTCAACAACATAAACAATTAAATCATTTTGTTTGGCTAGTCTTTTTACTATGAAAATACTGCTCTTGTAAGCATTAAATTTGAAACTTCGTTTTTGCACAATATGTACAATAGTGTTTTTTCTTTCATCACCTTCACGGAAAAGCTGAAGTTAATCATGTTAATGCAGTAGCCGACTAGGCCGTATCGTTAAGAGAGCGAGAATATGCTGAAAATCTCGAGCGGCGCACATGTGCTGTTCATGATGTCGCTTTTGTAGGCCAATTAGAGGCTGTTTCCCGACATCCTGGAGCCATAATATTATGTTGGTTCTTCTTTAGGTGTCATGACACTGCAGAATTTCCATGATAACATAAGACACTTGAACCCAGTTCCAGCAATCAGGCCAGACAGAGCCTGTGTATTCTACATGATGGGATATGGGACATGAAGCCTCGATTTTATCGGTAAGTTTGCGTGGAGCGGGCGACGGAGTCCTGAATCGTTTGCTTGATTTAGTTCGTCGTGAAGGTCGCGAGTCGCGACCTCTTACCAATCTAGATGCCCCTGAAAATAGGCAGAGGGAGCGGTTTTGTACCGTCTGAATGGGCTTGAGGTTTGAGGTAGTGGTCCCCCCTCCTCCTCTGAAGTTGAATATCCACTCAGTACTGCCGGGAGGACCGTTGCTTGGTGAAGCGAAGCTTAGTGCTCGCTTGCATGTTTGTCCTGGCTAGTAGGGTTGAGTTGGACGATGAGCCGTAAAATCTTCTGCCTTTTATCCTGAATGTGAAGGTTGAACAGTATTTTAGTATCCAGTATGACACCTAATTACTTGACATGGTTGGCCCAGAAGATTTCTCAGACACTGAGGATCAGTCAGTCGCGTAGCGGTGGATGCTTCCGAGCGAACTTTACTGCCCCTGTTTGAGAGAGTTCAAATTTTCTTTTACCCATCGCTCAGTGACTGATAGTTGCCGTTGTTAGTACGTGATAACTGCAGTCACTCGTCGACTGCCGGTGAGAAGCGCTGTGTTATCGGCGAACTGAGTGAATAACATCTGTATGAAGCCCGAGAGATCGTTCAAGTACGCAATGAAGAGCAGTGGTGAGGTGACTGACGCCTGTACGAGATCAAAACGTTGTCCATAAATTTTTCCTAAAATTCTCTGATGTTGAAGGAACTATAAATGAGCAGTAGACAGTTATCTGGTAAATTTCGTAGGTTCTGAAGCCTGAGCAGTAATTTATCCATCCAGACTCTCTCATAGGTTTTCTCCACATCCAGGAATACTGTTGCAATGCAGCTGGAGTAGCGTAAATTGTAAGCTGCTATATATGTTCTGAGACATGGAGCAACTGCAGCTCAGCCGATAATGCAGGCTGAACGCATACTGGTTAGGGCAAATATTTTCCAGAATTGGTGGCCTGATTCGCTGGCGTATGATTCGTTCTATGATCTTGGATACTGTTGACAGCAGACTAACTGGTCGGTAATTGACAGATTGTGTGAGGTCATTGCCTGCTTTAGGCAATGGTACAACCTGAGCTGTCTTCCATTAATATGGAAAGTGCCGTAGCAACGTGCAGAGGCTGTAGATGCGGGTAAGCAATAAAAGTGACTTCTTCGGGAGCGCTTCAGCTGCTCGTTACTTATCCCATCCAGACCAGGGGCGGAATGATTTCATAATCGGCTGATGAACTTCTTGACCTCCGCCAGTGCAGTGAGCTCGGGTGTCAGATGCTTGCGTAACTCTGGAATGTCTTGTGCCTGAGTCTGATCCGTGATTCTTTCTCATTGTTCTCATCCAGTGACAAGTTGTTTCGTGCCTCGTATATACTGGTAAAGATTTAGACTTCCTCAGTAAGACATATCAGTAGCCAGCAGGGTCCTTTAGGATCTGCAACGTCCTCACGAGGCTCCATTCGTTCCTCGATTGCAAGATTAAGGTGGCCATGTCTTCCCAGTGCTCTATTCAGTGTTTTATGGCTTGGAAGTCCACCTCTCTCGAAAGGTACCTCACTCTGTGATCCACTAAACTGCGGTCGTTTGCCACCATTTACTAGCGCTGGTCTTAAATGTCTTGAGATCTTGAAGAAGTAATGGCGAAAATGCCTCGTATTGGTGCACTTCGTGGCTTGCTTGTATGGAGGCTTACTTGTTATGTCCTGTTGATTTTGCTGGTTAGAACTGAGATGTCTTCATAAATGACTGGCGTGGTGGAGACATCTGTCGCTCAATGAACATTTTTATTCAGCCATGAACTGAACTGAGCCCAGTTTGTTGCGAGAATTGTAGGTTGACGAAGGTAAGCAAAAGCCTCCTGGACGGAGCCAATGACAGGGTGATGACCCAAAGTTAGATCATAACAATGGTGAGCTATAGATCTGGTCATAGGTTTTTCAATACTAAAACATCCAGGACATCTGGCTGATGGTTTGGGTTAGTTGGGTCGTCGGTCTTCAGGTCCTAAGGTAATGGCTTCTAACCATTCTTCAAGGTCGAAGAGTTTTATTCCTCTTGGGTTGTTGCGCCAAGGTCTTATTCGTCGAACTGTCGTTGTGGGCTTAAGCATGCAGATACTATCGTGGCAATGCCATGAGAAATGGAGACACTGCCTTGTAACGGTAACACCCACCACCTTAAACGGCAATCAAAAAAATGGTTCAAATGGCTCTGAGCGCTATGGGACTTATCATCTCAGGTCATCAGTCGCCTAGAACTTAGAACTACTTAAACCTAACTAACCTAAGGACATCACATACATCCATGCCCGAGGCAGGATTCGAACCTGCGACCGTAGCAGTCCCGCAGTTCCGGACTGAAGCGCCTAGAACCGCACGGCCACCGCGATCGCCAAACGACAATCGATGCTAATGTTAAACCTCTGCGAGGAATTTTTGAGAAAGTTGTGACCGTGAGATAACCTAATGGGAGGAGAACAATCAAACTGGGATTCGTTTCCGAAACACTCCAGAAGATTATAACCAACAGTAAACAGGTGGGTCAGGACCAGACGTTCTCCCAGCACAGAACTAAGTCGTAACATTACATATTAACATCAGTCGCCAGCCTAATTACGCAGTCTTGTGTCAAGCAATATAAAGAAGCAGAAGGCACTAAGGCTAACCTACCTTGAGACACTCTCTCTCTCTCTCTCTCTCTCTCTCTCTCTCTCTCTCTCTCTCTCTCTCTCACACACACACACACACACACACACACACACACACACACACACACACACACACACAAATCTTTCTTTAGATCTGTTCACACTAAAACACAGTAACCAAACCTTGCAGATAAATGCACTACTAACTTGGAAGTCAGACAAGCAAATGGCCAATGATGTAGCAAACAGTAACATATGCCTCTCAGCAACACATACCTTAAATGAACTAAATGCAGCAGTTTATAGAACCAATCACCAATACACACAAAACTAGTAGCAATACTAAACAGCCAAGGGCATGAAATGATACTGATTTAAATCAGAGGAGCTGTTAATGATCATACTCTATAACATCATTGCTTAGTACAGGGTCTCTGCCTGTGCTTTAACCAACTTGCATTAGAATAGCTAACTCAGTAAATATTTCTTTCTTAAACTCGGTTTGAAGCAATTAAACAGAATGTAAATCTAACTACACTGGCTCTGAAAGGAGCTTTTGCCTTTTTGCCTTTTTGCCTTTTTGCCTTTTTGCCTTTTTGCCTTTTTGCCTTTTTGCCTTTTTGCCTTTTTGCCTTTTTGCCTTTTTGCCTTTTTGCCTTTTTGCCTTTTTGCCTTTTTGCCTTTTTGCCTTTTTGCCTTTTTGCCTTTTTGCCTTTTTGCCTTTTTGCCTTTTTGCCTTTTTGCCTTTTTGCCTTTTTGCCTTTTTGCCTTTTTGCCTTTTTGCCTTTTTGCCTTTTTGCCTTTTTGCTTTTTGCTTTTCTAGTACATGAGGGCCATTAAAATTTCATGGTTTGAGGAACCATGCTCATTAACAAAACTACACAAGTGCTTATGAGAAATGGTAAGTATTCTCATTAATAATTATTAAGTAAAACACAAAAGCTATAACTCTTTAAATAACAAATTTGCTTTGATAAGCATTCTTTTAACCTCAAAATATATTTGGTTGTGCAGATGCGAACGCAACATTAAATTCAAGTTCAAACACTTCCTCATGAAATGAATGCGGATAAAACTTTGTAATTTTGATCAAGTGCATAAATGCAACAATTAATAATCTCTTTCACTTCAGATCAACTTTACAATTTTCAGGCAGCTTTCCAAGTAAGACAAATTATTTAAGAAAAGACTGAAAATTGATTTAAAACTGCACTGTAAGTGGAGTATTTCTCAAACTATAAAACTGGACTTTAAACGCTATAACTCCGCACATTAGAAAGCACAACTTTTTTACAGCTGCCGAATAATTCTCTCCATAATAAATTAGGGCACTCGGAATTCAACTCACTAGGATAGGATTCCTGTCCAGGTTTGTGATTTCTGGTAATCACGGCTGTAAGATAGTTTTTAGCAACACCATGGATTATTATTACAATTGTTGTGTCTAGACAAGACAGCCTAGACACAATGAGAGGAAGCCGAAAGGCACGCGCTTAAACTCACGCAGGCTGGCGTGAGGTCTGAAACAGGATACGTAATGAATGCTATAAAGAAAAGTATGTAGCTTCTGGAATACTTAACTTTAATCCACATTTGTAGAACATCGCTCTTGATGATACATTAATAGAATCTCAATATCTATACTGGTAATGGCGCCTTGCTAGGTCGTAGCAAATGTAGCTGAAGGCTATGTTAACTATCGTCTCGGCAAATGAGAGCGTAATTCTCAGTGAACCGTTCCTTGCAAAGTCGGCTGTACAACTGGGGCGAGTGCTAGTACGTCTCTCTAGACCTGCCGTGTGGTGGCGCTCGGTCTGCAATTACTGACAGTGGCGACACGCGGGTCCGTCGTATACTAGCGGACCGCGGCCGATTTAAAAGCTACCACCTAGCAAGTGTGGTGTCTGGCGGTGACACCACAACAATCAACCAAATTTCACAAATACCTCGTCCATTTACAGAGTGCCAAATATAAAAAATTTAGTGGAAGGTTGGTGGTACTGGCGGCGATGCAGTCATAGCAGTACTGTTGGCCTCGTCAAATTACAGATCTTGGTGTCAGAATTATACCTTTATAGGGCCAAAGAAAAAAGCCCTGATAATAATATCACCAAATGCAGCATCCGAGGCCCACAACTACTGCCCTTAAAGTTCTCTGACCTCAAAACTCCAAGAACATGAGCCACAATGATCCGCTACTGCTAGCGAGATGTTAACCACAGCACTGCTCAGCTCAGCTCAGACTCCTTACCAGTCACAAAGGACGAGTTGCCACTTGAGCACCAACCACACCTTTTCCACTCCGCCAAGCTACTTCCGTAACTGCGGGGCTTTCCCTACACCTTTTACAGCCAATCCCGCGTTCCCTAACTATGGACCAAGTCATTTTGCAGTGCATCATATAACAATCATTCCAGTATTATTTAAATCCACAAGCACGGTTTAAACACCATCTTTCAAAAAAATTCACATAACTGAACTATGCATACATATTCAAAGAATATCCATGACAGATACAACACTCTACATAAGCAACACTACAAATTGACATAGAAATATCGATACGGACACAAATTAGGTCGAAAATAGGTGCTACAGCCTCGAGAGACGTGAACTGAAGAAGCGCTAGTGCTACCTGCGTGATGGCTTTGTAAAGAAATACGCCCATACCAACCTCTGGCCATTCACTCGGTCTGTTCTGTAGCCAATCGTCTTCCTAAATTTAAATGTTTCACTTGGTCGCAATCGAGTTTCTGTTAAGCACATGATGGCCACCTTACGTCGAGTGAGAGTCTTCTGGTTCGTGCTTCTTAGTGCTAACACCATTGGCGTCAAATATACAGGGTGAGAGATCTTGTAGCTGTGAAGGTCTATGGGCTATTATTGGTGTTGAAGATGATAGCACATTCCAAGAGCATAGGTAATTCTGAGAGTTTGTCTGGTGCATCTTAAAGATGGCAAAGATGTTGTTCTGGCGGGGTGGTGTTATTAATTCCGATATGCTAGAGAACATGTGAGCGATGTCGCTAAGTCGGACGATTCCTGTGTTGAAGATGAGATAGTAGATGGATCGTAGCCACTAGTTCGGGCTGAAGGTCGTCCAATACGTTGTGCTGATGTCCTGCTAGGTAACGTAGGACAATACTCCTGGTTGTCAACTTTTGGTCACAGAGGAGCGGTGACTGGTTGTTACTGGCGTGCTTAAGCAGCTTGTCCTTGTGCAGTGTAAGTTTTGAGCGCCTGTTGCAAAGTGGGACATCCTCTCAAAGTGATGAGATGGCCGCCATCACAGTTCACTCACTTCAGCTTGTGTGCAGTTTTTGGGCGGGTGGTTGGTGCATTTGATGCATCCAGGCTGCAGTGAGCAATAGTTGGCCGTACAAAAGAAGTGGTGGCAATGCATTGTGGTGGTCCATCTTTCGGACGATACATTTCGACCTGGATCTTGGTGTCCAGTGTTCAAGAGGTGACGAACGTCGTAAATAGAGTGGTTAGCTGTTCCAGGTAGAAGTGAAATGCAGTTCACAGTTGGCGCCTTTAGATTTCTGTTTCGTTTGTCGTTTGAACTGAGTTGATGAACGAAGGCGTGTGTGAATCCCTTGGTTCGGAGTTCATTTTCAACTTCCTCAGCGGTTATCCCAGCTGGAAAGAACTTAACAACTACTTTGTGTTTTTTTTCTAATGGTGAGTGGAAAACGGAATTATGGTCTCCTGAAAGAGTCGTAGTCCAGTACACTGATCTGCTAGTGACTCAAAATGATACTTGACTGTATCGCCCTTGAATATCGCCTTGATAGGTCCACTAACGTGTTTCTTCAATTCTGAGTTCAGCGACAGGCAGCGTCCAAAGTACTGGGCTGTGATCCGAGGTATTTTATTGGCAAGCGTAGATGGCTATTGGTGTCGTTCGAGAGCAAGTCCTTGAGATGTTGTACCGGCAGGAGGATGGCTAGTGACTTCCATTAGTTCCGTATCCGCCAGCAGTGATCTGACTTAGTTTGATGTCGGCTGTGGATTCTATTGTTAAGTCTCCTGGTCGTTGGGAATTCTTCTTTCTCTCGCCGGCTTTCTTACATCAGACCAATTGTAAGGATTGTTCATCAGTCCACTCAGTTTTCAACATCCTTCTATAGCACATCATCACAGATGCTTGTCTTCTTTCCTGGCTTTCCTCACAGCCCCTGATTCACTCTCATAGAATCCCTATCCGTGAAAGACATTTTTCCAGAGTTATTACTTTTTAAGTGTAGTATCGGTTTCAGAACTTACGTAATTAAACGTTTTGTACGCTGATGTTTGCCGAATGCTTCGTGAAGCTTTGCTTTGTTCAAAAATGGTTCAAATGGCTCTGAGCACTATGGGACTTAACATCTGTGGTCATCAGTCCCCTAGAACTTAGAACTACTTAAACCTAACTAAGCAAAGGACATCACACACATCCACGCCCGAGGCAGGATTCGAAACTGCGACCGTAGCGGTCGCGCGGTTCCAGACTGTAGCGCCTAGAACCGCTCGGCCACCTCGGCCGGCTGCTTTGCTTTGTTCTGTAGATAGTTTTGAAAATGTATACAATCAAGAAATACGAACGTTTTTCCACTTCCGGACAGCCGTGAACATATTTATGCCGATTTATGATCATCACCGAAAGCCCCGTCTCAGCGGCCAGTTTCGATCTCTTCAAAGCCAGGCGTGTTCTAGGCACTACAGTTAGATTTCTGGGGATACGCTCATCTGGACAGCCGCGAAAATCTTATGTAACTCTGTAGAAGTACAAAACACAGTAATATTTTTCAGCTAGTTTTTCTGGCTCAACTCAGTTTCCTCAGACCCACAAGTAAAGCCTAGTTTACACGACGACACCAGGTTACAGGCAACTGCGCTACCGGCCACGGTGCATCCGCGCCGCGCGGTTGCGCAACTCGTCGGTGAAATTAAACAGTTTCGGCATGTGCCAACTTTGGCGACACTAGTTGCATGACTTTTGAGGTTACCTGTGTTCTTAGAGTGTAGACAAACTGAAATATGAAGTGGGGAACGGAAAATAAAATTCGCTTTTGGATATCTATGCTTTACATAGGTGTTTGTGAGATTTCAGTGATGCTAATTACAAAAATAAGCTCCTGCTCCTGAGACCGTCACGTGCGATTAGAGCGTAGATAGTTTGATAATATCTGAGCTGCGGGGGAAAATTTATTGAATTAGGAGCACACATACAACCGAATTAAGAAAAGTCATTCTAGATGTAGAAATGGTCTGTCTACAAGACCAAAATCCCATCGTTCGAATTAGCCGACTTTTACGTAAAAAAAAAAAAAAAAAAAAAAATTGTTGACAGGAGGGAAGGCTACACAAATCAAGAAGCTATATTCCTTATTCAATATTCATCTATTTAAAACGTCGCAGCAGTGCTCTCCATTCACATATGTTTGAATTTTGAAATACTGCCACTACAAAAATGGTTTAAATGGCTCTGAGCACTATGGGACTTAACATCTGAGGTCATCAATCCCCTAGAACTTAGAACTAGTTAAACCTAACTAACCTAAGGGCATCCACACACATCCATGCCGGAGGCAGGATTCGAACCTGCGACCGTAGCGGTCGCTCGGTTCCAGACTGAAGCTATTGCCACTACAATTCTATCTTAAAGAGAGTAGTTTGCAAACCATTCTCTTCTTAATGCAGCCTGCTTCCAATAATTACTGCAGTTAATGTTAATAAATATTACTGTTAATAATTGTTGGTGTTAATGAAAAAGCGTCATCACCAACTAAAACCGCATCTTACAGCATGCCGAGTGTTCCCGATGCAATGTGATATGTAATTTCAGATCTGGCGACAGTGCTTCATGCAATACAATATCTTTATTCCTTATCGCATAATGCATAATTAACTCTAGAAGAAACGTTAACAGTTCTGGTGACATTCTAAGATAATTAAAAGAACTTCTTGGGTCTTCCATTACAAATTATTTCTGCAAGGATGCTGAGCAACCGGGTTGACGTCTTTTCTTCACCCAGTCGGGAATCGAAACACGTCTTTTTTTATTTTTTCATTTTTTATTTTTTTTTATTTTATGCAGTGATTCCACGCAACAAACTTTAACTCCATCACAACTCGTGCGACGTACAGCTGCCAAAATTTTCATTTCAGACACGACTCAGAAACCACAAAACGACGAAACTGAAGTGTATACTGGTTTCGCCGTGTCTACAGTCAAATATGAAACGCAACTCATTCTACGCAACGAGTGGCGCAACCCAATGTCGTCGTGTAAACTAGGCTTAACATAAAAAAAGACGAAATGTGTGCATGAAACGAACTGTTAAGAGCCAAGTCCAATGTAAAACGACAACGCGAAAGAGCCCACTTAGATCACATTCTGGGCGCGACATGTGGTTCGAAAAGTATGTAACAGACCACACGGGTTCAGAGGAATCATCCCACAGACTACACGTGCAGACCGCGGGGGGGGGGGGGGGGGGGGGGGGGGGGGTTGGGAGGGAAAGTTGTGGATTGCTGTGAGTTTGACGAAGGGCTAACGTCGCAGCCCTGATGACTGGGAGCGAAAGTGGCAGAAGCAGCGAGGCAGTCAGATGCCAGCGTGCCGGCGTCGTTAGTATCTGTCCAGACTTGATGAATGACGCTGCAATTAACAGCGCGCGACACGGCGCTGCGTGTCGTGCCTCATTAAAGGTCGTGAAGCAGGCGTGGACACAGCGTACAGCGCCGTCCAGCGCACAAGTATTACACAACACACCGTGCACAGCACTGTATTCCAAATGGAGCATCGGCATTTGCTTAGTAATCTTTCAAAAAGTAATACCTCCTAATGTATATATTACTTCACAAGAGAACGATGTGACATTTACACTGTCTTTAGTAAGAATTGTGGCCGAGCGGCTCTAGGCGCTTCAGTCTGCAACCGCGCGATCGCTACGGTCGCAGGTTCGAATCCTGCCTCGGGCATGGGTGTGTGTGATGTCCTTAGGTTAGTTAGGTTTAAGTAGTTCTAAGTTCTAGGGGACTGATGAGCTCAGCTGTTAAGTCCCACAGTGCTCAGGGCCATTTGAACCTTTTTTTTCTTTTTAAGTAAGAATTCGCAAGTATTTGACGATTTTTAGGGTCCCGTACCTCAGTTGGTAAAACCAGACACCATTTAGGATCGCTTTGTTGTCTGTCTGTGCGTGTGTCCGACTGTAAGAACACTTTCTCTCAGCAACTGCTTGGCGCATCAAGTTCAAATTTATGTCATATACTGAAGTCTACGTCCCAATGGTAATGCAAAACATTTAAGCTTCTAGGTCAGTGCAACCAAAACATAAGGTTATTTACGTCACACATCTTCTTACTCGCAAACTAACTCATCAGAACCTGAAGGGTATTTTCCGTTGACCTACAATCACGAAACTTGACAAGAAGCTACTTTTCACAGTGCAAATAAAGAAAAAAAATCCAAAACTAGTTAAAATGTAATTATATCACACAAAAATATTTCTGTTCCATTCTGACTTACATTGCATTAATCATCCTCTGCTTCTTAGACACTGGTGCATAGAAATTTGTAGTCTCCCCGCACCTTGAAATGACGATCATGCCTCCTCCTCCTCCTCCTTCTTCTTCTTCTTCTTCTTCTGGTTCCTATCCGTTCCGGCTGTTGGCAGCCATCTTGGCAGTGCTTTTCCTGTCACTTGCAGCTCTAAATAGTTCTGTAGATGTTTTAGAGGACCACGTTCTGGTGTTAAGCCAGGATATTCTTCTCCGACCAACGTTTCTCTTCCCTGATATTTTTCGTTGCAGGATTGTCTGGAGGAGATGGTATCGGCTGTAGTTCCGCATGCTGTGCCCAGGTACTGGATCTTCCTTGCTTTCACGGTGGCCAGAACTTCTTTCTCTTTCGTCATTCTACGTAGAACCTCGACATTCGTGACATGCGCTGTCCACGGTATTCTTAACATTCTCTTGTACAGCCACATCTCAAAAGCCTCCAGTCGCTTACCCAACGATTCTGTCAGAGTCCATATTTCAACACCATAGAAGAGGGTGGAAAATACGTAGCAGCATAGAAGTCTGATCTTCGTCGTCATTGCTAAGCCACGATTCTTGAATAGGTTACACGTCTTACTGAAGACAGCCCTGGCTTTTCCAATTAAAGTTCTCATCTCATCAGAAACATCCCACTGGTCATTTATTATAGAGCCAAGGTAAGTGTATTTTTGTACTTGCTCTGTGTGATTTTGGCCTATCTTAATGTGACATGCAGGGACTCTGTTTTTATTATCATTGTTTTCGTTTCTTGAAGGGTGACATCTAGACCATAATTCAGATTTATTTGGTGTAGGTCTATCGACAAGGTACTGCAAACTATCCTCCCTATCAGAAAATATTACTGTGTCGTCAGCATATCGGACGTTGATATATTTTCCGTTTAGGAGCCCTCCCATCTCTACTTCATCAAGAGTTTCCTTAAAGATGTGTTATGAATAGATGTTGAAAATCAGTGGGGATAATATACAGCCCTGCCTTACACCTCGTAGAATGTCTATCTTCTGTATTTTCTTTGTCCAGCCTCACAGGAGTCGACTGGTTCCAATATAGGTTCACAATTATACGTAAGTCTTTATCATCCAAAACAATGCTTCCTAAAATGTCAACAATCTTCTGGTGTTTTATTCTGTCGGAAGCCTTCTGATAATCGAGAAAGCAGGCATAAGTATCACAATTCACGTGTCTGCACCTTTGAAATAATACCTGGATCATTCCTCACTGTTGTTCAAAATCTCCATAGGTTTTTATTGGCGAACTTTGTGACACAGAGTGCATTTCTGCAGGGGTGTTAAGGCAATGGTATATGAATCAGATTGTACCGTGAAAGTATTTTGGACGCCTACAAAATCTGTTGGCATAAATGTATCACTTGAATCATCAGAAAATGGTGACAATTAAGAACTGGAGCGAGACTGCTGTAGGACTGCTAAGCGGAGACACGTCTATGTTGTCAGGATGGTCTTCGGCAACTTCCAGAGCGTCTTTTGGCCCTAATAAAACATGGTTTGCAAGTTAATATTTATTTATTCATTCAGATTCACAGTTCCATGTCTTCTCGCCAGCCTCGACTGATGCCTCATGCCAATGACACAGAGGAATTCCACCGACTTCTGTTGTCGGCTAGGCTATGCTGGTAGCCAAGGCCATTAAACAAGCAGTTGGTGGTGGTGACGGGCAAGATGTACTGGCGTTTGAAGACCCTCAGTCTCCTCATCAGTGATTTGGTACGTGCAAAGTCCCGACGAGCAGCATGGCATAGTTACTTGTATGTTGTCAGCTCAGGAATGGCAAGCAGTGTGTTCACAAGAAGTGTTGGAACATCTAATATATGGATGCAACTACACTGTTATAACCATTCAGTCGAGCTGCTTCAGCATGAACGCCATCGATCTTAACTCCCAACTGAATTCAGAGAAGGGAGAACTGTGGTATTTGTAGAGACATGTGGAAGGCAATGATATGAGGCTCTGTTCGTTATGACCAGATGTGGCATATTTATTAGTGGTCAGTGGTCCTCGTTCCACCACAATTTGTTACAGGCTCTTAACAGCACTATCAACCACACACACACACCAACAGTCTGTCCATAAATCTCTCTACTAACTCAGCCAACTTACATATACACTTTCGAGCAAATTACTTCATTTTTGATATTACAATTTTTTGATATGACTATTAAAAATATATCATGAAGAGAAATTGATATGTGTGTATAAATGTAACAATTACTGTTATTCACTTCATACCTACAAATCAGCCAGAAAACAATGTTCTCTATTAGGTTTACGTCAAATATGCGGAATGTACAATCTTTACAGTTTCAATAATTATACAATAACAAAATTTAGCACAGTGTTCCTATCACAGGTAGCAGAATACACCTAGGAATCACTAGGTGTATGTCCAGCAGCAAACCGCGCCGCTGACGTCAGAGTGAACCCAACAAGCGCTCAGTAGTGTGCAACTGCCATAATGTATTACGTTGTAATTGCGTTTACGAGCGAAAGTAAGGTTGTTTACGGCAGTGGGAATTTTTCAGTGACTGGCGATTGAGCACAGAGTATGTATCATTGTGTTGAGGGATTTTTTAGAGAAAGTTTCTAAGTGAAAAATAATGGTTTGCTGCATGATCCCCAGTTTTACTAGCCCCAACAGTCAAGTCAGGAACTTAGTTTCATATATTTCTTAAAAATGAGACAAAATGAAAATGGATAAATGCTTTTAAAAAGAGCAGATCCGTTTTAAGTTGAAAATGCTCATGTCTGCTCAACTCATTTGACTGATTTTGGTGATGAAAGGGAGTTCGAAAGTGCACTATCGAATATTACTTCCAAACGCAAGCTGAAGACTGATGTTGCTCCAACTATAAATCTAACATCCTCCAGTGCTGATTCATGGCGTGGTAATGAGCCTAATAAAGGCAAAAATATTCGGACGAGAAAACGAAGCTACCATAAAAAAAGGTAGAAGATATTTTACGGATAAATATATTAGAAACCAATGAAGAAATTACTACTCGAAAAAACTTTAACCGTGAAAAAACACACTGCTGGCAATACGTGCATACGCCTACAATTAGAAATAATGGAAACCGAAGATTTGCATGAGCGATGTAGCGCTGAGTTACTGAAATCGAAACATTTCCAAAAAGTGATTCAGGGCTCTTTTAATTACTGTCCACGAAAGGTGGTTATGAAAGGACAGTGTACTAACTCGTCATCTGAAGATACTGCAAAGGCTGCGACTTCACGTTCCGTAACTTAAGAAGCGTTGTCTTATGACAGGAACGTATTGAAACATCGTCTTCCTAGTAAAAGCACTATTAAAAGATGCCTCGGGCAGTTTAGCTATCCGCAGGTTTTGAAGACTCAGTGTTTTGGAATCTGAAAGCTATTAATAGAATTCAAAAAAGACGTTGTTAGCTTTCATGAGAAATAAAAAGAACAAGAAAAAAATAACCCGTGAATTTGTTTTATTACCAAAAGGAAATGAGAAGAAAAGCAAGGAATAAATAATAGAAGCGTAATATAGAGAATAATAATAACACACTAAATCATGGGAAATTTCGATTATATTCATATCTGCGTATGAATTAAACTTGTATGCACCATGTGTCTATAAGCTTCAATGCAATGTGGGGAGTC
The DNA here is from genome assembly GCF_023864275.1 of Schistocerca cancellata. Lineage (NCBI taxonomy): Eukaryota > Metazoa > Arthropoda > Insecta > Orthoptera > Acrididae > Schistocerca > Schistocerca cancellata. The sequence continues at coordinate 608,258,684 of NC_064627.1, forward strand.
GAATTACTGTCGCAGCTCACAGCCCGCTTGCAAGTGATCCCTACCGTGTACTCTAGTAGTTCCTACCATGTTTTTGGCATACTTTTAATTCGAGTTTTTGGCCAGTATTAACAGTAACTATCTTTCGAAAATTTGTATTGGGTTTTATTATTTCGCAGTCTCATAATTATTTCGAAATTTGGTAAATTTTGTTACATACATTAGATACAAAGCCTGAATAAAAGCAGTTCTCATGTTACTCCAAACATTGCTTAAAGTGTTTTGGGGGACAAAACAAAAAAATTATTTGTATGGTATAACACGTTTTGATTATATCTTAGTTAAAACAAATACAATTACATATGTTCCTACCTATTGACGGAGTTTCATAAGTTTGATATGTTCGTATTTCATAAACATTTACATATTACATCATTCACAAGATAGAGATCATGATTATTATTATTATTATTATTATTATTATTATTATTATATCTGACATTACAACTATCTTGTTAACTAAGAGTTGGGGTACTGAAATTACCCTCGAACTGAGACCTGTCGCCAAACACCCCCCGCCCCTGACCTCACAAATTGCACCTTGAGATCAGAAAATCTGAAACTACTTACACAAATTTCTCAACATCATTGAATCCAAACACAGAATATTTTTCATGAAATTTTTGCTGACATTATATTAACTGTTTCAGCCCCCATCTCTTACATACTACTTGCATTTTCTGACACACAAAAAGATCAATCATTGAAACAGTAAACCTGAGAAATGAGCAAAGTATAATATGGTTATATTTACTTGTACTGATGAATGACAGCCACAGGAAATTAATTCTAAATAAATTAGCTGGATGTGAATATCTTGGCATTGGCTGTATTACAGAATAGTTATACTTCCTCTTAGTGACGTGTGAAAATTTGTGCTGGAAAAGGACTCAAACCTAGGTTTAAGGCTTATAGCGATTGATCACATAAATCACTCCGTCTATCCCTGCATGCCTCCAAGATTATCCAAACTTCCATATGTCACGCAGTGTTCATCCGTGTACTATAGTCTCCTACATTGGTTGTGATTCCTCATAGTCTCATTCTCATTGGTGTGAGAATCAAGAGCAATGCTGTGAGTATCAAGTTACACTTGATGCTTGCAGCATTACTGCGGGGTCCTGTGCCAGGGAGAATGACACTATGAGGAATCATGACCAATGGTACTATCATCTTTTGCTCACCTGGGCATGTAATACGTATTTGCATGTCCATCGCAAATTTTCACATGTCATTAATAAGTAATACAACCATACTTAAAGCCAATGATAAAATATTTGTATTCAGCAGATTTATTTAGAAATAATAACATTTCCTTATTTTCTACTGATAAGATAGACAGAGGATCAAGCGATATATGAAAGGAAGAATAGAATTGCACATACTGAGGAGGCATTAGTCACCACATAATGTATTCATTAAAGTGCATTGAACCCCTACCTACTGGTAGGTTCACTGTTACATTGAGGCCCTGCCCTTTCATCTAAATTTGCATCACTTCTGTTATTCAAAATACTTGCCATTCCAATGTAAAACACACAAAATCTTTGAAAATACCACAACTTCTAGCAACTGCTGATAATTTTGCTTTAAAACTTACCGGTAAATAAACTGACTGGAACTCAAACCAGGGACCATTGCCTTTCACAAGCTACCAGTTGAGGTACTGAACACAACATATAAGCCATTGTCACATCTTTACTTATGTCAGCACCTCATCCTCTACCTGGCTCATCTCCCACCTTCTTTGCCTGTCCACATTTCATGTTAACATTACTTACATTAGCTTTTATTAATTGCATCTCATTACTATTGCTACTAGTTACTAATGACTTAGTCTCTTTCTAACATACACTCATCCATGCTGTCATCCTCTTTATCCATAAGTTCGAACAATGGAAATTCCAGGTAGGAATATTGACAATGCAGGAAATGGTAGATTGCTTCTTATCGTAAAGATGACATTCATCCACACAAGCAAGCACACCTCATGCACACATGAGCACCAACTACAGCAACTCAGGCCAGAATGCAACTGTCACGTGGAATGGAAGCAGCAAACTGGAGGGGGTGGGGCAGGGAAAGGGATAGCAGTGTATGGGTGGGGGTGGAGGGTGGAGAGGAGTGCTGTCTGGTGGAGTGCACAGGGACTATAACACCAACAGGTGCAGTATTAGGAGTGTGAGGGGAAGGGAGGTGGGGAAGAATGAAGCGGAAAGGAGAAAAACAGGGGGGAAAGGTGGGGTGCGTCCATTGGTAGGAGGAAAACAAAGAGGGCAGGAGACAAGAATGGGGTGGAGGTGATAGGACAGAGGGTGGAAACTGTTGGGTGGGGGGCATGGGGCAGTATGTTAGAGGTCGAGAAAATTACAGGAGCAGAGAATGTATTGTAAGTATAACTCCCATCTGCACAATTCAGAAAAGCTGGTGGTGGAGGGGAGGATCCAGATGGATTTCAACGGCTGCTTTACTACCTGAGTCACTTGGATTCTCTCTTCCACCACCAGCTTTCCTGACCTGCACAGATGGGAGTTACCTTTACAACTCATTTTTCACTCCTGTAATTATCCTGGCATCAACCTATGGTAATATACTGTCCCCACATTCTCCACCCAACAGTTTCTAACCCCTACCAACCCATCCAGCCCACTCCTCTCCTTTCACCCTATTCTTCCCCCCCTCCCTGCCCCACCACCTCCTGATGCTCTGCATGTTGGCATTCTAGTCCCTGCACATCCTGCTAGACAGCATTCATCTCTCTCACCATCTACACACAACTATTCCTTCCCAATCCCCTCCAGAATGCTTCTTCCATCCTGCATGCTAGTTGCACTCTGGCCCGAGCTGTTGGCTTTGGCAGTCATGTGTGCTTGAGATGTGCTTGTTTGTGTGAATGAATGGAGTGTGTTTCTCTTTTTCTGATGAAGGCTGTGGCCAAAACTTTTGTGTAATTGTCTTTTCATTGTGCCTGTCTGCAACTTGTCATCTTTGTGGTAAGTAGCAATCTATCATTTCCTACATTATCAATCAGTTCACTCACACCCTGTATCAAGACCCTCAAATGCATCGGTATTTACATTAACAACTTCCTTCTCAACTCGTAGATCCCAAATGCCAACATCATGCACTTGCTTTGCATTGAAAAGCATTTCATCACTATCATTGCAAGAGTAGTTTTGCACTACATCTGTTAGATAATTCTAACAAAAATTGACAACTTCCTTCTCCTCATTATGTAGTTCCCCAAGCTCATTTCCACCATCTTGGCGATTCTGAATGCAGGCATATTAAGATGATCCTATATTTTCTGCTGACTCATCTGTTTTCTCTTTTTCCTAATTTATAAAGAGTTTACTTTTTTGCTCAGATTTTTAAATTCCTTTCTAATTTCACTACCCTTTCATTCATTTCTTCCCTTAAACCACTAATGTCACCACACATATTCTCATTCATAAATTTCATGAACCATGTCCAAAAGTCCTCATTTACCAACTCTTCCTGTAACCTCTGATTTCTTCAAGCAACTTCTATTTAATGTCAACCTTTTTCCAACAGCTGAGAATTATCCTCTTCTTCATTCACATTACAGTAATCACTACAAATTTGACTCTCTTCCCCCCCCCCCCCCCCCTTATCTTCAAACATACTGTCATCATCAGATTCACTCCAGATTTTTGCTCCACATCTCTCATTATTAAACAAACGGTCTTTTCTTTCTTCATCATCCACTTAATACACTCAATAACAAGAAGACTTTACCTTTAAACTGTCTCTGCTATAGTTTCTGATCTCTGTAGTTGTGCTTACTGCTCCTCCTTTTAACTCCCGTGTCACCTCATTTGTACTTCTGCACTGGTCTGTAATGTTTACTACTAGATTCCAAGCTGGATCTCATTGGCTGCCTCTCAGTCATGAATGACATCAGTCTCCTTGTCACACGTCAGCTGCAGTCCTCTCCATGACAGCATCTGTTTATAGTTGTCTACACAGTATCATTATTAATTTCATTATTGTCATTTGTATTCAGTTTTGTTTCATTCATACCACACACAATGTTTTCACTTTTTATCCTCCCTAAGTACAAATTTTTTTTTCACTTACCACTGTCCTACAGCAACATTAGTAGGCCTAAAATATCACCAACCAAATATTCAGATGTGGCACAGAACACAGTTCATGTTTACAGTAAACATCATAGGTCACATAGTATTGTCTTCTAGCAGTCCATCAGGCAAAAGCACACTGCAATAATTTACTAGCTCAGTCACTAATGCAAACGCCATGCTCAGCAGTAGCTCTTTCAAATTACTGACAGTGCAAGCCTCCTACCAACCACAACACATTTCAGACAAATTATTCATTAATTTGAGTCACAAAAACAGGCATGTAACGTATATGTTGAATATGCTCCTGGTACTTGCTCACGCAGTAGCTATGAGCTATTTATTGATGGAAATTCATGTACTGACGTATGTGGAAACAGTAACATCAATTTCTAAAAACTTTCACACTTGAAAGTATTCAGAAATGAATTTCCTTCAATAAATAGCTTATAGTTATTGCATGAGCATGCACCAGGAGCACATTCAACATACGTGTTACATGCTTGTTAGCTCAACCAGGACTGGATGCAGACTCCAAACTTTGAGTGATGCCGGACTGTTTAAAGACAAGCATATGAAAAAATTGTTATTTCAGAAACTCCACAATTATTTGAAAAATAGCTATGTTAAATTTTTCTAGTAGTCAGAATAGGCTGTAAGTATTAATGAAAATTTGGTTAAAAAGTGAATATCTAGAAATTTAAAAAAGTTTTTGGAATCACTGTAAGCTTTTGCATTTGAAATATCTTCCTTGCCAGTACAAGTGCCACATTGAAAATTATTGTAAATTATGCAAAAATGTTAATTAATGACTTAATCAATTAAAGAAAGATGTGATCCAGTGCATAAAATTCAGATCTACAAAAGCATAATGGCAAAGTTCAGAATTTAACAACTCCATAGGCAAAATCTGCAATGGAAGGTGTAGCTTCTTCTGAAACTAGATATTAATGAACTCATAAATTAATTAGTTTCACAGAATTTGGAATACCATGTCTAAAAGTTGAACTATCAATCTCTGTAGCAGATGGTGCCACTATGCTCAGAAATACATGTTAACTCACAATTTTTTTCTTATTACCTCATGTACTAGAATCTTCAGTTAGATATAATATCTAATTGACTGATTTCCCAGTAAAACTAAGTGCAACATTAGAATCGACAAATCAAAAAAAATTACCTTGAGTAATGAATCCAGTGGGAAACTGTTTAGTTGACATTTTGACATATTTGAACACCCTCCACAAATACCAGTACACTATTTAGAAATGTAGAAGATTTGAAAAATATGAAAAGAAAAAAAAGTTTAGTTATTAACAGGGACTGAAGCCATGACAGATGGAATAATTCTAACTTGCAATGTCACACACTATAAATGTTCCTGACTTCTTGTGAGGGATAACTGAATTCATAACATAAGAATTGTTATTGTTATTATTATTTTATTATTCTATTGTTCTATTATTATTGTATTATTATTTCTTTCCTTTCTCAGATGTTATGTCTGGTTAAAAATGGAAAGTGACGCAGACATTGATCAAGCGTGACTTCCTTTTAACTGTACGGTATATGTTACATTGCATTTAGGAACTTTCGGGTACTTGAACATGTATCAATAATTACAGATTTCTGTAGTTGTATATATACATTTGGATGTAGCTGTATTGCATTGATGTTCTGGTGGATATTGTGTGGTATGACTCCTGTAGTTGATAGTGTAATTGGTATAATGTCAACTTTATCCTGATGCCACATGTCCTAGACTTCCTCAGCCAGTTGGATGTATTTTTCAAATTTTTCTCCTGTTTTCTTCTGTATATTTGTTGTACTGGGTATGGATATTTCGATTAGTTGTGTTAATTTCTTCTTTTCATTGGTGAGTATGATGTCAGGTTTGTTATATGGTGTTGTTTTATATGTTATAATGGTTTTGTTCCAGTATAATTTGTATTCATCATTCTCCAGTACATTTTGTGGTGCATACTCGTATGTGGGAACATGTTGTTTTATCAGTTTATGTTGTATGGCAAGTTGTTGATGTATTATTTTTGCTACATTATCATGTCTTCTGGAGTGTTTTGTATTTGCTAGTATTGTACATCCACTTCTGATGTGATCTACTGTTTCTATTTGTTGCTTGTAAAGTCTGCATTTATCTGTTGTGGTATTGGGACCTTTAATAATATGCTTGCTGTAATATCTGGTGTTTATTGTTTGATCCTGTATTGCAATCATGAATCCTTCCGTCTCACTGTATATATTGCCTTTTCTTAGCCATGTGTTGGATGCATCTTGATCAATGTGTGGCTGTGTTAGGTGATACGGGTGCTTACCATGTAGTGTTTTCTTTTTCCAGTTTACTTTCTTCGTATCTGTTGATGTTATGTGATCTAAAGGGTTGTAGAAGTGGTTATGATATTGCAATGGTGTAGCCGATGTATTTATATGAGTGATTGCTTTGTGTATTTTGCTAGTTTCTGCTCGTTCTATAAAGAATTTTCTTAAATTGTCTACCTGTCCATAATGTAGGTTTTTTTATGTCGATAAATCCCCTTCCTCCTTCCTTTCTGCTTAATGTGATTCTTTCCGTTGCTGAATGTAAGTGATGTATTCTATATTTGTGGCATTGTGATCATGTAAGTGTATTGAGTGCTTCTAGGTCTGTGTTACTCCATTTCACTACTCCAAATGAGTAGGTCAATATTGGTATAGCATAAGTATGTATAGCTTTTGTCTCGTTTCTTGCTGTCAATTCTGTTTTCAGTATTTTTGTTAGTCTTTGTCTATATTTTTCTTTTAGTTCTTCTTTAATATTTGTATTATCTATTCCTATTTTTTGTCTGTATCCTAGATATTTATAGGCATCTGTTTTTTCCATGGCTTCTATGCAGTCACTGTGGTTATCCAACATGTAATCTTCTTGTTTAGTGTGTTTTCCCTTGACAATGCTATTTTTCTTACATTTGTCTGTTCCAAAAGCCATATTTATATCATTGCTGAATACTTCTGTTATCTTTAGTAATTGGTTGAGTTGTTGATTTGTTGCTGCCAGTAGTTTTAGATCATCCATGTATAGCAAATGTGTGATTTTGTGTGGGTATGTTCCAGTAATATTATAGCCATAATTTGTATTATTTAGCAGGTGGGATAGTAGGTTCAGAGCAAGGCAGAACCAGAAAGGACTTAATGAGTCTCCTTGGTATATTCCACGCTTAATCTGTATTGGCTGTGATGTGATATTATCTGAATTTGTTTGGATATTAAGTGTGGTTTTCCAATTTTTCATTACTATGCTTAGGAACTGTATTAATTTAGGATCTACTTTGTATATTTCCAATATCTGTAGTAACCATGAGTGGGGTACACTATCAAAAGCTTTTTGGTAATCAATGTATGCGTAGTGCAGCGACCTTTGTTTAGTTTTAGCTTGATATGTCACCTCTGTATCTATTATCAGTTGCTCTTTACATCCTGGGGCTCCTTTGCAGCAGCCTTTTTGTCATTCATTTATAATTTTGTTCTGTGTTGTATGTGTCATTAATTTCTGTGTAATGACCGAAGTTAATATTTTGTAGATTGTTGGTAGGCATGTTATGGGGCGATATTTTGCTGGATTTGCTGTGTCTGCTTGATCTTTTGGTTTCAGATAAGTTATTCCATATGTAAGTGTATCAGGGAATGTGTATGTGTCTGCAATGTAACTGTTAAATAATTTAGTTAGATGTGAATGTGTTGAGGTGAACTTCTTTAGCCAGAAATTTGCTATTTTATCATTTCCAGGGGCTTTCCAATTGTGCGTAGAATTAATTGCTCGGGTGACTTCATGTTGCAAAATTATCACTTCAGGCATTTGTGGTATCATCTTGTATGTGTCTGTTTCTGCTTGTATCCGCCGTGCATGTCTGTTATGTTGTACCGGGTTTGACCAGATGTTGCTCCAGAAGTGTTCCATGTCTGTTATGTTTGGTGGATTGTCTATTTTAATGTGTGTTATCTATTGTCTGGTAAAATTTCTTTTGGTTTGTGTTGAATGTTTGGTTTTGTTTCCTTCTATTTTCACTTCTTTTGTATCTTCTAAGTTGTTTGGCCAATGCTTGCAATTTCTGCTTCTTTTCATGTACTTGCTCTACTGCTTCTTGTTGTGAGATTTTACCTAACCTTTTTCGTTTTTTGTCCGATATTTCATTTCTTATAAATTGTGTTAGCTATCCTATGTCTTTTCTCAGTTTTTCTATTCTGATCTGTAGCCTGTGTTGCCATGATGGTTTTGTGGGTTTCTTCTGTGTGTTGGTTGGTTCTGATCTCTGCCTAGTGTGTATATTTAGTGTAGTGAGTTCTCCTATATAAAGTAGTAGTTGTAACTCTTCCATAGTTGTATTTTCATTTATTTTGTTGTGTATGATTGTGTTGATAGTTGTTATTGTTGTTTCGACTTGTGGGTTATTTGGTGGTCTATGCAAGAATGGTCTAATGTCTGTATTTGTGTGTTTGTATTCTATATATGTCAACTGAAATTTTTCTTCTGTATCTAACATGTGTCACTTCATGTTCTATTTGTGCTTGTTCTGGTGGCTGTCTTAAGATTTCGTTTTCCTCTGATTGTTTAATTGACGCGTGTTGTTCTTTGTTTGTTTGCTCTGGGATGTCCATTAATGTATTTTCTTCTTCTTCTGATTGCACATTATTTTGTTCCAGTATTTGTTGTACTTGTTGTTTGATGTTTTCTAATTCTGACTGGGGTATCCTGTTTTTTTTTTTTTTTTTTTGTTTTTTTTTTTTTGTACACGAATCTGATCAGCTAGTCATTGTTCTGTAAAAATTTTAATTCTGGGTATCTGGTAATAAATGTTGTGTTGGTTCCTAAGTTTGTTGCTTCATAATAACAGAACATGAGGTGTCGGTTAACTTCATCTGATCATCTCATCCTCTGTCTTTGTTTTCCTTCTAGAGTGGCTAGCAGTGTCGTTACCATTGTGGACGGGCATAGGGTTCAATCATCATCCCCGACCATGACAGCACTTGTCCGAGGCTTCATTAGTTCTGTCCTGAACCAACTAATCACACTAAAAGGGGGGTTAGCCCTATTAGTGGTTTGTTCTTTTCATCGCCTTTTACAACTGGCAGAACATACCGGAGACCTATTCTTTTCCCGGGCCTCCACGGGGTTTATTATTATTATTATTATTATTATTATTATTATTATTACCCACATTTATATGTGGATCCAGTGGGACCACACAAGGCTCAATCAATCAATCAATCAATGTCACTTTTGATGGTTGGCCTTCCTTTGTGTCCAAATTTTTCATCTTTTCAGAATAAAGTCTCTCTCTTTCATCAGACTACAGTGTTCCAGTCCGTTTTCTAATTTCCCTCTGGCCGACTTTCCAATCAAATATCTTTTGTCTGAATGTGTTTCTGTCTGTAACGTCTGCCTGAGTTATACCAGCTACTTTAAGATCCTCCTTAATTGCAGCAATCCATTTAATTGGCTCAGTTTTGGGCCTTAATTCTGTTTCCGTAGAATTCTGCTGTTTGTTTTGTCAACCTGGTGGTTGCCATTCTTTTTAAGTGCCCACAAAATTTAAGTCTTTGTTTCCTCATGGTATCATATATGTCTGTGTATTCTTTTATTTCCCTATTACTTCTCAGCCTATAATTTTCTCCATCAGTAATTTTGGGGCCCTAATATTTTCATACTGATCTTTCTTTCTTTCTTTTGAATTTCTTCAATATCTGTCTTTCTCTTTAAAATTAAAGTTTCTACGCCATAAACACATTCAGATTTGATTACAGTGCTGTAATGCATAAATTATCTGAATTTAGAAAGTGAATTTTTATTATAAATATTTTGTGTTGATCTGAATGCAGGTGCCTCTCTCTCTCTCTCTCTCTCTCTCTCTCTCTCTCTCTCTCTCTCTCTTTTTTTTTTTTTTTTTACAGCGTACTTTGTTTGCAGCTTTTTCCAGACCAGTTACTTGTCATGATTTCTCCCAACCATTTAAATTGAGAGCCCCTTATTATTTTTCCATATTTCATGTTCAATAACTTTGGTGCTTGTTTGTTGCATGTCATATAGACCAGTTTCTTGTCATGATTTCTCCCAAGCATCTAAATTGAGAGCCCCTTATTATTTTTCCATATTTCATGTTCAATAACTTTGGTGCTTGTTTGTTGCATGTCATATATTCCATTTTTTCAAATGATATTTGTTCTCCTACTTTTTTTACCACTTCTTTGACAATTTCAATTTGTTTTCGAGCTGTTTTAGTATCCCTACTTAAAACTGCCAAACCATCTGCAAAGGCAAGGCAATCTACTCTAGTATTACTTCTACCTAACTTGATTCATTGATCTATATTTTGACTCAACTTTTGCTCTCGTCATTCTGTTATTACCTTTTCTAAGACACGGTTAAACAGTTTTATATCAAATGGTTCAGAAATTTCTCCCATGAATTTAACTTTAGAGCTAGTGTCAGTTAATGTTTCGTTAATCAGTGTTAGAACTGTATTACCTAGCCCTTGTTCCTCTAAAATTTGGAAAATAGATTCATGATCAACAGTTGTAGGCCTTTTTAGAATCCACAAATGTACATACAATATTGTTACTAGAAATCTTTTGCTGCCTAAGGATTAGTTTTAAATGAAGGATTTCTTCTGGACATGATCTGTTTGGTTAAAGCCCGCTGGGTATTCACCAATTTTAGGTTTTAACTGTTCTAAGTCCTGATAAAGTAAACATTGCAAGAGAATAGTGTGTGACATGGAGAAGAGAGATTGATCATTAATTATTAACATTGATTCTATCCCATTTTTATGCAGTGGATGAATTAGGGCAGGTGTCCAGTCATCAGGTATTTTCTCAGTTTGCCAGATATGTCCTATTAGTTGAGTGATCTCTCTTATCATGTTAGGGCCAGCTGATTTTAGTAGTTTTGCAGTTAGACTGTCTTCTCCAGTTGCTTTATTGTTTATAAGTCTCTTAATTTGTATAGTTATTTTGATTCTGTCAGGTTCTTTAGAGTCAGGGTTTATATTATTACTTTGCTGTGGCTGGAATTTATTTGCTGGTTCTGGAGAGTCTGACAGATTTTCAAAATAATTTACAAATACCTTACAATTTTCTGGTTGTTAAGAGCCAAACAACCATTTTAATTTTTGAAATTTGAGGTTGGTAAATGGTTAGTTTTGTTTTGAATGTTTTCTGCAACTTTCTTGTGTTGCTCTTTTAGATGTCTTTTCCAATTTCTAAAAGTAGGGCATTTTCATAGTTTCTTTTAGTCTGTTGGATTAATTTAGATGTTTCTTTTCTTGTAGTTAAGGTATTGTACACATTTTCAGTTTTGTTCCTATTCCAATTTTTGAATGCCTAATGCCTAGACTTTATTGCTGTTTCACAATCCACTTTTTATCAAGGGTGTTTTTGTTTCTTTGCGGAATTAAATTTTGTGTTTTGATGAACTTTTCTTTTAGACTTTGTCAATTGCTGGAATTTTTTGTCAACTTCACTTGTTAGAGTTGAGGTTATGTTGACAATGTCAGATTTTGGGATAACATTTTTTTATTTTGAAGAGGTTTTGAGGTTTGAAGTTTTACTTTTATTCATGTTTAAATAATGGTCAGAATCAATGCTAGCCCCTTTCCTAATATGGAAATTTAAAATTTATTTGTAGTTAGGGCATGAAATTTCTACACAATTGATTTGAAATTCTCCAGTAAGTGTATTGGGTGCCCACCAAGCTTTTTGTTCACAGCAGTTCTTTTTAAAATGTGTTGACATGATTTTAAGATCAAAATTTTTGCACATTTTAACAAGTCTTTGACCATTTTGGTTTGTCCATTTATGCACAGGAAATACACCCACTCTTTTCTTATATTTTTTCTCTTTACCTAATTGAGCCTCAAAATCACCATTTAAAATTTTAATATGGTTTGAGGAAATTTTCGAGAAGATGCTTTCTAATGTTTCCTAAGCTTCATTAACTTCTTCAGGTTTTTTATGGTTATCCTCATTGACTGGTGTATGACCAGTTTCCCATGTGCTACAAGACAGACACAAAGTGGATCTTGTTTTGTTTTGCCTTGGTCCGGGACTGCTTATTCTGTATTCACAGCTGTCCACTATATCTGATGAAACATTCACTATCTGCCACTTATGACTCGTCCAGTAGGCAAGGTTGTTACAAAGTCTTTAAGCCTGAATGTTGTAAGACAATTTTTCAAAAGAATTAAAGTTCTCATCTACTGTGTGTCCTTTAATTAAAGTGTATGCTTTATTTGCACATGGAAGAGAAATTGTCATTAGTCTATTATTAATGGGTTTAAATTCCAAAAGCAACTCCCAGCTGTGATGTATTATTAACTACTCTTTTTATCAGTTTTACTTTAAAAAGACAATAATTGTGATATCCATGATGTTATTGTCCATAATTTGTGTTTCTTAAAGTGCCAAAATTTGAATCTTCTGTTCTTGGGATGTATCTCCCAATTTATGAAGTTTACTTGGTTTCAAAAGTGTTTGTATGTTAAGTATTGCAAAAAAAGTATTTGTTTTGGTTTTAAGTTAGCCAGAGGACTCTAGCTTCCTCTGTTGAATCACACTGCATTTTAACCTAGCTGCCCCAGAATCCAAAAGAGCAGTTGCAACAGTAATATTGGCAGTGGATTGACCACCTGGCGTAATATTGTGATCATCAAAGTGGTCCACAATGATTGTACCTGGATTCAGATGGGGTTGGATAGACTCATTGAGTGAACTCAGAGTCTTAAGACAGGAAGGGTTAGTTTCAGAATATAAATTTCAGCTGCACCACTGGTGAACAGACACTGACCAGTTTCCCATGTGCTACAAGACAGACACAAAGTGGATCTTGTTTTGTTTTGCCTTGGTCCAGGACTGCTTATTCTGTATTCACAGCTGTCCACTATATCTGATGAAACATTCACTATCTGCCACTTATGACTCGTCCAGTAGGCAAGGTTGACTTCTTAGAGTTTGTTACAAAGTCTTTAAGCCTGAATGTTGTAAGACAATTTTTCAAAAGAATTAAAGTTCTCATCTACTGTGTGTCCTTTCCATTTTCTACCTTGTAAGTTCTCATAACTGTCTATGGGTAGAGTCTTTGACTGAAGTCCTAGGTGCCATGTTTGATCCCAGCAACTGTTTCAATTCAAATGGAAGTCATAAGCAACAGTGGCCAAACATTCCCAGTATAAGGACCCATCCTCATACTACCAACAGCCTTGTCAAAGAGGGCAGAGGATTGGGCAGAGATTGGGGGCACCCTCTTGTCCTTGGGGTGAGGAAACTGCCACTAAAAGGTGAAATCAGCAATGATCAATGGATCAGTGGAATGCAGTGGCAACGACTGCATTAAAGACAGATAATGCATATGCACAGGATGCAGCCTGTAATTGAAAGAAACTCTCATGGTAATCCTTACATTAGCTAAAGATTCCAAATCAGTCCCCCATCTCCAGGTCTTCCTGCATTTTAGTAAAGTCTTCTAGTGATTGCAGCCTTTCCATAGACAACAAATCTCAAAATTATCATTACTCAGTCAACCTTGTCAATTTAAGTGAAAGATGAATGACAGCTAGTTCAGAAAAGAAAAGCAACAACTGCTGGAGATTAGATGGGTGGCTTGAGTAACTAATGAGGAGGTACTGAACCTAACTGGAAGAAAAGAAATTTTTGGCACAACATGATTAAAATAAGAGACTTGTTGATAGCTTGAAGCTTGAAGGAATCATCAGTTTGCTCATAGAGAAAAGTTTTGAGGATAAACTCAGAAGCTCCTTTATATGGATGTAGGTTGCAATAGTTATTTGGAGATGAAGAGGGATTCACAGGATAAAGTACTGTAGAGAACAGCAGCAAACCAGGCTTTGGACTGAAGAAGACGAGTAGTTGGAGTGGTTGGAGTAGTTGGACCAAAACCTGGTAAACTACTATTTTGATCAGTTACTGACAGTGCTGAACTGTATCAAATGCCATGCAGAAACCAGAGAATGTTTCAGAAGATCTCTGCTTACAAATCAATGTTGATTTTCATAGAAGAGATTTTTGTTCTCTGAAAATGTCATAATACTTGAGTTTTTCCCCAATTGCTTGGTACCCTTTGTTGCTCCAGAAAACTACAATAAATTGCTGCTAGAAGGGAAGCAAGTGCTTTTTCATAATCTCTCTAGAATTCCATATGTATCTCATCTGCTGCAGATGCCTTTCCACTGTTGAGTGATTTCAACTGATATTTACTATTGCAGTGTTCATATGACCATAGAAGAACAACCCTATTATGATCCTCTGTGATGAAACAATCTTTGAATGTTAGGTTGAGTACTTTGGTCTTTTTTCCATTTTCATGTCAGTATAGTCACTGAACAATTGAATAGATGATGATATCATTCCTGCTATTGAATTCTTAGTTTTATTTGTCAGACTGGTTGGCAAACTTTTACTTTTGAATTAATTCAGCACTTCTTGGATTGTTATCCTCCCATGTATATACATGAGTCTCATTGTATTTCTTTTGCATACAGTATTGTCAGTTATTGCCTATGCTCTCTTTGAAACTCTCAGTAACCTCTGATTGTTTCAGCTTATGTCCCATCTCCTTATTTCCCACCTTTCTGCAATTTCTTCAGCTTAAAATGCATTTCATAACTAATCAGTTATATTCGGAGTCCACATTTTCTCCTGGAATTATATCACTGTTTAACATCCTGGTTCTAAATTACTGTCTTACCAGAAACTAATCTATCTGAAAGCCTTCCAGTCTCCATGTTTCCTTTACAAATGTTCCCTTCTGTCATGAATTACACTTTATTATAACATACAAATTAGATTTTCAGCACTTATTATATCATACATTGAGAACTCATGATCAATAAAAATGAAGTCTCAAAAATCTAGATTCATTCTTTTTATAAGAGTTATAATTTCAACAATAGGATTAATTTCAATATCAACCTTAATTTCATTGTTCTAAGGACCGAAGTTAACTAAATTAATAAACTTCAAGCTTATAATTAAAAGAATAATCTTTCAGTCTTAAATCAAGTGTTTTTAATAATTGAATTGTGCTCTGAGCAAAACTTTACAAGACAGCTACCTCTCTCATTTGTTTCCCCCAGTCCATCTCTTCTGAAATTTTTCCTTGTCTTCCTTTTCCTTACTTCTGAATTCCAGTCCTCAGCCACAGTTAAATTTTTGTTGGCTTTAAGTTACAGAATAAGTTCTTTTATCTCATCACACACCCTCAGTCTCTTCATCACCCGCAGAGCTAGTAGGCACTCTTGGTGTAGTGTAACGACATATAGGTTTGTTTATAAATGGTTTTCTTTTGATATATGACCATGTGCAGACTTTGTCACCTACGTCAGTTACAACCCACTTCAAAATGATTTATATTCTTTTTAAATTGTCACAGAATGGTTCTTGAACGAAACTGTAAAACATCAGTTGAGTCGTAAGCAAAGAATTTCGTCACTTGGGCCAATTGGTTTTCGTAAACTTTTTAAATTTAAATTTCGTTTGTTTCTCCTCAGAACTTATATTGACACACGTTATCTTGACTTAATCAATATCAGAATCACACATTGACTAAACTTTTTAGATTCAAAGTTGCGATGACCACTGTCAAAATTCAATAATCTTGTCAAATATACTATTAATCAATTCACATAATTCTTCATAAATAAATCCTCAGAACACGTGTTTCAACTTTAGTAACATCCACTATTTTATTAGCTTCCTACATACAGTTGTGAACTTGAACGTTGATACGACAGGACTGACATTTTCAATAAGATTAAGCTCTCTATGACGTCATTGTTATACAAAAAGAGTACAAAATTTCATTTTCAATTTTTAGAAGCACGACGCAACAACTCGGTTCCAGGATCTTCTGTTGCTCTTTGGCTGTCGACCCGCGATGTATAGTGGCCAGCAATTTCCTCTCTGGTCGCGGCAGCGAAGATGCTGTCTCCGTTTGTTGCGCCGCCCTCTCCGTACATGAAACATACAAAAAAATACAAAAACTTTAGATAATTCACAGTTATTACAAAAATATTACAAAAATACATAAACAAAACTAAATTAAACTTATATTCACCTGCAAACTGGGCTGACACTGGTGGATGGGTGACGCTTCAATTTCGCGTCCCACTACATACCCCACCCACAAGCTCAGTTTGTCAGGTTTTAACCGAAAATAAGACCTTTTCTATATACCATATTTAACTGTTAATACATTTTCCTCATATTTTACGTAATCTAGAGTCCTTGTTCTCAGATAGATTTAATCCTTTTAATACGATATTGTTGTGACTATTTGTCATTTACTCTTAATTGTGCTATTATGGTAATTCATAACTGAATATATGGAGATTACTCCTCTTCATTTAATAGTTGCTAGTAAATAATAATTTAGTACGTTCTTTCACGTGTTTACATTAGGACAGAGCGTTCAAATTGTGATAAATTAGTTTCAGTTTTATTCATTTCCTAGAGTTACTCTTTCCAAAAATGTACATTACTAATAAGTTTCTCACAATAACTAATAGTACTACTTACTTTACTTCATTCTTTCCCTAATGCCTTATTTATGCCTGAGGTCAAGAAGAAATCAAGCAAAACTTTCTTTAGAATCTCGGCATGGCTTTCTTTACCTTCGGACACCTTGTTGGGTAATGGCAATTTATTTAGGAGAAACATGCAAGAGAGCCCCGTTTGGTGTGTTCTATATTAACACTATTACAAACCTCTATTAAATTCACTCTGCTATGTTCCCGTGAGCCATATAGCTCTGGACGCCCATGGTCCCTAAAATTATTGACCATCCCCTTTGGTTCCTACTATCCGAGTAAATATAAAATATACAAAATTCCTCTTGACCTAATAGCAAAATTTCTTCCATATAAATCCCCCTTTTGGTTATCTTTCTCTTTTTGAAGTACCAGTAGATTATTGTAGAACACTTGTTTAAGCTTTCTGTTATTTCTTTAAAATAACACGTATCTATCACGAAAACTTCACATGAATAAACTATGAATGCTCTTCCGTGTGTAACACATACTAAATATTAACCTATTTAGGAATGAAGGGTTTCATTTGATCAACACTATATAATCCTTTAATTACACCTGATGAAGGTTCCATAAGAAGTAACGCTTTGGGATGTACAATCTTATGTACAACATATGGACCTTCAAAGATAAAGAAGAATTTTCTACATTCCTTACCGATCTTAGAACTTTTAGGATGAGATCGTACTAGCACAAGATCTCCTACCTGAAATGAGTGTTCTATCGCATGTTGATTATAACTTTTAATTCTCCGTTCGGCATTCTTAACAATCTGTTCACAAACTTTTTCGTCTGGGATGCATTGTTGGATCTCATTTACTGGTGGCCAAGGTAGAGCAGCTAGTAAAGGCTCACCTATAATTCGTAGAATAACATTTTCCTTTCCTTTACATAATACGGTAATCCACTAATTAGGACTCGTATTAGATGACGTTCAATAATTGGTTCTCCAATTAATTTAGCACGGTTTAAATGCCATTCGAAATAATTCCTATAACCTCTCCACCATTTAGAATATGGAGGAGGGTCTAACAACTCTAAAGTTAAGTGTTGTTGTTTTCCTCTTGACCAATAATGTTGTTTAAACTGCTTAACAAAATCATCCCAGTCCCTAAATTCATTTCTATGCAGTACTGCCCACTCCGCAGCTTCTGCTTCTAAATGTCCTATTACAAATTGAATCCTTTTTTCATTACTCCATTTAGGTGATAATGAAGTTTCAAAAGCTTTTATAAAGATTATAGGGTGAAGTTCGCCTCCTGGTTTGAATACAGGAAATCGACTTGCCACATTTGAATTTGTCGTTATATCATCCAAACATTCTGCGAGAGAAATAGTTGGATTTTGTTTAGATTGCAGAGACGGAGTTGCATCGGATTGGCTTGCCGTGATTTCTTTATTCGTATTGTTGTCGTCCGAACTAGCAAACACGATGTGACTGTTGTCTCTGATTACGTTATTGCTTCTACTACTGGAAATGTTTTCATTATTATCTAATTCCGATAACCGTTTAGTAATTTCCTGTATTCTCATTTCTGTATGGGATACGCGGTTAGCTAATATCGATTCTTCACGATGTGAACGCTCTGTACCTTCGTCAATGTTATTATCTTTGGAGGTCTCAAGGTTACTGCATATTTCCGCAATTAAAAATTTCATGTTTTCTATTTCAGTATGATCTTCTTCTACTTGATGCGTTAATGTCTCTAACTCTACATTATCTATTGAAGAAATCTCTACAGGTTTGGTAGAGACCTCTTTAATAGATTCTAATAATTCTCTACGAACAGTTTCTGTTTGCATAGAAAATTCATCTCGTAACATATCGTTATTTTTCTGTATTTCATTTACAACTAAGATATTGACATTATCTAGTCTCTCGGTTAAGTCAGTAATATCATTTCGCATACGAGCTTTTTCCTCACGCGATTCCTGGATATGTTCTTCTAACCTTTTACAATTATCCGCAATTTTATTACTAAGTCCTACTAGTCTTTCCTGCATTTCAACTTTAGAAGCCTCTATTTTATCACTTAATCTAGCAGTAGATTCTTCATTAGATTGTTTTAATTCCTCTTTTAATCTAGCAATAGATTCTTCGTTAGACTGTTTTAATCTAGCAGTAGGTTCTTCGTTAGACTGTTTTAATTTAGTGATCGCACTAAAAAGGGATCTCATGCTCCTATCGGACATAGATTGCTCTTCGTCTGACATTTCACTTCCCGACATTATTGTAAGATATTAACTAGTTACACGCGCAGACTTGTAATCAACAATCCTGTAAAAGCACACTCCCTATGTACAACACTGCACTTCCAACTTGAAACAGACTCACCGGACACTAATATTGTAGTTTATAGTTCTCGGTGATCAGTGTGCTGCTATGGGCTGCAGAAGTAACAGCCGTTGCTGCAGCCACTGAGATGCTACGACACCGCTTGCGCAACCGGCAGGACGCTGAGTCGAACACCGGAGATGTCACTGGCTGCAACCACGCCCGGCACCGCCATAGACAGGCGAAGCCCTCAGCAACACCTCTAATACCACCCGGAGGAACGCCCCGCAGCTGACGTACTGGGCCTGTTAGTTTAGGGAGAAAAAGGGTTGTCGGGGTTTGCAGCGTTCAGCTGCTGCCCAACAGATGCGCCTTCTCGTGGAATGACTGCGTGACCGTACTGCTCGGCTGCGCTCCGTCAGATGCCCACACCCGCGAAGTCACCGCTGGCTGGTGAAGGCTCCACGAAAACTCGCGTTGACTTCTGAAGGACTCTTGATGTTTTGTTTCGTACCTGTGTGCCTTAGTTGCACACAAGTCCTGTTTATAAGGTAGCCACGGTGTAGTGTAACGATGTATAGGTTTGTTTATAAATGGTTTTCTTTTGATATATGACCATGTGCAGACTTCGTCACCTACGTCAGTTACAACCCACTTCAAAATGATTTATATTCTTTTTAAATTGTCACGGAATGGTTCTTGAACGAAACTGTAAAACATCAGTTGAGTCGTAAACAAAGAATTTCGTCACTTGGGCCAATTGGTTTTCGTAAACTTTTTCAATTTAAATTTCGTTTGTTTCTCCTCAGAACTTATATTGACACACGTTATCTTGACTTAATCGATATCAGAATCACACATTGACTAAACTTTTTAGATTCAAAGTTGCGATGACCACTGTCAAAATTCAATAATCTTGTCAAATATACTATTAATCAATTCACATAATTCTTCATAAATAAATCCTCAGAACACGTGTTTCAACTTTAGTAACATCCACTACTTTATTAGCTTCCTACATACAGTTGTGAACTTGAACGTTGATACGACAGGACTGACATTTTCAATAAGATTAAGCTCTCTATGACGTCATTGTTATACAAAAAGAGTACAAAATTTCATTTTCAATTTTTAGAAGCACGACGCAACAACTCGGTTCCAGGATCTTCTGTTGCTCTTTGGCTGTCGACCCGCGACGTATAGTGGCCAGCAATTTCCTCTCTGGTCGCGGCAGCGAAGATGCTGTCTCCGTTTGTTGCGCCGCCCTCTCCGTACATGAAACATACAAAAAAATACAAAAACTTTAGATAATTCACAGTTATTACAAAAATATTACAAAAATACATAAACAAAACTAAATTAAACTTATATTCACCTGCAAACTGGGCTGACACTGGTGGATGGGTGACGCTTCAATTTCGCATCCCACTACATTGGGTATTATAATCCAATCACTATGCTGTCACTAGTTTACCAATATCCTATTTCCTTGTCACTATTAGATGCACTCTTACATTACTCTTATTTGATTTCACATTGATAGCCCTGTACTCACCTGTTCCTCCTGACAACATCCTTCACTATTCCAAATATATATAATTTCAACTTACCCATGTCTCTTTTCAAGTTCTCTATGCTACCTACATAACTTATGAATCTAACATTCCAAACTGTGACCCATGGAATACAATATTTTTGTTTTCCTGATGACTACAATATCTTGAGTAATCCCCACTTAGAGATCTGAATGAGGCAATACTTCACCTACAGAATATTGTACCAAAGATGAAGCCATCGCTACCAAGCCACACAGACTTGCATGATCTTGGGAAATATAATACCTTTAGCTCCCATGTTGCTTTTAGCAATGCAATAGTACCAACATAGCGAGGCCTTGTTGGCTAATGTTACAAGACCAGCAAGGCAAAAGCAAAAGCAGAAATGCTTGACTTCATTTCTTCACAAAGGAAAAACCAGAATTGTCCCAGTTTAATCCTCATACCACAGAAAAAATGAATGAAGTAAGTATTTGTGTCAGTGGTGTTGAGAAACATCTGAATCATTAAAATTGAACAAAGCTCCAGGCCCCAAAGGAATCCCTGTTGGATTCTATCGTGAATTTGTGGTTGAGTTAGCCCCTCTTCTAACTATAACCTATAGTAGCTCCCTCAAACAAAACAATGTGCCCAGTTCTTGGAAAAAGGCACAGGTCACACCCTTCTACAATAAGGGTGGTAGAAGTGATCCACAAAACAACTGTCCAGTACCCTTGATGTCAATTTCTTGTAGAATCTTAGAACATATTCTGAGTTCAAACATAATAAGGAATATTCAACAGAATGACCTCAGTGCCAATCAGCATGGATTTCGAAAACATTGATCATGTGAAACCCAACACTCGCTTTTCTCATGTGACATACTGAAAGCTTTGGATCAAGGCAATCAGGTAGATACTGTATTTCTCAATTTATAAAAGCATTTCACTCAGTACCACACCTACACTTACTGTAAAAAAAGTATGATCATATGGGGTATCAAGTGAAATTTGTGACTGGATTGAGGACTTTCTGGTAGAGAAGACACAACATGTTATCTTGGATGGAGAGTCATCATCAAATGTGAAGTAACTTCAGCTGTTCCTCATGAAGTGTGTTGTGACCCTTGCTGTTCATGTCGAATATTAATGACCTTGCAGACAATATTAATAGTAAAATCAGGCTTTTTACAGATGATACAGTTATCTATAATGAAGTACTATCTGAAAGAAGCTGCATAAATATTCAATCAGGTTTTGATAAGATTTCAAAGTGGTGCAGAGATTGGCAACTTGCTTTAAATGGTCAGAAATGTAAAATTTTGTGCTTCACAAAACAAAAAAATGTAGGTTCCTATGACTATAATATCAATGAGTCACTGTTGGAATCAGCCAAGTCACACAAATACCTGGGTGTAACACATTGTAGAGATATGAAATGGAATGATTAAATAGGCTCAGACATGGATAAAGCAGGTGGTAGATTTCAGTTTATTGGTAGAATACTGGGGAAGTGCAATCAGTCTACAAAGGAATGAGATTTTCACTCTGCAGCAGAGTGTGCACTGATATGAAACTTCCTGGCAGATTAAAACTGTGTGCCAGACTGAGACTCAAATTTGGGACCTTTTCCTTCCACGGGCAAGTGCTCTACCATCTGAACTATCCAAGTTTGGAAGGTAGGTGACAAGATATTGGAAGAAGTAAAGCTGTGATGATGTTGCATGAGTCGTGCTTGGGTAACTCAGATGATAGAGCACTTGCTATGAAAGGCAAATGTCCAGAATTCGAGTCTCAGTCCAGCACACAGTTTTAATGTGTTAGGAAGTTTTTTATCAGTGGACTCACTGCTGCAGAGTGAAAATCTCATTCTGGAAACACCCCCCAGGCTGTGGTTAAGCCATGTCTCCACAATATGCTTTCTTCCAGGTGTGCTGGTTCTGCAAAGTTTGCAGGAGATCTTCTGTGAAATTTGGAAGGTAGGAGATGAGATACTGGCAGAAGTAAAGCTGTGAGGATAGGGTGTGAGTCATGCTTGGGTAGTTCAGATGGTAGAGGGTTTGCCTGTGAAAGGCAAAGATCCTGAGTTCGAGTCTCAGTCTGGCACACAGCTTTAATATGCCAGGGAGTTTCAGTCTACAAAGGAGATTGCTTACAAATCACTTATGTGACTGGTTCTAGAATATTGCTCAAGTTTGTGGGACCCTTACCAGATAAGACTAACAGGGGTTATTGAATGTATATGGAGAAGGGCAGCATGAATGGTGACAGGTTTGTTTAATCCATGGGAGAATGTCACAGAGATACGGAAGGATCTGAACTGGAATCTTCTTGAAGATAGACATAAACTTTCCCAAGACAAAGTTTAAAGACCTGGCTTTGAATGATTACTCTTGGAGTATACTACAAACTCCTACATATCCTCTCCTAGGAAACGTGAGGATAAGATTAGAATAATCATCACATGCACAGAGGCATTCAAAACTTCATTCTTCCCATGGTCCATATGTGAATGAAACAGGAAGAAAGCCTAATAACTGGTACATTGCAATGTACGCTCTGCTATGCACCTCACAGTGGTTCACAGAATATAGATGTAGATATACCATGTGCTATTCACTACAGTGGTTTGTCATTCTGTGTCTTGGTATAGTCCTTCATGTGGAAGCGGAATAAAAAGCTGGTTAGTTTTGTGGTTCACTATGGCTAGTTTTTCAGTGGAAGAAATGCTTCAATCTCTTGTTTGGCAGCACCAAGTTCTCGCCAACCAGCAGCAAACTTTCTCCATGGCACTAAAGAATTTGGCAACATCGTTGATGTGCGAGGGTTCATTGCTGTTGACACTACCACCATTCTTTCCTCTCTATGCTGATTCTGCACAAGAGTGAGACACACATGAAAAACACTTTTTAGCAATATTTCCAAGCTTTTGGTGTCACTGACCCCCAACGTGTGTAAGGCTTTCTTTCAGTCATGGATTTCTCCTTGAGTTTATCACCTTTTGCAGCAGCTAGCTGCTCTATAGGAACCTGTCAGTCTCTCATTTGATGAAATGTGTCTATTGCTCTCTACTTATCACTGCAAATGCACTCCATTATTGCCCCTTGTGTTGAGTTCTACCATTGTCAAAAGCAGTTGCAACACTCATATAGAGCTTGGGCAGCGGAACTTCATGGGCTGTCATTGCCACTTTGTTACTGAAGATCATTGGGGCTCGTACACTGATTCAGTGGTTCATGATGCTATAGTATGCATGGCCCCTGATAGAGAAGTTTGTGAACACACTTTAAAATGTGAAAGTTTCTCTCTCACAGAAGTTTTTAACACTAACCAGTCTTTGGAAGTATCTAGGGAAGCAGGAAATTAGATAGAAGCTCAGTGGGAAGTAGCCACTGTTGCTTCTCCTCCTCAACCACCACCAGATAGTTCACAGGGGGAGATGATGATGTGGCCATGGAGTTGCATTCTCCATGATGTATTTGACAATGCCAGGCTAAATAGCAACAGCAGTCACCATCACAACAGTGGCCATGTGCTCCTCTCCTATCGTGCTTCTGTTGTTTTGTTCAACATGAGCAGGTTGCTTGCCCAAAGCAGTAGGCAATGTGCAACTATTGTAAAAAAAAAAAGTGACATACTGCTTTGATGTGCAGTTCTCAACCTTCTTCATCAGACATGAACATGGATGTGAATCGTGTTTCCCCAAGTGATTGTAACCCCAAACAAACTTTGTATTGAAGTATGGGTTGGGACAAGCTGTTAACAGTGCAAGTAAACATGAGTGTGGCAGTGACATTGTTAAATTCTCAAACCTGTATGGACCTTGGATCACTGGTATTGCCCCTGTCTCTCGTTGGTTGGTGAGTTACAACAAACAACAAATACCCACAATGGCACAATTTTCTACTCTCATAGTGTATAATGCAGTTGTTCACCCTTTGTCCTTTCTAGTGATTGAGGGTGACAAGACTGAAACCCTATTTGGGTGAGAATCTTTCAAAATTTTTGGATTCTCTGTTAATTTTTCTCATTGTCTTCAGAAGGTTTAGTATGTGCTACTGATCAAGGGTCGCATAACAATGAAACTATCACATGACCCCATTTTTTTAATGTCTGGCCAATCCCAATAGCCTTACAGGAGCAAGTCAAATCAGAACTTGATCAACTTATGCCTTGGATGTTGTCACATCTGCCCCCTCTAGTGAATGGTCTATTCTGTTGGTAATTGTTGCAAAAGCTGATGGCA
Source organism: Schistocerca cancellata (assembly GCF_023864275.1). Taxonomy (NCBI): domain Eukaryota; kingdom Metazoa; phylum Arthropoda; class Insecta; order Orthoptera; family Acrididae; genus Schistocerca; species Schistocerca cancellata. Next base: position 608,283,471 of record NC_064627.1, read on the forward strand.
GCATTCAGCTCTGTGGTCATTTAAAAAGTCTGTTAATTCACAGTCTATTATTGATACCTATTCCTTACCCCATCAGGAAAAAGTCTTAGCATGACTTTCTGGGGACCAATATTTTTCCCAAATAGACTTGCCAGAAGCCTACTTGAAAATGCTTTGGATGATTATTCCAAATGCATCCTCATAGCGAATTCACACTGTCTTTGGGTTATATCAATACCAGCCTCTGCTATTCACCATAGCTTGTGCCCTTCTATTTTCCAGTGATTTTTGAAGCAACACACAGCCTCTGTGCTGGAGTGCATTAACTACCTGGATGATATTTTGGTCTTTGGTTCTTCAACAGATGAACATTTGCAAAACGTTTCAAGGTGCTGCAGGCCACCAGATTGAAATGTAATCTCAACAAATCACAATTTTTTAGCCATCTGTTGTATGTTTCAGTTTTGAAGTCTTATATGCTAGCATCAAGCCTGCATGCTAGCATGTCAATGCGGTCGCAGCTTTGCTGCATCCTACCAATGTCAAAGAGTTGCAGACCTTTCTCAGAAAGATTGTGTACTACCATGAATTTCTTCCAGTGGGGCCACAGTGATTCAGTCCATTCATGCTCTCTTATGTAAAGGTGTTCTTTTTTACTAGTCACCCATGCAGAAGCATTCTTTTACCTTGTTGAAATCAGAATCTCAGCACCTTACTTGATTGCCTTCTATACAGAGCAACATCTTGTTTTGGCCACAGACGCTTCCTGCATTTTGGCCTTGGTGCCGTTTTCATGCATGAATATGCATACAGTTCCAAATGTTCTATTGTGTATGCTTCCAAAACCCTGAATCAAGTGCAACAGCACTACTCATAGATAGAAAAAGAAGCCCTTGCTATTGTGTATGCACTAAAAAAATTTCATGTTGTCCTATACAGTCCTAAATTTCATTTGATCACTGATCATAAACCTCTGGTTTCTCTTTGCCATCCTTTGGTATCTCTAGTGGACAAAGCCATCCCTCGCCTCCAATGCTAGGCTCTGTTTATTTCATGCTATAACTATAAGATTCATTTCTGCATCACAGCACAACATGCTGATGTGGATGATCTTTCTCAGTTGCCATTTAGACATTGAAGCCCAGAATGCCATGGAGGGGGTCCGCATTACCAGTTCTCAGATTTCAGCAGCAGTCGCAAACATTCCTGTGTTACTCAGGTTTTCTATTTGTCCACCAACAGTTGGCTGTATAAACCACCAAGCCAGCCATTAGGTCCCTTGCATAATTATTATGCTTTCTGCCACTACCTCTCTGTTCTTGATGGTGTGTTACTGTTACCTACTGAAAAGTAGGCTCCTAGGGTTGTAATCCTGTCTGCACTGTGGTGGGTTGACATGCACCTTCTCCACATGGACCATTAGGATGTTTCTCATACAAAATTACTGGCTTCCACCACATTTTTCCCCAATATTGACCATGAGATCACGGGTGTTGTGTCAGCCTGTCTGCAGTGTACCACCCATCAGACAGCATTGTGGGCCTCTCTTTTGCAACAATCCATCCCCTAGCTGATTTGGTGGATACCTTCCTTAACTCCTTTTGGCTTCTTGTACTTCACAATTTCTCATAATTTTCTTATGTGCTCCATTACCCATCCACACCCACATTGGATACAGTCACAGTCTGCATAAAGATTTTTTTCCTTGGAAGGACTGCCAAGATTCTTGTGATGACAATGGCTGACAATTGCCATATATGCATTTGATGGACAATGGCCCACAATTGCCATATATACTTGGAAATTTATAACCAGTCAGTGCCTTTCCAACTAGATGCCAGAGCTTCTGTCACATTGCATAACCTAGATACAAATGAAAAAATTGGCTAACCACCTTTGTGAGCACCAAGTCTGCATCCCACTACCTATAACGGCGAGCATTTCAGTGCTTGGAATGTGCTGCTTACCTGAATAATACAAAAACCCAACTAAGGAAGTCCCTTTCACTGTAGTACTGTAGTCTGCTCATGCGCAAGCCCAAATATCTTCAGCAAGGATGTGTTTGATTCCATTGGTTTAGACATACAGGACAATGTGCATGCCATCGACACAGAAGTTTCCCATGATGCTGTTTGACAGCTGAGTGTCAAGTATGCCCTGTGCCACAAGCATTATGCAACGACATGGCTACAGAAATTAAGAGACTGGATCCATTTGTGTCTTAAGGCCTATTTCAGCAAGTCAGTGGGCATTATGTTTAGTCATTGTTTGTTAGCCAAATGGGGAGATTTGTCTGTGTATGGATTTCAAACAAATGGAAAATTCACAGTCAGTCAATGATTCCTACCCCCTCCCATGAACAGAGGAAATTTTGGATCACCTAGTGGGATGCCAGTTTCAAAAATTGATCTTTCAGAAGCATGTCTTCAATTACCATTGGGCAAAGAGACAAAGAAATATTCATGTCAGCTTGTTTTAATACCAGTGTCTACTTTTTGAAAAATGCTTCTGTGCCTGTGTTGCTTCAGAAATTTCTCAAACTAGTAATATCCAAGGTGTCTTCTTGTTTCAATTATCTGTGTGACATAATTATCTCCAAACAAACACTGGGATGACACCTTAGAAATTTGGACTGTCTTTTTTCACATTTGTACTGAGGCGTGTCTCAAACGTAACTTGCAGATCTTATTTTATTTTTTTTTTCAACATAACAATTGAATACTTAGGACATATCATCAGTGCCAATGGCACTCTTCCTTTGACAAAATATATACCTGAACAGCAAGCTGTTCTTGGTTAACTGACTTACAACATAAAGTTCATTCCTAATGTGATGCTAATGGCCCCACCTCAGAACCACCTCAAACATAGAAATGTTCTGTTCCATTGGACACTGTGACCAAGCTTTTGAAAGACTGAAAATACATCACTTCATCAACCTTGCCTTATGCACTAACAACCTGCTCTATCCACTTGTGCTTGCAGTCAATGCCTCATCCTATGGCATCGGGGCAGTTTCATCCCATAAGATTGGCAAAACAGAATGCCTCATTGCATTTCCTTCCGAAACTTTGAACAATGCCCAGATTAATTGTAGTCATCTGGAGAAGGAAGCCCTGGCTGTACTCTATGGTGTCACCACATTTCATCATTACCTGTAAGGCAGAAAATTTTTCCTTGTCACGGACCATAAGCCTTCAAATGCACTGTTTCATCCATTGAAACAAGTCCTGAACCATATGCTTCAAAAGCTTCAGTGTTGTTCACTATTATTGTCATTAGCAGTATGAAATTCTATGTTGCTCAACAGTGCAGCACACAAATGTTGACACTTTGTCTCATTTACCTGTGGCAGAGATGCAGCATTCTGTCTTCTGATTCACAAGCATTGGAATTTTTTTGTATTGATTCACAGCAGATCACACAAGACATAGAGCATGAATAATCACCAAGATTGCTGAAAAGTTACATTCACAAATGTTGGCCACACTCTCAGAAATGTATTTACAGTCTCATAGTGCAAAGATACTTTGTGCACCACAACAGTTTCTCTCTTCTCAATGACGTGATTCTGCTTCACACACCTAACGAACAGATGAGAGTGTGAATCCCCACCTCATTACAGCAGCAGGTGTTAAGTCTTTTACATAGAGGCCATTGGGGAACAGTTCATACTAAGCAGCTGGTGTGCCAACATTGTACGTAGTTTGGTTACACAAACAAATACAATGTGTGACAGCTCAATGTTACACTTGCATGGAAAATCAGGCCACTCTGCACCAGGAATTTTTCTCCTGGCACAGGCCTTCCTCAACACCTTCCAAGTTGGGCAAGGAGGGATGTGGCATCAACCACTATCTGATCGACTGCACCTGCAAATACTCACGCCACCAGTTACACAACCACAGTTCCTACAGCCCCCACTGTGGCACAAGGGCATTGCCTGGAATGATTACACAACTGCCAATGAGATGCAGGCATCCCCACTCTGGAGCTCCAGTGGCATGTGTACTTAAGTTTGAACATTCATGCACTGAGCCCATTTTGCATGTTTACCAGCTGAATAACATTCACACACTTACATCTACATCTACATTTATACTCCGCAAGCCACCCTACGGTGTGTGGCGGAGGGCAGTTTATGTGCCACTGTCATTACCTCCCTTTTCTGTTCCAGTCGCGTATGGTTCGCCGGAAGAACGACTGTCTGAAAGCCTCCGTGCACGCTTGAATCTCTCTAATTTTACATTCGTGATCTCCTCGGGAGGTATAAGTAGGGGGAAGCAATATATTCGATACCTCATCCAGAAATGCACCCTCTCAAAACCTGGCGAGCAAGCTACACCGCGATGCAGAGCACCTCTCTTGCAGAGTCTGCCACTTGAGTTTGCTAAACATCTCCATAACGCTATCATGGTTACCAAATAACCCTGTGATGAAACGCGCCGCTCTTCTTTGGATCTTCTCTATCTCCTCCGTCAACCCGATCTGGTACGGATCCCACACTGATGAGCAATACTCAAGTATAGGTCGAACGAGTGTTTTGTAAGCCACCTCATTTGTTGATGGATTACATTTTCTAAGGACTCTCCCAATGAATGTCAACCTGGTACCCACCTTACCAACAATTAATTTTATATGATCATTCCACTTCAAATCGTTCCACACGCATACTCCCAGATATTTTACAGAAGTAACTGCTACCAGTGTTTGTTCCGCTATCATATAATCATACAATAAAGGATCCTTCTTTCTTTGTATTCACAATACATTACATTTGTCTATGTTAAGGGTCAGTTGCCACTCCCTGCACCAAGTGCCTATCTGCTGCAGGTCTTCCTGCATTTCGCTACAGTTTTCTAATGCTGCAACTTCTCTGTATACTACAGCATCATCCGCGAAAATCCACATGGAACTTCCGACACTATCTACTAGGTCATTTATATATATTGTGAAAAGCAATGGTCCCATAACACTCCCCTGTGGCACGCCAGAGGTTACTTTAACGTCTGTAGACATCTCTCCATTGATAACAACATGCTGTGTTCTGTTTGCTAAAAACTCTTCAATCCAGCCACACAGCTGGTCTGATATTCCGTAGGCTCTAACTTTGTTTATCAGGCGACAGTGTGGAATTGTATTGAATGCCTTCCAGAAGTCAAGGAAAATAGCATCTACCTGGGAGCCTGTATCTAATATTTTTTGGGTCTCATGAACAAATACAGGGTTATTACAAATGATTGAAGCGATTTCACAGCTCTACAATAACTTTATTATTTGAGATATTTTCAAAATGCTTTGCACACACATACAAAAACTCAAAAAAATTTTTTAGGCATTCACAAATGTTTGATATGTGCCCCTTTAGTGATTCGGCAGACATCAAGCCGATAATCAAGTTCCTCCCACACTCGGCGCATCGTGTCCCCATCGATGAGTTCGAAAGCATCGTTGATGTGAGCTCGCAGTTCTGGCACGTTTCTTGGTAGAGGAGGTTTAAACACTGAATCTTTCACATAACCCCACAGAAAGAAACCGCATGGGGTTAAGTCAGGAGAGCGTGGAGGCCATGACATGAATTGCTGATCGTGATCTCCACCACAACCGATCCACCGGTTTTCCAATCTCCTGTTTAAGAAATGCCGAACATCATGATGGAAGTGCGGTGCAGCACCATCCTGTTGAAAGATGAAGTGGGCGCTGTCGGTCTCCAGTTCTGGCATGAGCCAATTTTCCGCGGGCTGCGCGTGAAACTTGCCCGCACGCGTTCAACCGTTTCTTCGCTCACTGCAGGCCGACCCGTTGATTTCCCCTTACAGAGGCATCCAGAAGCTTTAAGCTGCGCATACCATCGCTGAATGGAGTTAGCAGTTGGTGGATCTTTGTTGAACTTTGTCCTGAAGTGTCAATGCACTGTTATGACTGACTGATGTGAGTGCATTTCAAGCATGACATACGCTTTCTCGCCTCCTGTCGCCATTTTGTCTCACTGCGCTCTCAAGCGCTCTGACAGCAGAAACCTGAAGTGCGGCTTCATCTGAACAAAACTTTATGAGCTTTTCTATGTATCTGTAGTGTGTCGTGACCATATGTCAATGAATGGAGCTACAGTGAATTTATGAAATCGCTTCAATCATTTGTAATAGCCCTGTAAAGTGAGTTGGGTCTCACACGATCGCTGTTTCCAGAATCCATGTTGATTCCTACAGAGTAGATTCTGGGTTTCCAAAAACAACATGATACTCGAGCAAAAAACATGTTCTAAATTTCTACAACAGATCGACGTCAGAGATATAGGTCTATAGTTTTGCACATCTACTCAACGACCCATCTTGAAGACTGGGACTACCTGTGCTCTTTTACAATCATTTGGAACCTTCTGTTCCTCTAGAGACTTGCGGTACACAGCTGTTAGAAGGGGGGCAAGTTCTTTCATGTACTCTGTGTAGAATCAAATTGGTATCCCGTCAGGTCCAGTGGACTTTCCTCTGTTGAGTGATTTGCTTTTGTATTCCTTGGACACTTATTTCGATGTCAGCCATTTTTTCATTTGTGCGAGGATTTAGAGAAGGACCTGCAGTGTGGTCTTCCTCTGTGAAACAGCTTTGGAAAAAGGTGTTTAGTATTTCAGCTTTACGTGTGTCATCCTCTTTTCAAATGCCATCATCATCCCAGAGTGTCTGGATATGCTGTTTCGAGCCACTTACTGATTTAACGTAAGACCAGAACTTCCTAGGATTTTCTGTCAAGTCGTTATATAGAATTTTACTTTAGAATTCACTGAACACTTCACACATAGCCCTCCTTACGCTAACTTTGACATCATTTAGCTTCTGTTTGTCTGAGAGGTTTTGGCTGTGTTTAAACTTGGAGTGAAGCTCTCTTTGCTTTCGCAGTAGTTTCCTAACTTTGTTGTTGAACCACGGTCGGTTTTTCCCGTCCCTCACAGTTTTACTCGGCACTTACCTGTCTAAAACGCATTTTACGATTGTCTTGAACTTTTTCCATAAACACTCAACATTGTCAGTGTCGGAACAGAAATTTTTGTTTTGATCTGTTAGGTAGTCTGAAATCTGCCTTCTATTACTCTTGCTAAACAGATAAACCTTCCTCCCATTTTTTATATTCCTATTAACTTCCATATTCAGGGATGCTGCAATGGCCTTATGATCACTGATTCCATGTTCTGCACTTACAGAGTCGAAAAGTTCGGGTCTGTTTGTTATCAGTAGGTCCAAGATGTTATCTCCATGAGTTGGTTCTCTGTTTAATTCCTCGAGGTAATTTTCGGATAGTGCAACAGCTGCCACACATTCCATACCAAGAAGTCCCTTCCATACAGCCTAGCCACTCGTGGTCGTCACATCTGCAGTGATGAGCAGTCCCTCTTGGATTATACCGAGGGCCTCACTGAAGCCTTCACTGACAACAATTATCCTCCCAAACCTGTACAAAAACAAATCTGCCATGCCTAATCTTTCCAGTCTCCCACCACCTCCCAAAGTCCCACAGCCCAGCCACAGAGGAGCATTCCCCTAGTAACTCAGTACCATGCAGGATAGGAGCAACTGAAATACATTCTCCGCCAGGGTTTCGATTACCTCTCATTGTGCCCTGAAATGAGAAATGTCCTGCCCACTATCCTTCCCACCCCTCCTACAGTGGTATTCCGCTGTTCACCGAACCCACACAATATACTCGTCCATCCTTACACAACCCCTGTTCCCAATCCATTACCTCATGGCTCATACCCCTATAATAGAACTAGATGCAATACCTGTCCCATACATCCTCCTACCACCACATGTAAAACCATATGAAATATCTGCTTGTGTCTGTGTATGTGCGGATGGATATGTGTGTGTGTGCGAGTGAATACCTGTCCTTTTTTCCCCCTAAGGTAAGTCTTTCTGTTCCTGGGATTGGAATGACTCCTTACCCTCTCCCTTAAAACCCACATCCTTTTGTCTTTCCCTCTCCTTCCCCCTTTCCTGATGAAGCAACCGTTGGTTGTGAAAGCTTAAATTTTGTGTGTATGTTTGTGTTTGTTTGTGTGTCTATCAACCTGCTGGCACTTTCATTTGGTAAGTCACATCACCTTTGTTTTATATATACATAAAAACAAAGATGATGTGACTTACCAAACAAAAGCGCTGGCAGATCGATAGACACACAAACATACACACAAAATTCAAGCTTTTGCAACCCACGGTTGCTTCGTCAGGAAAGAGGGAAGGAGAGGGAAAGATGAAAGGATGTGGGTTTTAAGGGAGAGGGTAAGGAGTCATTCCAATCCCGGGAGCGGAAAGACTTACCTTGGGGGAAAAAGGACAGGTATAAACATACACACAAAATTCAAGCTTTCGCAACAAACAGTTGCTTCGTCAGGAAAGAGGGAAGGAGAGGGAAAGATGAAAGGATGTGGGTTTTAAGGGAGAGGGTAAGGAGTCATTCCAATCCCGGGAGCAGAATGACTTACCTTAGGGGGAAAAAAGGACAGGTATACACTTGCACACACACACATATCCATCCGCACATACACAGACACAAGGAGAAGAGTATATCGTCGTTCACGTATGACAGTGTACAAGACAGTTGATAGTTTTGGTTTTACTCCAAACCAGGTGGCTCAACAGGAACTTCTTACTGGATCAATATCTTTTCTTGGTTGTAAGATTAATTCCTCTTGTACAACTAACGAGGTTGTGACTGGTAATTCATGGATGACCTTGGCTAGGTTCTATAGGCAATAATGTCTCTGTCATAATATGACTCCAATCCTGCAAGAGGTTCTTCATTTCCTCTTACTATAGCCAAGGTCATCCATGAATTACCAGTCACAACCTCGTTAGTTGTACAAGAGAAATTAATCTTACAACCAACAAAAGCAGGAATTACGGAACATGTGTTGTGACTACAGACAAGCCATTCTTTATTCACACTAGGAACAGGAGGAGAATCAACGCTAATGAAAGAGTTAATATTTGATGCAAGATTGAAGGTGTATTAATGAAGTACTTCAAAGTTCAAGGAGATATTACTGTATATTATCATGCCTAATAAAGTATCCATCCTTATCTAGCCCGTGAGATTTAAAAAAAAAAAATAAAAAACACTAATCACATACAGTAATGGTTGCAGGAGTTCCGACTCCTGGGGAGGTGGGTGGGTATTCACTCATTGCTGTGTGCGCCGCCATCTTGGCGCGTGACCTTGAACGAGCTTCGCCCAGTCGCCGTAGCGCCAGCGGGGATCGCGCTGAGTTTTAACTAAGCGCTATCCGCTGGAAAGGGTCCCTTCCGGTCTGCCATTGCGCTCTGGCGCGGCGCTACTTCCGCTGCCACGCCCAGATAAGCTTATCAGTATGACGCTTACTTGAGGCAACTGCAGGCTCATTCCCGTCGAGGCATGACAACACATGTTCCATAATTCCTGTCTGCCACAACACCTAGAGCAAAGGTTCTATAGGCAATAATGTCTCTGTCATAATATGACTCCAATCCTGCAAGAGGTTCTTCATTTCCTCTTACTATCGCCAAGGTCATCCATGAATTACCAGTCACAACTTTGTTAGTTGTACAAGAGAAATTAATCTTACAACCAACAAAAGATATTGGTCCAGTAAGAAGTTCCTGTTGAGCCACCTGGTTTGGAGTAAAACCAAAACTATCAACTGTCTTGTACACTGTCATACGTGAACGACGATATACCCTTCTCCTCCTGTAAGGCATTGCTGTGTGCTGCGTGTGGCTGCCTCGACGGCCTGTTATTTCTCTGCCATGATCTACCTCTGATCATGGCAGAGAAATAACAGACAATTTGGTAACAGGGGGAATGGTCAGGGAAACAGGGATAGCCCATTTGAAGCCTGTCAGTTTTGGGTGAGAAAAATTCATAGAAATCAGGCTAATAGTTACAGAAGAGGAGGAAGAAATGATTGGCAAATGAGATTCCACCATGTGAGTAAGAGGAGAATATGTCAGGTTAACAGAATTAATTTTGATAGGGAGTTTTGGGAAGCTATACTAAGTGAAATGAAAGATGAGGAAGATATAAATCAGAACAGTAAAACAGAACTGGGTGAAGATGTTTTGACAAACCTTTTTGATGAATCTAGCAGGCAATCTGTGGCAGCAGAAAATGTAGTGAATAATAATTATCATGAATATGGAAGTGTTAGATTATAGTAATTGAAAGTGAAGACGAGGTTGAGAACCTGTTATTTCTGAAGCTGAAGGTGTTGAAACAGGATTATGTATTGAAAGGGGAAGAAAACAAGATAGATAGATAGTTGTGAGAAGAGTATTGAGATTGTTAGTCATATTCATACTGATGATAATGAAGAAATGGAGACAGTTAGTTAAGTTATAGATGACACTGTTAATAGTGATGATTCTGGTACTGAAGAATGGGTAGAATCAGATGGGATGATTTATACTAGAATAAGGTGGAGGAAATAGTCAGAAAATATATTAGGGGCACAGTTGTATGTGGTGGAAGAACATGAGAATTTTAGGGAAGTACATGATAATTTTGTCATACCTGTAACACCTCAGTGAAATTGTATCCATAACAACATAAAAAAGCATAGTGACCTCACTGGAGATAAAATATTAAAGGTGACATGGGAGCATTTTAACGCTATTGGAAATGGTAGTCAAATACATAGTGTATTAAAAGAGGTGTACCAGGAGTTGCATTCCAGATTGGGGGTGGATTCTAAACCAAATAATGAATTAACAGACTGTAATGTGCCTGTGGGGCTTTCTGCAACACTGTCTCCATGCTTCTGGCTGGGCATCTGCATTTTGGTGCAGGTTTTCAGATGACAGGAGAATTGGCTTCCGGTGGTCATCCAGCAGCAGCAGGGATGCCATGTGTACACTCTGTCCACAGGGGACCAGATGACAACATGCCATCAAAATCAGCTCCACCAGTGTGTGCACACTCAGACGCCACTACCTCTGGGCCCTCTGGTGGATACACATCGTTACACCATCACCTTTTGCTTTTCTTCCACCATGCCCTCACCTATCTCCCCTCTTGCTCCCTAGCTGTTCTTGCTCTCGTTCTCAGCCCCATTTGCCAGTCCTGACCATACCTTCATATCTGTCTGTAGGCTACCCAAGATGGACCAGATATCAGAAGAAAATCAGTCCCACTGGCACTGTTGCCATTACTGCAGCTGCCCTCTATGTCACATCAAGATGTGGCCATGGAGTGGCCTCTGCTTTCAGCATTGGAGCCACCAAGATTCTGTACCACCAGGTGGTAACCTTCGGGCCATATGCCCCTGTCTGTGCCAACTGAGAACTGATAAAACCAGAATGGACATCTGATGCCTCTGAAGACATCATCCTGGATAAGAACACTGCCCAGGTGACTGGCCAGTTGGTGGCCTACTCACTGAAATGCAGCTAGCCATTTCCCCATTGAAGAAGGGACGTAGTAACCCATTGGTCTACCACCTAGATGTTGGACATCACCTGATATCGCTGATGTTTGTCACTGTTGCATGATAGCCAAGACAGTTACTTCATATCCACTATTGGGAGGCGTGGCCACCAGGAGGGGACACCACAACCAAACGACTGTACACAGTGGCTGCGTAGGTACCTCCCAATACCACCTGTAAAATGCCATTGCCACCTAGTGATCATCCTCAGACTGCCCTTGCTCATAGTCCTTTTTTCTTTACTAACTAGAACTGTACTGTACCTGTCTTGCCACATGGATACACCATACATTGTATCTATTGTCCTGTGAGGCCACTAAATGTAATTGTTCAGCAGCAGTCATCCATGTTTATTTTATGCTGTATGTTAAAACAGTAAATTAAGCAATGCCAGTGTGATCATAAATGCAAAATCATAGGTTTAAGCTTGCCTTTTTCAGGTCTAAAATATGCAGAATCTTGAAGTTACCTACAGATGAGGCGGAAACTGAGAAAGAGCTTTAAACAGTTATGCAGATAGGTCATGCAAACAGATACAAGAATAGTGACATCATCAAGATGTACAATAAAGCTGGAAATAAATCCAGCCAAATGTTTTTCAAATGACCTGACAGTGTTCAGAAAGTATAAATTAAATACAGTTGGTGGTGGATTATTAATTGCTGTCAGAAGTAGTTTATCTTGTAGTGAAATTGAAGGAGATAATTCCTGTGAAATAGCATGGATAGATGATATAATCCATCCATCCATGCTATTTCACAGGACTAGATAGATAGATGATAGATGATTGATAGATGATATAACCCCTCCCATGAACCATGGACCTTGCCGTTGGTGGGGAGGCTTGCGTGCCTCAACGATACAGATGGCCGTACCGTACGTGCAACCACAACGGAAGGGTATCTGTTGAGAGGCCAGACAAACGTGTGGTTCATGAAGAGGGGCAGCAGCCTTTTCAGTAGTTGCAGGGGCAACAGGCTGGATGATTGACTGATATGGCCCTGTAACACTAACCAAAACAGCCTTGTTGTTGTGGTACTGCGGACGGCTGAAAGCAAGGGAAACTACAGCCATAATTTTTCCCGAGGGCATGCAGCTTTACTGTATGATTAAATGATGATGGTGTCCTCTTGGGTAAAATATTCCGGAGGTAAAATAGTCCCCCATTTGGATCTCCGGGCGGGGACTACTCAAGAGGACGTCATTATCAGGAGAAAGAAAACTGGCATCAGGAGAAAGAAAACTGGCATTCTATGGATCGAAGCGAGGAATGTCAGATCCCTTAATCGGACAGGTAGCTTAGAAAATTTAAAAAGGGAAATGGATAGGTTAAAGTTAGATATAGTGGGAATTAGTGAAGTTCGGTGGCAGGAGGAACAAGACTTTTGGTCAGGTGAATACAGGGTTATAAATACAAAATCAAATAGGGGTAATGCAGGAGTAGGTTTAATAATGAATAAAAAATAGGAGTGTGGGTAAGCTACTACAAACAGCATAGTGAACGCATTATTGTTTCCAAGATAGACATGAAGCCCATGCCTACTACAGTAGTACAAGTTTATATGCCAACTAGCTCTGCAGATGATGATGAAATTGATGAAATGTATGATGAGATAAAAGAAATTATTCAGGTAGTGAAGGGAGACGAAAATTTAATAGTCATGGGTGACTGGAATTCGACAGTAGGAAAAGGAAGAGAAGGAAACGTAGTAGGTGAATATGGATTGGGGCTAAGAAATGAAAGAGGAAGCCACCTGGTAGAATTTTGCACAGAGCATAACTTAATCATAGCTAACACTTGGTTCAAGAATCATGAAAGAAGATTGTATACATGGAAGAACCCTGGAGATACTAGAAGGTTTCAGATAGATTATATAATGGTAAGACAGAGATTTAGGAACCAGATTTTAAATTGTAAGACATTTCCAGGGGCAGATGTGGACTCTGACCACAATCTATTGGTTATGAACTGTAGATTAAAACTAAAGAAACTGCAAAAAGGTGGGAATTTAAGGAGATGGGACCTGGATAAACTGAAAGAACCAGAGGTTGTACAGAATTTCAGGGAGAGCATAAGGGAACAATTGACAGGAATGGGGGAAAGAAATACAGTAGAAGAAGAATGGGTAGCTTTGAGGAATGAAATAGTGAAGGCAGCAGAGGATCAAGTAGGTAAAAAGACAAGGGTTAGTAGAAATCCTTGGGTAACAGAAGAGATACTGAATTTAATTGATGAAAGGAGAAAATACAAAAATGCAATAAGTGAAGCAGGTAAAAAGGAATACAAACGTCTCAAAAATGAGATTGACAGGAAGTGCAAAATGGCTAAGCAGGGATGGCTAGAGGACAAATGTAAGGATGTAGAGGCTTATCTCATTAGGGGTAAGATAGATACTGCCTACCTTTGGAGAAAAGAGAACCACTTGCATGAATATCAAGAGCTCAGATGGAAACCCAGTTCTAAGCAAAGAAGGGAAAGCAGAAACGTGGCAGGAGTATATAGAGGGTCTATACAGGGGCGATGTTCTTGAGGACCATATTATGGAAATGGAAGAGGAGGTAGATGAATATGAAATGGGAGATATGATACTGCATGAAGAGTTTGACAGAGCACTGAAAGACCTAAGTCGAAACAAGGCCCCGGGAGTAGACAACATTCCATTAGAACTACTGACAGCCTTTGGAGAGCCAGTCCTGACAAAACTCTACCATCTGGTGAGCAAGATGTATGAGACAGGCGCAATTCCCTCAGACTTCAAGAAGAATATAATAATTCCAATACCAAAGAAAGCAGGTGTTGACAGATGTGAAAATTACCGAACTATCAGTTTAATAAGTCACAGCTGCAAAATACTAATGCGAATTCTTTACAGACGAATGGAAAAACTGGTAGAAGCCAACCTCGGCGAAGATCAGTTTGGATTCTGCAGAAATGTTGGAACACGTGAGGCACTACTGACACTACAACTTATCTTAGAAGAAAGATTAAGGAAAGGCAAACCTACATTTCTAGCATTTGTAGACTTAGAGAAAGCTTTTGACAATGTTGACTGGAATACTCTCTTTCAAATTCTGAAGGTGGCAGGGGTAAAATACAGGAAGCGGAAGGCTATTTACAATTTGTACAGAAAGCATACGGCAGTTATAAGAGTTGAGGGGCATGAAAGGGAATCAGTGGTTGGGAAGGGAGTGAGACAGGGTTGTAGCCTCTCCCCGATGCTATCAATCTGTATATTGAGCAAGCAGTAAAGGAAACAAAAGAAAAGTTCAGAGTGGATATTAAAATCCATGGAGAAGAAATAAAAATGTTGAGGTTCGCCAATGACATTGTAATTCTGTCAGAGACAGCTAAGGACTTGGAAGAGCAGTTGAACGGAATGGACAGTGTCTTGAAAGGAGGATATAAGATGAACATAAACAAAAGTAAAATGAGGATAATGGAATGTAGTCGAGTTAACTCGGGTGATGCTGAGGGAATTAGATTAGGAAATGAGACACTTAAAGTAGTAAAGGAGTTTTGCTATTTGGGGAGCAAAATAACTGATGATGGTTGAAGTAGAGAGGATATAAAATGTAGACTGGCAATGGCAAGAAAAGCATTTCTGAAGAAGAGAAATTTGTTAATATCAAGTATTGGAGTATTGATTTAAGTGTCAGGGAGTCGTTTCTGAAAGTATTTGTATGGAGTGTAGCCATGTATGGAAGTGAAACATGGACGATAAATAGTTTAGACAAGAAGAGAATAGAAGCTTTCAAAATGTGGTGCTACAGAAGAATGCTGAAGATTAGATGGGTAGATCACATAACTAATGAGGAGGTATTGAATAGAATTGGGGAGAGAAGGAGTTTGTGGCACAACTTGACTAGAAGAAGGGATCAGTTGGTAGGACATGTTCTGAGGCATCAAGGGATCACCAATTTAGTGCTGGAGGGCAGTGTGGAGGGTAAAAATTGTAGAGGGAGACCAAGAGATGAATACACTAAGCAGATTCAGAAGGATGTAGGCTGCAGTAGGTACTGGGAGATGAAGTAGCTTGCGCAGGATAGAGTAGCAAGGAGAGCTGCATCAAACCAGTCTCAGGACTGAAGACCACAACAACAACAACAACAGATGATATAATTGACAATCGGACTAAAGTATTAATTTGATCTTTTTACTGACTCCCTGACTCAGAAGATATAGTTGCTGAACGGTTCAAAGAAAACTTGAGTCTCATTTCAAATAGGTACCATACTCATATTTTTATAGTCAGTGGTGACTTCAACCTACTCTTGATATGCTGGAAAAATTATATATTTAAAGCTGGCAGCAAGCATATAACATCATCTGAAATTGTACTGAATTCTTTCTCTGAAAATTATTCTGAACAATTAGTTCATGAGTCCACTTGAAGCTTAAATGGTTGCAAAAGCATACTTGACCTCTTAGAAACATATAAGCTTGGACAAATATGGAGTATCATAATGGATACAGGGTTTAGTGACAACAAGGCAGTTGCTGCTAGGCTGAATACTGTAACACCCACAACCATCAAAAAGAAACACAAACTACATCTATTAAAAAAAGCTGATAAAATTCTCGTAACACCTTTTTAAGATACAGTCTCCACTCCTCCAATCTGATCATGTAAGCATAGAAAAGATGTGGAATGATTTCAAAGAGATAGTATCGATGGCAATTGAGAGATATGTAACACACAAATTAATAACTGATGGTACTGATCTCCCATGGTACAAAAATAAGCCAGATCACTGTTGCAGAAGCAATGATTAAAGCATGCCAAATTTTAAAAGAATGCAGCATCCTTAATATTGGCAAAATTTTGCAGATGTTTGAAATATAGCATGTGCTTCAATGCAAGATGCTTTTAATAATTTCCTCAACAAAACTCTGTCTCGGGAACTGGCAGAAAACCCAAAGAGATTCTGGTCATATGTAAAACACAACATTGGCAATACGCAATTAATAACAATGGTGAAGTCATTGATAACAGTGTCTCTAAAGCAGAGTTATTGAATATGGTTTTCTCGAAATCCTTAACCAAAGAAGATGAAGTAAATATTCCTGCATTCCAATCAAGAGCAACTGCCAAGATGAGAAACACAGAAGTAGATATCCTCAGTGTAGCAAAGTAGCTTAAAGCACTTAATAAAGGCAAGGCCTCCAGTACAGATTGTATACCAGTCAGGTTCCTTTCAGAGTATGCTAATACAATAGCTCCATATTCAGCAATTATGTACAACTGCTCGCTCATAGAAAGATCATACCTAAAGACTGGAAAATTGCTCAAGTCACACCAATACCCAAAAAGGGAAATAAGAGTAACCCACTGAATTACAGGCCCATATCACTAACATCAATTTGCTGTATGGTTTTGGAGCATGTACTGTGTTCAAACATTATGAATTACCTCAAAGAAAATGATTTACTGACGCATAGTCAGCACAGATTCAGAAAATATCTTTCTTGTGAAGCACAACTAGCTCTTTGTACTCATGAAGTAATGAGTGCTATCGATAGGGGATGTCAAATTGATTCCATATTTTTAGATTTCCAGAAGGCTTTTGACACCATTCCTCACAAGCATCTGCTAACAAAACTGCATGCCTATGGAATATTGCTGCAGTTGTGTGACTGGATTCGTGATTTCCTGTTAGAAAGGTCACAGTTCATAGTAATAGATGGAGAGTCATCGAATAAAACAGAAATAACATCCAGCATACCTCAAGAAAGAGTTATAGGCCCTCTATTGTTCCTGATCTATATTAATGACATAGACAATCTGAGTAGCCCTCTTAGACTTTTTGCACATGATGTTGTCATTTACTGTCTTGTAACATCATCAGATGACCGAAACTAATTGCAAAATGATTTAGATAAGGTATCTGTATGGTGCAAAAAGTGGCAATTGACTCTGAATAAAGTAAAGTGTGGAGTTATTCACATGAGTACTAAAAGAGATCCGCTAAATTTCGATTATGCAATAAGTCACACAAATCTGAAGGTTGTAAATTCAACTAAATACTTAGGGATTATGATTATCAATAACCTAAACTGGAATGATCACATAGATAATGTTTTGGGTAGAGCAAACCAAAGACTGCGATTCATTGGCACAACACTTGGAAGGTGCAACAGGTCTACTAAAGAGACTGCTTACATCACACTTGTCCGCCCTATCCTGGAGTATTGCTGTGTGGTGTGGGATCCCCATCAGGTGGGACTGACAGATGACATCAAAAAAGTTTAAAGAAGGGTGGCTCATTTTGTATTATCATGAAATAGGGAAGACAGTGCCACAGGCATGATATGTGAATTGGAGCGGCAGTCATTATAACAAAGGCGTTTTTCACTGCAACAGGACCTTCTCATGAAATTTTAATCACCAGTTTTCTCCTCAGACTGTGAAAACATTCTATTGGCACCCACCTACATAGGAAGAAATGATCACCATGATAAAATAAGAGAAATTGGGGTTTGCACAGAAAAATGTAAATGCTCATTTTTCCCTGCACACCATTCGAGAGTGGATTGGTAGAGAGACAGCTTGAAGTATTGCTCACAGCAATAAAGCTATAAAGCCAATGTCACCATAAGCTTTCAAACCAGAGGTAGCCTGAGAAACAGGTTATGCATCAAAATTGGAAATAAACAAGGAAAATGCTGTGGCTCAGAACAGTATAACATAAACTACAACGACTGTGACAAGATTTATATAGGACAAACAGGGGGGTAATTCCCTAACAAGTTTTAGGAAGCACTCCTATGATGAAAGCACTAGTGTATTGATGACACACTTAAAAACACAGAAGCATTAGTTATGTCAGATACATGACAGCACAGAACCATTTCATAGAGCTCAACTAATTCCTGTAAATTCTGGGGAGGGGAGTGATGAGCTCTAACACCACTTTCAATCACACCCCTGATGTGTTTGATCAGTTTCTGATCTGGCAAGTTGGAGGCCAGCACATCAACTGGAACTCACCACTGTGTTCCTCAAACCAATCCATCACTCTCCTGACCTCATGACATGGCACATTACCTTCTTGTAAAATGCCACTGTCACCAGGAAACATAATGTTCATGATGGAACATACGTGGTGCGCAGTCAATGTATGTTACTCCTTGGCCATCACAGTGCCTTGCATGAGCTCACTGGAACCATGGATACCCAAGTGAATTTTCCCTAGATCGTAATGGAGCCACTACCAACTTGTCTCCCTCCCATGGTACAGATGCCAAGGAGCTGTTCCCGTGGAAGACGATGGATTTTCACTCTCCCATTAACAAAATGGAGATGGTATCAGGATTCATCAGACCATGCAATGCTCTGCCACTGTGCTGATGTTGAGTGTCAATGGTCATGTTCCCATTTCAGTTGTAGTTGCCAATGTCATGGTGTTAACATTGGTACATGCATGAGTTGTCGGCTGCAGAGGCCCATCATTAGGAGTATTCATTGCACTGTGTATTGACGCACAATTGTACTCTGCCCAGCGTTAAAGTCTGATGTTAGTTCTACCATAGTTTATCACCTGTCTTGTTTTACTAGTCTGCCCAGCAAGCGACATCCAACATCTGTAATGTGGAGTGGCTGCCCATGCCCATGATCGGCGGGTGTGGTTTCACTGCTATCACCAGGATGGGGTTCTGTCGATAGTAGGTAGCTGGTCATAATATTCTGGCAGATCAGTGTAGATGTCTCAAAGCATGTTTCAGGACACAGTACATCTTTTAATATCGATGGCTTATTACAGTGTGTTTCTGTCCATTTTTCCATGCATGATGTTCCCATTCCTTTTAAGTAAAGATATGATAATTTTTTGATATTTATTAGCAAAATTAGCCCATAATTTCAGTGAAAATTTAGTTACACAGGGATCTTGTAAAACGTACTGACACAAGAATAAAACATAACCCAACCACTGACATTTTGGCTCAATAACATCTGTGCACTGGAGCTCTCAAAACATCATTCTGTGACACTATTTTAACTGTCAGAACATCTTAGCAGCCCTGATGACATGGACCTGCACATTTTAATCCCTCATAGAACACCAAACCCAAAGCACCACCTATTGTAATGTTTACTTACCTGGTTGCTGGCTGAAGTTCCTTGGTGGCACAACTAGAACTAAAGTCTCATAATCTGAAATAACTTTTTGTTGGTAGTCATGCAGTTCAGTGAAGATCATGACAGGCTTGTGTTAGAGTTTCATGATTTCAAATTTATTCAAATCAAACATTTTCAGGAGAGTGATGATCAGTCTCTATCAGTTGAAAGTTCTCTTAATATTATTTTACTGGTATAATCAGCACAAAACTGTCCTGCTGATTTTCATCCAAAACGTTGTTATTATGCAACCGAGCAAAGTAACATTACTTTTCAGAATCATAAACTTCAATGACATTAAGTGGCAGCTAGGCTGCAAACTCCATTCACATTGCCATTACACAGTTCACTTGTACTTGTAATTTACAGTCCATTGAAAACGCTTTCGACACAGTGATTGTAATAGACCACTAATATAAGTTCAATATTCAGTGATATTAAGCCTAATTATCTGTAAAGTCACAATCCATCAGAGTAATACAGCATGTTCATAAAATGTTATGTTTTTGGGGATCCACAGTCTCCAGATGCTTAATAAACATAAACATGGTCTGTAATGGACTGTAACATGATGTTTATCTAAATTAAAGAAATATCTATTTAAAGGGGTCAAGGTGGTTGGTAGAGGTAGCACCTTTGCTTGGGGTTGACTCAGTACTGGTCCTCACCACCCCAGGGATGAGCTGAGGAGGTATGCAAGACCTTTGCCTCTGAGGAAGCTACGTCCAAGACCGTCCGTGCGTGGTGAAGAGCCACATCCTACACGAGGTGACCCTGTTAACGCAGAACACGGCGGATCTATAGGAGAAAACCTTGAAAAAAAATCTCACATTCCAAAGCCTCAATGCGTCTGTACTCGAGTCGAGCGGCAGCGAGGTCAGCGTCTGTCCATCTAGTAGGTGCGGCTGTATTATATGCTCCAGGAACTGACAATCCCTGGTTCTAAACACCCAGTGGAAACACTGGACCAAAACTTACAAGCTATCATGATTCGTGAGAGTAATGACAGAATTACCCCAGGTGGTAACCAGTCCATTCGTCGACAGACGACAACTGGGTTTTCGGATTCTGGGGAACCCGGGCCATCACGATCAGAGTTCTCAAGCAAACTTCGTCCCAAGGTTCCCATGTACATTGGTACCTTTAACATTCAGACCCTAATTCAACCTGGAAAATTACACAACTTAGTAACAGAGCTAGACCAACAAAAAATATACAATAGACTATGGAAACTATCCCATCTTCAAGAGCAAGACTGACAAACGGATTGCCAATGGTACGCCACTCCTGGGCATGGCATTTGCGGTGCACAGAAATATATTAGGCTCAATTAGAGAGGTCTCTTCCATAAATAATTGCCTCATGACCATGCGTATCCAGTGCGCCAACAAGAAATACACATTGATAAATGTTCATGCACCCACAAACATAGACAACAAAAAACGCCAACTACAAACTGAAAAATTCTGGACTAAACTTGAAGATGTCATGGCCAAAATTCCCCGGGATGATATCAAAATCTTAATGGGAGATTTCAATGCACAAATTGGCAGAGAGAAAGAACACCAAAAAACTGTAGGAAAATATCCAGCACACAGATTTACCAACAGAAACGGACTGAGATTTATTGAACTATGCCAACAAAATAATCTAAAAATAATGTCTACATCTTTGAGAAAAAAACCTAGAAAACAAAAGACCTGGAGGTCCCCCATGTACAAGACTTCTATAAGACCTTTACTGGGAGAATCAATGGATACGGCTCATGAAATCTATGTTTCAGAAAACCAGATGGAAAACTAGCGCTCACAAATCGGGAAAATTGTGAGGAGCTGGCGAGATACTTTTCCGGACTCCTCAATTGCCCTGAACCTTTTTCAAGATTCCCTCAAGAAACTGCTGTCTACACAAATCCAGAATCCCCACCACCTACACTAGAGGAGATCCAAAGACATATTCATAGACTGAAAAACAACAAGGCATCCGGAGAAGATAATATCACTGCAGAACTACTTAAAAATCTTGGACCAAATTCCCTCAAAGAACTCACTCAAATCATCACAGACATTTTTGGCAGACAGAAAAACTACCAGAAGATTGGAAATGCGCCCTAATTCATCCACTGCATAAAAAGGGAGACATGGCAGATATAAACAACTATCGAGGAATCTCCCTTCTCCAAGTCACTTATAAAATCCTCTCAGCTTGTCTTCTTCAACGAACACAAGAACAACTCGAACACAGTATTGGTGAATACCAAGCTGGCTTTCGCCCTCACCGATCCTGTGCAGAACAAATTTTCAATTTGAAGACAACACTAAAATACAAAGCAGTCAGAAACAGTCCGATCATTTGTTCCTTTGTTGATTTCGCAAAGGCTTATGATTCAATTGATAGGCAATCTCTCTTTATTATCCTTGAGGAGCTAGGACTCGATCCGAAAACCCTAAACCTTATCAAAGAAACGCTCACAAACACAACTTCTAAGATAAAATTCCTGGGTGAAATATCGGAGCCCTTCCTGATCAAAACCGGCGTCAGACAAGGTGACGGCTTGTCTCCACTCCTCTTCAACCTTGTCTTAGACAAAGTCATCCGAGAATGGGAAAAAAAAACTGAAGAATCAAAATTACTGGAAGCCTATACAACTAGGAAGATCGAAAGATGGTATTAAAATTTCATGCTTGGCATTTGCAGATGACGTGGCCATTCTAGCAGAAAACGAGACCACAGCAATTAAACAGATAGACATTCTCAAAGAATGCGTCGAAAAAGTTGGGCTACAAATTTCCTTCCAAAAAACCAAATTCATCTGCTCAAAATTTTAAACTCAAAAACTGACTACAAAATATGGACAAATTGAGAGAGTTCCATTCTTTAAATTCTTAGGCGAGGTCCTAGAACCCACAGGGGGAGAGAAAACTGCACAAAAAGTTCGACTGCAAAAACTGAAAAGAGCATACTGGAAAACCCACAACATCTACAATAAAAAATGTCTCTCCATTCACTCAAAAATATGACACTACAACACAGTAATCAAGCCCGAAGCACTATATGCCAGCGAAACACTCACACTCCATAGAAAAGGCGACCTGGAAGGCATCCTGAAAGAGGAACGCAAAATTATCAGAAAGATTCTTGGCCCAAAAAGAACTGAAGATGGATACAGGTTACAGTCTCGGAAAACTACAGAAAAATTATCTAACCTCGCCGCAGACATCCGGAAAAGAAGACTAAAATTTTACGGTCATATCCACAGACTCCCAACACCCAGACTCTCCCACAAAATTTTAATATACATTGAAAAATTGAAAACCATACCCTGGATAAAAGAAACCAAAACAGATCTAGCAAATGCACAAATAAATTCTTCAGAAGTTATAAACAGAAATGTATACAGGCAAAAAATCAATAGTTGGAAAGTACAACCCGAGAATGAAGTTTGCAAGAGACAGGGGACAAAATGGACAGAGGAAAGAAAGAGAATTCATGGGGAAAGAATGAGAGAAGTTTGGAGAATTAAAAAATTGAATCAGAAAAGCTTTGCGTGATCCGTATGGGTCCAATCGCACATAATAATAATAATATCTATTTAAATAAACAATGCATTACAGCCTACTATGTAGCATGTTTACATTTATTAAGCACCTGGAGGCTGTAGAACCCAACAAATACAAAATTTTAGGGGCTTTGCCTAGTACAGCATGGGATTCTGCAATTACATACCAATGTTTTTGGATAAAGATGCTGAAGTTGAATGACTGTATACAGTTCAATAAAAATTGGCTGCAGAAAGAGGTGATACCAAGGTGCTTGACAATGACCCTTAGTCAAAATTAGCTAATCACACGATTAAATAAACATCACATTACAGCCTACTACAGACCCTTTTTATGTTTATTAAATACGATGTGTCACTATCCTCACAAAAGCATGATCTATCATTCACAGTGGAAGAGTTAATAAAATACTAGTCACATATAGGGTGTGAGCCATGGTGGCTTTAATTTTGGCGGCAAGGCACTTCACTGGCACCACTACCTACTCGCATTGCTAATATCAATGTGATCGTATGTCACAAGCTAGGGTCTTTCATCATGGCATGTGGTGTTGGTTTCACAGGGCGTCATATAGTGAGTTGGTTGGAGGGCACATAGGTGGCAAGTTGTTGCTTTTGGGGGACTCCAGCTGTCCAGTGCGGGTCTCAAGAAGCTGCGAATGGTTGAATCACTCAGGGGTCGGCCTTGATGGCTTGCTTAAGGAATTGTAATAGTGAGCTGTGGGAAGACCTACAGATATTGTGTGCAACCTGATCAGCAACTTGACGACCACCTTTATGGTTTGGAGGCAATAACACCCTGGCTGGAACCCTGCAAGTCATGGCTCCTTCACACCTGAGTGGAGTTAAGTTGAGTACTTGATATTGTAAGGCCATGTCTGTGTCATGTAGAATTGGACCTATCATATTAACATGCCTATGAGTGATTGAGTGCATGATCATTGGTCAGTGTTACTGATCAAAATTTGTATTCCAGGCCGTATGTCTTAAGAGTGTATGAGTATTCCCTGATATAAATTCCATGGATGGAATTTAAATTGTGACATGATCTCTGTAGGAGGCAAAGCACCTTCGTAGATGAGTATGCTCGAGTTATTGCATCAGCAGGTACTGATATTTTCGCTTCTGAATAAGAGTAATTTTAAAGAGTGTTAAACTTGTACCAGTATTCGCTTATGCATTTAGCTCAGATTTTCTACTCCTTAGGCATTCTTGTGTGTAGCCTTATTGGCGCAGATTACTGTTCCCTTTTGAAGTGTGTTGGCAGGGTAGTTTTAGTGACAGACAACATGTTCCTGTTCTCTGGGCCCAGAGCAGAGGCTTGTTTGTTGAACCTGCTGGCATCCATGACCAGTTGGTGTGACTTTTACTGGTGGGTTTTTTTTTTTGTTTTTTTTTTTTTGGGGGGGGGGGGGGGGCGACTGTATACTTCTGGTTTCAAGCCCTGCTCTTAATGGTATAAACTGTTAAAATGTTTTTAATGAATTAAGCCTTTTCAGGTTTCTTAGATTGCGAGAGCTGTTATTTTTTTTAACAAGGTTTTTTTAATTGTATTGATAATATTGCTGTTAAGTAATAAAGCGTATTCCACAAAATAACAGATAATGAAAGATGTGGGACACCTTCCATGTGTTTTCCTTAAAGCTATCCCAACTCTAGTTGTGAGGTATCAATTGGTATAGGCAGAGCGTGGTTATGTTGTTTGGCAGGAGGGGCTAGAGTTCTCTACCCTTTGATGTCATTTGTTGTTTCTTGCGATTCTCATAATAATATATTTATCCTTTTCAAGGTATTGTACTCATATGTTGTTGTTGTTTTAGATATCGTGGCTTATCATGGATTCCAGAGTGCATCCTCGAATTTCATGTCTGAAAAATGACATTCTAGAATACAAAGTCAGAATCTGTCAACTCCCATCTGAGAGTAGTGTCCCAGAATTGGTGACCAAGTTGTGTGTGGCAGTGGACAGGCCATTTAGTCTTTTGGCAGATATCATTGGGGAGGTAAGTGCCTTTCTTCATAACAATACACCTGCTTTAGATGACACACAGCTAAATCTCTCCTTTGTAGAGGATACCCCACCCACAAGTAGACAGGTCGGTAGGATTCAAGTGCATTTGGTGCATTTAGGGAGTCACTTGTTTGATGTGATCCGTGTTGAGCTTAATGATCATGAGAAACTGAATGTCCTTGGTTTGTCCCTGTTAGTTAAGCAGTTGAGAGATGAGCAAGGGACTTGCAGGTTAGGATGGCATCTCTGAGTTTAGAAAGCGAGGTTGTAGGCTATGGGCAGGAAATTTTAAGCCATAATAAACTTCACAATATGTGCTCAGAGACCCGAAGTCTAGTTAGTTTGCCTTCTGATTACTTTGCTAAGTTACCCAATCCAATTATGTGCTTCCTGACCAGCATTTCAGAATTGTTTTTAGTTTAAATTAAGTACAGCGTATCTTATGGCTGCTTGTGTGTCTTGAGTCTCATGCTCATGTCTTAAGCATACCACACCCCATGGTCCTGCCCTTGCTTTATCCTTTAGCTAAAGGGATACCTTGGTTTTGAAAACCTATAGGACAGCTCAAAGCTCTTATTACAGGCCAAAAGTTGTCAGTGTGCATCCACAGTGAGCTGGAGCAGAAGCATTATTGGCAGGTACAGGCATCCTCAGACACATTGAGCCAATATGTGGAGTGAGTGCACACAGCCGTGTTAGCCCTTGGTGTGTCCATTACCAAGTCTGATAGCATTTCCAACATCTTAGAGGGCATACACCCCAAGGATCGATCACATTTGGTATTTGCTTGCCATCCTACCAAGTTTGATCAACTGCAAGAACTAGTGGATTCTATTGAGGCCCTCACCTTTGCTGATGAGCAACATCGGGTAGGTGTGGGTTCAGTACTGGTGCCTTCAATTTCCAGGGGTGACAAAGCACCTCTCAAATTTGATTCTCTCATGCGCAGGTGTTGTTTTTGTTGTGGTGCATGTGACCATCTTGTATGCAAGTGTCTGGTTGTGAGGGCCCCGAGGCCTAACAGCTGGCACCATGGAGGGGGGAGAGAATTTGTATACATTGGAGAAGGTCACCACTTGGTATGCACATATCCATGCTGCAACAAGATTATCCCTCCCATATGTTTGTGCCCCAATCAGACAGGTACCTCTCTTTGCAGTATTGGACTTTGTAGTTCTGTCTTGTTACTTAACTATAACTGGTATTTGGAGTTCAGCTATTTGTGTAAATTATCTCCTGTGCACCCCTGCCCTCAGAGATGTCATGTGGCCAATGGGCAAGAGTTGCCTCTGGTTGGTGAGGTGTGGTAGCTTTTCAAATTGCAATTTCTTGTGGCCCATTACTCTCCTGGTTGTAAAAGACCTAGCAGTTAATTTTTGCTGAGCTGTGATTTTATTCAAAGAACTGGATTGGTCCTTGAGTTTGCTAGTCATGCCTTCCTCTTTAAATTCTCACCAGACTATGAGGTAGCCCTCTGTTCTTGTCATCGTCCAAGTGCAACTAATTCTATAAGTTGCAGTACTGGGGAATTTCTTCAGTCAGAGCAGCTTGGTTTGTTGAGGGCATTTCCTGGTGTTTTCTCTAATAAGCTAGGAGTGACTAGTATGATCCAGTATGATACACATCTCTGATTGATGATGTTCCTGTTTGGCAGTCTCCTTTTTTACTTTTGACCCCTAAAATGAAACTCTTGAGGCATAAGATGGCTAATATATTGCAGGACAGGGTGATCAGGCCTTCTACTTCTTATGCCTCACCCGTTTTTCTTGTCCCCAAGGCTCTACGTCAGGAGTATAGACTGGTTGTGGATTACAGGCTGCTGAATAAAAATGGTTCTTTTGGAGACAGTCCCCTCACCCAGTCTTCACAACAGTTTTACGTGGCTTTCTGGGGCTAAGTGGTTCACTGTGCTTGACTTGAATTGAGCCTATTATCAAATCCCTCTTACCGAAAAATCTAAGCATGTCACAGCCTTTTGCCCAACACTCTGATAACCTTGCTTGTACTTATGTGGCCCCATTATTTGCTGACCTTAAAATTAAGCAGGACCAGGATCTGATGTGGGGACCAATTAGGAGCAAATTGTCGTCTGGAAAGGAGGTGCTGAGGTTTTCTTTGAAGAATGGTATATTGTGTAAGCAAGTGGGCAAACCTGGGCAATCCAGTATTTGCTTGCCTCTTGAGTTAGTCCCCTCCATCTTTAATGACTTCCACAGTTCATTAGTGGGTGGGCATTTAGGCCTGTACAAGACCTTGCAGAGAGATGACCTCACCTCACATGGACTCATTGCACAGGGATATCCGGCCTTTGGTTGGTGAGTGCAACTCTTTTAAGAGGGGCAAGCCCAATAACAACCCACTGAGGGGGTTATTACAATCTGAGTGCAAACAGTACCCTGTGGATAAAATCTTTATTGATTTTGTGGGACCCCTTCCCCATATTAAGAAAGGAAACCATAATATCCTTGTGGTCATTGACATGTTTTCACAATTTGTTTGGCTCATTCCAAACCAAACCAGCAAAGTTACTGCCACTATTACTGCTGGAAACCTGACCTCATCTCTTTGTTTGGCCTTCCTAGAGTTCTGCTGAGCGATAATGCTCCAGCATTTGTTTCTAAGCAATTTAAACAGTTCAGTTTTTGCAGTGCCATTAAGCACATCATTACCATGCCATATTATCCTCAGGAGTCTCTGTCAGCAGAGTGAACTGTAATCTTAAGTTGTCCTCGATTATATACCATAATAAGTCCCTGAGTAAGTAGGATACTACCTGGGCTCAGCCTTGTGTTTAATTCTGCTCAACACGAAGCGTCAAAAGCTACTCCTGCCACTGTGATGTTGTCATACCCCTTCAGTTCTCCACTATCTAACTGGTGGAATACTAATGATCTTCTGCCCATGCCTATCACTCCTGATACCCTTAAGGAAAACTGGTAACAAGCCAGGAACAATATCAAATTGGCCCTTCGTCAACAGGCGAGGCACTGTAACCAGGGTATACATGCCTTTCAGGACAGGTAGGAGATAAGATCTTTGATAGAAACTATGCCCAGTGAGCTCACGATAGTGTTGAACAGGATAAGTTCACCCCACTCCCCCACTTTATCAGTATGTCATCTGTTGTTAAGGTTCTGGGTATGGTTAATCTGCTAGTCAAAGATTTAGCCACAGTCAAGACCCTCAGAGCACCTTAGTCAAGTTACACCATTTAGTTAACCTCCCATCTTTTCTCGCGAGGGGGGGGGATGGGTTTAAGGGGGGGGAGGTCAAGCCTTGGCAGCTTTAATCTTGGTGACATGGTACTCCCCTTGTGCCACTACCTACTTGCGTTGCTGATATCAATCTGACCCTATGTCGCAAGCTAGAGTCTTTGGTCGAGGCATGTGTTGTTGGTTTGGCGGGGCCTGATACGGTGAGTTGGTTGGAGAGCACAGGGGTGCCAAGTCATTTCCTTTGGGGGACTCCAGCTGTTCAGTGTGGGTTTGAGAATCCATGTATGGTTAAATCAGTTGGGGCAGGCCTTGCCTTCTTGCTTAAGGACTGGTATAGTAAGCTGCAGGAAAACCTACAGATATCGCATGCAACCTGGTCGCCAAGTTCCTGGCATACTCTGCAAGCTTATGGCACCTCAATGACCACCTGGATTGGAGGCAGTAACACCCCAGCTGGAATCCTGTAAGTCATGACTCCTTCACACCTGAATGGAGTTAAGTGCTGTTTTCTTATTTTTGAGTACTTAATATTGTAAGACCATGTCTGTATTATGTGAAATTGGACCTGTTATATTAACAAGCCTATGAGTGATTGATTGCATGATCATTGGTCTGAGCTACTGATCACAATTTGTGTTCCAGGCCATATGTCATGCAAGTGTATGGGTATTCCTTATTATAAGTTCCTTGGATGGAATTAAATTGTAACAAAATCTGTGTGGGAGGCAAGAAACCTTAGTAGATGAGTATGCTTGAGTTATTTCATAGGCAGGCACTGATATTTTAGCTTCTGAATAATAGTATTTTTAAGGAGTGTTAGACTTGTAATCTGTATCGGTAGTCACTTGTCAATTACCTCAGATTTTCTACTTCTTAGGTGTTCTTGTGTGTACCTTATTACTGAAGGTCATTGTTCCCTTTTGGTATGTGTGGGCAGGGTAGCTTTTGTGGCAAATGATGCGTTCCTGTTCCCTGGGCACAGAGTGGAGGCATACTTGCTTTTTGCCACAGTGGCACTTCCACTGTTGCTCTCAGTAGGCCAGCCAACTGCAGTATGGTGGATCAAGTTAAGTAAAGCTGATCATTTGATGCATGCCACATTTGATTGTGATAGTTGTCTGCTGTAGCTCTCAGCTTAGCTTATATTTTGGGCAAGTGTATGTTTATTAAAGATCATTGTCAACATTACAGCTAGTCTGTACGAGTTGGGAGTTACACCTAAATTGCATGTACTCCAAACTTATCTTGTATTTTGGGCAGTTGTATTTGTATTTAATGGTCATTTTCAATGTTTTGTTGGAATGTACTAGTTGGGATTTATATTTAAATTTTATTCACTCCCAGTTTGTCTGTTTTAAGGGATTGTGTATTTTATTTCTTAAGGGATTTTTTTATTAAGGCTTATACATTTTTCAGTGGCCTTCCAACAGCCACAGTCTTTGGCATGACTTGTGATCCTTTCTGTATTTGGATGGGTGTTATCCACTTGTGTAACGGTTACCCAAGCTTGGAAATTGTTAGTACGTTCAATGGCTGTCATTGTAATTCATTTTGTTGATAAAATTGTTTGTTGAATCTGCCTGCAACCACAGCCAGTTAGAATGACTTTTCCAGTTTTTTGGGAACTGTGTACTTTCAGTTACAAGCCCATCTCTTAATGGTATTAATTGTCAAAATTTGCTTTTAATGAATTGAGCCTGTTCAAGTTTTTAAGACTGTGAGAGTTGAGATTCTTTTAACAAGTTTTTTTTTAATTGTGATGATAATATCATTGTTAAGTATTCCATGTAACAACAGATGATGAAAGATGTGGGACCACCTTCCATGTGTTTTTCTTAAAGCTATCCCAACCCTAGTTGTGAGGTATCAGGGTATAATAAACAGCACTGTACAAAGTGAGTCACTGAGCTTCATTGATACAAATACCACAAAAATATTACTGTGAGCATAATATGTAAACACTCTTTCATCAAGATGTCAACTTTATGACAGCAGGATATGGATTCTCAACAAGTGTTACTTAAGTTTGAGGTCAGTGTCAACATAGCTCTAAATATGTTTAATGTTATGAATATAATAGAGGGAAACATTCCATGTGGGAAAAATATATCTAAAAAGAAAGATGATGAGACTTACCAAACAAAAGTGCTGGCAGGTCGATAGACACACAAACAAACACAAACACACACACAAAATTCTAGCTTTCGCAACCAACGGTTGCTTCGTCAGGAAAGAGGGAAGGAGAGGGAAAGACAAAAGGATTTGGGTTTTAAGGGAGAGGGTAAGGAGTCATTCCAGTCCCGGGAGCGTCATGAATGTCCATGGAGATGTTACTTTTGTGCTCTTGGTTACAAACTGAAGATTTTAAGTTTGTAAGGGGTATTTGTAAACTGGTGTAATTATATTTTGTATTATTGAGAATTAGATTATGGTTTGTAAAAATGCAGGGTGAAAATTTAATAATGTTGGTGACCTATTGGTTCCAGCAGTGATAAGGTTTATGTGAAACATAGTTAGCTGGAAAGTTATAAAAGTTTGCAGTACTATTTGGTTAGCACGCAGTCTGCTTATGTGGTGGATTGCCTAATTATGAGTGTAGTTCCCGTATTTGAAATTATATTGCTGGCCGCTGCGGCCGAGCGGTTCTAGGCACTTCAATCCAGAACCGCGCTGCTGCTACGGTCGCAGGTTTGAATCCTGCCTCTGGCATGGATGTGTGATGTCCTTAGGTTAGTCAGGCTTAAGTAGTTCTAAGTCTAGGGGATTGATGATCTCAGATGTTAAGTCCCATAGTGCTTAGAGCCATTTGAACCATTTTTTGAAATTATATTAATTTAGTAAATTCCTTAAGAATGGTATCTGGTTCAGAAAAAATTGGGGCAACAAAACTACAAAGTCAAATTTTTTAATATAACTGGCATATTGGCACAAATGGCAACAGCAATTTTGGATCTGTGTGATCTTTAGTTACAGAACTTTCTGAGTTAATTAGGTTTTGGAAAACAGAAATAGGTTAATGGAAAGAGTGAAATAAAAATGAAACTACATCCACAGGTGCTGGTAGACCCATCAGTATGGACCAACCATCATGTCATCCTCTGCCAATAGTATCATTGGATGTCATATGGAGGGGCATGTGGTTAGCACACCACTCTCCCAGCTGTTGTCAGTTTTCATCACTTGAAGCCACCACTACTCCATCAAGTAGCTCTTCAGTTGACCTCAGAAGGTAGAGTGCAACCTGTTCCAGTCCTTCCACCAAGGAAAAATCCCTTGCAACACTAGGAATCAAAACCAGGTTGTTCAAATGGCAGTCATCCACACTGACCACTCAGCTACAGTTGCAGATGGAAACAGTGAAATGCTAGCTTTGTAATGAGTGGTGTCAATACTCTCAGGGCTAATGTTTAGCTCATACTTTTCATTGTGCCTGTGTGCAATTTAACATGTATTTTTCAGTAAGAGCAATCCATCTTTTCCCACATTGTTGATATTCCTAAGTGTAGTTTCCATTGTTTCATACTATTTTTACCATTACAAGCTGTAGTGATAATTTCAATTTTTAGTAATTCTTCATTATGTTGTTTCCAGCAAAATTATGCTGATAATTTTGCTGTTGTAATTAGTAAACTGAAAACTACAACCTGAACAATAAATTAATGAGAAATATCATCTACACTCCTGGAAATGGAAAAAAGAACACATTGACACCGGTGTGTCAGACCCACCATACTTGCTCCGGACACTGCGAGAGGGCTGTACAAGCAATGATCACACGCACGGCATAGCGGACACACCAGGAACCGCGGTGTTGGCCGTCGAATGGCGCTAGCTGCGCAGCATTTGTGCACCGCCGCCGTCAGTGTCAGTCAGTTTGCCGTGGCATACGGAGCTCCATCGCAGTCTTTAACACTGGTAGCATGCCGCGACAGCGTGGACGTGAACCGTATGTGCAGTTGACGGACTTTGAGCGAGGGCGTATAGCGGGCATGCGGGAGGCCGGGCGGACGTACCGCCGAATCGCTCAACACGTGGGGCGTGAGGTCTCCACAGTACATCGATGTTGTCGCCAGTGGTTGGCGGAAGGTGCACGTGCCCGTCGACCTGGGACCGGACCGCAGCGACGCACGGATGCACGCCAAGACCGTAGGATCCTACGCAGTGCCGTAGGGGACCGCACCGCCACTTC
This sequence comes from Schistocerca cancellata, assembly GCF_023864275.1. NCBI lineage: Eukaryota > Metazoa > Arthropoda > Insecta > Orthoptera > Acrididae > Schistocerca > Schistocerca cancellata. The sequence continues at coordinate 608,315,996 of NC_064627.1, forward strand.
CCAGCAAATTAGGGACACTGTTGCTCCTGGGGTATCGGCGAGGACCATTCGCAACCGTCTCCATGAAGCTGGGCTACGGTCCCGCACACCGTTAGGCCGTCTTCCACTCACACCCCAACATCGTGCAGCCCGCCTCCAGTGGTGTCGCGACAGGTGTGAATGGAGGGACGAATGGAGACATGTCGTCTTCAGCGATGAGAGTCGCTTCTGCCTTGGTGCCAATGATGGTCGTATGCGTGTTTGGCACCGTGCAGGTGAGGCCACAATCAAGACTGCATACGACCGAGGCACACAGGGCCAACACCCGGCATCATGGTGTGGGGAGCGATCTCCTACACTGGCCGTACACCACTGGTGATCGTCGAGGGGACACTAAATAGTGCACGGTACATCCAAACCGTCATCGAACCCATCGTTCTACCATTCCTAGACCGGCAAGGGAACTTGCTGTTCCAACAGGACAATGCATGTCCGCATGTATCCCGTGCCACCCAACGTGCTCTAGAAGGTGTAAGTCAACTACCCTGGCCAGCAAGATCTCCGGATCTGTCCCCCATTGAGCATGTTTGGGACTGGATGAAGCGTCGTCTCACGCGGTCTGCACGTCCAGCACGAACGCTGGTCCAACTGAGGCGCCAGGTGGAAATGGCATGGCAAGCCGTTCCACAGGACTACATCCAGCATCTCTACGATTGTCTCCATGGGAGAATAGCAGCCTGCATTGCTGCGAAAGGTGGATATACACTGTACTAGTGCCGACATTGTGCATGCTCTGTTGCCTGTGTCTATGTGCCTGTGGTTCTGCCAGTGTGATCATGTGATGTATCTGACCCCAGGAATGTGTGAATAAAGTTTCCCCTTCCTGGGGCAATGAATTCACGGTGTTCTTATTTCAATTTCCAGGAGTGTATATAGTATTTTGGAAATTTTGACTTATTGTAGTATACTCACAGTATCTTTAATCAGACACAGTTCAAATACAGAATTTAAAATATTAAATGATGAAAACTCCTGGTAGAATTTGCGAGATGTAGGAAAAGACAGATTACTTCATACATTAAGCTGCAGACAGACACAATTAAGACACTAACATAAAGCTTTCACCCAGTCTTCATCAGGCAAAAGAGAAACACAATACACAACATTCATACACACAAGCAAGTGCACCTCATGCACACGTGACTGCCAACTCTAGCATATCTGGCCGGCATGCAACCATCACATGGGGTCCAAGCAGCAAAGTGGAGGATCAGGTAAGAGAAAGGGATAGTAGTGTATGGGTACAGAGAGAGACGAAGGCTGTCTGGTGGAGTATGGAGGGAACCGAATGCTAACAGGTGCAGTGTCAGGAAGTTGTAGGTTAGGGAGGTGAGGAAAAAAAGGAGAGCCGGAAGAGATAGGTGAGTGCATTGGCAAAGGGCGCCAAATAAACAGGGTGTGAGACCAAAATGGGGAGGAAATAATAGGACAGAGTGGAGGATGTGAGTACAGCATGTTACTGTAGGTTGTGGCTGGGATAATTAAGGGAACGGAGAATGTGTTGTAAGTTTAACTCCCATCTGCATAGTTCATAAAAGCCGGCGGTGAAGGGAAGGATCCAGATGGCTCAGGTAATGAAGCAGCCATTGAAATAAAGTATGTTATGCTCAGCTACATGTTGTGCCACAGGGTGGTCTAATTTGTTCTTGGCCACAGTTTGGCAGTGGACATTCATCCTGGTGGGCAGTTGGTTGGTAGTCATACCAATATAAAGATATGTGCAATAATTGCAGCAGAGTTGGTAAATGACATGGCTGCTTTCACAGGTGGCCTGGCCCCTGTTTGGGTAGAATAAACCAGTGACAGTGCTGGAATAGGAAGTGCTGGGTAGGTGGACTGGGCAGGTCTTGCATCTTGGTCTTCCACAGGGATATGATCCTTGTGGAAAGGGGTTGGGAATGGGAGTGGCATATGGATGGAATAGCATGTGGAGGTTGGTGGGTGATGGAACACCACTTTAGGAGGGATGGGAAGTATCTTGGGTATGATGTCCCTCATTTCAGGGCATGATGATAGATAATCAAAGTCCTTGCAAAGGATGTGGATCAGTTGTTCCAGCCCAGGGTGCTACTGGGTGGGGACATTCCTTTGTGGGTGGTTCTTCGTGTTGGTAAGAGGATTAGGGGTGTGAGGGGAAATGGCGTGGGAGATGTTTGCAGATTAAGTCTGAGGGGCACCCTCATCATACTGAGCAAGGGCATTCTTGTCATTGCAGATATGCCATCTCTGGGTGGCCAGGCTGTATTGGAGGGATTTTTTGGTGTGAAAGGGATCACAGATATTGAAATGTGGGTACTGTTGGTGGATGGTTGGTTTCATGTGGACAGAGTTGCCGATGGAGCCATTGGAGTGAAGAAGGTCAATGTCTAGGAAGTTGGCATGCAGGGTTGAGAAGGACTAAATGAAGTGGATGGGAGAGAAGATGTTGATGTTGTGAAGGAACAAAGGTAGGGTGTTTTGGCCCTGAATCAAGATCATGTGGATACCATCAATGAACCTGAACCAGACTCAGACTTTGGGGTCTTGGGAGGCTAGAAAGATCTCCTGTAGATGACCCATAAAAATGTTGGCATAGGAGGGTGCCATGTGGGTGACCATGGCCATGCTGTTGATTTGTTTACATATCTTCCCTTCAAAGGAGTAGTTGTGGGTTAGGATAAAGTTAGTAAGGTGTATCAGGAATGAGGTAATAGGTTTGGAGTCTGAAGGATGTTGGGAAAAGTAGTGTTCAATAGTGGTAAGACTATGGGCATGAGGGATGTTGTTGTATGGGGAGGTGATGTCAACATTGATGTGTAGGAATTCAGGAGATAAAGGAGTGAGGATGGCAGAGAGTTGGTGAAGGAAATGGTTGGTATCTTTGATGAGAGAAGTTAGATTGTGGGCAGTTGGTTGGAGGTGTTGGTCAGTAAGGGTTGCTATTGAAAACTATCTTTCCCAATGTCCTTAAGACTCCAAACTCCCTACCTGATTTCTCATATACTTACTAACTTAATCCTAACCCACAACTACTACTCCTTTGAAAGGAAGGTATACAAACAAATCTGTGGCATGGCCATGCACACACTCATGGCACTGTGCTATGCCAACCTTTTTATGGACCATCTAGAGGAGGCCTTCCTAGCCTCCCAAAATGTCATGCCCCTAGTCCGGTTCAGGATCATTTACGATATCTTCTTGATCTGGACTCAGTGCTAAGATTCACTATGTTCGCTCCTTCACAACTTCAACACTTTCTCCTCAACCCGAAGTGCCACCTTCCTAGATATTGACTTCCTCCTCTCTGATGGCTCTGTCAGCACCTCTGTCCACATTAAACCCACTGACCACCAATGTTACCCACATTTCAACATCTATCATCCCTTTCACATCAAAAAAATACCTCCTATACAGCCTGGCTACCATGGGATGGCGTATCTTCAGTAACAAGAATGCTCTCGCTCAGTGTGCTGAGGGTCTCACCAAGTCCTTCACAGACAGGTGTTATCCCCCAGACCTAGTTTGCAAACAGATCTCCCATGCCATTTCCCCTCCAAGAATCAGCCACAAAAGAGAGTCCACTTTGTCACCCAGTACCATTCTGGACAGGAACAACTGAACCACATCCATTGCCAGGGCCTTGATTATCTATCATCATTCCCCGAAATGAGGGACATCTTACCTGAGATACTTCCCACCACTCCTAAAGTGGTGCTCCATCATCCACCCAACCTCCACAACATCCTAGTCCATTCTTGTGCCACTTTCAATCCCAAACCTTTACTATCTTGATCCTCCCCTCCACCACCAGCTTTTCTGAAGTGTGCAGATGACAGTTATCCTTACAATACATTCTGCACTCCCATAAGTTATCCTGGCCTCAACCCACAGTAACACACTGTCACCACATCCTCCACCAACAGCTTCCACCTACTCTGTCCTGTCATCTCCTCCCCATTTTCATCTCCTAGCCTCTTGTTTTCTGTCCTCTGCCAACGCACACACCCATCTTTCCCCCCTCCTCTCCTTTTCACTCCTTTTATGCCTCCTCTCTGCTCCACAATCTCCTGACATCATGCCTTTGGCATTCTGGTCCCTGCACACTCCACCAGACAGTGTTCCTCTGTCCCCTCAACCATATGCTACTATCACATCCTCTCCACTGCCCCCTCCAGATTTCTGCTGCCATCCCATTTGATAGTTGCTTTCTGGCCTGAGCTGGCTGAGTTGGTGGTCATGTGTGTGAGAGGTGCGCTTGCTTATGTGACTGAATGGTGTGTGTTTCTCTGTCTCTCTTTTGCTGATGAAGGCTGTGGTTGAAGCTTTGTGTAAGTGTCTTATAGTTGTGCTTGCCTGCAACTTAACATATCTTCTTTACCATAAAAAGCACTCTATCTTTTCCTACATTGCTGATATACCTACATAGATTTTCCACTGTTTCATTTTAAATTCTCTCAGTCTGTTTCATCATATTGGATTTTATCCAAGTACAGAAAGCATCAATATTGTTTGAAGTTATAAAGTGAACATTGAATTCTTCACAGATTCATCTGGTGTTTGTAAGTTTCCATGTCAGCTTCTAATTTAGGGTTAAAATAATTAGTTTTCTCAGCACCTATTTCAGCTTTGACAATCTGTCATCCAGCTTTTGATTGATTTATAGCATTTGAGATGTACCTACTGTTTTTTGCCATTTTTGTCTGTTTTAATACTCTGCCAAATAGTCTTTTGTATTTGTTTACATATATAACAAACTCTGCATCACAGTTGTTCCTTGCTTCATGTGCAGTTTCCTCTTTCTGATAGTGGAGATCCTGATTCCTCCAGTTATTCATGAGTTTGTTTCACTGTGTTTGCCACATGCTGTTATGAAGGGGAAACATTCATTTTGATACAAAAACATTGTACTCATAGTTTTTGTCCACTGAAGACTGGTTGCTAAATGACCAGGAAGTTTCATTTGGTTTCAGTACAAATATATTCACATTCCATTGGCTAAATTTCCTGACTAGTTTCACTGTATGTGTTTTATCTAAATGTGATAATGAGATAAAAAGGGCTGGATGGACAAATATCCCAGATTCTGACATGAACTTTTCTGTAATATCATAACTGATATTGCTCACAGTATTATCAAATTATCAGAAGATTGTGTTACTCTAGACTATGCACTAAAATTTAATGTTAGGTGATAACAAGTATTTCAGAGACATAGAAAATCTATGATCAGCTCTTATGTCTGTGTTGAAGTCATTACAAATGATGATCTTTCCATGCAACTTTTCTATCTGCAAGCTACTCAGTAAAGTTTCAGATTTATGAAGAAATGCACATGTAGCAAAATAGCCAGGGATACAATACATGCTAATAATTAATATTCCACTAAGAACCAAGCTTTAAGATAATTTTTTTAAATAATGTTTATTTGGTCTAATTGTACACTAATATAGACACAAATATACAAAAAAGAAATATACAGGACCTAATTAAAGTACAGCAAAATGTTGTGTTTACGCAACTTTGGGGCTATAAGAAGTCTTATTTTGCTCTCTTATGAAATGTTTGAAAACAGTTTGAATGCAGATGATTTTTTTTCATTTGTAAATTGTTGTACCTTTACATAACCTAAATCTTCTTCTTGTTTTGTTTTCCTCCTTTATTATTTTGTGGCCTACATGATCATAACATATTTCTTTTGGAAGAAAGCATTTGGTGGGATTTCCATAAGTGTATTTTCCTGTGTCCTGAGGGGTTGCAGTTTCTCTGTTTCCTTCATTCTCAGCTTCAGCATCTTCTGATTTCATTATGGTCATGCATAAGTATGAGTGAAATTCAAGTTGTGATGCATTTTCATTTACAAGATTGTATATTTTCCATGAATTCGCACTTACACTGTCTATAAAGTTGGTGAAGAGAGGCCACCACCATTTCTCACCTCTTATTTGAATTATGTAATTGGCAATAGCATTATCATGTAAATCAACACCACCCATATGTTGATTGTACTGAGCTATTATCCTGGGTTGGAGCAAAGAAATACTTTTCTTTTCTTTCCAACTGTACCTTTTTGCATTCACTAAAGGCTGTGTGGTGTCATTGTTGGTAACTACTGTCACAGTGGAACTGTCATTCCACTTTACCATCATGACTTCAGCTTTATTGTTAAAGAGAAAGTCAAACACACCCTTGCCTTTTTCCTTCATACTTGAGGTGGATTCCAAAGGGCACTTTACAGTGTGGTTCTCCCTATTAGTGCCAGTGGCAAAAACTCCCTTTTGTCTTAAAATAGAAAATAAAGAATAACAGGAAAAGAAATTATCAAAATATATACAATGACGAGACCAGTCTTCAACAACTGAAAGCAAATACGTAACTACTTGTCCACTCAAAGAAAATTCAGATGTTTCACATCCTGCCATATTCCCACCATAGGGAATGAATATGTGCAAGTAGCCATTTAAACTGCATAAACACCACAATTTGAAGCCAAATCTGACAGGTTTCCCTTTGGTGAAAATCTTCCAAGAATGTCTCCCAAAATAAGAGACCATTTCCTCGTCAATAGACAAATTATACGAAAATATTCCAAACTGAAGACATTTTACATTGATTATATCAAATATATGTATATATATATATGTTTGCAAATATGTAAATAATTGTACATTAAATTTTGTAACAACACACTGTATCTTCAAGCCATACAAAATATATATACAGGGTGTACAAATCCAGAAATACTTTCAATTATTTATTGTACAAGAACTAAACATTGTGCAGATATCATACATATTGCATTTTGAAGAGAAACCCTGAAATTCTTTTTTACAAACATTCGATATGCAAACCATGAGTGACCCAGCAGATGTCAATACGGTAATTGGGCTCTTGTCATACCTGTCCCAGCATGGCATCGTTGACCATGGCAGTTGCTTCCCGTATTCTCTCCCGGAGCTCTGCTACGTAACGTGGTAGAGGCGGTACATACACCAGATCCTTAATGTGTCCCCACAGAAAAAAGTCACATGGAGTGAGATCTGGTGATCGGGAAGGCCATTTCATGAAACAGCTGTCCCCTTCTGTAGCATGGCCGATCCATCGATGTGGCAGCTCCATGTTCAGGTACCCACAAACTTCACGATGAAAATGGGGTGGAGCCCCATCCTGTTGAAATATGAACGGAGAGTCCAATGGCATTTGAGGCATCAGCCATTGCTCCAACATGTCCAAGTAGAAATATCCAATCTTTGCTCTCGTCAAAGAAGAATGGCCTGTGCAATTTTTGATGTGACAAGGCACAAAAAACATTTACCTTTGAGGAATAACACTCAAATTCAATGCATTCGTGTGGATGCTTTTTACCCCAGATTCAACAATTATGCCTGTTCACTTTCCCATCAGTGTGAAAAATGGCTTTGTCACTAAAAGTTAAGCGATCAACAATGCCATTTCCATCCTCATTCAGTTGTTGCAGCTGTGAACAAAACTCAAAACGCTTGTCTTTGTCATCATCACTGAGCTTCTTCACTAGCTCCATTTTGAATGGTTTCATAGACAGCTTCTGTCGCAGGACTTTCCACACACTCATTGGAGCTATTTAGAGTTCACGGGATACATGACTCACTGATTTCTTTGGACTCCTTATGAATGTCTCTCATACATGCCCCACATTCACTTCACACACACTGAGACCACCGCTTCTCATTGACGAGCAAAAGCAACCCATCATAATGAATTTGTTGTGCCAGTTTTTCCTTGTTGGTGGCTTCTTACCATACTTGGTTCTAAACATCCATTGAACAGCTGTAGCATCCTTGTTTTTGTCAAACTCCAACACACAGAAAGCTTGCTCCGCCCCTGAACTCACCATGTTTGCGGCTAGCGCTGACTATCGGCAAATTACCAAACTATGCTGTGGCGGTATGCATGAAAAAAAAAAAAAAACTTTCAGGGTTTCTCTTCAAAATGACAAATGTATGATATCTGTACAATTTTTAGTTCTTGTGCAATAAATAATTGAAAAAATCAGACAAATAGATGTTTTGTTTGATTGACAAGAATTTGTTATGACTTGTGCAACTTCTTACAAGTGATAATCCTTTTGTCTTCATCTTTCGAACAGTACAATTTCATTGCAGGTAATATGTGATGTCCTGAAAGAATCATTATTCCTATAAATTGCTTCAGCAATGGAACAGTTATTTTAAATGAATGGTGATTATTATCTTGTGCATATTTATTTGTGTATTCAATAATTTTTGAAAACACTTCTGAGTCAAAGTAAAGTGAAAAAAATGTCATAAGGAAATAGATCCTCTACTCTACTCCTTATGTCTTCTGTCTTGGTTAGATCCTCTGTTATTGGTGAAGAAGTGTAAGGTGGTTGAACCTTTTTCCAGTTCGGAACATCTTCATTTCATTTTGCTACATTTACACCAATCCGTTTTCTTTTCGTAGCAAGTGCACTGGGTTTTGACCCTACAGCTGAATTCACTTTATGTTGCTCACTATGTGCATGTATTTCAAATGTACCAGCAATATCAGTTGCTTCCTCCTCTTCTACAAGATCTTCAGCAGTGTTTTCCTCATCTGTGATCTGATCAACATCTGGTGGAACATATGTGCAATTGATGCTGTATGCAACCTCAAGTTCTTCATCTTCATTCAGTATGGCCATAAGTGCCACAGTAGATAGCTTTTTTTTTTAAATATATAATCAGACATTCCTAAACAAGCAGAAATCCCCGTATGTACCATATGCATTCATTTACAACAGAGCTGTGGTAAATCATGATTCAATTCATAATACGCAAAAGTAAATAAAATTCAAAACTTCTGTAAACACACCGAAACTGCAACCAAACTGAATGAATATTTTTCAAACAAAGGCTAACAGTAATAAACTGTTTGTTCAACAATGGAATGCTGATATATTATTATGGTAGAATGAAGCAGTCATCTTTCACAAATATACTCGGCAGTCCCAAAGTTGCGTAAATGCAACATTATTGTAAATAGCAAAAAAAAGGTTCGAATTCTAACTGACATCTCTAAACAGTAATGTAGTATGATAGAAGTTTGAAAGAAGTTCACTCAATAAAATTCGTTTAAAAACCATTATGTGCTAATTAGGAAAGAAAATGAAAACTTTCACAATGAAACACAAATTTATCTGGAAGTTTGAAAATTCACAGTGGTCAACATTACAGTCAGTGATCTAGTTAAAGTACTGAAACTAATTTTTTCAGGTGTCTTATTAATGTTGCAATAAAGAAATTCGAAATTTGTGCAACTCATTTTATGTAAAGAAAAATACAAATCAAATGTTGCATTGATGCATATGGGATGTACCATTTTCCAAAATTTCAATGCACCATCTTTCAAATAATAGTTCCTTGTTGCAGCAATTAAAAGTTTGTCTTACATCAAAGCTTAGTGGCTGGTCTACTACAATTCATGAGCCTCCAAATCCATTTTTTCTACTATACTCAATGCTAAATTGTTACCTGAAGGTGAATTTATAATGTTTATATGTTCACTTTTAAAGCCAGCATTCATTTAAGCATATAACTTTTGAAGATTTTCGTTCTCCATAAATAGAATCACTTTGTTGTCTGTCCAATTCATATAGCTTGTTCATCATTCCTACTGGTAGGCCATCTATGTTATGGTGTATTATAAAGTTATTTTTAGGAACTAAATCAAACACAGAATCATTAAATTGGTCAACAGACCTAGTACCTGTATGGGTCTTTAATTCTAAATTGCAGCAATTCTAAATTAACATTAACATGAATTTCCATCTCCTTATTACATTTATTTTCAATGTTGTTTTCTTTGTGCATCATATCATTACCAAAAGCATCTAATCTGGACCAAAAGTTTGTGTCATTTCTTCTAACTTGTGCTCTAAGCACATTTTCACAAAATGTTCCTCTTGTTAAGTTTTTGATTTTCTTTAAATGCCACTACTACTTTAGTCCATTTTTAGGGTTCTGTACCTCTATCAGTAAAACCATAACACTTATAGAATCACTTTGTTGTCTGTCTGTCTGTCCAACTGCTTTTATTTATTTATTTGTTTATTTCATGTTCCGTAGATCCAGTTAGTGAGTCAATCACAAGGATATGGAACGTGTCAAATTGTACAGGTTTCAATTTAAACTTACATACAAGGGCAGTTCAATGCCAAATTGTACATAGATTAAGTAAGACATACTATAAATACAGTAATAGATACAATGTCAGCTAGATAACATAACAACCATTTAACAGAAAAAGGAGTTTCAAATAGAGATTAAAGATAAGAGCACAAAGTTAAATCAGATATTAGGCCTACAAGAGTAAATACAGGTACAGCCAATTTGTTGTTACAAAAAGTGTGCTAATGCTCAAATTCACAATAAAATCAATTGAACTACTTCTAGACACAATAAGTTTAGTGATGGTATACATTTTCTTTCAGATATTCATCCACAGTATAAAAGGATTTCTCTGTCAGGTAATCTTTGAGAACTTGTTTAAATTTTGGCAGTTCTGTATGAACACGTTTGATATGTAGTGGTAGAGCATTGAACAGCTTAATGCTGGAATAGTAAACTCCTTTTTGTACCAGAGTGAGACATTTCATTTCAAAATTTAGATTGTTTTTCTTTCTGGTGTTATAGCCATGGAATTTACTGTTGTCTTGGTAGATAGAATAATTTTGGCACACAAAGGTCAGCAAGGAAAAAATATACTGTGAGGCAGTTGTTAGGATACCTATCTTCCGAAACAAGTGCCTGCAAGAATGTCTTTGATGGACCCGACACATTATTTTGATTGTCTTTTTTTTGGTGAAAACTTTTTTGCAAGTGGTTGGTTCCCCCAGAATATGATAGCATATGACATCAATGAGTGGAAGTAGCCAAAGTAGGCAACCTTAATTGTGTCAACTTCAGCCACTGAAGAAATTACCCATAATGCAAATGTTGCCGAGCTAAGTTTTTTAAATAGATGAAGAATGTGAACTGGCCAATTACATTTGCTGTCTATGTAAGCACCCAGGAATTTTGTGTCTTCAACTTTCTGTATTGGTTGATCTCTACATTTTATGTTAATTTCATTGAGATTACTTTGTGATGTATGGAAACTCATATAATGAGTTTTATCTGCATTGAGTGAGATACCATTTGAGGAGAACCAATTTAAGATGTCATTAAAAACAGTATTTGTAGTTTGTTCAAGATCGTGATCTATCAAATCGTCAATTAGAATTGTGGTATCATCAGCAAACAGGGTAAATTTGCTGTTTGTCTCAGAACAAAGAGGAAGATCATTAATAAAGATGAGGAAAAGCAGTGGGCCCAAAATGGAGCCCTGAGGCACACCACGTGTTATCGTGCCCCGTTCAGATGAGGCAGGTTCTCCAGAAGAGCCATTTAGCATTACAGTCTGCTTCCAATCCTGTATATATGATTGTAGCCACAAGCCAACCTAAACCATACTATTCTGCCTTTCTCAAAAGAATTTGGTGGTTTACACAGTCAAAGGCTTTCGTAAGATCACAAAAAACACCCACTGGAGACATTTTTTTGTTAAGGCTTCCAAAACTTGGTTGCTGAAAGAAAATATTTCCTTTTCAGTACAAAGACCGGCACGAAAACCTAACTGATTTTTGCTTAAGATACTGTGGAAGTTGAGATGGTCTACAATCCTCCTGTGCATGAGTTTTTCAAGAATTTTCGAGAAGGAAGTTAATAGGGATATTGGGCGATAGTTTGTAACAATGCTTTTATCACCTTTTTTAAAGAGAGGAATAACTACAGCCAATTTTAGTCTGTCAGGGACAATCCCTTCTTGTAAGGATGTATTGTATATGTTGCATAAGACGGGACTAACAAATTTATAACAGTGTTTCAGTATTTTACTAGAAATATTGTCCACACCAGCAGAATTTTTATTTTTTAATGATCTAATTACTCTTATGACTTCACTTACAGTAACTGGAGGTAAAGATAACTGTGGGATTCTGTTGCTAATAGCTTTCTGTGGGAGGGACAATGATTCTTCCATAGAACCATTACAGCCTGTCTTCTCTGCTGCTCTCAAAAAGTGGTTATTAAATATTTCTGCAACCAACTCAGGTTTCTTTATGATACTGTCCCCTGTTTTAATCTCTACCTGAGACATGTTCCCTGTTGTCCTGCCAGTTTCCCTCTTTATTACATTCCGTATAGTTTTAATTTTATTTTCTGAGCTTTCAATTTCTGATTTTATGCACGTACTTTTAGATTTATTTATAACCTTCTTGAGAATGCTACAGTATAGTTTGTAGTGTTGTCATTTCTTTGGATCATTACAAGTCCTGAGAGAGCTGTATAACATTCTCTTTGTTCTACAAGATGTTATTATCCCTGTAGTGATCCAAGACTTCTTGGCATTGCCTATATGACTATTTCTAACTACTTTTTTCGGGAAAGATGGACTCAAATACAGACATGAATTCATTTAAAAATGAATTGTACTTTTTGTTTACATCTGTTTCCCTATAAACTGGGCTCCAGTCTATCTCTTTTAGGCTGTCATTGAATTTTTTAAGGCCCTGTTCATTTATTATCCTAGAAGATTTCCAAGAATACATGGAACTGTTGCACACACTGATGTAATTGAGCCTAAGCAATTGACCACCATTTACTCAGGAACACGTTGATGTACCAAGTTGAAATTTATGTCACATACTAGTGTTTAAAGCCCCTCAGTGGTGTAAAAAATTTAAGCTTCTATGCCAGTGCAATCAAAAATACAGCTTTTTATGTCACATGTTTCGATACTCGCAAAGTCTCTCATCAAAATTGTTAAGGCTTTCGTGGCCACTTGTTGACAAACTGCCTATTGGCTTCTGTCTCACGTTCTTCGGCCAGCATTCATCTAATGATTTTTCTGACGTTTCGCCAGCACAAGTGGCTAGCATTGTCAAAGCTTCAACCTCCATTGCCGGTGGTGAACTGGAGCCGAGCTCGCGGCTGCAGACTATATGTACCTGGCGCACCAACGTCCGAGGGCATCTCTGCGGTCATTTCCAGTGCGGTTCTCCTCTTGCTACCTGCGACAGTTGTTCGATGCAGTATGGGAAGCCAGGATCAATTTACCTTAAGGCTTTCCTCTTTCTTGTTCAAACTGTTCACATGTTTTTGTATTTCTACAGATTCTCTGAACAAGCGCATGTGATAGTGCTTCTCTACAGCCAGAACTTCCATGTCAGCGAATTTTATTACGTGGTCGGTCTCATTCAGTGCGTGCTCTGCCATGGCCAATTTCTCCACCTGCCCCAACCTGCAATGTCGCTTATGCTCTTTGATCCTGGTGTTAATGGATCATCCAGTCATTCCGACATAAACTTTTCTGCATGTGCATGGTATATGGTGTATTCCCGACATTGCAAGTGGGTCTCTTTTCTCCTTTGCCTATCTAAGACACTCTTTGATCTTCCTTGTCGGTTTGAAAATCGTCTTTACGCCATGTTTGTGCAATATATGGCCGGCCGTAAGACAGTTAAGCTTCTACATCAATGCAATCAAAAGCTATGACAGTTTGTCACATATTGTGATTTCTTGCCAGTATTGATATAGATGACGGACAAAATCATTGAAATTTTCAATCCACAGGATGGATGAATTATTGAATACACATAATTAAATTTGTACATAGCCTTCAGTGTGAGAGTCTTATTCACACTTACTGGTACCCAGATTTTTTAAATTCAAACATAGCTCTAAGCTACCAATTTCATTTTTAAATTCATTTCAAGGTCCCTGTTAGTATTTTAAATTACTTTCTATTTTCTCTTATCTGTAATGTCAGTTTATGGACATTTTGGTAAACTTCAACAAAGATCCATTGTCACTAACATCACAGATTTCCTCCTTTGCATAATATCGACTGTCTGTTTCCTGTTTGTTTGTGTCCATTATTTCTATATTATGTTCTTCACTCCCATATTCTGCAGATTATGTCCTTGATATATCAGCACTGATTTGACTAACACTTACTTCATTTTAAATGGTTGATTGTTCTGATTTTACCCTACTAGTATCATCAAATTTACTTTTACTTACTACCTCTACTTCCTCACCTCTTGCTCACAATTCTCAAACACTCTGTCATTGCAAGGTTCACGTTTAATTTCTACTGCTTTTCCTGCTACATTTAACATACTGCCTTCCATTGCTTTTCACTCATTTCAAAAAGGTAATAAACAACAACTGAAAATAAAAGCACTTTACCTTATGTTTCTGTCATTCATGCTGCCGCATCCGCTCACAGTGCTATACAGAAACTTAATCTGGCTCCTCATTGGTTGATACATTGTCTAATATGGCATTAATCTTCTTCATCCTCTTATTGTTCAGTATTGGCTGTAAAAGATTACAGCCATTTCCTTAATTTTCCATTGGTAGATTCTCAATAGGACACCATCACTGCTATGTTGTCTGGGCAGTGTCATAATTAATTCTGATTCCTTGCATCACTCTGCATAGTTCCCAGTTTTGCAAATAAGCATAGTCACTACACTTAAATATCTTCTCATGACTTTGTAGTTCGATATTACACTGTCACTGTCAGTACGCAGCCACTGTTCACTACTAGGCGATTCCACTTTTGTCAGTTTAAGTTCTTGTTATTAGTACCAAGGTGGAATCACTAACATCACATAATTCCTCTTTTGCATAATATATACTGTTTCTTCACTGGGTTGCTGTTTGATGTTCTTCAATGGCATACATAGAGAAATAACTTTTTACAGTACATTTTCAACTTTTTGTGGCGTAATGAATAGCCCATTAAATTTTAGGCATGCAGCCATGCAAATAAAATTTCTTTCGCTGATATTTTGGCCTGGTATTATCCGGCCACCATCAGAGTAGGTAGCAAGACTGATAAAAAGCTGCTAAGTGGAGCCTTGCATGCTCCACAGCAGCAGTTCACACCTGCCAGTTCATATGCTGGTCGGCAGGAAATAGATACGCTTACACTCGCACCATTGGTAGCAAAGGCATACAGACATTCGATTTGCTTATCGATGTACTCGTATATTCGGCGGCAGTGACACCATGATGACTTCTCTGTAGTTTAATTACCCCAAGAGCTGGGTTCCGTGCTCTGTCCAAATTAAAACCATTATCTCTATTTATTAAATTATTAGCTATCTAATCTCTGTAGCTTCCTTGAAGACAGAATCCCAAAAGAAGAGGTAGATGTTAGAATCTTCACATCACTGTAGTTCATGGAATGCCCTGTATCACTACAATGTCTGGCCACAGCTGACTTGTCTGGCTATGATTAACATGTGTATCGTTGATGTTCCACACATCTCTCATGAATAGTGCATGTTGTTTGACCTATATATGACTTCTCACAATTTCTGCAAGGAATCTGATACACAACCACCTTACAAAGCAATAAAACCTCCTTTGCAGAGCCGAGTAAAGCTGTAATCTTCATGGGAGGCCGGAAGATCAGCTTAACACAGTGTTTCTCGAGAATAAGGTCTATCTTTGAGGAAAGAGCACCCACATAGGGCACAAATGCACTTGATCTGAAGTAATTACTATCTTCTTCCCCATCACACACCTGCATTGAAATATGCTCACTATTTTTATATACTGTATTTAGCAATATTTCGTGACAGTACCCTTTCCGTGAAATGTTTACAAGACGATATTTGTCTTGGCTTCAGTTGTCTAGTGGAAGTATGATTCCACAATGCAGTTTCGTCGGTTGCAGAAATGACCTGGTTCAATGCGTTTGCCTCATTTTTGGTGCTTCATATACCATTTCTTCAAATGTTGTTTCTTTTTAAAGTTTATATAAAAAAAGTAGTAACATAATTCATTTTTTCCTGTTCACTAGCAAATATTTATAACGGCGACCTGCACATTGTTCTACCATCAACACACACCAAGAGTTCACTGCCGACTGACTACAGTAATACTGTAATAAACATTGCTGTACAAAGTGAGTCACTGAGCTTCACTGATGTGAATACAACAAAACTGTTACCATGTCCATAATTGTAAACATATTTTCAATGAGATGACAAACTGATGACAGCAGTACGCAGTGTGTCGATAGATGTTAACTAAGTGTAAATCTGACACATCGAGTGAGGTGGTGCAGTGGTTAGCACACTGGACTTGCATTCAGGACGACGATGGTTCAATCCCACATCCGGGTATCCTGATTTAGGTTTTCTGTGATTTCCCTAAATCCCTCAAGGCAAATGAAGGGATGGTTCCTTTGAAAGGGCATGGCTGACTTCCTTCCCCGTCCTTCCCTAATCCGATGAGACCGATGACCTTGCTGTCTGGTCTCCTCCCCCAAAACAACCCAACCTAAATCTGACACAGAAAAAGTATACATAGATCTAATCATATCAGATGTTAGCTGCAAACTTCAATGGAGATGTGACGCTCTGCTCTTGAGGTGCTTACTGAAGATTTTTGGATTGGAAGAGGTATTTACAAACTGGCACAATTCTATTCTGTGATCCTGACAATTAGATTATAGCTTGTAAAACTGCAGAGTGAAAATTTAATAATGTAGATGATCTTCCAGCTCCACTAATGATTTGGTTTAAGTAAAAGATAGCTGGAAAGTTATAAAGTTCACTATACTATTTGGTTGGCATACAGTATGTTCTGCAATGGATTACCTATTTGCGAGTAAAGTTGCCATGTTTTAAATTATGTTGATTTAGTCAATTCTTTAATTGCATTCTTAGTCATGTAATGAAGGATGGCGTATAGTTTATAAAAATTAGGGCAAGGAAATTGTAAATTTAAATCCTGGAATTTTACAGGTATACTGGCTCGAATGGCAGTTGTAGTTCTGGGTCTGTGTGAACTTTAATTTCAGATGTCGTAGCTTCCAAGTTAAATAGTTTTTGTAAAACTGAAGCATGTTACTGGAAAGAGTAAAATGCTGGACTTTTTTAAGTGATACAATACTCAAGGCTACTGATAAGCTCTTGCTATTTTTGCCATTACACACTGTAGTGATAATTTTAATTGTTCATTATTCTTCATTAACATTGTTTCCAACAAAACTAACTATACTGCTGTAAACAGTGGATTGAAAACTGCTACCTGAATAATAAATTAATGGGAAATGTTGCCTGTATAACCTACTGGGAACTTTGTATCTAGCATACACACAGCACGTTTGATTAGACACAGTTGAAACAGAGAGTAAAAGAAATTAATTACTGACTAGGGGTAGATTAATAGCAGTTTGAATAGTTAACACTTGTTACATTTAGTTATGCCTAGTGTAGAAACCAGTGGGAAGAGGTAAGTGCTTGCTATGTCTCTTAACAAGTGAACTGTGCACAGCTGACAAATGACAAACATGTTACAGGTTCAGCCACTGAGCTATTGAGGAACACCAACAGTCCGAACATCACCTTGCAGCAACCAGTAACATAGTGAGCATAGCTGCTGCCTTTAAAACAGCTTTGAGGTATGATGTTAAAATGAAATGCATTGATAAGGTCTAAAAGCTTGAAATACCAGTACCTTATCTTTAAAATGATATACAGATTAGGGTTTCCACGACCTGCTGTCCATGCCCATCCATCAGTATCTTGATTTATTTGAAGCACCCCAGCCTATATGCTGCCATGTGAGAATGTCTGGGAGAAGAAACAAACCAAGCAAAATTAGTCATCCCCCAAAATTAATATGTTAACACTTTTGCAATACCAGTATTATTATTTTATTTCACTACATTATCCTGATAACAGAGGTCTATGTATGGTAATAATACAACAAATGTCTGATCCAGTACTCTACATAAACACCAGTCATGTCATTTTTTGTTACCAACAAAGGGATTAATAGAAAGTTAGAAGGAGACTGTGATTCCACCCATTCTCATACTACCTCATCTCTCTATTGCTACCTTATTTATAAACACAATGTCCAATTTTGTAAATTGCAAACATGTAAAAGTTCCCTCAGAAAAACTAAATGTAAATAATTCTTAAATTACAACCTTTAAAAGATTATTGAAAAGAGAGGAATTGAAAGAATGCCTATTCTGACTGCTGTCATACCAAGTTGTAATAAATCACTGGTTAAAATATTCTTGCATACATAATTTTCACATTATATGTAGCAATGTATCACTGATATATATATATATATATATATATATATATATATATATATATATATATATATATATATATATATATATATATATAAACAAAGATGATGTGACTTACCAAATAAAAGTGCTGGCAGGTCGATAGACACACAAACATACACACAAAATTCAAGCTTTCGCAACCAGCGGTCGCTTTGTCAGGAAAGAGGGAAGGAGAGGGAAAGACGACGATGTGGGTTTTAAGGGAGAGGGTAAGGAGTCATTCCAATCCCGGGAGCGGAAAGACTTACCTTAGGGGGAAAAAAGGACAGGTATACACTCGCACACACACACATATCCATCCGCACATACACAGACACAAGCAGACATTTGTAAAGGCAAAGAGTTTGGGCAGAGATGTCAGTCGAGGCGGAAGTACAGAAGCAAAGATGTTGTTGAAAGACAGGTGAGATATGAGCGGCAGCAAATTGAAATTAGAAATTAGTGGAGATTGAGGCCTGGCAGATAAACAGAAGGGAGGATATGCTGAAGGGCAAGTTCCCATCTCCGGAGTTCTAACAGGTTGGTGTTAGTGGGAAGTATCCAGATAACCCGGACGGTGTAACACTGTGCCAAGATGTGCTGGCCGTGCACCAAGGCATGTTTAGCCACAGGGTGATCCTCATTATCAACAAACACTGTCTGCCTGTGTCCATTCATGTGAATGGACAGTTTGTTGCTGGTCATTACCCACATAGAAAGCTTCACAGTGTAGGCAGGTCAGTTGGTAAATCACGTGGGTGCTTTCACACGTGGCTCTGCCTTTGATCGTGTACACCTTCCGGGTTACAGGACTGGACTAGGTGGTGGTGGGAGGGTGCATGGGACAGGTTTTACACCGGGGGCAGTTACAAGGGTAGGAGCCAGAGGGTAGGGAAGATGGTTTGGGGATTTCATAGGGATGAACTAAGAGGTTGCGAAGGTTAGGTGGACGGCGGAAAGACACTCTTGGTGGAGTGGGGAGGATTTCATGAAGGATGGATCTCATTTCAGGGCAGGATTTGAGGAAGTCGTATCCCTGCTGGAGAGCCACATTCAGAGTCTGATCCAGTCCCGGAAAGTCTTTCCCTCTCCTTCCCTCTTTCCTGACGAAGCAACCGTTGGTTGCGAAAGCTTGAATTTTGTGTGTATGTTTGTGTTTGTTTGTGTGTCTATCGACCTGTCAGCACTTTCATTTGGTAAGTCACATCATCTTTGTTTTTAGATATATTTTTCCCACGTGGAATGTTTCCCATTGTACATAAATAACTACGTCAATAACATGTAAAATGTTTGAAGTTTAACAAATGCTATTCAAATCTATTTGAGAGTTGGTAAGAGGCATATGTTCACATTGTTGACATGTGTTACCATACAGACAATAACATTTTACATTTAACATTATTATTTATTTTCCATTAAATGATAAAATGAGAATTAGTGTATTATTGATTTAGGTCAGTTGTAACTGTTCTCAAAAATATGTAGAAACTAAATGAATGTAAAAATTATACTGAAAAAGTAATTTAAAAATTTAGAAATTGTAAGACTACAATACAAATTATAGAAACTTATAAATGCAGACAACAGTATATGAAAGTACAGCATGTTTCAAAATGATTTATCCTGAAGCAGCCTACACATCAGCCACCATGTGCTAATGTGAGGTTCAGTGTTGTGTAGAATACAGAACAATGCAGTGGTCTGAGCAAGTGAATCACAGTTGCCTGAGCAGTTCCACACCCAACTGCCAAGGTTGCTATGTTTTTATACTCTTATATGTTTTATATGCTTTCTGTTTGTTTGTTTTTGTGAGATTTGTTGGTAGTGTGAGCTCCATGCCAACATTTTGTTTCCTAGTGTTATCGAGCTATAGCCTGTAATCAGTCCCTATTTATGACAAGGATTAGAGTTTGAATTATGGCATTTCTGTCTTCTACATTTATAAGAGTGATGTCAGGCACACATTCCTAATAAAGTTACAGAGATTCAGTACAAGTGTTGTTCACTTAGTCATTAAAAATAGCAGAGCTGAACCAGACTAGTGGTGACCCCAACATGATCAGTGGAATCTCAGTCAAATCATGAAATGGCCAAAGAACCAACAGTATTGAGAATAGCAGTCTGCCTGCCACTGTTCTGGCCAGATAATCCTGCAAGCAGAAGCGGGTTTTTGTTGTGCAGGGATAACAGCCAACATGACTAAGTTTGTATTCATATTAAGTCAGCTTGCCCACCAATTCACCACTGAGGTGCAACACATAATTAGGATGTGACTAGAAATGGACTCGTACACAAAGCTCAAGTCAGAACTGATATAAGGACTGTCTGCATCCCTAAAGACTTGCATGTGGGAAGTTCTTACTCAAGAAGAGATGGACAGTATACAGCCATCCCAGAACCTGTAATACCTGCACAATAAGGTTGACACAGGTGGTGTACCAGCTAATGTGTTGCACACACTAAGGAGCAGTCATTTGCCACTGCAGATAAAAGCCACATTTGCCTCGCAGACTGATGTGCTGTACATTGTGGTACAGCTGCCCCATCAAATACAAGATGCAATTGCATCCATTCATGTCAGCACAGTCATAGCTCAGGAAACAGTGCAGCCATTGCAGCAACAGTAGTGTGGGCTGACCACAACTTTCTCACAGCTAAGGTCAAACTGTTGTGCACCCAGGTCAGCATGCTGTTGTTGCGAGACAGTACTAGCAAATGCAGAGGTCAATACTGACAATGTTCAATGAGTAGATCTTCTGGTGGTGCAACAAATATGCAAGGTGATGCACAGGGTTACTGGTACCACTGCCGGAGTGTTCATCACTATGCTCTCACCCAAATGCAAATGGTGGTCTGTAGTAGATGCAGCTGATTGCCAGACATCCTCCAAGCATGTGTTTGTCACCAACAAATGTTCTGACATGAAATTCTTAATTGATGCTGAGTGAGACCTAAGCATCCTGCCTCAAACATCCATGCATCATTGCCAGCCGTCAACTGTCTTCTGTTTGATGGACACTGAAAACTCCTCAGTCATGGTGTACAGTGCTCTGCAGATGGAGCTCAACCTTGAACCTCACCACCCCTATGCTTGGGACTTCACCAGCACAGATGTCACTGAGGCAACTGTCGGAGAAGACCTCCTGGTGCACTATTGACTACTTCTGGATGTCATGAATGATCCCTTGGTGGACAGCAGCCCTGGCTTTGCAGTTGCCAGTTCCCACCACAGTGCAGCAATTCACATTGCCAAATTAATGCAGCCTTCTGGTGGTAAGTATGCAGAGTTGTTGAGCAACTAACCAAATTTGACCAGCCTACCTGTCCTAAGTGCATATCACATGACACGGTACACCACATAAAGACAACAGATGGACTGCTTATAGCATATCAGTCAAGATGGTTGGCCCCAGACCGCTTAGCAATAGCAAAGGCCAAATTTGGTTCTGTGATACATGAAGGCATAATACAGTCATCTAAAAGCCCCTTGTCCACAGTGTTACAGTTGGTGCCAAAGAAATGGGGAGCCTGGTGCCTATGTGGTGACTATCACACACTTAACTCATGAATGGTTTCTGACAGATACTCTGTACCACTTTTGAGGGATTATAATTATGCACTATATGATGTCACTGTATTCAGTGTCCTGGACTGTGCAAAGGCATACAATCAGATGCTGGCACCCACTCAAGACATACCCAAGACTGCCATAATCATGTCTTTTGGTTTATACAAGAGCGTGTTTATGACATTCGGCTTATGCAAAATGGCTCAAACGTGGGAGAGATTTATAGATACAATCCTTCAGGTACTATCATTCTACTTTGCATACCTTGATTATGTCCTGGTGTTCCCCACCAGTTTGGAACATCATCATTAGCATCTGCATGAGGTATTCAGACAACTAGAACAATACTGAGGTATACTGAATGTAGTCAAGTGTGTTTTTGGGCAGCCAGAAGTGACTTTTCTTGGTCATAAGATCTCACTTGTGGACCCTCTTCCTCTGACTGAGAATGTAGAAGCAATACTACAGCTATGCAGCCAACTAGAGTCAAGGAGTTACATTTCTTGGGTGTACTTAATTCCTATATGTGACACCTTCCCCATACAGCAGAGTTACAGGAACCTTTTGTGCACTGGACAGATAATACATGCACCACATTCAGAGCTGCAAAGAAGAGCATGGTTGAAGCAATGCTTTTAGCACACCCTAAGCTTGATGCACCACACTCTATTATCATGTATGTGAGCCAGACAGGCACTGGTGCAGCATTCCTACAGCAAGTAGGTAACTTCCACAAACTGTTGCCTCCACAAAGGAAATGGAGTACATATAACCTTGAGCTCCTGGCTGTGTTCCAGGCAATTATATATTTTCATCCACAAGTTGAAGTGCAAGTCTTTATAATTTATATGGACCACAAGCGGTTGACATTTGCATTCAAGTGGATTCACAAGGCAAGTAATCACTTTCTGTGAGTTGTGTCGTCCTACCTTTCACCTAGTGTCTCAGTATTTCATATGGCCAGGCATGCAGAAAGACTGTCAGGAATGGGTCAGGTCTTATCTAAAGTGTCAACACTGCAAGATTACCTACCATGTCCAAGCCCCAATTGGCAACTTCCCAGATACCACTACTCGCTTCGCTCTTGTACATTTGGATGTTATTGGACTGCTTCCCCACTGAACGGGCAGAAGTACTTATTAAGTACCCATTGGCCTGAAGCAGTACCGTTTTATAATATCACAGCTGAAACATTAACTTCCACATTAGCTTTGACATGGTCAGAGGGACACGGATGTCCACTGCATATCACCATGTACCACAAATGTCAGTTTGAATCTGTTCACTCATCTAGCCAAGTTTTATGGCTATACCCACCATAAGACCACTAGCTACCACCTCACAAGCAGTGGGACAGTAAAACACTGGCTCTGTTTTTTGAAGGCAGTGCTGACGTGCCATGAAAAGAACTGGTCATTGGCACTACCAGTGACATTACTCAACTTGTGAACAACATTCAAGTCTGACATCGGTTCATCAGAGGCAGAACCGGTTTATGGTGAGACATTATGCCTAACTGGTGATTTTGTTGACACAAATGCAAGATCAGCCACATTTTTTGCATCACTTGAGGGAGCACAGTTCCAGGATCCATCCACTGAAAGCTTCATGGCATGACACACTGCCCTAGGTCTTGAACTTTGTACATGTTATCCTCTGCAAGGAAGGCATTAAGCTACCACTGCAAGCCCCATATTCTGGCCCATATAAAGTTCCCCAATGACATACACAAACGTATTCCGTCAAATAGCTCTGAGCACTATGGGACTTAACTACTGAGGTCCTCAGTCAAACATATGTCCTCCAAGACACTCCATCAACAGTATCTCAACACAGGCATCTACCCACCTCAGTTTGGTACACTATATTAAAAGTGCCACTACAGCAGCATCCAACTCCTAATGTAGTTCCTCCTCTCATGTGGATGTGGTTTGAGTGCCAGGTGGACTTCTGGGCATGATTCCATGATGCCGATGCTCCACTTCCAACAGGGGGGCTGATGTAGCAGCATAAACATCAGCCGCCAAGCACTAACGCAAAGTCTAAGTGTTGGGTAGTGTATGGTGCAGTGCAGTGTTCTTAGCAAGTGAATCACAGCTGTCTGAGTAGTTCTACACCCAAACACAAGGGGCAGTGTGTGTTTTATGTTTTTAGTTGTATATGTTTTCTATGCATTCTGTTTATTTTTTGTTTTCATGAATTTTGTATGTAAAATATGCTCCTTGCCAACATTCTGTTACCTGGTGTCACCAAGTTGTAGCCTGTAGTTAATTCCTTTTATTTGACAATGATTAGAGTTTGAATTACAGTATTTCTATCCTCTCCACTCATAAGAGAGACATCAGACTTACATTCCTCATAAAGCTACAGAGAGTCAGTAGAAGTGTTGCTCACTTAATCACTACAAACATGTCAAGTGAAAGTTGGTTATCCAAACAATAGAGTTGAAACCAGCAGTCCAATGTCACAAGGCTTATATTCCACATAAATGAAGATAGCAACCTGGCATAACTTCCAACTTACACAAAGCACTGCAAGATTTTATTTGCAGAACAAACATCCAATTTTACAAAGGTATATGCACTACGTACATGCACATACAACACGCTGGGTACTTTTTAAAATTGTGATTAAGATCAGAGTATTTATTTAACTTTCAGAAATGCTCAGTGTCACCCCCACCAGAGATAAAACAAACATCCAGATGATAGTCAGATTGCTGCCATACTTTTTAATTTATGCCTGAGTTTGCTACATTCAGTGGTGTTGCTATGTGGCATCACGGCACACCAAGAGTTGTTGAGAGGGCATACGCAAACAGCATCTTCCACACAAAAAAAAAGTGTATCCTATGATCAGCTGACCTGATAGGCCAGTGATGCAATATAAGATCTGTAAATCATTATGGCCAGTTAATTATTAAGATAGCTCATTGTTAAAATATGATTTTACCCCCTGGAGATCTTTGTAATTTAGGCAGGGACAACACATGTGTTTTACTTTGCAGAGGATCATTACCAGTGCTCCACAATTTTCTAGGAAGATTTTGCTGTGTATCACTTGTGAGACTTCTTGTTCTTCTGTTGCGGTTCTATAATTATTTGTACCTATACCAGAGAGGAAGAAATTTGACTTTTCTTATACTGAAATATCTGTATCTGCAATGCAGACTATTAGGTGCATTAACAAAAACTTATAAGCATTGTCAAACCTCCAAAATAACTTATGGGTGGGGACTTCAGCTGATGATATATCTATGAGAGAAAGGACCACCACAGGTGTATCTTGAAAATGTCTTTATTCTATCACACAATTAGTTTTGGTGGTACATTACCACCATCCCCAGGCCCCAACACTGCCAAAAGAATATTTGATTTTCTTGGCATATTTACTGTGGGATCCTTGTTACTAGCACACATGGTCTAGCTTTCATCAGGAATCTCTATTTGACACTGTGTTCTCTCCACTGGAGACAACATGGTGTCAACTATAGACTCCTGATGATAGCTACCCTATGTGTGCCGATGGCTTTCATCCAGTGTTAGAAGGGCCCAGCAGATGCAATTGGGAAAGAATCAGAGCTCATCCAAGTCAGGAAGAAAAAGTTCAACACTGTCATTCCCTGTATTTTACCAACTTCCATTTCCTTTTCTGTTACCAAATGTCATATAAAACTTGGCTGTTACATTGAACATCAATATTTTATCCTTTGTAAATGTTTTCAATTCTTTCTTATGTTCTATACCATTGATACAGGGTGGGACAAATAAAAGTGTCCCAGATGAGTGGAAACAATTGTAAGTGAATGTGACATGCACTACATGTGCCTTTTGGTCCACACTGGTTCAGAACACAGTGCGGGCTATCTCAGTATGAGTAGAGCAGTGCAAAGGAGATGAAGGTACTCACAGTGGAGCAGGGTGTGTTTGTTGTGAAAAGTTACATGATAAGAAAGTCGTGGAAACACTGTGGGCAGTTGTTTGCTGAAAAGTTTAATGGTTTGAAAGTGACAGCAAAGAGTGCCCTGCAACACTTAGTCTGGAAATGGTATCAGATAGGATCTCTTTTGAACAAGTCAAAAAACATTCTGAAACATACCCACATCCCAGAGAATGTGACTACATTTCACCATCAAATGCTTCAGAGTCCTACTAAATCAATCCGATATCTGTCACAAGAGACTAGAATATCATGTTGATAATGTGGACAAATACTTCATCTGGACCTGTACATGCATCCATACTGAGTGTCTGTTGTTCATGCATTAAAACCAAAAGATGCTCTTCAGCACCTCCTGTTTTGCAAGAGGCTGTTCACTGAGATAACAATGAATGGCTTGGATATGGATCTGTTCTTTGTCTGATGAAGCCTTGTTTCACGTGAGTGATTATGTCAACTCACAGAGTTACAGATTCTGGGCAGTGGAGAAGCTGCATAACTTTCACAAAACACGACTGCATGATGGGGAGGTTGAGGTTTGGTTTGCAGTGTCTGCACACCACATTATTGGTCCCACCTTCTTTCATCAGACGCTGACTTCAGCACCTTCCATTGCCAACATTTTGAAATCATTTGTGGCAGCATTAACACAGGAGGAAAGACCTACAGTTAATTCCAACAGGATGAAGCAACTGCCTAGCTGGGCACCCAAGTCACATAATCTGTCAATGTGTGATTACTTTCTCTGGGGAGCCTCCAAGTCTAAGGTGTAATTCTCATAGTCTTCAAGAACTGCAGCATAACATTTCAAATCTTATGGAGTATCAAGTGAAATTAGTGAATGGACTGAAGACTTTTTGCTAGGAAGGAAGCAACATGTTACCTTGGGTGGAGAGTCATTGTCAGATGTAGAAATAACTTCTGGTGTGTTAGGACTGTTGCTGTTCATCTTGTATATTATTAACCTTGCAGACATTTTAAAAGTAAAATTAGGCTTTTTGCAGATTATGCAGTTATCTATAATGAAGTACTATCTGGAAGAAGCTGCATAAATATTCAATCAGATCTTCATAAGATTTCAAAGTGGTGCAGATATTGGCAACTTCCTTTAAATGTTCATAAATGTAAAATTTTGCTCTTCACAGAATGAAAAAATATAGTATTAATATCAGTGTGTCACTGTTGGATTCAGTCAACTCATACAAATACCTGGGTACAACACTTTATAGGGATACAAAATGGAATGATCACATAGGTTCAGTCATGGGTAAAGCAAATGGCAGACTTTGGTTAATTGGTAGAATGCTGGAGAAGTGCAATCAGTTTACAAAGATGATTGCTAACAAATCACTTGTACAACTGGTTCTAGAATATTGCTCAAGTATGTGGGACCCCCCAGATTGGATTAACAGGGGATATTGAATGTATACAGAGAAGGGCAGCATGAATGGTGACAGGTTTGTTTAATCCATGGGAGAGTATCACAGGTGTATTGAAGGACCTGAATGTAAAGACTTTTGAACATAGATGTAAACTATCCCAAGAAAGTCTATCAAGCAAGTTTCAAGAACAGGCTTCAAATGAACGTACTATAACCACCTACATATTGCCAACATAGGGATTGTAAAGATAAGATTACAAAAATTACTGCACACACAGAGGTATTCAAACAATCATTCTTCCCACACTCCATACATGAATGGAACAGGAAGAAACCCTAATAACTGGTACAATAGGACATATCCTCTGCCATGCACCTTATGGTTGCTTGCAGAGTATAGATGTGATGTAGATGTAGGTGAAGTGCTGAATGCAATAAGTAGGTGATGGTATTGGTCATTAGTCTAAACACAGGTGGCAAGTGTATACAGCAAGTTCTCAGCACTGTAGCATATTTGAACACACTGAAGTTGACCATTAAGATTTTATTAACAGAGAATGACGATTGCAACAATTCCAGCATTCTAACTTCAATCTGCCTTCACCAACTTGCTGACCAGAGCCCAAAAGTGCCAAGACATGAATGGTGGTCACTTTCAACATCTACTATAGTCAAGTTAGTACAGTATTTCCTTTCCTCTGGTTTTGTTCTTTGAACCCTAAACTCTGTTCTGCAGGCCATTTTTATTTGCCCCCACCCTCTACTAACACCTCTGTACAAAGATTGTAACTTTGCAAAAATCTTATTTCTTGCTTTACAACTATTTTCCAAAGACTTTCCATCTGCAACTAAATTAATATCAACTGAAATCTCATGCTTTGAATGTACTGTAAGGAAAATAGTCTCAGCACTGAATACTAAATACAAAAGGAAATTGTTATCTTCCATCTCCATGTCCATAGTGAATTCACAAAATGTTACACATTGCAGTTTATCAGCAGTGTGGAGCATCCTTGTATGGTTTGAAATCCAAACATTGCCACATACCAGACATAAACATGAGAATTGTAAACTCTTTTACTTACTCATGGAGAATCATATAATATTAAACTATAAATACTGCAAAATTTAAACACAGCCTTAATTGAATCACTGGTCATCAAGTTTTTTATGATAACAAACTTGTTAAGGTTCTTCCAGGTAGCTATAGCAGATGATACGGTAAATATAACAGACACTAATTTAAATATGGTGCCTGGGAGTTTAAGCTGGAAGTATTACAATGGGTATTGTCAGTTACCTGTTACAAAGTGACTTGTGATTAAAAGTAGTTGCATGTAGGCTTAGTTATGAGCTCCATGGATCATTGTTTAGTATCTCCATCAGTAGTCATCACACTGGAGGCAGATGAGCTGGATTTGGTAATGCAGTGGGGTAGTGTGGAAACCTGCTATGGAAGTTGAATAAGACGCAGACCAGCTGGTGAAAGTGGGTCAGTGTTTATTCAGAGTTCAGCCACCATGGATTTCAACTATCACGTGCCATGTGTTGTGCTAACTGCTTAACCATTAGCCACCCATGCCAGCTGTGAGTTGAGTGCTTCCCATGCTCGTCTCTCCATGAGTTAAGACTCTTCCCATAGATCCTCAACTATCATTAAGCCACTGTTGTGTGATGATGAAGGAAGCTCTTATGTTGTGATACCCTTATATTTTCTTTCCCCTTTTCCTAGTGTTCACTTGCACCACCAAGGACCAGCATTCTGCAATGCTGGCAAGAATAGTTATGCCTACAGAAGGAGCAGCAGCTAAATGAGCAGATGCCAGCACTGCTAACCCACATGTGGACTCACTTCATTATATTGCCTCACTGATGGGGGCCAGGCACCTGCTATTTCATTTTCTCTGTCACCCCTGCCACCCTTGACACTGTCAGTTTTCATGAGTGACTATGATCAAATGCATTTATATTCAAGGATGGCTCTGCAACTGTTTATGGTAAAATCTATAAAAATCCAATCTCAAAACAGTGTTTATTCCAAAGGTCTAAAATCTGATCAAGTCATATTTTGAAGTAACTGGACGGAATCCTATTACTGACAGAAGAGATTTCAGGAATGATCTTTATTGATTCTGCACTAACAGTTTGAAGTCTTCTTCTTAACACTGAGAAGAACTGGGTGTCAGAAGAATTGTACCTCATCTTGCTACAAGCTGACAAGCCAAGCCAATGACAACAACGAGAATTCAATATGAGTATATTTTTTGGTTTCTGTTTATGGCAATAAAAACATAGGTGCTGCCTATTTACAATTCTGATTCCCAAGTTGTAGTACTATGCATTTCTAAATAACTCTGTGTCTGTTGATGGTGACAAAAATGTTCAGAAACCAAATTATGTTAGGTTAATTATCTTCATCTTTACTGAAACCAGGGAACAAGGTTGTCAGACCATACGTGGGTCACTTCTCACTGTTACGGTATATCATACTTTAGTATCTGCACAAGTGTAACAATGCCAC
This sequence comes from Schistocerca cancellata, assembly GCF_023864275.1. Lineage (NCBI taxonomy): Eukaryota > Metazoa > Arthropoda > Insecta > Orthoptera > Acrididae > Schistocerca > Schistocerca cancellata. The sequence goes on from NC_064627.1 coordinate 608,345,591, forward strand.
TTCCCTACACAGCTGGCACAGAAACATCATGGTACATCAGTAGATCAATGATAGCTGGGGAACAGAACCTGGTGAGACGGACATGAACTCACCGTGCGAGTATATATATATATATAAAGCCCTCCACTGAGACCAAAATCTTCCCTTTTATGAGCTTTGTCAGTTGCTTACACAGTATTTTGGCCATCAGACCCACGTGGTGGTGGTGTGGCTGCAGTTTAACCAGCACTGCAAGTGCCCCAGGCAGTCGTATATGGCCTTTATCACCAATCTGTAGGAATTCTTATGTAAGTTTCATTTTGAGTGTCCCAACTGTACTACCTCTTGTACAGATTCACTAACCTGAGATGTGATAATCAGGTTAGCTCCTGATCATAAGGTTCAGAGTAGGGGTGTTGATCTTGCCCAATTCTTCTTTAGCCAACATTGCCCAAATTACAGAATTGCATGAGCTTAGACAGTGGTAAAGGAAGACTTTCTGATAAATGGAAGGTGGCACAATTGAGTGTGCAGGGTAATGAGCTCCTGTTGCCTTGCGGGATACTCCAGGCAGCATTGCCTCCCACTGAGTCACCATGTGTTGCTGCCATTTAGTATTTCCAGTGCAGTGGCGTTTGGGCACTGCTTGTTCTTGCATATATTGAGCTTGGTGAGTCTGTGTCGCTAACAGCATCGTAATTCCCACCAGCAGCATTTTTCAGTTCCTCAGTGTCATTCTCCTTCTGCTAGTTGGACAGCAGATGCGGCTACCAATTGTCATTTGTTGTATGACTGCCTACATGTGGAACCCATGTGTGGGTTATGCCAGTGGATAGGTCATTTGGCAACTGTTTGTAACAGTTGATGGGCCATGGGTCAGTCATTGGCTCCCCAGCCTTTTCACTGGTCTCGAGGGCTGCCTCCAACACTTCAGTGTACTTTGTAGATCTTGGTATTGGATGAAAAGCCAGTCATATTTCAGGTAAAAACAAGAGCGATAGTCAGCCTAATTAGCTGAGATATGTACAGGCTCCACAGGAGTTGTCATTCTGTCAGGTAGTGACTTACAATAAACAGTGCATTCCTTCGTGGGGGTAATTCTCTTTCTGTTATAAGATTGTGTAATGGTAACTTACCTCATTAGTGATCAATATAGCACTGGCATAAAATATTAAGTGTCTTTAGTCCATACCTTTTCATGATTTGGGCCTTTTACTGTGGTCCTACAGCTGGCTGTTTGAGAATACCTTGGGCCAAGTAAAAAATTTCGAGGATGAAGTTTCTCTTAAGCCATCAGTGGTACCCAAATTTTGTCATCCCACCCCATTCCCTTTGCCATGTATGACAAGGTAAAGCCTGAGTTGTTGTGTTGGCAGGATCAGGGCGTTGTAACTCCTATTTCCATGAGTCAATGAACCACACCTTCCGAAGTGCTGCTCCCTGTCTGGCTTCCTTTATACCGGGTAAGCCTTTACCTGGGCCTGTGACATGTCCCAGTTAGGCAGTGGTGCCATCCTACCCTATCGAAACCCAGACAACATTGAACAGCCCTTTACTTATTCATCAAAGACACTATCTGCCTTTATGACAATTTTAAACAGATAGTCAACATGTGAATGTCACAGATTTGTATCCCATTCTGCAGCAGACAGAGTGGTTGGCGAAGTTGACTGAGCGCAATATCTTTCCCACATTGACTTACATGATGCTTACCTGCAGTTGACATTTGACACAGTTTCTCAGACTTTTCTGGTCCTAAACACACTTCGGGCTTTACCGTTTTAATCACTTGTCTTTCAAAATCTTGTCTGCCCCTGTTATTTACTATTGGTATTTGGAGCAATTGATTCAGGACATTCCCTGTTGCATCAGTTACCTTGATGAGATTGGAGTCACAGGACCTACTCAGAATGAGGATTTACAAAATCTTCAGTCAGTTTACCTACACCTCCTGGAGAATGGCCTTCATTGCAAGGTGGAGAAGTGCAGTTTTTTCTCTCTTGAGGTGCATTTTTGGTTCATGTGTTTAGTGTAGATGGTTCCCACAGATGGCTACATCAAAGCCAATGTAGACCTATTAGCACCCAAGAACCTCAAGGAGTTCCAATCTTTTTTGGGTAAAATTTTGTATTATGCTTGTTTCATTCCCCAGGCTGCACATGTCTGCCAGCCTCCTAATCAGCTTCACCAGAAGGGTATTAAGTTTGCCTGGTGTGAGAATTGTCAGAGGGGTTTTCAGTTTCTCAAGCAGTGTATGTGCTCTGCTCCCTGTCTGGCTTCCTTTATACCAGGTAAGCCTTTAACCTGGGCCTGTGACATGTCCCAGTTAGGCAGTGGTGCCATCCTACCCTATAGAAACCCAGACAACATCAAATGGCCCTTTGCTTATGCATCAAAGACACTATCTGCCCTGCAGCATAATTATTCACAGGTTGAAAAGGAGGTACTGGCTTTTATTTTTAGGGTTAAAAAGTTCCACTTCTTCCTGTATAGGACAAGGTTACAAGGTTCCTCCTCATCACTGACCATTAGTCATTGATTTCCCTCTTTGGCTCCCATTGCAAGCTGCTGGATAGGAGCTAGAGTTTCATTGGCAGGTGGTTCTTGTGTTCACACTCAATGATGTCTTGCAACAAACCCTGTCAGACTTCCTGATAACAGCACACGAAATCACCACCACCAAGGCTGCTGACTCGTTTTTCCAGAATACCATTTCAACAGTCCAGCTGGGTTGGCCAGAGTGCATCTCTTCAGGTACAGATCAGACATAGCATAATTTTTTTCACCTTTGTGATTAACTCATTATTGTCCAAGGGAATTTGATATGAGTATATTTATTGACTCATGTTTATAGCATCAAATAACATAGATACTTCCTATCTACAATTCTGAGTTCCAAATTGTAATACTATACACTTCTAACTAACTCAATGTCTGTTGATGCAGAGGAATGTCTCATGCTTGCCATGGAGCATTTCTGTCATGTAGTCGTTTCCCCAGTGTTGTGCCCTCACATACTCCAGTTGCTGCATGCATCATACTGGAATATGACTCGTATGAAGACTTTGGCACAACATCAAGTCTACTGGCTGACAATCAATCATGACATTCAACATCTGATGCATTCTTATGGGGCTGGTGCTCAGAACCAGGCTGGTCCACCAAGGCAGTTCTCTCTTTGGCCAGTCTCAGAGCTGCCTTGGGATAGGGTGCACATTGAATTTGCCATGTGTTTGATGGTGGTGGTTCATGCATTGCTCAGTTTCCCATACATAATCAAGCTGTCCTCCATGTCATTGACTGCCAAGGTTCATGCATTGTCAGTTATTTTTGCCATTAAGTGATCCTCCAGGACCCTGGTATCTGACAGTGGTCAGCAGGTTGAGTCACAGGAGTTAAAGGACTTTTGTGTTCACAATGATATCCAGCATCTGACCACTGCTCCATTCCACCCAACTTCGTTTGTACATTTAAGGCCCAAATGAAACAGTCCATGTCTGCCAGTCTGCTACTTCCCCACATGGTCAGCACCCATGTTGAGGTAGGCCACAGACTGCAATGGTTGGCAGATGTTTGTGGTGGATGTTGGCAGGGAGCAGCTGACCAGCCAAGCAAATCAATTATGCTCTTGCCCTGGAGGACATCACTGCCATGGTCTGCTGGTCTGCCAAGAAGTAGTTTTGGCCATTACGATGTTCCAGGTGGGGGCTCCCACTTGCAGCAGCACGCTTCCCTATTGTCACCCCCTCCATGAGCTCTGTTGTTGTCCCATCACCTGTAGCAGCGGCCCACTGTGAATCCCACACCTGGACCTACTGATGTGAAGCCCATGAATTTTGATCCCTCCTCCTCCTCCTCCTCCTCCTCTTCTTCCTTCTCCTCCTCCGACTCTGCTGCCGCCTCCTCCTCCTCCTCCCCATGCCAACTGAGGTGGCATTGCCAGCAGTGCACCCCCTGTTACTGCAGCCACTGTGCACTTCCACCCTTCTAACAGAGCCAGTGCATCGGTGTTGCCTCCTTTGGTAGTGAGTTTGCAGTCAGGTTCTCCAGCGGCCTACCCAGTTCTGCACTAGAGGTCATGGCCAAAGCCTGGCCATATTCAGTCCTGCATGGCTTTTCCCTACATGGCCTTTTCAGGGGGAAGGGATTTAGCATCCCTGCCAGCGGACACCATGATGGAGGCAAATCAGCTGACATGGATAATGCAAAGGGATAGTGTGGAAACCTACCATGGAGGGCACAAGTGACATGTTGTATGGGCAGATTTGCTGGCTGAAGTGTTAACCTGCAGGCAGCAGTAGGCCAGGTTAGCCAGTGCTTACTCAAGAGTTCAGCCACCACACATCTCACGAAGATTATCATGCTCGTGTTGTGCCAAGTGGGTAACAGTTAGTTGTCCACACCAACTACACACATGAGTTCTCCCTGTGCTCATTTCTATGTGGGTTTGAACTTTCTGCTTCCAGTAGATCAACTCGCATGCTGATTTTGTGTTGCTCCCACAAGGTTCTGTTCCCAAGTTGTCATAGAGCCACCATTGACCTGTGAAGTATCCATGTCGACAGTGTAGGAAAACAGCATTGTTACAATAATGGAGATACTAAAGTATGATACATCATAACAGTGAGAAGTGAGCCATGATGGTCTAACAACCCTGTTCCCTGATTTCAATAAAGATGAAAATAATTAATTTAACATGAACTGGTTTTTGGATATTTCTCTCTGCATCAACAGACATAGAGTTAGTTGGAACTCTCTGGCAGATTAAAACTGTGTGCTGGACCGAGAGTCAAACTCGTGACCTTTGCCTTTCATGAGCAAGTGCTCTACCAACTCAGCTACCCAAGCATGACTCACGCCCCATCCTCACAGCTTTACTTCTGCCAGTACCTCATCTCCTACCTTCCAAACTTTACAGAAGCTCTCCTGCGAACCTTACAGAACTAGCACTCATGCTCGCTGCAGAGTGAAAATCTCATTCTGGAAACATCCCCCAGGCTGTGGCTAAGCCATGTCTCCACAGTATCCTTTCTTTCAGGAGTGCTAGTTCTGCAAGGAGAGCTTCTGCAAAGTTTGGAAGGTAGGAGATGAGGTACTGGCAGAAGTAAAGCTCTGAAGACGGGGCGTGAGTTGTGCTTGGGTAGCTGAGTTGGTAGAGCACTTGTTCATGAAAGGCAAAGGTCACGAGTTCGAGTCTCAGTCCGGCACACAGTTTTAACATGCAAGAAAGTTCCATATCAGTGCACACTCCACTGCAGAGTGAAAATCTCATTCTGGATAGAGTTAGTTAGTTAGAAGTGTATAGTATTACAATTTGGAACTCATAGTTGTAGATAGGCAGCACTTATGCTATTTGATGCAATAAACAGGAGTCAAAAAATATACTTATCTTGAATTCTCATTGTTATTGTTGAGTCCATCCATCATCTTGTAAAATGTTGGGGTATGATTCTTCTGAGGCACAGTTCTTCGGCTTCAAATTATTTCCAAAGGATCAAAAAAAGACCATTCCTGAAACCATTTCTGCCAATAATAGCATTCTGTTCAATTATTTAAAAATATGACTTGATAAAATTGTAGATTTTTGAAATAAACACTGTTTTAAGACTGACTTTTTGTAGATTTCACCATAAACAGTTGCACAAGAATTCTTGAATATAAATGGATCTGATCATAGTCAAATTTCAAGAAGCACGTATTACGTAGTTAAACATGGAGGCAAGTCCCAGACTCCACCACCTCACACAAACTTCCCAATACCAGTTATTTTGAAGTCAACAAAAGCATTAGCTTTCACCAGTAGAAATAATTTGTTAGATGATATTGCAGCAAGTTTGTGCTGACTTTTGTAAAGAAAATGTTATTGGGAACACAAATATATTGTTGTAGACAATGGATATTTACATTACCTTAATTATAATTTCTATAATGCATCTTTAGTAGTGTATTGCCAAAAGTAAGATTATCTTCAAATCATGGGAAAAAGAAACAAATCTGATTCCATAGGGTAATTATCATTTTCATAGGTGTAGGGAAAATGTTTAAAAAAAAAGGATTCCCAGAATGTAAAAGATAATATAAAAAGATAAATGAAATATATATAGACAACCAAACTGTATAATAATCCCAAAAGCTTCATTTTCATTCATAAGGTATGCAAATTCAAGACAAACATAGAATATGAAAAGTATCAAACAGTTCATTTGACATAGATAAATTATCATCTACTATTGAACAGGCAGCACTAAGGTACCGATTCATTTCAATGGGCTGCTGAATTCATTTGTGTTTGCATATGACAGTTTTCTGATAATTTACAGAATGATTTGTCCAAAAGGACCTCGTACTTATTAATTTATTATTTGTAGATTGCTCTCATATTAGTAAGACATTGTCCACAGTTACACAGATATAAAATATCTATGCGATAATATTTGTTAATATGTGATTACATTGTTATGTATTTATACAGGGAAAGACACTTTCCAAGTAAAATATGTTAAAAAGACTCAATTTACAGTTATATCATTCATAGTTGCGTGCAGACACTGTTAAGATCTACAGAGTCATAGGCATTTGTTTACAATTAAATTAAAAGATCACTTAAATCACTATCTTCAAAGTAATCAACACTGTAAAAAGTTTTTGCTTGGGTCCATTTTTCTATTAAAGTTCTGACTTTTTTTTATTTTTGACTACCTCACCCCACTAGGTTGTTTGTTAATAAAGATTTTCCTACAATCAAAAATTAGGAAATTTTCCCCAGTCTAGTCTAGGAAAAATTTAAAGAGTTCTTATTGCTGGTTCTGTTAGAGTGGATATGTGATTTTGCTTCATGTTCATCCCAGCTGATTGTAGCATGCATAAGGATATGAATAATGTATACTGTTTCCAACAAAATACCATCAGGCCATTTCCAAACTGAATTTTGCTATGAGTCAGGCCAGTAATGCTGAACAACTGCTGACAGTTACTATTACATAAAACATATTTTCATACTATTTGTCCCTGAGGGAACTGAGTTAATATATTGTTGCACATACATTTAAAATTATAATGTCCCTGTTTCAGATGCTTATGAAGTCGTTGTTTCAATTCATTCACATCTTCACTTTGAAAATCAATATTTGTTCATTTCCATTTAACCATAAGGCCTTGTTCAATTATTGTATGTTCACTTACTCAATCAGTAAGTTAGTGTGGTGCTCCACAGATCATTTGCATCATTAATGTTAATGGTGTGGGATGAGTCATTTTATATTCATGTTACATGCTGGTAATCTAAATTTTTTTAAAGTACAGTTTTGAATTCCAAATTCCTGCTCATCAACTTTTACCCATTACAAAATTAGAAATCCTTCTAGAGAATAGGAGGAATTGTTGAGGACAAAATTTTTCAGTTTGTCTTTACTGTCTGTGAGATATTTTATATCATTGAGTAAGTGATCAAAAAATTTGGTGGAAGCAATGTGGACACCTTTTTTATGCTTAAGACAACCTTAATGTGAAGTACTGAATGTTATTTTTTCTTCTGATGTCACAATTATTTACATCATTGTTCCTTGTGAAATGCAGTGGATTATTTACAACAAAGTTCATCAGAGAATCAGTATACTGTGAAGCAGTATTCAAAATGCCTAACTCTTTAAACAGATGTCTACAAGATGATCTTGGGTAAGAACCACATATTATTCTTGCACCAGTTTTTTTAAGAATGAACAATTTCTTTCTTAACTTTGACTAAGCCCTGAACATTATTACATATGACATTACAAAATATATCAGCTTACTATGTTCATGTCTGCCTGAGATTTACAATGGTTTGAAGTGCAGATGTGGCTGAACTAAGTTGTTCTAGGAGTTCCAGATACACTCCTGGAAATTGAAATAAGAACACCGTGAATTCATTGTCCCAGGAAGGGGAAACTTTATTGACACATTCCTGGGGTCAGATACATCACATGATCACACTGACAGAACCACAGGCACATAGACACAGGCAACAGAGCATGCACAATGTCAGCACTAGTACAGTGTATATCCACCTTTCGCAGCAATGCAGGCTGCTATTCTCCCATGGAGACGATCGTAGAGATGCTGGATGTAGTCCTGTGGAACGGCTTGCCATGCCATTTCCACCTGGCGCCTCAGTTGGACCAGCGTTCGTGCTGGACGTGCAGACCGCGTGAGACGACGCTTCATCCAGTCCCAAACATGCTCAATGGGGGACAGATCTGGAGATCTTGCTGGCCAGGGTAGTTGACTTACACCTTCTAGAGCACGTTGGGTGGCACGGGATACATGCGGACGTGCATTGTCCTGTTGGAACAGCAAGTTCCCTTGCCGGTCTAGGAATGGTAGAACGATGGGTTCGATGATGGTTTGGATGTACCGTGCACTATTCAGTGTCCCCTCGACGATCACCAGTGGTGTACGGCCAGTGTAGGAGATCGCTCCCCACACCATGATGCCGGGTGTTGGCCCTGTGTGCCTCGGTCGTATGCAGTCCTGATTGTGGCGCTCACCTGCACGGCGCCAAACACGCATACGACCATCATTGGCACCAAGGCAGAAGCGACTCTCATCGCTGAAGACGACACGTCTCCATTCGTCCCTCCATTCATGCCTGTCGCGACACCACTGGAGGCGGGCTGCACGATGTTGGGGCGTGAGCGGAAGACGGCCTAACAGTGTGCGGGACCGTAGCCCAGCTTCATGGAGACGGTTGCGAATGGTCCTCGCCGATACCCCAGGAGCAACAGTGTCCCTAATTTGCTGGGAAGTGGCGGTGCGGTCCCCTACGGCACTGCGTAGGATCCTACGGTCTTGGCGTGCATCCGTGCGTCGCTGCGGTCCGGTCCCAGGTCGACGGCACGTGCACCTTCCGCCAACCACTGGCGACAACATCGATGTACTGTGGAGACCTCACGCCCCACGTGTTGAGCAATTCGGCGGTACGTCCACCCGGTCTCCCGCATGCCCACTATACGCCCTCGCTCAAAGTCCGTCAGCTGCACATACGGTTCACGTCCACGCTGTCGCAGCATGCTACCAGTGTTAAAGACTGCGATGGAGCTCCGTATGCCACGGCAAACTGGCTGACACTGACGGCGGCGGTGCACAAATGCTGCGCAGCTAGCGCCATTCGACGGCCAACACCGTGGTTCCTGGTGTCCGGAGCAAGTATGGTGGGTCTGACACACCGGTGTCAATGTGTTCTTTTTTCCATTTCCAGGAGTGTATGTTTCCTCCCTAGTTATTACTTCCTCACCATGTGTTACACTTAACCATTTGCTCAGTACCTCTATGTCAGTGCAGAATATGTTGCACCTTTCTGAAATTGATAGTGAGACCATTCACAGAAAACCACTTAATAGTACCTTTAACAACATTATTTATAAAATTTCTTTTGTTGCTGTATGTATGTTTGGATTGATTACAATACTAGTGTCATTCACAAAAAGAATTAATTCTGCTTGTTATATACTAGACACAACGTTGTTTACTTATACGATCGTAGTGGACCTAAGTTTGAGCCTGGTTGGGCTCCTTAAGTGATTTCTCCCAATCAGAAGAATCTCCCCAGCTTAAAATGCTTGAATTATTATGTATAACTTTCTGTATTATTTTAGTTAGATGTAATATTATCTGTTGTTTTGCTATATCATCAGTTCCATAAACCTTGGTTTATCCAGGAGAATAATGTGATTTACACAGTAGGTAGGTTGCAGAAAATACCACCTGGCGCTCTTTTATTATCTAGTGCTTGCAAAATTTGGAGATTGATTGTGTAATTAGCATTCTCACCTAAACAGCTCTTCCAGCATCCAAACTGTGATCCACTGAGGATACAATTTTATAATACATCACTTTAAAAATTTTGGAAAATGCATTAGTGAAGCAGGTCAGTGGTTATTGATATCTCTCCTATCGCCTTTCTTATAAAGGCATTTAAAATGGCATTATTTCAATCTCTCTGGAAAAATGCCCTAAGTTAGTGATACGTTACATACTTTGGTAAAGACAGCAGTTATTATTTGGAACAAGTCATTAATACTTCACTGGAAACCCCGTCAAATCCAAATGGGCTTTTATTTTGAGAGAATACATAATTTTCTCAATTTCAGAAGGAGACACCCATATGATTGAGTTTTATGTATGTTGGTCATTTGTTGAACCGTTTGCCCCCTATACTTTCTAATAATTTAAGAAATGAGTATAAAACATGTCTGCTATATGTGAGTGATAATTTATAACCCTTCCATTTATATCAATAGTGATGTTATCCTGTTCTGTGGCATGTTGTCCTGTCTTTCATTTTACTACCTGCCATATAGTGTTAAGTCAGATATCAAAATTATTTATTTCTGGCATATTGTGCATGTTCCTTGATTTTTTTAATAACTCTCATTAGTTATTTTAACAACTACTGTAGGATCATTACTTGTTCTTGTCAACAGATACAATTGCCTCTTCCTTTTACAAAATATTTTAATCCCTCTAGTGATACATGACTTTTTACATGTCTTTATAATTAGCTTACATGTAAAGCTATTTTCAAATAATGATATGAAATTATCATTCAACTTATTAAATTTTTATGTCAGCATTTTGTTCATTATAAATTTCATCCCAGGTCATTCTTTAAGCATTCTTTAAGATGTTTGTCATGAAGTCATTAATTATTCTAGCTGATTTCTTGTGAGGAGTATCAGTACTGCAAGACTGCAAGGCAGAGTATCATTTATACTAACAAACAATGCATCATGAAAAGAGGACTTTTTTACTAGGTATACAGTTATTATCTTGTTTGAGCTTCATCAAAGAAAAAATATCAGTTAGGGTACTATTATATTTATCTATCTGTGTTGGAAAGTTAATTATTGAGCGCAAATTGAAGGATCTGAAAACAGTTCATTTTTCCTATGATGATCCTTTAAAAAATCTGCATTGACATCACTACATACAATGAACTTTTTGCTGGTGTCTGACAGGTAGCATAGTCATCATCATCATCATCATCATCAGTTACCTGCTATATTAGCAGGTCCTTTGCCTCTCCATTTTCTGCTATCCATTTCTTCCTTCTTAAGGCTACTGTATGTTGTACCATCCATCATGTCATCCAGTATCTGGAATCTCTTCCTTCCTCACTTCCTTTTCCCTTCTACATAACCTTCTAAAACTGTTTTTATCAGTTCATCATTCTTTCTTAAGCCTTTCTCTGTCTTTTGTCTTCATAGTCCATGTTTCAGCGCCATATAGAAGAACACTCCATACAAGACATTTTATGAGTCTCTTTCTGAGTTTTCTGTCCAGTGTGCTGCAGAAAATTCTCCTTTTCTTATAAAACGCCTCTTTTGCCATTGCTATCCTTGTTTTAATTTCTGTGGTGCACTTCCAGTCAGTGTCTATCCTGCTTCCAAGATACTTAAAATTTTGCACCTGTTCTAGTATTTCTCCATTCAGCATAATTTTTATTTCCTTATTTCCTCCTAGTGCCAATACTTTTGTTTTATTTGTGTTAATTTTCATTCCATATTTTTTTCTGTTAGTTGCAATGGTGTCCACCAAATCCTGTAATTCTTTTTCCCCTGTAGCTAGGAGGACCATGTCATCAGCAAACCTCAAACACCCTACTCTTCTTCCTCCAATTTCTACTCCTTTGTCATCTAATGAGCATTGGTCAACCATATTTTCCAAGTAGAGGTTGAAAAGAGTAGGTGATAGACAGCATCCTTGTCTTACTCCTTTTCCTAGTCTAATCCAGTTTGTACTTTCTCCTCTCACTTTAACTGAAACTTTTTGATTAAGATATAATGAGTTTATAAGTCTTCTGGTTTTCCAGTCCACTCTCTTTTCTCTCATTCGCCAGCTTGTCCCAAACCACATTATCAAATGCCTTTTCTAGATTGATGAAGCACGTAAATAGGTCTCCTCATTTTTCAATAAACCTTTCTCCCAAGATTCATAGGAGCCCTATTGCATCTCTGGTGCCCGTATTCCATCTAAAGCCAAACTGCTCCTCGCCAAGATTCTCCTCCATTACTTTTTCAAGTCTTTTATTAATTATTCTTAACATCACTGGCTGCATGTGAAATGAGGCTGATTGTCCTGTGCTCACTGCATTTCTTGGTTCCTTGTTATTTTGGTAATGGAATCATTACTGTTGTCAGAAAGTCCTCAGGCCATTCACCACTGTCATGTATTTTATTGCATAACCTCAGTATTTCTCTTATTCCATCTTGGTTCAAGCATTTTAGCATTCCTCCTGGTATTGTATCTATACCTACCACTTTGCCATTTTTCATTGCAGCTATGGCAGACTTTACTTCTTCCATTATGATGGTTGGTCCTTTCTCATAATCACTTACACTGTTGTGTGATTCAAGTTCCAGAGTTTCTGGTTTGCTATTTGTGTCATATAGCTCTTTTAGATATTCTTCCCCTCTCTGGAGGACATCATCATGATCTTTGTACATTACCTCTTCGTCTTTACTCAAAATTTCCATAGTAGCCCTTCCTGTTCTGTTTTGTTCCCATGTCATAGTCTTTACTCTGTTGTATAGTAAGTCATATCTTCCCTTCCTGTCCAGTTCTTCAATTCCATCACATTCTTCTTTTAGCCATTATTTCCTAGCCTGCTCTGTTTCTCTTCGCAGTTCATTATTTAACCTTCAGTATATATTTCTTGCATCTTCAGTGTTCTTGTTTTTTGGTTTTCTTCTCTCCTCCATCTTGAAAATCATTTCTTGTGTGACCCATGGTTTTTTTGACCTTTTCCCTTTTACATATCCTATATTTTGCTGTCCTGCTTTAATGATCGCTTCTTTCAGCATTTTCCAGTACTCGTTGGCATTATCAGGTGGTTCTTTGTCTCGTAATGTGTTTAGAAACTCCCGAGATAGCATTTCTGTAATTTGTTCTTTGTTGGGCCTTATCTTCTCTAAATCCCACTTCTTCACCATGGTCACCTTCTTCAGTTTTTTTCATTCTTATTTCTATTTCTGCCATAAGTAAGCTGTGGTCACCTGCACCTGGTAATGTGTGCACCTTCTTGATTCCATTCCTGTATCTTTCTTCTACCATTATAAAATCGATTTGGTTTCTGTATTTATCCCCTGGTGATCTCCAAGTGTAGAGCCTCCTCTTGTGGTTCTTGAACCATCTATCACAAAGCGAAACAAGTGGGCCAACTAAAACATTCATATTTCTTTACGTACTACATGAATATGTAATAAAAAATGGTTGTTCCTATTTGAAAAAACACAGTTGATATCCGTTTGACCTATGGCAGCACCATCTAGCGGGCCAACCATAGCGCCATCTGGCTTCCCCCTTCAAGTTAGATGAGTTTCGTTCTTTGTAGTTTTTTCGCTTGATGCTTATTTCATGAGATATTTGGCATGGTCATGATCAATGGACCACCCTGTGTGTGTGTCTATATGTTAAAACAAAATTTTTTTGAACCCACAGTAAATTAATTTGAAACAAACAAACTGTTAAATATAAAATGAAGTGCCTGATTAAAGGGTTATCTTGATACACCCTATCAAGTAAAAATTACCTTCATTAAACTATATTATACAAGGTAGAATTCAACTACCTCCATTAGTATCAAGAACAAATGTGCATCACAAATCTTATTGTAAAAAGGTAAGCTAAACAAGCTAATGGATTCATACCTGATTTATAAAGGTTTCAATCCTCTCCTGTTTAATGACCAACAACTCTACAAAACTTCTCTTCCTATCAACACTAATGATAGGAATGATCTTGTCCAATTCATCCAATTCCTGATTTGGGGTTTGAATAGGACTACAGATCAACTTACTTTCATTTATTCCACTTCTAACAGGAAATGAAAACATAATAATAAATGTATCATCAATTAAGTATTTTATTGTCCAGGCAATAGCATCAACAATGTTATTATTTTCAATTCTGCTGATTCGAATAAAATATCCAATTGGATGAGAAAGAGAATTCATCCCTTCAATAATAATTAGATGTAGATTATTATTCTGATTTCCAGAAGTCATCAATTGCATCAATCTGAAATAACTGCTTAACATTAATAAGACGACAAAAAATTGCTCCAATAATAGTCCTATCATATTGTATTCAACTTAGGACATTTATTTGAACCAGTATTATTTTAAGAATCATTATTGGAGCAATAGGAGGTTTAAATCAAACATCATTATGACAACTTCTAGCATATACTTCAATTCGACATCAAGGATGAGTAATCAGACCATTAACCATTAGAGAAAACACTTGAGAACTATATTTTATTACTTATTCTTTACTAAGATTAACTATAGTTTTACTATTTAATCAAATAAATTTGTTCCTTATAAACCAAATCTACTCAGCAAGAAATATAAAAACTGAAATTAAATTTATAATTCTCTTACCCCTCTTATTCTTAGGAGATTTACCCCCATTTTTTGGATTCTTATCAAAATGGATTGTTATACAATCACTTATAGAAAACAATCATAGTTGTATTAGCTACAATCACACTTTATTATTGTATACAAATTACATTTTCAGCACTAATTATATCATGCATCGAAAATTCGTGATCAATAAAAATAGTCACAAAAATCAAGATTTATTCTTCCTGTAATTGTTATAATCTCATCAATAGGATTAATTTCAACATCAACCCTAATTCCAGTGTACTAAGGACTTAGCCATCTTACCACAAAAATGATTATTCTCAACAAACCATAAGGACATTGGTACTTTATATTTTCTATTTGCAACATGAGCAGGAATAGCAGGAACATCAATAAGAATACTTATTCGTGCCAAACTAGGTCATCCAAGATCACTAATTGGGGATGACCAAATTTATAATATTATTACAGCCCACATATTTGTAATAATTTTCTTCATAGTAATGCCCATTGTAATTGGTGGATGTGGTAACTGACTTGTACCACTAATAATTGGAGCACCAGATGTAGCGTTTCCCCAAATAAATAATGAGCTTTTGATTATTACCTCCTACATTAACCCTTCTTCTTACATCTTCCATAGTAGATAACGGTCCTGGTACAGGGTGGATGTTATACCCTACACTAGCAGGAGCTATCGCACATGGGGGTGCATCAGTAGATCTAGCTATTTTCTTATTACACTTAGCAGGGGTTTCATCTACTCTTGGTGCAGTAAACTTTGTTACAACATCAATTAATATATAATCATAAAGTATAACTTTAGACCAAACACCTTTATTTGTTTGGTCTGTTGCCATTACAGCCCTTCTTCTTCTTCTTCTTCTTCTTCTTTCACTTCCCGTTTTAGCAGGGGCTATTACCATATTATTAACAGACCAAAACCTAAACACATCATTCTTCAACCCTGCTGGAGGGGGAGACCCAATTCTATATCAACACTAATTTTGATTTTTTGGGCACCCAGAGGTTTACATTTTAATTTTACCATGATTTGGTTTTATTTCACATATTGCGTGTCAAGAAAGAGGAAAAATTGAATCATTTGGAACACTAGGTATAATTTATGCCATACTATCAATTGGATTAATAGAATTTATTGTATGGGCACATCATATATTCACAATAGGAATGCATGTTTATATATGAGCATACTTCACATCATCAGCAATAATCATTTCTGTATCTACAGGAATTAAGGTATTCAGATGATTAGCTACGTTATATGGAACTGAATTTAAGTTCAACCCACCATTGTTTGAGCTCTAGGATTTATTTTTTTATTCACAATTGGTAGACTAACAGGCCTAGTACTAGCAAATTCATCCCTTGGTATTGCACTACACAATGCATACTATGTAGTAGCCCACTTCCACTATGTATCACCCATTGGAGCATTATTTGCAATTATAGGAGGTGTTATTCAATGATCTCCATTATTTACAGGGCTAATTATGAACAATACATGATTAAAAATTCAGTTCAAAATTAAGTTTATTGGAGTAAACTTAACTTTTTTCCCTCAACACTTCTTTGGGCTAGCAGGAGCACCATGATGATTCACAGCCTACCCAGATGCATACACATCATGAAATGTAGTTTCAAGAATTGGGTCAACAATTTCTATTGTAGGAATCAGTATATTTATTGTAATTATATGAGAAAGAATGGCTATAATCTGAGCAGTTATATTTAGAGCTAATATAAATAGAGCAACAGAGTGATTACAAAATAATCCCCCTTTACTCGAATCTAAGCCGCACTTTTTTCTGGTTTTTGCAATCCAAAAAAACACCTGTGGCTTAGAATCGAGTGCAAAGTAAGCGGAAGTTCTGAAAAATGTTGGTAGGTGCCACCATAACTAGCTTCTGCCGTCGAATATATGTAGCGCTACACAGGCCTGCTTTGCAGGCACAAAGATAAATACTGCCGCCAAAACCTCTGAGTCAGTAAATAAATAAAAAAAGGTGGAAGACGAGCTTTTTTTCTCCGCCCTGAGTTTCGACCACTGCATTTTCATACATTATCCAACGAAGTAAATACAAATTCCATATTGTTCATCTTCGAATGTAGCAGCATTTCGATGTAGTATGAAAATCCGACTGGCAAGACTGTTTGGGATGTTTGTCAATATGGCCAACTCTACGTTCTGAATTTTTTTCCTACCTGTGAGAAGAGATGGTTGCTAATAGGAACTTTCATGAATTGTGAATCACATGCAGTAGTCTCTTCACCATAAGAATAATACCAATATAAACATTTTGCCATGTATTCTTTCATGTTTACTGCTATTTCATTTAAATCCTGTCTGCCTAATAAACTGCGAAACCAGTGTGAGACAACAACAAACGCGGAAGACTATACATATCATGTCATGTTTATATTTGTATTATTCTTATGCCTAATAGCGATACAGTCAGAAATGAAGCACGGCAATTGACTAGATTTTTAAATCAAAGATGACTCTAATTTCTGTGCAGAATGTAATGAACAAAAGAGGCGTCTGCAAAGATTTTCAAACGGAGAAAAATTTTAGCTAAACTCTCATTCAGAACATCTTCTATCAT
Organism: Schistocerca cancellata; assembly: GCF_023864275.1. Classification (NCBI taxonomy): domain Eukaryota; kingdom Metazoa; phylum Arthropoda; class Insecta; order Orthoptera; family Acrididae; genus Schistocerca; species Schistocerca cancellata. Next base: position 608,362,605 of record NC_064627.1, read on the forward strand.
ACGCAGTCTATTATTTGGTTCTTGTCGATCATTATCAAAGAAAGCAGCAGTGTAAGTAACAACAAATAGCAGTCTCTTGCCATTGTTTCGCAAATGAGACAATTCCTCTCTTTTTTTATCATAAGCGGCGGTAGCGCGCACAAAAGCAAGCCATGCCACGAGCGGCGACAGGTCGTAAACACACATTATCAGAATGCGACAAACAATGCATGACACAGTATAATAATGCATTTTCAGCTTAGAGTGACATAAACACCTATAACAAAGAGAACGGCACTTATCAGATCAAAGAAAAATAAGCAATCGATTCAAACCAGACGAAGCACGTGAAAAAGGAAGGGTTCCCGTATAAATACGGATGGAACGCCTGATGCATAGCAATGGCTACCTGGTAAAGCTTAACTGCTAAGCTTACAACTCGAACCAAACTACTGTAGCTGTATCGTCATTCATTTGACCTAAATTGTGTCTCATATTACAATGGATCAACTTTGTTTCAATTTGGAGGTGCGGTCTAAAACTTTTCTCTCCCTTGAATTTCGAGTCTCAAATTTCAGATGCGGCTTAGATTTGGGAATTTTTTTTTCCCCTTGATTTCAAGTCTCATTTTTCAGGTGCGGCTTAGATTCGAGTAAATACGGTACTTAGAATTACCATTAATTTCTAGATTCTAATATGGCGGATTAGTGCAGTAGATTTAAGCTCTAAAATAAAGGTTTTACCTTTTATTAGAAATTTATAATGACAACATGATCAAATTTATCACTTCAAGACCGAGCTTCACCATTAATGGAACAATTATCATTCTTCCATGACCATTCTATAGTTGTATTACTTTGAATACAGTAATTGTAGGCTACACTCTAAGATATATACTAATTATTGCCTACACAAACCGAAACATGCTTCATGGAAACTTAATTGAAACTATTTGAACAGCATTAACAGCAATTACTCTAATTTTTATTGCACTCCCCTCACTATGATTATATACTTATTTGATGATTCAGTAGATGGAATAATCACAATTAAAACAATAGGATACAATGATACTGAAGATATGAATACTCAGACTCTATAGATGTAGAATTTGACACATATATAGGGTGTCCCAGCTATCTTGTCCACCCAAAATATCTCTGGAACAATAACAGCTATTGGAAAACGACTTTCACCGGTATCAATGTAGGGCTGGGGCCCATGAATGTACATATTTGGAAACATTCTAAAACTAAAGCATACGTGTTTTTTAACACAAACTTATGTTTTTCTTTTTAAATGGACCTCCTATATTTTTTCTTCAGCAATCCATAGCATGACAAAGCACATACACAATGGCATTGATTGCATCGCAATATTCCCATTACATCCTGAGATACTGAGATGCGAAGTTGACACTTGAAACACCCGACATGCGCTGCTAGCACACGTCCTGAGGCTCAGGCGTGAACCCCATGCTGCCCGTAATCGCGATGTGATTGACATGTGTAATCACACCTCCATACTTATCAAGAGGTCCGAAACGAATAATACGGTCTGCTGCCATCAACTCTCATAAGCACATAATGGTTTCCCTCTTGTACGTTTTACGTATCTACGTACACAATATGAACCAGTACCGATCGGTGTACACCCGACAGGTTGTCATATTTATCCTGCACACCCAAAATAAGGTTCATCTAATGCATTATATGACCCATTGTGCCTGTCGCGCAGGGTCTGGCTCTACCTAGTCAAGTGTCCAACGTAGTTCCCACTACTGCCACAGTTAGCACTTTGCCTTGTTTATGATTTGCGACCCATGCAAACTCCTGTACTCCACCACTCTCCGAGCATCCCATTTGTTGTTGCTTTGGCATGCAGTACACCGCTTGCCAGTGTAGTTGTGCATCAGAATAATCTAGTGACGGCACGGAGGTAGCACACATTGTGAATAAATGTTGTGTTGTGGAACTTATACTGTTCAGTATAATGTACACACATGAAGATATGGTAGAAATGCTGCTGATCTATGGAGAATGTACGTTGACGGGAAATACGTTATGAGATTGCTTGTTTGTTGATAGTACTGTTAGCGAACATTATGATTATTAAGTTAATATGTCTGTTTTCTACCCTACTCTACATACCTGTACTGTACCCTGTTGTAGGTGGACGAAATGCTGTTCAGGCAGAACGACTGTACAGAAGACGATTCCCTGACAAGCCATCACCTTTGCGCCGGATGTTTGGTCGTCTCACATCTCATCTACATGAAACAGGAAGCTTAAATCCAAGACCTCGACATCGTCCTAGAACACGCACAGATGAACGTGCTGAAGTTGCTGTGCTCGCTACCATAGCTGTGAATCCTCAAATCAGCACACGTCAAATTGAACGTGATGTTGGTGTGTCAAAATCAAGTGCACAGCGTATTCTTAAAGGTCATAAATTTCATCCTTACCATGTTCATTTGCACCAGGATCTTCATGGAAATGACTTCCGCAATAGGGTAACATTTTGTCGGTGGGCTCAGCAAAAAGTTCTGACTAATCCAAATTTTTTTGCAGATGTTCTCTTTACTGACAAGGCATCATTCTCCAACAAAGGAATTGTCAATATGAGGAATATGCATTATTGGTCCGCAGACAATCCAAAATGGCTCCATCAGGTAGAGCATCAACGTCCATGGAAAGTTAATGTTTGGTGTGGGATTATTGGAGATATCATTATCGGACCTTTCTTTATAAATGACATCCAAAATGGCAGACAAGACTCCAGATTTATACGACACAATATTCCTGTTCTCTTGGACACCGTACCTCTGAACCGGAGAATGGTCATGTGGTATCAGCATGACGAATGCCCTGCACATAACGCCTTACGAGCATGACAACTGGTAGGTGGATTGGACGAGGTGGCCCAGTTAGGTGGCCTGCCTGATCTCCGGACCTTACACCGCTGGATTATTTTCTTTGGGGAGCAGTGAAGGATGCTGTTTACCAACATGAACCAACAACACCAGAGGACATGAAGCAACGCATTATTGACGCTTGTACAGCCATCAAAGAGGAAACAGTAGCACGAAGTAGGGCATCCTTCATCCGCAGAGTGACCCTATGTATGCAAGCCAATGGGCATCACTTTGAGCATGAGATGTGAACGCTATGTTTAGTATGCAGTGCTGGTATCACAGTGGAAGTTTCTACAAAAGCCATTTTACCCAGTGATGTTAAGAAACATTTGTTTGCAACAATTTGTCATTTAACACATTAGATAAACATAACATTGATAATTATGTGATAATAAAACTAATTGGTTAAACATGTTTACATTCATCTTCTATGTCCTACCTGAACTTCCCAAATCAAAACATTTTCACCTAAACAACGGTAAAACTTTTAGTCCACTTGCTCGTTTCACTAAATCCATCAGCATCGTTTCGGACCTCTTGATAAGTATGGAAGTGTGATTACGCATGTCAATCACATCGCGATTACGGGCAGCATGGGGTTCACACCTGAGCCTCAGGACGTGCGCTAGCAGTGCATGTCGGGTGTTTCAAGCGTCAACTTCGTGTCTTAATATCTCGGGATGTAATGGGAATATTGCGATGCAATCAACGCCATTGTGTATGTGCTTTGTCATGCTATGGATTGCTGAAGAAAAAATATAGGAGGTCCATTTAAAAAAACATAAGTTTGTTTTAAAAAACACATATGCTTTCGTTTTAGAATGTTTCCAAATATGTACATTCATGAGCCCCAGCCCTACATTGATACCAGTGAAAGTCGTTTTCCAATAGCTGTTATTGTTCCAGAGATATTTTGGGTGGACAAGATAGCTGGGACACCCTGTATAACACCAGAACAAGATCTAGAAAATGATGGATTTAGACTACTAGCTGTAGATAATCGGACAATTCTATCTATAAATACAGAAGTGCGAGTATTAACAAGAGCTTCAGATCTTCTACACTCATGAGCAGTGCCTGCCCTTGGAGTTAAAATTGATGCCACACCTGGTCGATTAAATTGAGGAACATTCACAATAAATCGGCCTGGAATATTTTTTGGCCAATGCTCAAAAAGTTGTGGAGCAAACCATTGATTTATACTAACTGTGATTGAAAGAACTTAAATAAATTTATTTATCAAGTGATTATCTTAGTTAATTTTTGAGGAGTCAGTTAAAATATATAGCATTAGAGTGTCAATCTAAAATAACTAATTAATTAGTACGCTGTTGTGACTTGCCGATCATTCAAAGCGCCGCCGCGCAATTACGCGCGTCCTCTACGTGCGGTGCTGTCTGCCAGCCATGCAGCAGCTGCACCATGTAAGCGGCCAGCCGAGCAGCGGCCACTAGACTGGGACTCAGTGCTCATTTGAATGCTAACGCGTACACATGTCTTGCTTGTCAACTTACTCTGTGACTTATAAGTGTTGTGTCGTTCTGAAATATATGTGTTAAACTTGACGTTATAACAATTGGCGACGAGGATGGGATTTTTCCTTTTCACCATTGACCCACAGGGTTCCATGGCTACTGTCGAGCAACTATTGCAAAATCTCCTTGAACAGCAAACTCTTCTAACAGCGGCGATTCGCGATTTTGTCGTGGCGTCAAATGCGAGGCATTTCTCGTCGTTGGCTATACCTCCTTTTCCTCCTTATGACGAGACGGCGGAAGACTGGTCTGATTATGAAAAACGTCTTCGACAGCACTTCTTGGCATTTCATGTCACGGACGAACAACCATGTAAGTCTCTGTTCCTTTCCTGGATTTCACCTCAAATGTATCGGTTGTTGTCGCAGTTGACTCATTTGAAGGATCCTGCGTCTTTGTCCTTTGCTGAAATGTGCTCACTTCCGTCTGTCTATTTTCAAAAGTAAACGCATGTGGTAGCCTCTCGTGTTGCCTTTTATCGTTGTCAAAAACAGCCACATCAATCCTATCGCGCTTGGGCTGTTGAACTTCACGGCCTCAGACGAAAGTGCCAATTTGTTACTGACGTTCACAAAGAATCCTATGCCGACTCCATGGTATGGGATGCTATTATCCGATCGACGCAATGTGCCCTTCAGTTGGCGAATCCGACTCTAGATGAAGTTCTCTCCATTGCGCAGTCTTATGAAATTTCTCACGCCGCTGGGGCGCAAATAGAGACGTGGGGTGATGTCGTGGAAATACAACCTCTGTGCGCTGTTGACACATGAGCTTAAAACCTGCGAAGATCCCGACGCATAGTCCCCGACCACCCCACTTAAGCTCCACCCCTGATCAGCAAGATGCTCTTCCCAACCGGAGCAAAACGATACACATCGTCGCAGATATGTTACTCCTAGAACGAGAACTAGAAAATGTACAATTTCCAACGTATAATGCAAAGACTTTAAGTTTCAGGTATTAATGTAACCATTTACAGACACGACTACGGTTATAACTGTGTGTTATTGATGAAGTAGAAGTGTCTATAACTTAAAAGGAAATACGGAAGCGTCCGATCCCGCCCGTCTGCTTTGACCCATGACGTCACAAATATGGCAGAAACAAAAACACACACTTTCCACAAGAAGCCTAATGACACTAACGGGACAAGCGCGGGAAATGGGGTGTTTTGGGTGGGGGGAAAACTAAATATAAATAAATTTAGATGCCTTGCGTAGCTACAATGTGTAAGTGAAGACAGCCATGCATGAATACCCACCCACCTCCCCAGGGGTCTTAACCCCTGCAACCCATAGAAGATAAAGATGCTTCAGTAGCAGATTAGTGTTTTTTGTCTTTTTTAAAAAAAAGATCTCATGGGATAGAACGAACAGATCAGAAAGATAAATATAATAAACTAAAACAGAAATTGGAGGAAACAGACAATTAAAATAAGTAATAAGTGTTTTTAAATTTTAAAAAAAATCTCAGGAGATAGAACAAACAGATCAGAAAAGTAAATAAAATAAGATAAAACAGAACTGGAGACAGCCACACTCAAACCAAACTCTGCGCCGTCATGACGTCACACACAACACCCTTACGTCAAGGGTCAAAGCCGACGCGTGGGATCGGACGCTTCTGTCGACCCACTTAAAATGGATTTCCGGTACCTAATGGTATTTACAACAAACGGAACAAAAATATCACGAATGATTTAAAATAACAAATGAAAGCGAAGTACAAGCGTGCTGTCTGTTAATTATAATGTGAGCCAATTATCATCAAATTAATCGCTTAATATAACGTGATCTTTCGGGAAAACTACACTTCGCAAATAATGTGGTTGGAAATGTTACGTATGTTGGTAATAAAAGCTTACGATGCTGCGGATGGCAACAGAGTTTATTTCTTTTATTCATCCAAAAAAATCTTTCCAGATTATAAGACACAGAACAAACACAAACCAAAACAGCACAGTAAAAATACTGTATTATGTCAGTAGAGACATAAATGTAAGCTTTATCCACCAAACAGCTTGCACTATTTGCATTAGCTTCACTATCTTGTTTCTAGTCTCTGTATCTGAAACATCCAAAATATTCTGCTACGGAATAGAAGCAATCTAATAAGAATAGACAGGCCTACTTGTTTACAATGTCCTCACTTGACTCAATATTTTTGTGTTTATAAAATGTAGCTTGACTCATTAGACCTAAAGAAATGAAGAATATAAAAATCATACTGATAGCAAAAACGTTATGAAGACAGTCGTATTTTCCATACATGACACACGAGGTATTTCATTAATATAGTATTTGCGTCTGTATGTAAAGTTAGAAGTAGGTATATTGCAACCTATGAATTATTGTTATAATTACCAAATAATTCAATGGAATGACTAATTCGCTTCAAAATTACATACTATTTATTGATCTACTTTCAGTTTATCTGTAGTGACTTAAATGTTGTGTGGGTGCAGGAGTGCCTTAAGAAGTAAGAGTTCTTATTTTGTATACTTGCTGTAGTGTCAGTTCTTGTTACGAAAATGAATATTTAGCATTTTCAGTAAGACTTTTTCTTAAAAGCAATTCGTTTAATAGAAATCCCAATACTCGCGATGTAGGCCGAAATTTTGTGTTACATAAACATTAAAATATCTGCTTAAGTTTTCTTAATAATTTAAATTTCGTTAAAACAAGGCAGCAGTTAGTTCCAGTAGTGTCTATTCTGTCTGTTCTTACCAGAAAAGAGTAATTAAACGTTTTAATTAATTTTTATCAACACAGTTCGTATTTGTTACTGGTTAGACAGACGTGATGTAGGCATACAATTTCTGAGTTGCTAACGTTTAAAAACATATCTAAACATTCTTTATAACATGATCCTCCAAAACCAAAGCAATTAGTAATTAATTCTTCTGCCACTGTACCTCTAAAACTGAGCGTAAACAGCGGCAACAACACAAAACAATTTATCTTCGTGTCTGTGTGTGTACTTACAGCCAATCTCACGTCCTTGACAAATTTGAACTTAATTCTTCTATGGAATTCAATCATAAGTGAGAAATACAGGTGCTGTTATAGAATAGTGAATAGGGTGATTTGTTGCCAGTCTTGTAGAAAATATTCTCACTGAGATGGGGGGGGGGGGGGGGGGGGGGAGATGCAGTGGGGAGAACACTGGGAAAACAAAAGAGGCTCACTCCTGGAAATGCAGAGTATGCAGTAGGGACATTTTGTCTGAAGAACAGAATAGGAAGCAAGTAGGAATTGATCAGGATCAAGAGAGATAAAGGGGAGGACAGTGGTTAAGAACTGGCAGTGGGCAGGAAGAAAGAGAATGTGATCTGATAGTTTTATTATCAATGCCAAAAACAGGTATTTACTTCTGCCAGAGTTCAGTGGAGAAGAGCCTCGGGTAGGACTAGCAACAGGAAATGTACAATACATTTCAACCAATGTCAGGAAACCTAGGAGTATACAACGAGTTGGGAAGAAAAAAATGTGGTCCTGCTAGGTAGTAGTCATGGGCAAGATGTAGGCCTCAGTTACAGAAAAAATTAGGGTAGCATACAAGGTCACGAGTATATTCAGGGCTTTGTCAAATGATGGAGGACTTAAGGTCTTTAGTTACGAATTTCACAAAAGATGACCATGTGGTGATGGTGGGTAGGGGTCGGAAACAGTTTGGACAGGAAGGGGGCGTAAGACATAGGTGGTGACCTGGAGAAGACAGTTTCCCTGACACATGGCACAAATGCACACTTTGATGAGTTGTCCCAGTGTCATGATCAGCCACACCTATATGGAACTCTGAGGCAGATTAATGTGGGGTTACAGAAGGCAGTGATGGCAGCCAGGTTCACACATGTTGCTGTCATGCCAGTCAATACCATCGTGGTGTCTCACTAGACATGGCCTAGTTCTAAGCAGGAAGAGGAAGAGAAGATTGGTACAGTAGATTCACCATAGTATATGGGGTGTACCTTGGGCAAAGCACGATGAAATATTTGCTGTCATACACAGGAGAAGCAGATCCTTTTTATAATAAATCCAGATAACAGATTTCCCCAACTAAAGAGTATCTGCAGCAGATAAAAAAAGTCTGATACAATAGTTTACAATATGGATATTTTTAGATGTCATAAGAAAACAAGAACCCATCGCAAGAAGTATCATGGGACATTCCAGAGGCTTAACAACTCTTCATCAAATCATACAATCAATAAAACATAAAATACAACAGTCTGAAGGTGAGATCCAGTCCTTGTACTGCACAGTAGTTTCTGTCACTGAGCACTGGTGTAAAGACACAGAAATCAAACATGTATTATTAGCATTGTATGTAAGGACAGACCCTTACTGCAGGGCTACTTTGAAAGAGTTGAGGATTGTGAATTTATACAAGAAAAGAAATGTAGCTCAAATCAAGGTGTGTCCTTGCTACAATAAGTGAAGACAAACACTTTGAAATATCAGCTACTGAATTAACAGGGCTTGATACAACCAGAAAATTAATCATATTGTGTGTGTATCAAATTCCTAGTAGTAGTGTGGGAACTTTTTTCAAAATAAATTAACAGAAGTTCTAAAAGCCTCAGACACTAAAGTAAACAAACCTCTCTGTGGAGACATAAACACAAATATCAAAACAAAACAAGTAGAACCCTCATCAATATTCTTCAGAGTTTTTGCATATCCCTGTTGGTCAATGGTGTAATAAATATTACTGCAGTGACTCCATTGGTGATTGACACTGTGGTCACAAACATGGACAGGAAAAAGTGTGATGTAGCTGAAAAATATCTTTGGCTGTCAGACCATTTCTGGCAAATAAAAACAGTAAAATCTGGCATCGGAAAATCCCCGAAACTGCAAGTTTGTGAAGGACATCTATGAGAAATAAAAATAGAAGATATTTCAAAATAACAAGCAAACCAAAGTTGAGATGAATTATATGGAGAAACTGATGTAAATGTGAAAATCTATAAATTCTCAACATTTTTAAATTGAATTTTGAAAAGACATTTCCAGAGGTACCTACATCATATCAATGTCTCACAAAACAAAGTGGATAACGGCAGATATTAAAAAGTCCTCGTGAGCCATTAAATACCTCAGTTCCATGAAAAACAGTTATAATGATTCAGAGTTCTTAAATAATTATTTGAAAGCTATGATAAAACTATCAGGGCTCCAGTATCTAGGGATATGGTTTTGATGATGGGAGAAGGGAGGGATCTTCTGAGAAGGTTTCCCCAACTCCCCCATTTTGACTGAGCTGCTGTAGGTGGCGGTCATGTGTGCGTGAGATGTGCTTGCTTGTGTGAATGAATGATGTGTTTCTCTTTATCTGATGAAGGCTGTGGCCAAAAGCTTGTGTTTAAGTGTGTTTTAATTGTGTTTGTCTGCAACTTAACATATAAACTTTATGGTAAGCAGCAATGTGTCTTTTCCTACACTGTTGATATCCTTCCCTGGAGTTTCCGTTGTTTGAATTTTGACAATATACTTTAATAACAGGCCTGTTTAATGGCATACTACTTATAGAAAAGGAAACAGTGAGGCTTGCTTCTATGCTCCAAATAGTAGAAAGGGTAATATGTAGAGACCTCATGGACATGATTTTAAAATATGAAGCAGCTTATCAATAGATCATGGATGCAGTACAAGTCACTAGTAGGAACAATAAAGACCTGGAAAAACTGTTACATTTATTATGATTTAGCATTCATACTTACCACAGTATGTAAACACAGGTGTGCAGTGGTTAGGGCATTCATCATCAGCACCATGTGATGTTTTAAATTTCACTAGTTGGGTATTATGGTAATGACCTGCAAGGGTAAGACATCTTACAGCAAATATGTTGAAGCACACATGAAGCAGGCAGCATTTACCTCATTGGTGCACATTGACTACTTCAGATTCCTCTCAGATTTGAGTAGTGATTACCCTATTTTCCAAGCAGAGAAAGATTGTAATAAGTAAAAATAATGAAAGGAATCACATTCAGTGGACTCTGAGATTAATTGTAGGTCACCAAATCACAGCATTTCTGGCCTTTGCTGTTACAGTGGTGAAGACAGTGTGGGGATGTCAAACCGCTGGCTCCAACCCCCAATAATGTTGCTGCCCTATATGGCAGCAAGAAGAACTGTCTCTTTGCCAGATCAATTCTCTTTAGTTCGCGCTCTATGCTACATCCATTGTGTATATGCTGCAAGAATAAAAGTATTTGTAGCAAATGCTGAATGATTATTTATCATCATAATTACCAGCTCCTCACTGCCTGCAACATCAACAGAAACATATGCACGAGCCAACTCTCAAAAAACAATCAAAATCCTCCACCTTCAGGTGATCTTGTCATAAGGAAATAAGAGTAGTGGTCATGGCAACTGGAAGATTATGGAAGAAAATGTTTCAATGTCAAACTCTAGTGGTAGGCTTGCTACCCAAAAGCCAAATGCTCCCCAACCCACACAACACCGATGCTTCCACATTCACGTCTGTAAGTCCTGCTTTTCCTACCCCACAGATCAGTTGCCCACTGTCAGAAAAGGTTCAAATGTGTGTGAAATCTTATGGGACTTAACTGCTAAGGTCATCAGTCCCTAAGCTTACACACCACTTAACCTAAATTATCCTAAGGACAAACACACACACTCATGCCCGAGGGAGGACTCGAACCTCCACTGGGATCAGCCACACAGTCCATGACTACAGTGCCTTAGACCACTTGGCTAATCCTGTGCGGCCCCACTGTCACAATAGAAGGGTAGAAGAAACAAAGTAGATAAAATTGCACCCATGTAATGGGTTACGGAATTCACATACAGGAAATGAAGCTCATAGTGCTGGAAAGACCATTGTGTCTCTGTTTGTAAGGAACATTTTTGAACCTATTGACACTCCTGTGATGCTAGACAATAGCCTCCACTGAAGAGAAGACAGTACCAATCACAGAGCAAAATGTGGGCTGGCTGTTTTTGTCAGTGACATATATCAGCCTTTACAGCACCCTTAATCACATCAGCATAGGCAGTTGCTGTGATGATACATGCCTATTTAATGTCACAGTGTCTTCCACCACATGATCCTTGACAGTGAGACCCTCTAAGAGGTTATTGCTCAGTTTTCACTGATAGTTCTCCTGCATACAGTGTAGTATGAGGAGAGTGGCACCTGGTTGAGGGTTTGAGAAACTGAGGGTCTCACACAGACTGAAGATATCATTCTATGCTATGCAATGCATGCTACCTGCTTCAGCACTGCTACAGGATCACCTACTACCATAGATCTATTCTCACCCTGCTTGCTCATCTTGACAGAAACTGCACATTGGGACGTGGCTGTCAACCTTTGTATATGTGACTTCTTCCCCATCTGAACCCACACACCAGATAAAGTAGACCTGACAGAGGGAGTGCCCAAAATGGCTAACTGGGCAGTAGCCAGCCAGTTGGCTGTCTTTAAGCATTATGAAAGCATTTCATTACTTCCATATTCCACCAAGCTACTCACACATTCATACTCATGAACTTTGATTAGCAAAGAAACGTCTGCTGACTTGAAGGAAAACAATTAGAGATTAAGTAGAATTTTTGAGTTCCTTCAACAGGTCAACTTTTGCAAATATTTGTTACTAAATTTTGATTGTTATTTGAAAATGATTAACAGAATTGTTTTTCTAAAGATGATGGATAATTCACATCAGTCTGGTGATTACTCAGTGACACTACTCTTGTTTGTGTCTGATTATCTCATTAAGTTTGTCTTAAAGATCCTCTGTCGTTTTTTTTCATGGGAGATTTTAGTGTGTTCAGAGGGTGGCTGGGGTTGGCCAAGTATGTTCCACATTTACTAAGCAGCAAAATTATTCTGTTATATTTTTAATTATTTTCCCATTCTTGACAAGAGTTTATCTAGTGACTCAATGTTGTTGTTTAAATTTTGTTTCTCTGAACTTTTTTTTTAATCCAAATCCCCCAACCACATATTGGGGTGGGTGAAAACTAACCATACATAAGTATTGCATATTACTGTTTTATTTTGTATAATAGTATTATTGTACCATCTCTATTATACATACATACATAAATACTTGTTCCATAGATTATGAATACGATATTTTGTAATGATGTGGAACATGTCACTTTAACGTAAGTTTCCTTTATACATAATTATTTTTTATTGAGTATTATTTTGAAAACCCTCACTCTAAAGTTAAAATGTCTGATTTCATTTCTGGTTTATATTACTACTCATAATATAGTTGTACATCAGATACAACACACACTGAAAACATAACAATGCATAACACTGTAAATCAGAATGTTATTTATATCAGTTCATAATATATTTAGCTGCAGTATACTTGTGTAAGTGTTATGCATCCTACATTTCATCAAACATCATTTCACAACAAAATCCTACAAAGAGAACTACCAACATACCTCAGATCATAATAAGATTAGGTCGACATAGAAATTCTGGAGGTAGTTAAAGTGATTATATAATTGAATTTGTTGTGAAATTGACATTTATCACAGTAATGCAAATTTCCTCCCATGAAAAGAATTCATCAGTCTCATTATAACACTAGATCCAGTATATTTCATGACTCTTGACAATTAATTTCTCAGTAGTTAGCTTACATTTCTTTCTTGAGATCATTCTTGGTATGAAGTTACTGATCACAACTGAAAATGTAGCTATTCTATTATCCTCTGAAAAGTTTTGTATATCACCACAAGACTTCAAATATTATCAATTATCTATAGTGTGAGACCTAATATTTTTATTTTAAAAGTGTTCTGCACAGAAGTACAAGTTTCATTAATTGCATCTTTATGCAGTCACCATCTTGGCTATTGGATGCATAACAAGAACCCCAGGGATTATGTGTAAACACACACAACATGGAAAAGATTCTTGCACGAGTGATATACCCTGGCGAGAAAAAAGGGACCAGACTCCATTCTGGCTCAATGTCCCGTGTTATTAAAATATCCTGACTAATTGTTCAATACGTCATGTATATTGTCATGATATTAGGTGTTACGAGTTCTCAACTCAAGCAAGCATCAGTACTGTGGCACATGGTGGCAGAACTTGGATTTTATTAAAAAAAAAAATAAAAATAAAAAAAAACAAGAAACTGGTCAGAAATATTTTCCAAGGAACTGCAAGATAATGAGATTAATGGTGACTTAATTCCTTCATTTGTTTGTCACATCCCAGTTTTTCCACTATTAGACATGAACAATAACCTAGCTTCATGGAAGTGATGTACCAATTAGAACAATTTGTGATGTACACACCGCAAAAATGAAATCTTTTACAGTGCAGTGGAGTGTACTGTTTTTGAAACATTAATGAAACATGAAATTTGTGAACCACCCTGAATCTGAATCCAGATACCACACTGGTTTTTGTAGAGTAGCTCTCTTGCCAATTGAGCCAGTCATCAAACTTTGATACTCTACTACCTCTTTCCATATCTTTCCAAACAAACCAGTGGCTCTCTCCAAGACCTTCCAGGAAGACCTTTATTGACTAAAATGGTAGAGAAGAATTCTTACTCTCAGCCTAGGGGCTGATTTTCTGTTAAATGTAGAAAGATATGGAGGGAGGTGCTGGGGATAAAATCGTGAATCACCTATGAGATTTGCTTCAGAGGCTCAATTTGTTTATGCCTTCAATACATTCATGTTACATAACACATTTAGGATGACTATTTTCTTGACACCGCAGCACAGAGAATGGCATTTAATTATGTAGGACAGGCAATGCAATAATGAAAATGAAAATTATTCAGTGATATAATTTTATTGAATCATTAACTTTCTATAAATTACTAACACAACAGAGTAAACCAAATGTGGGGAACAAGGTGCATATAGCCTGGGACTCAATATCTGATGTCCCAAGAGGATACCATTATCTTTGGGAGTGTAGTAATGTCAACAGTTAATCATTAAAAAAATCGCAAAGGTCACAAATGAATTCCTTTCACTTTGCAAACTACAGTCTCAATCATAGATGGTTAAATTCTCTCACTGATCATTCAAATGATGTAGCAAACTATATTTGATTATTCAGATAACTATATTTGAAAACACAATCTGTGTTACACTACATGTCACAATTTCAATTGTTTCTTAGGATAGTACACCACATTAACATTTAAAAGTTGTACAATTTAGAACATTATGAAATAATTCCATACATAAAGTACCAACAGTACAATGAAATTACAACATGATACCTACATTGTACCTTGTACAAAATAAAAGTTTACTGAGTACTCTGACAATATACAACCAATCATTTAATTGCAGATACATTAGTACAAAATGAAGTGTCATGAATAATAAAGTATTACAGAAACAGATTACAAGTAGACATACAAAAAACATAATTACATTGGGCACTTAAAGAGAAATACTGCTTTTACCATGATGACAGTGAACAATCAATCTTACATTACTATAAATGACAGACATAAATCTTAAGAGTTGAAAATACCTATTTGTCTTTACCTGCAGCAATTTTGATGTTGTTTTCAAACCTTTAAAAACATGCTTGTGTAGGTCACAAGTGCAGTAGTAAGGACATGGGAAACATCACGAGTATCTATCACCAGTGTCCGATTGGGACATTCTTATGTTTATGCCAATCGTCATGCATTAGAACACAACTTCTGCAGTAATATGGGAAATACCTAACTATTTCAAAAAGCTAAAATTAATAACACTTCCAGCTGTGTTATATTAAATCATAATGTTTCAGAGGACACATACATTGTGTGAATTATGCTACAAGAAATCTTGCGCAATTATGATGTATCCATCATTTGTATTAAAATTGTCAGAAAGACAGACACAAATTCCTGTCTGTTCGTCTCAGAGTAGCACTTACACCCATGTCTTCAAAAATGGTTCAAATGGCTCTGAGCATTATGGGACTTAACATCTGAGGTCATCAGTCCCCTAGAACTTAGAACTACTTAAACCTAACTAACCTAAGGACATCACACACATCCATGCCCAAGGCAGGATTCGAACCTGCGACCATAGCTGTCGCGCAGTTCCAGACTGAAGCACCTACAACCGCTTGGCCACTCTGGCCGGCCCCCATGTTTCATATTTGCTCCATGTATTTGAATTAAACCAGCAATTAATGGTAGTAAGTCAAATGAGTGCTTTTAAATGCGAAGTGTGTGGGCAAGTGTATAATTACAGAAAGAATCTCAGTCAGCATGTTTGCAAAAACCATCAACAAGAGCTGCCTGTTGCCACTAAAACTACTGTAGCTTCTTATCAGTGCTATGTGTGTGACAAAATTTTTTCTCTTAAAAATAATTTGTATTGCCACCAATGAAATATTCATGGTTTGCAGGAAGGGGGGTTGTGCTTCAAGTGTACATTGTGCCCATTTCAAAGTAGTTCAAAACGGGGTTGGATAGATCATTTACAAACTGCTCATCAAATTCAACATAATTCTGAAGATCTGCAGTTCTCAAATGACGACGAGTTTTTACAGTGTAGAGAAGAGACTGAATGCACGACACATTCAAAGTTTATTAAAACTCATGGGTCTACTAGCTCTACACATTATTATGGCTGCCATTGGTCAGGTAACTTTATCTCCAAAGGTAAAGGCACAAGACATCTTAAATTGACAGGCAGCAACAAAATGAATGGAAAGTGCCCTGCAGAGATGAAAGTAACTGTACACGAAGGTGGAACATACCAAGTACATTTTGTGTCGACCCACATTGGTCACAAACAAGATTTAACGCACCTGCCCCTGAGTCAAAAAGACCGGGAAACCATAGCAACTGATATTGCAATGGGACTTCCGTATGACAAAGTTCTAGATAACATACAGACAAGTTTGTAGGATTCGGACTTGCAGAGAATCCATTTGACTACCAAGCAAGACTTATATAACATTGCAGCAAGCTATAACCTCTCCTCCAAGTCAGTCAGACATAAAAATGATGCAATCAGTGTCGAAGCTTGGGTAAAAGAAATGAACGAAAGTGAGAATCCGTCTGCATTATTCTATAAACCACAAGACTCGACTAGTGAACATCAAGAACTGAGGAGTGACGATTTTGTAT
The DNA here is from genome assembly GCF_023864275.1 of Schistocerca cancellata. Classification (NCBI taxonomy): domain Eukaryota; kingdom Metazoa; phylum Arthropoda; class Insecta; order Orthoptera; family Acrididae; genus Schistocerca; species Schistocerca cancellata. Next base: position 608,379,150 of record NC_064627.1, read on the forward strand.
TAGTGATAATGAACAGAGCACAATGCGAAACGTTATCAAAATATGGAGAAGACTGTATCTGTATTGATGGAACCCATGGGCTTAACGGGTATGATTTCGAAGTGACCACTCTCTTAGTACTGGATGATCTCAGGCAAGGATTCCCATGTACTTTTCTAATTTCGAACAGGATGGACACCGATGTTTTAAGTCTATTTTTGTAGTACGTAAAATCACAGGTTGGACCAATTTGCCCCAATGTATTCATGTCTGATTTGGCAGAGTCATACTGTATTGCATGGAACAGGACAACGGGTGCTCCTAAGATGAGATTCTATTGTAACTGGCATGTGGACAGAGCATGGAATACTAATATCAAGTGGAAAATTGCAGATCTGGATAAAAGAAATGAAGTGTATCGGCTCATTAAATCAGTGTCAATGCTGAGAAATGTAAGTATGTTTCAGGAATCACTGCAAAAAGCACTGCAGAAGCTCAGTAGTGACCCTGACACATCAGAATTTGATTCATACTTCAAGACACACTATGAGGGAAATGTGGAGTGTTGGGCCTACTGTCACAGAATGTATGCCGGTCTCAATACCAACATGCATGTGGAGAGTATGCATAGGACGTTAAAGGAAATACATGGTAATGCAAGACAGATAAAATGACTGGACAAAGGCATATCTACACTAATGTCCCTAGTTACAGCCAAGATGTTTGACTGGCTTATAGCAAATGTAAAAGGGAAGGTTACAAGTGAAGTTCAAGACATTCGTAATAAACACAAAACTAGTTTGTTAATGGACAAGGACCTCATCACTGAGGTAGATGGTGGTTGGGAAATGCCATCCACATCATCTTCAGAGGTGTACATTGTTAAAGATAACAGAGTCAACTGTGAGTGCAAATTAAAATGTAGTGATTGCAATGTGTGTATACATAGGTATTACTGTACATGTATGGATTACAGTATTAGATTCAATATGTGTAAGCACATTCACACTGTTTGCCGAGATGACAGTGTCGGTGAAAATCCCCTGCAAAGTCCAGAGGTACTGGGTACTGATGTTGATGCCACCAGTGAGAGAGCAGCAATATTAGCTGAAGTAAGCACAAAATATGTTTCAAAAACACCAAAATCATTGTTAGAAGGGAGACAGAAGCTTATTTCAGTGTTTTCCAATATTGTCAGTGGAATGACTGAGACTGAACTGCAGTTGGCCAAAGAAACTGTGCTATCCTTAAAGGAAAATGTAGGAGCTGTTCGAGCCCGAAACAGTTATTTCAAACAAACAGATAAGGGCCAGAAAAGAAAGCTAATGCCAGACAGGAGGCTGTTTTCTACCAAGAAGAAAACAGCACGTAATATTTCTCTGGCTGTTCCAAATGCTGAAGAAAGATGTGAAGTAGTAAAATCACTTCTGAATGAGGGTATGTATCAATTTTCAAGTTATTCAGTAGATACGTTTTTGTGTTGAACCTTGGCAGAGTAAAATGTAATTCATGGTTAATATACGAATTTGTGTTCAGTACCTGTCAACTTTGTGTGAATTATAATTTGAAATTTATATGCAGAGCTCGACATGAATCATGATATTCCTGCAGAGCATAGTCGTGCCGTGCCAGATGTACAGCACAGCAAAACAGGTAAAACTTGATGGGATCCATCATTCCAAATATGTGTGGTACTACTATAATGTCCTCACACCAAATAAACATGTCACATTAAGTAAAATTTAGAATTTTGCTGTTCAGTAGCAATGCAGTGTGTTTTGAATCTGATGTAATAGTTACTTGCAGTACAGTATATGTATATACTATCTTTCAGTACCTATCAATTTTGCCTCAATTGTGATATGAAATTTATTTGCAGGTATTGACGTCAAAAATCACTTGCATGTTGTAGAACAACCACACAGTATGTTATGGCAGTCAGGTATTCATCATGGTGCATCAGGTGTGTGTAAAGTAAATCTAATGGAGATAACATATCTGAGTATGATAATAATCTGAATTCATATTAATGTATACTGATATCTTTAAATTATATTTTACTGTGTCTGCATTATAATATAAAATTAATTTACAGGGCTGGACATGAACCACATTGTTGCTGTGCAGCATGGTTATGCCATACCAATTGTGCAGCACAGCACAACAGGTAACACTTAATCGGACCCATTATTCCGAATGTATCTCATACTGCTCTAATGTCCTCATATCAGCTAAGGGTGTCAGATTAAGTAATATTCACAATGTTGCTGTTTACTAGGAATGTAGTTTGTTTGGATTCTGATTTAAAAGTTATTTGCAGTGGAGTATATGCCACCTTTTAGACCTATCAATTTTGTCTGTATAATAACACAAAACTTATTTGCAGCGCTTGACACCCACAATCAGGTCCATGTTGAACAACCACACTCTATGCCATGGCAGCCAGGTGTTCATCATGGAGCGTCATGTGTGTGTAAAGTAAATCCAATGGAGATAACATTATTTGATTATAATGAAATTCTGAATTTATATATGTATAACTGAACTGTAGTTAGCCAAAAAAACTATGTTATCCTTAAAGGCAAATGTAGAAGCTGTTTGACCCCAAAATGGTTACTTCAGACAAACAGATAAGGGCCATAAAAGAAAGTCTATGCCTCAGAGGAGTCTGTTTTCTACTAAGAAGAAAAGAGCACGTAGTATTTCTCTGGCTGTAGTTGATGCTGTAGAAATCCAGTTCTTGATGACTAGACCTGCAAATGAAATTCACATCAGATCGCATTAGATATTAAATTAATATTTGTTTCACAGATCATGAATATGACACTTTATAATTATGTGGAATGTATCAGTTTAACAAATGTTTACTTGTCATGACTTTTTGTGTTTTATAGAGGAAATTACAGGAATTTGATAAAAGCAGTGTTATCTGGTGTATTACTACATGAATTATTGTTACTTACTTCAAGCATTACTGTGGTGACCTGGCCATGCCAACAGTATTTCAGTCCCTAATTCTACTTATTATAGATGCACGACCTCCACACACTCGAGTCATCCTGAAGATGCTGAGTGGTCTTTAGTTCTGGGATCAGATATTGCAGTTCCTATCAAATCTGATCCTGACGCAGCTGTAGAGGACAGGGTGGAATGCTATCCTGAACTCCAAATGGTGGAGACATCTCAGGTCCTTCCCATCTGCTTTCAGTGCATCACACTCTGGACTGTAAATAAAGATTTAATTAGAATTCAGCCATGCCATATTGCTATCAAATAACAAAAGTGTGAATAATAATTAATATTATACTGAGTTGAAAACCAGTATCAAAAAATACTTATATTGTGCCGGATTAACTGAAATACCATTACACACCTGACTTGCCTTTCACTAGGCCTGATGAGGCTGAGTGAATCACAGTCCTGACCTTTGAAGTGCTGATATTTCATGGACATTTCCACTCTCCTTCTGGCAGCCAGGTAAGGCAGAGTGCATCCCAGTCCCGACCTCCTGAAGTCCAGATGTTGGGGATATAAGGTCCTCCACTCTTCATACAGTCTATGGGGCCTGACTCAACATCAGTGCCAAGCTCCAAATGTTTGGGACTTCCCTCTAGTCCTCAAGATGGCATAGTCCGGACTGCAAGTAAGAATTTAATCAGAATTCAGATATGTCACATTGCTCCCAAGTAATAACAATATACTTGACTGAAAACCAGTATCAAATCATTCTTATATTGTGCCCTATTAACTGCAATACCATTAGATACCTGACTTGCCATTCACTAAGCCTGATGATGCTGAAAGGATCCGGATTGCCACCTCTGAAGTGATGGAATTCCAAGGTCCTTTCAAAATGGTTGAAATGGCTCTGAGCACTATGGGACTTAACATTAGATGTCTCCAGTCCCCTGGAACTAACCAACCAAAGGACATCACGCACATCCATGCCCGAGGCAGGATTCGAACCTGCGACCGTAGCAGTCGTGCGGTTCCGGACTTAAGCGCCTAGATCCGCTCAGCCACAGCGGCCAGCTCAAGTTCCTTTCCACTCTCCTTCTGGCAGCCAGGCAAAGCTGAGTGGATCCTAGTCCTGGCCTTCTGAAGTCCAGATGTTGTGGATATAAGGTCCTCTACTCTTGAGGCAACCTGAGGGACCTGACTCAACATCAGTGCCAAGCTCGAAATGTTTGGGACTTCCTTCATTAGTCCTCAAGATGGCATAATGGCACAGTCTGGACTGCAAGTAAGCATACAATCAGAATTCAGATATATCACATTGCTCCCAAATAATAACAATTTACGTGATAGATAATAATGTACTGGACTAAAAACCAGCATCAAAACATCCTTGTATTGTGCCCTATTAACTGCAATACCATTACATACCTGTCTTGCCATTCACTAAGCTTGATGGAGCTGAATGGATCCAGATTGCCTCCTCTGAAGTGATGGAATTCCAAGGTTCTTTCCACTCTCCTTCTGGTGGCGAGATAAGGCTGAGTGTATCCCAGTCCTCGTCATCAGCTTTTGTGGCATCCTAAGGTGGCTGACTTGACATCAGTGTCAAGATCCAAATGTTTGGGACCTCCCTCACTGCTCCTTGAGATTGCATAATCCAGACTGCAAGTAAACACTGCATTGAAGTTCTACTGTTCAGAAAGAATATAATTACAACTACTACTCTGTCTTCTCCACAACTACCACTTTAGAAACTGTATAGGCCTAAGGCAAGTAAAGTAGAAAGTTTGCATTATGGTATCTTCATATATTAGACTGGCAGTCATCAGATGAAACATTATTACTTTAATAAATAGGATTACTTAATTAAAACAACAATGTTACATACCTAATGTGCTGCTCATATATAATTTGTCATTGTTAAAGAATATAAGGTCATTGGAGCAGTACCACAGACATTTGATACAATGGGTTCCATCAGGTGTTACCTGTGCTGTGCAGCACATTTGATGTGGTGTAACAATGCTGCACAGCAACAATGTGGTTCATGTCCAGCCCTGTAAAATAATTTTATATAATATTGCAGACAGTGAAACTGAATACAAAAGTATGGTTATACAGATATAAAATCAGAACTTCATTATCCTCAAATAATGTTATCTCCATTAGATTTACTTTACACACACCTGATGCACCATGATGATAACCTTACTGCCATTACATGGTGTGTGGTTGTTCCACAACATGGACCAAAATGTGGGTATCAAGCCCTGCAAATAATTTTTGTGTTATTATTCAGACAAAATTGATAGTTCTACAAGGTGGCTTATACTCCACTGCAAGTAACTTTTAAATCCAGAATCCAAACACACTACATTGCTACTGAATGGCAACATTGTAAATATTATTTAATCTGCCATCTTTAGTTGATATGAGGACATTAGAGCAGAATGAGATACATTGGGAATAATGGGTCCATTAATGTGTTACCTGTTGTGCTGTGTTGCACATTTGGTATGGCATAACCATGCTGCACAGCAACAAACTGGTTCATGTCCAGTCCAGTAAATTAATTTTATATTATACTGCAGACAGTAAAATAGAATATAAAAGTATCAATATACATATATAACTTCAGATTTCATTAAACTCAAATAATGTTATCTCTATTAGATTTACTTTACACACACCTGATGCACCATGATGAACACCAGGCTGCCATGGCATAGTGTGTGGTTGTTCAACATGGACCTGATTGTGGGTGTCAAGCCCTGCAAATGATTTTTGTGCTATTATACAGACAAAATTGATAGGTTTAAAAGGTGGCATATACTCCACTGCAAGTAACTTTTAAATCAGAATCCAAACATCCTAGATTGCTAGTGAACAGCAACATTGTGAATATCACTTAATCTGACATCTATAGTTGATATGAGGACATTAGAGCAATATGAGATACATTCGGAATAATGGGTCCGATTAAGTGTTACCTGTTGTGCTGTGCTGCACAATTGGTACGGCATAACCATGCTGCACAGCAACAATGTGGTTCATGTCCAGCCCTGTAAATTAATTTTATATTATAATGCAGACACAGTAAAATATAATTTAAAGATATCAATATACATTAATATGAATTCAGATTATTATCATACTCAGATATGTTATCTCCATTAGATTTACTTTACACACACCTGATGCACCATGATGAATACCTGACTGCCATAACATACTGTGTGGTTGTTCTACAACATGCAAGTGATTTTTGGTGTCAAGCCCTGCAAATAAATTTCATATCATAATTGAGGCAAAATTGATAGGTACTGAAAGATAGTATATACATATACTGTACTGCAAGTAACTATTACATCAGATTCAAAACACACTGCATTGCTACTGAACAGCAAAATTCTAAATTTTAATTAATGTGACATGTTTATTTGGTGTGAGGACATTATAGTAGTACCACACATATTTGAAATGATGGATCCCATCAAGTTTTACCTGTTTTGCTGTGCTGTACATCTGGCACGGCACGGCTATGCTCTGCAGGAACATCATGGTTCATGTCGAGCTCTGCATATAAATTTCAAATTATAATTCACACAAAGTTGACAGGTACTGAACACAAATTCGTATATTAACCATGAATTACATTTTACTCTGCCAAGGTTCAACACAAAAACGTATCTACTGAATAACTTGAAAATTGATACATACCCTCATTCAGAAGTGATTTTACTACTTAACATCTTCCTTCAGCATTTGGAACAGCCAGAGAAATATTACGTGCTGTTTTCTTCTTGGTAGAAAACAGCCTCCTGTCTGGCATTAGCTTTCTTTTCTGGCCCTTATCTGTTTGTTTGAAATAACTGTTTCGGGCTCGAACAGCTCCTACATTTTCCTTTAAGGATAGCACAGTTTCTTTGGCCAACTGCAGTTCAGTCTCAGTCATTCCACTGACAATATTGGAAAACACTGAAATAAGCTTCTGTCTCCCTTCTAACAATGATTTTGGTGTTTTTGAAACATATTTTGTGCTTACTTCAGCTAATATTGCTGCTCTCTCACTGGTGGCATCAACATCAGTACCCAGTACCTCTGGACTTTGCAGGGGATTTTCACCGACACTGTCATCTCGGCAAACAGTGTGAATGTGCTTACACATATTGGATCTAATACTGTAATCCATAAATGTACAGTAATACCTATGTATGCACACATTGCAATCACTACATTTTAATTTGCACTCACAGTTGACTCTGTTATCTTTAACAATGTACACCTCTGAAGATGTCTGGCCGACTTGGAGGAGAGGTTATAGCTTGCTGCAATGTTATATAAGTCTTGCTTGGTAGTCAAATGGATTCTGTGCAAGTCCGAATCCTGCAAACTTGTCCGTACGTTATCTAGAACTTTGTCATACGGAAGTCCCATTGCAATATCTGTTGCTATGGTTTCCCGGTCTTTTTGACTCAGGGGCAGGTGCGTTAAATCTTGCTTGTGACCAATGTGGGACGACACAAAATGTACTTGGTATGTTCCACCTTCGTGTACAGTTACTTTCATCTGTGCAGGGCACTTTCCATTCATTTTGTTGCTGCCTGTCAATTTAAGATGTCTTGTGCCTTTACCTTTGAAGATAAAGTTACCTGACCAATGGCAGCCATAATAATGTGTAGAGCTAGTAGACCCATGCGTTTTAATAAACTTTGAATGTGTCGTGCATTCAGTGTCTTCTTTCCACTGTAAAAACGCGTCTTCATTTGAGAACTGCAGATCTTCGGAATTAAGTTGAATTTGACGACCAATTTGTAAATGATCTATCCAACCCCATTTTGAACTACTTTGAAATGGGCACAATGTACACTTGAAGCACAACCCCCCTTCCTGCAAACCATGAATATTTCGTTGGTGGCGATACAAATTATTTTTAAGAGAAAAAATTTTGTCACACACATAGCACTGATAAGAAGCTACAGTAGTTTTAGTGGCAACAGGCAGCTCTTGTTGATGGTTTTTGCAAACATGCTGACTGAGATTCTTTCTGTAATTATACACTTGCCCACACACTTCGCATTTAAAAGCACTAGTTTTAGTAACACAAACGCTACACTGTAATCACAACGATTAAAAAAAGATGCACGAAAAAAATACCACGCATACTCCGCACTCACATTGATTTTAAGACACACGAAAATATCACGCGCTCTCCGCACTCACAAAGTGACGCACAAAGCCAAAATAGCACGTGCACTCCGCACTAACAAAAACAGCTACTGCAACAACACCACCCGGGCTCCAAACTGCAAATGCAGGTACTGTTTCCGGTCTTCCGTTGTGAGAGAACTATAGGGGGTGGGGTGAGTTCCCGTTCGTGAGCGAGGTATGGGGGTGGGGTGAGGGCCTGTCGTGGGCGAGCTGCGTGCACGGTGAGTGTCACGGGGGTTGGGGAGGTAGAGAGAGGGGGGGGGGGGGGGATCCTCGCTGGGATTTTCGCAGGTTTTAATGTTTGCTGCTGTTGACGACGCGTGCGGCGCGTCCCCGCCGGCCAATGTGGCCGCAGTGCACTCCCACATGCAGCCTCGGCCTAGCCGTAAACAACCCGCTAAGAAACTGCAGCAAAACCCCCGGCAACTTCCTTCATGTCCGCGGTGTTTTACAAAACATTCACGCGAGGATTGTCCCCAACATTAGGCTGTGTCACAATTACAAAAAGAAAGGTCATGTGTCTTCCGTTTGCAAATCCGACCACATACATGATGGTCATGAACATGACTCTGATTCTGTGTTGTCTGTCAATTGCACTTCTTCCCTTTCAGGGAAGTTATTCCTCACTGTCCAAATCCTTGGTCGAGATGTTCGCATGCAAGTGGATACCGGTTCTGCTGGCACTATAATTAATTCTCAGACGTATCTTCAGTTTGGTTCTCCACTCCTGTCACCTGTCACTTGGCAATTACGGACGTACAATAAACAGAAGATTTCTCTCTTGGGACAGTTTAATGCTGAGGTATCTTACAAATCCGTCATTCGCACTGTTCCCATATTTGTGGTCGACCAGAGCACCGCAGAAAATCTTTTGGGTTTCGATACCTTTCACGTTTTTGGGTTCTCCATAGATGACTGTCAATATTGTCTCTGATGCTATTCCTTATGCCCAACTGGATTCCTTGTCGACGACATTTTCGTCCCTTTTTTTCTCCTGGGTTAGACCATGCAAACTACTTTGAAGCTCATATCACGCTCAAACCCAGTGCTCGGCCTAAGTTTTTTCAGGCTCGGCCCATTCCTGTGGCCCTTCGTGATTGGGTAAAACAGGAGTTGGATCGTCTCACTACTTCAGGGGTCTTGCTTCGTGTCACTTCCAGTAAGTGGTCCTCTCCTGTCATTGTCGTTGCTAAGCCAAATGGTGATATTCGTCTCTGTGGCGATTTTAAAGCCACTGTAAATGCTCAATGCCTCATCAACACTTACCCTATGCCCCGTCCTGAAGAACTGTTCACTAAACTTGCTGGAGGCCAGTATTTTTCTAAAATTGACCTGTCAGAAGCTTATCGTCAACTTCCTCTCGACGCTGCTTCCCGGCAGTTTCTGGTCCTTAACACGCCATTCGGCCTCTATCAATACCAACGCTTGCCATTCGAGGTTGCTAGCACCCCTGCTCTCTTTCAGCGATTCTTGGAACAATTATTGCTCCCTGTCCCTGGGTGTATCAATTACATGGACGACATTGTTGTCACTAGCTCCACCACTGAAGAACATCTTCAAAATCTCTGCACACTTTTTCATGTCTTACAGACTGCTGGTCTTAAGTGTAATCTTCAGAAATCACAATTTTTTTCAGGCATCTGTCACGTACTTGGGATTTCAACTCTCTAGGGATGGTATTCGTCCGCTTCAGCAAACTGTCGCTGTGATCGATGCCCTTCCTTGCCCTACATCTGTTAAGGAACTGCAGGCCTTCTTGGGGAAAATAGCATACTATCACAAGTTTTTACCATCTGCGGCTTCGGTGGCTCAGCCGTTGCATCGCCTGTTGCATAAAAACGTGTCTTTTCACTGGTCCGCATCATGCAAACCGGCTTTCCAGAAATTGAAGACTATGCTGAAACAGGTCCCGTGCCTGGCTATTATCGACCTGGCCAACATCTTGTTCTTGCCACAGACGCCTCTCAATATGGGGTCGGTGCAGTCCTTGCACACCGTTTTTCTGACAGTTCGGAACAACCCATTGCTTATGCCTCCAAAACACTCACGGATGCCCAACAAAAGTATTCTCAAATTGAGAAAGAAGCTTTGGCCATTATTTATGCTCTTCATAAGTTTGGTGTTTTTCTCTATGGCTCAAAATTTCATCTTGTTACGGATCACAAACCACTTGTTTCCTTGTTTCATCCATCAACGTCACTTCCCGACAAGGCTGCACACCGCCTCCAGCGTTGGGGTCTTTACTTGTCCTGTTTCAATTATGAGATTCATTTCCGGCCAACGGCTCAACATGCGAATGCTGATGCTCTGTCTCGCCTTCCCATGGGTCCTGATCAGGCATTCGATAGGGACGAACTTTTGTGTTTCCACCTGGATGTTGCCGAGCAGCGGGTTGTGGATGGGTTCCCCATCACTGGGGACAGGCTGGTGGCTGCTACAGGTTCTGACCCTACCCTCTCCCGGGTTTTACGCTGTATTCAGAAGGGTTGGCCAGATCGCCCGTCCGCTAAGACTTCTGATCCATTGCAGAACTACTACGCTTTGCGCTACCGTCTCATGACTAGGGATGATGTTATCCTCCTCTCCACTGACAATGCTTCGACGCGTGTTGTGGTACCTGCGTCTTTGCGTGCTATGGTCTTGCGTCTCCGTGTCTTGCACAAAATCTCTGGCGCGCCGTCATGTGTACTGGCCTGGCACCGACTCTGAAATAGCACACATGGTCGCTGCCTGCGGCCCTTGTGCGTCACACGCTGCTGACCCGAAGTCATCTTTGTCACCGTGGCCTTGGCCTGAGAAGCCCTGGGAGCGCATTCATGCTGACTTTGCGGGACCCTTTTTAGGTACTTATTGGCTCCTCGTAATAGACGCCTACTCTAACTTTCCTTTCATTGTCCGTTGCACATCGCCTACCACCACAGCAACCACCAGTGCTCTCGCCCGCATTTTTTCTTTGGAAGGCCTCCCCTCTACTCTTGTTACTGATAATGGTCCGCAATTTGCCTCTTCCGAATTTTTGTGCGGATTTTTGTGCTCGTCACAGCATTATGCATGTCACAGCCCCACCGTTTCATCCACAATCCAACGGTGAGGCTGAACGACTGGTTCGCACATTTAAGACTCAGATGTGGAAACTTCTGACTTCTTCTGCTGCTGATGATGCTCTTCTCCAGTTTCTGGCGTCTTACCGTTTCACCCCCATAGGCGACCACAGCCCGGTTGAGCTCTTACATGGCCGACAGCACCGCACGCTACTTCATCTTCTGCGGCCTTCCACCTCACGGCCGCAGGTGCCTTCACTTGGTTGGTTCACCGCCGACGACCTCGTCTGGGTATGGGGATATGGCAGGCGGCCAAAATGGAGCCCGGGCTGCATCTTAAGACACCATGGCAGATGCCTGTATGAAATCCAGATGGACACGGGTGTTGCAATGCGTCATTCGGACCAGCTTCAGCCTCATGTGCCAGCAACGCTCTACCTGACGCTCGGGATCTTGGCATCTCTCAATACTCACAACGCAGCCTTCTCACCGTCATCTCGATGCCAGCACAAGAACGGACACCACCAGGAGACGTGCCCATGCAGGAACTGGAGGACCATCCTCTGTCAGAGCAAATCTACTCGCCGCCTCCTCCAGCGGACGCCGACACATCGCCCATGTCTCCTGTCATATCAACTGGATTTGCCGCAACGGGCAGATTGGTGCATGGGGCCCCAGCACATTCGACCCCTACGTCTCCTGTCATCTTGACCCGTTATCATCGGGGACACTTCCGTCTGTACGGGAAGCCTCCTTCTCCAGACTTTACTGTGAGTCAAACAACGCCTATGGACATCAGCCATCTCCAGGACACCTCCATCAAGACCAGTGCAACAATTTCAAAGGGGGGAAAAGTGTTGTGACTCGCCGATCATTCAAAGCGCCGCCATGCAATTATGCGCGTCCTCTACATGCGGCGCTGTCTGCCAGCCATGCAGCAGCTGCGCCACCTAAGCAGCCAGCCGAGCAGCGGCCGCTAGACTGGGACTCGGTGCTCATGTCTTGCTTGTCAACTTACTCTGTGACTTATATGTGTTGTGTCGTTCTGAAATATGTGTTAAACTTGACGTTATAACATGCACCTTGAAACATCACGTGACTGAAAGTAAGTAGTGGTCTCTTAAACCAAATAATAGTAAATTAACGCCTACTTCTGATGAGAAATTTTAATCCAAATCCCTCAAATAACCCCACTCATAAGATTCTCTCCATTTATTATATTTTCAACCACTTTAATTCTGAAACTTCCTGGCAGATTAAAACTGTGTGCCCGACCGAGACTCGAGTCTCGGTCGGGCACACAGTTTTAATCTGCCGGGAAGTTTCATATCAGCGCACACTCCGCTGCAGAGTGAAAATCTCATTCTGGGCACTTCAATTCTATTAATCAAATATTTTTTTTTTATTTTAAACCTAATCTCATTAAAAGAGCAGAAAAAGAACAATTGAGATAAAAAATGTAATCTGAAAATGATAACAAAACTATTCTCAACATTTGATCCTTCTACTAATATCTTTAATTTATCATTAAATTGAACTAGAACTTTCCTAGGACTATTATTAATCCCATCATTATTTTGACTTACACCATCATGAAGTAATATTATCTGAAATAAACTAAATTTAAACTTACATAATGAATTTAAAACATTATTAGGACCAAAATCGTTCAATGGAACAACATTCATCTCTATTTCAATTTTAATTTTAATATTATTCAATAATTTCATAGGACTATTCCCTTACAATTTTACTAAAACAAGACACTTGTCATTAACATTCACAATCGATTTACCTATATAATAAAGATTTACATTATTTGGATGAATTAATCACATGAATCATATATTTACACACCTTGTACCTCAAGGTACACCGCCTGCACTAATATCATTTATAGTACTAATTGAAACAATTAGAAATGTTATTTGACCAGGTACATGAGCAGTATGACTAGCAGCAAATGTAATTGCTGGACACTTATTATTAACCTTATTAGGAAATACATGGCCATCTATAGTAATAAATTTAATTTCATTATTAATTATTGAACAAATACTTCTATTAATTCTAGAATCAGCAGTAGCTATAATCCAGGCTTATATTTTCTCAATTTTAAGAACTTTATATTCTAGAGAAGTATACTAAACACAATGCATGGTTTCTGACTATAACTTAAAAAAGGTACTGTTCTGTCACCATTAATAACAGGGATATTGCTCTGTGTGACAGTCCCCCTCCATACATTTTCTACTAGAAGCGTATCCAAACTACGTTTCCCCATTTTGTTCTGATGTAGGCTGTGTCTAGTATATCCCCATCTCCCAACTATAGCAACAGGCATTGCACTCCTATGAGATTCCAGTCAGCAGTGTTAACCAAGAGTTGGCCATGGCACTGTAGGATCACCGCAAAACTCACACTTGCGTGTGAAGTTGCTATACCTATTCCACACATTTCACCCCTAATAGTGTAATTCCTGCCTTTAGTCAGGCTGTTCACTGCTCCACCTATTATGGTCACCTGATCTTCTTTATCAAAATCCTTACTCAAAATCCCTATGTCCTCTGTCACCTGGCAGAGGCTATTGCTTGGCTTCGCAATACTTGTGACCTGGTACCCTGTTCAGAATTTATCCTGTACCATATGGTCTACACCTCTTCCATAGCTACTACCCAGCAGCAAGACACTTTTCTTCCTAGTGTCTGTTGTTACTGATTTATAATTATTTTTTCTTTTTATAGAAGTCTGCTGCACCCTACTGTGACCTACATCTAAATAAGTCTTTCCCTCCTACTTCAGCTAACAGCTCAAAGATACTGTAAGCTCAAATGTAGATGAAGAAGCTGAGGTGCAGTTTCCCTTTTGCCCCATTACTTGTTACCTGTACCTGTCCATCTGTCTGTCAGAGTGTTAAAAACTCTTTTTCTCAGGAATGAGTGAACATATGAAGTTCAAATTTATGTCACATAATAGGTCTATGGTCTCTCGGGGGTGCAAAAAATTTTAAGCTTCTAAGTCAATTCAGTCAAAAGATTTGATCATTTGTGTCACATATTTTGATAGTGGTACTCAAAAACTCTCTCATCAAAATCAATAGGGTACTTCCTGTTGACTTAGAAGCATGAAATTTGGCAAGAAGCATGGTTTCACAGTACAAGTGAAGGAAAAAATACAGAATTGTTAATTTGCAATTATATTTCTTCTTCTTCTTCTTCTACATGATCAGGCCCAGTGGACCACATGCTGCTACTAGCTTCCTCCTCCATTGTATTCTGTCCATTGCTGCTATCCACCATCTGTCCCCATCTATTGATGCTTGGTTTAAATCTTCATGGAGGTCATCCCTCCAGCGCTTCTTGGGTCTCCCTGTAGGTGTGAAATCCAGGAGCTTTTGAGGCCATCTGTGATCTTCCATCCAGGCCACATAGCTGGCCCACTGCATTCATTTGGCGTTGACAGTTCCTGCTATGTTGGGCTGCCAGTATAGTTTCTCAAGCTCTTTGTTGTGTCTGACCCTCCATTCCCCTCTGTCTGCATCCGGAACTGGACTGAAGATCTTCCGAAGCACTTTTCTCTCGAAAACAAGGAGCTTATGGAAGTCCTGTTTCAGGATACTCCACATCTCACAGCCATATAGAACAACAAACTGGATCAGAAGTTTGTATAGACGAATCTTGAACTGTCTGGAGAGTTTTCTGGACCAAAGCAGTTCTTCTAGGCTGTGGTAAGATCGGTTTCCTGCTTGTATTCTGGCATTGATCTCTGCTTCACATGGAGAGTTCTCAGTGAAAAGTGCCCCTAGGTATTTAAATTCATGCACACTCTTGTAGAACTGGCCGCCCACCTGCAGTGATTGTAGATGATCAGCAGTCTGACTTTGACCATGCATCATAACGAGGTACTCTGTCTTGGCTTTATTTGTGTTTAGCACAAATTTACTGGCAGCCTCCTTTAGTGCTCTGGTCATTTGCTCCATCTCCTCTTCAGCTCCAACTATATCTCATGAAAAAATATTTCTTTTGGCATTTGTTATCAGAAATCAAACTGGAAATTAAAACATTCTTGAAAGTTTTGGAATCCCTGCTTCTGTAAAGTAAACTAACAGCAGATTAGGACTAGTAATAATCTAGTCAAACTGATAATTATGGTAATTCCTTCTAGATTATTTTATATATTTATGTTACAAAAAAAAACAGCCACTTTTGAAAAACGACTCCTCTGCCTCTTATACTGTTCAACTGCTATTTTCATCCAAACTCTAAACAAACGATTCACATAACTTTACACGGACCACTATCAGCTGTCTGTGAACTGGCACAGTCTGGATGTATCTAATATAATGTCATGTACATTCCTGATTTATGATGCATCTGAAA
The DNA here is from genome assembly GCF_023864275.1 of Schistocerca cancellata. Lineage (NCBI taxonomy): Eukaryota > Metazoa > Arthropoda > Insecta > Orthoptera > Acrididae > Schistocerca > Schistocerca cancellata. Next base: position 608,394,718 of record NC_064627.1, read on the forward strand.
CAATGTATTTTACATTCCTGAGTTACAGTATTTTGATAAATTGCAGAATGAGTGGATGCTGCTATTTTGACAACTTTTTCATACTCATTGCTGTCTTTTGTCCCACAAATATTTCATGTATTTCAAAATGTATGGTCATAATTGCAGAACTGAAATCAGCCTCCACAAATAATCATGGTTTGAACATTAATTCAAAAGTGAGTGAGATACATGGATGAAACTGTTTTCAGTAACTTTCTGCATTATGATAAATAACTTATGGAAAATGTTGTGAAGTTCAAGAATGAATTAAAGAAGTTCCATTGAAAAACCGTTTCTCTTTCAATGAAGAATGCCTTCACAGAATTCATTTAATCATTTTTATATTACATTTCAGAATCTCATAATATACTACTGTAGAACTCCAACTATTTGAATGACTCAGGATCAGGCCTGATCAAGATACTCAAATGTCTGGATAATCAACTGACTCATGAAAACAGGTCAGTTCCTTAAAAAATGAAAAAAAAGCTGAATTTATGTGTACATACTACAGCAATATTAATTTAATGACTACAAAACAATGTTGTTTCTATTTTGTACAGAACTGTACTTACATAAGCGTCAGTTCTTGAACACAACAGTCAAAGTCAGTTGTTTTGCTGTCTTCAGTCCTTTCCATGCAGTATCCACTTCGTAGTGAACAGCTACATGTGGTCAGACTCAGGCTGTCACTCCACCTATGTTAGCACAGTGTCAAGACATGCAAACACCTCACTAGCCAACAAGTCCCACACCTGGTTCAGTGACAATGTCTCCTCCTGGCCCTTAGTTTTTCTCTCACACCTCGAATGATTTCATCATCACTGAGAATTGGGAATCCAGGGCCCAGCAAATTACAAGCAAGCCACTAACCTATACCCTCTGCACTCCAATTGGAATATCCAGGAATTTTCAAAAGGATCTTTCTTATGCCCTCGAGTGATATCTTGTCCTCTGCCACTTCTCTTTCTTACTCTTCCCTTTCTCAATTCTTGTTTCCATCTTTGTCATTCTGCACCTCATTTTAGGCTGAAATGCATTTCAGTTGATTCCAACTTCTTTATAATGTGGTTGTCTTCACCAAATGACATGTGCTTCTGCCACCATATGAGAGCAGTCTTATAAATTCAATGTTTGGTGATGAACCACAATTCCTTATTCATTTCCATCTTCTACGAAAAGCTTCCTCAACAGTCGTCTTAAGTAATGTCAGTTCATAGTTTTGCTGACCAATTGGTCCATTGGCTGCAGCAAACTTGTTATGTTTAGCAGCAGAAAGAGTGTTTTGAGAAGGCGATCTGTAGGGAGTGTGTTGTCCAGAATTAATTTCTCCTTACTGTCTTCTTCCGCTATAGCATTTTGGTATTTTTGTTATTTCAGGTATAAAATTGAGTCATACCATTCATAAAACAAAGCAGTAATCATCCAGGCCTCTGGCTGATTCTTATAAAAGATGGGAAGTTTTTTATATTTTTGAAAGCTTGGGGTTTCTTGATTTTGCTTTCAACAGAAGTAGTATTTTGTGGTTTCCCCAAGAGGGGGAAACATTGTAACACAGTCTTTACTAACCTTTCAGCCAGGAGCACTAGTTTCCCCTTTAGAAGCTAAAGTTGTTTCAGACAAAGCCTTCCAAATAATTCCTGTCTTTCCCGCACTGTACAAAAATTCAGGGTCATAAGGTTCTGTTTCAAACTTGAATTTTTCAATAAAATTTTTTGCTGTTTTTTGAGTTAACTGATAATTTTTTACCATTTAATCCAACTCAGAAATACCACACCTTGCTTTGAAATTCTGTACCCAGCCATTGCTCATTTTAAGTGGAGTCAAACTGTCAATTTTCTTGGCTAACAGTTTTGCTTTTTCACGAATAATCAGCCATGAAAAAGGGTTTCCCCACAGTGCACATAACAGCAAAAATCAATTGAACAAGGCAAGCTCAAGCAAGCTCTTCGTTTTTTGCTGTTTTCATCGTCATTGCTTTTCTTGACAAACTCCCATCTTAATTCTCAAGGAGAGGCAAAAAGTTTAAAGTTGAGGATGGTCTTGGTTTGCCTTTTTTTTTTTTCTTTCTTTCTTTCTTTCTTTCATGTCTGAAACTGTTGATGTTCCCATGCTAAACATCTCAGGTAACTGCTTACCACTGACACCTATGTCTAATTGGTCATGTACTTTTATTTTGTCTTTCAAAGATAAGATGACATTTTTGCTTTTAGAAGACATACACCACACTGTAATTAAAACATATGCACAAAACGAAGCAAAGGATACAGAAGATGGAACATATAGTGGCATATCATTGTGTATGTTAATGTCACAGTACAGACTGATGTACACCACACTGAATGATGGGCACCACAAACACAGCAATGCACGCAGTGCATGTACAACAATGTTCATACTGTATTCATTACACACTGATAAATTTTGTCTTTTAATACATTCACTGTGGAATGATTTAAGAATGATACAGAAACATAAAGTGCACTGTATGCTGTAATAACTATCAAACAAAACCTGCGGTAATACAGTATAAATTTATTTTTCCTCATAGTGATTGAGAAACTCCTGATACAGACAGTTCAATTTTGGATAATTGGAGTTATACTATAATGCCTTGAATTTCAAGAAAATCTAAGTACTTGACTTCTTTCCACATCCTAAAGATACTTTCCAGTCTACTTATATACTGTAGTGTAAGAATCAAAAATTATTATTTGTACTTTTATGAACTGCATTCAACACAAGCTGTGTCATAGTAAGCACTTTTCCCCTTATCAACAGGTTAGTACTAATAACAAATTATGGTAGTTTTGTTATGTTGTGATCTTTAGTTCAAAAGTAGGTTTGATGCAGCTCTCCATGCTACTCTATCCTGTTCAAGCCTCGTCGTCTCCGAATAACTTCTGCAACCTACATATTTATGAATCTGCGAACTGTATTCATCTCTTAGTCTTCCTCTGCAATTTTTACCCCCCACACGTCTCTCCAATACTAAATTGGTGATCTCCTCATGTCTCAGAATGTGCCCTATCATCTCTTCTTTCAGTCAAACTGTGCCACAAATTTCTTGTCTCCCCAGCTCTGTTCAGTGCCTCCCCATTAGTTACATGATCTACCCACCTGACCTTCAGTATTCTTCTTGTTTGCCTCAACAATGGGAAACCTACATTTTTGAATGGTTCACTCTTGCTGGTCTCCCATCTATGTGCCCAAGATGCTGGAAGTTTTCCCAAGCTGATTGAACACTTTTCTCCTCCCTAGCAATATTCGATGAGTGTCCATTTCCTAGCATCGACCATCAGGTCATTCATGTTACAGAAGTTATTCTTACAGCAGCAGAACGTTCAATACTTCATACCTCCCCTTGGCCTTGGTGCCCCCAGTTCCTTGGTGGAACAAAGTGGGCTGTGACACAATACACAAGCAGAGACGTGTTCTTCACATTTTCTGCCATCATCCTACGTTGGCCAACTGTATCTGCTATAACAGTTACGTGCGTGATGCTGTTGCATCATCTGCGATAGCAAGAAGGCAAGCTGGGACTTATTTCCCATCTCCTTTAACACCTTCAATGCCTCGTCTGTAGTTTGGAGTAGAAGTCGATGATTATCTGGCACGTCTAGTTTCTCCCTGATCTCTGGGTTAACTGTCACGCAGATACCTTAGTGGCCCCAGTCGCAATTTATAACTCATTGGGTCAATGTTTTGCTGAGATTTTGAGCTCTTCCAATTAACTGCAGCCTTTTTCCTTAAGAAACAAGGAGCAGAAGTGCAAATTCTTGCTTTCTCCTCTAAAAATTGCAAAAGCTATAATACCGTGATTCTTGAGTTTCTCCCGGTGTATTTGATAATCAAAATATCAACAGGTGTACTGCCGGTCTACAGTGTCCAACGGGTTAATCAAGAGTAAATCGAGCAAACGTATAGTTGTGACGACCACGGCGGGCAGAGCCATCACACCGATGTCATCTCAGACGCCATCGCAATCTGTTCCACCACGCAACCGTGACGCGGGGCACAGACAGCGGAGAGAGTGCGCTGTGGGCAGAGGGTATTTAAATCGGCTGCTGCCGCAACCAAACCCAGTTCCCTCTGAGCAGCGATAGCGTACGGATCTTCGTGCCAGCACGTTCACAGGAGCTCAGTCTGTCAGTTCACCTGATGATGGCGACATCTATGATCGCCGAAATATTGTGCCCATTGGACACTGTAGACCGGCAGTACACCCGTGGATATTTTGAGTAGCTATAATACCATTTTTTCTATGCGGGAACCCCAACATGCACTCTCTTAGTCTCAATCTTCCACCCCAGGACTGGATGGCATACACATCCAAATGTTGCTGCATTTATCATACCATAGGCTGATTTACCTCCTCCACCTTTATAATCGAATTTGGACTGACAGTAACTTTTCCAGAAGATGGCATGAAGCTATCATCATTCCTTTTCCAAAACCTGGAAACGACAAACATCTCCCCTCTAGCTATTGCCCGATCTCTCTCACGAGTAGTGTATATAAGGTTTTGGAGCAGATGGTAAATTGTCATTTAGGCTGGTGGCTGGAGTCTCTAAACCTTTTAACACCTGCCCAATGCAGTTTCTGAAAACAAAATTCTGCAATTGACCATCTTGTTGCTCTCTCCACTTATATCATGAACAACTTTCTCAGGAAACACCAAACAGTAGCTATATTATTTGATCTGGAGAGGGCAGGCAATAACTGTTGGAGGACAGGCATTCTCTGCACACTGTTCTGGGATTTTTGAGGTGGGCTACCTCTTTTCATTCATGAATTTATGACAGAGTCCACATTTAAGGTGCGGGTGAACACCACTCTCTCTCTCATACTTTCTCCTACGACAACAGGGTGCCCCAGGGCTCTGTGCTAAGTGCAGTACTGTTTGCCATTGCCATAAATCAAATTATGGACTGTCTCCTTCCCGATGTCTTGGGCTCCCTCTTTGTTGACGATTTTACAGTCTGCTACAGCTCTCAATGGACCAGCCCTCTTGAACGATGCCTTCAAAGATGTCTCAATCGCCTATGCGCATGGAGCACCGAAACCAGCTTCTGATTTTCTCCCGGTAAGACTGTCTATGTAAATTTTTCGCATTGTACAGAGTTTTATCCACCTTCCCTTCATCTAGACTCTGTCAATCATCCATTCATGGACATCGCCAAATTCTTAGGACTTATGTTTGATAGGAAACTGTGCTCTTGAAATTGGACTATGGAAGCATAGTTTACTCCTCTGCATGGCCGTCTATTCTTTGGCATCTCATCTCTGTCCACCACCATGGATTGCATTTAGCATCTGGAGCTTTTTACACCAGCCCCTCGGAGAGCCTTTATGCTGAGACTGCTGAACCTCCACTGTCCAGTTGGCGAGCCGCCCTTCTGAGTCGTTAAACTAGTCATCTGTCTTCCACGCCTGCTCATCTGACCCATGCCCTTTTTTTCGATGCCTCCTTGGATTTAGGGTATACAGGCCACCCTTCCTCTCTAATACCACCAGGAGTCCGCTTCTGTCAACTGCTACATTCCCTTTCCTTACAATTTCCAAAAACGTTCTTGACAAATGGGGTATGGTGCCACCTTGCCTTTGCCCCCAGACCTGCCTTCTCTGTGAACTTTGTCAGCTTTGCAAGGGTAGTAGCCCCCTATAGTTTATCATTGAGCATTTGCTGTGGTATGCCCACAAATGGAGGATGTCACACTTATTTACACTGATGGCTCAAAGACCACATTTGGTGTTGGGAGTGGCTATACTCTTGGCGACACCCCTATTAGTTTTAGGCTTCCCGACCAGTATTCAGTTTCTACAGTGGAGCTTTATGCTGTTCTCCAGGCTGTCTAATACATCTGTTGCCATAAGTGGATGCAGTATATTATATACTCAGATTCGCCCAGCTCTCTTCTCAGCCTCAAAGCTCTTTATTCTGTCCATCATCTTCTGGTCCACTGGATTCAGGACTGCATCCACATGCTCCACTTGGGCAGTGTCTCTGGGGCATTCCTCTGGCTCCCAGGACATTGGTATCCATGGAAATGAGGCAGCCGATATAGTGGCAAAGGCTGCAGTGTCTCACCCTCGGCTCGCTGTTCGCATGATTCCCTTTGCCAATCTACAGAGCGTTTTATGTCATTGTGTTGTTCTTTTATGGCATACACATTGATCTGCACTACTCAATAATAAATTAAGAGATGTCAAACCTCTTCCCCGTGCTTGGGCCTCTTCCTCTCGGCCTCATCATTGGGAGAAGGTAGTTTTAACTAGACTCCAGATAGGGCTCTGTCTTTTTAGCCATCGACATCTTTTAAGTGATGATCCTCCCCTGCTTTGTCTCCGCTGCTCTAAACTGTGAAAGGTGAGTGACCCTTTATGTCAGTGCCCCTATTTTTTTTAATTGACTAAGTGCCCGTTTACAGCTGTTGCCTGATATATCTTCCCTTTTAGTCAATGACATGCATTCAGTCGATCGTGCCCTTAAGTTTAATGGCACTTTTCTAAAATTTCCTTCCATTTTTAGTTTCCCACCTTCTTGAGTTTCGCTCCCATTGCTGCTCGTTTGAAATTCAGTTGTTTACCCTTCATTAAGCCACAGAATGGGCACTTATGACCGTAGCAGTTTTGCGCCCTTAAACAATAACAAAAAAAGTCAGCAGTATGTATGGCAAATAATGGTACCCCTTAGGGAAATGACAGCAAGAGACAGGAAAGAATGCCAGGTACACTCAGTGTGTATTCCTGGAAGCCTGATTCAACATGTTGAATAGGCTATTCTGGCAGCCATTGAGGGAACAGATTGCAACCAACTGCAGGTTGCGGCACATGTTGGAATGAATGATGCCTGTCATCTGGGCTCTGAGGTCATTCTTGGGTCATTCCAGTAACTGACAGAGAAGGTTGAGAAGACCAGCCTTGCACATGTACTTTCAACAAAGTTCACAGCTTGCAGCATTGTCCCCAGAACTGATCATGTCCCTTTGGTTCTGAATTGAGTGGAAGGGCTGAACTAGATACTCTGAAGGCTCTGTGACAAGCTACGCTGTGACTTCCTGGACTTCTGTTAAGGGGTTGAGAACTGTAGGGTCCCTCTAAATAGGTCAAGTGTTCACTACACATCAGAGGCTGCTACTCAGGTAGCTGACTGGGTATGGGGTGCATTCAAGGTTTTTAGATTAGACAACTCTCCATCCAATCCATATAATTGTAGCTGTAGGAAACCCAGAAGTATCAGTGTAAGATCAAAAGAAATTACTTCCACAGGTGAGAGTATTAAAATTCTAAAGGTAAACTGCAAAAGCACTCGTAACAAAGTGTCAGAGTTTGAAGCACTCATGAAAAGCAGTGAAGCTCGCTTAATAGTAGGTACAGAAAGCTGGTTGAAACCTGAAATTTATAGCAGTGACATTTTTGGGGAAAATTTAAGTGTACATTGAAAGGATAGACATATGGGAAATGGAGATGGTTTATTTTGTCGCAGTAGACAGGAAACTCAAATCCACCAAGGTAGACATTGAAGCTGCATGTGAGATTCTTTTGGCAGGACTCACTGTCAGGGGTGGGCATAAAATTGTGATTGGATCCTTCTATTGCCCACCAGATTCATCTCCTGTTGCAACCAAAAACTTTAGAGAAAATCTCCGTTCACTTGTATGTAAGTTCCCCAATCATATTGTTATCAGCCAACAGTTAATTGGGAAAATTAGAGAGTTGGGCATGATAAGACATCCTGTGAAACTTGACTAAATGCCTTCTCTGAAAACTACCTCAAACAGATAGTTAGGTACTCCACTCTTGAAGGAAATATATGGCAATGAATAGACCTGATGTATTTGAGGATGTTCACATTGAACTGATACCATGATGTGGTTGTGGCAACAATGGTTATCAGAGTACAAAGGACAATGAAAACAAGCAGAAGGATAAGCATGTTCAGTAAACTAAATAAAAAAAAATCAGTAGTGTCATATCTCAGTGAGGAAGTTGAAACCTTCAGCAAAACAGGGCAGCAGCACGTAAAGAAAATCTGGCTCACATTTAAGAGAATAGTTGACCTTTAGCTGGATACGTATGTATCCAGTAGAACAGTTCATAATGGGAAGGACCTCCACAGTATGCAGTCACTCTAAAGAAACTTCTAAAGAAAAAGAGATTACTGCATAATAGGTGTAAAACATAAAACAAAGTGTAGGGCTACAGATAAGAGATGCTGAATGAAAGGCATTTGGCTGTCAAGAGAGCAGTGTGTGATGCCTTAATGACTACCGTAGTAGAATATTGTCAAATGACATTTAACAAAATCCAAAGAAATTCTGGTCATATGTAAAGGCTGTTAGTGGCACCAAAGTTAGTGTCTAGTCCTTAGCAAATGGGGCAGAAACTGCAATTGAGGGTAGCAAAGCAAAAGCTGAAATGCTTAACTTCATTTTCAAACATTCCTTTACAAAGGAAAAATGAGGAGAATTGCCCCAGTTTAATCCTCATACCACTGAAACGTTGACTGAAATGAGTACTAGTGTCAGTGGTGTTGAGAAACAGGTGAAATCATTAAAAGTGAACGAAGCTCAAGGTCCCAATAGAATACCTGTCAGATTCTATACTGAATTTGTGGCTGATTTAGCCCTTCTTCTAACTATAATCTATTGTAGGTCCCTCAAACAAAAAACCGTGCCCAGTTCTTGAAAGTAAGGCGTATGTCTCAACTGTCTACAAGAAGGGTAGTAGAAGCGACCCACAAAACTATTGCCCAGTTTCCTTAACATTGATTTGTTGTAGAATTTTAGAACATATTCTGAGCTTAAACATAATGAGGTATCTTGAACGGAATGACCACCTCGGTGCCAACCAGGATGGATTTAGAAACACCAATTGTGTAAAACCCAACTCGCACTTTTCTCACATGACATTCTGAAAGCTTTGGATCAAAGCAGTCAGGTAGGTGCTGTATTTCTAAAAAGCATTTGACTCAGTACTACACAGCTATGCATATTGTAAAAAGTAAGATCATATGGGGTATCAAGTGAAATTTGTAACTGGATTCAGGACTTAATGATAGGGAGGGCCCAACATGGTTATCTTTGATGAATAGTCATCGGCAGATGCAGAAGTAACTTCAGGTGTACCACACTGAAGTGTGTTGGGATCCTTGCTTTTCATGTTGCGTATTACTGACCTTGCAGATAATATTAACAGAAAAATCATGCTTTTTGCAGATGATGTAGTTATCTATAATGAAGCTGTATAAATATTCAGTCAGTTCTGGATAACATTTCAGTGTGGTGCACAGATTGGCAACTTGCTCTAAATGTTCAGAAATGTTAAATTCGGCACTTCACAAAATGAAAAAACCTTAGTATCCTATGATTATAATATCAGTGAGTCACTTTTCGAATATGCCAATTCTTAAAAATACCTGAATATAACACTTTGCAGGGATATGAAATGGAATGATCACATATGCTCAGCCATGGGTAAAGCAGGTGGCACCCATTGGTTTATTGGTAGAATAGTAGGGAAGTAAAATCAGTTATAAAAGAAATTACTTACAGATCACTTGTGCAACCCATTCTAGAATATTGCTCAAGTGTGTGGGACCCATGCCACATAGAACTAACATGGGATATTGAACACAGAAAAGGCCAGCATGAATAGTCACAGGTTTGTTTAATCCATGGGAGAATGTCACAGAGATATGGAAGGAAGACTCTTGAAGATATCCCAAGAAAGTTTATTAACAAAGTTTCAAGAACCAGCTTTAAATGATAACTCTACAATCGCACTAAAACCCCCTACATATCACTCACATAGGGACTAAGAAGATAAGATTATAATAATTAATGCACACACAGATACATTCAAACAATCTTTCTTCCTGTTTTCCATACATGAATGGAACAGGAAGAAGCCCTAATAACTGATACAATGAGTCGTGCCCTCTGCTATGCAGCTCATGGTGGCTTGCAGAGTATAAATGTAAATGTAAATTTGCAGAAAAAGACAGGTGATGCAATTAGTAAAGCTATCATAGATTTATTAACCAGCATGAAATTGATTTACTGTTGTGATCAGCACTTTGATAATGAGTCAGATATGTCTGGGCAAAGAAAAGACCTGGAAGCAAAAATGAGATATTTTTACCTGCTGGCAATATTTTCTCCTTGTGCAGTTCATACACTGAACTTTATAGGATTACATGCTATGGAGTAGTAGGTATCTTCAGCTGTCTGAACCAGCTCTACAATTTCTTCAGCACATGCCAACAGAGATTTATTTATTTATTCATCCAGTAAATCTCTACAGATCGTGGGATGTCATTTGCATGTCACACACACACACACACACACACACACACACACACACACACACACACGCAAAAAGGTTACATCTAACTTCAAAATTTATTTTAATACTACAATAAATTCATTATATTTTATCTTGCTTTAGCAGCAGCAGTAGTAGTTTTTGCATATTCTTGCTTCATGTCTGTTGTACTTCACATGGTTTAAGAATTTTGCCACAGAATAGAAGCAGTGTTCTAATAAGAATGCCCTTAAGGATCTGTGAAACAGAGAAAATGAAAAAATAACTTTAATTTCATGTGGCAGACTATTGTACTGGTGGTTTTAAAGATGGACTGAACATGGAGTTTGTCTTTTTGCCTGGTGTTACGTTCATGTACATTACAGTTTTTATTTCTCTCTTTGATATTTTTCCTCACATATTTACAATTTTCTAGAATAAAAAAACAGGGTAGTGGGTGGATGGAAGACTTCTGAAAGAGGAGCCTACATGAGTCAGTCTGTTTTGCATGGTGCATTGCTCTTATAGCTCTCTTTTGGGCCAGGAAGATTATTGAGCTAGCAACAGTGCTACCCCAGAATATAATTCCACACTGTAGAATAATGAGGAACTGGGCAAAGTATGCAATTCTAACAGCATGGAAGCTTGCTTTGTGTGCAAGTAAGTGTAGGCTGTAACATACTTTTTTCAGTGTTGTATTCATTTTTGTTATATGTGTGTCTTTTAAAATCATTTTGAAGACATATGCCTAAAAATTTTGTTTCCAGTGAAGGTGTAATTCCACTGACATTCATTTTTGCCGAAGTGTTGCAGGATTCGCCTTTCAAACAGAAATTGAGCATAGTTGTTTTGGAAGTGTTTATTATTAGTTTATCTCCTCCAAACCAGTTATTTAGCTGGTCTGTAGCTTTATTTATGTTTTCCTGTAGCTACGTTTGTGTTTCCCCTGTGAGAAGGATGTTTGTGTCATCTGAAAACAAAATATTTAGTTGCGATTCTATGCTTCCATTATATATGGAAACTGTTGTTTGTGTGTCTATCGACGTGCCAGCGCTTTCGTTTGGTAAGTCACACCATCTTTGTTTTTTATATATATATATATATATATATATATATACACAGGGTGTTACAAAAAGGTACGGCCAAACTTTCAGGAAACATTCCTCACACACAAATAAAGAAAAGATGTTATGTGGACATGTGTCCGGAAAGGCTTAATTGCCATGTTAGAGCTCATTTTAGTTTCGTCAGTATGTACTGTACCTCCTCGATTCACCGCCATGATTTCATACGGGATACGCGCGCGCGAACACACACACACACACACACACACACACACACACACACACACACACACACACACACACACACACATTCAAAGGCAAAGAGTTTGGGGCAAACTCACTCACTCACTCACTCACTCACTCCCTCCCTCAGTTTGCTACGTCATTTTTTTTTTTATTTTTCATTTGTGTTGCACTGGTATACAAAACATAACATTCCCAATTTAATTTCAGTGATTGATAATGTCTTCCTTGACTTTTTGCTGGAGTAAACATTTAAAAAGGTGTTTGCTTCAGAATGATTAGAAACATAACAGACAAATACTAGCAAAATAAGTCTGTCTCTGCAACAGGAGCAGGATTATGAAAAAACATTGCTTAATTTTTTTAAATAGCTTTCCTTCTATGGTAGAGAATGACTGATGTTTTGTACACTTTTTATTTGAGATACAGTCAAGTAGTGTTCTAATGGCAGCCAATATATGACTATCATCATATTATGTGATTGTAGCTGAAATGAAGAGATCTGTGTTTTCCTCAAATGTATTTCACGGCCATGTTCAAAGCTTCTTTCACAAAATGTATATTCCATTTTCAACATAAAATTTTCTTGTAAGTAACACTTATGGTAGTGCCTCTTCGATGTCTCAGCAACTGTATGGATACAGCCTTTCAATTATACATAATAGTATGATAGTGGTGCATTAGAGTTGCCAACTATCCCTATTTCACAGGAAATCCTACTTTTTTTTTTGTCAGATCCCACCTCCAGTATTATTTTAAATTTATCCTGTATTTTTCTGTCTTTTGCAATAGTAGTTCAAATAATGTATTTCACCTGGAACACTCACAGTTGATACTAAGTGTGCACAGTAAAAATGCCACAGCTTGCACCAAAGCAGTACTAAAATGAATAATGATCTACATCAGTGGCATGAGTTGCCATACGAACACACATGAAAGAAACGCTTATGTGTACTTAGCCGAGGGGAATCACACTGTGTGAGAGAGGCGCCCTTGTGGCCAGCACTGGTGGTGCCCAAAGTTCTAAAGACATTTTTAAATGATTTTGACGACATTGAAAAAAGTTAACTTAGAAGATTCATTTAACTTTTTATCCTGTGTGGGTGCAGTTGGTTTAAATTGTTCTAAGTAATGCTCTGATGTTACTATAATGGAGATATTTTAGGCAGTCAAGACTTTGATCAGTAAAACTGAGCAATGAATGAGTGACAGATGTTTTGTTAGTGCCACATATAAAGCTTTAAATAAGTTAACTTGTTCCATAACCAGAAAATGCATTGAAGATAATCTTATGGAATTTTATGTGTCATTGAAAACATATTTGGTCCAGAGTTTCAAATTTGAAGGTCAACTGCCAGTGTCAGCTGAGTCTTGGATACATCTTGGTCTGATCTAAAATTTAAGCTTCAAGGAATAATGGAGTCAGTGCAGATAGATGATGTAGATAAAGATTGTTTGTGTGAGGAATTTTTGTAATGTAAAGAATATTTTGAAGCAAAGCATATCTAAGGAAGGCAATGCAAACAGAAGGTGGGTTAATGTTGTCTGTACTTTGAGAGCCAAAAATGTTCAGGTTCCCACTTTGCTGAAGGTAGTTGGATGTGTGCTAAGCATTCCTGGTTCAAATGCTGAGGCAGCATTTTTTCCCTGCTGAACCATACACAGACCGAGGTGCGCAAGAAATGTACCACCAAGCTAATAAAAGCAGAACTGCAGGTAGCAGTGAATTTTAATTTTGAGTGCAGAGAATTCTTTATGTATGTAAAATCAAATGAATCTTTGCAAAAACAAGCAAAGTGTTAATAAATACCAGCAATAATGTAAAATAAAACATGTAAGCACAATGTAAAAATATTTCTTTGTAGAAAACACTACTTGAATTGTTTATTTTTTAGGCTTCGTCCTTGATCTCTTATTTTCTCTGTAAAAAGTTTGCATCCCTACAGTCCATTTTTGAACTAGTTAAGTACACAATCCATAAGAGAGTTTGTTTCTATTTCTTTGTATTCTGTCTCTAGAGAGGATAATGAAGTTTTTGTACATGCTAAAAAATGAGCACACAATGGACACCATTGTTTTCCACAAAAGCACAATACCGTCCCCATCACTGTCCACACGTAACACTTGGCCAGGGTTTTGTCACATTATTATATAAGTAGTGCAAGGAGAAGTCCCTCCGCACAAAAAACAGTGTCAAGACCCAGATGTTGTTATCTTAATGATCACAGTGTATCACAACCCCTTGACCACTGCTTAATGATGGTAGATTTGGGAGCACAAATGTGAAGTAATCTTAACAGTCAACAAGTGAACAGAAGGAAATGATCTGAGTGTTATGTGCAGCCTTGTATACTTGGAGATACAAATAATCCTGATATAATAGAGAGCTCCACGATGGATACATGGATTAGTGAACACAAGGTCATTGTAGCGAGGCTCAAAACCATATCAAACGAAAGCACTAAAAATAAATGCAAAATATCTCTCTTTAAAACAGCAGATAAATATTCGGCTGATGCCTTCCTAAGAGAGAGTCTCCATTCCTTCCAAGCTAATTATGTAAGTGTAGACCAGATATGGCTCAAATTCAAAGCTACAGTATCGACAGCAATAGACAGACTCATACCGCATAAGTTAATAAGAGACAGGGCTGATCCACCATGGTACACAAAACATGTCAGAACAGTGTTGCAGAAGAACGCAAAATCTGCAAGACGCTAAGATTCGTGGAAGCTTGAGGTTTAGTGTGGGCATCAATGCAAGATGCTTTTAATAGTTTCCACAATGAAACATTGCCTGAAAATATGGTAGAAAACCCAAAGAGATTATGGTCTAATGTAAAGTACACCAAGGGCAAAAAACAGTCAATACCATCACTGCGCAATAGCGATAGAAATGTTACTGATGATGGTGCCAATAAAGCAGAGTTACTAAATATAGTTTTCCATAATTCCTTCATGAAAGAAGACAAAGTAAATATTCCAGAATTCAAAACTAGAACAGCTGTTAGCATGAGCGACATAAAAGTAGATATCTTAGGTGTTGAAAGGCAAGTCTTCCGGTCAAGATGGTATACCAATCAGGTTCCTTTCAGAGTATGCAGACACAATAGTGCCTTTCATAGCAATCATAATATACAACTGCTCACTTGTGCAACACAGCTAGCTCTTTAGTCCCACGAAGTAATGAGTGCTGTCGACAAGCGATCTCAGATCGATTCCATATTCCTAGATTTCCAGAAGACTTTTGATACTGTTCCTCACAAGCAACTATTAATCAAATTGCGAGCATATGGAGTATCGTCTCAGTTGTGTGACTAGATTCGTGATTTCCTCTCAGAGAGGTCACAGTTCGTAGTGATAGAAAGTAAATCATCAAGTAGAACAGAAGTGATACCTGGCATTCCACAAGGTAGTCTCATAGGCCCTCTGCTGTTCCTGATTTACATAAATGATCTAGGTGATAATCTGAGCAGCCTCCTTAGATTGTTTGCAGATGACACTGTAATTTACCATCTAGAAAACTCATCAGACAGTCAATTCAAATTACAAAATGATCTAGTGTGTAGTGCGAAAAGTGGCAATTGGCACTAAACAAAGAAAAGTGCGAGGTCATCCACACGGGTACTAAAAGAAATGCAATAAATTTTGGGTGTGCAATAAATCGCAAAAATCTAAGGCTGTCAATTTGACTAAATAACTAGGAATTACAATTACAAGCAACTTAAATTGGAAAGACCACATAGATAATATTGTGGGGACGGCGAAATAAAGACTGCACTTTGTTGGCAGAAAACTTGGAAGATGCGACAAATTCTCTAAAGAGATATCCTACACTACACTTGTCCATACTCTGCTGGAATATTGCTACATGGTATGGGATCCTTACCAGGTAGGATTGATGGAGGACATCGAAAGAGTGCAAGGACAGGCAACTCATTTCGTGTTATCACGCAATAGGAGTGAGTGTGTCACTGATATGATACGCAAGTTGGGGAGGCAGTCACTGAAACAAAGGCCGTTTTCTTTGCGGCGAGATCTACTTACGAAATTTCAATCCCCAACTTTTTCTTCGGAATGCAAAAATATTTTATTGGCACCCACCTACATAGGGAGAAATGATCATCATAATAAAATAAGAGAAATCAGAGCTCGAACGGAAAGATTTAGGTTTTCTGTCTCCCACGCGCCATTCAAGAGTGGAATGGTAGAGTAGTAGTATGAAAATGGATCGACTAAGCCTCTACCAGGCACTGAAGTGTGAATTGCAGAGTAACCATGTAGATGTACATGTAGGTGTGTGTGTGTGTGTGTGTGTGTGTGTGTGTGTGTGTGTGTGTGTGTGTACTTTTTAACTTATTTTTAGATCTGTTTTTAATGTCTTATACTTTACACCTGCAATAAATGGTTTGTCTTGTCACAAGGGACAAACAAAAACAGTAAAACTACGTGCTGATAATTTTTTATTTGGAAAACCATACATATTTAAACAAAACCTTATTTCAAGCAGCAGTTGTTTTGCTGATTATGTAAGAAGTGAATTTAAACTATTCTACAATGTAAATAGAATTCCCAAAACAAATAATGAAATCCACTTCTTATTAATGACACACTGTGAACCAGGGCCCTTGCAAAGCTACTTGGTCTGCTGTTTACAATAATCATCTCAAAACTGTGTGTGCGGAAACTAGGTAACCAGCTCTACTGTATGCTTAAATGTTGACAGCCTTCTCTTGAGCAAAATATTATGGGGGCAAAAAAAAGCTTCTATTTAGATATCAGGGTGGGGACTACTTAGGAGGATGGTGCTGTCCGTTAAAAATAACTGGCAATCTACAGGTCAGAGTGTGCCGTGTTAGATCCTTAATCAGGCAGGTAGGTTAGGGAACACAAAAAGGGAAATGGATAGGTCAAAGCCTGATTCATTGTACATTAATGAAGTATAGTGACTTGAGGAACGGGACTTCTGGTCAGTTCAGTATAGGTTTATCAACACAAAATCAAATAGGAGTAAGCCTCATAATTAACAAGAAAATAAGGATTCATTGAAGCTAATATGGACAGCACAGTGAATACAATATAGACACAAAGACACAGTAATACTAGTTTATATACCAGCTAGCTTCACAGACGAAGAGACTGAAATAATGTACGATGAGACAAAATAAATTATCCAGATAGTTGACGGAGATAACAATTTAATTGTGATGGTGGACTGTGAGTCATTAACAGCAAATAGAAGAAGGAAAAAGAGCCAAACATTGGCCTAGGGAAGAGGAATGGAGGAGGAATCCAACTGGTAGAAATTTGTACATAGTGTAATTTAATCACTGCTAACACTTTGTTTAAGAATCATGAAAGACGGTTACACACTTGGAAGACAGCTGGAGACACCAGAAGCTTTCAAATTTATTATATAATGGTAAGGCAGAGAATACAGAACCAGATTTTAAACTGTAAGACACTTAGAGGGGCACATGTGCACTCTGACCATAATTTATTGTTTATGAACTGCAGATTAAAACTTGGAAAATATTGAAAAAATTAAGCAGATGGAGCCAGGATAAATTGAAAGAACCAGAGGTTGTTGAGTTTCGGAATGAGCATTAGGCAACACTGGACTGAAACAAGGGAAAAGAAACACAGTAGAAGACAAATGGGAAGCTTTGAGAGATGAAATGATGAAGGCAGCAGGGGATCAAATAGGTAAAAAGACAAGGTCTAGTAGAAATCCTTGGATTGCGCAGGTGATATTAAATTTAATTGAAGAAAAGAGAAACAAAAATCCAACAAATGATGAAGGTCAAAGGGAATACAAATGTCTAAAAAATGAGATAGACAGGAAGTGCAAAATGGCTAAGCATGAATGCCTAGTGGACGAATTCAAGGCTCTAGAAGCACATATAACTAGCAGGAAGATGGATGCCCTCTATAGCAAAATTAAAATTTCCTTTGGATTAAAGAGAACCAAATGTATTCTCAAGAGCTCAGATTTTCCATCTGAGCAAGTACTAAACACTGAAGGGAAAGTTGAAAGATGGAAGGAATGTACATAAGGCCTATACGGAGGAAAGTGACTTGAAGGCAATACTATAGGAAGGAAAGATGAAGTAAATGAACATGAGATGGGAGCAATGATAATGCAACAAGAATTTGACAGAGCACAAAGACCAGAGTCAAAACATTCCATCAGAATTATTAAGATCTTTGCATGATATGAGGCAGGTGAAAAAGAAGGAATATGGAAAGGGGGCAGAGAGAAGAAATAAGAACTTTGAGGTTTGCTGATAACATTGTAATTTTGTTAGTGTCTGCACTATTCCTGGAAGAACAGTATAGTTTCTTGACAAGACGTTACAACATGGACATCAACAAATGTAAAACAAAGAAAATAGTATGCAGTCAAATTAAATCTGATAATGCTGAAGGAACAAGATTAGGAAATGAGACTCAATAAGTTGTCAATGAGTTTTCCTATTTGGGAAGCAAAATAAATTATTATGCCCGAAATAGAGAGGATATAAAATAACGACACTACAGCAAGAAAAGAATATCTGAAAATGATAAATTTGTTAAAATATAAAGTAAACTAGAGTGTTTGGAAGGCTTTTCTGAAAGTGGTTGGACTGTAGCCTTGTACAGAACTGAAATGAGAATGATAAGCAATGCAGACAAGAAAAGAAGTTAAGCTTTTGTAACGTGATGCTACAGAAGAATGCTAAAGATAAATGGGTTGATCAAGCAACTAATGAGGTGGTACCGAATCAAATTGGAGGAAAAAGAAATTTGCAGCACAACTTGACTACAAGAAGGGATCAGATGATATAACAGGGCATCAAGAAATCGTCAGTTTAGCACGGGAGGAAAGGGCACGGGAAGTTATTTCATCTTTTGAGAGTGGTTTGTTTCCAAACAGTCTAAAAACTACAAAAGTAACACCTTTGCATAAGAAGGGTGCAAAAAGTGATATTGCTAATTACAGGCCAGTTTCAGTATTCTCAAGCTTCAGCAAAATTTTATAAGAAATGTTCCTTAGAAGATTAACGGTTTTCTTAAATAAAGAGAAGATGACAAGTGATTCCCAACATGGGTTCAGAGCTGGAAAGTCAACTCGGACACAATTTCTGCCTTCTTAAATGAAGTATTAAAAGTAGTGGATGATAAGCAAAATGTACCTGGGGCATCTCTGGATCTAAGTAAAGCCTTCGATGTTACTGATCATGGCATTCTCTTGTGTAAATTAAGTAATTATGGAATTTGAGGCCAGCCTGAAAGGTAGCTCCAGTCTTACCTCAGTAATCTTCAGCAGATAATAGGAATAAAACACAAAGATAGCTAAACACCAAAAATCTCTAGTTTTTACAGTGATGAGGAGAAAATCAAGTATGGAGTCCCACAAGGGTCTGTTCTGGAACCTGTCCTATTTCTGCTGTACATAAATGACTTGGCTAGTAAAATACATAATGGAACCACTGCACTCTTTGCAGATGACACTAATATTCTAATTAAATCACAGAATGAGGAAAATCTGCAGGAGGTTGCAATATCTGTTATGCATACCTTAATGCACTCATTCAGGACCAATACGCTCATCATAAATTCTGAAAAAACTGTCAGTTAACTTACACACCACACAAAACCTCCATCCTGCAAACCCTGTTTTTACTATTGACGGAAAAAATGTGTCGAAGATCAGTCATACAAAGTTTCTATAGGCATTCATGTTTAGGCAAATCTGAAGTGGGAGGCGCACCTAAACAATTTAAACAAGAGACTGAATTCACTAGCATATGCTGTGAGCATCTTCATTCAGAATACAAGCTGCTCATCAGAGCTGACAATGTACCATTGTAGTATACAGTCACTACTTATGTAGGGAATTATTTTTTGGGGGAATTGCACAAAAACATTTAAAATACAGAAAAAGATTATCAGGGTGATTAAAAAAGCTAAATGCAATGATTCCTGTAGACCTCTTTTTTAAAACTCTCCAAATAACAGTTCTTGCTTGACCACAGCTTCTATTCTTTATCTGAATTTATGGAACATCGTAATAAGTAAACCTTATTTACTAGATTTTACTAGCTCAATTCATAATACAGTTTACATTGTACTTATCAAATCTCCCCCCTTAATAACTGCTATTGTCACATGCGGAAGCAATGTAGTACTCCAACCTACATTATTATGCTATTTGATTATGTCAACAATGTAGTCAAAATGACTACTGTATCATAAATTAACTACATTTACCACTGTCCTATATCACATGTACAAACAATGTATTAAAATGATTCTTGGACAAATAAACAAGTACAAATTGTAGTCTGAGATCAAGGCTTGACTACAGTAAGCACCTACAGTAAGCACCTGCAAACATATGTAGGTTGTTGTAGTTAGCAGAGGTGACAAGGCATACACAGGTTAGGCTAGTGTAGAGCACTGCATCAAACCAGTCTTCTAACTCAAGACAACAAACAATAGTTGTATGAAACCGAAGTGTCTTATCACATAATCACCTATCTGTGCAGGATGACTAGCAGTAGCAGTAGTTGCAGTTTAGTACAAACCAAGTGCTGTATTTTCTAAATACAAAATACATACTCACACTGACAACAGTATCTAGGGGAAGAGAGTATGAACAGTCAAAAAATTAATTTACTTGCAACAATCAACAGTGAACAAAAAGTGACTGTGTGGGATTACATTTTGAATTATCCATTTAAATACACTCCTGGAAATGGAAAAAAGAACACATTGACATCGGTGTGTCAGACCCACCATACTTGCTCCGGACACTGCGAGAGGGCTGTACAAGCAATCATCACACGCACGGCACAGCGGACACACCAGGAACCGCGGTGTTGGCCGTCGAATGGTGCTAGCTGCGCAGCATTTGTGCACCGCCGCCGTCAGTGTCAGCCAGTTTGCCGTGGCATACGGAGCTCCATCGCAGTCTTTAACACTGGTAGCATGCCGCGACAGCGTGGACGTGAACCGTATGTGCAGTTGACGGACTTTGAGCGAGGGCGTATAGTGGGCATGCGGGAGGCCGGGTGGACGTACCGCCAAATTGCTCAACACGTGGGGCGTGAGGTCTCCACAGTACATCGATGTTGTCGCCAGTGGTCGGCGGAAGGTGCACGTGCCCGTCGACCTGGGACCGGACCGCAGCGACGCACGGATGCACGCCAAGACCGTAGGATCCTACGCAGTGCCGTAGGGGACCGCACCGCCACTTCCCAGCAAATTAGGGACACTGTTGCTCCTGGGGTATCGGCGAGGACCATTCGCAACCGTCTCCATGAAGCTGGGCTACGGTCCCGCTCACCGTTAGGCCGTCTTCCGCTCACGCCCCAACATCGCGCAGCCCGCCTCCAGTGGTGTCGCGACAGGCGTGAATGGAGGGACGAATGGAGACGTGTCGTCTTCAGCGATGAGAGTCGCTTCTGCCTTGGTGCCAATGATGGTCGTATGCGTGTTTGGCGCCGTGCAGGTGAGCGCCACAATCAGGACTGCATACGACCGAGGCACACAGGGCCAACACCCGGCATCATGGTGTGGGGAGCGATCTCCTACACTGGCCGTACACCACTGGTGATCGTCGAGGGGACACTGAATAGTGCACGGTACATCCAAACCGTCATCGAACCCATCGTTCTACCATTCCTAGACCGGCAAGGGAACTTGCTGTTCCAACAGGACAATGCACGTCCGCATGTATCCCGTGCCACCCAACGTGCTCTAGAAGGTGTAAGTCAACTACCCTGGCCAGCAAGATCTCCGGATCTGTCCCTCATTGAGCAGGTTTGGGACTGGATGAAGCGTCGTCTCACGCGGTCTGCACGTCCAGCACGAACGCTGGTCCAACTGAGGCGCCAGGTGGAAATGGCATGGCAAGCCGTTCCACAGGACTACATCCAGCATCTCTACGATCGTCTCCATGGGAGAATAGCAGCCTGCATTGCTGCGAAAGGTGGATATACACTGTACTAGTGCCGACATTGTGCATGCTCTGTTGCCTGTGTCTATGTGCCTGTGGTTCTGTCAGTGTGATCATGTGATGTATCTGACCCCAGGAATGTGTCAATAAAGTTTCCCCTTCCTGGGACAATGAATTCACGGTGTTCTTATTTCAATTTCCAGGAGTGTACAAGGAGTGTGTTGGAAGAAATATGACTATTTTTAAAAAGAGAAGGAAGTCATGTAGGCTGCTCAGTCAAAATTTAAAGTGTGAGAGAGAGAACAATACAACTTGTTGACAGATAAGTTATACAAGTACCTTTCATGTCTTGTGGTGCACTGGTCTCAGTCTCAAAGTGCAGTGCTACCATTCTGGTTCATACTTTCCCAGCACCACATACACAGAACATTAGGTTTCTCTTTGAACTAGGACAAGTCCTTTTGGCATTGCAGCCTTCTAGTTAAAATTAGGATAATGACTTAATGGTATAGCCACTGACAGGATGTTAAGTTTTCCCCAATCCTTTGCCAAATAAGATGTTGAATCTTTTGTTTTAGTATCCAGATTTTAAATATGACCTGTTTCTTTACTTTCTTAAAAAATGTGAAATGAGCTATCACATGCAGATCGGTGGAGGAAAAAAACTTCATGGCATCATCCTGTTTGGAGATTATTCCATGACATACCTTCAATATTGAACAAATAGCTCAAATAAGAGTCATTGTGGTAAATCAACATACTGTTTGAAGCAAGAAAAAAACTAAGACACTCATATCTTAAACCTTAAACCCTGTGTAAGAAGGTCCATTTGAAGATGTGTTTTGTCATTTAGTTTGTAAATAAAAACCATGTTAATATCTGCACAAAAAATTTAATAGTATTATAATCGCTACAAACATCAATTCAAATAATCTATTTTACAACAAGCATATAGATGTGTTTGTAAAAAATAAAACTTACAGTAGGATCACCAGTAAAAATTATTTATCTTACACTCTATAAGTATTTCAGACTTATACATGGCAGAAATGTCTCAATATGAGTTTACTGAGATTACCCAAGAAGCAAAAACTATCTTTATAATTGCGATGATTGATTTTTTTTTTTTTTTTACATATTATATATGTCCTCACTGTTTTTCCAATAAATTTTGTAATTTTCTACATTTTATCAATAGGTTTGCATGTATTGAAACTTAAACATTAGTAAGACACAAGTTTATTTTAAGAATTTTTAAAAACAAAATTCAAT
Source organism: Schistocerca cancellata (assembly GCF_023864275.1). Classification (NCBI taxonomy): domain Eukaryota; kingdom Metazoa; phylum Arthropoda; class Insecta; order Orthoptera; family Acrididae; genus Schistocerca; species Schistocerca cancellata. The sequence continues at coordinate 608,417,568 of NC_064627.1, forward strand.
TGATCTAAACAACTTAAACAACTGCTAAAGCCATTTTTACTCTTTGCTGCTACTGATGTATATGCCCAGAGTATCAACACACACACACACACACACACACACACACACACACACACACACACACACTCTCTCCAGGGAGGGGGGGGGGGATGTTACATAGGTGGATCGTGGCTATTCCATTGCACGATTATTTAATGATGAAAGCAAAATGATTTTATATTATCAGTATTGCACACTTGTTACACAAACTTCAAATTGTGGAATCTTTCTTTAAAAAGATGAGAAGGTAGACTGCACCTATGGAAACTAACTTATTTGCCTGAATGCACCACCCACACATAACTGGCAAAAGAAAAAAAATGTCAGTGTATTATTTCTTTGAGATTATATATATTTTTGACTACTGGAAAATCAATTACTTAAACAACACTTGTGACTAATTCATTTTCATTGCAGTACCTAGTATTGTCCTACATTCCCTGTGTGTCTTATATGCAATGTGAAATGTACACTGTATGCAGAAAGAGAAAAAACAGAACTCAATTTATATTGTGTCTGCTTCTTTTGCATGTCAGTGAAACATTACATTGCATTGCATTGCACTGCATTGCATAACTTGGCAATAAATGAACAAAATCTGATACAATCATCATTCCAGCTCTGACTGTTACCATTCCAGATATCTATGGTCAGATTTATACAATTTTACTCTATTAGTTGTAAAAACTTCAGTTTATAATGTCTTGCCTATTACCTAACAAAAAATTTGTAAAATAAACATATTACCTATGCAGCTAACAGTTTAGAAGTATGTGGTCTGTCTATTGTAAAGTATGACATGTATACAGCATAAATCAATATAGAAGTAATAATCCCCAGTTGCAAATGAAATACTAGCATCATATAAACTGATGTTGGAACAAAATAATGATTAGTTTCCTTCGAATGGTGTAACGCTAGTTTTATTAAAATGTCAATACAATGTTTGGAATAATTTAGAATGGCCCCTTTGTACAGCCATAGACAGTATGTAGAAAATGGAAAGATGATAGAAGAGCATCTGCATGAAGAAGTTGAAGTTCATCTGCCATTTAAAAACATGAAGTTTTTATTACATGAATCTCTCACAGGCTTTTTCATCGGCTTAATTTTTATCAACTTAGAAGTCTTGAAATCAGTTACCAGTAACATCTCAAAAGACCAAAAGGTACTGGGTCTTATTTTATTTCTTGAGCTATTCTTAACTATGGTATCCAGATAGTATGCAGCTGAGACTGTTTCTCTTGTAGCCAATGTAATGATTTAGCCAATTTGCAACAAATTTTACTACAATAAGTGCAAGGAATGCAAACACTCAATAGTTTTAAGTTACGCAAATAGGTTAATATTCCAATGCCTTTCAGTAGCTTAAGCTTTTAAGCACTTTCCCAGTACTATTTAGACTGCAAAATAAAAACAGTGAAGTTAGATTATTTACATAGTACTTTAATACGGACAGGCACAACAGTAGCTCATAGTAAAGGGAAACCTCCAGCCTGTAATAAGTCTAGAGAAGTGTTATGGTGAGAGTCAAAGGGTCACGGTTGATTCTTACACAACAGTAGCTGAATCCAAACACTTTTTTGTGTGCTTAAAAAATCCCCTGGCTAAATCACAGAACATGGAGATACAAGTGGGAGGGTTCATAAATAGAAGGCCAATTGCTTACCTCACTTTAGTCCAGCTAAACTAATGTTAATGTCATTGAACAATTAAAAATAAGCAGCAGAGGTAAGTGATACACAAAAGCAGGAATAAGAGGAGAGAAATATGCAACAATATTAAACATTGAATAATAAAAATATTAATGACAAATTGAACAGAATTTTGGTGATGGGTTGCAAATACATATTCAACATTATAGTGGACCACTACTTGAACACACAGCATCCCTTCATGGAGTTCTAGCAGCTGATGATCACTTGAGAAGTTCCATGTCACTGCTATATGTTGAAATCTTGTATGTACTATCACTAAAAAAAGTAGTGGGAGCAAATCACACTCACTCATATGGAGCCATTTGCCAGCAATCATCCCAGTAAGATCAACCAACTTTCACAACTTTTGGTAACGAGTAAATGTTTTTTATTTCTTGGCAAGATGAACTGGTTATCCAACTGCAGTGGAAAGTAACTTGGTCAAGCAGCTAAGTACAGTCACATTCCTCCGTGGAAAGTTACAGCAAATTGCTGTTTATGTCATTAATTTTACTGCCAATGAGAATGAGAAAGGTAGTGCTCACATAAGAGGAGGTAGAATGTGGAGCTAACATTGCAAAATTAAAGTTAAGTAAATCAATTGAGTGTAAATTACAAGAGGGGCCAAGGTGCCAAGTGGAGCATGATTCAGGTCCTGTCCCACAGCAAAGTAAGTTGTGTGCAGACAGTTTAACATACTTGTGCCTTACATTTCTTTATTAAACAATGAAACATCGGAATTAAAGTAGTCAGTGTTTTATTTTGACAAACCATGGATTCACGCCCCCTTGCACTGAACAATGTTGCAAAGTGACAGTGTGTGCAGAGTATGGTCAAACGACAGCATCAGGTAACACTTCACTGATGAGAATGTACAGTTCTTTTTGAGTTCACTTCTTTTCAATAACAGGACAAACTTTGGACTATCATGTGGAAATGGACAGAAAAAAATTAAAAACATTTAGAGGCAAGGACCTTAGAAGGTCTACTTCTGAAACAAAAATTGACCTACTTTGGGCACATTCTGAGAAAATATGAACAGATGTTAATGATGAATATGGACAGTGCCAGGAGGAAAACGGGGCAGCAAAGATGTATCAATGGCTTCACAAAAGCAATGGATTCCAACCTAGGAAGTCTGCAAGAGGAAGTACAGGATAGAAGAAATTGGCATGCCTTAGCTCAGCTCATGGGCTCATGGATGGGAGGCAGGAGGAGGAGGGGGGAAGGGGGAGCGGGAAGGGGGGAGGGGGGGATGGGAGGAGGGGAGGGGGAGGAGGGAGAAGAAGAAGGAAGAAAATGGTTCCCTTCCTACTGTTGCCATAGCACACAGATCTCAATCCTACGGAATATGTTGAGAATAAGATCTTTGACAGTTGAGGAAATTGATGTTTGGTTTGTGGGGCACTCAACTGCGCAGTTATCAGTGCCCATACAAATTCCCATCCTTTGCTCAGCCCAATCTTGCCATGTTCATGAATGAGGACAACATAAACACCCAGTCATATCGAGGCAGGTGAAAATCCCTGACAACACGGGGAATCGAACCTGGGACCCCCTGCTCAAGAAGCAAGAACGTGACCACGAGACCACAAGCTGCGGACGATGAGGAAATTGAAAATATGATTAAATCAGTTGTCTTTGTCCAAAGAGTCACCATTATCAACCAAGACAAACATCAGATGATGAACCAGCAGACATAGCTGAGGAAAATAGCAACAGCACCAGAAAAGGTAGTTTTACCTATACTATCAGCAAAGCATAGTGAGCAGTCAAGATGAAACGTACTACACAGCTTCATTCTAGTTATAAATTAGCACTTCATTCAGTGGCATGTACAGATGAGTAGTGTACGAGAGCTTGTAAGAGTACTAGGGTGTAACTGTTGCCCCCTCCCCACCTTGCTTTTATTGTGTAAACATGACTGTGCTGCCACCCTGGCCTGGTAACCAATTTGGTTTCTCACATAAGTTTGTCCACATTGCACTGAAGTCAAAATTATTAGCAAACATTACCACGAAACACTGTCTTGCTTAAGTAAAGTAGATATGGAAAAGGGGAAGGGCCAGGGAAGGGGGACGGGGTTGTCTGTAGCCATTGAACCCACAAACTCTGCTGATACTGAAGAAGCATGGAGCAAATAGTGAGAGTTACTGCTTCTCCACACACACTTTTAACTCACTTGTCCTTTTTCAGTCTGGAACATGAAATCTTTTTTTCCATTCTGGTGATAACTCTTCTCAGTATGAGTATACCTTTCATGGTGGTTGCGCAATTGTACCTATGTACATCAGCTCTGTTAATTATCAAATCTACCACTTCAACAATGGTGCACCCATCTACATTCGGGTAAGTGTTCAGGAACTAAAATGTACTGAGTCACCAAATCTGTACACATGAAAAGAACATGACACGAATAATTTCAAAAACTTCATGATGTTACTTGGAAATGTAACATCAAATAACATAAAAATTGCAGCAATTTCCATTTCATAAAGATGATTATTAGTACCTCATTCGTGGTAACTGAGAACCAGAGAGAACTCTCAGCACAAGTAGCACAGACTTGACTGACTACGGTCAATACTTACATTTATCACTCATGATTACTTTCATAGTACCTTAAATCACCCTGCCACATGCCTAAGTGTTAAATAGGGATATCCAATTACAAGTCATCTCACACAAATACAACACAGAATTGAAGAAACATGGAAATTCCTGGATGAAGCAAAACGTAAAATAAGGGAAAGGCAAACACCATTCACTTATAGCTGCTAGAAAAAGAGCTAGTGTTGAAAGCCAGTGTTAACGCTGTTTACCATTGTGTGTTACTGTGCTCAATGCATCTACCCACTAAAGGTGAGTTGTTACCCTTCCATTATTTTACGTGCAGAGTGTCTACAGGTCACAGAAGTCACGAAAATGTAATGAAAATGAACAGGTGGTCATGAAAGTAATGAAAAGGTAACGACACTTAGTGGGTGGTCATTAATTTTGTTGTGTCAGTCAGATGCAGTTCTAGGAGGAGGTGTAGCAAGTTACTGTTACCCCCAAAAATGATGTATCCAGCAGTCCATATTTGCACCCTTGAGGGGCAGGCCAATAAGGATAAATTTGTAGATTTGGGTTCACTGAGGCATGTGACATATACACCTAGTGGAAATTATGTATACATTGGAGCTCCACCCTAAACAGTGCAACCATCCCATCTGTTACTGGAGACGTAACAGTTAGAATGGCTGTTTCTTTAATTCTATCCAGTCCCACTTCTGTTTAAATCTCTTTCTCATCTTTTTTGCAAAGACATTTCCTTAAAGGTTTTTAATAATTAATATTAAACCATGGTAATTTTAATTTCGTTTTAAAGGTGTTATGGACGATCAGAATAAAATCAATTTCTCACAAACCAAAATGTTTCCCACATCATATTTCACCTGCTTGTGAACTGTAACCTGGACTCTCGAGTGAGGGGAGGAATTTAATCATCAGTTAATCATAAAGTAATAAAAAGGTCATGAATTTGATCCTCTGATAATTTGTAGACACCCTAGCACACTGCTCAAGATAGACATGAACTGACTTCCCTAAACAGTGAAGTTCTTTTTGTGTAAACAGCGAAAACAGTGTAACACATTAAAGTAACTAGGAGAACCACAGAGAACAGAAGTAGAGACAGCTGTTGCAAGACAAAATATGAAAAGAATGAACGAAAAAAAGCAACAGCAAAAAGTGAGACATGAATAAACATCCAATATAATAGTGGAGCATACTTCACATTATTGCTCAGCTTCACCATGAGGGAATAAAGTGGGGCAGAAGAGTGGGGTGTAGCGATAGCATTAACGCCAAAATGCCATATCAACTGCTACTCGAGCAAGACCAGTACTGTGAAAGGAACACACTTTTGTCTTCCTTTAAAATCGTTTCATTTATCTTTGTCACATAACTATCAATAAAATTCTAAGCCACATTACCATTTTAGACAGGAAGGCTGAATAAAGTTCTTTCTCCAACAATCTAAGTCGCAAAAACTAACTTATATAAAAAATATGGTAAAATATAGTAATTAATATGATAAGAAACTCTGCAACTACTGGCCCTCTATACCTATCCCCCACACAAATTTTGGGATTGTGGGACACCATACCAACTAAAGCAATAGGAGCAATTCCACATAGTGCAGGTCAGCGGAGGCATATGAAGCAAATATCTGAACAGAAGAGTATTCTTCATTTAAAAATATGAGTTTCACTGGGTTTCAGATTCATTGCTGTGTTAGTGCACAAAGCAGCTGCATTTGTGAACTCAATTATAAGTGACATTCATAACAATATACCCATTGAATTTACAGTGTGGCATTCAAGCAGAAGCTCACAGAAATAAAGAACACTGATAATGATCATGATCATTACCATCTATAAATAAAACAAGATGATACAGCACATAGAAAAATGTAAATATGAAGTTTGACAAATAGCAAAATTCTTGTCATGATGTTATCTGTTGTACTGCTGGTCATTTCAGTGTTCGCAAAAAATGAGATTCCCATACAACATTGTTGCTAACTGGTTGTCATTGATCACCTTACATAACCAACCAGTAAAGAGTAGTATGCTTTTACACTCCATCCACCAGTGTTGCATCTGTCAAGCGTTGTTACCTTCAGCCATTAATCTCATCTATTTCTCATCACTATGCTTGCTACCACTGCCTTAGCTCACATGGTTTCAGATATATTGGACACCATTCTGCAGGGAGAAAGGCCATATCATCCAAATGGTCTAGTTCAACAATAACCATGTGAAAATAAGATGAGCTAAAACCGACTTATCAATAAACAGTCTGCAGTGAAATAAGCAGATTTTACAATTACTGCACAGGCTGCATATCAAATTTAACAGAAAATTAAGTCGTCTTAAGTGTAACTAATGTAAATGGAGCCCATTCCATTTTCTCAATTCGTTCTAGTCATGTCCCTTTTAGTTCCTTCAACTAGCTACAACATACACTAATTTTTACCATGGCCTCTGCACCCTATTCACTTCCTGTGTGTGCTTTCAATTTCCACATTCCGTAACAGCTCATCTTTTTTAATTAAATACTTAAGTGTTATCCCATGAGATACTACCACTCTCTTTACACTGTCACTTTACTGAGGCACTTTCAGGTACCTTTTGCTCCTCTGTACTGCCACTTTCCTACCTGTTTCACCTGTAACAGTGACTGTGGTTTGAGGGGGGGGAGGGGGGAGTTGCTGATTTATATAATCATTTAAACTTAGGTTCAAGGCTGAAATGTTTCACAAATTTATGAGATCAAAGACCAATGTTTCCAAACTTGGCGGGCATTTATCGCACACCTTGTATACGAAGTCTTTTTATGAATATAACTGAAGGATTGATTCTGTTCAGTGTGTTCAGCTGAGGCAATCAAACAATATGATTCCATAAATTCTCACATTGCATTGCTCCAAATTGTTAATGCAAAACAAAGATTAAAAATTTAAGCATTATATTGCAGATTTAACCTCTTTCTGTTGTGTGTGTCCCACCCCACCCCCTCCAACATAATTTTAAAGTGTGTCTTAAGTTTAACAACCAAGTGACTGCACTTTAAATAACTTATGTGAGAAGAATTTATCTCAATAAAACTTTATTGTTTTCAAACTCATAATACACAGTTGCCCAAACAGTTGCTGATAAACACTTTTTAAATTAAAAACTTTAATATTGTACATTGTATTTGATCTTTCCAACTGATCACAAAAATGCTCTCCTGGAATTTGTAACATGTGTTTCAGACAAATCAGTTTAATACTGACTCATATATGGTCAACCGAAAAAATGAGAAATATTGTAGCTAAGGATAATGGTGTAAAAAGTAATGAAAAATCCTTAATCTTTTACATAACATTCTTATTCTCCTCATTTCACAAGTGCTATCAGCTACAAGTATTTCATAGTCATAGAACAGAAATCTAACACTTAGTACACACATATTTTTCCACTGCTAAATGAAATACAATGTGCAGAGATTGCATGAATAGACACTGATTTTCAGATGGTGCATTCTTTAAAAAACACGAATGAACAGTTAAAAACATTAATGAAATCCCTTTTTGCATAGCAAGAGAGGGTTCTTAACATCCAAAACTTTGATATTTGTGAGGACAAGTTGGTTATATGCCAAGCTTCATGGAAACTGACAAACAAACAGAGCAAAACCGAACTGTTGTAAAACTGCTCAAGGGTATTCAAAGTTGATGGATAATTTTAAAGGTAACAATTGTTTGTTTTAAGGCTAATGAATCAAATTTTTCTTTCTTTCACTAAATTTCATGGATTTTCACAGCAAATTACAAAAATTTGTGTGCTAAGAATGGATGGTACAATGAATCTGACTTTCTACTCCACATCAACGCAGGTGGCCACTCCTCAAACTTACTAGCATCTGGCAGTCAACAGGAAACTCAGGGAGATGTAAATATTGTGTTCTTTGAAACAACTGAATTGCAGCTAATTCTTCTCAAGTTATAATAATGTGATTACATATAAATCAATTCAATTAATTCCCTTTAATTTTTTACATGCAAACACTTTTAAACTTGAGAAGCCAAAACATGAAATAACACCTTGGTGTTGGTAACACAGATGAGAAAATATGAAACTACCCACATTGATGCATGGTCATTCACACAAAAATTACAATTTTTTTATTTAAAAAATTTAGGAACATAGCCTATTGAAAAGACCTATGGAAAGCCAAATAATTGCCAAAGTGGAGAGGGTATTTAATGTCCCTAATAACTGCTGAACATGTTTTTTTTATATATATTAATGCTTCAGTGTCACCAGTCTAATAAAACTTTGCATCAGCACTGATCAGTCACAATAAAAAAATATTTACATAAAAATTTATAAAACAAATTAATTAATTAATAACAACTACTACAAGAAAGAACCAACAGCTCTGACAATGAAGCATTATTTTCTTTACTTTAACAAAATCAAAATTTTCTCATGGCCAGCAATGAGAAGAAAGATTCAAGTATCATCCACTCTGCACCAATTAAGTGTTCTATGCCCCATATGCCTCACCAGTTACATACAATGATACTTTTCATTCCCTGTGTGTGTATGCCGTGTGAGCAAATCTTGTGGTACAGATTCCGTAACTCCTCCACAGACACAAGTAATGGGCCAATTCCCAAGTTTCACATATTGCACCCATTAATTTTGATTAAAATAAAATGCTCATTTGTCTTCTGCTTTATGATACAAATACCTTTTAATATAAAAGGAGAACCAACTTATCAGTGGACGATTTACATTATATTTAGAGAACAACTTGTGACAATAATGCAGTCTAAATCATTTATCTAACTAACTTAACTTAAATGAATTAAGGACACCATTTCGTTATACCACTTATACACAGAATAATCTTCCAAAGTGAGCTTTCTCTCAACAGACGCACAAGAATTCTACCGTTCAAGTCCTACGGCTCCAGACATAAATACATCAATGCTAAAACTTAAGTAAAATCACTCCAGCTTCTTAATGAAGACACTGAATTCAAACATACACAGGCACTCCACTACAAATTCGAGGTCTTGAATGGGCACTGGTTAATAAAAAATGTCTGCACACTTGTCAGTGCAATTAAAAAATTGCCACCAAATTAAATTATACCACATTACGAAGTCTTCATATTACTTTTTATTTTATTATTAACATGAGAACTGTCAAAACCACCCTATAATGAAGAGGAAAGTTAGTCCTGCATCCTCCAGGTGGCATGCAGCTGTCATTATATGAGGAGGGAACAACCAGCACGCACACAGTGCGAGGTGATGCAATGCGATGTGATACAGCAGAAATGCACTGCACCAGTAGTTGTCATAAAAGGAGGTGTACAAGAGGTCTCGCATCTAGGCTACACAGCTGTGGGCCTGTTATCTGCGGTCCTTGTAGAGCAGGTAAACCTGCAAAGCATGTGGAAGATTCAGCTGTGCAATACGCTCCTCCAACTGGTGTTTTCCCACACGCTGCCTTATCACACGTCGACACAAATCCATCAGTGGCAATGGTTCAGCTGTAATTTAAATACGAATTATCAGAAATTAACAGCAAGGCAACACTTTAAATATTTAAGAATGTAAGCAATTTTCCCATAATTGGTTTTACATTCTTTGACATGTTTTTATCTGTGAATAACATTTCAAAATGTGACATTATTTGATTAACACTGACAAATCTCTATGAATGATTACCAGTATTATGACAGAAATATCAGTTCTTAACTATTTTCGAAAAAGTTATTGGTGGAAATGTCAGCAAGTTTCTTAAAAAGTCCAAGATTTCAGGATCACACCTTCACCCTGTATTTAAATTACTGGCACTCTTGACACAATGCCTCTATATCTAATATGGTGAATAAGTAAATATTTTGGTTTTTATTATGAAGGTTAAGTTCCATGGGATTACTCCCCTGTTTTGTTTAAACCTGAGAGTTTGGCGATTAGTTTCTTTTCTTTGATTACTTTTAATTACTGGTAACCATCCTGCACTGTATAACTCATATTCTAACTAGCAATGCAGTAGGTGACCTTCATATTATTTGTTAAATCACAGAAGATGTGAAGTGACGAGTAGTTAAATTACATAAAGTCATTTTTGTAAACTGAAGTTCAAAGCATGTGATATGGCATTTAGAACTGCCTTTCCTCCTATAAATTCCTTATTCACTAATTTTCAAAATTTTTCTCATATGGTACAGGGCATACCAGAAAACTTAGTACACTTACGATCGAGTCCACCGATGTACTTCATGGTGATTTCACAGTGACCCCAAACAGCACTCACAATTGGATACAGTTTGCGGCCCCTCAGTCCCCTGAATGCCACACCCAAATACTGGCCATCAACGACGAATGAGAGTGTGCCATCATCCATGTCCAACACCACTGCAATATTGAAGACTCTAGTCATATTCTCTCACATGTAAAAAATCATAAAAATAACCACTAAAAATTACTTTTTACACATATGGTCATTCTTTCCTTTGTTTGAAGGTGAGGTACAACTTTACAACAAAATTTATAGAAATAGAACAAGGTAATGCCTATGTTGATTTTGGAGCTTATTCTATCATTTTGTCATTTGCTACCTGAACAACTGTCAGATATTACTGAAGCTGAAGTTAAACCCTCGCAACACTTATTTCTTGAATTGTCATGTGGACCCTACAGTTATCTTTGCATAATATGGCACAGTTCATATTTTATTGATTTCTGATTACTGAAGTGTGGCCACTTTGTTCTTTTGCTAATGACATGTTTACATAACTTACTATAGTGTGAATTCTGAAATTTAACATGTCACCAAACACACTATAAATATTTATTTTAATAAAAAATTTTAATGTGCATATTTAAAATTGACTACAAACCAAAATGTCTCTTAGGCCCATGTGGATTTGTAACCCCCCATACAGCTAGTCCTAAAAATTTTTGCTTGCAATTTTTCCAGTAGCTATGAAAATACTTTTGGAACTATGATTGTAAAACATGGGGTGCATACAGTAGATAATAAGGATGTGAATTATTTTTGGGTCAATTATGTATCACATGTGCCCCACTTTGTTCACTTCAAACTCTACAAGTTTCTTCATAGCTACAATAAATTCACAAGCACAAATGTTAGGCCTATCTGTATGGCGTTGGGAATTTGTACGGAACTAGGAGATATTATGTCATGCATTTTAGCCCACTTTTAAAACATGTTATACTAAAAAGATTTTATTTAAATAATTGCTTTCTGCTTTTTAGACTCACAAGTACCAAACTTTTCAATCAATTCAAAACATTCTGATGAGATTACAACAGAGCCATATAGTAAGCTGCAAGGGTTATTTCAGTTTTTCTCCATCCAAGTCAACCAGTACATTGCTTCCTCCTATGATTACATTATGAAAATTACAAAACTGATCTCATCCCACTTGGACATAGCAGCAATCGTTCTTACCGCAACGAAGTACCCTCCTCTCCACAAACACACACACACACACACACACACACACACACACACACACACACACACACACACACACACACACACACACACACACACACACAAGTTAATATTGCACTGTCATCCAGTTCTCAGCAAAGCTTAAAGTTTCAAGTACCTAGCTCATTCTGAAGTTACTTCAGAATCAATTGCAATATTTGTACTGAACAGACAGACAAAAGTTTAGTGTAACAGCATTTTATTTAATACCCTACATCACTATTAATATTTGTACCAGCTAAAGATACTCATGATTGCTGACATATGTTTAGTAGTTTAGAAAAAAGGAGCAGAAACTGTGCACCCCCAGTTGTGTTCATATAGTGTGCATGAGCAATACTGACGAGAACAGAAGCGAGTCAGAGGATGAGCACCATTCATGTGCTGCACGAGAACATAGATATGCTTTGACACACTGAGTTGCTGGTGTCATGGATGGCTTGGTGTAAAAGAAGGGCCACCAACAATGTCAACAGGGACCCAAAACAAATGAACCACTTTCTGATATTAAAGGTTGGAACTTTTATGTACAAGGTATGGGTAACATGTCCAATATAGCATTGAAAGTTTAGATTATTTCAATCTGTGATTAGAGTATTTGCTGTCACGAGAGAGGAAAATGTAAAATACAGAGAAGTAAAACTTGAAAAAGTTCATTTCTTAGCTCAAATTAGTTGTCATGATCTTATTTCAGCACCAAAGTTCAGAACAAGAGAAAGTTTGTACACTGCTGTGGGACTAAGTAGCTGGACCACCAGAATAATTCATAAAGGTAAACATATATATTCGAAAATAATATAAAGGTGAGTGACAGATTCAACACAGCAAAATGTACCAAGCACTAGCAGCACCTGAAATCCAATGTATCTGTGTTTGTAATATTGTACAACCAATCAACCCCCTTTATTTTTTCATCAACATGTTTAAATACTGTAACTGACAAAATAATGAAATTTCTTTCAAAATATAACTTGTGAAAATGGATGCAGTTTATTCCTTCCCAGACAATGACAGGGAATAATTAGTGATACATACCAAACGAGAAGGTTCAGATAGGAATAGCTTTTATACCAATACTATTATTGTAATTACTTTATTGAGACAAATGGAGCTTCAGAGAGATGTAGACTGTCTTGACCTTTGTAAGACTGAATATATAGGGGAATGTAATAATGTGAGACTGTTGAAATACTTCAAAATGCCTAAAAACAAGAATGTGATTGTGTAATGCACAATAATGAATAATGACAAAACATTTTTTTTTAGAATACATATGGTTTACCTGTCAAATGTACTGACAAATGTGAAAAGCAACTTTACTTCAAAATTCTCATGCTCAAAAATTAAGAGCTATCTAAAGAAAAGAGAACATATTTGGAAGGTCTGAAAAAGTATTTTACATAGGCACTAAAAAGGGCAAAATAATAATAACAATAGTGGAAAAAGCTATTGTTTGGGAAGATTATGTGCCCACAGTGGATGTGTTTCACAAAACCAGGAGAAAATGGACAGCACATCACTATCGTGCATAATGGAACCGATTGAGACTGCTGACAGTGTTTAGGTTACAACTGATATATGTACTAATTCGCTAAGTGGGTAATGAAATTAGACATACATGATCAACCAATAATATAAATAACATGAAAGAAAGAGAATACAATTTTTAAGGGGGAGGGTGTGACAGCAACCAAATGGGCAGAGGTAACGAGGGAGAATCCTGACAGGAACGCAGCATGCACACCATCGGCTGAGAGTGCCATGCAAGTGAAGCAAGGAGGACTAAGGGAATGAACATCTTTCCACAACTTCCACATTCATTGTTCAAGGACATTGGTGAGGAAGGTTACAGATGTCATGGGTCATGAAGCAGACACTGGAATCTAGCACATTATGCTCAGCAGTGTGTTCAGTCACTGGGTGGTTCATTCTACTATTCGCCAGTTTGGCAGCAGCCATTTAGTTTGTTGTGTGCAGCAATTCCAGCAGTGCTAATATATGACATGTCACTGCAGATGCACTGTCCACAGGTGGTCAGACTATACAGGAGTGATTTTTTGGCATGGAAGTGATCCTGTCTATCAAAATGCAGGTACTGTTGATGAAGGGTGGGACTGATATGGCTCGAGGTGGGATGGAGCTATCATAGGGATGAAGGGGAATGTCTAGGAAGGTGGTTTGTCAGAATGAAGAGGACCAGGTGAAGCTAATGGTACAGAAGATTGTGGAGGAATGAGGATTGGGTGTCTTGCCCCTGGATCCAGATCTTAACAATATCAATGATTAACCTGAGTCATACAAAGGGTTTGGTGTTGTGGATTCTCTCTAAATGGTTCATAAAAGAGTTAGCTTAGGAGGGTACCATACAGGTGCCCATGGCCATGCTGCACATTGTTTGCAGATCTTTCCCTGTGTGAGGATGTAGATGTGTAAGGAATAAGTTTGGAGTCTTTAGAACAATTGGGGGAGGTACTTTTCAATAGTAGCAAGTCAATGGGCTTGAGTATTAGTTGGATACAGGGACTAGCCAATGCTGGCACTGATGTTACATTCTCACACTGTGAACCTGCAGTATCTCCCTTCCAGTAGTAATCTACCCATCCCCAACCATTCCTCCCACCGCCTGCCTCCTTTCTCCCCCTGAGTATTCCACCACACAAAACCCAACACCACTGTCAAGCTGGAAAATTGCAGTTCTGACAGAGTGTATTTAGCCAGCACCATGTAGTCCCATTGGAGTGGCAGCAAGTGTGAATGTATGTGTACTCTACATCGAAATAAGAGTCATCACAAAGCTAGCAATGTTCCCACTGTCGTGTTTATGCACCTGTCAAAGACTACAACTATTTGGTAAGTGCTTGCCTTTACTCCTAATTTTTTTTTCTATTAGATCAAGACTTCCCATTACAAAAATTCCTTATTGTTCATACATAGTTAACTGTAAATTACAGGTTTCAGAGCATAGAAGGTAGATAGGTTCATCTAGTAACTACATCTTGATTACAAAATTCACTATAAAGGTGAGGAGGGAAACAACCACGCATGAAGGGACACAGAGGATCAGAAGTCAATGTTTACCATCAAAGTTTTAAAAAGAACTCTGAGGTAGTTTAAAAAGCTTTTGACAGTTTTATGACTGGCACAGGTTTTAGGAATTTTTATAAGTCACATGAAGTATAGACATTATTTTGTGGGAACTATGAAGTTGTTCTTATGTTTTACCGTACTTCTATTGCAAATTTGACATCAAAATTACCCCAAATGTTTGTTACGAAAAAGTTGCTGAAACAGAATCCCACACAAAGGCAAACTCATCAACTTAATTCAATAGTAACTATTACTGTACCTAGAAGTTCTTTTTAAAACTAACCTTTATTTACTATTCCATTACCCTGAAATGTGTATTTTCAATTGCATTTAAAAATTCACTGAATGACATCATCTAACTTGAGTTTTAAATATTGAAAACTTATACAAAAAGGCACACTGGAAGCCAGTTTACACCAGTCTGGATGTAATGTACTGCAGACAAGTTAGTGCAAGTTACAAGTCATAAAATGTACGGTGTTTTACCTAAATTTTGTGTCCAGGAGTTTGTTCAATGATTTGACTGTTTATTATTATTATTATTATTAAGCATTACAATCCATGAAGGCTTTTTGCTGCAGAATGGACAATGTTGAACCACTTTGCTCTGTCTTGACTGTTTAGATGAGCAATTTGACAGTGAATGAAGTGATTCTTATACATCGTGTCAAACTTTAATTATACTCAATGGGACAACATGATCAGGTTAAGAACAATGTTAACCACTGTGCACATGGTGTTTGTACATATTTGAATATTGGATCTGAAAGACAGTGATTTAAGAATTTTAATTTGTGACTTAATTATTTGTTTGTCACAGGAGAACTTCTGTGAATACTTATTCAAGTGTTAAGTTACTGCACTGTAACAATCACATTACGCAATCAATTGAGTAGTATGTTGCTATGCATTTATCTGTGCACAATTTAAATACATGTGACTATCTGACCATAAAACGTTATGTGATTGAACATCTGAGTGCAAGTTAAGTGTTTGAACTATAATCTTGTTGTAGAATACACCACAGACAACATCTACTTTCAATGCCCACTTTTACAGCCAGATTCCACTGAGGGCATATTTGTAGAGGTATCTGGTATGTTACAACTTACATTTTTAAACAGTGGTAGAATTATGCTTTCCCCAATCGGAAACTGCAAAATGAGAAGCCATCCATTTTATAGTTTTTGCAATTCTTATGTATGGTTTAAGGTCCTATACAAACCAAACAGAATTGCTGCCCCAGCACTTCTCTCACTAAGCAGAACTAGCTAACGCTAAGCAAAATGGCAACAGTACTGGTCAGTATTACTGTAATGGTTGTTGGTATCACAAGCATTTTTTACTTTATTGATACTGTAAAAGAAACACTTTCACATTGTGTTCAACCTGTTAACCTGTCAATTAAAATATTGCCAATACTTCAATGCTGCCTTGTTTGATCATTGTGATTTTCATCTGACTAAATATGAAGGATCATAACGGACTTATCTGCATTAATACCAAGAACCCAACTTACCTAGGAATTTATCTGGGACGATGAATGTTTCGTCAGGCTTTAGCAACGCTGGATATGTCACTCCAGCATTGTTCTTTGAGTCATGGTAAAGTTTATTGCGACCAAGGTCCCATCCCCATGACTGATCATTGCTACCAACCAGGCTCTAAAAATAAAATAAGTTATTAGTTGACACTTTCACTCCATTATGTTGTAGAAAAGAATTTTTGAACTATCATAAAATTAAAATTAATATGCAAAGCTTGGACTACATAAACTTTGTCTAGTTCACTTGATTTAACTTTTTTATAGACCAATGTTACGCAGTCTGCGAAGTTACTGCGAACCAAAATAAGGAGACAAACAGAGGTGGTTGTAAACATTTATAATTGAGATTTCTGGAGTTATGTCATGGGTTTAAAATCAGGAATACTAATTTAAAGAAAATTACATCACAAATAACAACAACAACAACAACAGATGCCACAAGAACCAAAAGCGGCATAGCTCAGATTAGAATTTGGATACTGAGAAAGTACTGACCTCACTGTGTATCTAGGGTAGCGGAGCACAGACACAGGAAATTACGACTGAGCTGTTGTGAGCACGTGTGGCACTATTCTGAAGTCTTTGCTTGGAGTTCATATAAAGGTTTGTAATATTTAAATAAAGGAATGCTATGTGCTGCCTATAGCACAACTTATGGTTTATTTCATCAAATAAACACTGAGGAACGAAGAGCTTTGACATTACAAGCTTCTCTGCTTACCTGACTACCCACTATCCCTCATTTAGTACCTGAGCTGTGCTCCAACTTACTGTACACTAGAAGTGTTGCAGGATGCGAAATCAACACGTAATTAAGCTGAAGAACATTTGGCTTCATTGTTTTGCATTAACTTATTAAGTACCAATTATTTTTTCTTCGATCTACATTTATTTCTGTGTTGCCCGATTGACAGACGAAGAAAAGGAATATAGAACAAGAAATGCAATAACCTTGAAATAAATTATTTATTTTAATTGATCCCAAATAAGGATCACGGCACATGCCACTTTTTAAATTTTCTTTTGTTTTGTGGCCAGACAACAAAACAATATAGAGTCCCACATTGCACACAGAACACTGTTTCCTCATATATTTCTTGCAAATTGCACATTTTCTTTGTTTCCCCAAGTGTTGTGCATTCAATCACATGTCCATTTCCAGAAGTCCTGAATGCCATTGAAACACACAAAAGGGATGATTTTGGGTAAACTGGATGTCTTACCCTTTTCAGATCAGAAGCAGCTGATGACTGAACAAGATATGCCCTTGCCACCATCCTACGGAACTGAAGAATTTGAATATTTTCAGTCGAGAGGCAGTAGATTACATGTGTGCTGACCAACACTACATCTAATGCATTGGTGAACAATGGGAAGTACCATTTCTTACCTCGAATTCTCACATGATATTTCTGCACGTTTCAGTCTAGTTTGTCCACTCCTCCCATATGATTGTTATATTCTGAAATCGTTCTTGACTATGGAACTTACACTTCTTTGTTCTCAGCTTTCCTCCAGCTCTTTACTTGTCTCACTGGTTACACCATCATGGTTTGACAAGAGCTTTACACAATAATTATACTTCCACATTACTGCCATTATCTCCATATTTTTGTCCAATCTATAGTCATATGCTCCTCTTCGTTTCTTCTTCATGCTGTTCTCAGATTCTATTTAACAGTTACTCATTTGGTTCATTCGGGCGGTTCCAGTTGCCCTTACTCTCATTTCCAAGAGCTCTTCATCAAATGGAAGCTTGTGAAAAAGTTATCAAAATACATTTTTGAAGTTCAGGAGTCTGCAGAAAAGAAATCACATTCAACACAACTGATTCACGAAGTCCCAGAACTGAAACATCACTTGTAACCTTCGATTCTCCTTCATAGACTGCCGTATGGTAACAGAAACCGCTCTGAGAACAGCCCATGGCCCACTGTTTGAATCCAAATTTCACTGGTTTCCTGCAAATGAACTGTTTCAGGTAATCGTGTCCATAATATTGTACCACTTGCTCTTCACTGCTCAGGCTGTTGGGGAAAACTTGAAATTTTATTAAATTATTATTCAGTAAATCCATTAACAGACTAATAATAAGTTCATCCCTTTCATCAGGTGATATTCTGTTCAGAGGTGTGTTAACATTGAAATGGAGGTGGCACTTTATTTCCAGATATCTATTGCGACTCATACACTGTCTTACACACCTTATATGTAAGTCATCTTCATCTTCATTGCAGTATAGCTTTTCCTGTGGAAGAGCATGGTATCCAGAGAAGTGGAGTATACCTATGAATTTTTTTATGCATCCATTGGATAACACTCAGCTGTGATTATTGTTCTGTGTAGCAGATCTGACTTTCACTGACAATCAAGTTCAATACCTATTCATCAAAAAATTCTTCGAAGCATTCAACAGCAGATATTCCTTTTAGTGCTGCTACCAAATTGGATTTTCGCTGTTCAATTCCTGCTTTATCAGGATAGGTTCTTGATTAAATCGCATCTTCTGTTGTCCAATTAGAAGTGATAATAGCTTTCAGTTTCTTCTTTCATTAGCCCACATGTTACTAATTTTCCTTTTCTCCATTATCATGAATTTCCAAGGAACCGGGCATGCCAGATAGTGACGTAAACATATTTGAAAATACTGTTCTATCTTCACAGTCAAACATCTTATCTGTACTATCTGGAGCGAGCTCGATAATGTCAATTGTCTCATTCACATCACCATCATCACCAAAAGAAGCCATGAAGTTTGGGTCATTTACAATTTCTTCGATTTCCCCTCATACAAAGTGCTTCATACTGACTCATTGTGCCCGAGGAGCAAATAAAAGCAAAATAAAGTTTTACATGGAAATTGCCATGAGGCCCAAATGGTGATCGAAGACCAGACGTGTCATGCAGAAATGAAAGAGTTTTGAAATAAATGATCGATCATCATCTCAAACCATTTCAAAACATGCCTGTACACAGACATTTAAAGTTATTTACATAAAAATATAACTTACGTTGTTTTGAAAATGTGCAACTTCGTAATGCTGAAAAATTTAGCTTCCTCACAGAAATAAAAGTATACAATTCACTTGTTTAACAACAACTGATGAAACTTCAATGCAAGTGCTCAACAAATGTCTGGACAGTAGTGGGAAATGGTAGCATTCCCTGCCAGCATTATTAGAATTGCAATAACTTCCATTACAAAGACAAATCCCCAAATGGGGATCATGGCACCAAGTGTTTGAAATGATGTGACTACTGGCATGCCAGCATCACCACCTCTCTGACCCAATGCAAGTTTTTGCATTCTGCTGTTTGTGTACTTGTCACCAAATCAACTTAATGTCTGGCCTTCAAATACAGAGGCTATGAAGTTTCAATATGTGTATTATTTCTTTTCTGTGTAAGTAAAGCAAATTATTTACCACTTATTTTTGTATCATATTTTCTTCTCATAGTCTAAAGGTAAGTGAGGCAGCTGTTCTTTCCTGCCACAGAATGCCTAAAATATTGATTGTGATATAATTATTGTGGCATTATTTCACGAAGATTTCTAGTGAAATTGTGTCAAATTACTATTCTCCCCAATTCCATTCAGTACCTCCATTAGTTGTGTGTTCTACCCATCTAACCTCCAACAGTCTTCTGTAGTACCACATTTTGAAAGCTTCTATTCTCTTCTTGTCTAAACTATTTATCATCCATGTTTCACTTTCATACATGGTTACACTCCATACAAATGCATTCAGAAATGACTTTCTGACACGTAACTCTATACTCTATGTTAACAAATTTCTCTTCTTCAGAAACACTTTCCTTGCCACTGTCAGTCTAGATTTTATATCCTCTCTACTTCGATCATCATCAGTTTTTTTCTTCCCAAATAGCAAAACTCATCCACTACTTTAAAGTGTCTCACTTCCTAATGTAATTCCCGCAGCATCATCTGATTTAATTTGACTACATTCCATTATCCTCGTTTTGCTTTTGTTTATGTTTATCCTATATCCAACTTTCAAGACACTGTCCATTCCATTCAGCTGCTCTTCCAAATCCTTTGAGGTCTCTGTGTATTACTTCCATAATTTGTTTCACAATTAAGTTGGAGAGGCCATAATAATCTTCAGTTTGAGTTACTGCTACTACATCAACTACGAGGGTCGGTCAAAAAGTAATGCCTCCCATTTTTTTTCTACTTAAAGAAATTAAGTTAAGTGAAAAATTTGAATTTGGCGCCATTCCTCAAACCTTCTTCTGCAATCCACTGCAGTAGTAACTTTCTGTGTCAACAGGTGGCAGCACAGCAGAAGTTTGTAAGATGGCCGACATCGATGTTCGTTTGAGACAGCGTTGTGTGATTGAATTCTTGAATGCAGAAGGTGAAACGCCCATACGCATTCATGAAAGACTGAAGAAGGTGTATGGTGTTGTGACAGTGGATGTCAGCACTGTTAGACGATGGGTTCGTCGTCGTAAGGAAGCTGAAGGGCAAACACCGTTGACTGACGAAAAGCGGAGCGGCAGGCCGGTGAGTGCAGTGACTCCACACAACATTCAGCAAGTTGATGACATCATTCGTGGTGACCGTCGGGTGACTGCAGATGAAGTGTGTCGCATTATTTCTCTTAGTAAAGGCAGTGTGATCACGATTATTAAACAATTGGGGTACTCAAAAGTTTGTGCACGGTGGGTTCCAAGAATGTTAACCGATCAGAATAAAGAGGCAAGGAAAACAATAGCCTCCCAACACTTGCAGCGCTTCCGTTTGGAGGGAGATGAGTTTCTGAAAAAAAATTGTGACCGGGGACGAAACATGGGTGCATTTTTTTTAACCCGAATCAAAGAGGCAGTCAATGGAGTGGCGTCACACAAGCTCGCCGAGGAAGAAAAAATTCAAAACTGTGCGATCGGCAGGGAAAGTTATGGCAACAGTTTTCTGGGATACAGAGGGTGTGATTCTGGTTGATTTTTTGGAGCAGGGATGCACAATAAATTCTGTTCAATACGTCACAACCCTCAACAAACTTAAAGCACGTCTTCAGCGAGTTCGCCCAACAAAATCAATGGCAGATGTTCTTCTTTTGCATGACAATGCAAGACCACACACCAGTCGTCACACCTCTGACGAGATTGTCAAAATTGGATGGGAAGTTTTGCCTCATCCCCCATACAGCCCTGACCTGGCACCATCAGACTTCCATCTGTTCGGGCCACTAAAAGAAGCTCATCGTGGGATTCATTTTGAAGATGAGGAGGCCGTCAAAACATCCGTGCGTCAATGGCTTAGGAAGCAGAGCTGTGATTTTTACCGTGCTGGGATACATGCCCTTGTTCAAAGATGGACCAAAACTGTAGAGATGGGCGGAGATTACATTGAAAAATGACAAAATGATCCTCAATGTTGTGGTTTTCAACCTATGTAATTGCATTTAAATTTCCTGACAATTAAACGTAGAAAAAAAAAATAGGAGGCATTACTTTTTGACTGACCCTCGTATATCCTGAGGTGAGAGAGATTTTCATTAAAATTTACCATTACTGTGGCAGTTAGTTTCAAGGGTTTTTATTTTTATTTAACAACTCCTTTTGGTACAGAAAGTAGGACAGTAATTATTAAAGATGGCTACTATAGTATGTAAGAAATTTTCATATACTTTACAAGAGGACTGAAACCATTGACACTGAAGCTCCAGTCAGTATCCTGCAGTTTATATCCGAGGTTTGTTGTGTGTATATCATGCGATAGTCTCAGTACCCTGGATTCAGCCTCATGTTTCTGAATATTTTGAACTCCAGGCAGTTTTAGGAGTAGGTCATCATGGTCAAATAGCAAGGGCTTATGATATTAGAGTCTGATGTTTAGAAGTGTTTAGAAGTATTTATGACATTATCTAGGCTATCATGTGTCTAGTAGGTTTAGCACTCAGGCAGTAAAAGTTGTGCGACATTAGAGAATCTAGAAAGAATCTAGTGTTAGAATTTTTCACTGACACACATTAATATTACTAATCATTAGTATTGTGTGTGTCTCATTTAAGTTCCGATAGATTTTTCCATGCACTCCAGGATCTCTGCAAAGTGATTATTATGTCTATATACCGTCCTTCAGTCAGGGAACTGGACAGCAGCAGCTTCCATGTTCCTTCTGCTGTTAAGTTTTTCATATCTATTACTTTGGCTTTTGGTTACAACTGTTTTTAACTAACACTGCTATACCACCACCATCTATCTTCTGTGATCTATACTCACCAGCAAGGCTTGTATAGCAGGTTGGAATGTGTAAGTTACATTCCTCTTCCTTAAGCCAGGGTTCATTCAGAGACAATATTTCATAATGAGTTGTTCTAAGAATATCTCTAACTCCAGGACTTTGTTTCTTAATGACTGCATGTTCAGAAGGAGTAGGGTCATTTTTCATGGATACAGCCAGTCTTAACACTTAGCATGAAAAAAAAAGTCTTTAGTTTGGTCCTGGTCACGATCACTCTGAACGGACCAAACTTCAGCTTGATCAGTAACTCCGTGTGTTGTATGGAATCTACCTCCTACTTATGTAAACAACTAATACATTTGTATCTTTCTCACAAATATTAAGAATGGCTTCATTTATGTTTTCTACTTGTGCACTGACACTTTACCACATAGGTAGGTCACGCCAGTAACACACTGAGAAAATTATGACAATAGCACCTGTTAGACAATACTGTGCTTCACCAAGAGAGCACTTAAGTTTTCTAGTCTCATTTCTAGCCACATCACTTGTGCTGGCCAAGAACACAGTAACAGAATCAGGACCCATAGTATCTACGCCAGAGTTTCTCACTGCCACCTCCTGAAAACAAGCACTTCATTTAATTGTACACATAACATCTTGCAGATGCTTGTCTCTCATTACTTAAGCAATATTTCTTTCATGGCTATCTACATACACACGTATGAACTCTTTTTGGTAGTCAAACTGCCTATTGGCTTCTGTCTCGGGTTCTTCGGCCGACGTTCATCTAATGATTTTTCTGACGTTTCGCCAGCACGAGTGCCTGGCATTGTCAAAGCTTCACCCTCCATTGCCGGTGGTGAACTGGAGGCGAGCTCGCGGCCGCAGGCTATATGTACCTGGTGCGCCAATGTCCGAGGGCTTCTCAGCGGTCATTTCCGGTGCGTTTCTCCTCTTGCTACCTGCGACGGTCATTCGCTGCAGTACGGGAAGCCAGGATCCGTTTACCTTAAGGCTTTCCTCATCATTCATTTTCCTTTTTGGTAGTGCAGGGATGAAGTTTAGAATGGTTGCTAGCCAATGGGCACACTGTCATTTTCTTGTGCTTTATATAGTTTGAAAAAGTTCAAAACAATTATTCTGTAAGAGTTTGCATTTTGTTGTTCAAAGAAATGGTTTATTACCACCCTTAAAAGACTTCTATAGCCCAACTGATCTGGTCTATTTGCACCTGAAATAGTAATAAGCCTAGAATTGTATGGGTTGGGTCAGTTCCTTCCCCATCACTGTTGTCAGGTTCACACCTAGCACTATCTGTCCATTATTTCAGTTTAATGCTTGCCAAGAACTGAATCTCTTCTTTTGTGCATTTTCCCATCATCTTTTAATGAGGGATCAACCTAAACAGAAAACCATTTATCATCATTTTCTTACACTTTCTGTGGACATAGTAATAATTATGAATGATGATTACTGTCTGTCTGCTTAGATTCACTGTAATTTTAAGATATTTATTGTAAAATAAAATGGCTTACATTGCTATACTTTCCTCTCAGTGATGCATCTTTGTCCTTTTTTCCCCCTAAGGTAAGTCTTTCCGCTCCCGGGATTGGAATGACTCCTTACCCTCTCCCTTTTGTCTTTCCTTCTCCTTCCCTCTTTCCTGACGAGGCAACCGTTGGTTGCGAAAGCTAGATTTTTGTGTGTATGTTTGTGTGTCTATCGACCTGCCAGCGCTTTTGTTTGGTAAGTCTCATCATCTTTCTTTTATATATATATATATATATATATATATATAATGTCTACTATGCGCTCACAAACCATGAAACGAGATCGCCAGTGCACAATGTCTGGACGGTCTAAGAACACATTCCTCGTTTTCCACCTTATGCCATATGAATCCCATAGACAAAAGTACTTTTCTCTGCAAAATGACACTCCACTTCCAGCCTATTTTTTCGTACAAAACTGGAAGCAGTGTTCGCAGGCTCGGCACAATCTTCCGCACTGAATAAAATTCCGCTATTGTGTTGCGAATGACACGCTGGTCGAAATCATCGATCATTACTTCGATATCTCCACTTCCTTTCCTAAGTTAAAAGAGAGAAAGATTTATAAGAAAATGCCTTCTGTACTGCATGTATTTTTTTTTAATTTGGAAATCTACTGTAATATGAATGTGTTTTGAAGCAATACAGTAACCAGTGGTGTTTCCATACAAAGCAATACGGTAGCAAAGAAAAATGAAATTTAAGGAAATTCGGACAAAATAGGGGGCTCCTTCAAAGTGATCGCAAACAAAATACCTGAAATGGAAACTCACCTTTTCTTGCCAGGCGTTTGTGGTGATACACCAGGATCATTCTTGGAAAACTGTTTTAATCTTCGAATGCTACGCATGCTTTGTCCTCTGTATGTAGCAGCTCTCACTTAAGATTTGTAAATAGGGTGAAGCAATTTTTCTGCTCCCTTTCCCTTTCGCAGCATTCAATAACATGAAATATAATTTTGTGAGCTTCTCTACGTAATACTGGTTTCCTTCTAACCGTAGGCCTACCGGTAGGGGTTGTTGGAGACACCCGAGGTGGGCCAGCAACTGTCTCTTCACTCATTTTGATAATGTTTAGCACAACTGCACAATAAAAACACACAGAACAGTACAGCGCAAAACAATCACTAAGCAGACGACAATGGCTACCTTTTACAACACAGTCAGCTACGTAATGTTGGCAGCAGTCAAAACTGTGTGCCTACTGAAGCCTCCCGACGTTTACCGACTTCTACTAATTCAGGACTAGGGAGAGGTCTGCCATCTAAAAGTTTACACACTGTAGGTAGGTTTGGCAACATCAGTAACTCATTTCACCACCACCTGACATTTCATAGTGCCTGCTACTTCAGGCACCATGTCACTCGCACACTTTAGGGAATGCACTCTTTTACATGTATACTCTCATTCTACAACCGCATTTTCACGTTAATGCCCACTTCTGTAACATTATTGTATGTTGCACACTTTATAATAAAGTGTGGCATTTCAATGAGGATGTGCTTGGTAGGGCAATTAGATTTTGTATTTAATAGTCACCAAATTAACTGAAAGTATCTGAGCCTTTTTTTTTTAATTGCAAACCAATGATATTTTACTAGATAAACATACAGAATATTTCTTATTGACTAAAAATGCGCACATTAGTTCAACACTATGATGAAATCAATCTTAATGAGGAAATATCAACGTTGCTAGCAAAATGAAACATCCAATAATGAGACCCGTGGATTGTGTTACCGTACTCCCAGAGCATTAATACAGGAAAGTGTTCAATTATTTATACAACTCGCAGCACTGATGGAATTGGCAGCTTCTCTTCAAGTAAGAATAATGAAATATAGAATTTGCCTACTCAGACACACAGAATTTCAGACACTTACATTCTTGTGATTTATCCCTGTATTTCATTAAGACAGACATAGTGAAGTTGGAATTACATCTGAACTCCACATAATGTATGAAGATCGGAGTGACAACCTATATTGTCAGAAAATGGGAGCCTTTAACTATAAATCACACCCTTTCAGTGGTAGTTAACTGGAATGGAGGATAATAGCTACACAGTTGGTTAAGTTTGTCAATGTGACTGATGAGCCAAGTCTAATGAATCACAGAAGCAAAGTTATCACGTGCAAACGCTCCCAGAAAAATAATGTGTTGAAGATTTTGTTGTTACGGATGTTCTGCATCCTTATCCACACCTTGTTTACTGAAACACTGTTACCTGGTAGCCAACAGAATGTAGAGGCGCATCTTGTGTTGCAACACCAACAACAGCATGTGTTCCCCTCTGACGGGTAGACCAGTGTACCTCCCAGACGTGAAGGCCCTTTGTGAGTCCCACTTTACCTCTGATGCAGTCTGTACTCTGAGCTACAGGGTGCCTGTGGAATGTCAGCTTGTCATCATCCTGTAACAAATTTAAAGAAGACCACTGACTCAGCTCTCTGAACTTTTAACTGATTACCTAACACTTTTACTATTTTTATTAACACAGTGGCATTTATAATTCTTCATTGACACCTTTATAGCAGTTACCAATTGGAAACATGTTTTAGATTAAAATGAGTAGCATAATTTTAACCTTGATTGATGCTACACTTTACTGTAAGAATTCCTTTTTTAATATCACTGCAACGGAAATACAATCGCAGCTTTTTTCCTTCAATGACTGCTGAAAATCATGTCATTGTGGAATGACAATTCACTGCACTAAGAGGTCACTCTAAATATCCACTATCAGACTACAGTGAAGAGAAACTATATATGCAGTATCTGTAAACTTACTGTAGTAAAATGGCAAAATTCGGACAACAATTTTATTAACATGAAAGAAGAAGCCATGTCTGGGCCACAAACAAGAAATGATTACAAATAAAAGTTTATTGTTGCATAGTAATATGGAAGAGATCTGTGTGTGTGTGTGTGTGTGTGTGTGTGTGTGTGTGTGTGTGTGTGTGTGTAACTTACGAAGAATACTCACCTTTACAAAGATATTGAGGGATCGGTCCTCAGAGTTCCACGCATGTTTTATCTGGCACTCACGGCTGGCGGGTGGCATATCAAGCAAGATGTCAAGGCGTGCAGGTCGTGCAAAGTCCTGCGCCAGCTCCCGTGGGATTACGGGCTTGTATGGTTGTGGGCTCTCGCGGTTCACAGTCTTTACTCCACCTGAGGCCACGGCTGAAGCACAAAACTTACTTAAAGCAAAGTCACGGTTATATATATTTAATGTTAACATTTTACATAATATTAAAATGTGAACAACAGCTACTGCTGCTATGCTCTCCAAAAATTTAAACTAAAACTAAAGTTGTGAATTCAGTTTCATGGCAACATCTTTCACACTTTATGGGTACTAACTATGGAGTTCTACATGGAGTTAAAAATACTTTCCATGTTTTTATATGAAATTTCGCACTTAACTGCACAAGTTTTCTAATGGTAGTATGCAATGGGCCTTCTGTTTAAGTGCAAAAAATTTCTCTGTGCTCCACTGATGTGCACCAATTAGGTAGACTGTGGTTGAAGTGCTACTTTGAAGGCATGTACTACTTTGTTTCATTAAAAGAAATTTACAGAAGCCCTGTTACTTACACAAAAATGAATTCTGATTTAGCCCAATATACAGCAGGTGAATAATGCTAATTGCTTCAATGTACGTAACAAAAATAATAAAATTAATCCTATTGGGAAGTATCTTCAATTTGAGCATGTTTATTTGCTGAAATGATTCTCATGTCATTTGTGAAACACTAAATGTGCTTCCATTACATGGGATATTCTTTATGATACAAAGAAACATTACGAGACCAAAGCAGGAGAAACAAACTTACATAATTTTTTTTCATACTGGCAAAAGCAAAAGAGTAAAACTTCCAAGCAAATCCTTTCTTGTGGGTGTGTTTCATGTGGAAATGCATGAATAATATTTATTAGTAATTTAGACAAGTTCTAAATTAGGCTGGAATAATTCTGTCTTAGGAAGTAACCACATACTGAACAGTACCACTGATGGGGGCAGTAGTGTCCACTAGGATGCCCAAAATGAAATGGTGTTAGAACACCAAAGACAAAGTTATGCAAATACAGGAGTGTATTTATCATTCCACACCAATTATAGGACTCAAGTCCACCTGATCATTTCCAAATCAAAAATTTTGGCCAAGTGTTAACTAAAGAATTTAAGAATGCTGTGCAAATTCAGTTCCAGACGAAGTTAACGATTTTAAAAGGCATTTTGGAAAGTTGCAAAATGTCATGAAAGTTATGCAACAGTTTTGTCCAAATTTAATATGGTTTAAAAATTTTAATTAGTAATAATGTGGGGAAGAGATTTAGAGTGGATGCACAAGTTTGTGTACTCTTCGCATGGTTGAAACAGCGAAACTGTCTCACTCACCATGTTCATGCCATGTGACATGGTATTGTATTGGTAAATATTATCACCTATTTTCTAGGAAAGATTGTTTTGGATTTCATTTTAATTTAAAAAATAACAACACTGTCAAAAATTTCCAAACCACTATTTTTAAAGAGGTATTTTGTAAAAGACGTGTAACTAGTTGCATAGAGTTACATTCATTAGTTGGACTATGAAACACAGCTTTTGCAAACTGCTTGTGCTAACATATTTAATTTTTCCTATGTAAAGAAACATAAGCTGAAATTTACTACACTACAAATCCAGGATGGAAACAACTGACAAAGAGAAACAGGCTACCACTAACCTATAAATAGTTAGTACCTGAAGTACAGATGAATAGACATCAACATTTATGTTCTTTAACCTTCCGGTGGGTGCACCATGGTATATTCACTGCCCCAAATTTTAGTTTTCTGTGTGGTTAGTTTATTTATTTGATGGGGAGGGAACCAAACAGCAAGGTCATCAGTTCCATCAGATTAGGGAAGGATGGGGAAGGAAGTCAGCCATGCCTTTTCAAAGAAACTATCCCAGTATTTGCCTGAAGAGCTTTAGGTAAATCACAGAAAACCTAAATCAGGATGGCCAGACAAGAATTAGAACTGTCATCCAGCCGAATGAGAGTTCAGTGTACTAACTGCTGCACCACCTTACTTGCTTTTTCTGACTGTATTGGCTGTTGCTAGTAGTGGGCTTCTATGGAAGCCACTATTCAATCTCCATCATAGATGGAGCATGTGTGATCTTGTTTGATACTAGATCTGGCCATTGTTTAGTTACAACACCACTGTTAACTTCATTTCAACCACAGTGCTCCACTTGCTATCACACTCCTTATCATGTAACTATTTTTCAACTTTAAACACAATGGAAAATGCTGCTTAAACCAGACTGCAAGAAGCTGCACATGATGAGAGAAGCAACCACCAGGTGGTGGGGGTATGGATGAGGGTGGGACAGGAAGGGGGAATGACATCCGAGTAGATATGGGGGACAGCAAAGTGCTGCTTGTAAGAGCATACAGGGATGAGGTGAAGAGGGGGGTAGGGCAGCTCAGTACAGTTGTGTGATTAAATGGGGGGAGGGGGGGTGCGGGGCTGTTAGTGCTGGTATGGGGACAGGAAAGGGGCTACATGGGTAAGGACAATGCATAACAATGGTTGTGGCTAGGTGGGTTCTGAGAACGTAGGATATATTGCAGGGAGAGCGCCCACCTGCGCAACTCAGAACAGCTGGTGTTGGTGGGAAGGATCCAGATGGCACAGGCTGTGAAGTGGTCATCAAAATAATGAACGTCGTGTTGGGCTGCATGCTCAGCAACAGGGTGGTCCAGCTGTTTCTTGGCCAGAGTTTGTCAGTGGCCATTTATGCAGACAGCTTCCTGGTTTTGCCTACATAGCATGCAGCACAGTGGTTGCACCTTAGCTATTAGATCAGGTCTTGCCCTGCCTTTGATGGGATAGGTGACGCTTGTGGTCAGACTGGAGAAGGTGATGGTAAAAGGATTTATGGGACAGGAGTTGCATCTAGGTCTATTACAGGGAAACGAGCCAGGAGGCAAGGGGGTGGGAGCAGGGGTAGTGTAAGGGTTGGATGAGGATACTGCGTAGTTTCGATGGGTAGCAGAATACCACTGTGGGAAGGGGTGGGGAGGTAGTGAGTAGGGCATTCCTCATTACAGGGCATGATGAGAGGGACTCAAAAACCTGATGTGGTTCAGCTTCTCCAGTCCTGGGTGGTAATGAGTCACGAGAGGAATGCTCCTCTGTGGCTGGATGGCGGGACTTCAGGAGGTGGAGGATGAGTGATGAAGTAATGCATGAGAGATCTGTTTTTGTACAACGTTGGTGAAGTAATTACAGTCTGAAGGCCTTGGCGAGATCCCCCGTATACTGCGAGAGGGACCACTCATCACTATACATGCGACGGCCATGAATGGCTAGGCTGTATGGAAAGGACTTCTTGATACGAAATGACTGGCAGCTATTTAAGTATACGTATTGCTAGTTGTTGGTAGGTTTGATAGAGACGGAGGTTTTGACACAGGCATCTTTAAGGTGGATGTCAACATCAAGGAAGGTGGCTTGTTGGGTTGAGTACAACCAGGTGAAGTGAATTGAGAAGTAGCCATTTAGGCTCTGGAGAATGTGGATAAGGTGTCCTCAGCCTCAATCCTGATCACAAAGATACAGTCAACGAATCTGAACCAGGTGAGGGGTTTGGGTTTTGTGTGTTTAAGGAGGATTCCTCTAGATGGCCCATGACTTGGTTGGCGTAGGATGGTGCCATGCAGTTGTCCAAGCCATACCCAAGATTTGTTTATGGTAACGGCTTTAAAGGAGAAGTATTCGTGCATGACGATAGAGTAGATCACAGCAACTACGAAGTCAGTTTTAGGTTTGGAATCCATCGGGTTTTGGGAAAATTAGTGTTCAATAGCACCTTGGCTACAGGCACAAGTTAGTTCAACTTTATATGCTTACAATGTGTTGCACATATTTTCAATATTTATTCTTATTTACAGTCTTAACTGATGGTTCCATGACTATATTTTTAGGGAACTTGACACTGGAAAGCATCCTGAAGAGATCCTACAAATAGTACTGCAAATTTTGGAAGACGAGTTGACATGTGATGAATCTGACACTGAATCTGATATGGAAATTATTGAAGCTGACGACCACAATAATGAACCTGAACAGTCGCAGGTGGGAGATGACAGTGGATTTGCACAGTACATTAGAAACCAGCCTACGAAGTACGGTACAAAATGCGTGTCCCTAGTGACATGAAGACATTTATATTTCGAAGTGCATATTGGCTGGATCATCCCCAAAACCAAATAAACCTGAAGGTGTCAAAAGACCTAACTCCCACAGAGGACATGAATAGGAACATTACAACTTAACTATTTTAGCAGCTGTAGCCCAGATTAGAATTTTCTTGATACAAAGTTAACCAAGATCAGAATTTCGGGGACAAAAGGAAAAGAAAGAAAGCAATCCCAGTTGAATTCCAGGCTAGTAATAAGAGGGAAGTCAAAACAACACAATCATTTCCAGTACAATTTCCCTTCTCCCCCCCCTCCCCCCAACTGTCATGGGTCAATAGGAAACTTCTACAAAAGAAGCTGTCTTAGATTTATAAATGCTCTTCTGGAATAAAGATTGGAATTATTGAACCTTCCACCTGACATACAAATAATGCTACGAAGATTCACAGAAGAGGACAGGTTCACGAGATGAACCTCAACCTGGAATATGTCGTTCATGTGGATGACACACAATGTCATACAATGTGCAAAAGTTGCAGAAACAATGTCTGCAAAAGCATCCTCGTCAAAAATATGGGTCACCCCTGTGTGACTCTTTGCAAGTAAATGGAAATCTGTTCCGATTGAAGCTTTTCACTGATGTGTAGTATTTTAATAATACAAGTACTACTTTACTTATTCTTACCTCAAATATATAACTATACCATGACAAGCCATTTTATTTCAGTCTTTACCATCTGGTTTCTCTAAAAAAATGACAAATTGTGAAATCAGAGAGCGCAGCCACTGGAGAGTTAAGTACATTAGCGGGTTAAGTACATTTGCAAACTCCTCTACAAGAGTGATAGAAGTTCTTTCTTAATTATAACCAAGAAATCAGTCATTTAAGTCCAAGGGTACACCGAAAAATTTATTGAAAACTTTGCTTCACAATTTAGTTGTCAACAAATTGTGTAACATGCCCTTGGGCTCTGGCAACACGTACACAGAAATTGTGATATGGATAGATTAACAATTTACCAAGCAGTGGCGAGAGAAAACAGAGTATGTGAAACATGTGAGCTTGCAGGGCCAATGGTGGTGGCTGCTCCTCATCACTTTTTTTCTTTCTGCTACAGTTTCCACCAGCACCCCCACCCATTCTTGTACTTTCAGAAGGATTTTGTTCTTAGGGGTTGAAATAGTGTGCTATAGTATTTTTTTTCAATACAGCCACCTTTGACTACTCTAACATTTTATCATTTCAATGGAATCAAGTGTCCTGGCACTAACCAGAAATGGGCTGCTTTTCCAGATCTGTAACCTAAAGAATTATTTTGTATGAAAGTGACACAGGTAATCAAAGCAAATGGTAAATATACGGATGTATTGTCTCTCTCCAATAAATTTATTTACACAGCAATACCATGGTGAAGTTACAATGGAATAAAAAACTGAACATGAATGCGATCAACTATCAATACAGTCTTCAAATCGTGTAAGACCAGATGTAACGTCACTGACAAATGTGTTGCCGTTACAAGTAAACAAAATCTAAATGGAATTCTTCCTTATCCTAGAGAAGATGTTTAATATTTTGATACTTTAAATTGTGTAGTGCCCGAAATGCTTTCATCCCCCTCTAATTTCTCCGACATTGTCCGAGAAATGTGCTTCACGAAGTATATATGCAGACTTAAGTGGCAAACAAAAATTTGTACCAAAGCCAGGATTCGAACTCAATGAAAGCATTTACAACTATTTTTTCACACATTATCTCTGTTTCATTCGATGCTGAGCTGCTATTGCAATAAAGCTACTGAGCCTCTGCAATTATGTTAGAAGACCAAGTGGGCTTAGGCATGAATGAGAATTTGGATTGAGGAGGAAGGCACAGTAAGATTGTCAGTGCACTTATGCAAAGCCACTGCACCAGGGTGGCATGGGAGTTAGCGTATCTGCCTAATGGACACGAGACCCAGGTTCGAATCCCAACCTCTGTACACATTTTCATTCGTCATTCAGTCTACTTATATAAACTACACACATTTGTGACTTTAAATGTGTCTCTGGAGCTACATAGTTTCATTTGAATTTGTCTCAATTACACCACAGGGATAATCACAGAGTTCCTTCACAATGCCTAACGCACTACATTTAAATTTCTCAATTAAGCTAAGCTTTTGGACCATTCGGTTCTACGTAACAGTTTGCTGTGGTAACAACGCTAGTTTAACAAGACGATTAGATCAGGCACTGTGCTCAAGAATCTGAAAAGGTGCTCAAGCATCTGGAAAGATGATGACCTATTTTTATTGAAGTTCATCTTACAAGGGATACGGAATGAGGCAGAGTTACATCAGGTGATGTGGAGTGAATTAAATTAGCAATTTAAATGGTAAAATTTTAAGCTTTTGTATCTGCGGCTGCAAAATAGTTGATAACCAAAGCAGAGACGATATAACATGCAGACTAGCAATACAAGAAAACTTTTTTTGTTAAAGAGGAATTACCTAACATGTAATATAAATTTAATTATTAGAAAGTATTTTTGGACCAAAGTGACTTTTTACCAAAAGAAAAAAAATCACCTAACAGCCGTATGTTTTCAGAAGTTAGTACTTCATTTAGAAGACCAGTTTTGGCATCTTATTAATGCCATCTTCTTGTGTCTATGCATTCCACATATAGAGAATTGGATGTGTGAGTGCATGCATAACTGGAGCCATCAATACCTGGACCCTGTGAATTTTTTGTGAAGTGTGTACTTCAAAGTCTTGATAACAATAGTTAAGTCTTCAAAATGAACCACAAAAAAAATTCACGGGATCCAGATCGACGGCTCCAGTTACACATACATCAATGTATCCAATTCCCTTTACATGTAGTGCATAAGGCAGGAAGATGGCATTAATAAGATGCCAAGACTGGTCTTCTAAATAAAATTACTTCTGAAATCGTACAGCTGTTTGGCAATTTTCCTTCGGTATATATCAGACCAGCCAATGTCCCAGATCCAAGATAGTTTGACAGAGAAATTACACTGATGAGGAACAAGAAACTTCCTGGTAGATTATACTGTGTGCCAGACCGAGACACGAACTCTGAACCTTTACAGAAGCTCTCCTGCGAAGTTTGGAAGGTAGGAGACGAGGTACTGGCACAAGTAAAGCTGTGAGGACAGGGCACAAGTCGTGCTCAGGTAGCTCAGTTGCTAGAGCACTTGCCCGCGAAAAGCTAAGGTCTCGAGTTCCGAGTCTCAGTCCGGCACAGAGTTTTAAAGTTTCGTATCAGCGCACACTCCGCTGCAGAGTGAAAATCTCATTCTGGATGAGGGACAGTTAGACAAGAAGAGAATAGACACTTACGAAATGTGGTGCTGCTGAAGAATAGGTGGGTAAATAGTTGAACTAAAGACATACTGTATCATAGTCTGAAGAAAATAAATTTGTAATAATTTGACAAAAGAATCAGTTGACGTATGGGGACAAGAGGGGGGGGGATGTCAGCTCACGCTGCATTGTTGCCAAATTTATTCAAGATGGCGGTGATGACATCCAAGATGGCGGCATGTAGACTTGGCAACAGCGCGTGACGTCATCCAATATGGCGGATTTTGGCTGGAAGTTAGGACAATTGTGCCACATCCTGAAGAATGGGGAAGGGAGGGAGTAAGACCTGTAGCGGTAAATCAAGACTTTTTGCAGTAAGGAGGTTCGAAGGCTTGTAGGTTACAGTAATTATGCAGATATGATGCTCGCAGAGGATACGCTAGTGTGGAGAGCCGCATAAAACCGAACTTCGAACTGTCAGCAACCTAACTGTGGTACCTGAGATCTTCTGGCCCATGTTCATGCCCCTGCGCGCGTGCGCGCGCCGGCTCTGCAGCAGCGAGGCGGTCTTGCTGGGCAGCACGGCCGCCTTGTAGCTGTAGCGGCGCAGCTCCCGCACGTCCAGCCCGTGCGACGCCCGCGCGCTCTGGCTGCTCACTGCTCTGCTCTTGTACCTCCTGCAACACACACACACACACACCAGTTAATGCGATTGCTTACAAAGCACGTCTACGTTATCGTATGGCTACCTCTGTTCACGACCACAATCCCACCTGCAGGTTGTCTTCCGACTGCTTCCAGGGGCGGAACAAAGTTGATTTGCAATTTGTCGCGTTAATTATTGACGGAATTTAAAATACTCTATCCTTACGTTAGGGGACCCGGTCGCGAGTGACTTTCCCGTGGTTGACAATAATAACGTTGTTACATATTTCTCTGAAACTATTTGCTCAAATCGAACCAAATTTGAAACTCTTCCTTCAAAGGCTATACGTTATGTAGCAGTAGCAATGTTATCACGGTAGGAATTCCAAAAAAATGAATGGGACGTAAGAAACTGGCATTTAAAAAAGTAGTATCTAAATATCTGTCGAACCTTTTAATCGATTGCCATAATTCTCCTATATTTTAATGAAAGGGTGAATTTAACTCTGTACCAAGTGTCACTGACATTGACCCTAAATGTATTAGGGTCAGAGAAAATTTTACCTAAAGCTAAACATTTCATACTTTCAGTAAGATTCACTTAAACTTCTTGAAATATTTTCTACATTACGTCTATACCCTGGAAACCGCCGTGAAGTGCACAGCAGACGGTAAGTCCCATTGCACCAGATATTTGGGTTCCTTCCCGTTCCATTCAAGTATGGAACGCGAGAATTATTGATTGAATGGCTCTCCGCGCACTGTAATTACTCTAATCTTACCCTTATATGATCCCTATGTGAGCGATACGTATGGGAGTAATTACTATCTTGACGAGTATACACCAGTTCATTCCTTCAGCATCTTTGTCACTCTCCCATCGATCAAGCAAACCTGTGACCAATTGTGCTGTACTTCTCTGTATACGTTCAGTATCCTCTCTTAGTCCTCGGCTTCCACGTGTATAAAATGGTATGCTCCCTCACTTCCCATACAACTTACATTTAGAGGTGATACTCGCCAGGTCTACGGCTGTCTTCGTTGCGGGTTTCTGTATCCTCCAAAATATGTTTGGAGGCCCTCTTTTGAATTCTTGCCTCTTTTGTCATTCGTAGGGTACTTTTCTCAACTTTCCACACCATACATGGTCAACTGACAGGAGGGCAATGCATCGGGTCACCCCAGGTTCTATGTCTGTATCGCTGAAAAGTTCCAGTCCGCCGGCTGACTCATCACTGCCATTAAAACTTCTTTGGGGCTTTGAGTTTTCCCATTTAGCAAGCAAGGTTTTGTTAAGTCTCTAGAGATAGGTTTTATAACACCTGCTACTGACATTAGTAGGGGATAGTTATGTCTACATTCATCGCTTACAGATTAAGTCGGTGCGCTTTGGACAGAGAGAATGACGGGAGTCATATTTTTAAACTTATTCCTACTGTTAAACTTCCTTATTCTACCCTAATGTACCATCTGCACGTTATAATATAACTGTAAACACAATAAGATTACTTCCAATGGGTAAGTATGATTTCAAATCAGTACGACGAGTAAAATGTAAATTAAGCTGATGTTCAGCTATTACTTAGAGTCACTTTACGTCAGGTCAACCAACTTGCAAAGGAACGATCAAAGAATAAATTGAGTAAAGACAGTCTGCTGCAGCCTGGTTACATACAGTTCAAGTGACAGCAAAAGGGGGCTTGTCTCTGACATGCGCTCTTTCCTGTTAATATGCACCAAACATATATATAAACCATACACTTTCCGGATCGGGATGGACTAAGGTGTAACGTAAGAAAATAAATTATTTCGCGGATTTGCTTCCCTTAAAGGTTTAACACAGCAAAGTAAGTATTGTAATTAGAAAATCTGTATGTTCAAGCAGCTTAACTCAGCACTGACTATCTTCATTCAATATATAAGAAGTAGTCTGCGCTTTTCAACCAACTTTACACACAATTTCAAACCTTTACGACTCGCTGACACCCCCACAAAATGATGAAATGAAGGAGATTTATCGCTTACTACATTTTCGTTGTTCATGCAGTAAAACTTCAAAAACTGACATGACGTTTTAATTTATTACATTTCTAATGATTATTTGCAACATTTTGCAGACAGTATCAATAAATACCACTGAACGTACCTGCAAAAATTGTACCACTGTACGACGTACCGTTCGAGGGATGAAAGACGTGTAAGCATTGAGATGCGTTTTTTGACTTCTAACATGCTTTAAACGTAATTGCAAACTTTTTCTGTAGCTTACTTTTTTTCGCTTACACGCTGCCTCATTTGTAAAGTAAGTAGAAGTCTGAAGCTGTTTTATACGGGGGAGTATCTTCGCAGAATCTAAGAGGTTTAAAGGTATAACGCTAACGTGTAGGAAGCATCCCGGCATTTTTAAGAAAAATCTTAATGCCGATCCAAGTGGTGACGTAACTTCATTATTCCCAGTCGGGGTCCAATGACTTACCAACTAACATTTCGCTCTGAAAGCTTTCAAACCGTACCCAAATCATGTTCTGAAATTCAAGATCGAAATATGGCGTCTAGAATCTAACGAATACCTCATTTCTATGACCTGGTATTTCAGAATTTTGACTGTACTGAAATGGCATCATTGAACAATTTTTAACTCTGGCTCGAAAGTCAACAATCCTGCAAATCTAAGAAATTTCAAATACCTGCAAAGAATTAATAAATAAAATCCAAGGTCCACAAAATGGCCACCGAAACTTCTTCGGAGAAACGCTGATTAATTTCCTTCGAAACACGTGCAGAAATACTCAAACGAGAAGTCACTTTCCGTCCATTGTTAAATACATTAATCAACAGTTTGTCAATTTTTCCCTTCAAGCTAATATATTCCAGAAAAAAACGGTGGTATGTTATACTTAAGCATTAGGAAGGAAACGTTGCAGCGCAGTGCTCAAACAGTAAAATCTTTTGGATGCTACGAAATCTGAATCTAGTACTCTAAGTACGTAATTTCCTGGTTTTTAATCAACTTCTTTGCGTCAGTGTCAGACGACAATGTCTTAAGTAATTAGGTATGTTCTAATAATATGCAAATTTTAAAACCACGTACGGTCACGCTTGTCTGGACGCAACTACCAAAAATCTTCCATACGCAATACAAAATACGGTAACTATGCACTAACAAATGTGTACATTTCTGTAATTTTATACTTACATATCACAGAATAACCTAGAAATCTTGAGGTTCTTGGGCTTATCTTACGATGCACAAAATCCCCCAAAGCTGCTTCGCTTCTCGGCCCTTTAGCTTGAAAATTTAGGAGTCTAAAGACAGAGGCGCTAGTGTCTCATTTCCGATTGGTGCCAACCTTAGCCATCAAACTACAATCGTTTAGGTGTTGAACGCCGTTATGTTACTGCGCCTATAACTTCTCTACGACAGGAAAATGAGCTACATATACCTTCGTGGTAAATAAAGCTCCGCAACTCTCGTGCACTTGCACTCTACCGGTGAAAAGGCAACTACCCGAACAGCATCACCCAGTAAGATCTACGTGCACTACACATTATTACACTGCATTGTTTAAGCTAAAACCAAATATCGCCACTGTTGTAGTGCCGTTACTTTTGAGTTGAGTTTTTATTCTATGTTCCTTTGAGTCGACAGTCCAGATAACTAGGAAAACAAGGTCGTTATTTTATTCTAAGAAATTCCTACAGGTGATGAATTCCGCCTTAGAATCTAACTTTTAGCTAGCCTGCTATATCACTACCCTGCAATGCGTTGAAGGTTGGAGGGACCAACAGCAGTGTCTGCTAAACTGTTTAAGTAAATCTAAAAAGTTTGCGCGACTAAGACCTTATGAAAATTCAATTTAAGGTTCTAGTACACCTACGTTTAGAAAGAATCGGCTAAACCAAAATTGATTCAGTAGTGCTTTGCGGTCGAGAGCATTAGTGTGTCAGCATTAACAATTTCATTACTATGATCAACACTAACACGTTTGCAAAACCGCCTACTTGGAAACGTGTAGTAAAGGCTTCTTTTCGAAACCATGGAGGGTCATTTCGGCCATCGACCTCTTCAGATGGGGGTAACATCGCCAGAATTCCTGTCAAGTCAATCTCCATTAGTGACATTACAATGTAAAAAGCAAATGCTCACGAAGTTTCATCAACGCGTCGGCGGTCGACCCTTTACAGAAACTCTTTGCAGAAGTGAAATCACCACTGACGATCATACTTTTGTCATACTGACAAGAAGAGGTTCCAGTTCACGAAATCAGATAGTTCACGCTTCAACTTTAGACTGTGTCAGGACTTCTGGCGAAACTTGACGGAAAAAATCATAATGTCAAAGCTGAATTACAAAAAGGCAAACCGATACGTGTTATAGTAAAATCTACATCTACATGGTTACTCTGCAATTCACAGTGAAGTGCCTGACAGAGGGTTCATCGAACCATTTTCATACTACTACTCTACCATTCCACTCTGAAATGGCGCGTGGCGAAAAGGAACACCGAAAGCTTTCCGTTCGAGCTCAGATTTCTTGTATCATCATCATCATCATCATCATCATCATCATCATCTCTCCCTACGTAGGTGGGTGTCAAAATATTTTCGCATTCGGAAGAGAAAGTTGGTGATTGAAATTTCGTAAATAGATCTCGCCACAATCACTGCCACCCCAACTCGCGTATCGTATTAGTGACACACACACACACACACACACACACACACACACACACACACACACACACACCTACCTATCGCGCAATAATGCGAAACGAGCTGCCCTTCCTTGCACTCTTTCGATGTCCTCCGTCAGTCGTACCTGGTAAGGATCCCACGCCGCGCAGCAATATTCCAGCAGAGGACGGGCAAGTGTAATGTAGGCCGTCTCTGTAGTGGTTTTGTCACATCTTCAAAGCGTTCTGCCAACGTAGCGCAGTCTGTTTCGCCTTCCCCACAATATTATCTATGCGGTCTTTCCAATTTAAGTTGCTCGTAATTGTAATTTTATGCTAAAAGGTTTAACATAATTTCACGTGCAATCATGGACTGAACAGTTTTTCGATACGATATTGCAATGCCTGTGTTATTTGAAAGTAAGATGCAATGTTTCTTCGGTAATGCACGCATGGTTGTAGAGACATGGTTGATATATGGCGGTTTGGGTGTGGCCGCAAGTGGTGGTCGTATAGCCAAATGGTAAGGCGACCACTCGCAACAAGCGGGAAATTTGGGTTCAAGTCCCCCGTCTCGCAATTGCGAATACATTTCATATATTTCATAACGGCTGTAGTCGCAGCAGTGCCAGTTCCTTCGGACATGCATGTTTGTCGGACGGACCTTTTTTTTATCGTCATTCTGAATGACACAGGCACTGCAATATCACGCGGCGACACAACGCAAGCGACTTTCAAGTAAAATGTCTCCCCTGTACTAGAATGTACATAATTTATGTACGAGTACAGGTTGTTGACATGATTAACAACATGTGGAAGCTTGGGTCTGTCCGTGAGTTGTGTTCGGATTGCCAAATGGTAAGGCGACTGCTCACGATAACCGGGAAATCTGGTTTCGAATACCGGATCGGCACAATTTCTCACTCATTCCATTATACAACTGGCAGTTGTCCATATTCGCAACTGCCAATGCATCTCATGAGGAATTTTTCAGTCTAATCATTCGCTTGGATTAAGGGGGGGGGGGGAGGGGCATGGCTAAACAAGGTAAAAATAAGGCAGCAACGACAGGAGGTATTGTCGATAAACTGGTAACATGTCACACGATCATAGATCGCTTCTCTTATTGTCTTGCAGACAACTGTCGGGCAGTAGGAATAGGCAAGTCTGAAACCGTGAGTGGTGGTTAATTTTATTGAATAATGCGTAACACCCAGTTTTCGATAGACTAAATACATTTTCAAGATTTTACGAGGTTCTTGCATCGAATCTAATTAATTTGTTCGGCAGGTGCGTAATCTAAGCAGAGTTATCAATATGTGAGCAGAATGAGATTTTTACTCTGCAGCGGAGTGTGCGCTGATATGAAACTTCCTGGCAGATTAAAACTATGTGCCGGACCGAGACTCGAACTCGGGACCTTCGCCTTTCGCGGGCAAGTGCTCTACCAACTGAGCTACCCAAGCACGACTCACGCCCCGTTCTCACAGCCTTAGTTCTGCCAGTACCTCGTCTCCTGCCTTTCAGGAGTGCTAGTTCTGCAGGTTCGCAGGAGAGCTTCTGTAAAGTTTGGAAGGTAGGAGACGAGGTAATGGCAGAACTAAGGCTGTGAGAACGGAGCGTGAGTCGTGCTTGGGTAGCTCAGTTGGTAGAGCACTTGCCCGCGAAAGGCAAAGGTCCCTAGTTTGAGTCTCGGTCCGGCATACAGTTTTAATCTGCCAGGAAGTTTAATGTGAGCAGTTCGGAACGTCACTTGAGCTTGCATACTAGACGGGAAAGTGGATAAGCAGCAACGACTGCTGTGCACCAGTCACTGCGATAGGGCTGCATCCGGTAGTTGGAATGAACCCTGCCAGCAGCAGTGTGCGCCAGGACTGGCGTGTTTTCTTCTGTGGACAGGTGGTTCGGCTGCACGAGGCAACGTTACGAGCGAAGGCCGGCTCGGCGGGGTCAGTAGCACGGCGAGTACCCAGCCGGCTGCAAGGCCGCAGCAGCCCTGCACACCACTCTGTGCGCGCTGCCAACAGCGACCTTGTCCGAGACGAAAATACTGCGCCGTCTGCCGTTCCGGAGCATTTAGGGGTTGGCACGCCTGCGTTATTTACAACTTCGAGACTTGCCATCGACACTGTAGCTCCGTCGGGGACAAGCAATGGCTTTGAAGGAAAGTTGAATAAATCTTCGGGGGGAGGGGGGGGGCCTTATACAATGATGGACAACAGAATTTAGCCTAAATTAGCCGATTTTAAGACTGGTGACACACAAATTGGCAGACGAAAAATTGTTCAAATGGCTCTCAGCACTATGGGACTTGACATCCAAGGTCATCAGTCCTCTAGAACTTAGAACTACTTAAACCTAACTAACCTATGGACATCACACACATCCATGCCCGAGGCAGGATTCGAACCTGCGACCGTAGCGGTCGCGCGGTCCCAGACTGAAGCGCCTAGAACGGCTCAGCCACAACGGTCGGCCATTGGCAGACGAGGCAGCAAAATAACTGACGATGGGTGAAGTAGAATGGACATAAAACGCAGATTGACTGCAGCAAGAAAAGCGTTACTGAGAAACATTTTTTAAGCTCTATACTACTATATAGAGACAAGTCTTAGATTAACGCTGTTACCAAAAATCTCTGAAAGCCCTTGATCAATTTACTTCAAATTTTATACGAGACTCTAATGAACATTTGGACGAGCAGAGGCCATACATTTTTAACAGATTATATAATACAATTACGTATGACTGGCAAACGTTGTTAGCAAAAATCTTGAAGTTCTTGGTAGAGTTACTTCAGTTTTTTTTGCAACATACCCTAATAAACATTCAGGCGGACATTGGCTACATTTTCTGAACAAAAAGATTTGCTGTTAGAACAGGCCGAGAGGGAAAAATTCTATGCTGTGAAAATATGGGGTTTAGATTTAATCCTCGCAGTTAGTTTTAACACTAAACAGTAAATTGCTATTTCTGGCTTCCAGCTTACGATTAGATTACTACTACGGAATCTGAATCGTCCGAAGCTTTTTAATACTATACTTTCGCAGATTATAAAACCACGCGAAATACTGTCCTCAAAGATTCAACATCTTGAGAGGTCTCTCTCTTACCCCGTATACGAATGGTCCCAACCGATTTACCCGTTCATTTTAAGCGAGTTCATTTCGCAATCAAGGTTTTCTTTGCAACGCCAATAAAAAAAAAAGACTCAGAGTCGGAGAGGGTGTGAAGTTGGGGGACGGAAGTGGAGAAGAGGTGGCCAGAAAGGGAGGAGGAAACGTACGTAAGAGTGAAAAAGGAAACAGAGGAACAGGAAGATAATCCAATTGCCATACATATTTAACGAATGTGAAGCATTGCCAGGTTCTCTAGTCAAATATAAATTTAAATGTTAGGAAGTCTTTTCTGACAGCATCTGTCTGCAGCGTAGTCTTGTACGAGAGTCAAACGTCGATACGCAGTTTAGACCAGAAGAAAACAGAAGCTTCTGAGAAGTGATGTTGCAAAATAATGTTGACTGTGTAGAGCGAATAATTTATGAAAAGGTGGTGAATAGAACCGTGAAAAAAAAAGAGATTATGGCACAACTGCCCTAAAAGAAGGGACCAATTGGTAGACAACCTGACGCAACAAGGTATAGTCATTCAGTCTGTCAATGCGGGGGAGTGCAGTGTGCAAAAATTGCCCATGGAGACAAAGGCTTCATTTATTACAGGTTCACATAGATTTAAGTTGCGGTAGCTACGCAAAGAGGAAAAGGATAGCACAGGATAGGCTTGGTTGAAGAGCTGCATCGAGGCAATCTTCAAACTTGCTCTGACGACGACGACATTCATACGGGAATTGGTCGCAAGCAATGGCAAAAATCAACACACTGACCGCAACGCCTGATTCCCTGCGCGTGCAGTCAACTGTTCTCGATGGAAAGGTTGAAACGTGTCTACAAAGTCTGCAAGTTCGTTGTTATTGATCAGTTTTCATGGCAACTTGGGACGAAACCAAAATAAGCAAACATTAGAAGTAACTGACGGCCATATCACAGAAATTAAACCAGGAGCAGAACTGCGGCACCTAAGAACGTTAAATCAGTGTCACAAAACCAAATGACGACACAAAAATTATGTTCATGTCAAAGACATTTTGAAAATTGCTCACAATTTCATTCACCTCCTTGTAATATACGGACAACATTAATTCCTTTCCCTCTGATGTCCTGCAACTGACATTTACGTTGAGTCTTCGGTGTTAGTGGATAAGGTCATTACTTTGTTCAGCAACATCGTCGTAAACAAGGGCGTCGGCGCTACGCAGGTTTTAAAATCATGTTCCAATGCACAGAACTATCTTAAGGCTGTCCTTACAAATGGTTGTGACGGTGTCGGGATCTGACCCACCAGTTCACTTACGTCACTCATTTTATCATATACAATGTATAGTTGAGTTTTGTTAGAGAAATGGTGTTAATTTTTGTAAGGAATAGAATACAGAACTAAACGTAAGAACTCTTATACAGCCTTGTCAAAGACTTGTACAGGATACTCTCTTGCATGTAGTAAAGAGTGTGTGTGTGTGTGTGTGTGTGTGTGTGTGTGTGTGTGTGTGTGTGTTTTCAGAAAGAAACGTTAGGGTCTAATTTCGATAAAGAACGCCATTTCAAATTATTACTTCAATTGAGAGGAAGATTTTATTAATATTTAAGGCACAAATAGTGGCAGTTTTACGGGTAATTATCATACAGGTAGCGTTGCAGATGCGCTGGTAAGAGATCAGTATCACCATTACGTCCACCAATCTTCTGAAGGACTTAAGCGAACTATTAAGTACAGCTGTTTAATATATACGATGGGCGTTCAGTAAGTAATTTAACACTTTTTTCTCGGCCAGTATCGATTGGAAAAATACAGAATTTGCTGCGGGACATTGCGGAATATTTCCGCTTCAGCCCCTACAG
This sequence comes from Schistocerca cancellata, assembly GCF_023864275.1. NCBI lineage: Eukaryota > Metazoa > Arthropoda > Insecta > Orthoptera > Acrididae > Schistocerca > Schistocerca cancellata. Next base: position 608,462,558 of record NC_064627.1, read on the forward strand.
TTTCATGGAGTTCCGATAGGTGGCGGCGCTGTGAGTAACCAAATTGTGTCTGAATGTGCGTTCCAAGCAGATCGCTGTCACCATAGAACTGCAGATATTCATACACACTTTCAAAAAGTCTACGGAGACCTGGCATTGAACAAAAGCACGGTGATCGGTGGGCGAGTCTTCTGTTATAACCGCAAAAATGTCGCGCACATCTGTCCGATTTCTGGAGTACCGCCCGGCCGCACACAGCTGTGTTCCTGCTGTGTGTACGTCGCCACAAAAATGAAAACGATCTTTTTACTCGATAACAACGCTAGGCTTCAGAACTCTGCGCACCCGAAAGGAGGTTAAGAAACTTCACTGAACTGTTCTTTCTTTTTTTGCCCTCCAGAGGAGTGGGGAATAGTATGATGTACTGGAATCATGAATAAAACCAGCTTGCCTTCAGAAAAAGTGTTGCCTTACTGAACGTTCCTCGTAATATTCATGTGGCTGTTTGTACGGATGAATTTCCCCGTTAGTCAATGCTTCTCTAACTTCAGTTAAAAGTTAATATGTCGTAAACCCGAAGATTTGCTTTACTTGGCACGGCCTTTGTGGAGGTAGTAGGCCGATGCCTTCCTCAGACTTGAGCTGACAACCTCCCACTTCCCAAAAACAATGCATTGGATCTCTTCACATTAAGAAACATTAGCATAGGTACAATCAGTTACAAAGGGAAAATATGTACTTCAAGTAATTGGAAATGACATTGTCTGTAGCGCATCGTGACATTTAGCAACCTGCTGTTTGGCTGGTTTTATAACATATGAGATAGCGTGTCAGCAAATCAGTAACGCCGCAGCGGGGGAAGGAGGGGGTATGAGAAAGCGGAAAAAAGGCTAATTATGTCAGGATTGTTTTTATACTCTACTTCTGCTGTACACGCGCACTGCAGTTACGAAAATTGCCAACAGTACTTCTGCGAACGATCAACGCAGAAAATGGCTGCAATGTGAGTGGTCATCTTCGGCGTGAAGTGAGCAAATCCATAGGCAAAATTAAGCCAACAGGAAGCAGACCCATCTCTAAAGCGATAATACAGCTGATCTCTGTGCTTATCACACCCGTAAGAAGCGCAAGTGGCTTCTGTGCAAGTGCTAAGGAAAGTTTACCTCATGAAAAGGCTTGAATGTGTACGGGATTATCTGACCCTCTAGCGACTGGCACCGCAGAATACTAATGTTCTCCAACGAATCATGTAAACACATCCTCAAGGTAGCGGCGTGGGTTTAGGGAGCAGATTTGCCGCATTCTGTAGTAGCTGCTTCTACTCACATGCAGGCGATGCCCTTTCGTCTCCAGATTCCAGTCTTCGCAACAGCTGATCGAACTCCACACGCTTAAAATACGGAACGTTCCAGCAGAACAAAGTTACACGTGCCTACACATGTGCGATAGAAGTAACGTTAAAACCCCGTCCCCACTCACTAGTGGATCAATTAGCTCTCTATAGGACTATTTTTTACACAGTAACAGCTGTGTGTTTGTGCCGGATAGATGACACGTGCCAATAACCTCCTGAGTTATTCTGTTAACTCCATTTTTTTTCTCCTTCTCTGGTTGATATAAATAGCCTGTCTAGTGTGTGTATATGCTGGTGTGAATTCATGGAGCCATTTGTGAAGTCTCTTCATGTCAAGCCTACAGCTCTCTTAAGAGATGTGTGGGAGGCCCATTATTTGGACACAACTCAATGGAAGTTTGCTGAAAATTTCTTAGGTGTTTCCCTGCGGATTATGAAGTACATTGAGAGCCTTCGCTCCAAAGAGTTAACCCAATGCAATGCTAGTACTAGCCAGCTCCACAGATTGACATTCTCTGACCCGACGCAGGCCCACAACATTTCTTCGAAACCGAGTGATGAAATGAATTTCTGGCTTGTTAAGAAAATAACGTACTATTTCGAATGGAATTTTCACTCTGCTGCGGAGTGTGCGCTAATACGAAACTTCCTGTGCTCCCGTCCCTGAGTCTTTGTCGAATTCATACCCTCCTGCCCTCCGTTGGTAGCTATACAGGGTGATTCAAAAATGCATGTAAATATTTCAAGGGTGTATTTGTGAGGTAAATATAAGACAAAAATGTTCTATACAATTTTTTCCATACTTGGCTTATTACAGAGTTATGAACAAAACAGGATAATACATTCAATACAACGTACGGTATTTAATTCCCAGAGTTCACAGTTTAATTACAGTGCATTTGGACTAACAACGCAAACTGATAAATAAACGTGACGTAACAAACTGAAACAATTCCTCGCGAACACTGTATTAATTTAGGTCCTGTTGATTGAACTACAGCAATGCACAATAACTAAGGAAAATTGAAGCATTTTACAGACTGTACTGTACTGTACTGTATTTGCACAAATCTTAATGCAATGCATGTTCAAAATGCTGTCCCTGAACTTGCAGACAGACCCGTGCTCGTCGCATCAATGATCTCTGCACATTACACAGTCCGTTCAACTCTCCACGAATAATTTCACAACCACCTTCAATTCTTTGTTGTAGCACTTCTCTGTTCGGTACTGCAGAAGAATACACCAATGTCTTTAGTCGGCCCCATAAATAAAAGTCTAAAGGGTTCAGGTCAGGTGATCTGGCTGGCCAAGCAATTGGTCCTCCGCGACCTATCCATCGATGTGGATACGCAGAATTGAGGTACGCCCTTACGTTGCGGCTGTAATGGGCGGGAGCACCATCGTGCATAAACCACATGGTGGCTCGTGTTGCAAGAGGGACATCCTGTAACAATCCAGGCAATTCTCCCTCCACAAATTCGCAGTACGCGTGCCCATTCAGCCTTGGAGGCAGAACATGAGGTCCGAGTACGTAATTCCCCACAATACCACACCAAATGTTTATGGAGAATTGATGTTGATATCCACGCACAATTCTCGCGCCAGGATTCTCGACAGCCCACTGGTGCATATTATGCGAATTGATTACACCCGCACGAGTAAACATGGCCTCATCTGTGAATAATATCCGCCGAATGAACATTGGATCATTCAAATGACGCTCTTGTAACCACTGGCAGAATTGCTGACGGCGAGGATAGTCTTCAGGTGTCAATTCGTGCACTTTTTGCAGGTGAAATGGATGCAACTTGTCTCCGAAGCAGCCGCCATACAGTAGATTGTGGCAGTCGTACAGCTGCACTAATTTGTCTCGTACTGATAGATGGATCTTGGTCTACCAGGTCCAAAACATGTTCCTCGACGTTCACTGCATGCTCAAGTGGTCGACCTGAATGCGGCCCAGGACGAATGCCATACTCCCGCATACGTCTGTCCACAGATACAAACGTCTGATGACTTGGTAACCGTCTTCCTGGAAACAGCTCACTGTACCTTCGTCTTGCTGCAAGTGCATTTCCATCTGCTGCACCATACACAAGGTGCATATCAGCATACTCACTGTTTGAGTACATCATGTGCACGAAACCTTTGGCCTTCCGACGATGAATGAACGACAGGACGTACTTTTCCGTTACCAACAACATCAGCGCCATCTTCCGTACAGTAGGAGTAAACATCACGTGCAAACAAAAACAAACACTATTCATGCAGTTTCGAATCAACTGTTGGGAGATACGTATGTGAATTACGTACCAGAATATGGCATCCTGCTGCTTGCACTGCCGTCGTTTTGATACGGACATGACTTTCGTATTTAACGATAACTCTGGAATTAAACGTTTATGGAAAAACATTTATAGAACATTTTTGTCTTATATTTACCTCACAAATACACCCTTAAAATATTTACATGCATTTTTGAATCACCCTGTATAGGCCGCCCAAGGAAGACACTCTGCATTGTCTTACCACGCTGTCATAGAATTCTGAACTACCTATATTCCGCATAAGCGCTCCTTGCGTTTCTGCTCTATGGTGAGTCCCATACTGCTTTCGTTTGCTTCTCGTATCTTTGACGACCCACTGGTTGCGCTCTACGAGGGTTTTGCGTTGGGAATTTTTATTTACAGCGATATCTTCAACGCCCTGGAAGAGATGGGCAATTCCAATTCAGAGGAGGAAGTGGTCGATTCTGATACTGACCCACACTTCTGTGTGGCTGAATGCTGAACAACTAACACGAAATAAAATGTAGTCAAGGGTTTGAAATACTGCATAGTCTAATTGAACGTTCGTAAAATTTGTAGGAAAATGTGTCAAAAAACCACACCCAACACTTGTTTGCAAAGCGTGTTCCATGTCGGAAGCAGAGGGTAAGAAAATGCCGAAAAGAATAATCCTGATGGTCTCTAAATTCTGATGCAGCTCTTTGTATGCATGACTGTTTCAAAACATGCCACGTCCAGCCAGATTATGTGGAAAACATGGCGTGTACAAGTTTTCTTTGGAATAAAACGTAATTCAGTAAAACATATGTCATGTCTGCTAGCGTTAATATTTCACAGTATGATTTTTTTAAAGATTAGATGAAGCAAGTGTCATCACTTTAAAATATCGTACGCATTTATTGCGTCCATATTTATAAAACAATAATTTTTCGAAAAGTTGAGGTAGAAACAGCAGTACAGCTGCCCCACGCAGGGTGCCAGGCTAAGCTCCAATCTGTCGTGTTGCACGGTGGTTCGGAACTCACGCTAAACACTGGATCGCCCATATACGAGGCGTGTTTTTTAAGTACCGCTTTGAAATTAAAAAAAAAAGACGTGCTAAGGTATCTCAATTTTATTTCTACATGAAAGCCTGTACCTTAATCTACATACTGACGCCATTACTGTCTAATTATTCCTTGTTTATGTTGTGTACTGAGTGTTTAAGATGCCTCCGATAATCTTGAGTCCCGCCGACTGAAGTACGGGCTGTTATAAGATTTCTTAGTGCTAAAAGCCTAAAAACAATCGATATTCATCGTGAGATCTGTGCAGTTTATGGAGAAAACATTATGAGTGATGGAATGGTAAGGAAGTGGGTGAGAGCATTTAGAGATGGCTGCACAAATGTGCATGATGAACAACGGAGTGGGCGGCCTTCAGTCGTTAAAGTTTGGTGCAGGAAGTGGACAAAAGGTGAGATAAAACAGATGCTTTACGATTTCCTCCTTGCGGGACGACTTTCCTAATGTTTCTCGTAGTGTTTTGCATGGCATTGTGACCGAGCACTTGAATTACCGAAAACGTGCGCACGTTTGGTACCGAAAATGTTGACGGATGTGCACAAAACCAAACGTTTAGACAGTGCACTGACTTTCCTTGAGCGGTACCACAACGACGGTGATGATTTCTTCAGCCAAATTGTTATGGGCGATGAAACATGGGTGACCTACGTCACACCAGAATCAAAGCAACAGTCCATGGAAGTTGAGCAAGGGCATTGTTTTACTGCAAGACAATGCCCGTCCGCTTGCGGCGAATCAGGCCAAAGCTCTCATCACATCTTTTCGACGGGAAACTCGAAATCATCCTCCGTACAGCCCCGATCTTGCGCCCAGTGACTACCATCTGCTCTTGCACTTGAAGAAACACCTGGGCAGTCAGCGTCTTCAAGACGATGAAGTCAAAACAGTGGTGATGCAGTGGTTAACAAGTCAGGCGGCAGACTTCTATGAGGAGGGTATTCAAAAACTGGTACAACGTTATGACAAGTGTCTCAATATTGAAGGAAATTATGTAGAAAATTAGATTAAGGTACAGGCTTTCATGTAAAAATAGAATTGTTGAGATATCTTAGCACGTTTTTTTTGTTAATTTTCAAAACGGTACTTACTTAAACACGCCTCGTAACTGGCTCACCGAGCCAGTTCGAAGGTCTGAGGAAGGCAACGGCATATCACCTCCAAGAGGAGCACGTCTAGTAAAATGCTGAGCTGTTCATCTACTGGCCGATGACAGTTTTACTTTATTCGTATGAAGTTAATCTTTCAATTAGGTTTTTTCCAGATCTGACACACTGGATCATTCGTACACCAGCTATGTTAGCAGGTACTTAAGGTTGCAGGCACCTCAAAATGCTCTAAGTGCAAGCAAGAAGTAATTTGGCCCCAGAAATAAATAAAACCGAGATAATCAGAAGCCGGGGGCGCCTTTAGACTGGCGGCCCCGCCCACAGAACAGAGCGAGGAGTCGCGGCAGCTGAGTCAGCGCAATGACTCAAGCCGCGGGCGCGCCCCGCCCCCTGGAGGGAACCCAAGCGCCTGTTCGCGCATGCGCGAAGCCACTATCTGGCCCGCACCTCTCCTCTAGCGTATTTGAACCGACTTTTTAGGCGGCGTGCTTTCATCCACACATCGGTGAGTCACTGGAGAGTGCTCTAAATCTCATGGTCACGGTCAAGATTTAAAACAAAATGCACTATTCGGAACTATATCGGCCTGACACACATCTTTTTATGTAAAAAAGCAATCATTTTTCCATATGGTCGCTTTCAGGGCTGGCTAAGATTTCACTATCAAATACGCCGACACCAGTGGGTGTCCAATCTGGTTAACAAGAGGACCTTGACCGCACTTCTGAGCCTTGCTTCCGTCACTGCTGAAGTACCTTTCTGGGCAAGCACGTTGTTCTGCCGAAAGATCTCTTTCATTGCACTTCAGATCTGTTCTAACATGCCGATCATGGGTAGATGCAAAAGAATTAGGTGACAGTCCAAAGTTTTTGCTTTGCCATTTATAGGCTACTCAAATAAGGAGAATCCTTTGGCAGTCCAGAAAAAGCTGCAGTTGAAATGTACATTGTCTATTTCATAGTGCCAACATTCTCATTTGGTCAACATTCAACAAATGCACCTGTCTCATGAGTAACTGTTCAGGTAAAATGTACTGCACAGTCATGACTTTTCGGTCAGCTATTTTACACAATTTTCTTATTTACTGTCAAAAACACTATCAATTTATTTATTAATGTGTCCGGTTTCGACCACTGCTTTGGTTATCTTCAGACCAGTGAGTAAGAACCGCCTCTTGGTGGTAAATCACTGCTATTAGTAGTCGAAACCGGTCACCGTAATAAACAAATTGTGATCAAGATTGTTTCTGATAGTAAATATTTGTAACAACACTGTTCACTCCCACAATGTATTCAAAAGTAACAATTTTTTATCCCTAGCTGTCCAATTCCGTACTATAAATGCCTCTATGGTTGCAATTTTTATCAGCTCTTCACAGAACTGTTGAAGACTATCTCTTATCTTTAATCAGATGTTCAGTTCGTAGCTAAGTAACAGCTCATTAAAACCCTTCCACCAACTTTGCATGTGTTTCCACTGCAGTCAGTTGACAAAAACTGGTTCTCCGATATTCCAGTTCATGCACTTTAGCGAAAGCAGCACTTTAAAAAACCATTAAACTTCTTCGGAAGACCAAGTTGGATTTTTATTTATGCCATTGTGCCCCATGTATCTTGACAACCACTGCTGATGGCTACCTTGAAAAATGGATAGTAATATCACGTGATGAAAATGAGTGCCCACATGGAGAATGACTGCAGTGTTTCCCAGTTACCAGCAGTCTAAGCCTTGTGTGTGGGTTAAGAGCAACACGGACGTTGTAATGTACTTTGCTCCCTTCGCAAAGGTGTCGGTCAGTCGCTTTCCTATTCTGGCGTACACACTTCTCTGGTTTGGGATACCTCTACATCGCCTAGCTATTTTGCCTGACACATTGAATCAGATCTCTACAGTCATCTCTCTACTTACAAAATTGTCTGCTTAGTCGAAGAATTAGAATGTGTCGCCTCAAACGCGACTTTTCCACTTCGATTTGAAGAGTCTCAGCAGGCATCGATCTCAAATATTTTTTACCGATTTTTTTTCAATTTGAAAGTCACTCTTCCACTGTATTCCATATCTGACCACCACATCTCACCACATGCTGTAATTTTAAGCAGTTAATTATGAAATTGCAGTCAGAATTCGATAACGCCCCTGCCCGCTGACGCGCGTTAGAACTAATTTAGGCCGAAAGTTTTCTCCATAGCGGACTGCATCCAGAAGACTACATAACCCAGGAACAGCCCAAATATTGTGGGGAGGTGATTTCAGAAACTACCCGAGAACAAAAAATCTGAGCGTATAGGAAATTTTAAATGAGTTTCCTTTTAATGAAACTATCCAAGATGGCGAAAGCGGCCAAATAAATCCGCAAAGTTGCGAAAAAGTGAACTATAGCTCCCATCTAAAAATATTAAATGAGAAAGTTGTAGGGCTTAAGAAGATATCTGGATTGCTTTTTTATAATTATAGATTGGTTTGTTACGTTTCTAGATATAAAAAATCATTAACAATCGGGTTCATATAACTCGATAACATTCTTGTTCCACACTTCTTACTGTTAAGTACAGCTCGCGGGAACTCAGTAGTACTGGCTAGAAAAATAAATTGCTCGGAAAAATGCGTTCCTGATAATTGGCTATATTTCTTAGTCGATAGTCCTACAATAACGGTCTAGTGTTATTTTCTTCGTAAAGAGTGCTGCCACGCTATTAAATTATTTTTACAATTTTATTACTTGTTAGGATCAAGAATGACTTCGAAAAATTGCACCTTTTTTGTGCGTGCTTCTTAACTACCTCTGTTTTCCTTCTATGGAAATAACTTTAAAGGCAAAAAATTGCTGTTTTTTCACGAATTTAAATAGCAAATTTGTTTCTACGATATTCTGGAGCTGGAATAACCGTTCTGAATAATCTTGTGGACGCAGTTAACATTTTACAGCAGAGCGCTTGGTAAGTGTTAATACTGAATACTTACCTTTGCAAGAAAAAGTACTGGGATGTATTTGATTTTTAGTATTATTAACTGAATAATAAAGTGAAGCGTGCAGTCCGACAGCTGAAGGAAACTGGTGCACGCTCGCTCTTTAAATTGATTCTGAACTGTCTACGGTCGCAAAATCTTTGGTATCTCGGCTCCTGAACCACGTACAAAAACGCTTTTATACTTACTCTGGGGGTAACCTGACGAGATAAGCAGAACATCCCCGAAATATTAAATAAAAATTAAATTCACATTTTGTTTACATTTATCGTAATTTAAATAATTTTGTATTGTTACAACAATATTTGTGACAACTTAAATGTTTTTCTTAATTATGTTATAATTTTGCTGGCTTCTTTAACGCTTCGTTACTTCAATAATTTTTTATAGAAAAATGCATCACAACAGCATAGCTTTACAGACCTTTATTTACTTAAATATTTCATTGATACAGCGTTCTATAAAATGTACAAAATCAAATGAAAACTGTTATACACGTGTCCTTTACTGATAAAATTTTTATCGAATGAAATTATTTTCTTTGTTGGATAATCTAATTTTCTTGTTCTTCCTCTTCTACGTTTTCGTGAAAAAGGAAGTACAATCTAGAGAATCTCCGTCGCCATTCGGACTGCTAAAAAGCACGTCTAACAGAAGTCCAAGTTCTTCAAAATAGTTTTTGATCCTGAGAATAAAATCTTAGAAATTACTGAACAGAATTGTAGCGTGTTTGCGAAGAAAGTAAGTGTATGGGCCGTTCTCTAAGTAGATTATGGAATTGTCGACGATGCCTTTTGTTTTCCAAGAATCAATGTACCTCTAAAAATGATATTTTTAATCCCATACTTCAAACGAGTATGGTTTTGACTTACCGCAGGCTATGCTCAAAGTAAGTAGGTAGTACCACTACGGGAACGTGAATATTAATGAGTTAGTGTGAAACCGATTTTAACGGTTTTTTCGACATCTCAAATCATAACAAAGCAGTCGATACTTCTAAAAATGCAATCGATGGATCTTTTTAAACCGTGCGACTTTCATTTAACATTTTTCAATTGGGCTATAGTTTTTTTCGTTACTTAAGAACCTGTTTTTTCAACTTTGCAGATTTTTTGGCCATGTTCGCCTCTTGGACAGTGTTTCGTGAGAAAGAAAATATTTAAAATTTATTTCCTATACGCCCATATTTCTTGTTTTCAGGTGTTCAATTTTTGAAGCTTTAACATTAGGGCGTTGTCATAAAATGCTTGGACTACGAAACATGAGAGAAATCTCTCTTCTCCGTCAAGTCCCACCAAATCTGCTTTTATTATTACATTCCATATAGTTAAGTATGGGCTGAATAAACTTTCCATTAAGTCAGCAGCCGCACCGTCGAGTCGCAGCACGACAGCAATAACTGCGTTAAGTGAAATAATCAGAAGCAAAATTGGTGCTCATCTCTACAACTGCATCTTTGTGTCATTCAAGGAGAGCGTAACGCAGTTTTTTTACGTTCTTAAGCAACTTCACATACACAGTGAGTGACGGACGCTAACTAATGTATATGATCACTCAATCCCAACGTGGAGCACGTGAGGCTCATTGCTCCTGTTCTTATGCAATCTGCTCTGCGGCCTAAGCATACTTGCTGGAAAGTGTCTTTCATGATCGAATCGAAGTGACTGAGAACAATGTACATTGGCAAAATGAACAGTTTAGCATACAATGGAAAAAATCCTGAGGAAGTAACAGATCAACGGAAAGAAACTTCCTGGCAGATCAAAACGGTATGTCGGACGAAGACTCGAATTCGGAACCTTTACCTTCTGTTAGCAAGCACTCTACTTACTGAGCTACCCAAGCACGACTCACAGCCCGTCCTCAAGTTTTATTTCCGCTAGTTTCTGAGTTATAGTCTCGTTCCGGCACACAGTTTTAACCTGCCAGGAAGTTTCGTATCACCGCACAATCCGCAGGAGAGAAAATTTCGTTCTAGATCAACCGAAAATTTCATTTTGCCGTCACTTTTACGATTCCTGACCATGAGCTCGACAGCTTGCAGTAAGACGGCTGTAAGACGACGTAACTGTAGCCTTTCATCTTTGTCCACATTCGCTGACAATAGACCAACAAATGAATTTTCTTGTGCACCCTATAAAATGCGAAGTAACTTAATTCCTGTCACCACCTTTTAAAATTAGCGCTTGGCTTTTTGCCAAGTACCACACAAAATTACTGTAAACTGCCTTAAAGTCCTTCGGGCATGCGTAAGAACTGACGAACGCACATTATTGCAAAAGTTTTTACAAGTTCCACCTCATTAGTTTCGATCCCTGTCATAGTACCTTCAGCACATTATACTAACGTTAAGTACTTATGTCTACGGAAAAAAATCATCCTTTTCAATGCTATAGTAGTAAGTTAAAAGTTTCACCCTTGATCGTAATTGCTGTAATCTGCTTAAGCATTATTTCATTTTCGTAGTTCATGTTATACACCTTTGATTTCACTGCGAACAAAATACCGTACTGTTGCCCTTGCCATACAACATTTTCCGCGTGAAGTTTACCAAGTTTGCTGCTCTCAGAATGTTTCGTTCGTTGGTGCCGAACAAAGTCGCGCAGTGGTAAGACACCGGACTCGCTTTCAGGAGGATAGCATTTCAAATCCCTGGTTTGCTGAGGTTTCCCTAAATCGTCGACGAAAAATCTTCGAATGATTCCGAACCTCTGTTTCGTTTATGACCTCATCCTCGACGGGACGTTACACCACTTTTTTCGTTTGCCGCATGTGAAGTCAAAAAATGGCTGCAGATCATCGTGGTCCTAGCTCAGACTGCTTATTCATGACATGGATTTATCAATAGAAGAAGGCTGAAGACTTAGCCCAGCCATGCCAACTGTTACTCTAGAGCGTTCTTAATACCACATGACAGAGCAGTAAATACACAGGAAGTTGCGATACGTGTTGAGAGTGTGTAATCGACTTCAATAAATACAGCTATTGTGGGCTATTGGACTTTACATTGTTTTCTATTGTATGAGTTAATACCTGTATGTAAACACCTGTGATACTATACGAATCGTCTATGTTACCTATAAACAGTGGCTGACAACTGCTTAATTTTTAAGTGTTTTGTTGTCAGTGACTTCTGCAGTGTTAGTAGGAAATGGATTGGAGGAGTAAACGTGGTATCATGATGATGTCACTTTGTGGTGAATTAATGATTGACCATGAAGCTAATGCACTTTTATCATCATTGTGTTACTGGTAGAATGGATAAACCTGTTCCGTTCAGGAACTGCCGGCACTTTTAGTGTGTACGATGCACTGAGTCGAGCGACTTGGCAGACGTTAACTGTGTACGTGCAAGCCGTGTGATAGTATTTCTGATGGAACATTATATTAAAGTCCAGAACAGTAATCTGCTGCAATGCCTTGTTTCACTTCTGTTGAAATAGCCGAAGCCCCCTACCTCCTAGATGGCCTACTTGTTTTGCCAAGGGAGACAATTTAAGCCTCTGCGCCTCTTCCCATACTGCGAGAGCTGCAAATCGTGTTACAGTTATTGATTGCGGAGACAAATCGACGTAGTTGAATACATACTGACGGCACATTACACTTGGGACAGGCTGTTCAACGTGGTGGACATCGATAAACTTAGCTGTTGAGCTTTTTTACATAACAGCTCAGTTAACTGTAAATACTCACCTAAGAAACTGAAGTTATTTTGCTTACTCACATGAGAACTCCACAGGAAACGTTGGAAAGTTATTGTCTGTAACCTATAAAAAAAGGGGGGCGCTGCACTTGGGGTGGAGGAGGCTGCCTTTGAGGGAAGATGACTGAGAAACGATATCTAGCATTGTAGAACAGTGCAGAGATTTGCGCATATTCTGTCCATGCGCGTTCCTTGCATTAGTAGTATTATTAATTCATGTTTGTATTCCATGTATTATTAACGCACTTCGTAAAAAATACGCGCCCCCGGGCACGTTTGCACACTGCACTGCCGGTGATTCGTAAGACGAGCTGCGGAAGTATGACCGCAACACAGCTACCTACCTTCCCTCACGCTTTAAACTTCCACCCCCGATTTTCCATATTATTACACCCCCGAAATAATTTATCCCTGCACGTAGATTTGGTATACACATTTAACATTTGTTCCTTACCCACGTTATTTATCAATATATATTAATTTTATACCATTAAACTATTTTTAATTATCTGTGCTTTTTGAGTCACCTGCAAAACTGTTAGCCCTGAAGAAAACGCTAATAGGACCTTTTATAGGAAACTTTATGTAGATAATTTTCACTAGTTAACATTTTCGCTAGAAACCACGCTTGTCGAGGTAGTCAAAAGAAACATTCAAAAGTGACCTTTAAACGCCCCCAATCCCCCACACTCACTCCACTGCCCACGATTTTTGGTGTTTTATTCATTACGCTCCCCTCCCCTTTTCCACTGTACAAAAGTTTGCTCTTACACGAATTTTTCCGCTAGTTTTCCTTCGCTGACAGGACTTGGGAGCCGGGGTCTGCCTGCAGTGGTCTCTGCCGGAAGCTCTCCACACGGTGTGGCGCATCCCACGCACAGGGCGAGCCGCGTTGGCCAAGCGCCGGTTGCGCAACCGCGGTCACCTCCATTGTTCGGCTGGCAAATTTCACCCGCTTTCACGGCGCCACTGTGACAAAACCGCGACAGTCCCTCTACGCCCACTACGGAACGGCGGACGTCCAGTATTACGACAAAGAAGAGCGCCAGGTCGTGACATGCTGTTCTACTCTGCGCAGATTATTAGTTCGTGGCGAAGTAATTCCCTAATTGAGCGACAGGAAACCGCAGTTCTCTCAGCATTCGGAGCGAGCAATCAACGAGAGAGAGAGAGAGAGAGAGAGAGAGAGAGAGAGAGAGAGAGAGAGAGAGAGAGAGAGAGAGAGAGATTCGCACTCGTCCTGGGATATTTTGGCCTACACGAATGTCAAACGCTTAAACTGTTGTGAACATCGTTAAAAAAGAGGTTGTGCATCGCGAGTTACGTTCTTTATCTCGTTACGAGAAACGAGCATCTGGACGTCTATCGAAAATTAGATATTGTTGCTGAAAATCTTCTCACACACTTGCATGAAAGAGAAATGTTACTACTACATGGAATTCACAATGGTGTTAAGATTTAATCATAATGAATCTCAGGGTTATAGATCGGATTTAACGTAGTTAAGAGAATGTTGCTGTAACCCCTTGCCGAGTGCGACTGCGTTGGATATCGCCCTATTCAGTATGCACATGATCCAAGAAACAAGACACAGTCAGAGGAAGGAGACGTATGTTGATTACCGAATAAATGTAACAGAAGTAACGTTAAAAAGATGTCCAATTGTGGGACTACGGAAAGCATGGAAAAACCATCGTTAGATGAAACACCTCTTCAACTCCAAGGCAATATTAGGTCCATTTCCTACAACATATCGGCCCGACGCTAAAAAACCACCAAGGATACGAAAAGTTTACATGAAACACGGAAATACGATGGAGAGACGACGAGCGAATGTACACAGTGTGAAGTGGCGTTGCGTCTACCACCATGTTCACGAAAGTACCATGGCACGCAGGAGTACCAATTTTCGGAGTTGCAGATATTATCCTATTAGAAGTTCTTACACGGGGAGCATTTCTTGTACAGTAATTACTACATTCTCTCTCATGACGTCACACCTGAAGGCGTCCACCAGGATTCCAATTTCAATTTAAGTATTATGTGCATATTGTATTTTGAGGTATGCGAAATTATGTATTACAACAATATACCCAAATAGGTCCAAAATTATATTAGTGTTGAAGTCCACATTGACAGCCTCACGTGAAATTCAAGTGTAGCTGTGTAACGGGTACCCACACGTTTGTATGTATCTCTACTATCTCGCGCATCACCCTGGCCCGTTTCGCACTAGTCTTCTCCAATCGCGTGCTAGACACGGATTTCGTCGAACTAAATACGGCACGTGGTTAATTCACACTGAAAACCCCCGAGTAAAACTCAAGAATGGAAAGACTGGCTAATGACCAAGACATGGCACTTCTCTCAATGAAGGGTAAAATATTCCCAGTTGGAAGCAACAATACACGTCAGAACAACTTCGTTACGGTGTGAAAAAGTCTCTAAGCTTGACAACATCCACATCGGTAATACTGTAATATTTCTTACAACATATTCGATAGAAACAAGAAAGGAAACTCTCCAGCCTTGCGGAACCGTTTGGCCGACCCAAACCTTTCGGACGAGAAAGCCGTAGTTCTGTGACGGACAGTCTGTTATACGGAAAACTACTTCAAGTTTGGGCACAAAATTTAAACAACAGAAAAACGAACAATACTTCGATTAAATTCGAGGGCAGTGTTGAGCTGGAATTAAATTCTTAAACAATGGATTATGGTTTCAACGCTTTTAGTTCGAGAAACTGAGAAAATGTTTCGCCGACAGTCGATATTTAAAGTCATTCAACCCCTCAGCTTTTCTAAAAGCCCAAAGGGAGAGTTCAAGATCGTTTATTTATCAACTGGGTGTTTACGGAACATCAAAGTGTCAGGTAATCCAGAAAAAGTCGCGCCAATACAAAATAAAATGTCTTTACTATCGACATCTGGAGCCACAATCAACATATTCCTGCCTGAAGGACTGTTGGGGTTAACGTTTCATCGACGAAAGGCTCGCTAAAAAGTAACGATCCGACGATTTTAGATGTAAGTGGTATAAGTACTTTCTTTCTGGCGCTGTACTAGTTCGACAAAGACAGTAGGCGAACTAACAGTTATATAACGTAGTGATCCTAAACATATGTAGAGCCCTCGTACCAGTACAGTGCCTGCACTCCGAAGATCACACTAGGCACAGAAGCACATGTTTCTAGCACGTGCTTTCATTATAAGCGGCAGTCAAAAGACACGAGAGATGGAGAAAAGCAAATTAACTATTTGAAAGTTATCGCCATAACTGTGTGTAAGTTTATCCCACTGAGACCAGAAGGTTAGTACTTTTATGGGCTAATGTTTGGGGTTGCCTACGGAATCTTTATCCTAGCCAGGCGTACACCACTTCGAAGCAAATCTGTGACCACGAATGTGTCTTCAGGAAATCGCATGGTGATTGATTGGAGGAGGTATAAGAGCTTCTCAACGAAACTTCTGGAACGTAGCCGAAACAACCTTGGCAACCTGTGGGCCCGCCCGCTGGGAAGCCCTTACACATCCCTCATATACACAGTTTACTCACTTTTCTGCTTCTATTGTGTCTGCATTTAACTACCTCTTATACTTTAACTACAACCTCGGGTGCGCACAGAAGGGCATCAGGAACTGTATCCACATTCTGCCTCCGAAACGAGCCACTTTCTCTTATCGGTCATTTGGGGTAAGTTTTCTGAAAATATTTCCTCATTATTGATGCCTTACCCAAAACTTGCACATATTTAAGGACGGAGAGGTGACTAAAATTGTGATCCAGTAGATGAATGGCAATTTCCACACACGCTGTTAACTAACACCTACCAGCCTCACGACCCCGTCGACACCCGCACGAGTGAAACGTGAGCATTGCGCAAGCGCCAGACGACTCCTGGTAGTGACGTAACGACCTTGCTTCGCTGGTCTGGGCTGCAGCAATGGCGCTAGTGGAGGGGAGCGTAGGCCATCGCAATGGATGGAGCGGGGGAGGGGGAAAGGCCGTGCATTCTGGCCGAGTATCAGCCGCCCACGTGCGCCTGGCTTGCTTGACACACCGCGAAACGTGCTGCTGATATTTAAATACCGTTCAGCTTTAGTTGTTCACACAGCTCCGCTAATTAATAAAAAGGTGCGTATCACATGACTAGTTCATCAGTTTATAGGTACATGGTGAAGAGAAAATAAGTCCAAAATGTTTGACTTTCATGCTCACAGCGAAGGACATGGCATCAATTATATTACTCCTGTATCAGGATTTTCTTACAGTGATTGGTTTTCTATGAACTTTTTGTCTGAATATGTAATACATAGATAAAAAGTTGTCCATCTTACTACTCCACGGTCAAGTATAATACGGCTACATCATCCATGCCGTAAATATATTAACGGTGACAATCACTCCCATTTTTAAGTTACAACCACTTTATCAGCCGGCAGTTTTGAATAAAGAGTGGGCCACACATCTACGAGTGTTCATTTCGAATGCAAATCCGTACCGGCCTTGTCCGTTTGTGAAGTAATTGCTGGGATGCCCTTCACAACACGTCCCAAATAAAGGAACCCATACAGTGTTTTGTCACCCATATACCAGCGGTGGGCACCGAGCTCATCCGTCACACCAGCCAGCCGCACCCTGCTTGACGTCGTCAACATCGATGTCGCTGGTTCATGCACGACGCGTAGCTCGCGCAGACCGAACATTACGTCTAGCTATCGCCTTGAAGCGTTACCTGTGTTTCAATCACGCACTTTCACTGGGACATCGGAAACTATTCTCCTGAAATGAATACCCAACCGATCTCTCATGGGCTAACTTCAGTGGAGACGTTTTAGCCATATTCCATTTTAAATCCTATGCGGATGATAAATACTATGCGGATAATTATTAAGGGCGTGACAAGTTCTTTTCACAGCTTGTAAACGGCTCCATCAGCTCCATGTCCTGACCTAACTTTGCCCTGAATTACTTATCACCAACAAATTTACAGTGTGACGAACTAGTGGGCTATCTGCAGGAGATCTGTGCTAAAATAAATCCAGAGTACATTCTAATAAAAGAGTGCTAGAGCTGTACCGTATCCACTTCACTTCAAGTGTGTTGCTTTTCGAAGCGTCCAGGCAGTATACGTGGTTATTTGAGAGGTACCATATGAAACAGCCCCTCCTCCCCTTTGCAGCGACTCAATCTTTCATTGCAATATGAAGAGTAGATCATGAGTGCAGTTACATGTCAGTTCTGTAAAGGAAGTTCAGAAAAACTTTTCTTCTTTAGTTAGCACCTTTGTGCAGAACAAATCATTGAGAAACTGCTACAACGA
Organism: Schistocerca cancellata; assembly: GCF_023864275.1. Classification (NCBI taxonomy): domain Eukaryota; kingdom Metazoa; phylum Arthropoda; class Insecta; order Orthoptera; family Acrididae; genus Schistocerca; species Schistocerca cancellata. Next base: position 608,480,345 of record NC_064627.1, read on the forward strand.
CTTCATGGAAATAAGAACGACAACATTAAGAGCATATGGCACCATACAATGACTTCCTAAGTTAAGGAAAACACTCAATTCACAATAACTCGAGGAAATAAGATAGGGAGGTAAAAGCAACATATTGGTGCTGTACAGCAATAAGCGGCCATCAAATCGGCGTAACTAATCTGAACATAGCATTGTGGGAGGGACTGTTGGGGGGGGGGGGGGGGGGCGAGAGAGTGACTTCAGGTAGAATTGAGAGTATTATTGCTAATGCAATGACATCAATATAAGTGACTTAAGTCCTTATGGCACTATGGTGACTCCCTATTAACAGGAAGATAACTCCTGACTAAGCAGAAAGCGTCTCGTGAATGAATACCTTTGACAATGATTTAGGTGTCTGAATCCGTACCTGCCTTATGTAATAGGACCCAGTAAGTTTTCCTCTACGGCGGGTGTTACGAGCCAAGGGCCGTCACGAGTGCTGCAGGGAAGTGTGAAAGAACCGCTACTATTCTCTATGCAACAAATGACCCGACGGACAGGGTGAGCACCAGTCTGCAGCTCTTTGCTGATGATGCTGTGGTGCATGGGAAGGTGTAATCGTTTAATGACAATAGCAGGGTACAAGATGACAGACAAAATATCTACCGTATTTTACTAAGATTCATTTTTTCTTCGAATAATTGCCTCCAAAATTCAGGTGTGTCTTATACCCTAATATAAAAATGTCCATATCTTCGATGCCGGAGAAATTATCTGGCAACACTGGACTCAACTGGCAGCAGTATTGCAACACATGAGTTGCGGGGATTCACAAGCTTGCTAACTATGTGTGTCCCCCGCCACCATCACAAACCTACAACACTGTTCAGCCTATGATGCTTCAGTACAGTCTGGAGTACCAGTGAACTTTAAAGTGACTTGTGTTATTGGTAACAGTACAATATTTGTTACAAGCTAGTTTCGTAATGGTAAGAAAGGTAGTCATACGATGCGGGCTATAAACAAAGTAATGACACACGCAGAAGCACAAACACCAAAAACCATTCGCGATTGGCGGGCTAGTAAAGAAGAACTGAAAAAGTATGAAGACTAAATGTGCAAACCGAGGACTGAATGCAAAATGGCCAAAACTAGAAAATGACGTACTAAAATCTATTCGAGGACACCGTCAGAATGTTGGAATTAACACGAAAACGATTCAAATACACGCTCGTAACCTGCTACAGTGCAACTTAACAGACTTTATGGGCGGAGTTGGTTGGCGCTAAAGGCTTATGAGGAGTCTGACTTAGCACGCGATACAAAACCAAAATATCTCAGAAAATGCCACAAGAGTGAAGAGAAAATATTACCTTAGCATCGCTTTATTATTCGGCATCAAAAGAAAACCAGTGTGGAACTAACCAAATAGCGAATATGGACGAAACTCCTCTGACATTTGATGTGCCGAGTGAGAACTATTGTCATGACAGGTGCTAAAACTAACTATAAAAACAAGTGGACATGAAAAAATGCACTACACTGTTGTCCTTTCATGTTGTGCTGACGGTAGTAAACTTCATGCCAAAACATTCTGAGAGACAAGGAAAGGTGCTTTATTGAAGAGTTCTCTTCTTGTGCTAGACAAGTTTGGCAGCAATTTGAAAAAGTCTGTGAAACTGAGACAGGGACATACAGAGACTGCTATTATTCCGGGCGGACTGACTTCACAATCGGAAACTCTTGATGTCTCAATAAATAAACCATTTGAAGTATGTATGGGAGAGAAACCGAACAAGGGCATGATAGATGAAAGCTGAATTCACACCCGAGGCAGCTTTAAAACGGCCTACAATCAACCAAGTGTGTCGGTGGATTTGGAAATTTGTGGTTAGGTCTTAGGGGACCAAACTGCTGACGTCATCTGTCCCTAAGCCCACACATTACTTAATCTAACTTAATGCTAAGGACAACACACACACACACCCATGCCTGAGGGAGGACTCTAACCTTGGACGGGGGGAGCCGCACATACCGTGACAAGACGCCTTAGACCGTACTGTTGTCTGTGGATAGACCAGGCTGTGACGGCCATCTGACATAAGAAGACAACAATTACGAGGAGGAGGATCTTCAAGGATTTTGGAGATCAGTTCGGTGTTATTCAGTTCGGTGTTATTCAGTTCGGTGTTATTCAGTTCGGTGTTATTCAGTTCGGTGTTATTCAGTTCGGTGTTATTCAGTTCGGTGTTATTCAGTTCGGTGTTATTCAGTTCGGTGTTATTCAGTTCGGTGTTATTCAGTTCGGTGTTATTCAGTTCGGTGTTATTCAGTTCGGTGTTATTCAGTTCGGTGTTATTCAGTTCGGTGTTATTCAGTTCGGTGTTATTCAGTTCGGTGTTATGAACTAATAGTGTTTTTTAGTCTGGCTTTGCTATCCAATAATTAAAATGGTGAAAATATTACTTTTAAAAATTGTTTAAATTGAGGTGAGCAGTCCGTAAAACACGGTAGTTGGTGGGATGAACGGCAACATTTAAGTTAATGCATATCAGTGGGTAAACGTAAAGCATCGAATACAGCATCAGTAGCGTGCTGCTTGACATGTCGATTACATATCTAGGCGTAATGTTGCCAAGTGATATGAAATGGAACAAGTACCTAAGGGTGGTAATATGGAAGGTGAATGGTCGACTTCGGTTAATTGGGAGCATTTTATGAAAGCGTCGTTCATCTGTGAAGGAGGCCGCGTATAGAACATTAGTAGTGTGTTTGGGATCCCACCAACTCAGACTAAAAGACACTGAAGCAGTTCAGGGGCTGACTTCTTGATTTGTTACCGGTAGCCTCTATCAACACACGGTTATTACGAAGATGCTTCGTGAAAAATTGGAATCCCTGGAGGAAAGAGGACGTTCTTTTTGCGAAGCACTTAAATTAAGAGACACGGCATTCGAATTTTGCGACAGAATTACTGTATTGCCGCCAACGTTCATTTTGCCTAAGGACCATGAAGGTAAGGGAGCTCGTACGAAACCATATAGACAATCCCTCCGCCATGCACCATACGACAGCTTGCGAAATATTTCTGTATATCTAGTGGCATTCAATTTGTACGACGAACATTTCATTGACAGGATCTCACAGTTTTATGTACTGTTTTGTCGTCCACTCATCGTCAGTTGCGCAAAGTTAATCTAACCTCCATTAACTACATTGCGAAGTACCCTCCGAGTTCTACATGTTCTCATTCTGGACCTACGTGCTTATGTTTCAGTACAGCTAAGCGGTCTGTTCTGTAGTGTTTTACATGCCAAACATTTGCTTTGTTAGAGAACCTGCCACTTGTCTGGCTGCACCATTAACGTCAGTTTTTCAACGTGTGACGCTGGACCGAACCCGGCTGCTGCCCAGCGCAGACACATGGTGTACCGTTGTGCCACCTTGCCGACTTTAGGAACAGGGGCACGCTCTTCCGCGGCAACAGACGGCCGCCAAGCAGCAAGGCCGCGAGCTCCGGCGGAACGGGCAGTGGGCCAGCGTTTCGCCCAATCAACGTGCCGCGGCAAAGGCGCCGCCAGGCCGAGCCAACAAACACCACGCCAGCCTTGCGTTCGCTTTCAATGACGCGGCCTTCCTACAATACTACCTCCGCTGTTGAAAAGTAGTTGGCACTGAGCGCCAAACACATGGGTTTGGCATTGCGGTCTTCCTCCGAAACGGCTGGCCTCTGAGGAAACAAACGAAAGATCGCAACCCTGGACAGCTTTCAAACGCAGCTACTTTCTCCGAACGAAATTGTCTCGCGACGCTATAGAAAGGTCAAACAGACCTCTGTCTTAACTCTACCGAGGTCTCAAAATGGAGAAGTGCCCCGTTCCAATAACGTCTCATCTTTACGACTGGAAGTACACCACAGTGACAAGTCATGGGATATCTCCTAATGCCGTGTCGAACCTCTTTGCCCGGCGTAGATCAACAATTCAAATGGTCCGAACGTAACCATTCCAGTCGATGATCGTATCAGTTGGATCAGAGGACACGGTCCATTCAATGTAAAAGCGGCACGTGCCATTTTGGAGCGACAACCAGCTTTCACAGTGCCTTGTTGACAAGTTGGGTCCACAGTTTCGTGGGGTTTGCACCGCACGCTGATCTTACTATCATCTCTTACCAACTGACATCGAGCTCGTATGAACACGCCACGGTTTTCCAGTGGTCTTGTGTCCAACCGATATGGTCACGACTCCAGGAGAGACGCTGAAGGCGATATCGTGCAGTTAGCCAAAGCACTCGCGTCGGTAGTCTGCTGCTATAACACGTTAACACCAAATTTCGCCGCAGTGTCTTAAGGGATACGTTCGTCGTACGTCCCACATTGATTTCTGCGGCTATTTCACGCAGTGTTGCTTGTCTATTAGCACCGACAACTCTACGCAAACGTCGCTGTTCTCGGTCGTTAAGTGATAGATAATGCCTGAAATTTGGTATTCTTGGCGCTCTCTTTACATTGTGGATCTCGGAATATTGAGTTTCCTAACTATTTGCGAAATGGAATATCCCACGCCTTTAACTCCAAAAACCATCCGCGTTCGAAGTCTTAATTCTAGTAGTGCACCCGTAATTACGCCGGAAACGTTTTCACATGAATCACTTTACTACAAATCACAGCTCCACCAATGAATTTTTTCCACTTTGTGTAAGCGATACTATCGACATCTATAAATGGGCATTTAGCTACTCCATGACCTGTCACCTTTGTGTACAAAGCAATTAGATTTCACCGGAATTATTTGAAACGTCATTTCATACTGAAAGATGCTGAACATTCTTTCATTTGCTTGCAGGTTGTAGATGTAAATTTCAATGAATTTACGGCAGCGTAAATTTTTGCTATGTTGCAGGGCAGTTTTGCGTATGTTACGAAGTAACGAACTGGCCACTAATCGATTTAGTGACTTATTCCCTTAGTAATCACTGAAGGATTCACTTCAGATAACACTGTCTTACATCCAAACCTCCAGATGCCAGCTCTCAGATCAGTGCCAAACGAATGTCGATAGAGTATCAACCAAAACACGACTTAGTTCGTGCTACCTGTAAATGCTGCCGTGTAGTAGAACATGCGTAAACGGTAATTACAAAGAACGCCAGAACAACGGAGCACAGGAGAAGTGTATCTGTGAGCAATTGTTCCGCAGATCTGGCGTGGGTGAATTGGTACAGCGTGAGGTGGTCGTACTCAGGTCCCACGTTCAAACCCAGCTGACAATTTGTTTTATTTATTTATGCGTGAATTTGTGATACGGGAGAACGTTTTCCTGGCATTTAAAAGGTCTTTTCGGAGTCTGTGCAATGTTCTTTTGGCAGTGTGCTTTCGTTTCGTTAGTTGAAACTAGCAAACCTGTAGAGTACATTTGTATAGATAGGCGTGGTGTTCTGTCGGGCATGTGCGATGATTAAGCAGCTAGTGCATTTGCAGTTTCACAGAATAAACAAACAGTCCGAACAGTGGAATAAAGAAACAACTGTATCACATGTGCGGACGTATTATTATTATTATTATTATTAATAATAATAATAGTCAAGGGAAAACACACTAAACAAGAAGATTACATATTGGATAACCACAGCGACTGCATAGAAGCGATGGAAAAAAACAGATGCCTATAAATATCTAGGATACAGACAAAAAATAGGAATAGATAATACAAATATTAAAGAAGAACTAAAAGAAAAATATAGACACAGACTAACAAAAATACTGAAAACAGAATTGACAGCAAGAAACAAGACAAAAGCTATAAATATTTATGCTATACCAATATTGACCTACTCATTTGGAGTAGTGAAATGGAGTGACACAGACCTAGAAGCACTCAATACACTTACACGATCACAATGCCACAAATATAGAATACATCACATACATTCAGCAACAAAGATTCACATTAAGCAGAAAGGAAGGTGGAAGGGGATTTATAGATATAAAAAACCTACATTATGGAAAGGTAGACAATTTAAGAAAATTCTTTCTAGAACGAGCAGAAACTAGCAAAATACACAAAGCAATCACTCATATAAATACATCAGCTACACCATTGCAATTTCATAACCACTTCTACAACCCTTTAGATCACATAACATCAACAGATACGAAGAAAGTAAATTGGAAAAAGGAAACACTACATGGCAAGCACCCGTATCATCTAACACAGCCACACATAGATCAAGACGCATCCAACACATGGCTAAGAAAAGGCAATATATACAGTGAGACGGAAGGATTCATGATTGCAATACGGGATCAAACAATAAACACCAGATATTACAGCAAGCATATTATTAAAGATCCCAATACCACAACAGATAAATGCAGACTTTGTACGTTCCCACATACAAGTACACCCCCCAAAATGTACTGGAGAATGATGAATACAAATTATACTGGAACAGAACGATTATAACAGATAAAACAACACCACATAACAAACCTGACATCATACTCACCAATAAAAAGAAGAAATTAACACAACTAATTGAAATATCCATACCCAACAAATATACAGAAGAAAACAGGAGAAAAAATTGAAAAATACATCCAACTGGCTGAGGAAGTCAAGGACATGTGGCATCAGGATAAAGTTGACATTATACCAATAATACTATCAACTACAGGAGTCATACCTCACAATATCCACCAGTACATCAATGCAATACAGCTACATCCAAACATATATATACAACTACAAAAATCTGTAATTATTGATACATGTTCAATGACCCGAAAGTTCCTAAATGCAATATAACATATACCGTACAGTTAAAAGGAAGTCACGCTTGATCAAAGTCCGCGTCACTGTCCATTTTTGACCAGACATAACGTCTGAGAATAGAAAGAAATAATAATAATATTAGACTGCAGATGGCAGCGCCGCCGCACATCAGATGTGTGTTGTGGCTAGGGTCTCTTGTTTGTGCACACACAGTTGCTACCCAGTGTATACAATAGTGTAAGCCTTTGAGTCAAATCTTTTGTTACAGTTTAAATGTACAACAGAAACGACATCTAGGTAGAGGACTGGCAACAAGCAATTCGTGCACTCATGACAGACTACACAGACTGAAGTACCTACAAGGCCGACAAAAGTGGATTCAACAAGGAAATGTCTGCGGGCCGCACTCTCACAGCTAGAGGTTCTAAGAATATTGCAGGGGTTATTCAATTCGTTCACGCGACAGCACATACGTACCTAATTATTCCATTGCTTTCACAGAAGGGCAAACTTGCTCCAAAGCTGTTTGTTTTATTTCTGGAGCCTCGCTCTTTGATTACTCGTACACGTCAGTCCATGTTCCCATCAGATTTAACTGTCCACTCTCACTCCTCCGGGTCAATTACCAAATAACTGTTCATAACATTTCTGCATAAAGCGGTAGTGGAACATATCAGTAGATAGAAACTTCTGCTAATAATGGCTTTTTACAGGCCCCATAAACACAGTTCTTCGTGACTTGTATGTAAAGTAATTACCAGAAGACAAAAATCACAATTCACGTAACTCCAGCAAACACGATCTCCATTTGTCAACCGCTTGATCATTTCTTCGCAATGTGCAAGCATACGATTCGTAGAATGTACGATACTGCTCGAGATTCTTCTGATGAGATTAGTCTAATCGGAATAATCTTAAGCCGCAGTTCCTCGCATAAAATCAGTTGTGTTCACGTTTCTGTAATTCTCACCGTAACGGGTGCATAATGGCTAAACTCGTTTAAGAACCCAGACCCTTTGAAACTTCGACAACGTTCTGTTTCAAACAAGCTTTCATTCTGCAATCTACACGGTGGATGCGCAGATGTGAGGTTCATTAAATGTGCGTGGTGTAGGAAAGTAATTTGCTTCACACACTATTTCGTACGCAACCATGACTGTAGCCTTTGCTTCTGAATGGCGCGCGCGGGGAGGGAGGGAGGGAGGGAGAATTGACTTTCTTTGAACGGTATGTACTTATTGATAATTTATTATTATAATATATTATTCTACGCCTGTTTATTTTTCTGTTCTGACTGTACATTCTTTGAAACTGAAAACTTTCTATAGGTTTACTACTTTCGAAGAAACGAAGCGAAAGAAAACTGCCGAAAAAATATTGCTACAGGCCCCGGGAAGTCGTCCTGCATGTCAGCAAAATTTTCTTCCCTATAACAGTTCCACGCATTAACAGTTTAAGTCATGAGGAGTTTGAACGTGCGACCTGAGGTACGACAACTTCACAGCCTACCACCTCACCCATGCAAGATCTACAGAACAGTTGTTCACAGATACGCTTTTCCCGTGCTCCGTAGTTCTGGTGTTGCTTTTGATTACCGTTTACGCTGATCTACTGGACGACAGCACACACAGCATGAACTAAATCGGTGTTTTGGCTGATTATCGATATGAGACGTCTGGTATCGATCTGGAGGTTCAGGTGTTAGAGACAGGGTTGAGCACTATCTATATTTCTTTAGGACAATACTCAACAGACTGATTTTGTGAAGCTTCTTCAGCCATCACAAACTATTTTCTACCCCAAAACCACCGGCACACTGCGTGTCCACCACTGCTAACCAACAGGCGAAGCGGCCTCAGACGCTGGCAGTGCGATAAGTGAGGAAAGCAAGCAGTCTGTTCACCGGCTCTACGTCGCAATCTCATGGTCAACAGAGCAATCCACCCAGATAAGACAAATGGCGCTTATCTCTACGAAAACATTACGCGAATTACTTCACTTGTTCTTATGGTCCGGAGGAGTTAAGTGGACCACCCGAGAATTACATACAAAAATATCCCTGCACAATGAAATTTAGTTTTCCAACTACGTAGATGTAAACATCTCGCAGAACATTCGAGAGAAACTAAATTATGTAGTCCTACAAGGAAGTTTATATTTCTTTATCAGCACTGAACCGACGAATCGCCATAGACTAATTCACACGGGAAGACTAAGCTTTCATGGGTTAATACACACACCAAAATTGTCTACGGAATGAATTTTTCTCTTAATGAAAAATCAGTTTTATTTGGTATACGTGTCTCATATGCTTTTATCAACAAAAGGCAGTTGCAGTTAATCGTACCGGAAACTAACAAAACATCTACCAATATATGGACTGGCATGAACAAACAAGTTAAAGTGAAACATTTTGGGGACGAACCGAGCAGGTGGCTAGCGATATAAAACCCTGAGCTTGAGCGCAGAGAAGAGTAAGGCCAGAACAATACATTATTCCTTTTAAGGTAAATAAGGCCGGGATCGAGGGTAAGTGGCTGCACGTTATAAACAGGGCTAGGCTGCGACCTAGCAAGAAAAATAATGTATCCGCCTCTAGCGAGTCGCTGATTGGCTGAAGCCATACTTAGCGACGCAGACGCGACACGGTGGGGAGATCCCAATTATATAAACGCATTTTGAGACCTAAAATTTCGTCTCGTCTCGTGGCGGACCGCCCAAGTGTGTGGAAATAAGCGAAGGCGTTAAGAGCTTTGCTCTCTGCGATTTGAGGACAAGACGCTTCACGTATCGTGGCAACAGAGAGCAAAGCAGTAGTTCATTATTCCTGCGGGAATTTTTGCCGGCAAAGGAATTGTGCACATCGCCCCGACCCATAGCGAGTGAGCAATAGCCATTATTTCGACTAGGGAAACATTAACGTTCTACGGAACGCAGGAAAGTTGCGACTGAGTGAATTCAGTCAAGGCCAGAGTACGGAATTAGCGTTTCAGATCCACCACAGAGACAACGCTGTTGCAGATGCCGCTTGGTGAAGTACCATCGCGCATTAGGCCACAGTAAATGTTGACTCTAGATTTTGCTCATTCCAACTTGCGTACGCTTTGATCACTGAAAATCTAAAGCTAGGACATTAACCTACTCTCACATTGAGTGCACGATTTGTTTTTCTTCGTTGGTTTAAGGAGTAAATTTATTCTCCACCAACTCAGTGCATTGACCCACTACGACAACGTAGATTTATATGAGCTGATTACGATTTTTAATGATCATTCTTTCCTGTGATAAATTTTTCCATCTGTAGAGATACCGACTTCAATAATCGTCATTTCAATATGTCCAAGAATTAAATATTTTGTTATTGACTGCCAAAAGTAATTGAACAAGATTGTTGTTTATCACTTGACCCATGAAAGCAACAGTTGATAAATTATATATGGAATAAAAAGGGAATAACTTGTCTTTCTAAAATAGACCCCAAACTTTCACTTTTATTAATTCATGCATTCTATTTACGTGACAGCAGCATTTCTAATGATTTTTGTTACGATCCGCACCTGATATTAGCTGCCTTAGAGGGCCAGGTTCATATTTAGAATGTCTGACACCCCGGGCTTGAGAAGGCAGTTGAGATATTTTGTCCATTCTCATGTTAAGTGGTGAGCTAAGTTTGCACACATTAGTCATCGTCCCAGTTAAAATAGCTGTTACACATTCTGATCTAACGGCCCCTTTAACACGTTTGCAGGTATTTGCATGGGATGTTTCTGTTTCATCGTGCATACTCTTGTGTTTGTTCATGAGGCTGTGTGAGCAACAGCCAATTTGCCGAAATCTGCGGTACTGAATGTGGCGTCGCTACTCTGTGTAGCGTTCTGAAAAAGTTCGTGTTGACTAAAAAGTTTTAACTGCTACTACACTCTAGCGTATTAGGTTGGTTCATTTAGAGATAATGAATGGAGACGCTAGAAAATTGAGTGCCAAGTGGAGAAATCTGAACGTTCCCGACATATTCTTGTTTCAGTTCAATAGAGGAGTAACTGCAACTGAGGCAACCAGAAACATTTGCATTTGTCTGAGCATAATGGCACTGGACAAAGCACGGCAAGAAAATGGATTTTTTTACATGAGTGACACTCCACATTCAGGGAGACGTTCGGGTTTGATTATCGTTTAAAAGCATTAATCCGCATTGATTTAACTCCAGTGTGCTCGAGAACTGACCAATGTCATTAACTGAGACTATTACACCACCGTGTAACATTTGTATGCAATGGGAATGTTTAAAAAATTGGGTATATTGGTAACGCAAGCTAAAGTCGCAAAAATCTGCGGTTGGCCATATGTGCTGCATCTGTGCTTGCTTGTCATCAATTAGTTCGTGAACAATACGGACCATTCCTATCCCACATCATTACTGGTGCTGAGAAAAAGTTTTTATAGTAACAATGAAAAGAATGTTTGAGCCCCCCCCCCCCAAAAAAGCATCAACTCCCCCGTACACAGACCTTCGCGCATCCAAAAACAGAATGTTACGCATATGGTGGAATAACGGTGTGGTGTATCTCTAATTCCTTCCCCGCGATGTAACCATCACTGCTAACATTTTATTGTCACCAATTGAGACGTCTTGCAGACGTAATGCAAGAACAACGACCAGGAAGACTGCATGAAGTGATGCTACTCCGCGACAACGTCCGCCCGCATTTCTGATAGACTTACAGAGACTAGCAGGAGTTTGGTTCGGAAGTCAATCCGCACCCACCTTTACTTGACCTAGAGCACTCAGATTTTCATGTTTTCCGCTCTCCATCAAACATCCTTCAAGGAACTTGCTTTCCGGATGAAAATGCCCTCCAAACATGAACTGACAAGTTCTTCGCATCTAAACCACGTGATTCCTACAGTCACGGAATCGAGAAGTTACCCAGCGGTGGCAGGCTGTTGTAAATAGTGAAAGAGTATACTCTTTATGACTGAAGTCTTATGTGTATGTTGTGTTTATTAAATTTACGCAAAAACGCTACCAAGTTATGCACCAACCCAACACTTTACAAATTCCAGGAACGTCAAGATCTAGACTATCTTATATTATATGGGCGCAGCATAGTCAGTTTTGTTGGGTGGTAGGAAAATTGGTTTAAATTGCCTCCACGCAGTACTATATTTTATTTGTTGTAGCTACGAAGAAACGCACCCCCCTCAGATTTAGTTATAAGTTGAACACAGATCAATCGATAAAACAGGAAGTTGTGTGGAACTATGAAAAAAATAAGCAAAATATACAAACTGAGTAGTCCATGCGCAAGATAGGCAACATCAATGATAATCTGAGCTCAGGAGCGCTATGGTCCCGTGGTTAGCGTGAGCAGCTGCGGAACGCGAGGTCCTTGGTTCAAGTCTTCCCTCGCGTGAAAAGTTTGCTTACTTTATTTTCGCAAAGTTATGATCTGTCCGTTCATTGACGTCTCTGTTCACTGTAATAAGTTTAGTGTGTGTTTTGCGACCGCGCCGCAAAACCGTGCGATAAATAGACGAAAAGACGTGCCTCTCCAATGGGAACCGAAAACATTTGATCGCAAAGTCATAGGTCAACCGATTCCTCCACAGGAAAACACGTCTGATATATTCTATACGACACTGGTGACTACATGTGCGTCACATGACAGGAATATGTTGTCGACCCACGTAACTTGTACACTTGGCGAATGGGTAAAAAGAGTCTTCTACCTTGCCCGATTTAGGTTTTCTTGTGGATGTGATGATTATAAATTAATAAAATAAACTTTTCACTCGAGGTAAGACTTGATCCAATGACTTCTCGCTCCGCAGCTCCTCACGCTAACCATGAGACTACAGCGCTCCTATAAGATAATATTGTGCTTGATGTTGCCTATCTTACACATGAACTACTAAGTGTATATTTTGCTTATTTTTTCATAGTTCCACACAACTACTTCCTGTTTTCTCGATTGATCTGTGTTCAGTTTTTCAAGGCCTATCCACTGTGCCAACTTATAACTAAAACTGAGGGGGGTGCGATGGGGAGGTTCCCTCGTTAGAATTAAACTACATGCTAAATACTTACTGTACGTGCAGAATTTTAATTTTTTTCCTTTTCTTCGAGCGAAGGAATCTTTATTACGCTACGGAGTGATGCCGTCTGTTGCCAACCTTAGTTATTAAAAAAATAAAATGTTAACAGTCGACGAAATGGACTGGTCCTGTACAAAAACTATACAAATGATATGGGGATGGCGATTTAATTTCGCCCAAACCAGAAATCCTTGTGTATTTTACGCGCTCTGGGCGAATAAACTTCTCTGATCAAAAAACCGTATTTAGATTCTGAAATCGCCTCCAATACAGCTGACAATGTCACGTAATAATCTTAACAGAAGATGCCGTAGCACTATGCTGCCTGCACTGCAAGAAAGAGGCGGAACTTTTCCAGCAGACACCTGTCCAATCCCTGCAGCATCTCAATCTAAGCTACGGTTGCTTGTTACGCTCCTGGTATGCGCTGCTAAAAGGCCAAATTATATTACATGTATAGTATGCCGATTTAGACACGGACCAAAGAAACGCAATGTTAAGTCTTTTCTGGACCCGGCAACCATTAACCGTTTTCATAGCGCCCTGAGCAAAGGAGGCTAACTCGGAATTGGTTGAAGATTATTTTTCCGTTACTGGCTGACGCCGCCCCACGCCACGCCACGCCACGCCCTTTGGAGATGAGCGCAGAGCCCCGTGGAGAAGGGGCTTGGTGGAAACCACTTGGGCCGGAGCCTGTGTGGCAACAAGGGCAGTCGATCGATAGCCGAAGGGTTGCCGTGGCGGCCGTCCCAGCCCGGGCAGTCGCTGGCTGCTGTCCAATCAGGGAGCCAATCTGCGACAAGACCTGCGGAACACGACTCGCTGAATATCCACAGCCCGGGCTGCCTTACAGTCTCGTGACGTGCCGCTAAGCGGATAACTCCAATCTCTCCCGGAACCCGCCACAGCGTAGAATAGCAACACTCGCTTGTAGCTTTTCTAGAGCAGATAGGAGGAACAGACGCTCTCGCCCTGACTATACGAACGCATGATGAAATTTATAGCTGATCCGATTCTTCTCTACCTTGTCTAACGCTTCCAAATTGTGGCGTAAACGCGCTGGGAACAGTCTAATGGGTGTTTTGAACGTGCCGCCCTGAATGAACTACATAATTAAATTCTTACGACAGATCTCAAGTGTACCATCTACACTGATTACAATTAGTTTTACGTGATAGTTGCATCTTAATTACGTCCCGGCACGTACACCTTTATAATTCATGGTTTTGGCACAAATGATCGACCGTCGACAAAAACCAAGATGGGTCTTTCAGTTCGTTTATCAGAAACATACTACTATTTATGCCGGTGACCAGGTTCCCGACCGTGCACCACGCTTTGATAAATATGCAGGTCTTCCTGTATTTCACAGGACATTTTCCACTGATGAGTCGCCTCCATTTACAACATCCTCTTAACAACGAACGGAAGATTGGAATGTTGTCCACAAGTTTATTTCCATACATTTTCGGAAAACAGTGGCCTGCTGAAACCTCTTATTTTGTTAACCGCACAACAGTACCGAATTGTATCACACGATTTTCGGAAATCGTGGAGCGCGCCATTATCTATCATCTTCTGGATTTCACGGACACAACGAGAGAGCTGAGTTTTCTACGAACAGTTTGCGGTCTCTCTTTATTCCTACAAGTTTTCGGTCTCAAATTACGTATAATAAGCAAGTGGAAAACGCTTTTCAAAATTCTATACCAGTTTTATGTTTGCTACATAGGTTCCTAGCTTGGTGGCATAATGGCTAATGTCAAAAACCTTAGTTTCGCGTTGTAAGAGACAGAAGGCTTGCTTTTTTTCTAACTTATATCAATAGTAAGTATAATCCTACCTGCTAGTCTGAACTGGTCAGTATACAACACGGCTGAATATTAAGCACAATTTTTCTTTTTTATCACAAAAACTACGTGGATTAGTAGATTAGACATGTTTAACATAACTGATTACTTAATATGCCTAGCTCTTTACACAAGAGTTAAGTAAACAGGAAAACAAATTTCAGGAAGATTTCTATTTCATTAATGTTGAAAAATTAGAAATTAAAAATAAAAACCAAATTAACGCTGTACGCTGTAGGAGGAAAACAAGGAGAAAATTATCTCATATGCAATATGATAAGCGAGAGGAATAAATCTACGTATGTGTGTAACGCTTGTCTGGTGCCGACAAGGACCTTTTCTTTCTGAAGTTTGTTTTCATGGAGAAGAGAGATGTTTGTACTTAGAACCTGGAATAGTTCATGCACTATTTTCATCCAAATAAAATATTTTATCTTCACTTTCTTGTGGTCTAATTGCATTTCAGAAGATCAGAACTAAAGAGGTCTTTCTGCTCTAGTTCTGTTTACATATTAACGTGGCTTCAAGGAGCTCCACGAGAGAAATGAAGCAGGAAGTAGATTAGGGATGCTGGGAAAGTATCAAAACAAGCAAAGAATCTCCCCTTATCTCAAGCAGTGAAGTCAGAACAAACGCAGAGTTTATACCGGTTCTAAAGCGAGCTTTTGTGACCCCATACTCCCTGATAACAGGTGGAGAGATGCTTGTAACACCTAGGAGCGCCATCCGGCACTTGTTATCTAATCGCGACAGCGTGTCCGCGCACAGTAACAAGCCTGCGACCCTGTTACGTTACTGTGGACGAACAATGCTTCCCAGTACTGCTTTACACGTCTCTACCCCTGGAAGTTCATACTTCACTGAGAGATCGATGCATGCGACTGGCAGCCACAAGTGAGAAATGGGTGTGAGCGGCTATATGAGTATTTCAGTTTCTTTACAGCAATGGAAGTAATTGTAAAGCATAAATTTTCGTGCACGCCCCTTTCGTCAGTTTACACAACAGGCTAGTGAAGGTTTTCCTGAAGTAGATCCAACGAGGGTATATACCACTGTTCCCGTCACACTGTTTCTTCCTTCTTCCACTTAAATAACTATAGCGATAAATCACTATCAGCAATTAGTTTCCCTAAAGTATTAGTCAAGGGGACTACCGTTGAAACATGACTTAAAGGTGTAGGTAACACGGGTTTAGACTTTTTACCTGTTTCCTTTGGTAAGTGAGGCAGGTTTTTTCCTCCCCCCCTGACCTCTACAGTTTCAGAATGACTTCCGGAAAATTTCAAAACTGAAGTAATCTATACCCGCTTCCTTCACATTCTCGAGCTGTTTGTAGGCTTAAAAGGCTATTTTTCATGGTGCATTCTCTTCGTTAGGCATTACGTAGTAATTCACCTTTTCTGTATCTCGCCACAATCACCACGAATAAATCTATGTCCGCTTCACACAGGAACAATACGACCGACTTTATCAAATTTTGCTTTCACATGGCCTACATCCATCAGAACACACCTACGCTTTTATAGCAAAGCAGTTCACACTTCACGGCGTCTACTTTAGGAACATTTAGCTCTGACGTTTTCGAATGAACTGATTCAGGCTCAGTTTTGCTCAAACTTAAATTCTTATTACAGTGCACATTCCACTTCAACAATCACGGTCGTATTTATTACTGGTTCAGTGACGCATCCTTCGTAGCCGCAAATTGTTAACGAGATTAGTGTCTACAAAATATTTGTCTACTTATCTACTCACATTAGTACTATCGTGATCACTCTTACGAAGCAATCCGTTCCATGTTTTACGTGAATATACAATGCAAGTAGCGAAGTAACTAATCTTTGCACTTTCGTCGACAAAAATTTACTGGATGTCAAGTGCTAACCACATGTTTTGTCTCACAAAGATGCAAATCTTTCCGACTTTCATGAAAAATTTCACTTCTCTAACAATTATGGAACGGTTACCGTATGTTTTGTATCGATACTGGAATTCTCGGTCTGCAAAACAACTGATCTGGAACGTGAGCTTGTGCTGCTTAAACGTAAAAAAAAGTGGGAAAAACATGTATTGTTACATGCATTTGGGCCGAAAACTTTGTTCGAATGAAGCACTTACTCCAGTGATGAAAATATAGCTATAGCGTTTGAAATAAATACAGCGTAATGGTGACCTTTGGCACTTTCTGGCAGATGATAACTGTATGCCAAATTGGGAATATCAGCTGGGCCCTTGTCTTTAGCGAGTTCTTACCGGCTAACTATCGAGACTCCACTCAGATCCTGTCCTCACGGCTTAGATCTGTGTTCGAAGTTCCAAATTTCAAAGTTTTTCTGTGTACCAAGCCGAACTAATATTTCTGGGTGATAGCACGTGAGTAAGCCATATCTCTCATATGATTTCACGCTGAAGCGAACTACAGTATTATGTGGCACCCTTGCACATGAAAGCTGCGTGCCAAATCAGAAGGCCAACTCGTTCATTGACCTTTTATGGCGCCGACCTGCGAACCGTGGCATGTGTATTCGGTAAACTTACTGCGAGCTAAAAGTGAGGCCAACTCCGAGTACCTTTTCGACAATTTTAAACAGACGAAGTATCGTGAGAGCGCACACTCGCCTGCTGAGAAGATGATTCATTCTTAAAACTTATTGTTCGAATCGTAGATGCGGAACATCTATCTCGGATGCGACAGTAGACACTTCTCGACTGCTCAGAGTACCGATGTGACAGCTGAAATTTACTTATTTTCGAACTCACGTAAGAGTGATTGTCTTACGTATGGAGGAACTGTCGCAAGAATGCAGACGCTAAACTGTTTCTGAAGGCTTTCTCCGGAATCACCCGAATGGCCACGATGACGAGCGAATCAATGAAATATTTGTGCGTTACGAAAATCTGTATAATGGAACTTAACAGCAAATCCACGCATGTCTATTCTGAAAAGTGCGAACAGCAGTTGTTTAACAGAGAAAAGGATACTCTGAAATTAAGTTTTACTGATCTACATTGTTCACTCAGAGATATGGCCCGAGTTTCTTTACTACCTTTCCTATGGCGTTAACACTCCTCTGCTTTCCGTCTTTCCTCACACCTGAAATTTTCTGTTCTCAACATTTTGAGTGACCGTTGTCAAAGATTCGATGGCCAGGCTGCAGCCTTCAATGACACAGATACACTTAAATAATAATGAAAGCAAGACCCTACGCTGTCGACAGGCATTGATATACATTAACGGGGACAGTTTAAAATGTATGCCCCGACCGGGACTGTAAGCCGGGATCTCCTGCTTACTTGGCAGAGACGCTCTATCCAGCTGAGCCACTGAGGGCACAGAGGATAGTGCGACTGCAGGGACTTACCCCTTGCACGCTCCCCGTGAGACCCACATTCCCAACTTAATGTCCACACACTACATTCGTAGTGCCCCTGCCCACTACACTGGGACATTAAGTTGGGAATGTGGGTCTCACGAGGAGCGTGCAAGGGGTAAGTCCCTGCAGTCGCACTATCCTCTGTGCCCTCAGTGGCTCAGATGGACAGAGCGTCTGCCATGTAAGCAAGAGATCCCGGGCTCGAGTCCCGGTCGAGGCAAACATTTTCAACTGTTCCCGTTCATGTATATCAACGCCTGTAGACAGCTTAGGATCTTGATTTCATTATTTCATTCTAGAGCGCTGCATGGTCATCGATGGTATCTTCTTTCGGACATGTCCGAAAGAAAAGAACAGATACCAACTTCATACAGATATACCGGGAGATCAAAAAGTTAGTATAAATTTGAAAACGTAATAAACCACGTAATAATGTAGATAGAGAGGTAAAAAATGACATGCTTGGAATGACATGGGGTTTTATTAGAACAAAAAAACGAAGGTCACAAAATGTCCGACAGATGGCGCTAGACAGCAAAACTGTTACCGTGACGGGTGAGAGGTACGCCGATATGTTACAGAATCGCATCATCCCCAGCCTGGCTGATAAACACCTGCTGGAACGTACGATGTTTATGCAGGATGGCGCTTCACCCCATATTGCTAGACGCGTGAAAGATCTCTTGCACGCGTAGTTTGGTGATGATCGTCTGCTCAGCCGCCACTTTCGTCATGCTTGGCCTCCCAGGTCCTCCTCAGTCCATGCGATTATTGGTTTTGGGGTTACCTGAAGTCGCAAGTGTATCGTGATCGACCGACATCTCTAGGGCTGCTGAAAAACAACATCCGACGCCAATGCCTCACCGTAACTCTGGACATGCTTTACAGTGCTGCTCACAACATTATTCCTCTCGACTACAGCTATTGTTGAAGAATGATGGACATATTGAGCATTTCCTGTAAAGAACATCTTTGCTTTGTCTTACTTTGTTATGCTAATTATTGCTATTCTGATCAGATGAAGCGCCATCTGTCTGACATTTTTTGAACTTTTGTATTTTTTTGTTCTAATAAAACCCCATGTCATTCCAAGCTTGTGTGTGTCAATTTGTACCTCTATCTACGTTATTCCGTGATTTATTTGGTTTTCAAATTTATACTGACTTTTTGATCATCCAGTACTTAAGTTTATTCCTAGATAAGGCATTTACCTCACTTCTGTTGAATACGTTTCGAAGTAGTTCGATTGCTTAATCGGTGACAAAATTCTTCCAGTAGAGACGCTTTCTGTGTAACCCTAGACGTCTGAGGTCAGGTCAGCTGTGGAGGACACAGTAAGTAGCTTCTTCACTGTGGGGAAGCAGTGTTGCATCCAATTTTGTCCGTGAAAAGGAGAGGATCTGGAACAGACTAACGGACCGCGGTATGACACAGTAGCAACAACTTACGAATCTCCTCACAATACCTCTGTTGATATTTGAAGATATTATTTGTGAAAATCCTCTGTCGTATATGAATCGATCCTGTCTACCGACATAAGCAGACGAGTCGCGACTGCGATGAGAGAGGCGATACTGTTGTGTAGTGTGCGCACCGCAGAGATACCATCTTTATGATAAAAGGCCGAGGCCGCGAATAGCAACATATCGATTGGAGGGAATTTAATTACAGCGCACGTCAATGGAAAGCACGCGACGGACAGGTAGCGAGAGGCTTAAAGGGGACGGGACGGCCGCCTCTGCCAGCACCGGCCGCCGGCCAATCCGTCAAGCGGCGCTGCTGTCTGTCCGCAACTCCCTCATCGGCCACTGCACTTCCCATCACTAATGTGTCACGTTCTCTCCAATTTAAAGTTCATACACATAACTTCAAAACGTAACCTTCGTTTATTATTTACTGAGAAAATTTCTGTTCTCATTCGATTTTTTATTTACTCGTTTCGTGATTAACATTATCCATCAACCAATACACACTGTCTTGATTGGTCATTAAGATGAAATACGCTAGACTGCTATTCCGTTTCAAGAAACTTTTTTAATCACCTTAACTGCTAGTCAGACATTATTAAACTGCTTCGGATGCCATCGGCACACGGGACGAGTTAGCTAACATTGACGTTACGAGCTCTGTGAGGCCACTTACTACTATTCCACGTTGAAGAGCCATTTGTCACGTGAAACGCAAAATAATTTCTGCGATAATACGGCAAATTGTCACGTAAAGTAGAACCAATAGCAATCAAGAACGCTCCTTACGTCACAAGCAGGAAGCTTTAGGTCCGCATATTGTCTTCGTCTTGTGCAGTAGAAGCCCATATTCTTTGGGTTTCATTTTATACCTTACACACCATGAATAAATGCTGTTTCTAAGCACCAGCACAATGTCTGGAGAACTAATCATAGATTTGTTGTAATGAAAAGTCGGGATAATTCATGGCTGATTGAAAGTTTCGTATTAGTGTTGTTGTCGTCTTCAGTCTTTAGACTGGTTTAATGCAGCTCTCCATGCTACTCTATCCTGTGCAAGTTACTTTATCTCCCAGTACCTACTGCAGTCTACATCCCTCTGAATCTGCTTAGTGTATTCATGTCTTGGTCTCCCGCTACAATTTTTACCCTCCATGCTGCCCTCCAGTACTAAATTGGTGATCCCTTGATGCCTCAGAACATGTCCTACCAAACGGTCCCTTCTTCTAGTCAAGTTTTGCCACAAACTCCTCTTCTCCCCAGTTCTATTCAGTACCTCATTAGTTATGTGGTATACCCATCTAATCTTCAGCATCCTTCTGTAGCACCACATTTCGAAAGCTTCTATTCTCTTCTTGTCTAAACTATTTATCGTCCACGTTTCACTTCCATACATGGCTACACTCCATACAAATATTTTCACAAACAACTTCCTGACATTTAAATCTATACCCCATGTTAACAAAAACTCTTTCCTTGCCATTGCCAGTCTACATTTTATATCCTCTCTACTTCGACCATCATCAGTTATTTTGCTCCCCAAACAGCAAAACTCCTTTACTATTTTAAGTGTCATTTCCTAATCTAATTCCCTTAGCATCACCCGACCTAATTCGACTACATTCCATTATCCTCGTTTTGCTTTTGTTGATGTTCATCTTATACATCCCTTTCAGAACACTGTCCAATCCGTTCAACTGCTCTTCCAAGTCCTTTGCTGTCTAACAGAATTACAATGTCATCGGCGAACCTCAAAGTTTTTATTTCTTCTCCATGGATTTTAACACCCACTCCATCGCGTTATAACTCGTGTTTTGTGAGGATAAGCCTTGTTAAGCCAACGGTACATTCAAGATTCATAAAAAATATTTTCTTGTTAGAATTTTTATAATTATATGCAAATTAATAACATCTCGTCAATTACAAAGCCCATAGAAGAATCACAAAATACAAAGTCGCCTGTAACTAAGCAACAGCCTAGCGTAATGAGTAGAGCCACCACGTTGCGCAACAGAGGTTCGAGTCCTGATTAATATGATTTCCTTTTCACCTCTTGTTTTTAAAAAAGGTTTTGAGACTCATACGAAATTAATTTCTGTAGTACATGATGATCTGTAAATGTAAGTGCGCTCTCTGTCAGGAGTGAATTTGTTCGACTTTGTGAACTTTTATAAGCTGAGGCTGATGTCCTTACTGACTGGACTATCTCCTTTGTCTTATTACAAGTTCACGGACATCGAAATTTCGGTTTCTGTATACCAGAGACAAAAACGTGACTAGCATATGGACAAGGGAGGAAATTACTGTTTCGAGAGAACTGAAGTATGAATTATATGCGTGTCCATTTTCGAGAACAACGTGTCCTGCTTACGAGCCAAGTAAAGCCAACAATTGTCGCTGGAGAGCGCTGAAACCGTGAAATAATATTGACCAGATCGTCTCATGTGCCTATGGGGGCTGTCTTGTCGTTTGATTCTTTGCCTGCGTTCACTTCAATGTTAGCTGCCTCGTCCGGTGTGCCGACGGCTTTACTTATAAACGGTGTGTCTCATGAGGAATGGGTCAATATTCAGAGATGACAGGAACAATCATTCTACGCAAAAAAGTCTAGTAACATGGGCACTAAAACGCATACCTTACGAGTATTTTTTCAGCAGAAGAGGTATTTGACAGTGACGATGAACTTGTGCTCATAGCTCTGAAAATAAATGATCTCCTCACCCACCACCACCACCACCACCACCACCACCACCACCACCACCACCACCACCACGTTACTTAATTAACACCTCAAGTCGTCATCAAGCACTCATTGTAGTAAAATTGCAGAAGGTACCATGAGCGCTACTTAACTTAGCGCTTCCGTCACCAGATACAGATTCTTATGATTATAATTAGATAATTACAGTCTAAACCCATTTGCTGTCAACCCAACCAAGAGATCTGTGAATAAAGTGCTTTCATACAGATCGCTTTATACAGTTACACAAAATCCAATACCATTGAGCTAAGGTGAGCGACGAACTGCGTTCGAGTGACAATCATCTCTAAAGTGTGGAGTCCCAATTAATGTGTAAAGCACCACGTGTCGGTTTTAGGTGCACCTTACCCATAGAGCAGGTTACTATCGTATCAGCAATGACAAATCCTGTCACGGCACGTTTAGAAACGATTACAGCACCTACAAGTTATGTCGGAATATCTTTTCAGGTTGTAAATTTGTGAGGTTGGGGGTCCTGTACCTGGTGTGGAGCTACTTCTGCTCTATATTCTTTGAGTTTCACAGAGGGAAGTGATACAGCAGTTGTGGACGCTAGAGATAATCGGTATGGATAGTCTAATTCCAGTTCAGCCAGTCTTATTCAGCTTCTCCAGTTCACTAAATCGTTTAAGCAGAAATTTACGACCACTTCGAAAATACTATGAGCATATTACTTTCCCATTACATTCGAACAGTCTGTTCCGTATCTAATGATCATTCGACACCCTCAATACGCAAGGAGGACTCTGGCTTCGTGTGGCTGTACAAGTCTTATCTTATTTCGTCCTCGCGGTCCTTACGCGAGATCAAAGTTGGCCGCAGTAGAATCGTTCTAGTCTGTCTCAACTCTGGTTCTCTGCACTTCCTCTATAGAGTTTTCCAAAAGGACGTCGCATTCTTTCAAGAGATTGCCATCAAAGCTTACTGATCGAATCCGTGCGGCTGATTAGACGGTATCGACATCAAATACCAATTACGTTAAACTTATACAATATTTTTATTCGCGCCTTTCATGGTGCAACAGTAAATTCTTATCACCAGCACCTAACTAGTTTTCATGGTTTAAGGATTTTTCCCTGTACAACAGGAAGGAACATTTCTTCAACAGTATATTTATAATTTTATCACGAACGAAACAAATCGTTCAAAAATAGGGTAACCTTGACTTCATAGTCTCCGGACCTGCACTCTGGAACGTATACCCAGCCCTCGGTGCGGGCACGACGCGCCTTTTTCGGGTGCATGTGAGCAGCACGCCCGTCTTCTCGAATGTCTGCCTTGTACGTGCGGCAAGCAGGCGCCGCTGCACGTGCACTACCTTCCAACAAACGTCGCCCACCTGCTCTTCAGCCTGTGCGCCCAAGCCCGTTGCAATTACGGCTTGGGTGTCTCAGTTCCACTGTGCGCCGCAGCAGCGCATTGAAGGGTCTCTATATCCCTCTTCTGCCTTCGACATCCGAATAAAGAGTGAAGCAGGATTTCGCAGTTGTCAAGCGAACACCATGTTTCATGAACAGGAAACGAAGATACTTCGCCATTGGAAAAAAAATCGGTTTAGCCTTAACAGTACTCCATACGGTTTACTATTTTACCTACGTTGATGGCTGTGTAAGGGAAAGTTTTGAAAATCTGTTCTTTTTACGTTGTCAGTCAAAAGTAATGAAGTATCATGTCACTAACGTGAAAGACCGCCTGAACGTACAGAAAGCTTTCGACTATATTGACTGGGAGACACTAAAAATTCTGGAAGTAACTGGAATTAAAATACAGGGAGGGAACGCAGTTATAAGAGACTGAGGACATGACAAGAATGGAGTAGTTTAGAAAGAACACAGGGTTGTAGCCTACCCCCTCGGTATTATTCAGCTCGAATACAGAGCAAGCTGCGAAGGAAACAAAGGAGAAATTTACTAGGTGAATTTAAGTTCAGGGAGAACAAACAAAAACTCTGTTTGCCGATGACACTGTAATTATGTCAAAGACGTCGAAGGTATTTCAAAAACACAAACGGAATAGTATTTTGCGAAGAAATTAGGAGTATCAGTAACTGTCAGACAAAGCTAAGGGAATTTAGTCGAATTAAATAATGCGGTGCTGTGGAATTACATTGAGAAATTAGTAACAGTTTGATGAATTTTGTCATTTGGAGAGCAGAGTAAATGACGGCAGAAGTCAACAGGATGTACAATTCAGATATGCACTGGCAAAAACAACTTTTAGAAAATGCAAGTGTCAGGGAGTATTTTCTGAAGGTATGTAGTGTAGATCTGCGTGGAAGTCAACAACAGCATCCAATAAACGGCCTCAGGAAAGCAACAGCCTTAGGGTTGTCCGTTCCTTAACTATCTTTTGTCATGGGTAGGCTTTGTAGTAGTACGTGATCTGTACTGGATTGCTTCGAATAACGAAGCTGGTGACGTTATCAGGAACCAGACAGCCTCGATTAAAGTAATGCGAGAACGGAAACAGCTCACACTGCTCAACAATAACACGCGTTACAAAGTGCCTCGTCACATTCTCTTTTGTAGATCTCATTCATGGACGAATAATGCAAGAAATGCATCACATGTGAGGTATCAGTGCTGTTGGAATCCAATGTACGCCTGTAATATTTGGCTTTTTCATAAAATGATACAGCAAGCAATCACTTCATATGTTATTACCAGACGCCTAGGTAAGAACCACCATAAATTTTGTTACAAAGGCAGCGATCCCCAGATCAGGAGTGCGTCATTTTGATGGTTAAGTCGACGCTTTATTGGAGTACTATTAAATAATCCTGAACCTTTGGATACAGTAATTGAATAATAACATTGACACGAACCCCTTCCTTAAGCGCTGCAGCCATCCCCTTGGCAACCACTCTATGCCATTCTTAAATTTCCGCGGCATTTTCCGGTTTACCGGAATCAAGTGACAAGTGAATGAAATTTTATTTTCAGTTAAAATTGGGTTACTACGCAACTGTCTTTCCTGCCGCAATGTTACCAATTCTCTTGAAAAATTTGTTATTAACACTTTCCAAGAAATGGTGATATCTGAGGCGTCAGGTAGATAAATCAATTCGTCAAATTAGATTGTACGGCTACTAAAGTAGTAAAGTAGTATGTACCGCATTAGAAGAGGTGTACGCATCGGCCCTAACTAATCAGTCTTCTTTATGATCATTGTTTTTCCTACTCTATTTGGTACGAATCTGTATTACCGTGAGCGGTCTTTCGCAAAACATGAACGTCGTTTATCTCTCCACCACGATCCGCGTTCACAAGTGTAGCGATTTTTACAGCCACAGTTATTCTATTGTTCAGAACGCTGAAAGTCGTCAAGGTACTGGAAGTTGCCCCCAGCACAGTTGGTTTGGACACTGCCATTCTTTGATCCTATAGGAAGAAGTATGCTCATACTTTGTACGCCCATTGAGCTGCGTTATCCAGCCACGTCTATGGGAACTTAGAGTATACCTCCAAATCACGGTAGCGACAATAATCTCAGCCTTATGACTGCATCTATACGAACTACTAACTATTGTGAAGAACGCGGATTGTGATGAGAGCAACGATATGTCTGTTGTACGCAAGAAGACATAATAGGTAGACAATATATATGTGCTAAATGGCGAAGTATCACTAAACTTAACTTTTGCTTTACATATCATTAGAGAAAGCGGACGTGTAGATGGTCTGGTGACTATCCATGTTAATATCTAACGTAACTAACCGCGAAGCTCTGAAGTATCTTAGTGCATCGAAAACTGATACGGTAAAAGGTGTAACAAACAATTTAAGCAAGGCCTAGAATCTATGGACACTAGATTTTTAACAGGCGAAATACCGAGTTCGGCTTAAAAGTGTTTCGCACGCAGGACCACTTGTAGGCTGTGAACAAAATAAAAAGGAGCAATGAGTATGAAATACTTCTCTTATTTGAGGAAGACGCACAGTTTCTAAACTTACAGCCCTGGAGAACAAAGTACGGCTTGAACAGACGTTTAGGATACGGGGACATCAATGCCACAGCTTGCAACAGACTTTTTCACGGCAATGAGAAATACTTGATTAAATGAGGATTCAGTCACGGAGATTTCGTATCACCACAATTATTCTCGGTAGTTTGGAAAAAGTATTCAGATAAACCGAGAATACTAGGTATATGTACTCTAGTTCATGGGTCAAATCCGAACCCTCAATTCAAACAATTAGCAATGAGGACAGAGAATCCATTGATGTGCAATTTCAAGTATGTCAACTGAAAGCTTAATGGACAGAAAAAATTTAACGCTTCAAGTCTTCGGTGAACCCTCAAGTGTGTCCGAAATGGATAATTTACCATCGGAGTATGTTTGCAGTTTTGAGTTACGGCAGTGAGGCGGAAAGTATGCCGTAATTGGGGTTGTTCAGTGAGATGGAGAAATACTACGCAATTCTGATCTTAGTTTTAATTAGTACTTCTCCTTAATGTACTTAAGCAAAAGCTTTCATCGGACGTAACTACGACGATGATGGCAATGATCCCCTCAGATGCACACCGGGCTCTTACTCTTCTGGGAATCTGCGAGATGCCGCGAATAGCGAGGCTAATGAGCAGGGGCACTACGTCACTAGTGTGTTGTGCAAGTTGAGAACTTTGTTCTGACGGGAGGCGTGCTAAGGTTTCCGTGCAGATGTGGTCAGCTAATCCGCCTAGTAAGTAGGAGACCTGGGTTCGAATCTCGGTGCAGTACTAATTTTCAGCTTGCCCCATTTATTTGAATCAATGTCCACTGGCAGCTAATTAACTCCGTTGTCTCTCAAAAAAGACAAATAAGCACGGGGTGGTTATAATTGAAGTACAGCTACTCAGAGATCCAGTGTGAACTGGAATTATCGTACGGCAGCGAAACTTCGTAGATATGATAAAGCGTTAACGCGGAACCTATTTATGGTAGGAAAAAAGTTATGTTTTGGACACCAGGTGAAGATCTGTCCGGTGGTCAGCGTATCTTCTCCGGTGCCCACATTCAACAAGTTGTGTTAGCGGCGATTATTAAGAAAATGAACATTCTGCGTTTCTCAGTTCTTTGACCTTTTCTGCCCACGTTCCATTCGTAAAGCACTGCAATGGAAAAATTTCTATACACCTTTTTTGTATTCAGAGCCTGGTGGCGAAAACGAATTAATTTTCCCCAGGGTAAATAGATTCCGCATTAGTGTAACTACCAAGCTTCGCTGCCATACGACAAGTACAATTCATAATGAACCTACATCTACATCTACATTTACATCTACATTTATACTCCGCAAGCTACCCAACGGTGTGTGGCGGAGGGCACTTTACGTGCCACTGTCATTATATCCCTTTCCTGTTCCAGTCGCGTATGGTTCGCGGGAAGAACGACTGTCTGAAAGCCTCCGTGCGCGCTCGAATCTCTCTAATTTTACATTCGTGATCTCCTCGGGAGGTATAAGTAGGGGGAAGCAATATATTCGATACCTCATCCAGAAACGCACCCTCTCGAAACCTGGCGAGCGAGCTACACCGCGATGCAGAGCGCCTCTCTTGCAGAGTCTGCCACATGAGTTTGTTAAACATCTCCGTAACGCTATCACGGTTACCAAATAACCCTGTGACGAAACGCGCCGCTCTTCTTTGGATCTTCTCCATCTCCTCCGTCAACCCGATCTGGTGCGGATCCCACACTGATGAGCAATACTCAAGTATAGGTCGAACGAGTGTTTTGTAAGCCACCTCCTTTGTTGATGGACTACATTTTCTAAGGACTCTCCCAACGAATCTCAACCTGGTACCCGCCTTACCAACAATTAATTTTATATGATCATTCCACTTCAAATCGTTCCGCACGCATACTCCCAGATATTTTACAGAAGTAACTGTTACCAGTGTTTGTTCCGCTATCATATAATCATACAATAAAGGATCCTTCTTTCTATGTATTCTCAATACATTACATTTGTCTATGTTAAGGGTCAGTTGCCACTCCCTGCACCAAGTGCCTATCCGCTGCAGATCTTCCTGCATTTCGCTACAATTTTCTAATGCTGCAACTTCTCTGTATACTACAGCATCATCCGCGAAAAGCCGCATGGAACTTCCGACACTATCTACTAGGTCATTTATATATATATATTGTGAAAAGTAATGGTCCCATAACACTCCCCTGTGGCACGCCGGAGGTTACTTTAACGTCTGTAGACGTCTCTCCGTTGATAACAACATGCTGTGTTCTGTTTGCTAAAAACTCTTCAATCCAGCCACACAGCTGGTCTGATATTCCGTAGGCTCCTACTTTGTTTATCAGGCGACAGTGCGGAACTGTATCGAACGCCTTCCGGAAGTCAAGAAAAATAGCATCTGCCTGGGAGCCTGTATCTAATATTTTCTGGGTCTCATGAACAAATAGAGCGAGTTGGGTCTCACACGATCGCTGTTTCCGGAATCCATGTTGATTCCTACATAGTAGATTCTGAGTTTCCAAAAACGACATGATACTCGAGCAAAAAACATGTTCCTAAAATTCTACAACAGATCGACGTCAGAGATATAGGTCTATAGTTTTGCACATCTACTCGACGACCCTTCTTGAAGACTGGGACTACCTGTGCTCTTTTCCAATCATTTGGAACCTTCCGTTCCTCTAGAGACTTGCGGTGCACGGCTGTTAGAAGGGGGCAAGTTCTTTCGCGTACTCTGTGTAGAATCGAATTGGTATCCCGTCAGGTCAACCTAGGTAGATGTACTTTACGTACAATCTCACTGTACTATACGTAGGTGGGCGTGTGAGCAGATACCTAAAAACCGATAAATTAACCCGAAGTTGGAAAGTACGAGGTGAAATAGGAAGCCGAAAATGTGTATCAGGAAACATACTGGAGTGGAAGACCTATTTACTGCTTTTATGAAAGTGGACGGGACGAACTGCCAAGTGCATGGATAAATCAAATTAGATTTTTGGTAGATTCCAAGAGAAGCGAATGGACGATGAGCAGATGACCTCAGAATACAGGCAAGAGCAACACGGCTGAAGACCGTAATGGAACAGCCTTTATCCATCGGTGGGTATGTATCCCGTTGTTTGTCTTAACGTGCGACACACGCCACGCGAGGGCTGAAATGGCACGAAGCTTAGGCTCGTCAGCGGCCGCAGCGCCGTCCATACATTAAATACGCTGTGGCGCGGCGTCACGGTCAAAGGGAACTGCTAATTACGTTCGCGGCGGCAGCGCTGATTGATGTGACGCGCGCTGCAGGGGGTGGCATGAGGGGGCGGGGAGGGGAGGGGAAAGGGGAATGGCAGCGAGCCCTGTCGCGCTCCACGATCGATCCGCGAGTACGGCGCGTCGAGCCAGCTTCCTCGCTGTCGCCAGGCCGTCCGCGCAGTGACTAGTGCAGCTTGCGAGATCGAACCCAAGACCTGAACTGAAAGACGGGGAACAGTGGTAGTTCGCGGTTAATGACGAGATGGTTGAGATATCATGACTGACACCTCTGAGCACACTTGAAACTTAATATCCATTACACGGTCTCCCTTTTTTCCAGTACCAATTTTATGACGTTCCTCTTACTTCCAACATCACTTAGCTTTATGTTCACAGTGTACTGGAACGCTTCAGTTAAGATGAATG
Source organism: Schistocerca cancellata (assembly GCF_023864275.1). Lineage (NCBI taxonomy): Eukaryota > Metazoa > Arthropoda > Insecta > Orthoptera > Acrididae > Schistocerca > Schistocerca cancellata. The sequence continues at coordinate 608,510,260 of NC_064627.1, forward strand.
AGTTCCTACGCTGCGGGCCGTGATATACCGGGTGATCAAAAAGTCAGTATAAATTTGAAAACTTAATAAACCACGGAATAATGTAGATAGAGGTAAAAATTGACACATGCTTGGAATGACATGGCGTTTTATTAGAAAAAAAACCCTTTATTGCTAGACGCGTGGAAGATCTCTTGCGCGCGTAGTTTGGTGATGATGTGTGCCCAGCCGCCACTTTCGTCATGCTTGGCCTCCCACGTCCCCAGACCTCACTCCGTGCGATTATTGGCTTTGGGGTTACCTGAAGTCACAAGTGTATCGTGATCGACCGACATCTCTACGGATGCTGAAAAACAACATCCGATGCCAATGCCTCACCATAACTCTGGACATGCTTTACAGTGCTGCTCACAACATTATTCCTCTCGACTACAGCTATTGTTAAAGAATGATGGTGGACATATTGAGCATTTCCTGTAAAGAACATCTTTGCTTTGTCTTACTTTGTTATGCTAATTATTGCTATTCTGATCAGTTGAAGCGCCACCTGTCTGACATTTTTTGAACTTTTGTATTTTTTTGGTTCTAATAAAACCCCATGTCATTCCAAGCATGTCTGTCAATTTGTACCCCTCTATCTACATTATTCCGTGATTTATTCAGTTTTCAAATTTATACTGAGTTTTTGATCACCCGGTAGATTAGCTACATGCACATCCAATCAGCAACGTAGGCAGTTTGCAGTTCCGAAGGGTTCCTAATGCCCGACTAGTGTAGTGTTACTAGAGACTGCATCTGCGAAATAACTGCACGAAACAGGTAGGAGGCAGGTCTACATGGCGATTCACAAGGCAATCCACGGAAGGTTTGTCTTTAATTTTGCAGCCTCGAGGGAACAAGGACCACTGTTACTCTACGCCTCTTATGTCAATTTTTCCGGACTCGTGGCTAGACTAAGATTTACAGATGGGATCTTGCAGGCTGACATCAGTATTTGTCGTGGCAGGATGCGAGTTTAGTAGGAGTTTTTTAAAGGACATTGTGGAAGGAGTTTATTGAGAAAGATTACTCATCCTACAGGTCCTAGTTCTCACACAGTGCAGCAAACAATTTCTGTATCGTGTATCTTCCTTCGTTACACAGAAAACGAAATCAGAAATAAATAACGGTATCACAAAAATCGGATCAACCACTAACAACTTAAGTCTCTGAGGACTATATATTACGGTTATTACACGTATCTGTTTGGTATCTATATGTAGAGTACAATCTTCAGGCGATGTGTCGGCTACAGTTTTTTCACCACATGTAATATATAGCATGAAGTTTAGGAACAACAAATTCTACGACGTTTGCATTAATGCATTTATGAGGCTATTCAAACTGATTTGTTCAAAAAGAAAGTATCCATTCCAAGCCAATGCATGTGTCACACAATAATAAATACCATTCGAGTCTAGTTAGTATTGAGAAAATTCGTTCAAGTGTGCTTTCCGCGACTGCTTCGCTTGTCTAACATTGTTGTCGCAGTTTTGTGCGCAGCGCCTGACAGCTCGTGCTTAAAAGCTGGCAACAGTTCTACCAGCTGTCAGCGACCTTCTCGCTACGTATTATGAACAGGTATTATGATCAAACTTTCATTGTCTCTAACACAAACAGTTTAGTTGACGGGTTTGCTCTAACACTGGTGTGCTCATAACAATTATTCATTGAGTAGAAGTTCACCGATTAAATAAAGGTCTCAATGATATCGCGAATAGCAAAAGCCAATATCTACTACTAATTTCTCGCTCTGTAACAATAGATGTACCGATGAAAATACCTGTGCATTAAAACTTACGTTGGGTCGAGATTAGTCCCACCGAGATTAAGCGTACATTTAATCCTTCAGAGTTTTCAGTTATCCTTATTTCAGTATCTCAGAACATATGGCGTTTCAGGTACAGCGTTGTTAACTCATTTCACCCTAATGACTAATACACTACGGGCGATAGGTAGATGCCGCTCTTAAATTACTTTTATTCTTTGTTTTTTCTATTTCGTGAAACTATCCACGCGAAAGATGTCGGCAATATATAGTTTCGTTAATCAGCATACGTTCCGTATGAAGTTGGCAGCAAAATTTGAGTAAGTAAATTTTACAGATATCTTGTAGCTGTTCGCCGGCAAAAAGGGGGCACGGTCAAAAATCAAGCGCACATTCTAGCAGCAGATCAGTGCAGAGCTAGGCATTAATTTTTTTTTCGCGCTTACGACAGCAGTCCCACCAACTGCTGCTGCTGTGTTCGGTGACGTCTATAGTGTAGCTAGCAGTGAAATGATTTCCTATACCTGATATTTCCCTTACAGCGGATCTTATCGAATGTCACTCTCGTATCGCTTACAACTTCCGGCCGGTTCGAGTCCCCCTTTTCGGGTGAGCTCCAACAGCTTCATAGTCACAGGAACGTAACAGCAGTTTTACCCCCCAGAGTACTGGTACAGTGAATATTTCAAAATTCATGCATAACAAGAATAATGATAATAAATTCCGCTGTTATTTCGTGTCGTGCAGGCCTTGTGCCGTTACCCATTTCTTCAGATTATTTTCCTTTTTTCCTTCGGCATTCCTTCAACTGTTTCGCTGTAGCGTGTTTTCTCCTCAGCCAATTCGAAACGTTTTCTTTCCTTCCTTCCCTGCTTCGGAATACTTCTGTAATTTCTAGAATGAAACTATTCCTATCCGTCTATTCTTCTACTCTTACACAGATTCTCTGCGAATCTGTTTTTGACCTCTCTGAAACAGTATCATATTGACTACTTTTGCAAAGAGTATTTTAGGATCTGTATAATTCAGCTGTTGTCATCCATTCTGCATAAATAGTTTCTATTACATTCTCTATATTCTGATACACTTCATTTCCGCATCACTTCTGTATGTGGAAGACTCATTTCCCTCTTAACTCTTCTCTCAAATGTTCTTAGTTTATCCAAATTTTACTTTATTATTACGCATTTGCTAGCAAATGACCACTTTGGTTTCACAAGTTCTGTGGTGCTTTATTTTAAGGGCCTTAGAGAAACATTTTTGTTGTGAATTTTCTTTGTGATAAAATTCTTTCTTTCCATCTTGTCGTTCCTTTCCTCCAAAGCACAGTTTTCAACCACCACCACCACCACCACCACCACCACCACCACCACCACCACCACCTTATTAAAAGCATTCAACGCCCTTGCATATGACACGCAATTGCAAATGATAAATACAAAGCCATCATAGGAAATTACCAACCTAGTCCACCGTAATCATGAAAAAATTTTGGGCTGAATTCGAGGTAGGATACCAAGTAACGGCGTCTGTACAACCAAACTGTGTTTTTCTTTGTTATAACGGAAAATTCACTTCTACCTTAATTGAGTCTACTCTCAAAAGTTCCCTGTCACACTCAACTTCAAGGTTGAGTTAGTACAACATCGTCTTGCCTTGGAAAACGATGATCAAACGTACGAATCGCATTTTGCGCAATAAAAGTAACAATAAGTACTTATGGATGCATGTTTGATAATTGTTTTCTGTTTTTCATGTGCTCACAGTGCAGGCATAAGTATAAGGGAAACACTAAGTAGCAGCGTACACCGGGGAAGTACTGGTACTACGGATTGGGAACATTCCACTATAAAACTCTGCGTAATGTAGATAACATGAGCTCAAAATTGCTCATCAACTGTTCGTGGTTCAGCGAGGTAGTAACGTGCCACGTTCGCATCTGCTAAGTGCGACCAATGGTGAAACTGGCGCCATGAGTATAACCGTGCTAACATTACCCTCCTAATCCTTCCCCCCCCCCCCCCCCCCACACACACACACACACACACACACACACACACACACACACACACACACACACACACACACACAAAGCCTCTGAGTGATTGGTGGGTGCAGCGGACAGCAGAATGGCATAATCTCTACCATGGCCGACGCGTAACCACGGTCGTTTCCAATATGGCACTCCGTCTAATCGATATTCAAACAGCTCGACCCTTGCGCCACGCAGCAGGCAGGCACACGCTGCGATAGCGAAGTGTTTGTACAGCGTCTGAAGGGGAAATGTGGACGCGGGGGCGGCGGCCGGCTGTCCAAATTGAACGTCACGTACGCTTAACGGGCTCGCCCTGCGCTCACAGCAGCCACGCACCTAACGCATACACGGTCAATTATAGATATGACAACCCATCACTCGCATTTATAGTTTCAAAAACATATTGCCTAATAAATTCACCGAATATATTTACTCCGTAATTTTCTTCCCATCTCTTTCGCCATACGCCCCTTCGCTTTTGTATGCGTCGATTGTCTTACATTTCCACATCCTACATTGTAATCACATCGTAACACGCAGCTTCCTACTCTGTAGGAAGTCCTCAGTCCTCAACATTTTCTACTAGAGTTCCTTGAGAAAACCACCTCAGGCAAACAGTGAAACCTGATTATTATCGATCTGGTAGGCCGCAGATGGGTCAACAACGGCCAGCGGGCAGGACACGGCCCGCCGAAGAAACTCTACGCAAAGAGCGAGGCGCTCGCATTGTACTCCGCCCAGAACACATTTTCGGATCTTCGCTTCTGTATAGTACGCCGATATATACTAAATTCGAGTAATTTAGACTTTTAAATCTTTTGAAATGGTTTATTTTTAGCGTTACAGAAACGGTAAACGCCTTTGCGATACATCAAAAATTTTTTTGGACAAATGCCTAAAAAGATGCTTGCTACTATCGTTTATGGATATTCACACAAATTTCGGACACAATGACCTGCCTGAAGCCAAAAGTCACTTAGTTACTCAAATTGTTTGTCTATTTTGTTTTTTATTTATTCTCACATCAACATCAATAAATAAATATTGCCCACTGCGGGCGTTTTATAAAATTCCAACCGTTTAAATTCAAGGTAATTTCTAGTGAAATAGCCGCAGTCACGTGCGTTTATAGGTGTATTTTCCGTGATATTTCAAGAAACCTGACATTCCATTTTCAGATGTTTCCTTGTATTTACGTGTCGTGAACATTGTATCTTTAATTAATGGGGATGCAGAATTTTGCAACGAGAGCTTTTAGACAGCTATTGCGCAGAAACGATAATACGCAGAAAAAATCTGAAGATTGGGTTAACATAAAATGAGAGTGCTAGCAAGAAAATGTGTTTAGAGGCACAATTTGTTAGTGTCGTGTGTCGGGAGAAGTCTGGCATTCATATCTGTGCGTTACACCACAAACATTTACGTCAGAGGCGCTATGAGTGCTGCTATCGCGTCACGTGAGGCGGCGGCCTCAGGTCTGTGGATCACCGATGGTGACCAATGCCTGTGGTAGACTTTCCCCACCTTGCACGTATTTACAAAAATACTTCTTTGTATGATACGTACGTACAACGACCAAACTACGGCGTCAGCTTGAACTAACAGCCACTGTACATTCGGCCAGTCAATTGTGAGCAAGCTGTGTTGAGTAGTGGATATGTGGCCTGTGTGTGTCAAATCGCAATGAGCCAGCACCACTCATTCAAATGTCAAACACTTCTCCACGATGTTTTAAAACAAGTGAAGTGTGTCTCAGGTTGTGACCGACACACGGAAAAGTGAACACTTATTTCCTGGAAGAGTCATCATTGGTGACGAGACGATGTTATCAAAACGGACCTAGGCCATATCTAAGGAAAAAAGGTGCGACCGTGACGCCCGATTTATCATGATTCCAGAGCGCTTTTTTGACGGTTTCACACGATTGTATGAACATTCTATGCGTTCTAATCAAGTGAGGGGAAGACTGTAAAACGTCTGAAGCACTGAAAGTACAATTTTTATTTTTGTCAATCTAGTCTCTTAAGTTTACAGACATAGCCTTCTCGCGCCTCTTATGAACATACCGTCGCACATGAAACAAACTAGTCAGACATTTTATGACTAAAGTTACTGACTACTAATGAAACTGGTGTTTGGTCGGTGCAACTATGCTGTTTGATTTTTTTACCAGCCGACAATCACAATCTGTCCCTGTAACAACTCTTCGATATGCACACGAATTTGTTATACGACATTCAAAAATTATGTCTCTTAGAACATTCCACGGAATCCTAATTCGCTGTGCTGAAACCCAGTTTCGTTACAATGAAGAGCTCCCTCAACAAATGCATGAATTCGAATTTCTTACGAAGTATTTATTTATGAGTGAACAACGCGAAGCCATACTACTATTGTAAACTATTCAACTTTGAGTCTAATAGAACAGAAGATGTGATGTTGCCTGCTACAGATTTCAGCTTTCTGCAGTTTTTAAAGAATATTTTACAGACGGCTCGGTTGCGCTGCTTATTAATAGCGGAAGGTCACAACAGATGTAACAGCATGTGTATCTGATAAGTAGTTTGTACCATTCACTGTTTTTTTCGATTCTAATCTTACACCATTTTTACAGTACACATAGCGCCTTTTCTTGACAACCCTATCTAGCCAAACTGATGCGAAAATGAATTTAAAAAAAAAAACACACACACACACACACACACACACACACACACACACACACACACAAAACCATATGTATGCATTCTCCCCGAAACAAGTTCTTGAAGTACATGTCACACACACACACACACACACACACACACACACACACACACACACCTGTAATTCATCATCAAACACTTTCACGTAAAGGAGTGAGTGGTCGTAAGCACATATATTCTTCTTGAATATACATAGAGATACTAATTTACAAGCACTGCTGAAACAAATCCGGTCTATAAACGACTTAATTCGATGAAGTAAACTAAACAAATTCACCGAATCTACTAGTTTCTTTCTTTAGCGAAGTAATACGATATAATGACATCAATGAAGATGCAATAACGTGATATCAGTATAAACGGAACCTGCAACGTAAGAAATTTAGTGACCACTACGGCGACTCGAACCCATACGTCCTTTCGCGAGGTGTCACCTCATCCACTAGGTTATACGTGTAGGAACGAAACTAATTTCTTTGTGGTATGGTCAGCCTCCGCCTACTCCGTCCCCCTTTCGTACTGTAATTTCCACAAAGCGTAGGGCATAACATAATGTCTAATGGTTGCGTTAAACAGTCTCGGCCCGGCGTTAATACTATGTTGTCACTGCAAGCGCAAATATGCAATATCCAGAAAGGATCGCTCATAGGAATCCATATTAGAGGCATATGTTCTCTCATTTATTTCTTTGACAAGGAAGGTCAGTGTTACGCCAAGTTAATCCACTGAAAAGGTTTCAGAAGACTCGGAGGCGTGAAAGAAAGCACAGTAGGCCTCTTGGTCAAATGGTGCAATACAAGAACGGGTCAGTGGTCGAGGGGATGTATACAGACAATCAAAACTTTACTCACTTATAAAATTAGTTTTATACAAGCATCACACGTTCTGTAGCAGTGAAAGAACCAGCGGAAAAATGGAGACACTGATGGTCAGTGAGAGTGTGGCAGTAAAACAGGAGACACACGGATGGACATACAGGGTGGTTGTTAATTAAAATGCCGTTACTCACAGAGGTCCATTGAGGTCTGTAATTATCGTATGGCAGTGAAACTTTGTACCTATTCTAATGCGGATCCGATTTACGCTGGAAGAAATTAGTTCAGATTTTGGCCCCCAGCTGCAAATCTGACAATGCAAGGAAGATGCATATGAATGTTGTCATATGTAATGGATTAGAATCTGGAAGTGGGCAGAAAAGGTCAGACAACTGTGGACGCACAGCAGTTGCGGTAGAATCTGATCTGTGTGTTCCAGTATACCCGTGCCGGCCTTCGCAGCACGTACACACTGAACACTTCCCTAGTAAACGCACTTTTAGATATCCCAGGGCCTGTCACGGATTCAGGTCTAGTAACCTCGCAGCCCATGCATGTGGAAAACTTCTGGAGCCACTGGGTGAGGGACGTGAGGTGTCGCCCGATCTTGCATGAAAATAGTGGTTGCCATACAGCTGCGCTCTTTCAAAGTACGGATACATTCCGTATAAGGTGGTCTCGACAACGTGCAGACATCACGGTACACCTAACAGGCACTCTGGGTGTATTCTCTTTACAGAAGAACGGACCAAGAATGAAGGTGCTTGTGAATATTCATCAAAAAGATACGGCGAGTGCGATGGTTCTCCTTTCACAGTACGCTCGTGTAACAGTACCCCAAATTCGGCAGTTCTGTTTATCCACTGCACCCTGTAGCTTAAAATGTGTCTCCGAACTCCGTAGAAAATTGCCCGCCCAAATATCATTAAATTCGATTTGTGCCAGAAACCGAAGTGCAAACTCAGAACGTTGCTGAAGATATTTACGTTTCAGTTCCTACACAGTCTTGATCATCTTGTACGCGTACCAATGTAATGTAGATCGCAAAACTTCCGTACTGTAGAGCATGGGATGGACAGTTCTCTCGACACTGCACGAGCACTAACTCTACCCGAGGCACACGCTGCGTTGTCAGTCACAGGAACAGCAACCTCCAATAACATCCATCCGCAGGACTGGACGCCTATCCCCCAGATCTCACACTAAGGTCACCTGTGGTTTTAAATTTCGTTATCTTTAAACTAGTTAATCACATCGGGCCTCTGCCCAGACTTATCAGTCTGCGATACTCTCTCAATGGAGCACTAATTGCTGCCGTTCACTTTAAACAGTTTCGCTTTAACGGCGGACGGTCTCTCCTGAGTAGCCGTAATGTTCGCTGAAGTTATGGTTTTAATTACAGCGTGGTTGTCATACAGTGATAATGCGAGCATAGTACAGCGCCAGATTTACACCTGGAGACCGAAATTTGAACTTATTTTTTTCCAACATAACCTGTTTCGTGTTAAAGCCTTAGCCTACCTACCAAGTTTCGGTGCAACACAATAATTGCAGGCCACATAGGACCCAAGCCAGTCGTTGCACTTTAATCATAAACACGCGTTAGAGGCTTTCGTACCAAAAGGTAAGTGGAGACTGTTGGAATGATACATATGGGTTGAGACCATACGTAGGACTGGCGTGCCTATACCCTTCGAGACACGTAGGTATAGGGGAAGGCGCATTTTGGACCGAAATTTTAAACACGTGCATACAGGGGAAAAATAAGTTGGACCCCAGAATTCTTAAGCTACCGAAGTATGGAAGTAGTGGCAGTGTAATATACTATAAATCAATGGGAGAAAAAAAGTCACTGGGACGGACATTTACAGTGACAGCGAGGTGCTGGGTATGAACTACAAAGAGAAAGTGGGTAAAATGATTTAGAACGTTCCGCGTTAAAAGAGCGTGAATACGTTCGGAGTCCGTTGCGCTGAGTTCACTTCATTAACACGTGTCACATGTTGGAATTTCCTCAAATTCCAGTACGTGTCTCTTTAATGTTTCTATTTTGATGCAAGAAACAAGGTTGCAGCTTGGTGTAACAATTAACAATTAGTCCTCACGCCGGTTAAAGTACGTCCACAGTAGCCGTACGTGGCGTTCTGGCAGAAGTAGGACAGTCTGACGCTACTGATGGAAGAGGAGACGTAACGCGCCGTAAAAAGGATCAAAGAACTCTTGCCGGAAAGTAGCGAGAACTCGCACTCGAATGTGTTCTGCGAACGGCTGAGTATAGCAGCAGTTTCTGGTGAGAGGCGCCACGCGGCTAGCCGCGTCATCTGCTGCGGAGAAACTTATCTGGCCTGCAGCGGCCCCTCTGTAGGAAATCCGCCGCTCGCTCACGATAAATTCCACCGCGATAGCTAACCGCTGGCATTCCGACACTGACGAAACGGCGCCACCGCTAGCACACTCCCTATAGACACTAAAAATTTAAAAAATTACTTCGCATCGGGCACTGCACAGACAAAACTACCTCCTGTCTTCCGCTTGATACACAGCACAACTGACCAGGTTCTCCGAACTAACTATTAAACTTTCACGTCCTAGATTCCAATTTACATTTACGGGAGTGGCGGGGTAGACAAAATATACGAACAAACAGGCTCATTACTATACATAATACGGTGTGCAAAACCGTTTGCTCTGAGAATACATAAATACCGGCCCTGTATGGTTTTCAGAAGAATCAAATACCATTATTCCTGCACAGCAGTCTCCTGTTCAGCTAACGATCATGAGGTGGATAGCGATCCCACAACCTTCCCTCTACAGCAGACCAGAAGGGCTCAATAATATTGACATCTAGTGTAAGTGGTGGCTAGAGGAGACGCGAAAACTTTCTCCTGTCCACAAAACCAGTTCTGGACGATACAAGTTGTGCGAACAGTGGCCCTGTCGTCTTTGAACAGAAGATCACCACAGGGGAACAAACATAGTACCATGGGATGCATCTGATCAGCTAAAATGGTCATACGATCCTTGGCAGTAAGGTGACCTTTTAGATTAAGGGGCTCGTGGAATACCACGATATGGCCGCCCAAATCATTAGCAAAACCCAGCCACGTTTCATTCCCGGGACGTGTACCCGGCCAGAAGTTGCAAACAGTTTGAAACAAGAATCATCAAATCAAATGACTCTTCCATTGCTCCTTACAAGGGAACCTCCCCATCGCACCCCTCTCAGATTTAGTTATAAGTTGGCACAGTGGATAGGCCTTGAAAAACTGAACACAGATCAATCGAGGAAACAGGAAGAAGTTGTGGAACTATGAAAAAATAAGCAAAATATACAAACTGAGTAGTCCATGCGCAAGATAGGCAACATCAAGGATAGTGTGAGCTCAGGAGCGCCGTGGTCCCGTGGTTAGCGTGAGCAGCAGCGGAACGAGAGGTCCGCGTGAGCTTTTTCGAGAGGCGTGTGGGAATGAGTAATAATGTCGGACTCTTCCAGGAATCTAAGGCTCTCCGTAATGTAACAACGCTACTCTTGTAACGTCTGCCTTTGGAATTTGTTGAACATCCGGCGGCGCAACGCGCCGCTGTGCGATACGTCTCGTCCATCACTTCCATTAATCCCGGTTTCAGCTGGGAACGGTCCCGAACTTAAGCAATGCTCAAGAATCCGTAGAATCGGAGTTTAAGTCACTCCTTTCGTGTAATATTCTTTCAACGAATCTCAGCCTGATATCTGCTATTCTTACTATTTCTTTTATTTGGTCACTCCACTTTCGGTCTGCGAACTATTAGTGTTAATCCTAGGTATTTTAATTTTACCGTTTCCAGTCATTTTTTCGCCAACAGCTTTATCTAAAGGCAGGGAACCCATATCTTCGCCTATTTGCGCGCAATCTGTTACATTTATTTACGTTCAGGGCAAACTGCCAGTCCGTGCACCGTTCATCGATCCCTGCAGGTCGTTCTGCGCTTTGCTATACTGTTGTGGCGTTGCAAACTTCTTATATGCTACACACAATAGTAATGTCTGCCAAAAGCCTGCCTGAGCTTACGATGTTATCCAACAGATCAGTCCTACACGTTGGAAACAGTGGTGGCCCCAGAACTCTAAGTAGGTACGCAAAAAAATTACCTTTGTCAATTTCGGCCCGCTAAGAAGAACGTTATACGTTCTATGTGCTACAGGATCATCAGTCCAGTCCGCATACCTTGGCCTAGTGGTCAATGTCACTGTGTCTAAATGGCGTGGTGTCTGGTTCGGTTCCCGGGAGGGCCGGACATTTCCCTTGCACAGGGACTGGGCGTTTGTTTTATCTTAATCGACCGCAAGTTGCCAAAGTGGTGTCAAACAAAGACTTCCACCAGGCTGTTAAACAGTCGGAAATGGTGTCTCCCAGCCAATAATGCCACAGGATTATTTTACTTCATTTACTCAGTTTATTGAACGATAATGTGGAAATGTATTTAATGCCTTACGGAAGTCTAGGACCACGGCATCAACCTGGGTACCGTTGTCCACTGTGCTCCGGATTTCATGGATTACCAGAACGAGCTGTGTTTCGCAGGATCTCTCTTTGCGCAATCCATGTTGATTTTAATGAGAAGGTTTTCGTTCTCATAATGCATGAGCATAGAATATGTTCCGTCAGTTTACATCAGCTTAAAGTCCGTGATGTAAGCATAAAATTCGTCGTATCTAGGTGCCTTTCCACTATTGAGATATTTATTACTTTCTATTTCGCGATTATTTGTCTGAATATTTGCCATTTCGGCATTCGTGCCGTGATTGAAAAGAGAAAGACTATTACAGTTTTCCGCGGTAAAAATTTAATACTCAATTCAGTATTTCGACATTCTGTCCTCTTCAGTTTCAGCGCCGTTATGGTCAGTGAGCAACTGAATATCATTTGCGTTCGCTTACTGACTTAACGGGGGCCAAAATTGCTTGGGGATTTTAGTGAGATCTACCAACAGCTGTAGCTTAATTTATTTTACTACCCCAGCTTCGGTGCCTCATTGGTATTATCTTCAGGTACTTATACAAGGAGACAGAAGTTCTCTGATCGTTTTTGCTATTATGGGGACCACTGCATCCAACTGGTTTCCATCGACTGACCGTTTGCTACGACTTGTCTAGCTACACGTCAGGGACATGAAGATGGTGCCATTGAGACGCTGAAAGTGGTAGCTAAATAAAATTATTGAATTACGGCTGTTGGTATCCATTTTCTTCAAGCCTTCGACCAACCGAAGTTCCATCCTATTTACAGAAGATGGGATTATAGAAACCCAACTTTGCTAAATTTGCGATAAGCGCTCTGGTTTCGTAGTAATTTTCTAAAATGACAGTTTCGTATCAATTGGTCTTACATTGACAAAAAGATTTTAAAGCTAAAGCGGAGACTGGGCGAGAGAATAACGTGACGGTAAGAGCTGTTAACTAGCATTCCCATTATTTTCCTAAAGTTCTTTTTGATACATATGCGTCATGAAAGTGGTGGCACTGGACACTTTCTTACAATCATTACAGATCGAAGTAGGTCAGAAGGAACATGTGAAGCACTCCACACGTACAGTACTGCTACTTTATGACTACGATTTCGAACGGCCATGTGTTTCATGAAGTGCCATAACTATATACGAGTAACAAATCATACGTACTGAACAGTGAAATTTTAGGCAGATTACTTATTCATTCCCTCTTCCAAAGATAGGCTGTATTACCTTCATGCTACATACAAAGATTTTCTCATTAGCCACGTAAGAGTGAAAGCGTGTCAGCGTGGCAGTGAGAACGTCTGACGAAACGGCAGTACTAAGCCATGAGTATTCATGACGTACAACAGGCACCGCTAAATATTTACACCAGTACTTGCCACTGCTTACGCTCACTTACCGATTAGAGACAAGAATATCGTCCAACATGCGGTCAGCACGTACCTGTAACAGAAGAAAGGCAGAAATAAACAAGACTTTCAAGGCAAGTATAATAACACTACTCTGTGCGCTCGTTTTTACAGAAAGAAAATTCTGAAGAATTAATGATTTAACGGCTATCTGGGAGGGAGGGAGGGGGAGAGAGGGAGAGGGAGAGAGAGAGAGAGAGAGAGAGAGAGAGAGAGAAGACACGCAATGATTCGTTCACACAGTCTCGACTTCATGACTAATGGGACATTGTTCATCCTTTCGATAACCAAACACTAAGAATGGACTACGGAACGTAAGAGAAGGGCGTGTTTCTCCTACCCCTCTTCAAAATTTTAGGGTTAGTAATTTTTTCTACAAGGGGAAGAGATGAGAGATGCGTAGAGGGCAGGTAGGGAAGAAGCGCGATTTATAGCAGCATCTTTCTTGTTTTCCAGCACCCTCGCGCTGAACTGAGAATAAGGGGATTCCTTCCCAGATGCGAAGGGCTCTTTTTTTATGTCTTTTCAGCCCTACCGTATTTATCACTGTGGAAGAACTGCCAAGCTACCCTTGGAGTTCAGAGAGAACTTTGGGTACTTCTCTGTTGTGCTGCAGTGACAGCATCGATTCTTCACTTGTTATCACGAATTCACGAAAAATACAAAACCAACGAACTTGTTAAATCGTGGAGAGCAATATTCACGGCAGAGCGGGCGAAGTTTAAGAGAGTTGCCTCCATACTATGAAGTATGTCCACTGGACGATCACATTTAAATGTAATATAACAATAGCAGCGTCGTTTAATGTGATGATATCAGGAAACATTGACTTAGCAATCACAGCCTAACACGTCGTTGAGACCACCACCGTATCACAGCATGAATGTTTACCACGTATTACCAATCCTGACGGCATTTTAATTGCATCTGTTCCTTTTCATATCGCAATTTCAGTATTCGTTATTTGCAAACATTGTCAAATATTTTTTGATTATTAATTAAAATGGTCGCGCATTTCAATTTCGTCACGTCATGTTTGTGGTCAGAAGTGACAAGCCAATTTATTCGTAACTAATCTGTCTCACAAACAGAAAAACTGATTACAAGTGTGTCCCATACAAAATAAAATCACATCACTACAATATTTATTATTCAAGGTAAAACACGCTGGCCGTTACTGCTTTTTCTTCAACCTCTTGCTACTGTCTTTAGCTGTGTTCGTTGTCCTTCACCCAATGTATCCTGCTGTCTAACGTTACTGGAGGTTTTGATAAATGACAGCGAGTAAAGAATTCCGCTTTAATTGTATTTCTTTCCTTTTTATCAGCATTTCACTCCTTTGTACTCAGTAACTATCAACTTCCTTTTAACAAGAATTCCATCTGCGTCATTTAATAGTTAACACAACATAAGCAGATTTCCCAAAAAAGGTCTCAGAGACCTATTTCATAAAAGAAAAATCCACCGCTACAAGGCTTGTTTGAAAAATTTGATTTCTTTTTCCTGAGCAATTGGCGACCATATGGTTATCACGTGCACGCAGAGCAGGGCTATTCAACCTATCACCCTCTGGGAAGGTAACATTGCTTGATATTTGGTAGTGTCTTAAGTTGACTTGGCATTTTCTCAGACCAGCATTCACACAAATTATAGTAGTCTCTATTTGACACTAAAATGGCGTTGAATGCCATTGCTAAAGAAACAATAGTTGTACGTGGTCTCTTGTTTGTCTCAGATTTGTCAGTTTTTGTAAGTAGCCAGTTTTTATTTTTTCTTTTGTTAATTATCTTCAAATAAATACGTAGGCTAACTACATAAGCCAAACGGGGTTTTTTAACAACCGTGACTTGTTTTCATGAATCGCACTGAACCATACCTGCGAGAATGCGAACCAATTTATCTCTTGACACAATAGAAACTCTGCTTCTGTGCCAGAAATGCCTAATTACACGCATAACAACGCCTCATGTGTGGTTACGAAGACTTCACTAAGACGATACCCAACTAAGTTAAATGAAACTGTGCCCACAATGAAGTTCCACACCAGTATCTCTAAACTAGTTCTGCATCCTCTGTTATGATACAGAACACACTAACACAAACAAGAACACTGACCGATAAATCATTGTCGTAAATCAAACTGTTTGTAATGACGATTGCAAACAGTTTGATTTACGACAATGATTTATCGGTCAGTGTTCTTGTTTGTGTTAGTGTGTTCTGCATCTTAACAGAGGATGCAGAACTAGTTTCGAGATACTGGTATGGAACTTCATTGTCTGGAGACAGGCAACCCAATGAATAAATTAGAAAAACGCGTTGCTGTCGCATCCTCCTGGACAATTCGCGTCAATCAACTGCACGCAATTTTGAGTTTGCCGCGTCACATTGTCTTTCACTGCGAAAAGAAAGAAAAAATGGTACGGTTGTCAACACTCAAAATGTCTATGTAATAAATTCTAACCATTTTATATAACTACCCTCTCCATTATTTCAATTCCTACGACTGACTACCAGCAGCGATGTTAACAGCTGCGACAATGTCTGTACGACAGTGGTGTTCAACAGCGGCGGGAGGCGCCGGTCAGCTTTAAGACGTGCAGCAGGCGGCCGCTGCTGCAGTGGGCGGCGGGCGGCCGATCAATGCGTCCTTGTCGCCATGGCAACCAAGGAGTGCCCCGAGCCGATCCGCTGCTCCGCTGGCCCGCTTCCAGAGCCAAACTCGGTCGCTCTGGCCCCGCCCTTCGGGGGCAGCGCTCAGCGGCTACTAGTCGCCTGCCGATCCCTAAACGATAGTAGCACGAGACCACACGGGGGGCACATTGCACACAATCACCCCTGCCACCAACGGTGGAGGTGGAGTAAATTTTTGTTATAAAATCCACTTTCTCTCAAGAAACGTACAACTTTGGTAGCGGCAACCACATCTTCCGTAAATATCTAACGTGATGGTTGTTGTGGTCTTCAGTCCTGAGACTGGTTTGATGCAGCTCTCCATGCTATTATATTCTGTGCAAGCTGCTTCATCTCCCAGTACCTACTGCAGCCTACATCTTTCTGAATCTAATTAGTGTATTCATCTCTGTCTCCCTCTGCGATTGTTACCCTCCACGCTGCTCTCCAATACTAAATTGGTGATCCTCGATGTCACAGATTATGTCCTACCACCCGATCCCTTCTTCTAGTCAAGTTGTGCCACAAACTCTTCTCCCCAATTCTACTCAATACCTCATTAGTTAAGTGATCTACCCATCTAATCTTCAGCATTCTTCTGTAGCACCAGATTTCGAAGCTTCTATTCTCTTCTTGTCCAAACTATTTATCGTCCATGTTTCACTTCCATACATGGCTACACTCCATACAAATACTTTCAGAAACGACTTCCTGACAAATCTATACTCGATGTTAACAAATTTTTTCTTCAGAAACGTTTTCCTTGCCATTGCCAGTCTACATTTTATATCTTCTCTACTTCGACCGTCATCAGTTTTTTGCTCCCCAAATAGCAAAACTCCTTTACTACTTTAAGTCATTACCTAATCTAATTCCCTCAGCATCACTCCACTTAATTCGACTACATCCCATTATTCTCGTTTTGCCTTTGTTGATGTTCATCTTCTATCCTCCTTTCGAGACACTGTCTATTCCGTTCAACTGCTCTTCCAAGGCCTTTGCTGTCTCTGACAGAATTACAATGTCATCGGCGAACCTCAAAGTTTTTATTTCTTCTCCATGGATTTTAATACCTACTCCGAATTTTTCTTTTGTTTCCTTTACTGCTCAATATACAGATTGAATAACATCGGGGAAAGACTACAACCCTGTCTCACTCCCTTCCCAACCACTGCTTCCCTTTCATACCCCTCGACTCAGAACTACACAGGTTGATTGGTCGCCTCAGATCAGCCATCGGCGCTTACACTGCGAGAATATCGACGATCGTTAGGTGACATCACAGCTGCATTGAAGAGAGTCGTCCTGACGTAAATGGAACTCGTGGGTAAGTCCGATAAGAAAACGATTTTCGCGAAGTTTGTGTCACGGCTGCTCCAATACTGCAGGAAACACTAAGAGCTACATCACGGCTAAGACGCTTTCGAAGGTTTGCATTTGTAACTTAAGTAGGGTTTCTGGCTGCAGTTCTCCACCCGTGACATTCAGTAGTGTTAGCTCCATGTGACTTCCTCTTCCCGAAGATGAGTTACGCTGAAAGGGTGCGAAGGTGTGTTATATTGGAGGTAATTCAAGAGCAGTTGCAGATGGAACTAACGATGTAAGACTTCATAATTTAAGTCGCAGAAACACTGGGATCCATTTACGCGCTCCCTAGAAGACTTGTGAAGGTCGTGGGGCGGATCAAGATCTAAGTGATGATGGTGATGAGGTCCCATACTCCGAGGAGCGTAGGGGACGATGCGGGAGACCCACACCGCTGACTAGCCAAGGTCCTAGAGAAGGTGATTTGACATCGCTTCCGCCGACCTTAATGGGGATGAATAATAATAATGACGACGACGACGAAATAACAGCCAGTCATCTCGAGGCAGGGAAAATCTCTGACCCCGCCGGGAATCGAGCCCGGGACCCCGTGAGCGGGAAGCGAGAACGCTACCGCAAGACCACGAGCTGCGGACAGATCTAAGTAAGAATCAATCATTTTAATTCATATATTTAGGGTACGTTTGGACTCCTGCTTGTATCTATCTCCAAATCGTGAAATCCGTTTCTTTCAGAACAGATAATGCGCTGCTCGACCTGGCGTCAAAGCGAAAGCGACGCTGTAGAGGGAAAGCTGCTCTTCTGGATGGCCGCTGAGGCTCCGAGTACACAAAACCCCCCATAAATATGTAAGTACGGGAGGGACGAGGGGGAATGTAGTAAGGTGTCACTGGCGGAGTCTGCTCGAGGCCGCTTTGTCTCCAGACAAAGAAGGGACGCGGGGCGTATTACGTTCTTCGGGCTCTCTCCTGCCCACACACGTCTTCCATGGACCACACTCTGCACCTGACCCACTCCGAGCAGAGTAAGGGGATGAGGCGACGGCGGTCTTCTCGCCCAAAGCCGCTACTACTCAGCTTTGAGCCTATAGGCTGTTTTCTGTATCTTGCTGTGGCTTACTCATAGCATACAGCCCATGTGATGTACCGTATTACAGTGAAAGGCAAGGGACTAATTAGCAACAGCTGCTCGCACAGACAGCTAACACTACTTATGAAGCACAAATCTACATAAATATGAGAAGCTAATCGAAGGTACTACTTTCTATAAACTGGCACTGTCTAAAAATCGTGGAAACTAGAACTAATTTTTGTCTACCATCTGTATGTCAGTAGTATTCAGCTGATGAGTTTGCATGAACTGCATTGGCTGCAGCTGTCACTGTTTCCAACTCGGGAATGAGTCTAAATACGAGTATCATAAAACTGGATGACTAAAAAGATTGCGACCTAGAAAAGAAACAAACATGCAAAAATTGGATTTCTGTGTATGGACTGGCTTAATGGGAAAGTGGGTACGCTAGTAACGCTTCCGTCATTACAAGACATTGTGCTCATCGATGTTGCACTGTGCATGGCACGAAGTAGAACGTGGATTGTGCTGGTCGTTGCCGAACTGTGCTCACCCTGCTACGTTTTAATATTACCCATTTTCTGTAATTTTTCATCTTCTTGGTAAAGGTGCACCCATGTAGGCCTATCACGCCACATAAATTGTTACAATATGTTATGCTCTGACTTGACCAAAAATATGAAAGAATTTCTTAGCACACAGTGTTGCCATATTTATCAGAACTGAACATCGTCACAATTACGAGTAACGCCGGAGTCTATGCGTATTTTCCCGGGAGTAGTCAGCACACACTTCCTCCAACTTGTAGGTGAGAGAAACCGCAAAGCACGAAACGACGTGCGGGCCTGACATGTGACAAGGGTTTCAGAGTCGATTTCCGCCCTGCGTTTTCTGCTGTTAGATTTGCAAAATTTTAATAGGCGTGGGTCGAAGTTCATTTGCGTCTGCCAGTCTTTTCAAAAAGCACACTGGACGTTCGTTCAGCTGCTGTGGGTTCGTGTCAGTCCTAAGAAGACATATGTCAAGGATGAGATAACATTAACTGCGTTTGTAATGCACGCTCGTATCGTCTCGCCTCACATCACATCACTGGAGGTCCGCAACACAAATTCAATATCTGGACCTTGAGCAAGCCTGACGCAGCCTTTAAGGCAGAGCTGTATTTAAATGCAATAGCTTATCGCGGTTTCTTGTTTGTAATAATTTGTTTCCACCTAAGTCTTTCGTAACTCCAGGAATTTCCTAAGTTTGTCTTGTAGCACTTATGATTTAAAATTGGAGAAAAATTGCAATTAGTGTTGCTTCGACTGCAGCTAAGAATGTAGGCTTAGAGCAAGTGTGAAAAATAAATGAGCAGTGCATGCTTTAGGAATTTTAAGGCGTATCATGGGCTGCACTGCTCTGTTCCGAGCTTAAACAGTATACAGACATGCCGTGTCTGGAAAGCAAACATCAGTAATGAGGAAAAAATTTTTTTTAAATTGACAAAATTCTCTATTTGAAGCCTAATTGTAGCATCCGAGAAGTAAAAATTTACGACTTTAACCTCTATTAAAAAGGGTGCTGCCAATTTAAAAATTAGCTTTCAAAGTCACGGTTTTCAATATATAAAATGCAGATGTAATTTAATGCAAAGTATTAGTGGAATGTGAAATAAGATGCGCTGAACAGATCAATGAGTTTTGTGATGTTTCTGAAACAATACCGATTCACAACATGAGGAAACGAAAGACCTTGCATTGTCTAACTTATACCAAATTCCGCAATTTTAGCAGGGGCTCCCGTAAGATCGTAATTTTAGTCTAGAATTCGAGATAGTTACGAGCAAATCTTAATACCTGGCGTGCCTGTATAATGCGTGGACAAAGACCCGGAGACCCGAGGAGGGTAGCGAGAACGAACGGTATGAAACAAGCAGGTAGGCAAGAGAAACTATTCCCAGAAGCCAGCAAGACAGCGTCCAGGCCAGTATTACTCCACCTGACAAAATTCCGAGCTCCAAGCAACAAGGAAACTGTGGGATCCTCACGCTAACACGTCGTAGTTACTCAGGCTTAGCAACTTAGCACATGCAACAGAGCGCAGGTAACACGTAATGGCAACAGTGTCAGCGTTATGGCGGCTTGCTAAACCAACTCTGGCTTAATGTTACTACACAGATATAAGCACACTTCCAGCAGCCTTTAACGCCACATACCAGCTAGCACCACAGGCAAATCCACTTAATTCGGTCGCCCCTTCGTCCAGTTCCCAAAGCAATCAACCATAAAAGAATAAAATGAAATATATTCTCAGTATTACTTCCCTACAGGCCTGGAATAGTTCCTCCAGTAGGAATAACGAAGAACTACAACATTTTTATCGATCTATCACTGCTTCCTCTTCGCTCTACCTGACAGCTGAGCTTAGATACATTGTCACCGTCTGCCTTCGAGTATAAGCTCCAAGCAATCCACAGGTTCGTGATTACACGGTCATCAAGATAGCGCTGATTATACGTTTCCCCGCTGCCCCCTCAATACTCTGAAGGCCGTTGCTGTCTGGAAGAACAGTTTCTTCATAATGTCTCCCTATGTGCAAACCACGACGAAGGCGCCACTTGCTCCTTATCACACCATTTTTTAGTCTTACTGACATTCCAGGTAACGTTAGACTATCAGTAATCTATGGAGTCCCTCTTCACTAATTAATAACTATTGACTACAGACAAGGATATTTGGGATTGTTATGAAGTTAACGGTGCTGAGGACAGATAAAAAGCTATCAGTTCCTAAAGAACGTCTGTGCCAGATTCGTTTGAGTAGTATTTTGCACCAAACGTGGTTCCAGGAGGAGCTGGCGAAGATTTCCCGTTCGCCTCGTCATGAAATGTGAATGATTAAGGAAGCTATTTTAAGCTTATCTCGGCATCCGGCTACATACCTACAGCAATCACATCAGTATTCTCGGGATTACTGCCACGTAGTGCTGCATGTAGTTCGGGCTATTCTCTGTCGCAGTGCAGGGAAGAGGAAAAAAGAAGGGTTTAAAGTCCGTCCAAGACCAATGCATGGGTCTGAGGTCCGATTGGGAGAAGATAGAGAGGAAAGCCGGCCGTGTCTTCTCCAATGGAACCATTCCGGCATTTGCAGTTTGTTTTGTAATTTGTTTTGCTCAAAAACAACTGGGGTCATACGCGCACACGTCAAAACTTTAGAACACGAAGACAGAGGAGTTAAGAAAACACTATACGTCAGTCCCAATTGACATAATAGAAGATCGCTAAAAACAGGCACGTATACAGAGGGGCGCACATAAAACAGGCCCGAACCCGACTACGAACGCGCGTGAGTAGCATTACTAGCTTGTCAGTTTCTTTGCGGGTGAGTAGCGGGTGAGTAGTTCATACGGAAAGTAGTCGTTATAAACCGTGTACTTCATTGTCATGTCTTACTCCATTGAAGAACGTGTGTTCATTGTTGAATATGGGCGGTTTCAATCCATTAGAGTTGTTCGTGACTTTATGAAAAGTTCCCTGAAAGTAATACTCCTACAAAATTCAGGATCTAGTGAGAAAGTGGCGTTCGACAGGCAGTATTGTTAATTCAAAGACAAATAAGGCACATACTGTATGTACACCTGACGTTGTGGCAAACGTGACTGCATACATTGAAAGAAGACCCTTCAAGTCAATACGATCATCACATCAATGTGGAATATCTCGCAGATCATGACAACGCATCCTTCATGGCGTAAGAAAGAAACCTTACCGTGTGAGTGATGCTGAGCAAATAAAAGCGGACAAGGGAAAACTTACACAATACTGTAATTGATTGCTGGAAAATGTCGCTGGCGGACAGCTTGATCCGTTCCTCCTTTTTTCGACGGATGAAGCTTTGTTTCATCTGTCGGTTTACGTTAATTCACAAGACACTGCTCTACAGAGAATCTCCATGCCATATTGCAAAAGCCGTTACACGATTTAAAAATTGGTGTATGGTGTGCTGTATCTGGTAACCATTATCGGGCCATTGTTATTCAACGACTGTCAACACACGTTGACTTGCAACTCTACAATGAATTTTCGGCTCTCTTAACTCGAAACGAAAAATGTGCATATTTCCAGCAATATGGGACAACTTCTCATACGTCGGATTTGTCCTTAGATCTTATACATACTGATTTTACAGAGGAGAGGCCCATTAGTAAGGGTTTGTGGCCAGCCCGCTCTCCAGACTTGTCACCATGTGACTTTTACCTCTGGGTATTTCTGAAGGCTAGAGTATACCGCTACACTCCCAGAACACTTGACACATTAAAAGACAAAATATGTGAAGAAATTTCGAACATTCCTCAAAGAGTAATGAAGAGTTTTCCTTAACATACTTCGACGTGCACAACTTTTCTTGGATGTTGGCGGAGAACATTTGAACACAGACGTTAAATTCCTTTCTAAAACATGCTTATTGAACTAATGAAAGAAAATTGTTACTTGAACTGTTAATTACATAGTTAATAATGAAACTGTACAATAAAAATGTAAGAAAGCGATGATGTACGTTGATTTCCTTCAGATTGCTTTCAGCGCAGGGGCCGGTTTTATCTGCGTCACCCTGTATAAGGCCGGCTGGACGAGGATTTAACAGTCTCCTCGAATGGAGACTGAGTGAGCTGCCACTGCGACACCTCTGAACGAGGCACGGGAAGGGCCTCCTAAATCTGCATTCGATGTTCGATAGTAAAACATGGTGGGAAGTAAGGGCATTTTGAACTGCCTGTTGATGGTAAAAAAAATTAACTGGCGAAATACAACACGAAAGTACTTCAAGGAAGCAGAAGCTACAGTGAAAAATTCTCCCTATACAAAGGGAGTACCCTGTCGACGTTTTTTAACTTTTCCGGGACTATTTTAATTACCGAGTCACTGAAGGTGGGAGTGAAGTGGGAAAAATGTTGGCCAACGAGTACTAGAATGTGTAGTTACAGACATTGTAACGACAGATAGATCCGAGTGCAGCTGAGAAAAAGGCGTGACTTACAGGTTCAGCATGTACAAAACGGAAACTTAATCGCCACGAAGTACATGTAGGAAGGCGGATAACGGGGAATGCGCAGTCGCCCAACGCAGTGCGTCACATGACGCTCCATCGAAGGGCCTCATTCCGCTACGTCTGTCTCTGGCTTTTTCTTTTATTTTCACTAGCAAACACTGTTCAATATGGAAATAATCAGTATTGCGTTAAAAGCGACAGCGAACGTTCTAACAGCTTATAAATTATCATAGGAGCAAGGAGCAGAAATTGGCTCGATGTGGCGCGTACCCAAGGGGTTACCTGTTACCAGTGCTGTTTTTCTAGGGGAACGCTGGGGGATGCGTACCCCTAAACTTTTTCGTCGACAAATAATTTTTTTACGATGCTGCGAACTTTAGAGTGCCAAAGATTTCACGCACGTAAATTTAATTTTTTCGAGCTTCATTTCATCTTTCCAGTCAGCAATCTGATGTTCATAAAGTTGGTTGGTCCTCCACTGGTATTTTTCCAGCCCATGGACTATGTACGCTCTTGGTTCATGAAAGAGAGACATCTTGCTACTGATAAGAGCAAAGTAAGAAGGCGTGAAGACTACAGCACCCATGAACAGAAGTCAGTTTGGAAACTGCTGTAATGTTATTAATGTAAGTTACACTGTAGTTTTATAGTTAAGTGAATTTGCAGCTGTATTAAAAATTGGGTCAATTTAAGCACGGGATACCACCCATGATCTACGCCATTTCGGGAGCCAAACAGGGTTACTATAGATTTTTGTAGTGTAGTTTCTATTGCTGTTGATAGGTGTGGATGGTTGTTTTATTGTGTCTTTTAGTGGTGTTTTATAGGTTAAAATACGTGTTCGGTAATATTTCTTTGTATTGTTTTGTATGTCGGAGGGTCGATTGGACTTACCTGTTTTATTTGAGGTGTATTCTAGGTCAATTTAAGTGTACGTTACCATTTTCTTTTATTGTTCAGGAGATGATGGGAATTGCATGCTTCATTTGAGGTGGTGTAAACTGTAGTGTTTGATACCACATTCTCTTGTATGTTTGGGTGTTTCTCGGTATCGTCTGCTTCATTTGAAGACTTCGATACCTTTTTTGTAGTTCGACATCATGACGACGTAATGGCTAAAAGCAGACGCGCGGTATCCCAAGCTTCAGTTATAAGTAATTTTCGCTGCATTATATCCGATGTCGGAGTACCCTTCATTTTTTTTAAGGACTGCCTGTTACTAAGGAAAGAAATGGAGTGGAACAGAAACAGAACACACACTCGACGCTACGAAGTACCACGAACGCATCACACATCCACCTTCTGACTTGCACACCGCTATAATAATAGGAAGGGCACTAACTTGCCCTTACGAAATAAGCTCTACTGGCAATGAGGGAGAAACGCGCAAGACTATTCCACTTAAGTTACGAACCAGAACAGCACAGGATGGGACGACCATTCGCCGTGTTTGCATGCCCCACTGTTTCTTTAGAAGGAAGATCAGATATAGCGCCTCGTGTTCTGTACTTGAGTCGTCTGCCGGCGCACATCTCGCCCCTACACCCTAAACGTAGGTGTGTGTGTGTGTGTGTGTGTGTGTGTGTGTGTGTGTGTGTGTGGAGGGCAAGGAGGACAGATAAGGGCCGACGGACGAGGCAGGGGGATATGGAGGAAGCCGCGGAAGAGTGGTGGTCGGCAAGAGAAGAAAGAGCGGAGAAGCGCGGGCCTTGGGGTAGAAATCAATACTGTGGCGCCACAGGGCGCCAGAAAAATACATCTTCAAGGGCGGCCCTGGGTTTATAACCAGCGCGGGATACAGCTCCTCAAGGGCACCCGAAGCTTATCGAGCTGAGTAATGAGCGTCTGGGTCCGGGCTCCAGACCACAGTTAATATAACCAACCCCTCGTTTCAAATGGAAGTAGCTATTTAATGTAAAATTTTGTTCTGTGATGGTTTTAGGAGAACACACACATGTCAATATAGTTTTGTTCCTCCAGCATTTCGCTAGGCCAAGGATGAAACATGTCAATGAAAGGCTTAAGAGAGGTGTGGCAGCCAGTCCGGCCACACGAGCAAGTGGCGGATACAATGTCACTAAGCTATCACGATACAGCGAGGAAACATTTTACTACGGAGATCAATAGCATGTGATCTAAGTAAGGCAACATACACCCAATCCAATAAATTTTAACATTCACTACACCTTTTTTGTGAGACAAAAATGAAGACTGACAATCCTCACATTCAAGAGGAAACAATTCCTCAAACCATTCTGCATATAGTGAGTTTCTGCGGCTCTTGTTCTTCCTCCGCGTAATATGGTACTATTTGACTTTTCCTACATTACAGTACAAACGTTGCGTAAAATGTAATTAAACATTAATAATTAAATCAGCAAAATAACCTTAACTTTCTATTATTCAGCCGAATAAAGATGGTGTATACAACGGACAACGTAAAAATAGTTTGTGTAAATATACACCTGTCTGAAGCGAACAGACATTTACTGCTACTCCAACATTAGAATGTTTGGCAGTTATCTAATTGTTTAGGAGTTATCACGAAGCAAAAAGCTTCCACAAAATTACAACAGCGAGTATGTCTAAGACTCACTTATTCCTAATTCGTCCCATAGTGCAGCCTCATCAGCCTCGAAAGAGACGTTGCAATACATGCAAAGCGTGCCACACTGCAATAATAATTGCATCCATGTGACATTACATGGTTGCAACGAGTGAAGATCTGCATGTACTCCACAGAGCATGTCACCACCATACAACTTTATCAGGACCATCTATGCTTCCGCAGCATATCTTTCAATTCCAGACAAAATAAAATGAAAAACGTTCCCGTTCTAGCTTCAAGTTTTTGAAAAATGTGAATTACAGCATTTATACACGAATATCATCGATAATACATGATTAATTTTTTATAAGCTAGACGAACGCGCCGTCTTTTAATGTGATAATGATGCGAGAGGAAAGCAAATTTATCGCAGTTATTATAGTTCACTGACATTACTTAAATGCTAAAATATTACTTTCTGATATAATAAAGTATGATAAGTTCAACAACATCGTTGGCAAAGATGAAGTAATTTCCAATAAACATTTGCAAGATAAATAAAAATTATCAAATTATCAGTGCCGTTAAAGAGATGAGGCAGGTCAGAATTCAAACTACCCTCTTTTAGCCACTGTAACTTTAACTCTTCTGTTGGCCCATGTCTGCATAAGACAATATGGTACTGTGGTTCTGCCTTTATGCGGAACACTTGTTTGCTTCTCCAAACTAGCATCACAGAATTATCAACTCATCACTAGTTTTCTTTATGGTAAAAAATGTAAAAATTTTTATCTTTAGAAAAGATTACAAAAAAACGTAAACTATGTACTGTTTGGCTATAGACATTGTGTGAATACTTTTACAGCGCCGTTTTACTCTACAGTCATTGCGTAATTTCCACGTTTGTTGCCTTTTTTTAAGCATACAGCATGTCATCTGCAAAATTATGAGCGCGTCTTATAAACAAATATGAAAATGTGCTCTTACAAATGTTACTGTTAATACTCTTGAAAATCTGCGGTAGTGTGACAAAGTTTTTGGACATTAAGTTGTAATCTGTTATCAAACCTGTGTTGACTGTGATGCGTTAGTTTTTTTTTTTATCTTGCCCTATGATGTACTCACTTTCAGTAATAAGAATGTCTGTAGTTTTATGCGTTATATGGGAGTTCCGGTTGTAATTTGGGCTGTTCAAGTACCTGCTTTTTTTTTAACGTGTATCAGTGAAATTAATCAGGTGTTTCATGGAATTTGTATGCGCTGGATTCTGTTTAGTTTCTGTTCCTGCCATACACAAACAGAACCGGTAAAGAGAAAGAAATACCTTAAAACAGTAAAAAAATATTGGCTACAGACTTTGATAATGTTGTAGTAGTAGGAAATGCAAAGTATTTGAATCGTCCTATCTGTGTGAGCGAGATCATAGGCAATCTAGACTGCCTAACATCAGAAGAATTTTAACCGTGAAGCTGGCTTGAGGCTTAGATAAATTTTCAGTTTCCCACCCTTCCATAACAATCACAAAATATATTAGTTGGTTTTGTTAAATCCGAAAATAAATGATAACTGAGCACAATAATAACGGCAACAAAGCTTTTTATCTATGAAGATTTCACGTAAATCACAGATAAAGTATTAAAATTTAAATTGCACTCGACAGGCTTCCTTCAGGAATCCTGCCTGTCAGGTAGGGCTTCCCATCCTTCACTGTTACGAGGCGGCAACAAATTCGCCTTGTATTGGCAATCAGTATTACAACTGGCGAACATCACACACACACACACACACACACACACACACACACACACACACACACACACACGCATGCTATTGCCTGTGGCCCCACTCAACGTCGAGCTGCGGGCGCATAACAATGTTTTCATTAACACTAAGAATATGAGAGCCACGGTTCTGCTAGCGTTCAAGTACGGACGCACGCAGTCTTGCTGTTAAAACTGTTCATGTGAGGTTCTCTCTTCTCTGCAACATAGGTTTCCAGTAAGTGGCGTTGCGTAGAAATTACACGGTATCTGAATTCGGAAAGAAAATGCAACACTCTCAAGGACTGTTTACAGTGGCACCAGGGTATAATATGTGCCTACTGAGGAGTTTTAGTGTTATTGATTCGTCTGTAACGGTCATCTGCGATCAGATGGTCAGGAGAGCTGTCTATGCACCCTCTGTTTAGACTCTGCAGGCAGTAACTGTGGTGAGTTTAGAAGTGTTTGCGACGTTCATTCCAGATTATAACCACGGCCCATCGAAGACGCACTTCATTTGAACTTCAGTCATCCAAATGGAGCAGCATTGTTGGCCTGCGGCAGGTTTGACGGATGTCTCGACGGATTGCTGCAGATGTTGGGCTCAACGCATCCGTGGCATTTTGTTGCTTTGAGAGTAGTCTGCGGAACAGCCCACTGCCATAGACCAGGTTCCGGACGTCCCTGCAGTGCAGACGCAAAAGATCGACGCATTGTGCGAGCAGTAGTGGCCGACCGAACTTCGTCCAGGGAAGAAATCCGCGCACATGTTGGCCCTGCTGAGACACCGAGCACCATTGGTAAATGTATGCTTGCAGCAGGACTAAGATCACATGTGCGTCTGGTCAGAATACCAGACACCACGACACCACCATGCGCGACTACTATCTTATCTTGAAATTGTCGACTGGAGAGTGGAATGGTGATGTCTTCAATGGTTGGAGTAGGTTCTGTATACACGCGAGTTACGGACGTACACATGTTTGTCGTAGCTCTGGTGAGCAGCCTATTCCGTAGTGCACTGGGTCGGAAGGGCCATTACAACTCGCGGTCACATTTGGTATTCCTGTATGGTAAAGTAACCAGTGCCCGCTACATTGCACAGATTCGTATCCCCGTGCTACCACCATTTCGACAGGAACATCATGTGCTCTTTGGAAAGCCGTTCACAAACTGCTGCTGCGACGCCAACGTGCTCTTCGTGTTCTAACAATACCACCACTTGCAAAGTAGGTTAGAAATCAAATTAATAATGTTGCTCAGGCAGCATATGTTCGCTTTATCGTGCAACAACAAAGTTATTGACTGTGGATGGTAATTCTAGCACTTATCTTGAATGGATTTCCACGTAGATTTCGTCGAAGTTGTTATGGCTCATGTTGTTGATTCTAGGGTGATTCCACTTTGACTGCTATAAGGTCCAGATCTGTATTTTAGCAATATTTGAGGACCTAACAAATGCGTTTTTCAGGAAGTTCTTATGGCCAAACAATTCCAGATCAGAACAATGATATGGTAGAAATAATTTGACTTGGTGTTCACGACCCACATTTTTATTAAACTTCTTGTAAATTCACATATACTTCTACTTAATTGTCGCATCATCAAGGAAACAGTTTTGTATCCATCTTGGTTCAAATGGCTCTGAGCACTATGGGACTTAACTGCTGCGGTCATCAGTCCCCTAGAACTTAGAACTACTTAAACCTAACGAACCTAAGGACCACGAACATCCATGCCCGAGGCTGGATTCGAACCTGCGACGTTAGCGGTCGCGCGATTCCAGACTAGCGCCTAGAACAGCTCGGCCACTCCGGCCGGCTTGTATCAATCTTCTTATATTTAATTTCCACTTTAACCAAACACAAGACATGACTGTTCTTTTACAAAGCGAAATAACTTCTGCAAAGTTAAACAAAGACTGCTCTGTGCGCTTTCGCGCCAAAACGGTTACAAGTAAGTCGAAGATTATGAGTCTCACAGAAATGAATACACGCAAGAACCATATCACTGTAATATATCGATACATCGGAGTACCTATACATTAATAAAACCAAATGTGAATATTGTCACAAAAATGTCTTACTTCGCAGAAAAGTAGCACGATATTACTGGTATCGAGAACTGGGGTTGGAGTGCCGTAATGTTCACTTAAATAAAGAACCATTACAGTGTGTACAAACCGACCTGATCAGCAAGATCCCTAAATTTACCCAGCTGAAGAGACACGGTGAAGCGGGAACTTACTTTTCCTGAGCCGGCAAGAATCACTGCCAAATTCAGACAGAAGGCGCAAAATGCTCGAGACAATCTCTTACAGGCTAGCATTCGACACATTTATGACCGCTTGCATACGAAAATACACGCCTGCGTTACTGCCAAAGTGGAGGCACCCTTCACTGTGAAGTGTCATTTTGTCTGAAATTGTTATATACTCCCAATGAACTACCTGTCATTTACCAATGAAATGACCTTGTCCTTGAGACTGTTACATTTTCCCAGCAACGTGCTTCGTATTTTCACGGACGACCCTTCCTCCAGGAATAGCGCACAGTGGCGAAGGACGCTGACGAAGAGCGACAAGGAGCAGCGTGCGATACGGAGGGCGGGCGCCTGGCATTCCGCACATCTGGCAGCGTACAGCGGCAGCCCATCAGCGCGGCACGCGATCGCCCGCCACTTTGGGAAACTTCCTGCCCCTGCCGACAATCGCAAGGCCGGCGGCGGCGCTGATATAAATCTGCGGGCCCGTTATTACCGAGAGTTGGCTTCGGGGGCGGAGGCGGCCCCACCCCGAGCTGGATCACGCGAACTCGCGCGCTTCCTGTCGTGGCCAGGCGGCCAGCACGCAAATGCCCCGGGAGCAGCTTCCGCGTGCGGCGCTGCAGGAAGACAAGCGGCGACTGCACGGAGGTGCCGCCAGAACGCCAACAGCTCGCCCAACGTTTATGCAAAATTCTCTTTTGCAAATGTGTCCCCGATTTTTAATGAAGCTTTATCATCGAAAAGGCAACTTTCGTAACGTTAAAATGCTAGTTTCTGCAGTACTTTGCATGGCATTACCATTCTGCGTGAGTCTCACCGCTTCAACAAGTGTCCTTCACCGTGCCTTCTCCAGTGCGGTTCTCCGCCATCATCCAACTGATTTTCTCTGTTCCACATCGTCTTCTGTCCACTTTTTTCAGCCGCTTCCAGCGTCCATACTAAGGACATATCCGAGCCATGCTAAACTAATTTCTTATTAATCTTACAGTGTTGGCACCTCGTATGGGGTAGTAGACGTCAGCATCCGTTCTACATACATAAATTTTTGCATCACCTCGGTTCCCAGAACTCTGAAAGATAGAAGTTGACAGCCCCTTTGACTTCAGTGATGGCACTAAACCCGACTAAGTATGTAAACAACAATGCATCAGTAGCGCCCATTACACGTAGAGGGTCCAACAGCCAATCAGTTCCAGTCATTTTACCAGGAAGGAAGTACACGGCTCGTGTTGTCTGTAATTCAACCATGCCTAGACGGTCAGTACCGCGGATCGATCACGTCCGCTTTGTTACTTTGTGCCAGGAAGGGCTCTCAACACGGACATGGAGGAGATACAGACAGGAACTGTCGATGACATACCTTGCTCAGGCCGCCCAAGGGCTACTACTGCAGTGGATGACCGCTACCTACGGATTATGGCTCGGAAGAACCCTGACAGCAACGCCATCATGTTGAATAATGCTTTTCGTGAAGCCACAGGACATCTTGTTACGACTAACTGTGTGCAGTAGGCTGCATGATGCCCAACTTCAGTCCCGACGTCCAACGCAAGGTCCCTTTTGCAACCACAACACCATGCAGCGCGGTACAGATGGGCTCAACATGCCGAAAATTTGGGAATTTGTGGTAAGGCCTTAAGGCACCAAACTGCTGCGGTCATCAGTCCCTAAGAACAACATGCCGAATGGAGCGCACAGGATTGGCATCAACTTCTCTTCACCTATGAGTGTCGCAAATGCCTTCGAGACAATCGTCGGAAACGTCTTTGGAAGCAACCCACCCAGGCCGAACGCCTTAGACACACTGTCCAGCGAGTGCAGCAAGGTGGAGGTTCCCTGCCGTTTTGGGGTGGCACTATGTAGGGCCGACGTACGCCGCAGGTGGTCATGGAAGGCGCCGTAAAGACATTACGATACGTGAATGCCATTCTGCGACCGATAGTGCAACCATATCGGCAGCATACTGGCGAGAATTTCGTGTTCATGGGAGACAATTCGCGCCCCCATCGTGCACATCTTGTGAATGACTTCCTATAGGCTAACGACATCGCTCGACTAGAGTGGCCACCATGTACTCCAGACATGAACCCTAACGAACATGCCTGGTATAGATTGAAATGGACTGTTTACGGGCGACGTGACCCACCAACCGCTCTGAACGATCTACGCCGAATCGCAGTTAAGGAGTGGGACAATCTGGACTAACAGTGCCATGATGAACGTGTGGCTAGTATGACACGATGAATACAGGCATCCATCAGTGCAAGAAGACGTGCAACTGGGTATTAGAAGTACCGGTGTGTACAGAAATCTGGACCACCTCTGACGGTCTCTGTTGTGGTACAACATGTGATGTGAGGTTTTCATGAGCAATAAAAAGCGTGTATGTTGATCTCTATTCCGATTTTCTGTACAGGTTTCGGTACTCTGAACTGAGGTGACGCTAATCTTTTTTTAATGTGTGTAGATCAGAAAACGTTGCTGTCGAACTGCCCCATAGATCCTGCGCAAAACTCTCCGTTGAAATATCCTCGGCTCTGCTCATCAGTACAACCAACAAATGGGAAACCTGGACATTAACATCTGGCCTTATCTTTCCAATTTCAGCTGTCTAGTAAATCGCCTTGAGACCAGTAATTTCTTAAACGTTTAGAACCATCTGTTACCACCTAGAATGGACAGTTTTATTTTAGTTGATATGTAATTCGTCCACTTAACATTAGATTTCCGATATTCGACGTTCTGCAAGAGTTCAAAACTAAGGCCTGCTGCTGATAGTTCGTTGAAGTTATCTCCCTTCTTCCTAAGATTCACGTACTTACCGTTTTAATTTCATTGATAGCAAAGCTTCTAGGTTGTGTGGATTCTTTTACCTGCCGTACTGTTCTCTAAAGTGGTTCTTCGAATATTTTCTCCATCAGCAGTATAGATTGCGCACGTCATGAAACTCAGATGAGCCACAACTAGAATCAGTCATATTATACAAATATTTAACAACTGTATGAACGAGGGGCAATCGCAGGGTTTAACTTGCCGTCACCCCTACTTTTAACGATCAACAGATGTCAAGAATTAAGTAATATATATCAAATGCTTTAATATTATAATGATAATGCATTTACGTAACTTCCATGAGATTTTAAGTCAGAAATACATCGTTTGAAAACATTTGTCCGGGACGGAGAGGAACGCCAACCACCGATCGCATCTCCTCGGATTAACGACAAGGGATGGTGAGCTGGCTAGCCTGGATGCTGTTTTAGGCGGTTTACCACACCCAGCTAGATGAATACTGGGATGGTACCCACTTGCTGGCTCCGTTACCCGCTACGTAAAAATTTAAAAAACATTTACTCTACAAGCAGACAGATGGCATACACAAATTCAATCCCGTAGGAATAGTGGCGACAGGAAGGGACTCTGATCGCTAAATGTCATCTAGATTTTCCAAAACCCATACAACAATGCCGACCTCGTCAAGTGGAAAAAGGTTAGGAAGAACAGGAGTGTGCACTCTATGAGAAAGCATTAAAACTGAACACCTGTCTGCAGAGTAAACCTAAGCAACCATGTAACTGATGAGAATGCTGTGTTTCGAAATGAAGTTTTATAAGCTAAACTTAATGCTATATCCTCTACTCGTTTCCACTTACGTTCGGGAAGACTGGTATTTTATCCTTGGTGGAGCGCCGTCTCTCCCCTTGTCTTGCCTTAATTTCCCGCCGTGTACTGGTTGGTTGGCAGCAGTTGTAACATAGCCGTGGATGGGCCTTTTCGAGGCTGGAATCTTTTCTGAAAGCCAGTGAGGCTACAAATCAATCCACGTGGGACAACCCTCAGGAAGGCACCGTAATCTGTGTTAAAGCTAGTGATTTCTTGCTGTTTTCGAGTCTCTTCCTGTTACTTTATCCTCCGCATGTTAGCTCAAAAATGTGATATTACACATGTTTGGAACTGTTCACTGCTGCATGAAGGCTACAGTGCATTAGCTAAAAATAACTTAGGAAATCAGCCCTCCAGTTCATCTTATATTCAATTCGCCTTAAATTCAGGTATTGCTATTGCTTTGCTGTCTCTTTGGTACTTAGGGCTTCGTACTTCCCCGAAATTCGAACTATGTCCCAGTGATAAAAAGTAAGATGCGGGGGCTTTGAAACTCAAAGTGCTCTGGGTTCTTCAAATTCTGGAGTACCACTGCTGATCACAGGAGCGGCTCGCTCGGAACTTTTTATCTGCCTGCATATTAGTTTCTACGGCTTCGACTCCGAACACACCCACAGACACCGATCGTGGCATTAGCTGGCTGCGCACCGCAGTATCTCACCTTCGCCGCTTGTATTGGGCGAGCAAGGTGAGTATGCAGAATCTGGCACCAAGCGAACGGCCTGAGGCAGCTGCGCCAGCGGTCAAACAGTCCGCCAAGGCCGCAAGGTACCGGTGTAATTGCCTAACATTTCTGCTAAGCGCCACTCTGACGGTCACGTACTTCCCGCCGGACGGCATGGCAACAATCAACAATAGTAACACAAACCTGTAACCGTCTATATAACTAATGCTGTCATGATTGTCTCAAGTAAGAACTCAAAGATCCTGCTGGTTCTGTACAACGTTTGACAAAAAATATGTAACTATTTTACCCCTAAGGGTTAACATTCATTCATACAATGAATATTAAAGAGGACACTCCATTCCTTTTAAAACCTCGCTCTCAGCTTCTAAAACACGGCGGCTTCCAGCGGAATTTTGTATAATAGCTTCCTGATTGTCAAGAAGCGATTCTTGTTCAATATACTGTTCAGCAGAGTACAATAATGAGTTCTAACACACTACGCTGTGTCTCACAGATCCAACATTGTTTCTAACAATACGTTTGTATGACTGCCTCATTAGGTACACCGTCCGTTTTGAATTTTTTACAATAAGTAGTCTGTATGCCACGAACGGGTTACACACCTGAATAACAGAAACCCTGAACTTTCAGCTATACTCACTATACTTACGATCAAATAACCCTACGAAAGAAAAATTTTTAACAACCAAAAAATCGAACTAGCGTTGCGCTCACAAGCTTTCCTTAAGCCTCGTCAATACTAGCTCTCATCCTGTGAGGAGGTATTTGTTGAACACAAGTGACAAATTATTATATCTACGCAGCAGCACCGTCAAACTATTACATACCCACTGTAGTAACGTCAATTTTGCGATAGCAATATCAGAGCATCTCACAGGCGTACACAGCAGACTGATAACATTAACACGATAAGGGCACTCTTGTTCCTACGGTTAACTGGAGATCCTTGTCGCCTCGGTAGCTGAATGGTTAGCGTGACGGATTGTCAATCCTCTGGGCCCGGGTTCGATACCCGGCTAGGTGGTGGTGTGTCCATCATCATCATCATCATCATCATCATCATCATCTTCAGGTTGCCGAAGTCTTTAAATTGAAAGCCCTGCAACCGGCGAACGGTTTGCCCGACGGGGGGGCTAACCATACGTTTAAATTAAAAAAACTTGAGATCCAAAATGTAAACGTCAGTTGAAATCGACGTCTCTTTCGAGGTCAGGAATAACCACATTTGCACGCCTGAAGCAAAACACGCACACGCTCACGCACGTGCTTTGTCCTTAGTAACGCTATCCCTACGAGAAAGGTCTGTGTAAAAAACTTACTTTTAAGTAGATCCAGGAACCACAAAAAATTATTTTCATCGGATCTCCCATCTCCAAAATTTAGTTCAGAGTTTTAACCAGTATGCTACTCCACTCAGTGCGTGAAAAGTAGATAATGAAATTCAGCTACTGGGGGGCGGGGGGTGCGGAGGAGGATGTGTTAAGTTTGTGTGGCTGGTGAATGTAGGAATGAATTCCTTGGTAACTGCCATTCTCCACAGCATTTATTCACCAGAACTAGATCGCCTCTAACGATTCCATGTTGTCTACACGTCCTTAATTCGCTATAAAAGCATTGCGCATTATTGACTGTCACAAAATGAAAGGGTGTCGTAGAAACTAAGCTCACTTGCAATTTTTAACTTTCCTGTTTGGCATTGCGTTTTGCTTGGGGGAAGAGAGAGAGAGAGAGAGAGAGAGAGAGAGAGAGAGAGAGAGAGAGAGAGAGAGAGAGAGAGAGAGATATTGATATTTTAATGTATTTGACAGCGTGTTATTTATTCCAACTCAGTCTATAATGTACACGTCATAGTACATATCTAACATTTCAAATTCTTCGCAAGACAAATTGCGTCAACTAAATCATTTGACAATCTTAAGAGTAGAAATTTGTCAGTGAAGATGACGCTACACTCTGTAGTTTCAGGAATACTCAAGGAAGCTCGGTAAGATCATTACTATGTACACTAATGGATAGCTTCAGAAGGTCCAGGGCAGAGTTTGCCGAGATGCGGCTGTCTGTAAGATATAAACCATAGAAGCCTTCAGCAAGACCTGCAGAGGATTGATAAATGGTGCAGGAACTGGCAGTTGGTCCTCTACGTAAATTACATAAATATAACATATCGCACGTATATAGAAGAAATCCGTTACTGTGTACAGTCACGCTAATGACTAATTACTGGAAACAAATTACCGTGAAATATCCATGAGAGACCATTCGGAGCGAACAGGCGGAATGACCACACAAAACAAGTAGTACGTAAAGTCGATAACAATTTAATTCATCTACAAAAGAAGCAGCGCACGAAATATTTGTTGACCGTTTGAGTACTCTTCTTCAGTTTGGGGCCCTTACAACCAAACTGATATCTACAAGAGAGAAGATC
Organism: Schistocerca cancellata; assembly: GCF_023864275.1. NCBI lineage: Eukaryota > Metazoa > Arthropoda > Insecta > Orthoptera > Acrididae > Schistocerca > Schistocerca cancellata. The sequence goes on from NC_064627.1 coordinate 608,546,959, forward strand.
GAAGAGTGGTGCGTTTGGTCACAGGATCGTTCAGTTGTCGCGACGACTTTACGAAGACCCTCAACAAATTAGTGTCAGACGTTACAAGGGAGGCGTTGTACATCATGCAGAGGTCTTCTACTGAAATTCAGAGTATGTTCCTGCAAGAGCCTCGCAAAATGACAAGCAATAATTCGAGAGATTATAGCTGATACGGAAGTCTACCAACAATCATTCTTCCGCCGTGCCATTCGCGTATGCAAAACAGGGAATTGGTGCGTGGTGAGGGAGACATCAAATGCTGGTACCAGACTGTTAGATGACTTGCAGGGTAATGATGCAGGTGTAAGTTTTCTGATCTGTGATGTTAACGCTGAAATCTGAGTACGCTGGTTCCAAGAGCAGTGCCGCGTCATCTTTCCGCAGGCTGAGCTTTGTTCCATGACGCACTGCGCTTTGTGTACGGGGAGTCCGGGTAAGGACGGGAGGCAACGCTTAGTCAGTTCGTAACCTAAGCGTCACTACAGGCGGTTTCTACTGGCTGATGTGTCAGGCGACAACACTAGTGCTCGTCGTGTGTCCGGGCTACTAAACAACAGCTGATGCTGTTTCAGTCTGTACTCCAGATTTTGTGCGGTACATTGCACTGCGAAATGCTGCCTTCTCTGAAAAGTTAAAGAGTGACGCGTAACTGCTTCGCAGCGGAGAATGTGTGTGTGTGTGTGGGGGGGGGGGGGGAGGAGGAGGAGGAGGAGGAGGAGGAGGAGGAGGAGGAGGAGGAGGGAGGAAGGAAGGCAGGCACGAGATCGGAACGCGGCTCGGCCGGCCGGCAGCGATGGAATTCCCGGCCAGTGTACGGCGGACGGCAAGAACAGAACAGAGCAGACCGACGCAGCCTTGGAGTGGCCACGCCCGACTCCCCACCGGCGATCGCCCCTGAACTTGCGCCGAAGGGCAAATTACCCAGACGTTCGGCTGCTCTCTTCCTACTTTCTCAGCATCACCACCAGGTTACCCACGAATCCATTTCGTGCAACCGACGGCAGCGATCATCAGATGTGAATAAAGGTAACCCAATAAAGAGAAAGAACCCTATATTAAGTGGTTACAAAGTAAGGTATTAAAGTCCTAAGAGCGTAACGTCGCTAATTCCATAGTGACAATTTGCAAGTGTCCATGGGACTGCGGCTATTCTCCAGCCGGGGGCTAGGGACCTCGGGAACTGGGTTCCCTAATGCGGCTAACGTCTGATGGCCTGGCCCAATTGGGTGATCTGCCAAGGCGACGGTATTTCCCGAAGAGTGGCTGGAGTTTCCTGGCACTCTTTGTGAAGATACTTGGGAGCGTATCGGCAGAGAGCAGCACTCTGTACTCTGAGCTCTAGCCGGTAATGACCAATTACACTGACTCCTTTCTGCTCTGAAAGCAGATTGGCCGAAATGTCGGCGTGTGAATATTATATATTCGTTCAACCAGCTACTAGCGGGCTCTCACACATGAGCTGAAATCGCGTATGAGCAGCGCCTTGTCCTGCTTCTGGCTACTCTGGATGTGGCTGTTTGCTGTGTAAAGCAGTGAGAGCAAGCAGCCGGACAGTACCCGGAAAAGTTGCTGGCGCTCTGAAGTTGCCACATTCGCGCATGCGCACAGCTGCCGTAGTTAAAGTTGGCTTCGACCCACGTGACTCGTTTTGTTTGTGGCTGTTTCTTCAGCCTTGTGGTAAGCTGTTGCACTTTCCGTGTTCAACTATTTCCTGTTCACACTTCACCGTTAGTTGTAAAGTAAGCATTTTACTTATTCTTATAAAATAACATTTAGTTGAAGCACAAAACAACTGCAATCGGTTAAAGCATTTGAACTACCACTTATTGTAGATGTCCAGCAAATTTGGATCGGATTTTCTGTCGAGTGACAATGAGCTGCCAATTTTGCAAGTTACATCGCACTAAATATAAAAAAAATTCGAGAATGTGTCGCCGCAGTATAGTGACACTGAATTAATGGAACACTTCTTCGTGCGGCGTCATGTGGCAGAAGTATTAAGTGACGAATTCAGGAACTAACCGTTGTAAGTATCCGGCAAGGGGAAATGGAAAGCCGCTGCTGCTCTTTTTGTGATTTGCTGGCCACGAAGCGGCAAGTTTCAGAGTCTTAGTACACAGATTTGTGTTGGTTCTTTGCTGTTGCTACATTATCAGCTGTTGATCGACGTCTAAGCGCGGGAACTCAACCAGAAATAGGAGAGAAGACTATAAACAGAGCAAACAACATACATGGGTATCTATGTCACCACAGATGGGCACGCGCAGTAACACCTGCTTTTTAGCGCTTGAAAGTACCTCTCTGGCAGGTGCTTAAATAAACCTAATATCGAGCTATGGACAGCTCGCGAAATCTACGAGTCGATTGGTGGCAGTGGTAGGTACAAGATGCCGGTTGAGCCCTCTGGGGCTTAGTGGGTATGGAGGCGTATTTTGGAAGTTCGTAGTCAGAGAGCAATAAGATTGATTGTGTAGATGTGAAAAGATCGGAAGTTCTCGGAAGAGCGTTCCCCTTCGTGGGCGTGGTAAACGTCTCAATGACTGGTTTTCGAGGTAAGCGTTTGATGTTAACGGGCGTACATGGACTTCACTAAGAGGCAGCCTAACAGCGCGGGAACAGCGGGTTTGCTAGAGGCGTTGTCTGACGGACAAAGCGGGCTTGGCAAAGTATATTAGAACAATAAACTGTGCTTTTCTTCAATAGAAATTTGGAGTGTGGAATTATCGTGTACGCCCTTCACCTCTAACTTTAGACTGCCTTCCTGTGTTGCTTACAGATGAAATGGTAGAACCCTGTTTGTGACCGTCCAAAGACTGGTAAGGGCTGTTTCGTGTCCAATCCAGTGGTCGCACTTTGGAGTTTTTGAAGGTAGCCAAATGGCTTCAGGTCATTCACTTCATAAAAGAAGTGAATGTTTTAACCCTGTCTCTCGAGTCCAAGCGAGGCTGACGACCCTTTCTTGGCTTTATAGCGCAGGCGTAGCAGGGCCTAGAAATTTTGCAGGTGTGCCAACAAATGCTTGGAAGTAAGTTTAAGGGGTAACACGTCACGTGATTTGTCTCGCGCACCGCATGGCGCTAAGAGGTTGATTCTGGCTACATCCACGACAGGACATCAGACGCTACGGAAGCTCCGTGACAACGGACGGGGGAGGGGGTGGGCAACCTTACAAACGTCTTTCAAAAGTCATTTTTCAACGCTAGCTGTAACATTACGTTTTTAAGTACTCGCTATTCAGTTTTAAAAGCTTCCTAAGTAACAGATCTGCGATACAGAGAAAGTTACAGAAACTTCTTCACAATCCGGCCACTGAAGTCGCCCGATTTCAACCGGTAAAAGAGTTCCTTCGTCTCTGTTACTATTAGTCCACTTTCTCGCCACGGCCTTCTTGAAACCCACTTAAATATATACGACACTATGCACATAGTCCAATAATTTTGCTTGAATTATGTGACTCCAAACGTTCCTATGACAAAGAATTCCATCGGAATCGTCTGCTTTGTTACTTATTCAATTATTAAGATAAAGCTACCTGCACTCATTTCTCCCCTTCTCGATCCGTCGTTACTGCAGAAATCCTCGATCCACGGTAGAATCACACCATCCGATCAAGATAATTTTACCCTACTTGATAATACCAATTGTCGGATTGCCGGTGCTTGCTACGTTGAGAGTTACGCTACAAACTTGTCTCCGCCGTTGCCGCCTACAGAAGCTTCGCCTTTGCGATCTTCAACGGCGGTATTGTGCAGTGCTGACCATAAAGTACGCTACCCACCATCGCTACCAGGTACTGCTGAGATAATACCCCGAATTACTGGAAATCTTATACGACAGGACACACAGCGCTTGCTACAAATTTTAAGCGTGTTTCTGTATCACACGTCTGACAGGCATTACTTTCAAATCTGGACCGTACAATCTGACGTAGCGGTAAACCCCTTAGAAAGTTTGTTCCCAGAACAGCGGGATGAACTTCAGAACCACTGAAACGCAATTGCCGCAGGAAATATCAAGGTGTGCACTAATGGATGCAACACATGCGGTGAGCAGGTTCAAAGACCAAGAAGCAGCAGTCCCACCATTAGGCTACTTCACAGTGCCTTGCCAAAGCGTCTAAGGGAAAACCGATACCAGGCGCACGGGGAAAAAACACTTGACATTTCCGCTGGAAGCAAACAACGCGGACAGCTAACTAATAAGGAGCGCACAAGTGAGATATTACTTACAGGAAAGTATTGTGGTGACAAACGAAAAAATGACCAGGGAACGAAATAAGAGTATGACTAATGAGTTCACTCGACCTTTTGAGAAATCTTACTGGCGACAGCGCATACGGTCTGTACTGTCTATGGCAAACTTCGGCGGACAATGCGGCAGTAGGTTTCCTTTTTTGTTTTTTTTGGGGGGGGGAGGAAGGTGGGGGGGGGGGGGGGGGGGAAGTATGCGGAGGAGAGTATGTGGACAACGGCGGGATTCGCAGTGCTGTCGGGCAACTCAGAAAGGAGACCTGCCTACTTGCATATGGAGCTTTTGGTTGCCGTATGAACATGTTCACTCGGCTGGAAATACACCGTGGACCGACCGGCCTCTGCGACTTCTGGTACCGGAAGGGAAGAAAGAGCAAAGCTGAAACTCCCTTCGCCGCCAGGCACCGTGCGTGCCTTTTTTTCTTTTTGAATGCGAAATGAAAGTGCGGCAGATGCTACTCGGGGCGCTGTGTGCCACGTTCTCCGTTCCTCACTGTGCTCTCATTTTAACGTTTTTCGTTGCAGAGAATAAAGGAAACAACTGCGGTAGTTTCTTCTGCAAGCTTTTACTACTTTATTCAGTTTAAGGACCAAACATTTATCAAGATCCATTGCAAGTATTTGCCTGTTTAATGATTCTGCTATAGCTCTGACGCACCCAGACGGGCGAAGATCCTGGAATTCTTAAGTCAATGAAAATAATTACGATGTAACAGTCCGGAATTGAGCCATTTCCCAACCACATACATAATTAATACGACAGAATGGCGCCGTGTTAGCTCATTAGCTCGATGTTACGGCATGAGCGAACCTTTTACACATGGAAGCTATTTTCTGGTTTTTGCAATACGCCAAACTGCATTTGTTATCTTTTCACGAAATTGTCTTATTACAGGATTTCATTTAGACTAAGAACGTCTCTCTCTCTCTCTCTCTCTCTCTCTCTCTCTCTCTCTCTCTCTCTCTGTCTGTCTGTCTGTCTGTCTGTCTAATATCTTTTACTGTTCCTCTATTCAAATTAGTTTGAATTCAGTGACTACTACGATCATGCCGATGATCAGTACATGTTGGGAGTTTTAATGATATACTACAGTCTGCAACCTGCATACTTAACAGCAACTTTCCAATGAATCGAGGCAGGATAAAACAAATCTGCACACACACACACACACACACACACACACACACACACACACACACACACCTGGATACATCTCCAATTCAGCAATCTGGAACCGAAGTAAACCTTTAACCCATAAGAGCATTTAATACGACACCCTTCATTCGTCACCTTTCCGCCCATATTAGAAACGCGACAATCTGACTGGGTAGAAGTAGCGAGGTTAAGTATTGGGAACGTGACAACCAACTTACAGGGCATCACACTACTGAATGCATACACGAGGGAATGCAGCGTATTCCGTATGACGTTTAGTATGCATATGCAAACAGAAAATGTGTGAAATGTGACATCCGAAGAGGTGCAACGAAAATCAAGAAGGTAGATGTACTGGCGGAAGTGAATCTGTGCGGACTCGTCTTGACTCGTGCTGCGGATAGCTCAGTCGGTAGAGCATTTACCACCGAAAGGCCAAGGTCCTAGATTCAAATCCCGGTACGATACAGTGTTAATCTGCCAGGAAGTTCCACATCAGCGTACACTCATCTCACTCCACTGCAGAGTGAAAGATTCACCCTGGAAAATCAAATCGATCCAAAACCACAAAGCAGCAGTAAAGAATGGAACACCCGTTCCAAAGTGCACGGTATCTTAAGCGTCTCGTTGTCAATAGCCTGAACGAGTTCACGCCAGGGGGAGGAAGGGGGGCAGATGGGGTTGCTACAAATGTTGGCTCTCAGCAAGCCTCCCACCCCACCCGATTAGCCCAATAAATCAAAACTGGGGACTATTAAGCGTAGTTATTTTCAATAACTTATTGGCGAGATCAACGAAACTGTAAACACACTGTTCTTTGCACACGAACCACTTCCAGAACTATTTGCGCTAATGTGGAAAGAAGCTTTCGGTACTTTCATTAGAGAAGAAATTTGCAAATAGAAAAGTTTCGATTTCTACAAACAGAAGAAATCAGTAGCATAATTACCGAGTTCCTACGGAGCTGATCAGGCTGCGCTACACTGTACTAAATTGCGGGCCGACATGTGGATTTTGGTTGGCGCCTTAAGAAGCACTGACAGGAAATGAAACGATGGATCACATGCAGCATCAAGGCGGCCACTGGAGCCCACAACGGGGGCGTTGTCACCACAGCCGCGAAGTGCGGCACAGTCTGTAAGGCACAACGCGCGCCTTTCACGCCAGCGAACAAGTCAGCGCCTGACGGTCTACGTCCGCACCCTGTGCCAGTCACGATACATATAAATATCTTACTAGACACTACCAGCGACTATCTGCTTACAGACTACGCCGCTTACAACGTAAAGCTGAACGAACTGTTCCGAAACTCTGCACGATGTACCTACGATGTCAGTGGGTACAAATAGCTAAAGCGCCATTATTCCCATGAATCAGACAAAATCAACCACTGCATGGATAGTGTAGGTGCTGAACCAGCTCCAACCGCTGACGCAGATAAAACGTGCAACGTATTCTTTGGACTACAATGAAGTCAGAAAACTGCCTGGCCATAGAATTCGCGTCAAGACCATGTGAGGCGTATCAGGACTTCTCCCATTTTCATCCTTCTTTCATGCGAATTCTTGTTCATTTACTTTCCGATACGATTTTTGTTTACTGACATGTCGCTCGTATTGCGCAGTGATTACGTGAGTGGTTAGGCCGTAGGTTGTAGCACTGTAGATAACTAATTTCTCTGTACTTAATTTAACGTTTCATACCGAGTGATTGTAACTACAGTGCAGCTACTCAGAGGTCCAGTCTGGGATATAATTATCCTATGGCAATGAAACTTTGAAGATATTCCAATTCGTTAATGCGGAACCTATTCAAATTTTGGCCACCAGGTACAAATCAGACGCTGTGAATACAAGAAAGGCTTTTAGAAACGTTTCCGTATTTAATGGATTACGAACAGGGCGTGGGCAGAAAATGTCAGACAAATGAGAATGCCGTAATATTGATTTTATTATCAATCGGCGTACAGTGCCACATTTGCACATGGTGGCCAAAACTGGAACTAATTTTTTCCAGTGTAATTCGGTTCCGCATTAGCGCATCAGCAGATGTTACTAAGACTTGCTGCCATACGATAATTACGGCCCACACCAAGACCTCTGAGTAGCTGCACCCACCCAATATTTACAGTAGCTATTTTAATGTATCTGGCTTTGGAGCTACGGGAATTCCCCGAGCTTGACACGGGCTACAGCTGACGCTTTCGCACGCTCTCAAGGACCCAACCGTCACACTAAATGTTTCCGCTGTAGTGGACCAAACGAACAGCTAAGCAACCCTTTTAGCACCAATCCTGCCGGCGCTCTGGACAATGGGACGAAAGGACTGTCGAAGGAGCCTTTCAACAGCACAAAGGGAGACCGCTAATGGTAGGGTTAGAATTTTGCCTGTTCGTAAACTTCCGGTGGAGTCTTCAGCTGGCCACTTGCGGATCTCCCGCTGAATTTGCTCTCTAGACTGTTTCACACATGGGTCTGGAAAGTTTCGTAACTCTGACCTTCCGTGACAACGCAGTGTGAACCTTACATCAGAACTGCCTATACGTCAAAATTTCCAGAATTTCCTACAGACTAGCCTGGATGTGGGAACATGGTTACACCGTTCTCGCTTCTGAAAATAGGAAGCTCATTGGCGGAGACATTAACTTGAGTGGAAGCTAGTGAAATCATTTCCAAATCCTCACTGGAGTACTAAAGCCCTTTCTGGGATTGGTTGAGATTGTGCCGGGTGCGTTTCTGAGGTCTGAACGGGACTGATGGATCGGCGCGCGCCAGTGCTTGCTTGACTTCTGCATTCTACCGAGTCGTCTAAGTTTAACACGTAACTTACTCCAGGACTTGCAGATTTTTCCGCATCTGTGATCGGTAATCATGAAGATGATGTCCGCGGCTCAATCATAACCACAAACCACTGCTGTAACGTTCAAAGCGACCTGATGAAAGCCGCATCAATCGCAGCCCCGGTAGGCGGCGATTGCGCAGCGTAGATCAAACTTTGGAAGTCTAAACAGTGTGATTGGGAGAGAAGTTTATTTCCGACTGATGCTATTAGCTTGTGCACCATACGCTCTACGCGCTTTAAGCGCTATTATGTATTTGCTCTATCGTTTAATTTTCTGTTTCAAGGGAATTTGTTATGTATCCCCATAACCACGCGTGTTTAGTTTTGTTGTTGAGCTGATTCACACGAGTTCACGCGCCTTTTGATGACCTTTCCAATCTTTTCATTATTTCTTAGTCTTGTACGCTCTGTTCTGATTCACACCGTTTTTGTAATTTTTATTACAAATCGTTATATCATGGTTTGAATTCACAGATTGTCCTTTTTGTGTCTAGGCACCAATTCAACTGTAACAATCCAGCATCATGCTGGAGGCGACCCTCAAATGTTCATTTTTATCTTATTCTCTTGAAGTAAAGTCACTGAAATTCTTATTTTGCTCTGTCCCTATGTTTCACGAACACACATTATTTATATCAACCACTTCGCTTCCATCACTAAGTTACTCATCTAATCCAGTGCCCCGGTTCTCAAACCGTAAGTAATAGGCGAGGCCCCTACATCTACATCATACTCCGCAAGCCATCTAATGGTGTGTGGCGGAGGGTACTTTCGGTACCCCTATCTGATCCCTCCAACCCTGTTCCACTCGCGAATAGTGCGAGGGAAGAATGATTGTCGGTAAGCCTCTGTATTGGATCTAATTTCTCGAATTTCTTCTTCGTGGTCAATACGGGATATGTATGTGGGGGGAAGTAATATGTTTTCCGACTCCTGTGAAGTACTGTCCCGAAATTTCAAAGTAAACCTCTGTGATGCACAACGCCTCTTGTAACGTATATCAGTGGAGTTTGTTTAGCATTTCCGAAACGTTCTCTCGCCAGCTAAACGACCCCGTGATGAAACGCGCCGCTCTTCGTTGGATCTTCTGTCTCCTCTATCAGTCCTATCTGATAGGGGTCCCAGACAGATGAACAATACTCAAGAATCAGTCGAACAACTGCCTTATCAACCACTTCTTTCGTGGATGAGTTACATTTCCCTAAGATTCTTCCGATGAATCAGTCTAGTGTCTGCTTTTCCCGCTATCTGTTTTATATGGTCATTCCACTTAAGGTCGCTCTGGATGGTTACGCCTAGATATTTTACAGCAGACTGTCTCCAGCTGTCATCCGTAGTGTAGCTGTACAGTAGTGTATTTCTTTTCCTAAGTATGCGCAATATGTGACATTTATTTACGTTCAGGGTGAACTTCCAGAGCCTGCACCATTCATCAATTATCTGCATATCGTTCTGAAAATTATTACGATCTTCTGGCGTTGCTACTTTGGTATAGACAACTGCATCATCTGCAAACAGCCTTAAATATATATCAGCAACGGTCCTATCACAGTTCCCCTGGTACTCCTGATATTACCTTCACATCTATCGATTTAGTTCCGTTAAGAGCGACGTGTCGAGTTCTATCTGCAAGAGTCTTTAATCAAATCGCAGGTCTTCTCCGATACTACATAAGCTCTTATTTTCTTCATTAAACGGCAATGCGGGATGGTGTCAAGTTCAGGAAGTTATTTTACGGCGATTCCAGTGCATAGCAGTTGATTTTTTAAATTTTCTTGTGCTGTTGCCTTGAAAACTTTTGAAGTAGGCTATTTACGTGATAGGGTAATCTATCGTTTTATATTATCTGGTTTGAGAGAATCGGCATTAAATCTAATTTCCATACCTAAAGGGCACTGGTTGAGATACAGATTGTGTTCATAGCACACCACATTCTAGCGACCGCAACAGGAAAATTACAAAAATATCAAAGTGTTCAAGCAATATTTTTCTGAATACGAGAATGTGTATGCGAAACCAGTAAAGACTTATGCTCTGGTCAGTAATTTTCTGATCGTGTGACTTTATGATCATATCCGTGAACAGATATCTTGACTGTCGTGGCTCGGTACATACGCCATATCTAGCTGTGAGCTACTGCAGGTGCACCTGAGTCATTTGGTTAACAGCAGCGCACTGTAACGATGATTCCTATTTACGAGCTTGTAAAATGAGCCACTGCGGACGTAAACGTTTACGGCAGCGTGTACTATTTTCAATAAGTACACAGTGTAAGTAGGCTATTTAGGTTTTCTTATTGGCAACGTTACGTAGCGCTCCGTATGAAAATCACTGCCTGTGCTGTGTGCAGTCTGTGGCTAGTTTGCATTGTTGTCCGTCATTGTAGTGTTGGGCAGCGGCAGCTGGATGAGAAAAGCGCGTAGCGTTGCGCAGTTGGAGGTGAGCCTTCAGCAGTTGTGGATGTGGGGAGAGAGATGGCGGAGTTTTGAAATTTGTACGACTGGATGTCAATTGTGACTATTAAGGTAAATACATTGATTGTTCTCTATTAAAATCTTTCATTTGCTAACTATCCCTATCAGTAGTTAGTGACTTCTGTAGTTTGAATCTTTTATTTAGCTGGCAGTAGTGGCGCTCGCTGTATTGCAGTAGCATAGCTATCTGATAATTTAACTGAGAGAGAAACTTTTTTACTACGTCAGTGACATGTTTACGCAATTACACAGTTGGGTAACTTCACACTTATGAAATTGTATTTTGTCTGTACTGTGTGAATTCATATTTTTTCGGAACCATTGTGATACTATGAGAGCGTTGAGTGATGTATTTGGTAAGGGGGCATGATTTTAAAGTACGTTTGAGGTAGATGACTACTGAAATGAACAATTTTTTTTAGGTTTTGAAAGCAGAAAGCTACGACGTTTTTGAGATTTGACTGAGGAGTTATGATATTTTTATGACGACGATGTGTATTATGCTGATGAGGTATGTTTATGATCAATAAGGTGATGCTACCGTATATGAGTAATCTGATTATGCTACGTATTTCTTATGATGAAATATTGAAGTGTTGACGAATGTGTGTATGTATAATAAGGTAAGGAATATTGAGTAGTGGTTAAGGACTCTGATTTGTGAAAAAGTATGTTAGAAACCAAGAATCGTACTTTAAGAGTTATGAAATGTGTGTAAATGCGTGAATGTATCACAATGCAGGCGAAACTTTTTTGCACACTTATATTCACAGGATTTTGTTTCTACACATTTGTAACGCAAATTTTTGACCTGTGAAATATTTTTATATGAGACTGTCACTGTAGCGGAAACTGCTGTCGTAAATATTTCCGTAAGAAAGTTAAGTGACCACCTGCACGTAATGCGTTGTGGGCACCCAGCTGTGTCACACGCCTGGAGAAAAAGCCATTAGTGTGTGTCTTTTCAGAGGCACAGGTAGAAAAAAAAAGGGGGAGGCCATTATCCTCACTATTGACATTCCTTTGTAGAAAGCATCACAAATACGACACACTCAAACTTGAAAACATATGATTACACTGTGGAGCTCTTAATTTATGATATTTACTGAAATGCCTAATGAAATAATGAGAAACATTTTACATTTATTGCCTTTCTAGTTCAGAGATTCTTTTGCCTTTGGAGATGACATTTGCCCAGTGAATGACGTTTCATGCATTGCTCTATATAGGCTATATATATTTGCTCATTTGTTTAATATCTAGTTTCAATCTGCACAGCAGCAATGGTTAAAATAAAATTTTATAGATGTACTAATATAAATATTTTATGCCTACAGACCCAGTAAAGACTAACTTTATGATGTACTTCAAACAAAACGAAGGAGCACAAAAAGACATTTCCCTTCACAGGAATTGCATACAGAATTTTCTCTTCAAGTACTTGGTAATTTCTTTTGTAGAATAAATTGTGATGCATCACTCTAGTATTAAGATGTGACATAGGTATTAGACATGGCCATCTTTAGTGTAACATTTTTTGCTCGAGCTTTGTCATGTTTAGATGTAAGTTATTACATTTGCTGCTGCTGTGTGCCAGGCATAGTGCTACTAAATTTCACTTTGTATTACTCTGTTAAGCTAGTTTAACTACTGATTTATTTTTCTTGTTTGCTGCTCATTGCCTTATATTAGTTGTAATACTGCTGCTTGGGTTGCAAATTTGCATTTTTTGTCATTGATGTTTGTGTTAATTGTTTTGTGCTGCTGCATTGCCTCGTCCCTTAGTTTAGCATCTGAGCTCAGTAGATTTAAGTTAGCTTAAGAGGGGGTAAACTATATAGGAGAATGAGTTGCGATGAATTGGAAGAAATGCACTGAGAGGTTATACGAGAAAAATACAGAAAGCATGCTTTGATAGGATTTTTAAGGTGGAAACAAATGTTGAAATAAGAAAAAAAATCTATGGAATGAAGTTTTGGGTTGGACTGCAGTACCAAATGTTACACTGAAAACGAACCCTGTTCTTTCCTTTTGTGTTATCCCACTATGTGTGTGTGTACTCTTGTGTATTTGTGCTTTTCCTGTCTTTATGTGTTTAGCTGATAAGATTTATGTTTTAGAAATTTTCTAGTACTAAGCTACATTCAGTATGATGAGGAATACTGTTATCCTCAAATATAATTGGCATTAATAATATGTTATATGCTTAGACCTTTATCTGTTCTGTTTTGTTGCATGAGTGAAGTTTATGTTTCAAAAGTTATTCTGATCTTTTATGTATGTACTTATGTCAATTTCTGTAACACTGATGTATCTATTTCTATTCTTTTGTAAATCCTGTACTACTACTACAGAGTTATCTGTATTGTTATGTTCTTTAATGATGTATTTTGTACCTTTGTAATTGTATTCTTACGTTATAAAATTGTAATTGACACCAGTTCATCATATTATTAACTTTTAAGTTACATTTCACTGCACACGTTTCTGTTGGTCATAGTATATGGGCAATATGTGAGAAGTAGGGACTGTTAGTGTTTGCACGTGTGTTAATAATTCAGCAAGGGACTGGATAACAGCATTGCTAGTTCTAAGGACAATTCCAAAAGCTTTGTGAGTGCTCAAGTGGTGGTTATGGACTTGCTATATTATCCGCAAGACTCTTCAATGGTGATTGTGCACCTGTACAGTCACAACAGATGGCTGTTGGCCATCTCTACAACGACTACAGTGGGTCTGCATCTTTGATGACCCACCAATACCATTATTTCTACGAGGACTACAGTGGGTCTACACCTTTGGTGACTCACCAATATCATTATTTCTACAAGGACTGCAGTGGGTCTGCATCTCTGGTGGCCCACCAATACCGTAATCTCTACCAGGACTACAGTGGGTCTGCTCTGCGATGACCTACCTCCCAATATTCTTCAAAACTTCGACTGACTCTGCTGTGGGTTTGCTGTGTTGTGGACCATTACCTGTCTGCATGTCAAGGGTCAGCACCGTCTTTCCTTTGGAAGGACAACACTACTACTTCAAGACTGCATGGAAATCCACAACTTCCATGTGCATTTTCTTTTACTGGTCAGACTTTGTGCAATGAAATTTTTCTGTGATAAATGATCAGGACTGTCTGTCTGCACTGTGAGAAAATTTTAGCTTTTGACCAACATTGTATCAATAAGTGTGTGCATTTGATATCTTTGTTATTGTAATTATGAAAAATTTTATCAAATCATTATTGGCCACTGCCCAAAACAATTTGTAAAATTTTTTGTGGGGAGCATGGGGGCTATGTAAGTAGGCTATTTAGGTTTTCTTATTGGCAACGTTACGTAGCGCTCTGTATGAAAATCACTGGCTGTGCTGTGTGCAGTCTGTGGCTAGTTTGCATTGTTGTCTGCCATTGTATTGTTGGGCAGCGGCAGCTGGATGTGAACAGCGCGTAGCGTTGCGCGGTTGGAGGTGAGCCGCCAGCAGTTGTGGATGTGGGGAGAGAGATGGCGGCGTTTTGAAATTTGTAAGACTGGATGTCAATTATGACTATTAAGTTAAATACATTGTTTGTTCTCTATTAAAATCTTTCATTTGCTAACTATGCCTATCAGTAGTTAGTGCCTTCCGTAGTTTGAATCTTATTTAGCTGGCAGTAGTGGCGCTCACTGTATTGCAGTAGTTCGAGTAACGAAGATTTTTGTGAGGTAAGTGATTTGTGAAAGGTATAGGTTAATGTTAGTCAGGGCCATTCTTTTGTAGGGATTTTTGAAAGTCAGATTGTGTTACGCTAAAAATATTGTGTGTCAGTTTAAGCACAGTCATGTATATAATTTTTCTAAGAGGATGTTTCAACAGGCTTATACTACAAACTGTATTGCTCATCTTGGCATCACCTTTACATACCGCAAAAGGTAATTCAGCTATTTATTCAAAATTTAACTCCCCTGTTCATGATTGTACAGTATTTTATATTACCAAGATCTCTGCGTTGGATTGGCACTTTAGCAATGTGCTGTTTCGGCCTCCTTTGACAGTTGATAGAATTGCTACCAGAACCTTTTTTTCACGCTCGTGATGTGGCTTGAGAGCTGTTAGGAAAGTATGGTGGCGGTATCCACAAATAGCTATCCATTGATCCCGTTCTCGCCACCGTGACAACATATCGTTCCATTGACGAGTTTGATAGTTCGGCGTTACACTGAAAACAGTCCTAAAGCCCTAAACGTGCCTTCGGGTCACAATGGTTTCACTAGCGTGGTTCGCTCTTTTATTTGCCTCCACTGTGATGCTGACAAACTGCGTGCACATCACACTGAACTATTACGAGTTATAACGAACGTTTACGTAAATGATGTAGCAATACTGTTCTAAAACAAAATTGTATCATATCAGAAAAATAATCGTGACACTCTACAATTACAAAAGACCGAAGATAAACATGAAAGATATTTTATGGCTGAGATGGATTCAGAAATAAAGTCGCATAGCCCCAGCGAAAAATGAGAAAGTGCCTTATCCTTCCAGGTATCGATCTGCAAGTTTCTGTGCATAGTGATTAAATATTTTTAGGACTAAGTATTTCGTGTCATTAAATCATTGGGAATAAAGCAGGTAAATACGGGTTTAACGTCTGTCGACGATGTCGTTAGCAACTGAGCAAAAGCTCGGACTGAGGGAAGGTAGTCGGTAGTTTCCTCCTCAAAGGACACGTCCCGACATACACCTTAAGCGACTTCGAAAAACCATGAAGCATCTAAAACTATGACCGAACGGGGATCTGAAGCACCGTCAACCCGAATAAGAGTCCAGTGCTACCACTGCGCCACGTCACCCGATAATGATCAGTGGAAACATTGAAGCATTTTCCAATATTACCAGTGATCATCGGAGCTAACAATTACGACATTATGTAATCATTGCAGGACAAGGTTTTTTAATAAAATAACGGACGCAAGGGCATCAGGTAAACCGACTGCGTAAAATCCTAATGCTAGTAATACTGCACGTAGGAAGAATTTGGACCACGCCCATTTAAAGTCCTGTTACAAGGGATCGAGCAGTAGAGCGCTAGACAACAGTGAGTTTATACGGTCCAGTGGCACCATCGTACGTCTGCAGCACATTTTGCAACAGAATGCTAGTAGTTTACACGATTGTTCGTTATTAACTAAGACGACTACACCCGCAGACATAGGCTCTTAAAATTACTTTTAGTTTGCACATCAAGCAATCAGGTAAAGCTATCATTTGGTAAACGAGACAAAAAAAAAAACAATCTTAATTGATTTGCTGATACGTTGCATTGCGAAACACGACGGAGTAGTCTGGTCCTCCGAAGTCGATCTGAAGCGGGGAAAGGTAAGGACCGCAATCCTGTGATATTATAACGTTGTCAATGGTATTCATGAAAGCACTCTAAGACAGGCTATAACCCAACCATTTTATAAAATAAATTGTACCATAACGATATAATAACAGCCATGGCCGAAAAGGAGCAGGAAAAAGGGCAAGATGTGGAAATTGACATCGGGAGCATGGACTGGGGCACTGCAAAAGGAGTTTAGTGTCTAGCTGAGCAGCTAGAGATTGTGACTAGTGAGTCTACTTGCCGTCAACGCGCAGGCTCGCCAACTTTTCCGTGACGAAGGTGCACTTGCCGCCGCGAGGACGATAGCGCCGGAAGCCGCTAATGGCGACCACTGCCGCGACGACTCGGAAACACGCCCTACTCACTCCTCTGCGTCCCTACGAGGATTCCGTCCAAATGGCGCTCCACCCTGTGGGGCAGATCGCGAGCCTCTGCGGCCATTAACAGCCCGAGCACTCAGGCTGGAGCACACCGTTGTCTCGGCCCACCCTAACGACAGTCATTAGAACCCACACAGAAACGACCCCTGTCTTCTAAGACCTGCTACAGTGTTCCAGCGAAGTGACGCGAAGGCGCATCACGGAAGACCTCGAGTCGAATGTTAGACAGCTTTCTTGTTCGCTCGATGACAATGTGGCATAATTGTCAGTCCCACTTTAAACTGCCCCAAGTTCGATTCCGCACTGACCTTTCTCAAAATATACTGCCACGTTTTTAAATGAGTTTTCAGAAAAGAATTTATCAATTAGGATCAGAAATAGCTAGTTTGTAATTTTTGGTCTAGCACACTTAATACCTTCACTTTCATCTCCAGTGCATATAATGCATTCACTGGCCTGCTGCTTCCCTTTTTTATTTGTCCAAGTTCGTCACTTGGTTTGTTCCTCGATCTTTAATAGTTATTTCTAGGATCTGGGAGGAATTTTAATAGTCTTGAAGATACAGGTCTGGCCGTCCTCGCTCTCATTTGTGGGAGGCAGGTAGCTGCCCAGCAATCAGTAACAATTCTATTATTGCTCTTGCATATCTAGATTTCGGCTACAAAGCCATTTTCAGTGCATCTGAGTTACAATCTAACAAATTCGTATTAGTGCATGTCACCATACGGTGTTAGTGGTGTATAGGCAGAAGGAAAGTTCTGCCTGTACACCAGTAAGATCGCCTAGTGACACGTACTACAGCTCGTGGTGTAGGCTAGGGAGAAAGGTGGCTATGAGCTGGCGTAGCCAACAAATGTGACGTCATTGGGGAGCAGTTCCGGAAGTAACAGGGAACAAGTGATCAGCTGTTACGTAGATTTGACGTTATTGTGTCTTGTATCTTCGCTTCCACACATGCTAAAGAATCATTCATTTTAGTGCATACCATACATACTTCCGATTACAACAGCTTTCCTTTTGTTTTCGGATAGCGCCACAATGACAAATCTGACGTAATCCTGCCAGTGGGTTCGCTATTTTACATACTATTCCAATTTATCCTGTTTACAACCGCTATCTCGTATTCTACACATTTTTAGCATAATTGTGGAACACCCGGTATTTCAAAAAATACACCGTCTGTCTACATTTTAGTGTCATAGTTTATAATATGTCTGTTCTGAAGTAGTTTAGGGAGCAGTTCTGAAGTTTTAAATTAATGTTCAGCGTCCTTAGCCAGATTCGCAAATGTGGCTCTTAAATTCAAGTGCAACAAATTTTTCCATCATCGATCTTTGTAAGTTTCACTGTAAACAAAGTACACTAAGCGATACGATTATCACTTGTTTCTGACCATACGCAAATAGCTGAACTTTATGGCGTCTACATGTGAAGGCCACACAGTAAGCCTCGAAAACAGGATATAAGCCCCGCATGAAGAACAATTGGCAATAGAAAAACGCATTACGATTGCATAATGTATATTTTCTATGTGAATACTGAATACAATTCAATTGCGATAAAGACACAAAAGGAAGGAGTTGTGACCAGCGCGAAGATATGACGCAGTAAACACTGCAACTGTTCCCTATTTGTCTGCTTTCTTTTGTTCATGTGAGGGTTCGAGGCGATCCATTCAAATTATCGCGCATGCACTATTGGGGTCAGTAAACGGAAAATTGTTCATTTTCACTAAGTAAACAAAGTATGCGAGGGGAGCTTTCTATTTCGGTTGCAGCTTTCGCACTGTCGCCAGCGGACCAACGGTTCACTGACGAATTGCTATTAACACAGCTCCTGAATTACACAGTATAGTGACTTGTTCTCTATTTATAATACCTCAGTATTTTCACCTTTGCTACAATGTTCACCACATTTCGCTCTTTAAGATATGATTTACTGAAAATGCCGAGCAGGTACGGATTGGAATTTGGTTTACGGGTTAAACATTTCGAACAGCGCGGTAGCTATTCGGTGCCATTTCTATCGGAATTATTTTGTATAGACACCAGTCTCACGCCCACCGAGGTATGGAGCAATGTATTAGTCTACCACAATAATATTGCACCTGTCAGTGTGGGCGTTTCGGTTGGCTTATTGCGAGTTTTTATCGTTATATTTCACGATCACATGAACCACTTGACAGTATATGCATAACAGTCTTAAAATTTTTCACAATGCGATCGGTTTTCCCTTAGTCACTGCTGTACTTTTTGACTTAATGTCAGCCCGTGATTCCGATAACGGCCACGGGAGGCCAATTGTAATAACATCTTTGTCGGGTAATAAGGTAGTACGGCAGTTCTGTATTTCCCAACGACGTGGTGGTGTAATATGCAGAGGTGCGTTCGTCCGTTACTTTTTCATAACCAAACGTCGGAGTGGAGACTGATATAGCAGCAATCAACCAGCCACTTTTAACAGAGGCTTCTAATGATGACTTCGCCGCCCTCCTCGTTGGTCGCATGTAACACTTAGCTTTGTTCACAACAAAGCAAAAACCGGCTTACAAGAATTGAAAGTACAGTCTTTCAACTGTGAGCTACACACACAATACAATGCAAAAATGCAATCGACGTAAGGTTGATAAGAGATCTCTGTGGCAATTGGCTACGTTACGAAAAGTGTGAAGTCATCCACATTTAAGTCTTCGTTCTTCCCGGTCGCTGTTCGAGAGTGGAACGGTAGAGAAGTAAACGTGATTGGATGAAACCTCTGCCAGACAATTGTTAATTCACAGTAATCATGTAGCGGCTGACACGGAAATGAAAACGAACATCTGAACATTACATTCTACTAGACAGAGAGCGCGCCGAAAACTAAACTGTATTAAGAAATCCAGGACCGCTACGTACGAACTAAGTTTACTCACGTTCGCGTGACTGGTCGGCATGTCGCCGGGGTCCAGTGGGTGTTTGTGGTTCGGGGCGACGTAGCAGTAGACGCAGCGGCAGCGCTGCTCGGCCATCGCAGCGCCGAGAGACAACACGCGTACCGCACTGTCGGCTGGCGCGCCACGGACTGAACCGGCAGCCTGGCGCACAGCTGGTGTGACGCACCCGTCCGGCCGCTTCCCGCGCGCACCGCTTCTACGAAACGATGCCGCGTCGAGCAGCTGCCGCCTCGCGTTCACTGTGGCCACGTGCGCACTCATCCTCGTGGCCAGGCCAGTCGCACCAGACTTCAGCCTCATCTATGTTTTCGACAGCGCCGTTCGAGCTAATGCCCATCATTTGACTCGGCAACTGATCGGAGTGGAACAAAACATTGCGCACAGTGTTGCCACTCTTGGCGAGCTTGCAGTCTTAGCTCATTCGGCCGCGTTCCCACTCGCGTACACTCAGTAATGCCAACTCGTGGAATTTCCCTGGGCTTCTCGGTGGATTACGCAGCACAATTTCGTCAGGCGATGTGGACGTCAGAATTTACAAGAAAGAGAAGTAGCGCTTTCCCGCATGGTGAAGCCCCTGCAAAGCGAGTCGTCACTGCTACTATAGAGGGAGAACGGTTAAGAACAATACTACTTTTACTTGCTAAATAACCGACCAGAAAGCAGCGTGTCTCTCCTGAGAGTAGTCACGTGCTTTTTCTCTGGTGTTTGGGCAGATATTTTCAATTGCGTATTTGCTATGCGTAGCTGGAGTCATCCCAAACAGATAGTGCTCATCACGTCTTTCATGCGGTTCCCAGTGTCAACGGAAATCCTCGGTTTGTTTCCCGTTACAAATAAAATGATTTTAAAATTGGAATTTTCCGAGCCCATTCAATAGACCGGTTCCAAATTAGTCTAGTGCTAAATTATCGATATGTGTTAACAGGGATGTCCGCCCCCGGTAGCTGAGTGGTCAGCGCGACAGACTGTCAATCATAAGGGCCCGGGTTCGATTTCCGGCTGGGTCGGAGATTTTCTCCGCTCAGGGACTGGGTATTGTGTTAACCTCATCATCATCATTTCATCCCCACCGACGCGCAACTCACCGAAGTGGCGTCAAATCGAAAGACTTGCACCAGGCGAGCGGTCTACCCGACGGGAGGCCCTCGTCACACGCCATTATTATTATTATTATTATTATTATTATTATTATTATTAACAGGGATAGTAAAACGAAAAGAATAACTCCGCCTGCGACAGGACCGCACTGCCCCGCCCTCACTGCTATAGCAATGCAGAAGCAGCGCTGTCTGGTTATTGCTAGAGTACATGTTATTCGTCGTGTTTTACTGTCCCTGTTAATATATAGCGACAATACTAATACCGCACTAGACTAATTAATCTTGACCCGCTCAATTGAATGGGAACGTAGAATTATGCTTTAAAAATCATTTTGGTTGTAAGAGGACACAAACAGAAGATTTCCGTCGACAATGGAAGTGACGAACACTGTTTCTTTGGGAGATACAGCAAATATCTGCCGAAACATCATAAAAAAAGCGGCTGACGACTCTTAGGAGAGAGACTCTAGCGGTGCACTTTAAGTACCCTCTGCACACATCGGATGCAGCCACCAACTAACGCTGTATCTTAGGTGTAAATGTGAGACTGTTTTCTAAATGCTTGCGTAGCGTGTATCTGAGAACAGACGTCGGTACCAGCCCGGTGTTAACCTAGTGAGGTAGGAAAACCCGCCTAAAAACCACGTCCAGGCCGGCATATACATCAGCCCTCGTTGTTAATCCGCGAGGCTGGTTCAATCCGGGTCAGGCTTGTCTTCCTGGTCCCAGAAACAGCGGGTTAACGCGCTCGGCTATTCGGGAGGTGTCTCATAGTTTAGCTTTTTAAGTTGCGCACAGTGTTACTAAATGCGGAATGATGAGTAGACATCTGCACTAGACGAACATTTACATAATCAAATGCGGCGCTAAATAATTTGCTCAACGGAAAAGGAGTCCCACAAGACAAAACCTTAGCTCTGATCGCAGAATAGCTATAATTGAGAGATAAACTCGGAAATAAAGAAACATCGACGACTCTCAAAAAATTAACTCTTTCGAAGCCAACGAAATGTCCAGTACATCTGTAAAATCCAGCATACTTTTCAGCTTTTAAATGGCGCGCGAAGAGAGGATATTCTTTAAGTGACTGACAAGACACTGTTCCGCGAAGAGCTCTAAATTGCCTAATCTCCAAGAATAGTGATCATCCTACGACGAAGAGGCCTATAGCGAATGGTGACGAAATTTGGTCCCATTATTGGAAAGGTCGTGATTACTTTCCAACATTAGTACTAAACATCACCACGTCGTGCCGATCGCTTGAGCGAAACTAGTTGCTAATAACATCTCAGCCAAAAGGCTGGTCTGAATAACACAGTGCTTTGCTAAGCATGCTCCTTGCTGCGATTTTCCTCATCCAACTAGTTGTAGGGGAGGACCTACAATTTTAAGCGGACTTTGAAGCACAGTGCATTTCAGCATTTGTCACACTGCCAGATGTAAAAGGCGCGCTGAGTGACAGAATGAGATGTAGATTGAGACCCGGACATTTGAATTTGTCATTTGGCACTACCCATTAAGCCACCCAAGCCAAAGAAAAAAATGAAAAACTAAAACTGATTTCAGAACTATCTGATTTCAATAAACTTTTCTTTTCTTAATATAATTCTCCTAAGCTCATGTGTTGCGTTTTACCTTCGCATACTGAAAAATAAAGCACAGTCCCCCCTAAAGCAGACATTTAGTCTTGGTTAAGAGGAAATAAGTACCTATTTCCACCAAGAGATCACGAATCAGAACTGTTAGTTGTAGTAAAAGATAATCCATTGCAATGCTTGGACTAATTTGAAGAAAAATGAGTTTCCATTCTGATCCTATTGTCTCCATATGATATGCTTCCTCAAGAAATGTAATGAGCATGGGCTTTACTAAAGAGAAACACAGGCGAAAATAAACAGGCATCTCTCGTGTCGCCTTCCAGTTGGAAGACCAGAACATGAACAACTATTCAGATAGGACAGAAACATGGTCGTAGCTCACACGGGGAAACGACGAATACGGAAAGAAAATGGCATACTGGAAAGGAGATGGGCTGATAAGTACTGCAGTGGAGGAAACACAAGCAAGGTGGCTCTGACCGTAGTGGAGAGGACCCTAATTACGCACAAAGATCTCAACTAGAAACGACTTTCGCCACCAAGTTTAAAACTCTTGTTGGCGTTAGCAATGCGCTGAACTTTCGAGAGCAGCTTTTCCAAGAAGAAATAGTACACCGTTGAATGTACGGCAAATATAATATTACAGAAACGAACATGCGTGAAAAAAAGTTAACGTAAAGATTGCATACATCTGATAAGATACTTCAAGATAAGCAGGAAAGTACCGCACAGCTAATAAGGAAACCACAAGAAACTGATACTTCGCTTTATCGTCAAACATACTGTCGACAGTTAGATAGCTCGGACTTAATGGGAGTGTTGTCGGGAGAAAGTTGTTTATCAAGAACCATGGAAACGGCCGCAGTCCATCTCGAAAAAGCAAATAAGGATTAGCAACCACTATACTGTGTTCGACCCGCCGCCCTCTCGTATACGAAGCTAGTGTCTTAGCATTGCGACACCCCGTAATGAGGCACATGACTGTGGCGATGAGAAGGATGCTGAACACTTCGTATGTTGAAACTTCCTGGCAGATTAAAACTGTGTGCCCGACCGAGACTCGAACTCGGGACCTTTGCCTTTCGCGGGCAAGTGCTCTACCAAGTGGTAGGCAAAGGTCCCGAGTTTCATATCAGCGCACACTCCGCTGCAGAGTGAAAATCTCATTCATACTTCGTATGTTACTGTCTAGAACGATGGAGGTCAAATTGGTGGGGCACATATTCCTAATGTACTCGGAAGACAACCTATATTTGTCTTGGGGTCTCTCCCGTTTCTTCCAATTCATTTCAGATTTCCAAGCGCTGATATATACCAAGATAACTCCTTGCCTTTCTCCATCATCAATTTCTGTATTAGGATGTTTTCTTCTTGCAATGTCAATCGCTGCTGAGGTACAGCGGTGTGGTAACTATCATCGTCAGTCTACTGTTTTGCTGTTTACTTGTTCAATATAATTACTCATAATCGTCTACAGATAAACTTTACATTTTTCCCAAAGGACAATAACAAACAGGCTAATTTCGCAAACTGTTACATCTGACCCAGGCGCTTTTGCGTAGAATAACATTTCTTTTCCACGAAGTATTAACTATTTGAAAATCGCTTTTACAAGTGTAATCATATTTAACATGCATCAAGAGGATCTACCTCGTGTTGCGGTTGTCTTTTAAATGAGAAACTGCATCCGGCAGACCGCAACACCATGCCAAAACATCCCATTAAAGTGTCCGAAAACTCTTCACACAGCTCAAATGGCACTGACGTGTTACACCGCCATGACAATTGTACACAACTGCTGCGCTTGTATTACAAAAATTATATCCAGCAAATAAACTTGTCAAACATTCATTATGTCAAATTGTTCACAACAAGCTCTCTCTCTCCCTCCCCTGCCCCTTTCTCTCTCTCTCTCTCTCTCTCTCTCTCTCTCTCTCTCTCTCTCTAACACACACACACACACACACACACACACACACACACACACACACTCTTAATTCGGTTAAGCAGCGAACTCGACAGAAATGTTTACTAACAGCAAAGTGTTCTGGTACAAGAGAAAGCAAAACCGTGTATATTACAGTATTTATCCGCGGACGAGACGCTAATGTAATGAATCTGCGTTTAGTTTTGCTGATGAGAGTGGTGCAGTAAAAGAGAAACGAAGTAAATCTGACCTGGCGCCTGAAGTAATCAATGTAATTGCGGTGTTGGGCGCACAGTTTCAAAGAAAGTTTAACGCCGCCCAGGCGTCAGCCAGAAAAATTTCCACACCATGTTGTGGGGTCCAACACTAAAACGTAACAACGTAAGCGATTCGAGTTTATCTTCTGCCTCTAATAACCTCATCGTGGACTGGGCGTTTAACACCAATTTAAATTTCATTCTTTTTTTAACCGCGAAACCTACTGTGCAGTGCACGGCACTGGAAACTTCGTACCGAGCCGGCCGAAGTGGCCGTGCGGTTAAAGGCGCTGCAGTCTGGAACCGCAAGACCGCTACGGTCGCAGGTTCGAATCCTGCCTCGGGCATGGATGTTTGTGATGTCCTTAGGTTAGTTAGGTTTAACTAGTTCTAAGTCCTAGGGGACTAATGACCTCAGCAGTTGAGTCCCATAGTGCTCAGAGCCATTTGAACCATTTTGAAACTTCGTACCAATGTTAGTTATAGCAACTCTCTTTCTTATCCCATTAATGTCTCAGCTGCCTCTCTCTCTCTCTCTCTCTCTTTCTCTCTCTCTCTCTTATTCCCGTGAAGTATGAGGCGGGGGTAAAATTAACTTATACCTACGAAAGTGCCCTGATTTATTTTACATGAAACGTATTCCCAGTTGCGATCGTGGGCAACCATCCAGCTGTATAATGAAATGACGACAGTGAAAATTTGTGTCTAACCGAGACTCGAACCCGGATTTCCTTCTTATCGCGAGAGATCGCTTAACCTTCTTTTTTTCATTTTGTTCGTTGTTGATCGTTGTGTTTGGTCGTTGCGGACGTCACGTAACATCAGTTCAAGTTCGTTGTTGATCCTTTCCCTCAGTTTTTTATTGCAGATGCCAACCAGCTCTCTAAAAAAATGGCTCTGAGCACTATGGGACTCAACTGCTGTGGTCATAAGTCCCCTAGAACTTAGAACTACTAAACCTAACTAACCTAAGGACAGCACACAACACCCAGCCATCACGAGGCAGAGAAAATCCCTGACCCCGCCGGGAATCGAACCCGGGAACCCGGGCGTGGGAAGCGAGAACGCTACCGCACGACCACGAGGTGCGGGCCCAACCAGCTCTCTCTCTCTCTCTCTCTCTCTTTATATATATATATATCTCATTTTGTTCGCTTTTGTTCGTTGTATCTGCTCTGGGCGGACGTCGTAAGACATCCGATGAAGTTCGTTGATGATCGATTAACTCAGTTTTTTTTTTTTTTTATTACAGAGGGTACGTAACCCTCAGACCGAACATGCTGAGCTACCGTGCCGGCTGCTCTCTGACCGAACACGCTGAACTACCGTGCCGGCTACCTTTAGGTTACTCACGTCCAGACCCAAACTTCCGCACGTCCTCAGCCACGTGTCTACAACCTGTACTCGTACATCCATTATGTATATTCCCGTACAGGGGAGACATTTCACTTCAAAGTCGCTTGCCCGAGCACAGCAATATCGTACTGATTTAGTTTATCCTCTTGACCCCTACGCTAGACGTACGACAGCACAATTGTTGCATATTCTACCTCGAATACCGGTAACGAAATATACTTCAGTGAGTTCCGAGAGAAAGATTCGTCGAGCATTTGTTACACTCTTCTTTGAGCATGCGTAGCACTTCCGTATATGCTACACCGCCCTTTACGATCCTTACGCACTACACTTCTCCACATCACCTCAACAAACCTAATTCTTTCATCTGCATTTCACGAAACTGTTCCGTTTCGTATCACTTCGTGACAGGCGCAGAAATTTACCGCTTCTGTTGTAGATGGACATTTATCAGACTTCTCTCTTGTTAATGAGCACTACCTTGCATTGTTTTCAACGGAAGCTGCCATTCAGTAAACAAAGAGGAGATGATATCCAAATCGCTGTGTTTCCTTACTAACAAGTGACGATAATTTCTTGTAGACGATAGCATCGTCATCGAACCATTTTGGAGTGCTGTTGAAGCTAAATGACAGTTAATGCATGATACAGCAGAAAGGGATTATTACGATGGCTAGTTATAAGGATTTAATTATCACCTCGAGAAAATAAATTTATGTAACAATTTGATTGTTTGCAGGTTTCCTTGCCATTTTGTTTTGGTTATTCTAGTTTTGGAGTAAACTTTGAATAAGATGGGTGAAATTATAATCTTTCGTTATCCTGTCGATCTTCAGTGACAGTGCATGGTGACTGACAGTGTCACTAGTAGTCGTCAGGTCGGTGAAAGTTACGTGTGTAATTTTCCGAGTCATCCTCGGTAAATTGTGTGATTTTGAGGACCTAAAACGCGCAGCTTTTTCCTGCTCTTGCTTTTGTATTAGAAATAACCCTACAACAAGAATCAAACGATTCAGCAACATTCGTTCGAAGATTATGAGCATGTGGCACAACAAGGATATTACCCTTCAGTTTTCAGACGACTTTCCAGTTTTTAAGGAAGTTATCACACGTAATTTCCTCTAGGTTTTGAGTAAATTACAGGCTTTTATACGTTTGTTGAGAAGAGTCAAAATCAACTCTCTCATTTCTTCCTGATGGATCAGTATACAGTTTTGCGTAGCATCATATGCAAGAGCCAATCTAGGAAGACGGACTGCGCGTATTTATAAGTGTTTACTGTTTACAACATCCCGTACGTGGAAAAATGTAAATACTGTTCGATTTTAGAATACGCTAGGGGATCCAGCAATGGCAGACGTTAGGTATAGACTGATCAATAATTACACTGATTGTGAGGTGAGAAAAGTCACGCGATAGTGATATGCACACACACACACACACACACACACACACACATACACACAGAGATGACAGTAGTATCGTACATACGGTAAAAAAGAGAGAGCAATGCATTGGCGGAGCTGCCATTTGCTGCTCAAGTGATTCATGTGGAAAGATTTCCGAGTTGATTATGGCCGCACTATGGGAATTAACTGACTGAACGTGAATGGCCGCTGTGGCCGAGCGGTTCTAGGCGCTTTCAGTCCGGAACCACGCGGCTGCTCGGTCGCAGGTTCGAATCCTGCCTCGAACATGGATGTGTGTGATGGCCTCGGGCATGGATGTGTGTGATGTCCTTAGGTTAGTTAGGTTTAAGTAGTTCTAAGTCTAGGAGACTGATGACCTCAGATGTTAAGTCCGATAGTGCTCAGAGCCGTTTAAACCATTTTTGAACGCGAAATAGTACTTGGAGTTAGACGCATAAGACATCCCATTTCAGAAATCGTTACGGAATTCAATATTCCGCGATCCACAGTGTCAAGAGTGTGCTGCGAATGGCAAACTTCAGGCTTTATCTCTCACCACGAATAAGGCAGTGGCCGACGGCCTTCACTTAACGACCGAGAGCAGAGGAGTTTGCGTAGGGTTGTCACTGTTAACAGACAAGTAACACTGCATGAAATAACGCAGAAATTAATGTGGGACGTACGACGGACGTACCCGACAGGATAGCGCGGCGAAATTTTGTGTTGTTGGGCTATGGCAGCAGACGACCGACGCAAGTGCCTCTGCAAATAGCACGACATCGCCTGCAGCGCCTTCCTGATCTCGTGACGATTTCGGTTGGACCCTAGACGACTGGAAATCCGTGGTCTGGTCAGATGAGTCTTGATTTCAGTTGGTAAGAGCTGATGGTAGGGTTCGAGGGTGGCTCAGACCCCAAAAAGCCATGGACCCAAATTACCAACACACTTAGCTGGTGGTGGCTCCATATTAGTGGAGGCTGTGTTTACACGGAGTGCATTGGGTCCTCAGGTCCAACTGGTTACGTTCGGCTACTTGGAGACCATCTGCAGCCATTTATGGACTTCATGTTTTCACACAAATATGTCACATCACCGGGCGACAGTTGTTCGCGACTGGTTTGAAGATCGTTCTGGGCAGTTTGAGCGAATTTGGCCACCCAGATCGACCGACATGAATCTCATTGAACATTTAGGGGACATAATCGAGAGGTCAGTTCTTGTACAAAATCCTGCACCGGCAACACTTTCGCAATTATGGACGGCTATAGAGGCAGCATGCCTCAGTATTTCTGTAGAGGACTTTGTAATGACACATTCCTATGCAGAGACATACAATATCTTAAAAGCTGCGCCAAAGATAAATTGAGAGGCATGTATATTATAATCTTTGTAAAGTTCACATTGTATTCTCTTTTGTTTCATACTCCAAGGAGCTAAGGGACACTTTCGATTGTTGCCTCGTGGAGGATGGACGTGATTTTTGGACTGTGAGAAAGGCAGCCATGTAGTTAGTAATTATGGTTTGTGCGACGAGCAGAGCAAGTCTTATTGTCTTGTGAATAAAAAATAGTGAGAAGTATCGAAGTGTTACGAAAATTATTTAAAGCAACGTAGCATTGTATTCCCTGGTTTCCACCGTCTTCGTGAAGTGAACCGATGCCGACTTAGGAAGATACACACGGTCAACAAAGAGAAGAACTTCGATGGCGACTGATGAATTAATATTGTGGCAGAAGGACTAATTCTACGTCTAAGGTGAGAACTCTGATTAAATCAACAATGACGTAGAATTCAAAATGTAATTAATCGGAATGGTAAATTATATTACAGGCATATTTCACGCAGCACTGTATTTGTCCGCATTCAAGCCGGTCAATACAATCCGTAGAAAAGCCTTTCAAAAATTCTAAAGTTAAAAAGCACAACAAAATTCAAATGTTTTTTTATTTATTTCGCCACACTGGCGACCGCTGACAGGGACAGTGCTGGTGGAACAAAGAGTAAGTACTTGATTGTTGTGCTACAAATGTACTTGTACTAATTACTGTTTCTCTGTTACATGACGCACATGGAAAATGACGAATAAGGTGAAACAATATTAACTGTATAAACGGATGGCACAATAACCAGAAGGAACAAGGACGAGGATTTACAAAACTAACGTAATCGTGAGTGACGCAGCTCAGCCGGAATTAAGGTAGGAAAGCGCAAACGCATGCAGTGGCTGCACCTTGGCTTAGCTCCACTTAAAGCAGAACCTTTTCCTTTCCATATTAAAATCCTGGTAGTGTTTGTGGCAACACACAATTACACTTTGATAATTACTTTTTATGTTCAACAATCGCAGAATTAGAAGACGTAGTGCGCCATCTTGTAAATTTCCGACGCGTAACAAATAACAATCGCGAGATATTTTTATTAATTCAACTGCGAGAGAATTTAAAGATTTAGATTAACAGTAAAGTACAGATAAAAATAATATCTCCACAATGGAATCGGAGAACTTTAATTTGACAAATGTTCATGGACACGTCACCGATTCTGACAATAGTGACGTAAATGATGACGCAATTAGTTTTTCAGCACAACATAATGTAGAAGTAAATACGATTCAATTGCACTCCACAGGGATTAACAATAATGAACCACTTGCAAATGAAACCTTGTGCACAGTCGATGAAGCATCGATTACCAGATCAGATGAAAATATTTCGCGTGAAATCAGTGAACCTAGCCCGGTTTCGATTCAATCAGATCGTGGTAGAGAAACAATGGCTACAAATAATGGCATAAATACAAACACACAAGCTTCGTCAGTTACGCTTGAGGCATTATATAGTCTGATGTCAAACGTGAGCGAGCAATTATCTGATTTAAAGATCAGCCACAACACAACGAACACAAAACTGGCGAATCTAGAAGTCAGCCACAACACAACGAACACAAAACTGGCGAACATGCACAGACATTTCGATCAACGCTTAAATAAACTCACCAATGAAATCGATCAAAAGATCGAAGACAAAGTCATCAAAACCGTCAATAGTGTATACAATGTATTGGCAAATGACTTAGAAAAGAAATTGTCAGATCTTACAAACAAACAGGAACAGGAACTGTCAGAAATAGTAGAAACACACAATCAAACACAAACCGTACAAAAAGAAATACATGAAAACGTACAGGCTATTCAATTAAATTTAACAAGAGTACAGTCCGCATGTGAAGAAATACCTGACCAAGTTAATAAAGTTAACGAAGAAGTCGGTTTTCTGAAACAGGAGACTCGACGTATCAAGGCGGACATTATCAAAATAAATGAAACTTTAGAAAACGGTAATGTAAATGAATCAATAACTGACCGGGAAACAAAACTTTTTGAAAAATTAGGTAATGAAATCAAAGTAGCCGAGGATAGAATACGCAAGGAAATTGCTGGTAGACTGAATGTTTCAAATGATTTGCCTACGTCAAGCAGCAGGCAGCGCGACACTTATTCGCCCGTGCCAGATTATGATGTCAGTAACGCAGAACATCACGCGCCCTGTCCGGCGTATGTGCACGCACCGGCACAGGCAAACAATGGCTATTCGCCAAACGCGCTGCTGCAACAGGCAGTAGGCGTGTCGCCTTGCATCTCGACGCTTCTAGTCGATGAGAGCCTGTTGAAACATAGACAGTTTCCAGTTTTCTCCACAGAATCCAGAAAAACTCATCCAGTCGTATTTGTAAGAGCATTTAAAAATGTCTTACCAAGAAACTGGACTGAGGCACAGAAGATTAGATATGTAGTGGGCTTCACACAAGGCGACGCGCTTTTGTGGGCCACAGACATGGCTGAACAGTGCGTCACCTACGAACAATTTGAACGGGCTTTCTTGGAGAAATATTGGTCTGCTGGGGTCCAAGAAAGACTGCGCCGTGAGGTATTCAACCCACAACCGTTCAACCTCAAAAACGGCGGGTTGAGAAAGTATTTCGAAAAGTACTTGAATAAGACGCGCTATTGGAACAATCCAATACCGCACGTAGACGTTCTCAAAATTCTGAAAAACAGACTACCCGCGAATTTACGCGAAAAATTGGTAACCATACCGGAGAACGACCTTGAATACTTTCTTTCCGTGCTTGATTCAATTGATCTAATATACGAAGAAGAGCCGAGCACAAGTAATCGGAATGAATATTCCGGAACCAATCAAAATAACGGTAACGGATATCATTTTAAAGGCAGTGGACAAAACCCACACAGTTGGCATCCGTATCCGACAAGGCCAAGTAATGGAACCTGGAATTACGGAAATCGGAAGAATTCGGCGCCACAGAGACGTGAAGACCGAAGGTATCGTGCAGATTACGGTCCACGCCGGTATGGAAATGATAGAAATCACGTGAATGATTGGTCAGGCCCGCGTGATGAAAGGCGGCACACAAATGAAAATTACAATAGTTACAGTAATAGGAATGACAGACCAAGGAGGAATAGCGACGGCCGGTCGCAAGAAAATGTTGCACGCAGCGGTCCGGAAACTAATTGGCGACAGAATAACCACTCAGTACACTTTGTAGATGTAACGGACAGTACTGAAGCAACGCCGTTGTCTCCCCCGGTAAACAACAATCGGTCGTAATGAGCCCCCACCGGCCGACCGATTTGACAACAGGGGGCACAAACAAGCACACATTACATCTTAGACCATTATTTTTAAGATATGATCAGGATGCGACCGTAGAAGATGATCTATGTGAAGAAGAGATGAAAGCACCAGACAAGGTAAGTGACCTCGTGCAGGCTGTAATAACAGCAAAGATAGGAACTATAATTACCAACGTAATTTTAGATACAGGGGCATCTACGAATATTATTTCTAACAGTTTATTCAAAGAAGTCTCGAAAGCATTAAAAGTACCAGTGTTGCCAACGGAAAATTGTAAAATCTTGACAGCTGTAGGTAACAAGTCAAAAAGTATTAAGTGGCAGACGCAAATACCTGTTACCATTAGCGATGTCACGATAAACTGTACATTCTTAACCGTTGAGAAATTAATCGTCAACTGTATTTTTGGTATGGAAGTTTTCCGGCAGCATAAAGTAAACATCGAAACTAGTAACCAACTGGGGGCATATGCCAGCTTTAAAACGCATAGTTAACCACACCTATTGAAACATGTGTTACTGTGAGTCTTAACACTATAAAATAAACCATACGGTACTTTTGTAGTCTAACTCAGTTATTTAAGAGAGAAGAACAATGCCAAATTAACGCGAAAGCCAGCAAGAAACCACGCGTCGAAGTTGCAATTCAACGCTCAGCTGATGTGCACGCGATAGCTGCATGTCAAGACAAGGTCATTGGCCGCGCTGTAGGCAGCGAGCCGGGGAGAAATCTTCCCCCTTCCCTGTCCGATCAGCTGAGTGTATACAAAGCGCGAAGGCGCATGCGCGGTCGAGTCCAGACGACACGTGACTCATATTACACGATGGCGGCTATCAGGAATAATGTTCACCAACAATGCAGAGTTTTCTCCGCGCCTGCAGTCCAGTCATGGTACACAAGCGTGCATGCGCGGAACGTTTAAAAGTTTTGAGACCACGCTTACTATGAGACACAGTGACGAGAGCCATTCAAAAACAAGAAAGAAAAGGATACTCAAGTCTTGTAAATAGTAGCTTAGAAAATTTAATTATAAGCTGGTATTACGTAATAAAAGTGAACATACAAGGACATACTGGTCATGGACGGTATTGTAATATTATATTATATTGAGTAAAATCTTAGCTTGTACGGAAGGAGAAAGAAAATAGAAAAATAAATAAATAAATAATGCAGATAGATAACCGGAAGAAAAGCTATGTACACGAGAACAACACACAATTACATATTGGGAAAAAGCAGCAAAGAGGAAAGCAAAGAGATAACGCATACATTTACATTACACAGTAGCTAGCGATTTTTAGAATGAACAACAAGGTAAACGTGTGAATTTTTGTGACTAAGGAAAAGAATGACACAAGCGTTAAAATAGGAAAATAATAAACAGATCTATGCAACGTGAGTAACGAACTGAATCGCTCTCAAAGCAAATACCTAGGATTTGAAACACATTAACGTTAGGAAACACCTAAAGCACTCAGCAAACAACTTTGTAGAATATATAAGCTATACACGAGGGTACATGTACGAAAGCTAAAGTGTAAAGGAGGAAAATAGGGAATGTTGCGCATTAATGGACCGTAAGGCAGTTACGTATGTAGGAAGAAATATTTAGTTGTAAGTATTATTAGTATGAAGGGACGATGCTCAGCACACCCTGAACTATTTTGGAATATTGAAGGAATGGTGCAAGGTACCGAAAAAGGGCCTCACCAGCAATGTGTAGATTAAGTGGTAGATATTTTTTGTGTGTATAAACGTATATATGAATGTGTGAAAGGCGAAAGAAGCTCTGTACATGTACGGAACTTAAACAACGTAGAAGTGTGTAAGGAAAATTAAACTCTAAGAGAACTTCGTATAAACAGGTATACCTAACGTCAAGAACCAACTTAATTAAAACCGTAAGACTCTACGAGTTTACGAGAAAATGCGAAAAACCTGATACAAAGTGCAACATTAGCGATTCTTCACTCATGTATGCAGAAGGAAGGTATGGATTACTTTACACACTTGAAACATGAAATGATAAATCACGTTAAAATTATATCTTACATACATATCACGATTTACAGTCACAAAGAATGAAAATGATATCGCCGCTGTACGAGAAACAGGTAAGTAGTGTGATCGACGACCTGTAAGCAAAGGAATCGTCTATAAAATAAACTATGAAAAAAAAAAAAAAAAACGTCATACAGAATTTCATGCTGCACTGAAGCTATGAAAGTCGGATTATTCGTGTACATAGATTTTCATGACAACCGATGCATTAAAATGTCTGTATTTTTTCTCCCATGATAACACAAGACGCCTATAAGCGTACTTAAATTGAAAATGATACACGCACACAAGGGCGTGCTGCTATTATGAAACACTGTACATATTAATAGTTGCTACACCCTGAACTTCAAGATTGTATGTTTATATGTCTATGTTAATGTAGGAAATTTTATTAGAGGTAACGATTTACAAGCACACCAGAACGTGCTTAAGCACAAAACACTGTACATATTAGGGTTACGCTGCATAAATTATTATTTCGTGCATTTTCAGATTTTATAGGTAAAAACCGTAGCATACACGTAGTCGTTGCCATTACCCTAAGTAGAAGGTAGAAAATTCCCTTCCCAAGGTGCAGTGGAGCGGCTACAGGTGTATTCTCTGCATGCTGATGCATGTCGTTGCGTATGAAGAATACGTAACGAAGGTAAACCTTAACTTACACTCGAGTTCAAGAAAGAAAACAAAGGACTTGTTCCTTCTAACTGATTAATGGAAAAAGGTGTGTGTGTGTCAGTAAAATCCAAGACGAAGAAGCCACTATGAGTGGTCAAAACTTTTTCAATTTTAGTCGATAGTTTTTTCCTGTAATTAATGTAACTAATGTATTGTATGTGTTTTATGTTATTCCATTGTATGTGATGTACTTTGTATTTCATGCCAAATCCCGTGACTTACAAATTTGTGAATATTTATGTACATTGACCAGAAATATTGAGGGGAATGAATCTCGGTACAATAGGTAAAAGGGGTTAATGCGAAGAAAAAAGTAGTGAAAAGAAAGTTTCGATCGCAATACTCGCGGTTAAAGTGGTGTGTGTAGAAATTGAAATTGTGCAAAGTAGTGCTACGTTGCAAGTGTCAGCGAGCCTAAACAAGGGACCTCGAAAAATTGAAGCTAGTATCGTCAAACGACCCATGGCGGAAGGAACAATGCCAAACAAGTTTGACATGGTACGCTTCTTACCTGGAGCGGCATCGACGGGATCGTCCTCCGCCTCGCACATAGTGTGGTGTGTTCTTCGGGGCACACATTCCAATGTACCTCGTCGTATCCAGTCTAAGTACTGGAAGGAACTACAAAAAGCACACGCATACTGAGGTTCGGAAGTCTTGACGGTACCCGCACGTCGGTGTATATTCAGTGCACTGGCGCGCGCATTCAACCAACGTCGCCCGCTAACGGACGACCAAACAATCAGGAGCGCGTATCACCCGCCCATATTCAACACGGGCTAGCGAACAAAGCTCGCCGCCCCAGAATAAATACAGAAAGCAATACAAGGACTTAATTTTCACCTCTGATGAGGAAGGAAACATTTGTAAATAACGTTGTATTCATTGTATATTTTATTGTACAAACTTTACCACATGATGTTTTCTCAATGTTAACCAAAACTTTGTATATTAGGATTAAGGTTTGTAAATATTAGCATAAGTATACCAAAAACTGACACACACTCAGTAATACCAAAGAATTCACAGTGCCATGAAAATGAGACAATAAAAATGAAGGTTGTAAATAAAAGACCCCCAAACCTATCAATTGCAAGGTCGACTACTGTATCCTGTCAATCAAATAAAATTTTCTAGTGACAGTATACAGTAGGGGGGCAGTTGTAATGACACATTCCTATGCAGAGACATACAATATCTTAAAAGCTGCGCCAAAGATAAATTGAGAGGCATGTATATTATAATCTTTGTAAAGTTCACATTGTATTCTCTTTTGTTTCATACTCCAAGGAGCTAAGGGACACTTTCGATTGTTGCCTCGTGGAGGATGGACGTGATTTTTGGACTGTGAGAAAGGCAGCCATGTAGTTAGTAATTATGGTTTGTGCGACGAGCAGAGCAAGTCTTATTGTCTTGTGAATAAAAAATAGTGAGAAGTATCGAAGTGTTACGAAAATTATTTAAAGCAACGTAGCATTGTATTCCCTGGTTTCCACCGTCTTCGTGAAGTGAACCGATGCCGACTTAGGAAGATACACACGGTCAACAAAGAGAAGAACTTCGATGGCGACTGATGAATTAATATTGTGGCAGAAGGACTAATTCTACGTCTAAGGTGAGAACTCTGATTAAATCAACAATGACGTAGAATTCAAAATGTAATTAATCGGAATGGTAAATTATATTACAGGCATATTTCACGCAGCACTGTATTTGTCCGCATTCAAGCCGGTCAATACAATCCGTAGAAAAGCCTTTCAAAAATTCTAAAGTTAAAAAACACAATAAAATCAAAATGTTTTTTTATTTATTTCGCCACAACTTCCAACGACTTGAGTCCACGCTAGGTCGAGTAGCGGCACTGCGCTGGGGAAAAGGTCATCCGACACGATATTAAGAGGTATCCAGCGACTTTTGTCACCACAGTGTGTGTGCAACCGTTGCTTTGTCGTTCTAATAAGCAGATGTATTGTACTCTATGTTCCTTCCAATCACGTGCGACTATTGGCTTCGAGAGAGA
Source organism: Schistocerca cancellata (assembly GCF_023864275.1). NCBI lineage: Eukaryota > Metazoa > Arthropoda > Insecta > Orthoptera > Acrididae > Schistocerca > Schistocerca cancellata. The sequence goes on from NC_064627.1 coordinate 608,583,442, forward strand.
TTCTCGACGGATACGAGCTAAGGAAAGGGCTAACTCAGCAGAGTATTCATACGTAAATCTAATAGCGATTCTGCCAAGGCCATATGCACTGTTCGCTTGAGGTTAATATCAACTGGTTTTGAATACTGAGACTGCTTGTTCGAGTATCACGCGTTTGGGAGCTTGTGCGGCCTCGAAGCACGGGCGCCGGTGGCAGCTGGGTGGCTACGGCTGCGGTTATCGGCGCTGGCACAGCAGAGCTCGGCTCGGCACAGGGAGTGGCTGTGCTGGGTCTGGGGTCGGCTGACGCCGCGGTATTGATCTGGCGACACCCTGACACCCCGGCGGCCTTCGAGGCGACGCGTCGCGGCTGGGGCCTGCTGCACGCCCAGACACAGCGCAGCTCCGGAGATGCGCTCCAGCGGCGCCCTGCAACCGGGCCTTCACGACAGGATGCTGGCAGTCTCACGGGCAGCGCATGCAATAACGTTGAGGGTCAACTGCGAAGTTGAGATGCTAACTGTTGCCAAGCGTATCCTATAATGTTCCAGTGCACTATTAGTATGGAAAAGTGCGCTGTTATCGAGTACTGTTCTTAAATACAAAATTAACGGTAAATTAGCAGTCTTTAAGTTATAGAAAACGTTCCATGCCATTACTAGGGAATATTTAAAAACTAACATTGCAGAAAGTCTTCCGAATATTTTCTTATTCTGTAATAGCTAAACAAGGAATTAAAGCGTGTAATTTTTACCTAAAACACAGGGAGCGAAGGGCTATTTACTACGTGTACAGAAACAACCTAATCCTTATGTGAGCGGTGAACGACACTTTTATCAGGTAGATAAGAAAGATCAGGCTCCAGACTACTCTCTCATACGAAAGGCTTGGAAATTGCGTCTTACGTGGCTTGAGGAAGGACTTCCAGCAGAACTCTGCAGAAACTGTTAATCCAGACCACAGTGCTAAAATAGCTGTGGAGAACGAAGTGTTAACAGCATCGGCACCAAACTCACAATGACGAATCAGAATGACCTTCGCTACCGATTATTTGGGCGAGCTATGGAGTGCAGCACCAAGCAAGGGAGATATTCAGCTACTCGGAATTAGGGAACCACCCGAAATATGGGCACTTTGCCCTAATGTGCTGCTTGTCACAATATCGTCGATTAAATATCAAAACGTCACAAAAACGACTTGAAATGCAATGATCACGTAAGGTCAGTTGCAGGCATGGCCAATACTCAATTTTGGTTTATTGGGAGAACTCTCGAAAGGTGTAGCTCAGCTATAAAGGAAACCTCGAACAGAACACAAGTGCGAGCCATTATTGTATACCGCACGAGTTTTTCGAAACCCAACCACATCGGACTAAAGAAAGACATCGAAGAAATTCAGAGGTGTGCTGCTAAATTTGTTAACGTACGTTCAATCAACACGCGAGAATTGTAGAAATGCTGCCTGAAATCGAAAAAAGGAAGCCTTCTTTTCGCGAAACGCTGCTGAGGAATTTTAGAGGCATTTGCGACGGACTGCAGAACGATCCTACTACCACCAGCAAACGTCTCGCGTAAGGACCACGAAGACAGGGTAAGGAAGCACGTGGACAGTCGCTTTTTCCTAACTCCATTTGCTAGTGAAACAGGAAAGAGAATGGTTAGCATTAGTAGATCGTATGGTAGCTTGTCGAGTACTTTTGTAGTACATGAAACATGCGCTGAGCAGCACAAAGTTCAAATTACTGAAAGGTGAAGTCTACGGGAGAAGCAGTAACAACCTAGGTTTGGACTAGTATAAAAAACACTGCGTTGCTAAATCTGCCGGCGTAGCGATCACCAAAGTTCGGGGAACAGGGCATAGAACAAATGATAAGAAGAAGAAGAAGAAGAACAAAAAGAAGTACATCCTAAGCAAGTGTATTCTGAGGAGGCTTGTAATTGTTGCCTTACTGTCACACAATATTCCTCTTGTAATCCTGGGAAGAAGAGGCATTCTCCGACCACCCAAGAAGATAGAAGACATGTTGCGCTGGGATAATGACAGTTTCGGTCTCAGCGTCCCTGATATTATTAAGATTCCTTGTAAGTGCGGAAGCAGCAACATCATTATATACGTACCGTTACCGAGCGCTGTGCAAAATGCCACAGGCACATTACGGCTCTCCGTCCGCCCACAGGCCGTGGTAGGCCGATTGGTACCGACCGACCGCCCTGTCACCCTGTGACAATGGCGTCATTGCATGCAGTATGGATGGGCGTGGGGTCAGCACACCGCTCCCTCGACCGTTGTAAGCTTTCGGACATGGAGCAGCTACTACTCGGTCTAGCAGCTCGTCAACTGGCATGAAATGGCTGGGTGCACCCCGTTTCGGTCCTTCCACCAAGGAAAAGTCCCTGCCAGTACCAAATGTTCAAAATGGTTCAAATGGCTCTACGCACTATGGGACTTAACATCTGAAGTGATCAGTGCCCTGCACTTAGAACTACTTAAACCTAACTAACCTAAGGACATCACACATATCCATGCCCGAGGCAGAATTCGAACCTGCGACCGTAGCAGGTCTGAAGCGCCTAGAACCGCTCGGCCACAAAGGCCGGCCCTGCCAGTACCGTATGCAGTTAGCCGCTCTAACCACTCAGCTACGGATACGGACAAGTTACAGCCCGAGAACTTCAAAACTCAGTATTTTCTGAACCAAAAACACAGACTAATTACGAAACTAAAATATTGCCCCACGCTTCTACACACTGGGATTCTGTTATAAAACAAACAATAGAAATTAGATTACGCGAATACCAACCGGGACGACGGCTGTATTCTCGCCGGTGCGTTGAAGCGAGATCTCGGCTCTGCGAAGACAAAAAGAAATGCCCTGGCATCACTAGCGCAGATATGGACACAATATCTAGCAGTATCCCGTAATGGTGACGTACGCTGGTCTATCATAAGCCGTCTACAGGTTACAAACGGTTACCGTAACAGCAACCTCTACAGTCAGTATTCTTGACAAAGACGATGGACGATTTAATCGAAAGCTCTGATGTTACAGTCACACCGAGAATGTTTTATATATCGTACGTGCAGGGGTTGGTCAAAAATACGGGCAATACAGCGAGAAATCCATTCTTGAACATCAATTCAGATGCTAGTCAAGCCTACAGATTTCGCTGTTGCGTCTGACCATGAATAACGTCCGTGAAACATCCTCACTAAGTCGCAAGTGTCATTCGTGGTCATGACAGTGTTCTGTGTAGTTGTGAGTGCATTATGTCGGTGGAAGCTCAGTGAATTCGAACGTGGGCAAACTGTTCATGCTCGCATTGTGGGCACTTCCGTAACCAAGGGAGCCGAAGCGTTTGGTGTTTCAAGAGGCACCGTATCGAAGATTTATACCGCCTGTAGGGAATGTTAAAAACATCATCCGCTAAGTCACTAAGCGGACGAAAGAGTGTGTTGAGTGATGGTGACGGACGGCCATTCATGAGGACTGTACCGGAAAAAAAGAGAACTGCAGCGCAAAAGTCACTGCAGTATTAAGTGTCACACTCGTGAACACTGTCACCACCAAAACAACATGCAGGGAGCACCATAAGCAGTGAACTGCATGGTGAGCTGGAATTCCAGAACCATACATCAGTGATGCAGATGCCAGTAAAAGAAAACGTGGTGCTGAAGTCATAAAAGCTGGAATCTGGAGCAATGGAAGGAAGTCATTTGGTCGGATGAGTCTTGTTTCACTCTGTTTCCAACTTCTGGCCGAGCTTACGTTCCAAGAGTGAAACGTAGCGGGGGTTCGATGAGTATTTGGACAGCCATATCGTATTCCAGGAGCTCCATGGTTATTCTGCAAGTTCTCATGACTGAAAAAGAATTTTGTGACCATTTCGGCTGATTAGGTCGATCCCATCGTACATAGCGTCAATGGTGACGCTATGTTCCAAGACGACGGGGCTTCTGACCACACAATTCGCATCGTCCAGAACTGGTTTTGTGAGCTCTAGGATGACTTGTAGTATCTTAACAGTCACCAGATCTCAATATTATTTAGCCTTTGTCATCTACTTTGGAAAGAAGGATGCGTGATTGCTGTCCATCTCCATCATCGTTAGCTGAAAGTTCGATTATTTTGTAAGAATAATGATATAAGATTCCCCAGAAAACCGCACAGGACTTGTATTTATCCATTCCGAGATGACTGGAGCTGTTTTGAATGCCAAAGAGTTTACTACAACGCATGAGGAATGAAAAGGTGTTATATTTTTGCTAGCATATTTTTGTGCGCCCCGTGTATTACGATTAAAGTGGTTAAACGCTACCAATTATTACCGATGAAATATAACAACCGCTACCTCCGAAAAACGGATCATATTCAAGAGCGGCATTACTGCAGGAAGATCTGCAGCGGATAGGCTCTTGGTGCAGGGAGTGGCAACTGACCCTTAACATAGACAAATGTAATTATTGCGAATACGTAGAAAGAAGGATCCTTTATTGTATGATTATATGATAGCGGAACAAACACCGGTAGCAGTTACTTCTGTAAAATATCTGGGAGTATCCGTACGGAACGATTTGAAGTGGAATGATCATATAAAATTAATTGTTGGTAAGGCGGGTGCCAGGTTGAGATTCATTGGGAGAGTCCTTAGAAAATGTAGTCCATCAACAAAGGAGGTGGCTTACAAAACACTCGTTTGACCTATACTTAAGTATTGCTCGTCAGTGTGGTAACCGTACCAGATCGGGTTGACAGAGGAGATAGAGAAGATCCAAAGAAGAGCGGCGCGTTTCGTCACAGGGTTATTTGGTAAGCGTGATAGCGTTACGGAGATGTTTAGCAAACTCGAGTGGCAGACTCTGCAAGAGAGGCGCTCTGCATCGCGGTGTAGCTTGCTGTCCAGGTTCCGAGAGGGTGCGTTTCTGGATGAGGTATCGAATATATTGCTTCCCCCTACTTATACCTCCCGAGGAGATCACGAATGTAAAATTAGAGAGATTCGAGCGCGCACGGAGGCTTTCCGGCAGTCGTTCTTCACGCGAACCATACGCGACTGGAACAGGAAAAGGAGGTAATGACAGTGGCACGTAAAGTGCCCTCCGCCACATACTGTTGCGTGGCTTGCGGAATATAAATGTAAATGTAGATGTAGATGTATTCATCGTGGGTCTGTTTAGTCAGCGCGAAGAACCGATGGATAAATGTTTAGCGCGCCGTTAATGTCAAGATCATGAAGGATGGAGCACAAGCTTTGAATAGTCAAGAGTAGGGTAGGAAATCGACTGTCGCGTTTTCAGAGGAACCAGCCAAGAATTTAGGAATTTAGGGAGACTACAGATACCTCAAATCTCGACTTTCGGACGGCCGTTTGGAAACGGATCTTCACGAAATACAGTCATGTACGTTAACTACGCTACTATCTGGATCGTTTAGATAGAAATTAGCAGTTAGCGACAGATGCGAGTTAACGAAGAGCAGCTGATAAAGAGTGAGAGCCCATTGTGTGCGAGGATGCGAGCAAGACCTCGCGCAGTCGGACGAGCGCTGGGAGACCCACAGCCAGTGTAGCGCACGCTTCGCTTTCCAGACGGCTGGCGACGCCACACGTGTCACGCACGTGTGAAGCGCCCTGCGGCGCATCCGAGCCGAGGGGAGCAACGTCCCCCACATGTCACAAAGGCCCGCTCTCCAGCGCTTCCTATCACAGCTTGCAAACTCGCGGCCACGCAATATTCGCATGCGTAACGCGGGTGCCGGCCAATGGTGAAGCACAATTTTCATAATCACCACACTACGAAATTTTCAACTGTGTGTTGTCAGATACAGGTAAATATCTAAAGCTTTCTTTTTTTTTTTTTTTTTAGAGCTGCCAGAAAAGCCTAGCAACGATCAGCAGTCAGCTCTACGGTCGGGGAAAATTTTTATCACACAGCTACATTGTACTGCAATAACAATCTGTGAAAATCTCGTAGCCTTGAAGCCATACTGTGGAAACGGTGCAGTCCGTGGTAAAATCTTGCGCAAAAGCTCCCAGCGTACTGACGCTTTGTCTCCATTTCCAGAGGGAAGTCATACAACAATTCATTGGAACCATACTACAGGACTGCCCGTAAGCAGTCACGTATTAGTCGTGCAAAGACTAGCAGTACTGCACAGCCACCTTCCGTTCTGAAATGCTATCGAGAAAGCATCTGCAGTTATATATACGATCGGATGCTGTAGAAATTCAGCAACTCTACGTACCCGAGTGGGGCGTCAAAAACTGTCATGAAATGATGATCAGAAAACCGTGAAACTCACTCACTCTAAATGTTACCAACGGTGTTTTTTTCCCGTTGTTAGCCATTCCGTATCACTGCTGAGCAGGCCTCTCTAAAATGCTTCCAGTGGTTTTATTTCGCGATGCAGCTGGCCATAACGCTCTTCCATAGTTTCTCTATACGTCCAGCCATCCAATGAATAGTCTCTTGATACCCCGTACATTCCCACCTTACTCCTGCCACATGTGATCGTGACTTTACAAATAATGAAGGAAGGAAGATGCGACTTAAATGGCCACTGCATACATGTCAGATACGGCCGCTGCGTGAGAGATAATAACTTCGCATATACTAACCAAATGTCCCTTAGCGGCCAAAACCACTAACATGTTGACTCCGTTTGTCGCTGTCTGGAAGTTTGTACCGAAGGAGCATAACTCCAAGAATCGCTGCTACGACGTACGAAACTTTTCATCGGAGCTATCGCTGTTAAGATCTTGACTAAATACTAAGTTTATGACGTGAGCGTCGTTGTTTTACACCAAAACATCATGTACTTGTTGTCACATATAAACATGCCGTCTCATAACGTCGATGTAGTTATGATATTTTCTATGTATTGAGCGTTCCCTGTGTTTAAAGAAGACGCTACTATCTTACCATCGTCTCTTTACTAAACCATTATTACGTGAAATGTCCACACAATTCCTTCAGATCTCTCAAGCTTACGCCTGTTCCCAGTTATTGTTGAAGATAAACTGTGATATGAGATGAACAGTTGTGAGTTAATGTTTGAACTGTTAATCATTTGGTCAACGAAATTTTTAAAGACGGCAGGTGCAAATGTACCACTTCCCTTATCACACTTACGTGGAGAATTTATGCACCACCAGTCGTCATCACTAAAGATTATTCATAGCTACTTAATAACAACGATTCGTGCAGGGCTGCGCATCATTTTCCTGTGAGAAATGCCACTAACGTCAATCAAGAGACGCACGTTCTTATAGATCAGAGTTCCCCTAACCGTAATTCAACAACCAGCTTCATATCGTCTCATGACAAGCCTTTTGCATCAATTTACACAGATACTCTCTCTGATTACCTTCGGACTAACATTACAATGTCCGGTTAATTCTCTTAAAATTTTCTCACAAACCATAAGGAGCCATATTAACAACGTAAATCTAATAAGACCTTTCTTACAAAAGTTTCTTCACATATGCCACCCATTTATTTACAGGTGAAAATTCAGAGCCCAAAAACCAAGTATAGTTATAGACACAGCTGCGACATTCTGACTTCTGAACTGGATTAATCAACCACTTTCAGTGTACGGTGGAATCTGACACAGGGTACAAAATCGCATTTCTCTCTCACTTTCTCTCACGAGCACACGCAAGCACTACCAGAGCAGACAACAGCTTTTTGGGTTAGTACCGGCAGTTCGCCATTCAGCCAACAATCTACACAGGTTACACTCTTGGAAGTTCTAGACGACTGACTCTTCTAATTACGAACTGTCTTCGCTTTGGTGTTCATGCCAACAACGTACCTCCCGGAATAAGCTGCTTGTTACATGACGCAGCGGAAGCGTCCAGGGCCCTTGCCTGCACCTGCCAGGCGCCGAAACTTATATACGCTGGAGGCCATTTTTAACGATGTCTACAAATGACTGTTGCCTTTACACAGTACTAATAATAAATACCATTTCTACCAAACATGCTCTCTCTACTCACAGGCTAAACTACTGTAGCCGAGGTTGTTAACGGTGGCTAGAGCGTTAGCGCTCGGCCAGAATGGAGTAACATCTTCAGAATCTGTAAATGGAAATAACTGCCATCGCCAGCAATTGGCTGGAAATTGAAAAGAGATGGTAGCGCGCAGTTCCTGAATACAAGACTATCCGTCAATATTCTGTTATAAGGATTCTGTATCCTTACAAGTCATATTACCTTCTATTTTTCACATTTTCTAACCTTATTCTTTTAGTTTGGTTACATACTGAGTAAGGATAGTCATGCATCAACAGCTCGTTAGGATGCATCCAGCAGCAAAAGCCAATCTGTAACTGTTGACAGTGCGCGTCGCCTACGTATTCCTGAAGTTCGTGTACAGAAATTCATGTTTCGTAGCATACAGGACTTTCCTAAATCAAAGCGCAGCTTAAACTAGTTTTTGGAGCACGAAGAATGCCAACAATAAAACATTTTGTGATCCATAATTAACTGTTGTCATTTGAAACTTCCTGGCAGATTAAAACTGTGTGCCGGACCGAGACTCGAACTCGGGACCTTTGCCTTTCGCGGGCAAATGCTCTACCAACTGAGCTACCCAAGCACGACTCACGCCCCGTCCTGACAGCTTTACTTCTGCCAGTACCTCGTCTCCTACCTTCCAAACTTTACAGAAGCTCTCCTGCGAACCTTGCAGAACTAGCACTCCTGAAAGAAAGGATATTGCGGAGACATGGCTTAGCCACAGCCTGGGGGATGTTTCTAGAATGAAATTTTCACTCTACAGCAGAAGGTAGGAGACGAGGTACTGACAGAAGTAAAGCTGTGGAGACGGGGTGTGAGTCGTGCTTGGGTAGCTCAGTTGGTAGAGCACTTGCCCGCGAAAGGCAAAGGTCCCGAGTTCGAGTCTCGGTCCGGCACACAGTTTTAATGTGCCAGGAAGTTTCATATCAGCGCACACTCCGCTGCAGAGTGACAATCTCATTCTGTTGTCATTTAATTCCTTGATTGTTTGTTTCGCACCATGCTATCGAAGGAACACATATGATTCGCCGACTAGAGAAACGGGTGTGGAGAGGCGTAATGAAGCACTGTACTCGTAGCTAATATCGTCGTGGCAGTTGTTGTGAAGGCATGTGATAGAGATCTACCCATCGCATGGGAACGTTCAGCACGGTGGCTACGATCTCAGCGAGGCGACAGCTTTATTCCGGCTACAGGTTTGTTCATTTTGCTTTCATACTGATCAAAAACACGAACCATGACACTATATCCTACACGCTGCCACCAGTCACCAACACTATACAACTACACTCGCATCAGACATGCAGTTCGCTGATTTAGTTTCTAGTCGACAAGCTCACTTCACGCAGAGCGACATATGATAATACACTGACGGAAAAAATAGCAACACCAAGAAGGAGTTGTGCGACATAAGCGAAAGTTGGTAGGAGTGGCTCTACGTCTGAAAGATTATGTCTATTCAAATTTCGCGCCAGTCACATACGAGTGGCATTAGTAGCGCCACTATGAGGCTGCAAGTATGTTTGCTTTAAATACATGTTGTAATGGTCGTGAGCATTGTCTTTGAGATTGGACGCGGTGAAATGATGTTAGTCAAGAATGCCTTTAGGGAGACAAAGGCGCTATAATTGCCGGCCGGTGTGACCGAGCGGTTCTAGGCGCTTCAGTCTGAAACCGCGCGATCGCTATGGTCGCAGGTTCGGATCCTGCCTCGGGCATGGATGTGTCTGATGTCCTTACGTTAGTTAGGTTTAAGTAGTTCTAAGTTCTAGGGGACTGACGACCTCAGATATTAAGTCCCATAGTGCTCAGAGCCATTTGATCAACTATGGTCAACATCTCACTGAGTTTGAAAGAGGTAGTGTAATAGGGCTAGGAGAAACTGGATGTTTCTCCCGCGATATTGCGGAAGGACTCGGCTGGAAAGTAGCCATTGTACATGACTGTTGCCAGTGGTGGTGACGAGAATGTGCGATGGACGGCTACGTGGCATTACCGAGAGGGAAGGCCACCGCATTCGGCATATAGCTCTGGCGCATCGTACTGCATCTGCAGCAGCAATCTGAGCAGCAGTTGGCACCACTGTGACACAACAGACAGTTACAAATCGTTTACTTCAAGGACAGCTCCGAGCCGGACACCCTGTAGCGTCCGTTCCATTGATCCCAAACCACCATTTTCGACTTCATTGGTGTCAAGCGAAAGCTCTTGAAAGGCAGGGTGGAGGTCTGTTGTGTTTTCTAATGAAAGCTGGTTCTCCCTCTGTGCCAGTGATGACCATGTGTTGGCTAGGAGGCGTGTGCAACCGACCGGTCTGCGTGGTACACACACTGCGCCTACACCTGGAGTTACCGCCTGGGGTGCGATTTCGTACGACAGCAGGAGCACTGTCCTTGTTATCCCACGTACCCTGACAGCAAATTTGTGCGTCAAAGTGATGATTCGAACTGTTGCGCTGGCAATTCATGAACAGCATTCCAGTGGGTGTTTTCCAACAGGATAACGCTCGTCTACATACCGCTGTTGTAACTCAGTGTCGACCTATTGCCTTGGCCTCCTCGATCATCAGATCTTTCTCCAATCGGGCACATATGGGACATCATCGGACGACAACTCCAGCGTCATCCACAAACAGCGTTAACCGTTTCTGTACTGACCGACCAGCTGTAACATGCGTGAAATTTCACCCCACAACCTGACATCCGGCACCTGTGCAAGGCAATGCATCCACGTTTGCATGCTTCCACTCAACATTCTGGCGGTTACACCAGTTGTTAATGTACCAGATTTTCACATTTGTAGTGGCTTCTCTCGCGCTTACATTAACCCGTGATCTTGCAATGTTAATCACTTAAATATGTTACCTAGACAAATGCATTTCCGTAATTGCATTATTCTACATTAATTAATTTGGTGTTGCGATTATGAATATACGACCCCTGAGTACGCAGTAACAAATACGAACGAGGAAGCAAGACTCATTTGGGCTCCTGTTGTTTTTTCCTAAGCAACGTGGCGAGATGACGTGTCAGCAGTTTCATAACATCCTGGAGATCCACTTGCGCAGAGCCCTATCACGAAGCTTTTCTTTCCGTTTCCTCTTTCCTTCTTTTTATTATCACACCACTTCCAAGTTAACATTCTCCGAGAAGTTTTGCACACACGACATGAACGACAAATTTATATTCTTGCAACCGTTCTGTTGGGTCCGTAAATTTTTTGGCGACACGGCATCGTTTGGCCTAGTTTTCTGATTTCAGCTAGCTTACCGCAGATGCGTCGAAGCCTCGTGATTGGAATCCTTATCAATAGGAAATGTCCGCCGCTTTAAATTTGTTTGCAAAGTATATACGTTAAGGTCGAATAGGAGGCAACACAACATTCGCTTACGTCAGCTTGGACAGTCATTTCACATTCCACACACACAGCGAACTTCATCAACACAGTTAATCTCTGCCAATGTGTATATGATCTCGAAAAATACGAGAAAGTTGGTTTAAACTCTCCTTACCGAACACTAGAGGGAGTCCTTGCCCTTTTATCGATGTGATAACTCTTTCGCTTTCCTGGTTAAAGTTCAACTTATAGTTCATCAAAATATAAGAAAACTGATCCAAACTGACATTAGCCTGTTGTCTCCACGTCTGGAAACCAATACTCTCCCGAGTTTTCTGGGGGTTCCCGTACTAATAACTAATAGGGCAGCAGAATGCAGACACGTTACCAATAGCCGAGCTGCAAAAGAAAATGTCTTTGTGTTGATATATCCGATGATCTCTGTACGTGCTACCGCTGAAAGACCTCATACGTCTGCGACGATAGTCTGATGTCGACTAATGATTTCGTAAGGGAGTCAGTTGATGTAATACAGTGGGGAGGGATTAATGGACTTAGTGAAGCTACTTTAAAAGTGACAGTATCTTCTGCCAACAGGTTTCCGTATACCTGCTATAGCTCACTATCTCAAGTGCTGCAACAGTTTCATCCATGCTGATGACAATGACGCGCTAACTTCTGGACTTTTTAGTCCGCTAACAACTTATCGACGATTTATAAGCAACATTATTTCCTGTGTATATGACCACTCTCTGCTACACATGTGTTCAGCAGCAGATAATTAGTATTGGTTCAAATGGCTCTGAGCACTATGGGACTCAACTGCTGAGGTCATTAGTCCCCTAGAACTTAGAACTAGTTAAACCTAACTAACCTAAGGACATCACAAACATCCATGCCCGAGGCAGGATTCGAACCTGCGACCGTAGCGGTCTTGCGGTTCCAGACTGCAGCACCTTTAACCGCACGGCCACTCCGGCCGGCAATTAGTATTAACTCTGTGATATCAAAAGGAACATTTGAATGTCTTACTCTAAAAGTTACGCGTACAGATAAAAGTAATTGCCTTACAAGTATCGACTATTGTAGTACAAGCATTTACACAGATGTAGATAAATCTTAAACAGACTTTTCGTACCGGTTTTCGGCTATATGTATAGAATAAGGCAATCCACCGTTCTAGGATTCTGAGACTTACGTGATGACTCCTCTCAGTGCCACATTTTAAGAGGGCGTCCAGCAGTGAAAAGAAAGTCTAAAGGAATTCTTACAACAACATCAGAAAATAATTTTCTGTATGCTCGCTCTAAGATTGTCCTGTAACGACAAGATACAATAGCGAATGACTATTAATGACAAGGTTTCCAATATTTTATAGAGAACGAATAGTGAATCCTTACTTTCTACGGTCTCACTGTGTTGTGTAAAATCAATACCACACAGCTGGAGGTATTATAACCCCAGCGACCTCAAAAACTTTCGCTATCCAATATAAGCAAATCTGCAATCAGACGAACAATCTTGGCCGCTAGTTGTAACTAGCGGTTCGTTTGCAACAGTACATATTAGAGGACGCATTTTCTCCAAAAATCACTGAGGCTATTCCGTGAGAGTGGTTTTCGATACGAACAAGAAGTGTAGCCGTTTATCGTTTGACATCTATAACATGTACACGCTACAGCCTGTGTACCACAGATACACACATCAATTTTAACATCACAAACATTTCATACTTGACACACACGTCATTTGACATAGACCTACACAACATACGCCACTGACGATGGGTTTGCAATTAAGGATTACATACAGCTCATGACGTAGAGCAAGATGTCTTTTAATGATAATTAAAAGCTGATGAGTAACAAGCATACAGGATTTTTCACTCTCGTCCCTGTTTCGAGATAATATACAACAAGCTGTGGGTTTGCTGTACATTGTAAGGCTTTTGCCAGTAATACGAAGTTTCTGATTCACCTTTCCGACAACTTTTTCTATGTGATGGTTCTAATTTAAATTATTTATAATTGTGATCCCTAGGTAATTAGTTGAACTGGTGTAACCGAAATTTAGCAGAGTCCTTTAAGTACTCATGTGGAAGACTTCACACTTTTCATTATTTAGGGTCACCATTGCCACTTTCGCATCATGCACATTTATAATTCGTTGTGATCTACTGACGACATTATTAGACGACAACATCATTGCCAACAGTCTAAGAGGATTTCTCAGATTACCTCCTAAATCGTTTGGATACATTAAGAACGGCACAGTGCCTATAAAACTTCATTGGGGAACCCGCGATATCACTTTAGTTTCAATAGATCACTTTCCGTCAATTACTACGAACTGTGACCTTTCTGACAGGAAGTCACGAATCTTGTCACTCAACGAAGATGGCACTCCATATGCAAGTAGTGAATGGTGTCTTAAGGAAATCTAACAATATATAATAAAGATGCGTCCCACAGATGGCGCTCATTACCTAGATCGTCGGTAATGGCACACTTCGAAGTTCGGAATCCGAACAACCTGTACGTTGGCGCGTGCAGAGGAGCGACCAACCAATACTGCGCAAGGTAAGTCTACGGACCGGGATATAAAGTGCTAGCGGATTGGTCCGCAAACCTGAGCCACCAATTTCCGATGGCAAATCAGCAGGAAGCGAACTGGCATAAATTATTTCTGCGCACATCCGATTAGCGACGCGCCCAAGTCGTAACGCCGGCGCACCGTACGTGCGAGAGCTCGAAATGAAATACGCGCGGCATAAAGCGGATTAACAGCCCACTTGTATTTAACGACGGCATAAACAGCGCGCAAAACGCGCCGCCTGATCCGACAATGGCGGCACCAGAGTCCAGGCTGACACACGGTAGGCTTATCACGGCACGCGGCGCCCAAACTGACGCGCACCGATCGAATCACACCGGTACCAAGTTTGTGCATCTGTTTCGGTGCGTACACGATTGGAGACCTGCGTGAGTACAGTAGCGACATCAGAGTCGGTACTGTCTGATCACGTCACTGGCTATCAATCACTGGACCCGACCAAAATCGTCGATACATCTATGGCGTTAGCTGCCCCCAGTGATTTCAGGAGTACCTTCCGAAAAGGCACGTGCCAGATTCAAGAAAGAAATACAAGGAAAGAGGAATTATTTATAAATGAAGTATGTCACTTAAAAACCATTTGTCCAATTAACGGTGTGCTTCGCGGTGCTAAGCCCATTTATAGTTCCCATTTTATCCACAGCTAGTTGTCTGGGTGTGTATTTATTCCAGTCTTCTGTTAGTACACCTCCTCGTTGTCCGTCTCTCTGTCCATCTCTACCATCCCCTCTCTGTCCGTCCACTTCCTCCATCCGTCATTCTCTGTCCTCTCCACCTGCTCCTACCCCTTCGAATTTCATCTCCTCATCCCGATTTCTCTCTCTGTCCGTCCACTTCCTCCATCCGTCATTCTCTGTCCTCTCCACCTGCCACTACCCCTTCGAATTTCATCTCCTCCTCCTCATTTCTTTGTCAATCTCCTCCTCCCACGTCTCATAGCCCACCTCGTCCTTCTTCCCCTCCCCCCCCCCCTGGGTTCATCTCGTCCCCTTTCCTTTCTGTGTCGATCTCCTCCTCTCTCTGTCCACCTCAAACTCTTCCCTTCTTTGTCCGTTTCCAGAGCCCCCTCCCCCCACTTCTCTATCTCCTGCTCCCCCTGCCTCTTTCCACCTCCTCCTCTTTGCTTTTCCCCTCTCCTATCTCTGTCCATCTCCTCCTCCTCCTCCTCCTCCTCCTCCACCTCCTCTGTTTCCTGCGTCCCCTCCCCGCAGTTCTCTGCCTCTCTCTTCCTCCCCCTGTCTCTATCCACCTTCTCCCCTTTGCTTTCTCTGTCCATTTCCCCCTTCCCTATCTCTGTTCAACTCCTCCTCCTTCTGTCTGTGCCTATATCCTCCTTCCCCCTTGCTGTCTGTCCATCTCCTCAACCTCCCTTTTCTCTCCACGTCACCACACTCTCTCCAGTAGGAGGCTGGTGATTCTTACCCTTACACAATTTTTATCTGGGGTGTAGGACGAGTATTCTACCTGTAACTTAGCCCGCATACACACATGTCAAAAATATTTTACATTTACTTAACTAATTTCACGCGTATCTGTAGACATCTTCACCTACATCTCTAGCCAATCTCGGCCTGAAATTCCATTTTCACACAGCTCAATGTTTATAAGGTCGTATGTTCTGAACTGCGTGCTGTACAATGATATAATTTCGCAGATGCATCCAGCGATACATGTGCCTACCGTCTGCAAAATGCGTTACGAACAGAGTTAGTTGTAAAGGAGTAATAAATTAAAACGTCATGCAGGACATGACAGTTTCTCACCCATCTCAGTGTTTGATCTCCTGAACCAAAGTACAGTACGACGATGTAATTTTTCTGTTTCATTCTGTGATATATGTGAATATTGTATGCAAAATATGTCACCAATACTAATAGTAGTCAAGATATAAAAAATTAAAACGTAGTGCTTCGTGTGAGAGTTTTACAGCATGAACAGCGAAAAAGTAGTAAGCGATAAACTTTTTTCCTTTCATCATGTTGCAAATGTGTGAGTGCCCTTATTCTCAAATACTGGGTGATTAAGGTATTCGTATTCTCGCGTCGTGGACTACAGTGCTTTTTCACACCCACTCATTTGATATGTGGGCGGTTCTTCCTTCCACAGTAATTCTTCCTAGAAAGTAAAAGATATGTGTACCAAGTTCGGTTTAAACGGGTGCAGTGGTTTAGGAGGTTCAAAAAATGGTTCAAATGGCTCTGAGCACTATGGGACTTAACATCTGTGGTCATCACTCCCCTAGAACTTAGAGCTACTTAAACCTAACTAACCTAAAGACATCACACACATCCATGCCCGAGGCAGGATTCGAACCTGCGACCGTAGCGGTCACGCGGTTCCAGACTGAAGCGCCTAGAACCGCACGGCCACACTGGCCGGCGTTTAGGATGTGATGTGGGACATAAATACATACACTATGTGATCAAAAGTATTCGGACGTTTTTCATATTAGTTGCATTGTGCTGCCACCCACTGCCAGGTAGTCCATACCAGCGACCTCAGTAGTCATTAGACATCGTGAGAGAGCAGAATGGGGCGCTCCGCAGAACTCACGGGCTTCGAACGTGGTCAGGTAATTGGGTGTCACTTGTGTCATACGTCTGTACGAGAGATTTCCACGCTCCTAAACACCCCTAGGTCCACTGTTTCCGATGTGATACTGAAGTGGAAACGTGGTGGGACACGTACAGCACAAAAGCGAACAGGCCGACCTCGTCTGTTGACTGACAGAGACCGCCGACAGAAAGGGTCGTAATGCGTAATAGGCAGACATCTATCCAGACCACCACACAGGAATTCCAAACTGCTCCAGGATCCACTGCAAGTACCATGACAGTTACGCGGGAGGTGAGAAAAC
Source organism: Schistocerca cancellata (assembly GCF_023864275.1). NCBI lineage: Eukaryota > Metazoa > Arthropoda > Insecta > Orthoptera > Acrididae > Schistocerca > Schistocerca cancellata. The sequence goes on from NC_064627.1 coordinate 608,600,245, forward strand.
TTGGATTTCATGGTCGAGCGGCTGCTCATAAGCCACACATTACATCGCTAAATGCCAAATGACAACTCGCTTGATGTAAGGAACGAAAACACTGGACGACTGAACAGTAGAAAAACGTTGTGAGGAGTGACGAATCACGGTACACAATGTGGCGATCCGATGGCAGGGTGTGCGTATGGTGACTGCCCGGTGAACGTCATCTGCCAGCGTGTGTAGTGCCAACAGTAAAATTCGGGGGCGGTGTTGTTATGGTGTGGTCGTGTTTTTCATGGAGGGGTCTTAAACTCCTTGTTGTTTTGCGTGGCACTATCACAGCACAGACTTACATTGATGTTTTAAGCACCTTCTTGCTTCCCACTGTTGAAGAGCAATTCGGGAATGGCGACTGCATCTTTCAAGACGATCGAGCACGTGTTCATAATACACGCCCTGTGGCGGAATGGTTAGACGACAGTAATATCCCTGTAATGGACTGGCCTGCACAGAGTCCTGACCTAAATCCTATAGAAGACTTTTGGCATGTTTCGTAACGTCGACTTCGTGCCAGGCTTCACCGACCGACATCGATACCTCTCCTCAGTGCAGCACTCCGTAAATAATAGGCTGCCATTCCCCAAGAAACCTTCCAGAACCCGATTGAATGTATGCCTGCAGTGTGGAAGCTGTCATCAAGGCTAAGGGTGGGCCAACACCATACTGAATTCCGTTATTACCGACGGCGGACGCCACGAATTTGTACAGCATTTTCGCCCAGGTGTCCGGATACTTTTGATTACATAGTGTACATACATACTTACATACATATGTACATCCATTTTTATAAGTTGTGTGAATATGGATCTATCAGCGTCCGAAATTTTCTTCAGAACTTCTGTTGGTCTCAAGCAGATCTTTATAGCTGATTTCGAGTTCGACATCATGCGCGCAACACGCCCTTTGATGCTCTTTTGTTTTTCAGAGTCTTCGCTGATATTCCTTGAAACGCACGTTCTCTCAGCGTATCACAGTTATGCTAGATGTTATGGAGAGGGAGATCTTAACAAATTGAGTGCTGAACCCCAAGCCTTGTTTAAATCCTCCTCCATTTACTGGGTTTCCCGACTTTTTCATTTCGACAGGCTCCTTAATTAAGCTATCCCAGAAAACTGGCGTACGCTCCACAATACTGGTCTCATCGAAATTAATTTCATGATTATATTCGGGACAGTGTTCGAGCGACAGCTGATTTGCTTGGTTGTTTTAGCCGGATGAGTCGCTGATATTCCTTGCATCTCTCCTCGACTGTTCTTATTGTATGGATGATGTAAAGCATGCCACTCGTATGGAATGCTGTACAGACCTGACTTTCGCACATCTAGATCGTCTTTAACGTTATCAGGTTTTTTTTTTTACAATTTTTGCTGACTGGAACGAAATGCACTGGATGCTATGCTTCCGCAGACGTCTACCTAACTTTGCGGATATTGGGCTAGCGTCTTTTTCATGCGTTCTTGAGTTTGACTGAAAATGTCGGCGTCATTTCCCTAAACCGCTCCTCGCAAATGCCAGGGAAGGTTCCTTGTCTATCCTTTCGTAATCAGAGCTTGTATTCTGTCTCTAATGACGATGCTGTCGACGAGACGTCAAACTCGAATCTTTTTGCAATGCCCGCTCAGTTTGACGATCTGAGTACGTAACTTCGGAAAACTATTCGTAGGTGTTGCAAATTGTGATACTCTCCTTGTCTGAAAGTGTTCCGAGTTCTACGGACCAACCTTTGATAACGAATTTCTTTGAGACGGACAGTAATGTCTCGAGGCGTGGACATGGAGGCAGTTGCGACGGTTTTCTGTACCGTGTACACTGTGACTCAGTATCTGAACAAGTTGCATGGGTCGCCTCGAAATATTGTACATAAAATGGAAACAACAACTCGGATTAACTCCCGGAACCATACAATTATTCAATCAAGCTCAGGAAATCTCTGGAATCGCTTTTGTCTGACTGGTTCTCCAGCACTGCCAGTGAATCTCGAACCGTTAACAAGATGGAGCAACGTGAGAGATAGTGAACCCTAAAATAACGAGACTTCAATTCATCTCGCCTTTCATCGCTCTGTGCTAGCGCAAGCAAGAAATCGTTAACACATCTGACGAAGAGAACAAACAATATGGCGCAGTTAATTAAATGACTTTCGTTCGCGAACTGTTACGTTCTAATAACCGCACGACCATCCAGATTACGTTTTCTGTGATTTCCCTAGTTCACTAGAGTCGAATGATTAACGTGAAAAGAAAATCGTGGACTTCCTGAACCATCATTTTCGAATCCGGTTTGTACTTCGTTTGCAATGACCTCGTCGTTGGAACGACAACCCTCAGTTTTTCTTACCTTCCGTTTTTTCAGTGGACTTAGGGACTGGTGACTCAAAAACTCGACAGGATAAGAACTTAAAAGTCGTCTTTCAATACAGTGGTACCACCTCAGTTCATTGTATTTACGTAAATTTTCAGTCATTAGGTACGTATTTCCTCATAACATATTATGATCACTGTTGGTACACTGGTACAACTGTAGTGAAAAGTACTGTTCTGTCCATCAAAAGGAAGGGCATAGTGATCAGAGCAACTATTCCCGCGGTGGAAATTTTACTTGTATAACTACGAGGTAAGAAAACAATTCTGTCAACGCGTTGAAGCAGTTTATTTGAAGCTAGTTATTTAATTTTTTTCAGTTTCCTTTTTCTTGGATCCATTATAGCAAACACAACTTATGTGAGTCTATGTACTTTGCTTTGGTGGTATCTACAGCCACGCACACTTTTTCCCTTCAGTGATAAGTAGCTCAAGGAGAATGTCGCAATTCGTGCTGCAGCCAACAAACACGCGTGTGAACTGGGCGACGAACTAAACCACGCTACTGAATCACTAAACCGAGCCGAGACGGTGTCTCTGCAGGAGACGGGGAGTGTCTTGTGGTGACGTCACGTCTCCGTCGGGACTCTCCTACATTTCACACGTGGCTGAACTTACCAATCGACCGTAGCGGGCTCCAAGTAGACGCGTTTAATGAAGTTCCACGCCCGTATTAGCAGTGCGAAGTCCAGCACGATAAATTTTAAGCGACAGATGCAACAGCAACACGTGATTGATGTACAATGCAAAGCGTGAAGCTGTTTTCCATTATTGCTCCCGACAACAAATATCACTCGACCGCTCGCCATAACGGCAAGAAATACTCTGTGCCGACGATGTATCGCGAATATTAATATTTTGTTGAAAATGTTGACAATGTTGACTGGTATACTCTCTTTCAAATTCTGAAGGTGGCAGGGGTAAAATACAGGGAGCGAAAGGCTATTTACAATTTGTACAGAAACCAGATGGTAGTTATAAGAGTCGAGGGACATGAAAGGGAAGCTGTGGTTGGGAAGGGAGTGAGAGAGGGTTGTAGCCTCTCCCCGATGCTATTCAATCTGTATATTGAGCAAGCACTAAAGGAAACAAAAGAAAAATTTGGAGTAGGTATTAAAATCAGTGGCGAAGAAATAAAAACTTTGAGGTTCGCCGATGACATTGTAATTCTGTCAGAGACGGCAAAGGACTTGGAAGAGCAGTTGAACGAAATGGACAGTGTCTTGAAAAGAGGGTATAAGATGAACATCAACAAATGCAAAACGAGGATAATGGAATGTAGTCCAATTAAATCGGGTGATGCTGAGGGAATTAGATTAGGAAATGAGACACTTAAAGTAGTAAAGGAGTTTTGCTATTTGGGGAGCAAAATAACTGATGATGGTCGGAGTAGAGAGGATATAAGATGTAGACTGGCTCTGGCAATGAAAGCGTTTCTGACGAAGAGAAATTTGCTAACACCGAGTATAGATTTAAGTGTCAGGAAGTCGTTTGTGAAAGTATTTGTATGGAGTGTAGCCATGTATGGAAGTGAAACATGGACGATTAATAGTTTGGACAAGAAGAGAATAGAAGCTTTCTAAAAGTTGTGCTACAGAAGAATACTGAAGATAAGATGGGTAAGTCACATAACTAATGAGGAGGTATTGAACAGAATTGGGGAGAAGAGGAGTTTGTGGCACAACTTGACTAGAAGAAGGGATCGGTTGGTAGGACATGTTCTGAGGCATCAAGGGATCACCAGTTCAGTACTGGAGGGCAGCGTGGAGGGTAAAAATCGTAGAGGGAGACCAAGAGATGAATACACTAAGCAGATTCAGAAGGATGTAGGCTGCAGTAGGTATTGGGAGATGAAGAAGCTTGCACAGGATAGAGTAGCATGGAGAGCTGCATCAAACCAGTCTCAGGACTGAAGACCACAACAACAACATCGATATATTTTCTCGACGTATTCGGATTTCGTAATTATGTTTCATGTATACCACACCGAGCACTGTAATTAAGAGCCGACCAGTGTGGCCGAGCGGTTCTAGTCGCTTCAGTCTGGAACCGCGTGGCCGCTACGGTCGCAGGTTCGAATCCTGCCTCGGGCATGGATGTGTGTGCTGTCCTTAGGTTAGTTAGGTTTAAGTAGTTCTAAGTTCTAGGGGACTGATGACCTCAGATGTTAAGTCCCATAGTGCTCAGAGCCATATGAACCATTTGTAATTAAGAAATTACTATTTTTCAAACTTTTTAATACACGTTGGGTAGAATGTTCTCAGTAAACTTACTGTTCCGGCATAACGTCAAGAGCCGGCACGTCGGTCAAGAACGTTAGAGCAGAGAGGGCTGTGAGGCGACGTCAGCCAATAGTACGCTGACCGACACGCCTCTAGGACGACACCGAGACAGCAGCGGCCTCTAGGCGAAGAGAACATAAGCGGCGCGCCGCCTGGCCGCAGCCAGTTAAAGACTAGCCGTTCTACGATATCTACAGCAGCGACTTAGAAACTGTACTGTTTCACTTGTATTAGGAGTTGTGTATACTGAAGAGATTGCTTACGTTTCATGTCGCCCTTTGCTTGCGACATCCCATTGTAAATTTCTCAAAGTACTGTCCTTTATCTTACTGTAATAAAATCTCATTAATACGATTTGCTTGAATTGTTGGCTAGCGATGCCAGAAAGCAGGTTTCCTGGACACCTCATATTCGACGAGTAGGCAGAACACAAACCTTGCCGTGTCAAATACGGTTAAAATCTCAAGCTTCCGATGACAGCCTCCATCATCGTCGTCAGGGATTGTCTGACTTTCTGAAACGAGGGTCCCACTTTTATGCCCAAAGGACAGCATCTGATTGACAGGATTACGTCGTGATAACATCACGGAAATGGCGCCTCCTGAGGTGGCGTCCTCTACGTCACTTACTGCGTCACCATTCGCATCGGTCGGTCTTCCTCTGTGCTCCTTCATTATTAAGTGAACGCTACTAAGCATTGCTAAGTGAATGTCCGGTGCCTCTACTGAAGTTTTTATCACAGAATACAGTTTCCGCTGCTTCTCTGATCACATAGTCTCAATAGTTCGAAGAGGGGGACAGAATTCTCTTACGTTTACTCAACAAGCTCGGCCGCTGGTACCCTATTGGCTCCCCCCTGATCACCAACCTTGATATGCTGACGCGCCTTCACAAACAGGTACCTCCGTTCCTACACCTCCACAGACTGTATATACTATCCCAACGCAACTTCAAGCAACTCTCTCTCCCAGACAATCAGATACGCCCCGATATTTATCCCTCCTGCTAACTTTAACTCTTACACACATTTCCCACTTCAGGTCAGGGCTTCTCTCTCCTTTCCTCTCCATCCATCCCTAGCACTTTCCTCTTACAACCACTGCTCTACCCATACGACACACTAATCCTCACCCTATGTCTTTCTCACCGACTGTATTTCGCACTATCCACCTGATCTCCAACATCCCGTCTTCACAACTTTCCTATCTAACAGACCCACACCCCTCAGCCGTAAGGAATATACACTCTCCTGAAGCAATGTCCCGGGTTCGATTCCCAGCCGGGTTGGGGATTTTCTCGGCTCGGAGACTGGGTGTTTGTGTTGTCCTCATCATTTCGTCATCATCATTCGTGACAGTGGCTAGATTGGATTGTGTGCAAATTGGGACTTTGTACGGGCGCTGATGACCTCGTTGTTGAGCGCCCCACAAACCAAACATCATCATCCATGTCACCTTCCTGCGATGTGTTTTAAAGTGTATACAATTCCGTTGTTTTTAACTGCCCATCTTTAATTTTAAATTAAAATAGAAAACAGCCCCAAATTTTGTCCGTATTTCTCGTTGCAAATTTCTGAAGAGCGGAGTATTGTACCGCCGACAGCCCATCCCCCAGCCGTATGGGGAGAGGAGCACGAGATTATAATAAAGGAGAAAAAAGACACCGCTAATCTTACTCTATCCGCAAACTAGATACCAATAACCCCATTGTCTCGTGTCTGGTCACCAGCTCTGGTATGCTGCCCTCTGTCACTACACTTACACACGTTTCATCCTATGTCACCGCAACTTCAACCAATTCCCTCTCCCAGACAATGAGATCCACCCTGATATTTATCCCTCCTACCGACGTTAAGCCTTCCCTACCTATCTCACACTACATAAGGGGTCCTCTCTCCTTTCCCCTCTTCACCCACCCTATTCCTCTCTTCTTGTTCTACTACCCTCCCCATACAAAATTACTCCTTCACCCTCTGTCCTTCCCACAGTCTGTATTCCCACTATCTGCTTCATCTCCTACCTATCGTCTCCATAGTTGACAGGCTCCTATTTCTTTACCCACACCCATTCAACCTTTGTGGAACAATTTCTCCCCTCCTACTTCTCATTCACTGCAGGTCCTTCGGATGTAAAGTGAAAGTGCACCTCTCCGGTGCTTTTTTCATAGAAGAATATCACCACATGGCAATTGAGTTTTTTAAATCGTAAATATTTTTCGTCCTTCTAGATATCCCACATTAATCTCTTTAATTTAAATGTAAACAGTTCTCATATTTTTTCTATTATCTTTGTTATATCTTTATGAATGCTCTTGGCTGAAGCACAGAGTACTGTACCACCGACAACCCAACCCCGCCCATAGGGGGCAGGTGGGGCTGAAACATCACTAAAAAAAAAAAAAAAAAAAAAAAAAAAAAAAAAAAAAAAAAAAAAAAAAAATCACCGCTAATTTTTTTCAAAATTTCTGTACTTCAGGAGATCCTGATGATAAACTAAGCGATCGGCGACTGTCCGTTTAGGCTACCACATTCGCCACATTCGCAAGGACTATTACAAATGCATAGCACTCTCTGGTCGAGATCATCTTTACAACGCCGCAACATTTCTTTGGTTTTCCTGGTTAGGCGGAACACTAATCTGATTCGTTGCCTGTTTACGAGTCTGCCCTATTTAACTAGCTGCTGCACCGCAGCTTCCCTTCTTTGGGACTTTTTCGATGTCCTCCATCAATTCAAACTGGTAAGGATCCCATACCGCACGGCAGTACTGTAGCAGAGGACGGACAAGCGAAGTGTAGACAATCTCTTCAGTAGACTTGTTGCATCTTCTAAGCATTCTGCTAATAAAAAGCACTCCTTGGTTTGCTTTCGCCATAACATTCTCTATGTGATCGTCCCAATTTAAACTGTTCGTTGTTGTAATCTCTAGGTATTAAGACAAATTGACAGACTTTAAACTTTTGTGACGTACCATTTAACCGAAATTTAATGGATTTATTTTCGGCCGGCCCGAGTGGCCGAGCTACGTGCTCTCTGTAATAAAAGAACTGAGCCAAGGAACCAACGATCAATTTGAACGGATGTCTTGTGACGTCCGCCCCGACCAAACGCAACGAACTATATAGAACAAAAAATGAGTAAAAAAAAAAAAAAGCGGTTCTAGGCGCTACAGTCTGAGCCGCGCGACCGCTGCGGTCGCAGGTTCGAATCCTGCCTCGGGCATGGATGTGTGTGATGTCCTTAGGTTAGTTAGGTTTAAGTAGGGGACTGATGACCTCAGAAGTTAAGTCCCATAGTGCTCAGAGCCTTTTGAACCATTTAGTTTCGTGCTCATGTGGATGACGTCACACTTTTCCTTATTCAGAGACAAATGGCATTTTTGGCACCACACACATATCTTGTCTAAATCATTTCAGCAATTGTCTTGAATTTTCTGATGACCATACTACACGGTAAACGACAACATCAAATCCAAACAGCTTAAGAGGGTTGCTCAGATTGTCCCCAAAACCTTTTATATAGATTCGGAGAGCAGAGGGCCTATAACAGTTCCTAGTGAAACGCCACATATCACTTTAGTTTTACTCGATGATCTTTCGTCGGTTACAACGTACCGTGACCTTTCTGATGGGAATCACGCATCCAATCGCTCAACTGAAGCCAGACTCCATAGCGCACAATCTGAGTATCAGTTTTTTTTTTTATGATGAACGGTATCGAAAGCCTTCTGGGAATCTAGCAATATGGAATGAATTATATAGATCCCAGTCGACAGCACTCATTTCTTCGTGCGAATAAAGAGCTATCTAGAATTTAAAAAATTGTTTTAAAAGTAGTAATCACGCTTTTCGATGCACTGAAAATCCGTTAAACTGAAAATATCAATATTTTACACGCAATACATCTTCAACATCTATTTCATCCACACGATTGATCGAGAAATCGATATATCGGTATATTGGAAACCCACACCATGTCTACGTTTTGGCTTTAGGAATATTCATGATGTACATACCGGCTGGACTGTTGCCCCGCTACGATCACTTAAAGATGACCATTTGTAACGTGTAATACTCTCTGGAATGAGGATTAGTTTGTTCGGAGTACAGTACTGAGATACGGGAGAGTCGGTGATGCGTCGTCGCGGGGTCTGTGCCACCAGCGGCAGACGCCTGTGACCGGCACCCCCAGTCGCCAGCGCCAGTGTCACGTGACGGGGGGCGTAACCGGGTTAATTTCACGCAGCCGCAGCAGCAGCAGCAACAACAACACGGCGCTCACGCACCGCTCTGCGCGCCGAAGGCCGCGCTAAAAATAGCTCGCCGCGGCACGCAGACGCCGGGGTCAAGCGCCGAGAGACACCACCAGCTGCCCACTACTACCCGTTTCGTGCTTTCCGGTACCCAGACATTATTCAGAGTTCTTCTCATCGCTCCGAGTACGCCTCGTCTGCTGCTCTGAACCGCCTTTCGCAAAAGTCCTTTACTTTCACATATACGTGAAGACCTTGTAGAATGACGCTAAAATCTAGAACACTGGTATCCACGCCTGGTATCCATGCCTATCTGTTCTCTCGAAAACTGGCTCTCCTCAGCAACAACTACAGACGACTCACGAATGGAACAAGATCAGCCAAATCTTGTTTTCCAAAGACCTGTCAATAAATAATACAATCAAGTCTTCACCCCACAATAGGCTTAAATCTAGGAAACCTATCTGGATCCAAATGGTTCAAATGGCTTTGAGCACTATGGGACTTAACTTCTGAGGTCATCAGTCCCCTAGAACTTAGAACTACTTAAACCTAACTAACCTAACGACATCACATGCATCCATGCCCGAGGTAGGATTCGAACCTGCGACCGTAGCGGTCGCGCGGTTCCAGACTGTATCGCCTAGAACCGCTCGGCCACTACGATCGGCTATCTGGTTCAAATGGTTCTGAGCACTATGGGACTTAACATCTATGGTCATCAGTCCCCTAGAACTTAGAACTACTTAAACCTAACTAACCTAAGGACGTAACACAACACCCAGTCATCAAGAGGCAGAGAAAATCCCTGACCCCGCCGGGAATCGAACCCGGGAACCCGGGCGTGGGAAGCGAGAACGCTACCGCACGACCACGAGCTGCGGATATCGGATATCTGGATCCACACTCTACCCACCTATACTTGGAAGAACAGTGAATATCAAAATGGGCATCCTTTAGAACCCACACAGGTCCTGCCAAGTCACTTCCATGAAAGCATTTACCTTGGAAATCATGGTGTCCATGAACAAATTAGAAGAGTGCATGTCAGAACAAAAGCTATGTTCTGTAAGTGGACAATGGCTGAAAATCCTCAATGCGACTTTAGCGCTAAGGAACAAACAGTACAACACATACGAAGGAAAGTGGCCACACAGGAAATTCGAAGGGCCTTGGAACGATCTTCTAGCAGCAACAACTGAAGCGATTCAATGGCTGAACTCACTGGACACTGTAAAATGAAGTGCTATATGAAAATTACATTTTAATTAGCGTTTAAATGATATAATCACCCTTAAACATTTAGTATCCATTAAATTTTATATACAATACAAATAAGACACATACTACAAGCCTTTTTTTTGCCAAAGCTGTATAATTCTTAGTCATTAATGTTTTATATTTGAATATGGGAAATTTATTATCACTGGAGTCGCAATACAATAAAAAAATAAACCTGCACATGTTACGGTATCAGAATGAATGTTTTATCTGCAGCGGAGTCTGCGCTACTGTGAAACTCCCAGTTTATAAAAGCTTCCCTGTACACCTTGATTTGAAAGCGAATTCTTGCCTCTGGCGGGCCATGCTGCCACCAGATGAAGTACAGGGAACTCGAGCGTATACAAAAAAGACCGTAGCGAACAGTCACTGGCTCGTTTGACTGGCGGGAGACACATACATCGAAAACCTTTAACTGGCAGAAGCTCGAAAATAAGAGACTGTAAATCTATCGAGAACCTGTTCACAAAACCTTAAGAATCTTCTTTCGAGGCAGAAGCTAGGGAAATTCTTAAGCGCCGTATGCGTCTATCACGTTGAGACTGTACAATTAAAATTAGGCAAATAACATATCAAACATACGCAGTTATTCTTCTCATGTTCCACCCGTGAATGCGATGGAAATAAATCGAAAATACATGGTTCTAGTACACTCTGCCACGCAAGTAATAGTGATTCGCAGAGCCTTGTTCTGGTACTCTCTGCCAAGCAAGTGACAACGATTTGCAGAGCTGTTACTCGCAGTTTTCTTTCCTCCAAGAACATTACTCCAGTAAATATGCAGAACAACTTTCGCGGGACTTGAAAGATAAGATACACTTGCGGAAAGGTTGGAATTCACAGTGGCCAGAGCTTGTATAGTTCTAAATCTACGAAAGGTACTCGTGAAGTGTAAATTATCACTTAGAAAGAATAAAATTAGGTAATTAATTTTTGTTTGTGTTTGTCTGTAGAGATACACTGAACCCATGCGGCACACTACCGTAGCACGTCGCTCGAGGAGCGACAACAAAAAAGTACTGAGCGAGCCGGTGCAGCGGTTAGTAGACTGGGCACGCATTCGGGGAAAAGACTTCAAATATGCGCCCTGACATACAGATTTAGATTTTCTGTGATTTCCCCAAAATCGATCCAGGCAAATGCCGAGATGGTTCCTTTGAAAGGGCATAGCCAATTCCTTCCCCATCCTTGAAACATTCCGAGCTTGTGCCCCGTCTCTAATGACGTCAAACCCTATTTTGCTTTCTAAACAAAAGAGAGTATCGCACGGTAATTCGTTCTCAGCATCGGCGGAAATGTTGCAGCTGTCAGACCAATACAGGAGGCTAAAAAGAATCATTTGGATCAACCTAACATGGCTCGAATATTTCCCTCTGCTAGCGTACATAAATTACAGCGCCATAGTCGACTTTATCATTGATCCGTGTTGTCTTTGTTTTGGTTTCTCACGGCGCGTGCTTCGGTACTTCGGCGTGGAGATTTCAGTGTATACTAGTACTGCAGATGTGCATCTCCGAACAAAAAAAAAAACATTAATTTTCGTAACTTTATATTTTAGAGGAGATAATTAAAACCTTATGACTACCCCTCGAAGTTACAGAATCAAACTCCGGCTACCCGCTTTCTGCTTTCACACTGTGCACAGCTTCAGACAGATGTATCTTATCACCCTAGCTCCTCAAAAGTTCTGCACAGACGCTGTACCAGTGCCTCGGGAGAAATAATATCGCCAATATCGAGTGTTGAAGGTAAGGAGAAAGATTAACTACGGTACTGAGACCCTTTAGAGTAAGCAGTTTTCTGTCTATCATCAGTCTATGCCCAAGCCACGATGGCCGGCGGTGGCATACAGACCACCAGATGGCGCGTGGATGGGCCGGCCGGGGTAGCTGAGCGGTTCTAGGTGCTTCAGTCTGGAATCGCGCGACCGCTATGGTAGCAGGTTCGAATCCTGCCTCGGGCATGGATGTGTGTGATGTCCTTAGGTTAGTTACGTTTAAGTAGTTCTAAGTTCTAGGGGACTGATGACCTTAGATGTTAAGTCCCATAGTGCTCAGAGCCATTTGAACCATTTTGAACCATGGCGCGTGGATGATATCGCTAAAGTTCCATGCCTGTCCATGTGGATGCAGTTATGGCTCACAACCATCTAATAAGACAAATGTTGATGGTGTTGGGACAGCAACCAGCCACAAATTTACTTTCAGTTCCTTTATTCAAAGGATACCGTTACCGGTTTCGAACCGTTATGATTTATCTTCAGACGGTTTACAACATACTTTCCTTACAACAAGTGGTACGTCACGTTTTTTTAACAGATTAATTGTCGTGAAACGTCGGTTTGGAGTGTTTGTTTTCACAACATTCGTCCAACAGATGTGAATACATTCTTATCGTTGCACATGCAAATTTTCTTACTGAACACTATATTTGTCACAGAAAAGATTTCTACCACACACCACATGTTTTGATACATACAAAGTGCACAAGTGTTGGTGGAAGGCCGACATCCCACTAACTGGTCGCCAATTGCAAATATGTACGGCGTACAGTTAATAGAGTCTCGTCTTTGTAACGCCTGCAGCCGCGCAGTTGCTACTGTGGCATTGGCGCGAATAACTCAATGACGCAGAGCACGAAAATGTGCCTCGCCCTTACCACGGCCTGCGACAGACTTCATTAACCTAGTACACACAATGGCATGCCACATTGTTTGTGAGAATGCTGTTATAATTAAACAATGGCCACTGCACACATTGCACCGCCGTAAGCCAATAAGACAGGTTATGTGTTAAAAATGTGTTGCCTTTGTCATCATTTCTCTTTTGCTTGTCTGTATCATTTTCCTGAAAGATATTTGGACATTCTGCACTGCAAAATAGATACGTTAGGACGTATTAAGCCCAATTACCACACTACGACACGCTTGTTGACGGGGAATCACCACAGAGTTGGCAAGCGAAGCCTGGGCTAGGCCGAGCTGTGTTGGCATGTTTTAAGATGAAACCGTGTTACTAACTGCGTCAATTATCGCGGAATGATCCGCCTCCCCACTATTCCCACGATGTTAATGCGCAGTCATGCTAATTTACCCGAGCTATCCAACACTGCGGAAAGTGATAAGTAGCTGCCGAATGTAGATAAATTTAGAACTGTTCCTTGAGTACTGTTCGTCACCTGGGCCTCTTGGCAGGTTGGATCAACAGACGAGATAGAGAATATCCAACGAGGACCGGCGCAGAGAATATCCAAGAATGAACAACGGTTTTCGTCACGGCATTGATCAGTACGCGCGAGAGCATTATGGATATGATCGACAAACTAACTTCAGTGGCAGGAGCAACAAGTGAGACATTGTGCATCACGGAGAAGCTTACTGCTGAAATTCCGAGAGCGTCTAAGTTTCAAAAAGAGACGGATAACAAATTACTTCCTCCCATACACATCTTGTGAAATGACCACGACTAGATAATTACAGAAATTAGACCTCACTTGCAGTCATTGTTGGCATACACCATTCTCGAATTGAACAGGATTGGGAGGAATGATATTGGTACTAGGAGTTCCCTCCGCCACACACCTTAGGATGGATGCTCAGTAGAAGTACACCTAGGGGCCCCACACATGAGCGCCGGATCGCACCGATCCGTCGCATTGCCTAACCATCGCTTCGTAACTCGGACGTATGTGGACAAATCGCAACGATCGGTCGCATGGAAATCCGAGGCAATCTGATGGATCGCGTGCGATTTGTGGGTGCAACACGGCTGCCTGGTTGGCTAGCAGTGGTGTCCAGCAATATAGCTGCAACTCGTTTCTCTGTTTACTAAGTAAGCGCTGTTGTGCAGTTTAGTTTCGTTTCGCTTTGTCCACGTTGTGTAAGAAATTTGCGTTCGAATTTCTAGTTATACAGGCCCCACGAACTTACCTAGAGACGTGAAGTGGAAGCCGGAGTTGCCAGTTATGTTAAGAAATAATACAAAATACACCCTTTGATTTTGCAGTGATTAGCATTTTGAAGATTGTGCTATAGGTGTAGAATTCGTGGGAAGTTCATTGTAACAGTCGTGATACAATCGGCCCCTGTTATTACTTTGAGCTATATATAAAATAATTATATCCACCATTATTGAAGTTTTTAACTTCTAAAATGAATGACATACGTACCTACTGTAATGTTAAGCGGACGCTTTATTTTAATGTTCAGGGCCAATGTGTTATACAGTTATACTCAAATCGCTTGTCATTTCATACAATCTAACACTCCTCCATACAATTTATAATAAGAGTTACGGTAAGCATTCCTGCTGCTAAGGACAACATCTCTATACACACATTGAGTAAATTGCATAAACAGTGTAAACGCTTGCAGCCATATTAAAAAACTAATGAATTAAAAGCGACTGGGGCCTAATAAACGTAAAACGAATTGTACTGGCACACTCGACAGACTGCAGTCCGGAACCGCGGGACTGCTACGGTCGCAGGTTCGACTCCTGCCTCGGGCATGGGTGTGTGTGATGTCCTTAGGTTAGTTAGGTTTAAGTAGTTCTAAGTTCTAGGGGACTTATGACCTAAGATGTTGAGTCCCATAGTGCTCAGAGCCATTTGATTTGAACCACTCGACAGAGGTACACAACCCATTTGACGACAGCGAAATATGTAATATATCCTGTGAAGTAACCTACATTTCTCAAGAATCACAACACATTTGGCGAGTGAGAAATGTAATACATTCTGTAAAGTACCCTACAGTTCCCACGAAAAGCATTTCAAAAAAAGTTTATTACACTATAATTCTCGAGGTATTTTCGTTCTGTCGTTGCAACTACAAGAAAATGCATTTTTTTCTTTTCTTTTCTTCTTCTGCTTCTTCACTACACGCGTTTAGCTTTACTGAGGTAAAGCATCATCAGTGGTGGTGATTTCTGCTTGGCTTCTTGTCCATATCGGGAAATGCCATCTGCTAGCATCTTCGGTGTTTTTCTTCGTTAGCCACTGCTACTTGTAGCGTAATTTTTTATTGTTCTGGATAGTTACGCATTTCCCGCGTTTTAAACAGCACACTTTTCGCATACCATTGTTTTCTGTTTATTTTTATACTTCTAAGTATGTAACGCCAGAACGAACATTTCGCCGGGAAGTGTAAAGCAGCTACGGACAATGAGGCCACAGAAATGAAGAAATTACAATTCCCGTTTATTTTAAAATTTGTTTTCAAGAACTCGTGTGGATGCAGGAATTAACTGCAACAGCTGTTAAACATAGCAGTTAATTTTCCATAGCAGGACTTCTCGAAACAATGACGCTGATAATACTCACTGAAGTCGCTTGGCAAATCGCGCTTGTGGGATGTCGATGCGAGCGACAGATTGCATGCGATATCACATGTGGCGCGTCGTTGCGATCCGTCACTCGTGTGTGAGTCCCTCTAGAGACGTCTGTTACCGAAAGGAAGTGTTCAGCAGACAGCGTGGCAAACCTGTGATGGCGTAACCAGCTCTCCATCAACATTAACTTATACGTCCGGCGAAAACAGGGACAACTCGCAACGCCCCGCTTCGCGAAACTTGGGTGCCCCTGGCGCAGCTTTTTGTCGAGCTTCTGCCTGAAAGGGATGGGCTGCGGGACAATGGAAGACGAGCGGCAGCAGCAGAAAAACCCGGGCCAGTTTCCGGACTGGCGACCCACCCCAGGCCACATTACAAAGCACTCGGGCAGGTTAACGTAAAAAAGAAGTACGTAGCCGCGATCACGCAATGCGGGCACGTAGCTTCAGTTATTCTACTCGGATTCCACTGCTGCCGTATACCCTGGTCGTGCAGCAAAACGCGTACTGAGAGCGACCGTCTTGTTACTTGTAATTACTGCGCTGCGTACACCGTCAGCAGTAATGTGGTGATTAAAAATGAGTTCCTGTCTCAGGACAGCTGTCACGCTATCGAGCTTCGGTCACTGACTTTCGGTCACCGAGGAACGTGAAACCGTCACCGTCCCGAGTGGCACTGGCAAATGCAGCACACTGCGCGACTGGGAAGCGAACAACTATTCTGTAGCTCGTGGGCAACGTTTATTTGACACATTTGTACACACAAACCCTTTTATCACTGGTCGAACATAGTTGCGTCAACGTGTTTGTTTATACAGGGTGTCCCATTATTAATGGTCAATATTCAGGGATATGACAGACACGCTCACTTGAAGTAAAAAATTTCCTCTGAACATGTGTCCTATTCCCAATGGTTTCCAAGATAGAACATATTTAGCGGACACATGTTTTTGGGCTACTGGCGCGCATTTACTAGAAGAAGGGACAGAGTGGTAGGACATCTGTTGAGGCAACGGGGAATAACTTCCATCGGAGCTGCACAGGGTACAAACTGTGGAGGAAGACATAGACTGGGATACAACCAGCAAATAACTGAGGATGTAAGTTGCAAATGCTACTCCGAGATCAAGAGATTGGCACAAAAGAGGAATTCGTAGCTGGCCGCATCAAACCAGCAGCAAGATTGATGACTAAAATAAAATAAAAAACAGGAGCGCACGTGTATGTGTTATCCACTCAACCTCTTTGATATTTTACTCTAGTCCAACCTACCTCCTCGCTTTCAGCCCCTTTCCTCAGTATGTCATTCTGCAAAAGGAATAGGAGTGGACCCAAAACTGAACCCTGTGGGAATTCCTTTGTGATTTCTCCTCAGCCGCTCAAAATTTCTTTGTTTCCACTGCTGTTTGAATTATTCAGGACAACGTTTTGCATTTTGTTTGTTAAGTATGATTCAGATCACTTGTATGTAAAACCATTAATAAATGACGAAGTAACAACGTGACACAAAAGTCCGTTACCAATTGAAAAAGCACTCATCATTCACGGAACAATCTAGACAGAGAGATGTAACTTGACACACGTCTTAAATGACGTAGGGTTTTATTGAAACCAAAAACGAGTGCAAAAAACTGGCCAACAGATGGTACTGGGCGGCAATATTTGAGTGACGCCGCATGAGTGTCGCGTATAAAATGGGCTGTAGTGAGAGAGACGGTCGGATGCGCCAGCTTACTATCAGAATGGAGAACCACTACTGATCGCGTGCTGAGCCACGTTATGCTTGGCCACCCAGGTCCTCAGACTTCAGTGGTTGCGAAGTTACCTGAAGTGGCAAGTCTACCGGAATCGCCCGACTTCATTATGGATGCTACAAGGTAACATCCGACGGCAGTTTATCACCCTACCTACTGATTACTGTGTACTGTGCTGTTCATAAACTTTCCCTCGACTACAGATGTTGCTGATGAATGACAGCCGATATGTTGAACAATTTTTTATAAAAAACATAGCCTTTGTTAAAAATCAATTGTTATGCTAATTATTGCTTTTGTATCATACAAAGCGCCATCTGTCGGTCATATTGTGCACTTTTTTGTTTCAATAAAATACAATGCCACTTCACGTATGTGTGTCAATTTTTACCTCTCTATGTACATTACTCGGTGAAGTGTTGAATTTTCAAATGTTAACGGACTGTTTTGGGTAACACTGTAGCCTAAATTAAATGTGTTCTGTCTCGGAAACCGTACGGAACAGAGTATAATTAAATTCGTATGAAGTTTTTTGTTCAAATGGGCAGCCGGCAGCGGTGGCCGAGCGGTTCTAGGCGCTTCCGTCCGGAACCGCGTGACTGCTACGGTCGCAGGTTCGAATCCTGCCTCGGGCATGGACGTGTGTGATGTCCTTAGGTTAGTTCTGTTTAAGTAGTTCTAAGTTCTAGGCAACTGACTACCTCAATGTTAAGTACCATAGTGCTTTGTTCAAATGGGCATTCCTGTCCTAGCCCTGAATATTGAATGTTCCTCGTGGGACAATATACACTCCTGGAAATTGAAATAAGAACACCGTGAATTCATTGTCCCAGGAATGGGAAACTTTATTGACACATTCCTGGGGTCAGATACATCACATGATCACACTAACAGAACCACAGGCACATAGACACAGGCAACAGAGCATGCACAATGTCGGCACTAGTACAGTGTATATCCACCTTTCGCAGCAATGCAGGCTGCTATTCTCCCATGGAGACGATGGTAGAGATGCTGGATGTAGTCCTGTGGAACGGCTTGCCATGCCATTTCCACCTGGCGCCTCAGTTGGACCAGCGTTCGTGCTGGACGTGCAGATCGCGTGAGACGACGCTTCATCCAGTCCCAAACATGCTCAATGGGGGACAGATCCGGAGGTCTTGCTGGCCAGGGTAGTTGACTTACACCTTCTAGAGCACGTTGGGTGGCACGGGATACATGCGGACGTGCTTTGTCCTGTTGGAACAGCAAGTTCCCTTGCCGGTCTAGGAATGGTAGAACGATGGGTTCGATGACGGTTTGGATGTACCGTGCACTATTCAGTGCCCCCTCGACGATCACCAGTGGTGTACGGCCAGTGTAGGAGATCGCTCCCCACACCATGATGCCGGGTGTTGGCCCTGTGTGCCTCGGTCGTATGCAGTCCTGATTGTGGCGCTCACCTGCACAGCGCCAAACACGCATACGACCATCATTGGCACCAAGGCAGAAGCGACTCTCATCGCTGAAGATGACACGTCTCCATTCGTCCCTCCATTCACGCCTGTCGCGACACCACTGGAGGCGGGCTGCACGATGTTGGGGCGTGAGCGGAAGACGGCCTAACGGTGTGCGGGACCGTAGCCCAGCTTCATGGAGACGGTTGCGAATGGTCCTCGCCGATACCCCAGGAGCAACAGTGTCCCTAATTTGCTGGGAAGTGGCGGTGCGGTCCCCTACGGCACTGCGTAGGATCCTACGGTCTTGGCGTGCATCCGTGCGTCGCTGCGGTCCGGTCCCAGGTCGACAGGCACGTGCACCTTCCGCCGACCACTGGCGACAACATCGATGTACTGTGGAGACCTCACGCCCCACGTGTTGAGCAATTCGGCGGTACGTCCATCCGGCCTCCCGCATGCCCACTATACGCCCTCGCTCAAAGTCCGTCAACTGCACATACGGTTCACGTCCACGCTGTCGCGGCATGCTACCAGTGTTAAAGACTGCGATGGAGCTCCGTATGCCACGGCAAACTGGCTGACACTGACGGCGGCGGTGCACAAATGCTGCGCAGCTAGCGCCATTCGACGGCCAACACCGCGGTTCCTGGTGTGTCCGCTGTGCCGTGCGTGTGATCATTGCTTGTACAGCCCTCTCGCAGTGTCCGGAGCAAGTATGGTGGGTCTGATACACCGGTGTCAATGTGTTCTTTTTTCCATTTCCAGGAGTGTATTTACGGTTTCCCAGCTAAGATGGAAGCCCATAATGTAACAAACAATTCATGCTTTCGAAACAATGATTTCGGCGAAGTACAGTACGAAAAAGTGAGAGAACTGCGTTGCAGTACCAGTACTTTTATCGTATACAGATGTTATGAAACAACTACGAAGCTTTCATTAAATAAACTATGAACTTTTTACGCTCGGTTTGGGGTCCGAGGGCTCTTGTAAAAAGAAGTGAAATGACATGCAGGTTTTTAACGTTACTCTGCAGAGAAATAGCCGGAAATGGAAATCTATGAACCTAGATATCATCTGGAACTGATTATCAATGATACAGTACATGCATGCCCCCCCCCTCCCCCCAAACACCACACAATCTCTAGACTGTTTTTATTGCGCAGGTGAAATATAGTAAATCAAAACATCTCGGAAATTACAGGCAATTATTTGTAAATAACAGTAACAACAATCCTGATGACATAGTACATGGGGTGCTCAAAGAGGTTTCCGTTTGAGGGTGTTGTTGCAACGTATATACAGCGTAGCGCTACTCCGATGCTGATGGATAAGCGCCACATGTAGGCAAAGGATCAGTGTGGCATTTACATTTTTCCGATATGTGTGCAGTAAATGCGCAAACACGAACGATGGTGACGTCATTACGAAATGCGTCTAGACTGGACCAACATGCTGTTCTTCTTTTATTGGCTGCCAAAGAACAAACACCGGTAGACATCCACAAGAGAATGAAGAACGTGTATCGGACGGCATTACTGCTGAAAACTAACGTTGTGGAATGGTGCGCCAAGTTCCGTATCGGTCGCGACCCGGCACAAGACGCTGATAGATCTGGGAGGCCAGCCTCATCCATTACAGACAACAAGCGGGCGCTTGACAATGCCCTATATTCCTGCTCTCCACACGTGATTATCACGCCTCCAGTCCCGTAGAAAAATTCTTGAAGGGTCGACGATTCCTGTCGGACGAGGATATGCAGCATGCAGTTACGGACTTCTTCACGCAGCAGGACACTGTGCTTTACCAAACGGGTATCTTCAACCTGGTGCATCTATAGGATGATTGCCTCAGTGCTCATAGTGATTTTTCCTGACTGGCATACCGATTCTGGACTGTACGGCCTTCTAACAAAAATTATTTGATCGCCCCTTATAATTCAAGTGAAAAAGACCAATTTTCTAAATGGTTCAAATGGATCTAAGCACTATGAGACTTAACATCTGAGGTCATCAGTCCCCTAGACTTAGAACTACGTAAACCTAACTAACCTAAGGCCATCACACACATCCATGCCCGAGGCAGGATTCGAACCTGCGACAGTAGCAGCCGCGTGGTTCCAGACTGAAGCGCCTAGAACCGCTCGGCCACAGCGGCCGGCACCAATTTTCTCCTTAAATTAATATTTAATCACTATGCTATAAAAGTTATGTGGCAATGGCCTTGCCGCAGTGGATACACTGGTTCCCGTGAGATCACCGAAGTTAAGCGCTGTCGGGCGTGGCCGGCAGCTGGATGGGTGGCCATCCTTGCCGCCATGCGCTGTTGCCATTTTTCGGGGTGCACTCAGCCTCGTGATGCCAATTGAAGAGCTACTCGACCGAATAGTAGCGGCTCCGCTCAAAGAAAACCACCATAACGACCGGGAGGACGGTGTGCTGACCACACGCCCCTCCTATCCGCATCCTGACCCGAGGATGACACAGCGGTCGGATGGTCCCGATGGGCCACTTGTGGTCTGACGACGGAGTTCTATAAAAGTTATGTAGAAATTTGTATCAAAACATTATACAGCAAGTACGGGAAATATGATGTAGCAATTCAGTTCAGTTCATTTCATATTACTTCGATCTGTTTAAACATTTGGTATGATCATTGACTCGATGGCAGAATAATAATTTGGAACTTGAACTACAGAAGGCTGTCTATACCTATAAATGAGAACCTAATTGGAGAAAGGCCTGTGGGAAAAACGAAAGTTGCCTCCTTTTGAACAAATATAGTATGTAAAGGTAAACGTAATGCCTGTGGCGCAAGCTCATGACCGCGTTGTTGGCCTAGCTGCAGGCAGAGTTCAGACTTTTCGCTGCGGCACTAGCAGGAGGACGGCGGGTCCATTACACAGTCCCGGCCGCCCTTTACGCGCGTGAAAGATTCCCCGGACTTTGACAACAGGCTCGGTCAACCTGGAGCCGTCTTGCAGCGACTGGAACGAGGAAAAAGTCCCCGCTCCTATCCGGGACTGGACCCGGGACCCCACAGGGTAGGACTCTAGTGCTCTTCCCACTTGAGCACTACAACCACAAATATAGCACGTAATCGCTAATCCGTATTTTATCACTAACTTGTATTTCATTGTTACGGGACAGGTCTCGTCCACAGGTGATACCCACAAATTTACTTTTACAGTTTAATCTTTAATTACGAACTCAGCGGAACAGTGGAGAAACAAGATTGACAGAACGCACATACAGGGCAATAAATCTTCTGCCTGATAAATACCATCGTCCCGCACCCCACTAAAAGGTAAAAGCTAATGGCAGGGAAAAGGGAAAAAGAAAACAGGGGAAGGTCATGGAGGGAGTCGGGGAGATAAGGAGAAGGGATAGACCCCTTCTGGGCGGGTCTTGGTTGCCGCCACCCCAGATATCGATAGTCACGATGCGATCTCAGCCCCAGTGCCGACAAGGATACGTTTTTATTCGTACGGTCCTCATTCTCTCCCCTCCCCTCCTTGGAGAACATCACAACGCTATGGGAGACAAAAAAACGGTGAAGCAGGGAAACAGATAGAAGGGGCCGATGGAGAGTTGGTGGGAGGTTGGGTTGCCACGGGAGAGAAAGCGTTCTTCCAAAATGTTCTATTGCAACTAAAATGCCTCAAGCGTCGAGGATCTGCACTGATGCTGTACTTTGGTGTTGTCGACCACAGGTACATCTTTCGTATGTAAATTACTAAGATATGTCAATGATATTCAGCAGCGATAATGATTCTAATACTGCTACATATCCTTATCTTTCTAACTGAAAACTCAATGTTACAAGTCGTTCCTTGTGTGATTATACAGGGTGATTCGAAAAGAAAGAACAGATTTCAAGATTGTTTTTATTACAGACGAACTATAAAGGATAGAAACACGTTGCGCATGTCACTGGTGAGAATAATGTTCAGAGTTTTGATACAGCTGCGCCGTTAATTGTTTGTTGCAACATGGCTACTACACCACAAGATAAATCATTTTGTGTGTTGGAATTTGCGCGAATTCAAGACCTTGCTCATGGCTTTTCGCCACACAGGTCTCCTGACATAACGTCTTGCGACTTTTTTCTGCGGGGTAATTAAAAGACAGTCTTTGTCCCACATATCGCAGCTTCTCTTGCAGATGTGAAAATGGAATTGTTGTAACTGTCGGTTCAATAAACAGGGACCTGTTGAATTGTGTGTGGAATGAAATGAACTAATGTTTCGACGTTTCTCGAGCAACGCATAGTGCTCATGTTGAGTGTACGGTATAGTGTCTGTGCGACATAAAACTTTGAACCTTCCTCTGTCCAGTGAAAACCACGATGTGTTTCTCTTTTTCATAGTTTGTAATAAGCAATTGAAATATATGCTTTCTTTTTTATTCACTTTCTAGCTTTTCATGTTACTAACCATATCAAACAAGAGTACTGTACTTAAAATATAGCTTTTGATGATTCTACCTACTTCGAAACAAAATTTCTTGGTTTTCCCTCTTTATCCGTACACGTATTGGTAATGCTTCACGAAATTTCGTGGAAGATGGCATTACAGTTTCGACGAAAATGTATCTAAAAACACATTTTCTTGTGCTGGTTACCGTCGGCCTTGTGAAACACAACTGGCAGTTGTCACCTGCAAATAACAAGATTTGTTTTTTACTCTGTTGTATTTTTATGCAGCAAAAATATACGCCTAAACTGATGTTTCTGATATTTTCTTACTTTTTTGTACGCTAATGGAACTACTATTTACTTCCTACTGCTTCCGTTAGACTGATATGTTAATTATGTTTATGGGGTTTTATGTTCTTTTAGACTCTTTGCGAAAAATGTTCTTGTTTGTTAATTGTGGAACGTGTTGCTTAAGCTGCAATTTCGAAATTTTTTAATGTGATTTTATCACGATATTACAGCTGTATTAACAGCATTCGCAACAGGGACTGTTTCAGTGTTTCTACACATTCTTCTGTTCTATCCTTTCGTTGTCTGCACTCACGGGCAAGTATTTCTAAATTCCTTCTCTTCATTCGATCGAAGGTATTTTTATTTACTATCAAATGTATCCCAAATGCGCCAGGAACCTCATGAATTTTAGATACTGGATGTTGTACTGGCAGATTAACTAGAAAGATGACGCATGGCTGCCGGCCGGAGTGGCTGTGCGGTTCTAGGCGCTACAGTCTGGAGCCGAGTGACCGCTACGGTCGCAGGTTCGAATCCTGCCTCGGGCATGAATGTGTGTGATGTCCCTAGGTTTAGTTCTAAGTTCTAGGCGACTGATGACCTCAGAAGTTAAGTCGCGTAGTGCTCAGAGCCATTTGAACCATTTTTTGAAGCATGGCTTGATAACAAAGGAAGTAAGAAATATTGCCAGCTGAAGCTAAGAGGTATGCTTTAGAGTCCACGTGTCGTACACAGTCAACTGAGATTTCGATACATTTGTAAAGTGCTATACTCAGATGATTTATTGTAATTAATCAGTACTGTATTCCTAGATCGATATCTTGCCTTATGATTAACTGACCGGTTTTCAACGTTCTACAGCTAACCTATTAAAATATGGCATGGGTATAGGTAGAGGTCTGCGCAGATGCGGATATCCGCGGTATTTGTTACTTGGCGGATAAAATCGCGACCGGCGCGGGTATCCGCGGGTCATCTGCGGATAATGAGCAAGGCATCTGCCCAGTACGTATGTTGCAACGTTAGTTGAAAACTTCAAGTCTGTCGACATTCTTGGAATCTTGGACGACCCGGGTAGAGCGGATGTCTGTTGTCTTCAGCCGCTGGCTACGACCGACGTAGCTGTACCCAAGAGACATGCGCCTAATCCGTTTCCGCGGCCGTGTCTTTTGTGTGGCCTGTGAAGTGTTCTCTGGGTGGCAAACCTGCCCACTGTCTAACATCAGATGGATAGAGCGTCTGCCATGTAAGCAGGAGATCCCGGGTTCGAGTCCCGGTCGGGGCTCACATTTTCATCTGTCCCCGTTGGCGTATGTCAACACCTGTAAGCAACTAAGGGTGTTCATTACATTGTAATTTCATTCTAACGAGCTGCATGGTCACCGATGGTATCTGTTCTTTCGGACATGTCCGAATGAACAGATACCATCTTAGTATATATAAAAAGTAGTTAAGTTGTCGCAGAAATGGCACCCTAACAATAACTATGTCATTACATACGATAATTCTAAGTACTACTGTCTATTACTTTTAATTACTCATACAAAACTTAAATATATGCGGATGCGGATAAGGAACTTGCGGATGCGGATTAACTGCTGCGGATGCGGATGCGGTTGCGGATTAGGACCTTGCGGATGCGGTGCGGATTGCACTTTTCTTATCCGCGCAGACCTCTAGCTATAGGTGGTTTATTAATATGTGGTATTCAACGACGCACAGTTTGTTACTTATCTGACACAAACTATTAATGTCCAGTTATTGCTACGAGTCTGACTGGTATTTAAATCACGTTTATTATTGGTTTTATCTTAGCAAGAGGCTTATAGCGCTAGTGGTGGCAGGCTGCACAGGAACATAACAATGACATGTACTCCATGTCAGTACATGCGGAGCACAGTAACACAGATGACGTACCCAGATTTCAACTGACCATGTGTTTCTCTGCCATAACATTAAACGAGACGGAAAGAATTGTGGCGCATAAACTAGTCGTTCTATATTCGTGGTCATTGCTTACCCTGCACGAATCGCAGCAATCAGTGTAGATGATTCCTTCCCTACCATTCTCCAAATAACTTAATGCGCCCGTATTTAATGATTTCAAGGCGCTTTACTTGAACCACTGTAGAGCCTCACAGAACTTGTGAAACGTGTCTAATTAACAGCCTCTCTGACAATGGTAGGACTGCCCGTAACATATCCTATCCTCTTTGGTGACGCTCGTAAAAAAAGACAGCGAATGGTTTTCGCATCGAGAATTTGACACGCCATCAGTAAACACTTTCCCTGATGACTGTTCTTGCAAACAACATAAAATGCATACTGAACAAACCGGGGTCGCTATTTCGTTTCCGTTCTAAAGACCCTCGCTCGGAATAAATACCACCGCCACTTCTATAAACGATATGTGTTCCCATCGGCTATATTTTTTGTTAAAAAAACGGAAGGCCGTATTTGCCTTTAAAAATATGACCGGACATGTATCCTCGCTATCGGCATGATGTATTTTAATTTCCCACCATTAATTTTTTTCCTCTGACGCAGTAATGATCATGGAAATTTTATTTGTGGTTGCCGGGGGGTAAATAATTCTGCAGGAATGCCCCACCCCTTCCCTCGACGTTAGCCGCACCCCCGCACGCCGGCCCCTGTTTTGTTTCCGAGCCGGCAGATAGCGGCCGCATTGGCTGCGACCTTTCGCTGTGTTGGTAGCACTGTTTCCGGTGGGCTGGGCGCCAGCTGCGTCCACCTATGGAAGGTGGGTGGGCGGGGAGAGGGTGGGATAGCGGGTTCGCAGCGGCTGGGGGTGGAACAAGTGCAACACGGTGGGAAGCGGGGCCGGCGGGGGACTCGATCAGAAATGAATGCCACTGTTCGTGTTCGGAATTTTGTTAATTAAATGGCGACATCAAAGGAAATTATTTTTTCGCTGACCGACAGCTGCTTTTGTTGGCTGTTGGTTATAACGTCCGAGAACGGTCTGCTCAGTTTGCAAAACTCACGTCCAGAGGTTAGGCTGTAAAAGCGCGCTAGAGCCCGTTTCTCACATACACCCGAATCAAGCATGGCCCCATTCTTTAACAACTAGTTCCTGCTTAGGCGCTCCTCTCCTCCACAACCCAATATATTAGCTTCCAGAGAGACAGGCAGCTTTCCTTGGCATTGTCACATTCCTGGGTAGTAACTCGTGGTTTTTCGTCGGATTTGCAGCCGCATCCTCAAATCATTTTGACAGAACATTTGAAACAATGGAATCTCCAGGCTTAAATATTAAGAATATTAGGAAACGGATAGTTGCTACTCACCGTAAAGATGACCTGCTGAGTTGCAGACAGGCACACACGACCATCAGCACAGAGCGGCCGGAGGTAGCGGTCATGAGGTGTGCTTGCTTGTTTGAATGCGTGTGTGTTTTCTCTGCTGAAGAAGACTTTTTGCCTGTCTGCAACTCAACGGCCATCTTTACGGCGAGTAAAAATCTAACCTTTTATTAATATTTTTGACCTTATATTTCTGCGCTCAAACTGGCCAACAAATTCGTATGTGACTATTCATACGGCTATCCATTTTTTTCTGAATATTTGCGATGTAAACAAAAAACATACCGCTCTGCTGATACATCCGGAGAGATCTAGATACAAGAGCTGAAATACTCTAGTTACCATAGTGCACTACAGAAAAAATGTTAATTTTGTTTGCCTTACATGTAGAACAAAGTTTAAGCGAATATGTGTTCAGACCTGTTTCACTGCAAGTGTGTGTGCGTGCGTGTGTGTATGGGGTTGTTATTTTTTCCGATAACTTCTTGATTGTGATAACTCCAAGGAATAGTTATGAACAGGTACAAAAACGCGCAAAGAAATTTCATATGTCGGTTTCATATGATGGCAGAGGGTGCGTAATCCATATACAATATATGTGAATTAACAGCGTTCGCAATTGGATGCGGAGCAATTTACCAGGGTCTACGTTCTGCGTTAGGTCCCGCAATTTGTTTCTACAATATTTTTCTCAAGACGTATTGTGCTTTACCAGTGGATTTGTAAATATAACGCTGAGTATTTTACACTCAAGCATTAACATTTACCACGTGTTTGCTGACAATTCCCGTTTAATATAATTGAGATTTCCTCTCCTGTGTTTGTTTCTGTTAACTGATCCTCCGATAAAAACAAATTAATAAACTGTATTTCGCTCCTCAAATACAGTTTCCTTTAGTTCGGCTCAGTCAACACAGAAGTGTTCGCAAAATGGAACGCTGTTAAGTACTTACTTCAACGTATACGAGTAGCGTCAACTTTCACATATGACGACGCATGATTGTAACGCAGCATTCGTGGTCGCGAATATAGCGTTCAATATAACGAATGGGTTGTGTCGCATTCACTATACTCCTAAACTACACGAATTTTAAGGTTATACGAGAGCTAATACAACTGCTAACACGAGGGGCGTTCAATAAGTAATGTAATACTTTTTTCCGAAAGACGGTTCGTTTTATTCAGGACTACAATACACCATATTACTCCTCACCCTTTTGGCTACAAAACCCTTTTTCCAACATAGGCTCCGTTCAATGCGACGGCCTTACGCCACCTTACTCAGAAGGCCTCTCTCCTCATGGTATCACTCTACTGGAGCCAGAGTCTTGCTACGTTAATAACCTCCCCATGATCCACGTACTGCTTCCCTCGGACCGCATCCTTCATTGGGTCAAACAGATGGCAGTTGGAAGGTGCGAGATCCGGGATCTAGGGTGAATTATCAAGAACAAGTTTGCGCGACCTGACTCAACGTGCTTTTTTTCACTGCTACGTCTCCGTACACACTGTGCAAGGGTGTTTGAATCTCTGCGATGCTCTGGTTTCCGCCAAAAGAAACTCTGTGACAGCTGTCTGCTTGAAACGCACCGACGTTACTGAAGAGGAAATATTCTACGACGGCCAGCAACAAATTACGCCCTTCTTCAAGCGAAATTGGAAGAGAAAAAATGTATTATATCAGTTACTGAACGCCCTTCTAACTATGCAAAACAAATCCGAACTAAATGCTATAAATAAATTTCATGAGTTCAAAGCTATGATTAGCAGCAACGATAGTAAACAAATTAGTCACCAGCGACATAACCATATACAGAACCTACAGAACCTTCTCGTGATCAGCGACTGCAGCGCTCTTCGGCTGCAGTCGTCAGCTGTATCTGGCTGACAAGTAAGTTTGCATACGAAAATGAGCATGTATATTTTGTCCCTTCTCCTCCATATTCTAGGCATGCTGTTCTGTTTGTGTTACACGTAAATAAAAACTTCAATATACATGAAGATGATGCAAGGCAGAAAGAAAAGTTCCACATGCAGTGAGTAAGGACAACAACTTCCAGGTTTTAAAAATCTCATCGCATATAGTAAGATACTAAAATATAGTAACCCTTACACAGATGATAAAGATTAATTCATCAGTCCCACTTTTTGGCAAAACCCTACGGTCACTCTTATTACATCACTCTTTCTATTCAGTGGCAGAATTTTTAGAACATGTGAAATGCAAGACTTGAAACACGAAAACGCAAAACCTCCTACTGCAAGTAGTACAAGGTCTCTTCTAGGAAATAAAAACAAAAAAAAGATCGTATCAGTGACGTAGAAAGCAGTGCTGTAATTCGTTGGACCATGCATATTTCCTCTCGTGTTCACAAAAATGAACAAACTTATTCCTGAGGGAGAGAGAGCTCTTTTTCATATACGTAACGTCTAATATTACAGAACATACTTCTGATAAATTAATAAAAAGTTCCAGAATATTTTAGAAAACGTGAAACTAAATAATAATATAACTAGAAATTGCTGGTCACGAACCAAGTACGTATGAATTCACACCTCTGA
Source organism: Schistocerca cancellata (assembly GCF_023864275.1). Classification (NCBI taxonomy): domain Eukaryota; kingdom Metazoa; phylum Arthropoda; class Insecta; order Orthoptera; family Acrididae; genus Schistocerca; species Schistocerca cancellata. The sequence continues at coordinate 608,629,562 of NC_064627.1, forward strand.
AACTGTCCACTGGGCTACAGCGAATTGGTATTCTCAGTTTTCATTAACTGGCGTTTAATTAAGGCACATCAACCAAGAACAAAATGTTTTTTTATTAAATCTTTAATGCGCCGTTGCCTTGAAACGGCATATTTTCATAATACGCATGTTCTAAAAAGAAAACAACCAAATATGAAAATTCTTTAATCAACAGTATGGTATCTCCCGTAATTTTATAACAACACATCGTATTACAGTAAGGAGTTTTCCAGAGATTCTCTACGTGCTGTTACTGTGAAACAGCAGATATTCTTAAAGCTGTAATATAAAACCCACCAAATACGGCCTCAACTGCAAAAGGCGTAATCAAACATAGCTTATATCAAGTTTTTCTCTGATGTACAACCAAATATTATGTTGCATCTCATTGGCCTTAACCCTCCCCACGAAGCAAAAATCTGACGTGTCTTATTGAGTCTTTCACGCTTCGGAATTCTCTGGAACGTGATATTCCACGTTGTGATGTCACAAAACTCCACCAGCTCCTCGTCCACGAACGCTTTCACGTCCCATTTCAGGACGGAAAACTCGTTCACGCACAGCGATATGAGATACATTTATTTTATAGCAAATTGATGAAACTTTAAACAGTAACATTAGAATTAGAACATTAACACACATTAATATGTTTTTCAAAACAGGTTTTCGAAAACAGTGGTGGTACATTATGTGTACCGCCACTCTTCAAGTTACACGGCAGAATTGGATGCAAGATTTACTCTTGCATACATACAGGAACTTGCCACGTGAAACACTCAAGCAACGTGGTAGTTTTGGAAGCGAGAGTTGTTTTTTTTCCTTAGCAGAGAGGTATCTGGAACGCAGAACATCCACTTGGAAGATAGGACTTCTGAAATTGTCTCCCACCATAGACAAAAAATAGTCATAACTTGTGCAGTTCATCATAACTATTCTCACCCGGATTTGGTATGCAGATGGCACGTAATCTCCATCGTCATCACTACAGGCTGCATCTTCGTCTGATGAACACTAACCTGGAGGTATATCAGAATGGAGAATGCCATTGCCTCATCTTTTAACACTTGCCTACAGCGATTCTTTACCAACTGAAAATGAAAATAATGACTCAAATTACACATTGCCGATTTTTACCCTCCACACTGCCCTCCAGTACTAAATCGGTGATCCCTTGATGACTCAGACCATGTCCTACCAACCTATCCCTTCTTCTAGTCAAGTTGTGACACAAACTCCTCTTCTCCTCAATTCTGTTCAATACCTCCTCATTAGTTATATGATCTACCCATCTAATCTTCAGCATTCTTCTGTAGCACCACATTTCGAAAGCTTCTATTTTCTTCTTGTCCAAACTATTTATCGTCCACGTTTCACTTCCATACATGGCTACATTCTATATAAATACTTTCAGAAACGACCTCCTGACACTTAAATCTATATTCGGTGTTAGCAAATTTCTCTTCGTCAGAAACGCTTTCATTGCCAGAGCCAGTCTACATCTTATATCCTCTCTACTCCGACCGTCATCAGTTATTTTGCTCCCCAAATAACAAAACTGATTTACTACTTTAAGTGTCTCATTTCCTAATCTAATTCCCTCGGCATCACCCGATTTAATTCGACTACATTCCATTATCCTCGTTTTGCTTTTGTTGATGTTCATCTTATACCCTCCTTTCAAGACACTGTCCATTCCGTTCAACTGCTCTTCCAAGTCCTTTGGTGTCTCTGACAGAATTACAATGTCATCGGCGAACCTCAAAGTTTTTATTTCTTCTCCATGGATTTTAATACCTACTCCGAATTTTTCTTTTGTTTCCTTTACTGCGTGCTCAATATACAGATTGAATAACATTGGCTAGAGGCTACAACCCTGTCTCACTTCCTTCTGCAGATCTAAGAACCGTGAATTCCACAGTGTCTGAATGTATACAAGACATTATCTAATCTGTAATAAAAAGCTGAATCTATAATACCTCCCGGCCGCGTTGGCCGTGCGGTTCTAGGCGCTGCAGTCCGGAACCGCGGGACTGCTACGGTCGCAGGTTCGAATCCTGCCTCGGGCACGGATGTGTGTGATGTCCTTAGGTTAGTTAGGTTTAAGTAGTTCTAAGTTCTAGGGGACTGATGACCTAAGATGTTAAGTCCCATAGTGTTCAGAGCCATTTGAACCATCTATAATACCTACATCGCATAAAGACGGAAAGAATTACGCACTCGGTCGCAGTGGCGAAAATCAGACACCTTGGGAAGTAACAATTGCCCCAGACGGCTCATATGGAGAAATGCTACTTCTGACCTCTCTCGGTCGTAGCGGTTCAACAAACATACCTTCAGGTGGATGAGCCAGGACTTCCCAGTTAAGTTCTATGTTTTCTTGTACCACCATGCGTTTAAGCAACGAAGAACACTGTACACACGTTGCACCACCTACCCTAAAAGAGTTAAGGTTAGCGGCCACCCACAGTCTGTACTGTACGAAGGCCCGAGAGACTGAAAGCACCTATAGCTGGTCGGCTGGCGACAAAATGCTAGCAGTAGGCACTGAATAACGTAAAGATGGCAAAACACAGCGAAGAGAACGATTCGTGAGTGACAGCAGAGCTGTCGACAAAGCTGGCAAGCGATGGCGGCGCACGCAGCGAGGCAGCGCGAAGGTCAACGACCCCGCCCTCGGCGCGGCCAGCTGACGCTAGGACAGCCGGAAGCCGCGTCACCGGAAGCGGCCATGCGGGCCAGGCCGCCGCCCCTGCGAGGCGCCGCCCGTGCCTTTGTCCCACACTGCACCGCGCCAGCGCGCGCCTCAAGCCCGAATCACTACCGCCTAACCGTTCCCCACCAGCTGCCTGCACTCTCGCCGTGGCTACACTCTGTACAATTGAGAGAGAGCAGCACTTGTGGCGCGGGAAATGGCCCTTTTCTAGAAGACTGCTACAACTGCCATACACGGAAACTTTGAATCAGTTTCTCGTCTAGCAGTGCACTGCAAAGTATTGCAGTTTACATTGATTCAGTTCGCTTGCGATGCTTATGTTCGTTGTATTAGTTACTATTTTCTGTTCAAAATGGCTCTGAGCACTATGGGACTTAACTGCTGTGGTCATCAGTCCCCTAGAACTTAGAACTACTTAAACCTAACTAACCTAAGGACATCACACACATCCGTGCCCGAGGCAGGATTCGAACCTGCGACCGTAGCAGCAGCGCGGAACCGGACTGAAGCGCCTACAACCGCTCGGCCACACTGGCCGGCTACTAATTTCTGTATTTAGGACTTTGTTAACGCACATAATATTAAATAAAGACTACCCGAACGTGTTTGTACATTGCATCGCCACTGATTCAAACGGCGCGCTGCGGAAAGGTCAGTATAAGCATGTGCTGTAGGTGCTCTTTGTGACGTAACTGGCTAGACTGAGTCTCCTCTCACCTCCTCGCTCACAAAGACTACAGCATCACAGTAACCAGCACCATCCTACCTTCGACCCCTCCTCCCAAACATGACGTAGCGCTTTACAGATGGTCATGGACAGCCAAACCGTACAATGCTACTTGGACACTACTTCAGTCCATTATTCCCTCAACGAGCCTGGCCGTCGGTGCTTCGCTATACTGACAGGTATAACAAATTCTATATACGAATTCAGGCTGTGTCGGCAAATTGTTACGACGAATTCTTCTCGGAAAATAAGCCTACAAAAAAATATTCGTTCGGACCGACATTTCGACAAGTTTATCACTTGTCATTGGAGTTAACCCTTCTGGGCAGGACGACTTTTCATCACTGCTGCTACTCACGTGCTGGTTACGTGATGCTCAGAAGCCTAACCTTTTGGCTTTTCTTATATTTCACTGAGCACAGATGCTGTTATACAGACCAGAGGCCGTGCGGGATTAGCCGAGCGGTCTCAGGCGCTACAGTCATGAACTGTGCGGCTGGTCCCAGCGGAGGTTCGAGTCCTCCCTCGGGCATGGGTGTGTTTGTTTGTCCTTAGGATAATTTAGATAAAGTAGTGTGTAAGCTTAGGGACTGATTACCTTAGTAGTTAAGTCCCATAAGATTTCACACACACTTGAACATTTTTGAATAGACCAGAAAACTGGAATAATAATGCAAAAGCTCTCTTTACGTAGATGTTTTACCCCAAAACACGCAAATCACAAGAGTTTTAAAATCCTTATTCAGCAGTGCCTGCAGTCGCTATGTTTACCGTAGTAAATTTCGATCTTCTACGAAGTGTCTTATGGAATGAATGAAACGCTGCTTGACCCTGAGGATGGTCCAAGTTTTTCCATTTGACGCGACTTCGGAAACCTGTCGCTGTTTATTAATTCAAACGGCTCCGTATTTTAAATAGGAGGATGCGTGGATCACATACTAGATTACTGCTACCAAACAGAATTCGACATGGTTACCATGTATCGGATCTAGAACATCTGCATTAGTCGCTGGCGATTAGAGCACGGAGCCGTCAGGCTTACGATTTCACAGTAGAAATTTCTTCTAATGGAAGGAGAATTTTGTGATGCAGACACAGGGGGCACAAGGCTAATCCCTCCTGAAAACTGAAAGGGGGGGATGGGAGGCGAAGGGGTGTTACGTTGCTGAAAAACCATCGTAAAGTTTACTGCACCACATTTTATTCAAAGGAAATCATAATTCAAGGTTATACATTAGTTGCTTACAATTATTAGATCTCCAATGGTATGTAACATACCAAATTACGTACAAAATGTCCTGTTTTATACCTTACTGCAATCGCAAATTTTACGAAAGTTTATTGATCTAGAGTGAACAAGACAACTGCCATAAAAGTGACTGCTCAGCTTAATACAAGTCTAGAAATGAGAATGAAAACGAAAACAGTGGGAAGAATACGGCATAAATAATACATTCGTGGTGAACTTTCAGTCGTCAAACCTCTAGTAACTCTGATGAATACAAATAAGAATCTTTCGCGGTGCATTGAAGAGCAAGTCATAAATTACAGTCCTTTGGAAAAATGTGCATTCGTCTACTTCCCCTTGCTGCCACATAACATGTTTGTGTGTAAAATACTAAGAAATGGCTCTGAGCACTATGGGACTCAACTGCTGTGGTCATAAGTCCCCTAGAACTTAGAACTACTTAAACCTAACTAACCTAAGGACAGCACACAACACCCAGCCATCACGAGGCAGAGAAAATCCCTGACCCCGCCGGGAATCGAACCCGGGAACCCGGGCGTGGGAAGCGAGAACGCTACCGCACGACCACGAGATACGGGCAAAAATACTAAGAGAATACGTAGGTCGTTCTGTAATTTTCCAGGTGTCACTTCGTAGTTATATGTGGCTCTTGGGGGTCACGTCGCAAAGAATATTAACTAGTAATATATACGAAACAATTTAAGACGACAATGTCTGTTCAATGGGGCAGATATGGTCCCCTCCAGAAGATTGTACCTTCCAAGACAGTAATATCCTCGAGTTACACGGCTGGGGAAGTCCCCGATAATGTTGATTAGCACTGGGATGAAATAACGCGCTTTTCCTTGCCTCCATAGCATCCGGTACTGAATCTGTCAACCACTGAGGTCTGTGTATGCGGAAAAAGTAGTTTCCCCTAACTGATTAACGTGCAGCGTGCTAGCTTGTGAGATACAAGAGGTGTACGCACCTCGGATCAACTGTCGTTAATGAGACAGACACGTCAGAATGAATGTAGCTTTTTCGCTGCTTTCCGCAATTCTCTAGGTAAATGCTGTGATGGTTTCCTTAGGGCCGTTTTAGAAATGAGTCAAGAAATAACTTGAAGAAAGAGTCAATCAGCCACTTTCTATATTGTTGTATCAAAAAGTTTTTGCCGATTACATTTTCAACGGTACAGCTGTCTTTTATTCTGTTAACTGCGGCTTCTTTTATCACATATTTACACACACACACTATTTTAGCTTCACTGATGCAGCGGATTAATGTAACACATGGTGGACAGCACTGCTTCATTGAAGCTAAAATTGTGTGTGATATAAATATAAATGCGAAAGAAAAGCGCTACAATTAACAGAAGAAAAGGGAGCTGCTGAATTTAAAATGCAGACACTAAAACATTACACTAATTGAAAGTGCGCGACAGAACGAAAAGCGTCTTGGCGTATATGTAGCTATGTAAAAAGTAGATTGTCGTACTTCTTCAAGCAATTTAATATATAACCACAAAGCTCTACTTCCATTATCGTGGATAAAGTAATTTACACAAAACAACAAAAAGGGAGAGACAGTGGGTTGTAGCAATGGAAGCCAATGAGAAATTTGGAAAGGGAATTAAAGTCCAGCGATTTGCCGATGACACTGTAATAATGTCAAGAGACGGCAAAGGGTTTTCAAGAGCAGTTGAATGGAATGGACAGTGTGTAGAAAGGACGATATAAGATGAATATCAGCAAAAGTATCAACGATCTTAGTGAAATGCAGTGAATTATGTTGTATTCTATTGTATGTTAACCAGTGACCTAGAAACGACGGAGAGGCTCCGTCCCCGCCGCAGCCGCAGTGGTCCACAACCCCACGACGACTACCGCAGTCCACTTCACCCCTCCGCCGCCCCACACCGAAGCCAGGGGTTATTGTGCGGTTCGGCCTCCGGTGAAGCCCCCAGGGAACGTCTCACACCAGACGAGTGTAGCCCCTATGTTTGTCTGGTAGAGTAATGGTGGTGTACACGTACGTGGAAAACTTGTTCGTCCAGCAATCGCCGAGATAGTGTAACTGAGGCGGAATAAGGGGAACCAGCCCGCATTCTCCGAGGCAGATAAAAAACCGCCTAAAAACCATCCACAGACTGGCCGGTTCACCGGACCTCGACACAAATCCGCCGGGCGGATTCGTGCCGGGGACCAGGTGCTCCTTCCCGCCCGGAAAGTCGTGCGTTAGATCGCAATGCCAACCGGGCGGGCGAAATTATATTAGACGAAGATGAAGAATTAGATTAGGAAATAAGTCACTGAAAGTTGTAGATGAGTTTCGCTATTTGGGCAAGAAAATGACTAATGGTGGCCAAGGCAGAGTGGATATAAAACGTCAATAGCACGAAAGTGATTTCTGAAAAAAAAATGGAAATCGAAAAACATCGGATATAAATTTGTCAGGAAGACTTTTCTGAAGGTATCTATCTGGACAATAAACAGCTCACACACGAAGTAAACAGGGAAAATTGAAGATTTTTAAATGTGGTACTACAGAAGAATGTTGATAATTAGATGACTAGAATGAATAGCTCTGAAGCAGTAAAGAATCGAAATAGGAAAAAAAGAAACATATGGTAGAATTCGACTAAAAGAAGGGACCGGCTGGGAAGATAGGTCTTGAGGCATCGTGGAGTCGTCAATTTGTTAAGGGAGGGAAGTTTTCGGTTTTGAAAATGGAAAAGGGTGACTAACGCTTGGATACAACAAGCAGATGCAAATGAATGTAGGCTGTGGTACTAATTTGGAGATGCCCAGGGCAGACTAGCTTCTAGGGCTGCAACAAACTATTCTTGAGAGTGAAAACAACAACGACAATAAGAATAACAGCAAAGTCTAAGCAGTTCACAGATTTATAGGGCATAATGCGTCGTCTCTTATGGTATCTTAACGTTTGTTAGGGGCTTGGGTGTCATCGGGCCGAATGGCGGGCCCGGGCAGCGAGGGCGCTAGGCTGGAATAAGAGCGGGCTGCTCCCAGGCGGTGCGGCGCGGCGCGGCGGCAGCGGCCATCGGCGGGTTCAAGGCAGCGCCAGCGCCGGCCCGGTATGGCCGTGAAGCGCGCGGCCTTGGCTGCCGGACACTTTCTCCGCTCGCTGTACGCACCGAACAAAGGCTCGGGAACCAGCTCCGCCACCCTCCCTCTCGCGGACGTGAGGTTACACAGGCACGCGTGAGTGCGCGGCCGAAACGCCACAGCAGCTTCTGCTGGACCTGGAGTTAGGCGTATCCCAGTTTTCACACGAAAAGTGTTACCTTTTCGTCTACATTCCACGTTTGTACCCCGCAAGTCTCAATACTGTATGTGATGGAGGTTGTGTTCCCAGATCCAAATTTCAGAGAGACTTTCCGAGTGGTGGTTTAAAAAATCGGGAGGACACGTTCCTAGGAATCGGGATATAAAAGAATGAATTAACATATTAACAGAATCTTCCGTCGGTTCTTGGTAGAACAACCTAAAAACACATTACTCGTAATAGCTTCAATTGTTAGTTTGCAAACGAAGTCAATACTGATGTCATGTTGGTCAGTACACTGCCCTGAGTCATCAACATAAATATCTGCACTTATAACCCCAACACTATGTAAAGCGGTTGATGTAACACATCTGTCTTGTAGTGCTTCCTACCGATGAAAAACAACTGATGCATGTCCATATGGCATTGAAAAGTACGTGACCATCGTTTCTAAGAAGGTTGATAGTTTCATCAGCTGAAATGTCTACTGTATCGGCGAGCGCAACTTAATATTTAGTTCTTTCCAGAGTATTATACCATTTTAAATGACTTAAAATTACGACAGTCGCAGTCATGTGAATTACGTATATGGTATTTTCTCATAAACTATACACCATATACCGACATGAGAGAGTTGGTGCTCTCATTGATGTATGTTAAAAGCACACGAGTGCTCTTTTTTGTCGTAATTTAGATCCGATCCAACCTCTGATATGACCAGAAATTTGTGTCACTTGTGAAATCAATGGACTTGTGGAAGGTTTTAGCATAATCCGCCCAGATTCAAAACAGAAGCCATTTTCTGCCGCATTTGCGTCCACTCCACGTGGAATTCTATAACGAATCACATTCCCCCCTGCATTTGGTTTATTACTCCAAACTTGCTGTGGCCTACTGGCAGCAGACGGCGTGTTAGTGTTTGATTCCTGAGGATGGTCCAAGTTTTTCCATTTGACGCGACGATGGTTTTTCAGCAACGTAACACCCCTTCGCCTCCCATCCCCCCCTTTCAGTTTTCAGGAGGGATTAGGACTACGGCTGTAGTTAAGAAATTAAAGAAATACTACATTGTATGTTGCCTAAATAATATTTCGAGCTAATATTTCGGTTATATATCAGTATGTTTCCTCGCAGTCATCGTGACTTGGAGATATACCCACTTCTTCAGGCGTTACCTTTTTGGGTGCCATGTATTGAGTATATCTTATACTAATGCCGCCTTACAACATATTCCACACAGTCTCTGTGTCGACTTAACAATGACAAAAACAGATAAAAGCTGCCATTGTCATAATAAATGACGCATGTAAGTTACGGCGCTAGGTCACTACGCCTTCAGCGCTGGTTTACGAACACTTGTAACTTAAGAGCTGCCTTTAATGGGCATCATAAAGTAGTCGTTATTAGTTCACTTGCCCCACTTTCAGCTTCTACTTTTTGTGTTGATCTTTAATGTTCGCAGGAACGTTTTCGATGGGCTGTGGCGCATGACTGTGTACCATAAAACCTATCACAAGCGCAGTACAAAACGAGAAATTGTTATTATATAGCAATTTGCCTCAACTACTAATAGCTTCCGTTGTATAGCTACATACGATATCCATACAAAAAAGGTTGCAGCTCGTGGATAAGCGCAGTAGTTACACTACAGCTGAATGCAACTGTACTTCAGCGGAGGAGGGGTGGCAGTTTCTAACTTCAATCAGAGCATGCATTTCTCCGTATCAATTATCGCAGACCACTGCGCAATGCTCCGTCATAATGAAAGTGCAGTAATACATAAAGATGTTACAAAGTGGATATCCCTCTTTTAAACTAGCCCCTTCCAGTGCAGTGTCATCACGACAAGACAACAAAAAAATCGATGACAAAGAGCTTCACCACACTCTTTCGACTTATGATCACTCGCTAAATACATGTGATGTTTCTGTTAACTTAAAATTCGTGTGTATACATTGCGTTTCCAGCAACCCGGAGAGAAACATATATATCGTCAGGACTGTTTCGGGATGTGAAAATTTATCAAACGTGGAACTATTTCCGTCAGTGATTTTGGTGCGCTTAAGATAACTACAGTTGGTTTATCAAGTGTTGGTAATTTAATTTTTGTAACTGTAGGTAACAGGGACCGTATAAAGGATAGCAAAGTCAAGGCCATTATTTTTGTAACAAAGTCATACTACATGAGAAAACATGTTTCCTGAACGGAGATGGATAAAAGTAAGAGATGATAAGTTACATTCTTTATAGGTTTTACTGTACATTGATGTGAAAGGTAAGAACGAGACAACGGTGGAATAAGTTCTACAGAAATTGAAATGTTTGTTCAGCTGTGAAGATATGAGAGCACAAAGCCCTAGGGAATGCACCCTGAAATGAAATCTTCACTAGAAACGAGGGACAGTTACCAGTAAGTAGTGGAAATTATGTTAAATGTTAAAAATTCGTTGCGACAGTTAAAATCACTTTCCTCTCCCTGTTAGCAACGTATTTTGAAATTCTTGGTTCCTGCGTAGAATATCTCTAAAAATACGATATTATGAAAATTATACTGTTATCTACATTGTTCACGAGTGCACGAATGTACAAAATATACATTTCTTCCGAATCATTTCTCTTTACCTATTTTGTTGACAATGTCGCAGGTACACAGATTTCTATGCAGTCGGAATAAAATAAATGTTGCAATTTCAGGACGACTTTTCACTCTGAAGTGGAATGTACCGCTGATTTAAAACTTGCTGTCCGATTACAACATTGTGCCCGACTGGGATACGAGCCCGGTACCTTTGCTTTTGCACGAGCCGCCCTCAGATCTGTAATTTCGGCAGTCCTTCTCTTCCACTTTCCGGACTTCACAGTTCTCCAGCATACTTCGCCTAGAATGTTGCTAAGCCACTACTCCGCAATATCCTGTCTTCCAGGAGAACTAGTCCCGCAAGATACGTAGGAGAGCTTCTGCAAAGTTTGGAAGGTAGGAGCAGAAGTACCAGCAGAAGTACAGCTCTGAGGGCGGGTCGTGAATTGTGCTTGGATAGGTCAGTAAATAGTGCACTTTCCCGCGAAAGGCAAAGTTTCCGTGTTCAAGATCCGCTCCGGCACACAATTTTTATGTGCCTATAGTTTCAAAATTGCACTTCTCCGCTCTCGCATGATTATTCCCCTCCGCCTCAATCTTTTCTTCAACCGGCAACAGCTCGGCACTCATACAACGATGCCTTCGCTGCCTGTTCCCTCACTCGTCTGTGTAACGCACGGTAATTAGAGACGGCATATCCTGTAAGACCGACTCAATTTCTCCGATGGCAAACGGACAAACGGGGCTGAGCAAGTACGTGGGAAAGTCGAGGTAGGCACTGGCGGTGGGTCCCATGGGGGCAGGTCTCGGGGCTGGGGGATACAGGTTTCGCAGGTAGACAGCTGGTATCGAATGTTTCACACCTGCACGCGTTCCACAATGGCGCCCTAAGGCCCACTCCCTCGTACCCCAGGCAGGGGCGACCATTATTCACGGCGACAATAGCAAGAAGTGCACATTCCCAGGCCGCACTGATCCCCCCAAAATGATGGTGACCCACATATACACACACTTTTTTTCGGACAAAAAAAAGTACATAAATAAATGTTACGTGGCGAACTCTATGAGAACACTAACTGGTGGTGTGTCTTCAGTAGGAAAGTGGATGCCGCTACAAAGAGGAGAGATACAACCGACTCAGGACAAAACCGTTATCTTTATAACGTACTTCTAAAAGTCGCGAATACGCAGTGAAAATGACATTGTACATACAGGATGTTCGGAAATTCCCGTTAGAAACTTCCATCCAGTACGTGTACGACGGGAGTGGGTACATAATAGGTACCCATATCGTAAACGTCTCCTGAGGGAAAGAGAAAAGTCTCAGACTTGGTTACCCTGGTACGCAATAGGGCAGACAGGATGACATGTACGGTATCTGTAACAATGTTGGTGGTCGCCACATCGAGCGGCCGTTGTAATGCATCAGTACTGTTTGTACGTACGGTTTGCTGGGTTCTTGTGTTAATACAAACAAATGTGCATATGTGATAAATGAATGTTTCGTTATATTTCCATTCGAACTGTGGCCTAATAACTGTACTGAGTCAGACCTAATTCAATACCTCAAGCAGAAGTGGATGAGTTAAGCATCTGAACTGCCGGACATAGGTTGTCAAATTCTCAACAAAATATGTACTAGTAATATAACTGAATTCGTCTGATATAACATGTAAAATCACACAATGTACGACCTGCTATATGATGACAGATTAGCAGGTCTGTACTTGAGAAATAAACATAAAAAAGAAAAGTAGGTTCCTATTCAAAATATTACATACTCACTCCCCTCTACAAGTCCTAGAGGTTTGTAACGGGAATTTCCGAACATCCTCTATATTAATAGAATATGGTAAATAAAATCATCCAGGAAAATCCACTGTATAATATTTTTTAAAATAAAAATTGTTTTCTCTTAGTCTAGGTTGTAGTACCATGAATAGATGTTGTTGCCAAATGAACCTGCTATTTCATCCCTCTTTGTAGAATGGAACTTTTCAAAGTAACCATCCCGGTATTTGGATAAACCGATCTACGGGAACAACATAAAAATCTGAATCTGGTTTTCAAAACCGGGATTTGATGCGCCGTCCTGCCGAATGCAAGTCCAGTGCCTTTACCACAGAGCCATCTTGTTCAGCTTTGACCTCCTTCGCTCAATTCGTCGTTTTCTCTTTTTTTCTTTTTTTTACCACAGCTAATCATACCGCCAAGTTAGAACGCACAACTATTGCAATAAACGTTTATAGGCACTTTTTCATAAAGATTCCTGCGAATACGCAGACGTCTAGAGCATAGTTTCGCTGTTCAGCCTCAGTACCAGTATCAACAACTATCAACATCAAGATCAACAACTTTCGTCTCAAGTCTGCCATTTTCATCGCACGCTTCCTCGACGCTCTGAAACATCCCACAGATGCGCTTCCAATTTAAGTAATTCCGACTCGTGAAAATACATGCGATGTTATTTACTGTCGACAGTTCTTACAATACATTGCCAAGAACGTATACTAAAAACGAGTTTTCCAGCACTACGGCTGTAGTTAAGAAATTAAAGAAATACTACATTGTATGTTGCCTAAATAATATTTCGAGCTAAAGAAAATGTAGCTGTTCGAACACAGCGGTGGAAACATCTAACGCGATTAATTTGTGAGCATGCAGTATTTAAATAAAATTTCACTCCCTAAATGAGAGGGCCGGACGTTACGGTGTAGAATTTCCTCTCAGCCGATCCTAGCAAGCTGGAATTGAGGAAAAATGGTTCCCAGTCGGGAAAGAAATAACCGATGCGCGCCAAGAGCTCTCCAAGTATGTCCTTCAGTTTCTTCTGTAAGAAATTACACTTCGACCAGTCTCCTGGTTCACGATACCTTTTTCATAAGCTGACAATAGATTGTATACCATTACGTCTGTCAGTCATGTGCCACTCCCTTTCGAGACATACCAAAATGCCCCAAACTTATAATTCATTTACAGAGAGCAAATATTTCATGGCTAACTCGCCTCGTTTGTTGTGGGTTGGCAAGGCAGCTGACTAGACCTGAAGAGTCAGGATCTCACTCACCAGCTTGCCGACCGCTTTCAGCTACCAGTAGTTCTCCCAAGCTTACCTGTAAAAAAGAAGAAGACTACATTAAAGTTTTACCTGAATTTATCTGCAGTCTTTCTACAACATGACCAGTACAACAAGTTATAACAGCTACAAAGCATATGAAAGCACACTCGCAAAATGAAATCGGGAGAAATCTCGGCACATTTCATAACAGGAAGTAGAGGATAAGGAGGAGACTCGAATACATCCAGGAAATAATTGACCACGTAGGTTGCAAGTGCTACTCTGAGATGAAAAGACTGGCACAGGAGCGGCATTCGTTGCAGGCCGCATCAAACAAGTCAGAAGACTGATCTACATCTACATCTACGTGGATACTCTGCAAATCACACTTAAGTGCCTTGCAGGGGGTTCATCGAACCACCTTCACAATAATTCTCTGTTATTCCACTCTTTGACAGCACACGGAAAAAATGAACATCTGTATCCGTGCGCCGGCCGTAGTAACCGAACGGTTCTAGGCGCTACAGTCTGGAACCGCGCGACCGCTACGGTCGCAGGTTCGAATCCTGCATCGGGCATGGATGTGTGTGGTGTCCTTAGGTTAGTTAGGTTTAAGTAGTTCTAAGTTGTAGGGGACTGATGACCTCAGAAGTTAAGTCACATAGTGCTCAGAGCCATTAGAACCATTTTATCTTTCCGTGCGAGCTCTGATCTCCATTATTTTATTATGATGATCATCTCTCCCTATGTAGGTCGGCGTCAACAAAATATTTTCGCCTTCGGAAGAGAAAGTTAGTGATTGAAATTTTGTTAGATGATTCCGCCGAAACGAAAAACGCCTTTGTTTTAATTATGTGCATCCCAAATCCTGTATCATTTCAGTGACACTATCTCCACTGTTTAGCGATAATACAAAACGCGCTGTTCTTCTTTGAACTTTCTCGATGTACTCAGTCAATCTTATCTGGTAAGGATCCCTGACCGCTCAGCAGCACTTCAAAAGAAGGTGGACAAGTGTAGTGTAAGCAGCCTCTTTAGTAGATCTGTTACATTTTCTAAATGTTCTGCCAATAAAAGGCAGCCTGTGGTTTACCTTCCCCACAACATTTGCTATATGTTCTTTCGATTTAAATTGTTCGTAACGTAAATCCTGGGTATTTAGTTGAATTTACGGCCTTTAGACTTTATAGATTTATCGTGTAATTGAAGTTCAACTGATTGCTTTTAGCGCTCACGTGGATAACCTCACACTTTTCATTATTTAGGGTCAAACAGCCAATTTTAGCACCATTCAGATATCTTTTCTCAATCGTTTTCCAATTTGTTTTAATATTCTGATGGGTTTACTAGACGATAAAGACAGCATCATCTGCAAACAACCCAAGACGGCCGCTCTGATTGTCTCCTTAATTGTTTATATAGATAAGGAAGAGCACAGGGCCTATAACACTATCTTGGGGAACGTAAGAAATCACTTCTGTTTTACTCGATGACTTGCCGTCAACTACCACAAACTGTGACCTCTCCGACAGGAAATCATGAATCCAGTCACATAACTTATACGATATTCCATAAGGACGCAATTTCACTACAAGCTGCTTATGTGGTACAGTGTCAAAAGCCTTCCGGAAATACGGAATTAAATTGAAATCCCTTGTCAGTAGCACTCAACACTTCGTGCGAGAAAAGAAGTAAGGACGTAGCAATGATGGTAGAGTTTATTAGTGACGAAGGTTCTGTATATTCTTCACTTGGCTGAGAGGCCTATGTTTGGTGTATTTTCCACTTGGCTGAGAGGCGTCTTTTGCATATGAGCCATCATAGGAAAAATATCCAAGTCCACACGCATCGTTCGTATGGTGTCACGAAAATAACGTTAAAGATTACGAAGACTCAAAATCCACTATTACAATAAATGACGTTTCGTTAGGGTTACAGGCCACGTGAATTTGAAATGCAGCGTGGAATCTTAAGATATTCTATTCTATGATTTCCAATGTGAAACGAGCTAAAATCTGATCCAGCGTACATTTTCCGCTTACATTTTAGTCACGGTAAGAGCAAGAAAAATTCCTTCGATTAAGCGTAGAATGAACACACAGCCTTCTTCATGCTTTTGATCAAATTAGGGCACCATAAGTAATTACGAAAAGTGAAAATTATTTACTACTGCTCGAGCTTAGAAAACATCAGCTATTTTGTTTTTAGTCAAGGGTGTGGCGCACTGTAGGAACCCAAATGTATAATCAAAGGAACATATCGATTTTGCGGCACTACGTATAGAAAAGACTAAACATTAAGCAGTGAAGAAAAAGTTTGTTAACAGACCAATCCAGTGATTCACACAGTAACGCTGCTAAATTCACTAACCAACTGACGCATGCAGTGAAACAAGTGAGATAAAAGATAAACAAGTCTTTTTGTTTTACATTTCGGATCGCGTACTAGAAAAATGTAGCATTCCGTGTACTGCATGTGTCAGGCCGTTGCCGGTAGTAAAGATAGAAAGCAGCCAATATAAATATTTTAGACTCAGGATTAAATATAATATGAGTTAGACGTTTGAAGACAGCACCAACCGGGAAAACGCGACAACCACTAGAGATATACTGATTTATTCCAACAGATATAGAACACACAAACTTAGTTTCCAAGACTTGACTGTTGCGAGCGTAACAGATAACTACGCATCTGCATAAGAATAACACAGTACTTATAATTCATTAATTAAATTACGAATTATAAACGTACAAACAGATTTGAATTTTTATGACCATATGAGCCGTACTAAATGTAATAATGATGTTTAGAACATATTTCCATCAATCGTTAATTTTTCTTGACGTGTATCTTTGATTGAGACAATACTTATCTCTTTCATTACACTGATACGGACATACACAAAATTACTCCACTTGTGCAATGCCTTTGAAAGTTGCCGTTCAGAAAAATAATTCTGGAGTACCTCTTCCGCATTGTTTTATCACTCATTACTCAGTCTAGTCGCACCGTGAAACTGATGCGTTCCATATTCTATACCGTTACTCTGTAGGTTAGAAGCGGTTTTTTCTTAATAGCGACTAAACAGACTCTATTGTTGTAACACACACACACACACACACACACACACACACACACACACACACACATACACAATTTCAATACGAAACGAATACCACAAGTTCTTCGGCCAGCCTGCTTGCCGTTAATCAACTGCGTACACCAAGGCGAAAATTTGTAATTTGTTAAACTACTCCACTGCCACTAGTACAAAACGTGCAAAATGAATAAAAAATAATAGCGCAGCTGCACCATATTTATGCTAAGGTTCCAGACACAGTGCAGTGAATGCACTATTTCTGCGCTTCTACAATAACTCTATTTCCCCCCCATAATTACTACCTGACAACCGGCACGAGGCTGCCTTAATCTTGTCCCCGAGAAAATCTGTATAGAATATGCAGTCGTTTAACATCAGTTTTTATTATTTATACCGTTATTTCTTATTTTATTTCACTGCGGCATGTGGCTATACATACCATGAAACAAATCTTATGTAGTTAATCATTTTCAGAAACTACTTATTTATCATTTCAGATAGCTCAAATAAAAATGAGTACGAAGATACATAAAACTTTCCTCAAGCATATGGTTGGTTTGAACATCACAGTGCCTTCCTAATCATGGTACTGTTGGAGATATCATGGGCTGTTGGGAGCGACCATAAATGAGAAATACCTCTACCGTCGTTCCCATCAGCCACTGCGCCGAGCGTCAGCTTTGTACGTATAATATAGAACTGTTGGCATATGTAATGACTTAGGAACGGGGCGTGGGCAGAAATGATGAAACGAGTGAAAAAAACGTGATGTTGATTTTATTATTAACCGCTGCATACGCAATTTGTTCACTATGAGCATCGGAGACGTCGACAAGAGGCAAGACAGTGCCAGATTTCCACTAGGTGGTCAAAATTGGACTGAAGCTTTTTCCAGACTTAATTTTTTTTACAGCGTACATTGGTTCCGCATTAACGCATTAGCATATCTACCAAGTTTCGCTGCCCTGCGATAATTACAGCCCATACTGGACCTACGTGAGTAGCTGCACTTTAATTACGAACACTCTGTGCCTACCTAATGTTGGTACAAGATCCCACGAAACATATACAAACAGTTGAATGAAACACACAACGCGACAAAGAAGGTAGACTTAGAATAATTGTTAAAATGGTAATTTAGTATCGACGCTGATGTATGGAAACGATGAGGGAAAGATAATAATGACAGATCGCTCGAGTCCACTCGTCGTTTGTTTAGGGAGCTGAAAGTAACGTTTGTGATAAATCTGTTTGTCCGTCATGAGGATGATGCCGAACAGAGAGATGTAATTACCTGTTTGACCGATGAGATACTTGCATGACAAGTTATCTACTACTCGAACATTTATGTGTCTAGTGTAGAGAAATACAAACAGAAACAAAGACAAAAAGTAATAAATTTCAGCCAGTCGCTGTGGCCGAGCGGTTCTAGGCGCTTCAGTCTGGACCCACGCTGCTGCTACGGTCGCAGGTTCGAATCTTGCCTCGGGCATGGATGTATGTGATGTCCAGTCTAGAGGGCTGATGACCTCAGATGTTAAGTTCCATACAGTTTAGAGCCATCTGAACCATTTAAATAAAAGTCATCAGTTGCCAGTGGGCACTGATTTATATCAATGGGATAAATTGAAAATTAGTGCCGCCCCGGGATTCGGACTCGGGCCTCCTGCTAACTGGGCACACGTGCTGACCACTACGCCATTGCACAAATGAAGAGATACTCCAGAGGCACGCAACTGAATTAGAAGTCACTGATCAAGAAAGCCTTCTGGTAATCTAAAGATATGGTATCAGTCTGACTTCCTCTGGCGATAACACTCGTTACTTAGAATGAAGGGCTAGTTGTGTTTCAGAAGATCGATATTTTCTGAATCCGTGTTGGTTGTTCCTGGTTTGTGGAACACTGAGGTACCCCGTAGCATCTCAACTGGTCCGCTAAATCACTCGATCGTAATGTCTGAGACTACGTTGCCTGAGGAAGCAAGTGGAGGAAGAAACGAAAAGAAACTTCACAAGGCGAAGTGATGTTACTACAGTGATTACAATACTGAGTCAAGTTTGGAAAGAATTGGCAGTTTGAGCCCACTTGTCAGTAGGAGGTCGTAGCCCCTCTGCCCTGGGTGTACGCACTAATTTGGTTGGGAAGCGTGTCATATAACCGTTGTACCCTCACGTAAGGCAAGCTGCCCCACAACTGTTGTAACTAGGCCTCCATTGGATGGAGGCGCTGGGATGGAGCTGACGTCCGAGTTGATCCCACACAAGCTTTATCGGGAACAAATCTGGGCATCATTATGGCTACAGGACCTCAACACCACGCCGCCATTTCATAGCGACACATGCTATGTGTGGACGAGCATTAACCTATTGAAAAATGGCAGCTCGGTTCTGTGACATTAGAGGTAACACACGAGGATGCAAGATGACCGTGAATTACTGTTGTGTCGTCAAAAATCTCTCAGTCACCACCATCCTTGACCCAAAGTTATAAGCGATGACTTCCCACTCCATGAGGCCGCTTGCAACACCGCTGTGCCATTCCAATAAGCTGGAAGGATGGGAAATCTGCACAGGTCGCCGCCACGCTCGCCGACAATGGTCATTCAGAGTAGTGCACAACCGCGATTCATTGCTGAACACAATGCAGGACTATTCATGTCCATGCTTCTCGGTAAGGGCACCACTCCAAACGCAGCCGTTTGTGCTACTGCGTTAGCGACAGCCTGAGCATGTAGTCCGGCTGCTGTTAGTCTCCAACGAATGATGTGGGTTGACACAGATGGTGGTCAGATGTGGTCCACAGGGAACTTGACGACGAGCAGACTTCGCATCACGTTCCCACACAGTCCACCGTCGGGCCATTGTCACATCGCAATGCCCCTCAGATCTAGGTACAGCACGATTCGACTAGCCGGCCAAATGGAGACCTACAGTGAAAAAAATTGTTCAAATGGATCTGAGCACTATGGGACTTAACATTTATGGTCATCAGTCCCCTAGAACTTAGAACTACTTAAACCTAACTAACCTAAGGACAGCACACAACACCCAGCCATCACGAGGCAGAGAAAATCCCTGACCACGCCGGGAATCGAACCCGGGAACCCGGGCGTGGGAAGCGAGAACGCTACCGCACGACCACGAGATGCGGGCAGACCTACAGTGAGGCCCATTGCAAAATGTCATGTGGTGCTGACGCTGTCTCACATCAGTCCAGAGCATCTCCGCGTCGCCGCGTGGGATTAGCCGAGCGCTAGGGCGCTGCAGTCATGGACTGTGTGGCTGGTCCCGCTGTAGGTTCGAGTCCTCCCTCGGGCATGAGTGTGTGTGTTTGTCCTTAGGATAATTTAGGTTAAGTAGTGTGTAAGCTTAGGGACTGATGACCTTAGCAGTTAAGTCCCATAAGATTTCACACACATTTGAACATCTCCGCGTCTTCAAAATGATCACTCAACAACTGACGCTGTTCACGCCCTACCCCATCAGGCCTGCTAACAACACTAAATCTGAACAACCCTAATGCACTCTGGTGTCCATACTACCTCCCAGAGAGAATTGCAGCAATCATCTACACACCCGCCGATGGTCTGTACGTGTATAAAGTTACATTGGTGCCCGACCGTTTCTTCTGGGTGCTTCACTTCTTCTGTCAGGTTGTGAACTCCGAGCAGCAGGTGAACCATAGCAATCAGTATCCCAGCAATCTGATCGCGTTACGAGTTTACAGGATCTAGTCATGAGTGTCTTCAGCAGGATGCGGCATAGCTGAAGCAACCTGTGGACCTTTTCCGTCGTCATTATCAAGGCCAGGGCGGTGTCAGACGGCACTGGTGTGACGTCACGTGCAGAGCGCAGCCTCTCGCGAGCAGAGGGCACGGCAGGGCGCTGCGAGGCCGCGCAGTGTGGGAAGGCGCGACCGGATCAATAAGGCGCGGCGCGCAGGCCACAGCGGAGACACGTCTGCCGCTCCCTGCGTCGCTGCACATCCCAACGCTTGCAGCCGCGTCCGAGATGCGGCGGTCGGAAGCTGCTGCTAGCAAAACCGAGGCACGGTGTTATGTTGATCGTTTTTCGCTGATTGACACAGGGTGTCCCAGGAGGAGCAATGGTCAATACGCAGGGATATATGACAGGAACGACTATACCGATCAAAAAAGAAAAAAAAATATAGTAAAAATGGGTGCTAAAATGCATACCTTAAGAACTATGACGAATTCTTCATCTTCGGTACTGTGAAACACATCCCTTCTAATGAACATGTCCCCGTAGCTTTTAAGATATGCATTTTAGAGCCCATGTTTACTACACCTTTTTTGCGTCGAATGATCGTTCTGTTACATCCCGGAATATTGACCGTTTCTTCTGAGACACCCAGCACAACACGTAAAGGTCGTAGTTCTATTAAGGGCGAACTTCAGTGTCACTACCAGCGTCACTGGTTTAGGTTTCAATTTGGTAGTAAACAGCCGGTTACTTGGGGATCTCAGTTATTTTTTTATCCAAATCTCACATTAGACAGAAAAAAAGAATGAAATATACATTGTAAGACAAAAAACGACGCTCCACGAAGGATTTATCCGAATGGCTCCACGAAGGATTTATCCGAATGGGACGGAAATCGGTAGATGTAATGTACATATGAAACTTCCTGGCAGATTAATGTACATATGTTGTTGTTGTGGTCTTCAGTCCTGAGACTGGTTTGATGCAGTTCTCCATGCTACTCTATCCTGTGCAAGCTTCTTCTTCTCCCACTACCTACTGCAACCTACATCTTTCTGAATCTGCTTAGTGTATTCATCTCTTGGTCTCCCTCTACGATTTTTACTCTCCACGCTGCCCTCTAATACTAAATTTGTGATCCCTTTATGCCTCAGAACATGTCCTACCAACCGGTCCCTTCTTCTTGTCAAGTTGTGCCACAAACTCCTCTTCTCCCCAGTTCTATTCAATACCTCTTCATTAGTTATGTGACCTACCCATCTAATCTTCAGCATTCTTCTGTAGCACAACTTTTAGAAAGCTTCTATTCTCTTCTTGTCCAAACTATTTATCGTCCATGTTTCACTTCCATACATGGCTACACTTCATACAAATACTTTCAGAAACGACTTCCTGACATTTAAATCAATACTCGATGTTAACAAATTTCTCTTCTTCAGAAACGCTTTCCTTGCCATTGCCAGTCTACATTTTATATCTTCTTTACTTCGACCATCATCAGTTATTTTGCTCCCCAAATAACAAAACTCCTTTACTACTTTAAGTGTCTCATTTCCTAATCTAATTCCCTCAGCATCATCCGACTTAATTTGACTACATTCCCTTATTCAAGCAGTTATTCGGCTTGGTATTGATTGATAGAGCACTTAGATGTCCTCCTGAGGGATATCGTGCCAAATTCTGTCCATCTGGCACTTTAGATCGTCAAAATGCCGAAGTCGTTGGAGGGCCCTGCCTATAAAGCTCCAAACATTCTCAAATGGGGAGAGATTCGGCGACCTTGATAGCCAATGTAAGGTCTGACAAGCACGAAGACTAGCAATAGAAACACTCCCTGTGAGCGAGCGGGCATTATCTTGCTAATATGTAAGCCTCGGATGACAACCAAACGAGTCCTGCTATGAAAAGAAACGGCACCCCAAAACATTATTCCTGGTTGTCGGACCGTATGGTACGCGACAGTCAGGTTGGTATCCAACCGCTGTCTGGGGCGTCTCTAGGCACGTCTTTGCTGGTCATCGGGGATCAATTCGAAACGGGACTCATCTCTGAAGAGTTTACTCCAATCAGGGAGATTCCAGTCAGGGAGACGCAACGGGAAGCGACTTGTCTTCGTGCTTCCCAAACCTGCCTTGGTCAGCAAGGTCACCGGATCTCTCCCCAGCCGAGAAAGTTTGGGGCATTATATACAGGGCCCTACAACCAGCTCGGAATTTTGATGATCTAACGCTCCAAATGGACAGAATTTGGCAGGACGACACCCAACAACTCTGTCAATCACCGCCAAGCCGAATAACTGCTTGCATAAGGGCCAGAGGTGGACCAACGCGTTAGTGACTTGCTCAATTTGTGGAGCTCTTTCTCTTGAATAAATCTTCACTTGTTCCTAAAACTGTGATTAGTTGTTTGGCTGTACATGTACGTCACATCTATCGATTTCCGTCCCATTCGGATAATTTCTTCATGATGTGCCTTTTTTGTCTTGGAATGTATCTGCAGCTCAAAGCGATATTAACTGTTAATCGACCGTTGCTGTTTCAAAAATATGAAAATGTTTTTCAGAGACTGCTATCAGTCACAAAATTTGTCGACTTACCTAAATAATTTAATGAACTAACATGATTCGAGGTACAAACTTCATTGTCTCTATAATGGCGACAAAAAAATATTTAACAACAGTATACACAGATATTAAAGTTTTTATGTACAGCCTTGGCATGCATTATGCTAATCCTGAAAGGAAAAGTTAATATGAGAGAAGATTCACTTCATTTGTTGGTCTGCTGTTCACATAAAGAAATTTAAATAATTACTCACTTTGTTTATATGAAACGACTGTCTCTTTGTGGAATTCTCAGTTACCCCCATTACTATGACTCCTCTGATATTATGAACCATTGTTCATTTACGTGCAAAGGACACTTAATACACGATCTCAAAAGTAACTCTAAAGTGCAGCAGAAACAAGAAGGCTGTCAAAACAAAGCCTGTTTCGATTTAACTATCGATGTGTCGATCCTCCTCTCTGCAGTCACTTCCAATGTCCTCTGCCTATCTTGCTGTCACATTAACACCAAATTATCACTCTCTCTCTTACTGTGATATATTTCGTCAACTAAGATTAGCGATGCAACAGCAAGACATATAATCGTAGAAGGTGGGCCACATTATCAGACTTCACAGTCAAACAATAACAAAAAAAAATGGTTCAAATGGCTCTGAGCACTATGGGACTTAACATCTGAGGTCATCAGTCCCCTAGACTTAGAACTACTTAAACCTAACTAACCTAAGGACATCACACATATCCATGCCCGAGGCAGGATTCGAACCTACGACCGTAGCAGCAACACGGTTCCGGACTGAAGCGCCTAGAACAGCTCGGCCACAACGGCCGGCAAACAATAACACCCAAATGTATCTAGCACAATGTTATCAAGCGAACTCTCACCCAAACATCGCCATTTTGAACTTACTGGTGCATTTGAAAATAGCTTCACAGTCCATGTGTATAGTAACGGAAAGAAAATAACGCGACGTTTTACTTTATACAGTAACAGCTATTGTGGCACATCTTAAACTTCTTAAAAGAGAATATTAGTCAGATTACACATTTAAAAATACCAGGGGACAAGGTTATCCACCAGTTGGCAGAATCTTCATCTTTCTCAATCCGCAATCCACAATATTCGTCTTCCATTGTCTCTATTTTCTGTTTTATCTGCTTGATGTACGAAGTTCTTAGTCTTGTTCTCAAACTTCTTTCCGGTACCTTGTCTTCCATGACATGTTTCATGAAGGGACATTGGCAATACAAGGGTCCAACCCTCCATTTAGAGTCCTTCTTAAAGTTCCTTCCTCTGTTACTGAAAAGCAGCCACATGATTATGTGGTTGGCTGCGATACAAGTGGAGGAATCGGATGATTTCTCTGCCTCGTTATGACTGGGTGTTGTGTGACGTCCTTAGGTTAGTTAGGTTTAAGTAGTTCTAAGTTCTAGGGGACTGATGACCATAGATGTTAAGTCCCATAGTGCTCAGAGCCATTTGAACCATTTTTGAATCGGATGAATCATAAGGAGGGGACTATTCAATGGTGGTTGATAATGGGGCCGATGGGTAAATCTGGAGGAAGGTTACACAAAGAAACCTAACAATATCTTTTAAAGCGATTGCTAAGAGGCGATGGCTCTGCTTCTGTGTGTGGGACCAGTATTCCACTAGTTTGAGCTGCAACCAATCCAGGGCGGGCCGAAGGTTATACAGTGGGGCCATACGACTTATTCCCACTAACTACGGAAGTTAGCAGCTGCAAATTACGACTCCAGTGGTCGTGTAATTTTCACCACTGCAATAAATTTCTTAATATAGTTGCGTAGTCTCAACACAAATCCAAAAATGGTTCAAATGGCTCTGAGCACTATGGGACTCAACATCTTAGGTCATAAGTCCCCTAGAACTTAGAACTACTTAAACCTAACTAACCTAAGGACATCACACACACCCATGCCCGAGGCAGGATTCGAACCTGCGGCCGTAGCAGTCCCGCGGTTCCGAACTGCAGCGCCAGAACCGCTAGACCACCGCGGCCGGCCCACAAATCCAAATCATATGATTCGATATTGGCCAGCGATCTAAAAGTGTTCTGTGCAGATTATGGATACATGAATCTATTGTAAAATAAGCTCTCATAACAGGCTGCACAGAACTGGGAAAGTAACTTCAGACTATATGAATGATTTTCAAAGAAGTTACAGTTGTAACTCCTTTTGATCTCAAGATCGCTGACAGGAACAATACATTCGGCAAAGCCTATTGGTCTTTTGTCACTGACCTTCCGCGCGAATGAGAAACGTACGTATCATTCAAAGTGACTGCAAGATATTCAAAGAATTGAGGTGCTTCTTTTGGTTTCGCGGAGTAAAGATTCGTGATAATGTTCTACTTCGTTACCGGACGGAATTGCCGAAGATTCGGGACTTTTCTAGGGACCAGATTTAAAGTGACAAGAGCAGGTTACATGCTTTTGTAAAGTGGAAAAAAAGCACCGTTTGAGAACCCATCGGGATTGAACAGGACACGGTAGTACATGGCTGCTACTGCATGTTTGGGTACAAGACTGACAACAAATGAGCGGCATTTCGCTGTAAGATTCACTTTGAAGGTAACGTTTCTTATTTCGACAATTAAGTGGTCGGCACGCAAACCTTGCTGCGTAATATGCCATATATTCGCCTCTTGATGGATAAATAGCATCATTTTGTATAACTTGGAACAGACCGTAATTGTCAGACACACAAAAAAGATAGTTGTTATGGGGAACTGTGATATACTGCCTGTTTATGGTATAGCTTTTCGTAACATGTGCAGAAAAACTAAAAATTCTATATACTCTCGGTTTCTTTATTAGGTTGCTCTGAGCCCTGTTATGGATTACATATTCTCAAAATATATGCCTGACATATGCAGTCTCCATTTCCCCATATTATGAGCACAAATTCTCATCGGTATGAAATTCCGGCCTCTATTCTTGTGCCATGACATTTAATCGCTTGGCCGTTTTACACTAAAACGGGTAAAGTTGCTTACTTTCCCACGAGTATCCTGCAGTCATTGTGTTAACACTGGTAGAGCGTTTCAAGCATAACAGTAATATGATCATACACGGTGACATGGAGTTTGAGAGAACTGTTTATGTCTCTTTAAAAACTTTTACCGGGATTATCGTGTTGATCACATGCACCATTTATCATTGGCATCAACACAAAAACTTTCCAATGCACACATTGTTACATTCTTTTCCGTGCACTTTACTCAAGGTTTCTTGTCAGCTACTTCAACAAATAGTCAGAACGTGCAAGCCCACACAGATAGTGTGAACGCAAACAACATAGTCATTAGCAGACACCACAGTAAGTTTCCCTTGTGCTTTCAGCGTTAGCTAGTACCCCAGCGAAAGTTGTTGCACTGTTTCTTTAGCAAACAAAGATATGCTTCGGTGATATTACTGTCGTTAAGTCACGTTAGAAAATTTTCCAGTCCTGGGACCACGAACTATGACGTAAATGTGAATGAATTATATAAGTACTGTCAAGCCGTTAAGAAATTGCAGCTCCAGTAAAGCAAATAACTCGCAGCACTAATTTAACTATAAATGAATACCTTCCCGTTTGTCTAACCGGGAGATAACTGATATGCATAAAAGTTTCTCGGTTAACTTGTCGCGTCGAATTTGTATGAAACTCCAAGCTTTCGATGATTGTCTCCATCCATAAATCAGGAGCTGACAGAACACATTCAGAATCATGGCAAATTGTAAAAACTAGGTTCGTCGGTAGAGTGTTTGAAAAGAAAATTTCAGGAGAGCTACACGCTCCATCAGAAACTAGCTGTTAATGAAGCAAAAGTTAAATTCGAAGGCAGATAATCCCTTTAACAGTGCATGAGAGAGAAACCTATGGACAGAGTGTACAATGTGTGGATGTTATGTACGAATCGTCCTATAGTTTGAAATATGATAGTTACACAGGAAAGGTTTCACAAGTTACAGTTGTACCGTTAGGATCAAAAGTGGTTCAAAATGTCCAACTGTGATCTTCATAGAGGGATCATATTATTTTATGGACAAGTTTTTGCATCATAATGATCTGTATGCTTGTGGAACCATAAACCCCAGATGGAAAATTTGGCAAAACCCATGGAGGAGAAGGAACTTGAGGGAGGAAAATTCGATTAAAGGACAAGCAATGATCGACCAGCTAAGTAGCAGATGGTCGGATAACAGAACAGTCAACATAATTTCGACTTCGCATACCCCATCATAGGTGTCCACAGTAAGGTGAAAGATGGAGCTATAAAAAAGTACAACTTGCCCTCTTAAAAGCTGTCACACTTTGTCGCTAACGGTGATGATGGAAAGAGCCATCAGTAGCTTGGAGCCGCGCGGGATTAGCCGAGCGGTTTAGGGCGCTGCAGTCATGGACTGTGCGGCTTGTCCCGGCGGAGGTTCGAGTCCTCCCTCGGGCATGGGTGTGTGTGTGTTTGTCATTAGGATAATTTAGGTAAAGTAGTGTGTAAGCTTAGGGACTGATGACCTTAGCAGTTAAGTCCCATAAGATTTCACACACATTTTTGAGTAGCTTGGAGTTCTATCTGAATTTGAGGCGGAAAGGTAGCCGAGAACTTTTTATCCAAGGACCCCGCCCTGAAAGGTTTTGCAGCCAGATAACAGGTACATCAAAATGTAAAAGTCGCGGTGATTTTCTTATCGTTTCAACTGCCATGGGGTTCGCTACGCGAAGGGCCCGAGTTCGATTTCCGGCCGGGCTGGAGACTTTCTCCGTTCGGGAACTGGGTGTTGTGTTGTCCTTATGTTTGTCTCGTCCACAATAATGTCTCCGGTGCAATATCGTATTGTCTTTCAATTACTGAGATGGCTGAATGGGCACGACCCCAAAGCCAATAAATTGGAAAAAAATTACAACGGAGAAATCCATTCGACGGATCAAACTGGCACAAGCGTACGCTGAATGCGGTCGTGACACAGCTGAATAGTTCCTATATATCGAGGCAATCCGGGGCACCTTCGGCCACGTTGCTAAAATGAACGACGTGCCCCAAAACAAGGCAATTCGCGATGCGCAGCAGCGCCCACGGAACCGACGCCAGTAATTCCGTTAATCCGGCAGCAAATTGCTGGCAATCCGGAGCAATCTGCGTATAGCGGGGCGCTGCCGAATCGACAAACAGGCTGCGGTATTGATGGCGAGCCTTCAGCGCCACCTGATTTCACTCTGCGACCTACGCACTACTTTGTTGCTCATTGCACCCAGGTTTTCACTGTCAGTTCTCAGTGCAGATAAACAAAAACTGTAGGATGTCTAACTCGTGCTTTAATCACCACTTGTACTTTTTGCCGCGGACGGGGAAACCGTTCGAATACACGCGACTGGAGCGCGTGTGAGATATTCAACTGACTTACTTTGAACAGGATTTGTTAGCTGGAGAAGCCACGGATATTCATCAGCAAGTGAATGATAAAGGGTTTACCGACCCCGCGGCTTCATCAAGGTCAACAGAAAGGGGGCTTGCTCTGTTAGGAGAAGTGAAAGGACAGGAAGGTTAGAGTTTAACGCCCCGTCGAGGTCATCACACAGCTCAAGCTCAGTTCTGTCAAGCACGGAGCAGAAAATCAGTCGCAACTTTTCCGAAGGATTCGTCCAGGCCTTCACCTGAACTAATTTGGCGAAATAACGTCCTGTATTTTTGTATGCGTGTGTCTGATACAGAAGACAAATGGCGGAAAACCTATACGAAGATTGTTACTGTTGATTGAAACTGAATCCGCTTAAGTCTAAATTCTTTGAGCAGTCAAACTTGTGAACGCACTTATAAATCCATAAGACTTTGTAAAAGCCATCTTTAAAGATACTTAAGCTTGTGCTTATCATCTGATTGGCACGTTTTTTTTAGTTTATGGAAAATCTTACCACTGAACGACAGTGTAGAATGTTCTTATATTCTTGAAAACAAAGTGTCCATTTATAAATTTTAAAAAAAGTTCTCAATGTTCACGCCTTACATATAGAGTAAGCACAAATTAATTTTGTCTCCGAATTTTACACCTGGTTATACGGACATCTGCCCGATGCCACGTGAAACAATGATAATAGTAATTTAGGAAAATGGTGTTCCATCAGAGAACATTCAAGCGATGGATCGATCTCAATTTTGTTGACGAAAGAAATAAAGCAGAAACCTTAAGAGTAACGTAGGAGTCCCAGATCGACTGCACCTGTTCTTAAGCAATTATGTACACCATTCACAAGTGGACACCTACGACCTTTGTGGTTCCAAAACATATGACGCTAGCTTCTCAACAGTGATACGCAAAGCACCGACAGACTTGAAATAGTTTCATGACTTTTGGTCACCGGCTGTGGGAGGGACAGGTAAGTGTAAGCCACTGCTCCTTCTGTTGCTACTATTTGAAAGAGCCATTACATAAAGAACACAGATGTATAACTTCGTTTCGAGCGTTTCAACTAAGGTGTGTCATTATCGCACACCATGTACCCAATACTGACTACACGAGATACTAGGAATATTCGTTTCTTATATCATGTGCTTACTTACTCTTCAGTTGTTCAGTTGGTTTATCTTAATTTCACCACGTTAATACATTGTCTTTTGCCACAGTAGCCAAAGTGGCTATCTGAGACGCCCGGATGACCGCGCGCGTTAGCAAGCAGCTTCCGGGATTCGAGGTGTGCGCCAGCCCTAGATCGAATCCGCCTGATGTATTAGTGGCGAGGGCCGATGTGCTGGCCAGCCTAGACGTGGTTTTTAAACGGTTTTCCACATCCGACTAGGAGAACCGATCTGATACCAGCCTCAGTTGCACGATTCGCAAACATTTAGAAAACGTTCTCAATCTTTCCAATGGGGTAACACTAGACGCAAACAAAATTGCTAAATCGAGATTAACGTGAAAACCCCTTGAAGATATGGAATAAAGCCAGGAAAAATAAGAAGAAGTCGCAGTGGGTATTCTTCGTAAACCGAGACAGTGAAATAAATGACAATTTCCGTCTAATATCTCTGCAGCATTTTTGCTATGGTGTCACTCAGAAATGTATAATGGCATGTTATAAAAACGGCAGACGGGATTTATTATTAAGTTTTCCAATACATTGTCATAACTGTTGACAATAAATAATACTTCTATGATCTCATTTCATAAGAACAACAAGCAGCCTTGGTCCACATCAAAGGAAATGGGAACACTGAAAGATGAAAAAGGAAAAAAAAAGCTTTGAAGCTATATATCACAACGTAAGGAACTCGGGTAAAGCAGTAGCGATTCGATTTAGAGAGAGAGAGAGAGAGAGAGAGAGAGAGAGAGAGTTAAGTACTGCACTGATATAGAAAAAAAGAGTATTTTTTCCTTTCTTCTGAACGGCATACGGCAGATGACTTTTTGCTAAAAGAACAATCTCTCCTTCCCATTTCCTATAACAAACGACATTACTGATGGAAAGTCACTGCCATTATTGGAATACAACATGGTTTATCTTTGGCAAGAGAGATCTTAGGATTTACCGAACAAAATGTAATTTCTTCCTCTAACTTCTCTGAAGTCAAAAGCGTGCGTGCGCGCGAGTGTGTTCGTAGTTAGTGAGCGTCCACCTGTGAATTTATCGGCCTCCTTACAGAAATCATTAGAACAAATGTGGTTAAAACGTATAAAATTTTATGAAACAAGTAACAGAAAATCAGTCCTGATTATCACTTTTCCTTGAAAGAAAAGAGATATTAAGATAATGAAAGGAGCCAACCTGGCCCCTTCCGCCCACTAGTGGACGCTCAACTTTATGGTGGGTTGTACGCGGTAGAGGCTATAACCCTTTCGCTGCTGTGCGCGTGTACGAGTATATACGTCCTGCGTGTTGCGGGCGGGTGTACGCGCGTCGCTTGGGTTTTCATAGAGTGCTATGGACGTCTGAATGCGTCCTGAGCCGCCGACCTCTCACTGCTGCGGAGGAGTTACCTCCATATCTTGATGAACAAAAAATTTTAGAGCATTTATCATACAATATATGTGCCTCATTGTGTGCTATATTTTGCAAAAAACACTCGGCTCGATACCTCGAATTCTTTATGAGATATGACGACTGTTATGACCACATGTTTCGCGATGCAAGGACATAAAGGGTCGCGCCGCGAGCGGCCGTCCTTCAGATACAAAACCCAATAGTTCGAGAACGAACTGAGATATCCTTCTGCTCCCACTCACTTTTAAATAAAGTTTCGATGCCTTATCTACATTTCATTCACTGCAATGTGCGTGCTAAAACCAACCATACACAAAGTTTACGCAATGGGTTTTTAGCTCTGCGAAGTCTTCAAAATTTCGTGCAACGTTTTCCTTAATTCGATGCAGCGCAGTAAGTGTGACAGGAAACGAAAAGAAATTCAGCTCTTTATCGAGTGATGATGTTTGGTTTGTGGGGCGCTCAACTGCGCGGTCACCAGCGCCCGTACAAAGCCCAATTTTTTCACAGTCCAATCTAGCCACTGTCACGAATGATGAGGATGATGATGAAATGATGAGGACAACACAAACACGCAGTCCCCGAACAGAGAAAATCCCCAACCCGGACGGTAATAGAACCCGGGACCCCGTGATCCAGAGATAGCAAGCTGCGGACTCTTTATCGAGTGAAAATGTCTGACTGTAACTTATGCAAAAATCAATTTTTTTTTCACCTAGTAGTTTCCGAAAAATCGAATGATAAGTATTTTATATCGGTCGGAACGCCGTCTCTCAGCACAGGCATCACTATTTGGCGAGCAGCACAGCCCTTACAAAAGCCGCCTCAGCACGGAATGCAAAGAGCACACCTGTAGTAGCGGAAGGCTAACACATCCATTAGGGTTTGACAGAAAATTTGGCAAAAAGCATTTGGCAACTATGATTATTACATGCTTTAATTTGCAGTAACTTTGCTTTATAATTTTTGTAAAGTAAAGCTACTTCCCTACTTTATAAATCGGTATTACCATGGAGCCGGTGGATGGTTAAAGAATTTTATTATTAACAGTGATACAAAATTGGACGACAGATAACGAAGGTTGACCCTGCATTGCAGGGTTCCATCAATCACGCACCCAGCGCGAACCGCATGGCCAGCGAAATACACATTTATCTTCCTTCGTACAACTTCAGATCCAGTGATTTTGGTTTTAGTCACTGTTCACATACCAGAAGCCTGGAGGTCACATTTTCAGACAGACTCTTGTAGTATTGATGGGCTTACCATCTCACATTACTTGCCAAATGCAGCTCCTTGGCTCCTAACTCCGTCTGGAAGGCGACATGACGAACAGGGGCGGGCGAAATTAGGAACATAATTTTACCCAGTAAGGATTCGACGGACATTGATTCCAGGAAACGAAATATGTTAGTTACTTGTAATATTTATTGAACTGTCTATCTCATCTGTCGGCAGAGGGTAGGTCACAAAAAATGGCTAGGAGAGGCGATAGTTGCGACACTCGCTCTTGGCCTAGTAAGGAAGCAGATCGTATAGGTATTACTAGAATAAAATACACGTGCACTTTTCGTCTGGCACCGTGGAATTGCTTTGCTTGGAGCTCATCAACAGCCTTCGACGAACTGCCGTTGTTAAGCGTAATGCAGTAAACATCAGGCGACGAGCAGTGACTGACGAATTGGAACTGGTGAAGGAAATCACTGCGTGGACTAAATGAAGGCTGTCTTGTAAGCATGATAAATTTTTGCTTTCATCACTTCCTGGAGACAGAACTTCTATACGGACAACTCATCTGTTTGTTGTAATTGCTGTACAGCTGAAAACATCAGTTTTTTCTTCAAGTTTTCGATCACTTTCAGCACAGTCATACAGCTACCAGACTGATTTTTGGCTGAGAGAAGGAATCGCAATTTCCGGAGACGGAAACCAGTATATGAGGAATTTCTAAGTTACTGCACATTCAAGGAAAAAATAGTTTCTGTCGTTCTTTCTATCTTAAGAAGTGTGATTAAGTTTTCATCTTGTGAGCCATCTAGCCACACAAATGTTGAGCAAACGTAGAAACAATTTGATAACGACCACAACAACATGTGCCGAGTGTAAAGAGCAGCTTCTGGTTTCAAACACAACGCTCATTATGACCACGAAAAAGTGAAGAATACTGTTTTTTTATGGAATTATAATCTCCATATTTGAGTGGGAAGACAGAAGTGAACATCTCTAAAACAGTGCATTCACTGAAAACTCTCATTAGAGGAAATTAAGGGCGATGATTCAAAGTTTTTTGTTTGGTTTGGTTTGTGGGGCGCTCAACTGCGTGGTTATCAGCGCCCGTACAATTACCCAATCTTTCCTCAGTCCAATTTCGCCACTTTCCTGGATGATGATGAAATGATGAGCACAACACAAACACCCAGTCATCTCGAGGCAGGTGAAAATCCCTGACCCCGCCGAGAATCGAACCCGGGACCCCGTGCTCGGGAAGCGAGAACGCTACCGCGAGACCACGAGCGGCGGACATGATGATGATGATGATTCAAAGTGTTGTGCAGCAGTAAGCGGAGATAATAATAACTTCGTTTGCACTTTCGTCTGATATCCGCCTGCATCCGAAGGTTTCACTCTCATGTCCATTTTCTACGTATTCTTGGGTTTGGCCCTGGTATTTTTGGCTTAGCATCACTCTCACTTACAGCACTATAGATTTTTTTAATGTAAGACGCGAATAAATACTGCACCACAAATGTTTTCCGTTCCTTAACTAATAATTTGCACATCTATCTGTTCGATTCGAAAGCCATACGATTAAGAGAGACATTACAGCTTCTGTTTCTCTACTAGCTATCTAGCTTATTCAGTGCCAAAATTTTCTGGGTCCTTTGTCCGTAGACCGCAGCGGCAAGAGAAAAAAAGCGGATTCCACTGCCTTACTATTAAGCTGTGCCTCTACAACTGCGCCCTGCTGATACACTTGCACCAATGCAGCAGGTCCGACCACGTATATCGTTCCACTACTGTATTTCGAGTCCTGGGTCACGTATTTCTTCTTTCTTTATTCTCTCAGCTTTGGACATAAAGACTGCTTTAGGTCTCCCGTCTTCAGTCCAACTAGGGTTGGGTTGGGTTGTTTGGGGGAGGAGACCAGACAGCGAGGTCATCGGTCTCATAGCGTTAGGGAAGGACGGGGAAGGAGATCGGCCGTGCCCTTTCAAAGGAACCATCCCATCATTTGCCTGGAGCGATTTAGGGAAATCATGGAAAACCTAAATCAAAATGACCGAATGCGGGATTGAGCCGTCGTCCTCCCAAATGCGAGTCCAGTGTGCTAGCCACTGCGCCACCTCGCTCGATAGTCCAACTAGGCATGCAGTCGTTCAACCATGTCATCCATGACCCGTGGTGCATCAAGTTGCCTCGGCACAGAATTTAGGATTTCGCCATTTTGTCATGTACGTATAATTTAACCACGGCGGCTCGCAAGCAGCTTACAGACTTTGCTATTCCCGGAAATGCTTCCACTCTTGCCCTAGAGCCAATGATCATGCCCTTTTGGGCGTCAGCAAGGTCGCTCCGGCAACTAGTGCACTGTTTTCCGCTTCTCTCCGACAAGCTTTATATACCCTCAACTGACAACAATGCCACCTGCCGTTTGTGAGTGGTTATTGCACGTTGTCTTCGTACGCAGGCGGTGGTCACATTAATGTGACTGGACCGTGTATTATTATTATTATTTGACATATCACCTTTTCGGGGGGGTTGGGTTGGGTTGTTTTGGGGAAGAGACCAAATTGCGAGGTCATCGGTCTCATAGCGTTAGGGAAGGACGGGGAAGGAGATCGGCCGTGCCCTTTCAAAGGAACCATCCCATCATTTGCCTGGAGCGATTTAGGGAAATCATGGAAAACCTAAATCAAAATGACCGAATGCGGGATTGAGCCGTCGTCCTCCCAAATGCGAGTCCAGTGTGCTAGCCACTGCGCCACCTCGCTCGATAGTCCAACTAGGCATGCAGTCGTTCAACCATGTCATCCATGACCCGTGGTGCATCAAGTTGCCTCGGCACAGAATTTAGGATTTCGCCATTTTGTCATGTACGTATAATTTAACCACGGCGGCTCGCAAGCAGCTTACAGACTTTGCTATTCCCGGAAATGCTTCCACTCTTGCCCTAGAGCCAATGATCATGCCCTTTTGGGCGTCAGCAAGGTCGCTCCGGCAACTAGTGCACTGTTTTCCGCTTCTCTCCGACAAGCTTTATATACCCTCAACTGACAACAATGCCACCTGCCGTTTGTGAGTGGTTATTGCACGTTGTCTTCGTACGCAGGCGGTGGTCACATTAATGTGACTGGACCGTGTATTATTATTATTATTTGACATATCACCTTTTCGGGGGGGTTGGGTTGGGTTGTTTTGGGGAAGAGACCAAACTGCGAGGTCATCGGTCTCATCGGATTAGGGAAGGACGGGGAAGGAAGCCAGCCGTGCCCTTTCAGAGGAACCATCCCGGCATTTGCCTGGAGCGATTTAGGGAAATCACGGAAAACCTAAATGAGGATGGCCGGACGCGGGATTGAACCGTCGTCCTCCCGAATGCGAATCCAGTGTCCTAACCACTGCGCCACCTCGCTCGGTACCTTTTCGGGAGTTAGCAGATTAGTCATTCAAAAAATGGCCTTAAGCACCATGGGACTTAAAGTATGAGGTCATCAGTCCCCTGGACTTAGAACTACATAAACTTAACTAACCTAAGGAATCACACACATCCATGCCGGAGGTAGGATTCGAACCTGGAACCGCAGCAGCCG
This sequence comes from Schistocerca cancellata, assembly GCF_023864275.1. Lineage (NCBI taxonomy): Eukaryota > Metazoa > Arthropoda > Insecta > Orthoptera > Acrididae > Schistocerca > Schistocerca cancellata. Next base: position 608,665,361 of record NC_064627.1, read on the forward strand.
CGTGGTTCCAGACTGAACCGCCTAGAACCGCTCGGCCACCGCGGCCGGCAAGATGAAAATTAATTGTGAACTCGTGCGAGTACCATCTTCACAGTCGTTTGAAATAATTTTACAGTAATCGTGGAAACCTTAATTCAGAATACTTTTGCTTGTAATTACCACTTCACTACAAGAGGAAATGGAAGTAATGTCAATTATCTTATTGGGTCACGGTGGTGGTCAAGGTGAGCAGACGTGTTAAAAGATGTATTTGACTACTTTGCCGGCCAGGGTGGCCGAGGCGTTCCAGGCGCTAGTCTGGAACCGAGCGACCGCTACGGTCGCAGGTTCGAATCCTGCCTCGGGCATGGATGTGTGTGATGTCCTTAGGTTAGTTAGGTTTAATTAGTTCTAAGTTCTAGGCGACTGATGAACTCAGAAGTTAGGTCGCACAGTGCTCAGAGCCATTTGAACCATTTTTGCCCGAGGAAGGACTCGAACCTCCGACGGCTGGTGGGGGGGGGGGGGAGCGGGGAGGGGGGAGGGGGTGGGGAAGGAACCGCGCGAAATGTGGTAAGGCGCCTCAGACCGTATGGAACAGAGTAATATAGGTAATGCACGTTTATTTTTGTGTTGATGGCAGACTTCAGGGAGTGAGGGTGAAGAGGGAGCCTGTAGGAAGGTTATAGAATGCGTAGAGAGACGCGCGTACACAGGTGTAGGAACGCGAGTGCTGCTTACTTTTGCAACGCGAACGGACGAGAAGCGCGTGCAAATTAGCGCGTCTACTGACGCATACGGACGACCGTGTTACCAGGGCTGCCAGCACAAAGACTGATGTCACAGCTGCATCCGCGCATGCAGCAGCGCAAAAAGCTGACGCTGTGTGCAGCACTGCGGCTCAGTGCCGTGTCCGTGGCATGTCCTGCCTGCGATGCACTGTACTCACGGCGACGTATCGCGCAACAGTGGTGACTCCATGTCCAGAGAAAGATAAAAGCTTTGCTTAGAAAAGAGTAGTTTCTGCCTAGGATCAAGACTGCCGTGTGCGATGAATAGCTTTGTTCAGGACGGCGAATAGACGTGCAACTGTCGAGCAACTAGCCGCCCAGATGAACTAAAAGGGCTACCAACGGTGTCTCCTCAACAGCCATTCAGCGAGCGTTGCTGCGTATTTGCCTCCGCAGTAGACGGCTGGTTCTTGCACCCACACTGACTGCTGTTCATGGAGGACGAAGGCTGAAATTTGCACGCCAGTACCGCAACTGGTGACCTTTCCAGATGAATCACGTTTTATGCTCCATCGCCACAGATGGCCGTTGGCACGTACGGCGTGAAAGTCTTGAAAGCAAGCATCCTGCAACAACCGTCGAAAGGGTCCAGACTCAGGCCGGAGGAGAGGGCGTTACGATTTGGGGAATGTTTTCGTGGCATTCCCTAAGTAATCTCGTCATTCTGGAACGCCCAATTGATCAACACAAGTATGCAGCTATCCTTGAGGATCAAGTCCATTCCTGCATGCATTTGTTTTTCCTCGGGATGATAGCATCTACCAACAGGACGATGGAACGTGTCACACAGCTCGCAGTGTACGTGCGTGGTTGTAACAGCATCAGAGTGAGTTTACCGTACCCCCCTGGCCATCAAACTCCTCCGATTAAAACGCAGTTGAGGATCAGTATGAGCACCTTGATCGGGCTGTACGCGCCAAGGATCCTAACAGTGAAACCTAGCGCAGCCGGCCACGGCACTGCAGTCAGCATAGCTCCACATTCCTCTCAGTACATTCCAGAACCTCAGTGAGTCTCTTCCTGCACGTCTCGAAGCGGTTCGCGCTGCGAAAGGTGGCCATTTAAGCTTTTGACAGGTGGTCACATTATTTGCATCGGGATGTGTAATAACAATAGTAATAATAATAATAATAATAATAATAATACCATGATAAACATAATAAAAAATGGCTCTGAGCACTATGGGACTTAACATCGGCGGTCATCAGTCCCATAGAACTACATAAAACCTAACTAACCTAAGGACATCACACACATCCATGCCCGAGGCAGGATTCGAACCTGCGACCGTAGTAGTCGCGCGGCTCCGGACTGAAGCGCCTAGAACCGCTCGGTCACCACGACCGGCTAAACATAATCATTACAAACCCATGTACATTATTATATCTATGGAATCGAGGTGGGTCGGATGGTGGGAGGGTATCTTTTTCTCTGTTTACAATTGTAGTGTTTTTACTGACCAGATAGCCCATTTGACTCAACGTTCATATTGGAAAGAAGTACAGTTACTTAGTCAAATGAATTAGTGACGCCGCCCGGGATTATCCGAGCCGTCTAAGGCGCTGCAGTCATGGACTGTGCGGCTGGTCCCTGCGGAGGTTCGAATCCTCCCTCGGGCATGGGTGTGTGTGTGTTTGTCCTTAGGATAATTTAGGTTAAGTAGTGTGTAAGCTTAGTGACTGATGACCTTAGCAGTTAAGTCCCATAAGATTTCACACACACATTTTTGAATTAGTGACATCAATGTCATTGGAGACTGTGCTCCAGCTCGTCTGGAGAAGATTGGGAGAAAGAAACTAACTGTGTCTACCTAATCAATCCAGTATTCGTCTAAAGTGGTCAAGGAAAGTGAGGGGACCCAAAATTAGCCCGGCGGAACTGGGATTTAAACGCCGCTTCTCTCGAATATGAAGTCGATGATTCACCACTAAGGGACTTGACACAGTATCTTTGGGTACTCCTGGAAGTCACATCAGCCTAGATGTGAGTCTATTTTGTGTGAATTCAGATTTTAATTGTTTATGCATGTGAGACGCCACGTATGTGCCAGTATGCATTATGGCCTGTGTATCTTGGTAAATAACTGAAACCTGAACCTCTGTTACTACTATTCCTCTCATGTTTATCTTCTCGTTTCCACCCACAACGACGATACTTACAAAACCCTCATTCGACCGATAGTTCACTACTGCTCGTCAGTCTGGGAATCTTACAGATAAAGTTGGCAGAGGAGATAAAGAAGATCCGAAGAAGAGTAACTTTTTTCGTCGTAGATTCTCTCGGTAAGCACGAAAGCGTCAAGAAGACGTTTATTCAACTGAAGTGGCAGACGCTACAAGGGAGGCGTTATGCATCACGAGGTGGAAGGGGGGAGGGGGTTAATATTAAAATTCCGAGGTCGTACTTACCTAACCAAATCTACCAATATACTGGTTCCTAGTACATATCACTCGCGAAAAGACGCTGAAGATAAAATAAAGACATTCGAGCTCACAGGGAAGCTTTCAAGCAATCGTGCTTTCAGCGTCTAATACGCAACTGGTATAGGAAAATGATGGGAAATGACAGTGGTACCCAAACTACATAAACAACATTGAAAAAATTAAATCAGCAGTATATTTCAAAAAGCGGAATATTCATAGCTGTTTCTCCACTAAGCATTGATATAACACCGCGACGCACAATGAGAAACTTCCTCAGCTAATATATTTATCAGATACGCTTAGAAAGTCTTCTTTTTTAAGGTTCTGTAGAATTTATCGGCCTAGTTTCAAATTATCTCGGGGTTTCTTCGGTTATGAGCGGTTACGAAGTTACAATTAATAAATCGATATTTCATTAGTGTATGTTTACATCGTACGGTATTAACGTAGTTGGTTTAGCAGAAGTTACTTGGTTTCGTCTTTCAGCAAGAAATGCATCACGTAAACAACAAGTCTCTTAGAAACGTCTCAGAACTTTAAATAAAACGTTCAGCAAAAGTCTCCATTCTCTGTGCAAGTTAATATAAATGAAACGTACATAGCGCGAGAAATAATATGAAACACCGAAACTGATCCTCGTACATAACGCTGATCAGAACTGGATGACAGATGTTAGAAGTGGGCGCAACAGCGACAGCTTTAGACGCTACATCAACAGAAAAACGTAATACAGATTAATTTCGTTACCAATTATTGCTGTGTTTTTTAGTGTTAATGAAGCTAAAATCAAACGCACAGAAGGACTTTCATGCTTCTCACGCACGTTGACAAAGATGCACCGATGACCGTTTGTGCACCTCTTTCGAGACCACGCCTCATAAAATGATTACTTGGTTCAAATGGCTCTAAGCACTATGGGACTTAACATCTGAGGTCATCAGTCCCCTAGATTTAGAACTACTTACACCTAACTAACCTAAGGACATCACACACATCCGTGCCCGAGGCAGGATTCGAACCTGCGACCGTAGCGGTCGTGCGTTTCCAGACTGTAGCGCCTAGAACCGCTCGGCCACCCCGGCCGGCGATTACTTTTACTACTGATTAGTACCGGGTGCAAGGCGTCAGTTCCGTAAATCTGTTTCGTGCGGAAACAGTTCATCAGTGTGGGTGATAGAGCCTGTAGTTGAATTTAAACACGATAAAGACGAAGCTTAAATAGTTTCTCGGCGCTAGAGTGATACTATGTATGGCGTGAGAGGAAAGGAAAATAAATGAAGACGTCGTTTGCGAGAAATGACTCTGCTGTCTAGCGAGCGGGAAAGGAAATGAGTCTGTCCGAGCGCGAGGTGACGGGGACAGGATACGGATGGAAACGACAACGGAACTAGAACGTCGCCTCCGCCTGGTCGATACTGTGCTCCGAAATATAAAGGAAGCACAAAGCGCGCCACAAGAAAGAGAAGTGTCAGCCAACTATTGCAGTGAGCGCTGAAGGGAGGAGCGCACCACTACTCTGTAGTCGGCCAAAGTAGACCGCGATCAATACGCGCCCTTCACCACAGATGACGCCCCAGAACAAAAGCCGGTGCACCATCGCCAACCTATGCCACGCCGTATTTTTACTCGGAGTTCTTTTGTGTGTCTACGGTACTGATCACGATGCTGGCTGAGACAACATTGTTCACAAGAGTACTCCGCGTCTGTTTTCGCGCCGTACTTCGAAAAAAAAAAAGAAAAAAAAAAGAAGTGAAACAAGCTTCTTCTAAATCTACATATATACTCCGCAAGCCACCTCATAGTTTGTAGTGGAGCGTACTTTATGTACCAGTGTCACTTTCCACTTTCTTGTTCTAGATGCGAATGGTTTGCGGGAAGAACAATAACTGGTAAACCTCCGTGTGTGATCGAATATCTCTGATTTTATCTTCGTGGCCTTTTCGCGTGAGATATACACAGGAGCAAGCAATATATTGGTTGACCCTTCCAGGAACGTATGCTCCCTGAACTTTAACAATAACCTCCACGGTGATGCAGAATGCCTCTCTTGCATCGTCTGCCATTGCAGTTGACTGGTTATCTCTATGACGATTTCGTGCTTACTTAATGAAGTTGTAACAGAATGGGCTGCTGCTCTTTGGCTCTTCTATATTCCCGCTGACAGTCCTATCTTGTTCGGATCCCACACTGACGAGAGCAATATTCAAGTACTGGTCGAACGAGCGTTTTGTAGGTTACCTGCATTGTTGATGGACTACATTTGCTTAGGATTCTTGTAATGAATCTCAGTCTGGCATCTGCCTCACACTCCATTAATGTTATGTGGTCGTTTCACTTTAGATCGCTCCGTACGTATATTCCTAGATATTTTATGGAGGTAACTGCTTCCAGTGATTGTTCTCCAATCGTGTAATCGCACAACAGAAGATATATTTATTCGCAACACGTTACATTTGTTTATGTTGCTTGTCAATTGTCACTCCCTGCACCAAGCGCCGATCTTCTACAAGTCCTCAGGCATTTCCCTACAATTTTCTAGCTTTGTGACTTCTCTGTACACAACAGCAGCACCGGTGGAAAGCCTAATGTAATTTCCGACATTGTCTACTAGGTCATTTACCTATATTGCGAAAAGTAATGATCCAATACCATTCCTCTGGGGTACTGCCGAAGTTGCCTTCGCCGGCCGAAGTGGCCGAGCGGTTCTAGGCGCTTCAGTCTGGAGCCGCGCGACCGCTACGGTCGCAGGTTCGAATCCTGCCTCGGGCATGGATGTGTGTGATGTCCTTAGGTTAGTTAGGTTTAGGTAGTTCTAAGTTCTAGGGGACTGATGAAGTTGCCTTCACGTCTGATTGTTCCTCTCCGCTGAGAATGAAATGCTGTGTTTTGTTTGCTAAAAACTCTTCAAACCAATCATACAATTCGTCTGATATTATGTACGCTCTTCATTTTGTTCACTAGGGGGCAGAGCGAAACTGTATGGAACTCCTTCCGGAAGTCATGGAAAGTGGCATCTACCCGTGCACCTGTATCTACTGCTTTCTGAGTCTCGTTGACGAATAGAGCGAGCTTAAATATGGAATCTATGAGAGTGACTCCGGCCAATACATCGACGTTCCTGTTGCTCACATTATCAACTTATACAAGAGAAAAGGGAGATGGGCATCATTATGTTGCCGCCCTGAATGCTCAAGTCCTTACACTTTCGCACGCCGTAAACACTGGGAAAACACGGGATATTTTCTTTCTATGTGGCTCTAGGCGTTAGTAAGAGCACATACTCGCACTGAACAATAACAGGGCAGGAAATATAGCGCGGACTTTCAAAGGTATATAAGGAGATTTGCCACAGGTAAATTAGGTAGACCACCAGGATTCGAACCGGCGACTAACTCACCAGCCGCCACAAAGGTACGTGTTAACGATCTCGCTTAGCAGGAGGTAATATGAGAGACAAGAAAAGGGGCGATTATCGTAAATACGTCAATAGGGAAGCCGTTGTTGTGAATAGCAAACGAATCCACAACAATGAGGCTACTACGCTTCAGCGTATTCGCTTTCATATGCTCTCGATTTTTAAAATGAACCACTCACGTTTTATCATCATATATGGAGGCAATGACTCACCTGTGGCTTGTTACAGAGAAGCATAGACCGTGGACTACAGTGCTCCCACGTACCTAGCCTTCTGAGGCAAGTGGAAACGTTTCTCTTCGCTAAGGGGAAGAAGATATGACACAATCAGTTGAAAAGGTCATGGCTACGGCCTTCTGAGGGCGTTGTCTCTCTGCTTCTTTTGCACTGTGTGCACAGCTTTACTTTACAGCCACAACACGCTACAATCTTTCAAAGGTGGCTCGTTGGAATAGCGTTCTGTTGACATAATTGCGCGTTACAGCATGTGATGGCAGCCAAAAGAGACAGAAAAAGCCATTTCGAAGCACTTAGTGTCTATAATTACGTCAGCCAACCAAAATTCGTAATTTGGTAATTACGAGAGATTTATCCTAGTCTCTTCATCTCCGCTACGTTCAATGCCTTGAATTGTCTGTGACGCACATTACCTTTTATTCCATTGATAATCTTCTGTCCACAGCCATATTAGCAGGTACTGGATGCAACAGCGTATGTGTGATCAACTTATCTCTTTTTTGATACAGCGTTTTGATGATGAGCTGATGAAACTGGATTACTGTGCGGAAGAAGTGAGTGCAAATGTCCCAACAGACATCAAGATTTACATTTCCTGTCGTTTCCCACAGGCATTAAAGGTAAATTCCGGGATAGGTCCTTCAGTGAGCTCACGGCAAAACTCCTTCACCACCCTAGTAGCCTTTGCGAGCTTATGCTGTGTCTATTATTACCTCGACGTCGACGAAAGGTGAAAACTCCGCTAACCTTCTCTTTTTCAGTATGTAAGTTCTATTGATTTCCTTCTTAATTCGTTGTGACTAATTCCTAACTCGTTTGACCATTTGATTTTTAACTTCTCAAGTAATTCAACTGTCTCCTCTTTCTGCTTTTTTCCCGCACTTTTTTAAATTCCCCGAAGTTCTGTGCTATTTGCAATAGGTTTGCTTTCTGTCGTATGTTCTCAGGTACGAGACAATGAAGTTGGTATCCTTGATTTCTGTGTGATCGCGAAGGACAGGTACAAACAGCATAGGGGGTGGTCTTTAAGACAACGCCAATTGAATATCAACACATCTGCCGACAGCCCATTGTTTCTGCACAATACCCAATCAGCTTGCCCGGCGAACTGCTATTGTACTGTCCTCCTCCGTGATAGACATACTAATCACTCTCATTACTCTAGTGGGAACAACCATAAGAGGCTAACATCAGTTTCCAGCAAAACTAGAGTAATGACATTAAAACAAGTTAGCAAACACGCAAATTATCAGGGGTTCAACAGCAAAGAGGGGACCTATTAAACAAGTAGAGTTAAATCATTGAAAACTGTTGATGTGTACACAAAGCTGTCGAGCCAAGACTTCTGTCAACTGCTTAATGAGTGAAATGAACCGATTGCAAGCAGTCCACTACAAGCAACACATGTGGCGTAACAATTAACAGAAATTGCACTTTGCAAATTAGCAAATGACTGTAAATAAGAAAGTTAAACAGTATAGATTAAACGTGGGAACGTGGAACCAAAATTACAAGAAATTTTACGATTTATCGCTTCTAGTTCTTCTACTTCACGAACATAACATAAGGAAGAAATACAATTTTAAATGGAAAACCCTTTAATAGCGTATTTACGGTGAATGAATGCAGAGATTTCCGTATTCGTTTACGATGATGAAATGATGGGAATTTCTTCTTTTTATCATCATCGTCATCGGCCAGTTAGATCATTTGGTGATGTGGTCTCCTTGGGTCGGCGTGCAATGTAGGATCCCTGCAGATTCTTCCATTTCTGCTGAACTTGAGCATCCCGTTGCCAGTTCAGTCCGGCTGCCTTTCTTAAGTCTCCGTCCCATCTTTCCAGTGGTCTTCCCCTTGGTGTCTTTTGGCAAAATTGGGCTCCAATTTAATACTTGTTTTGACCACCTTCCGCCTTTTCTTCGACCGACATGACCAGCTTTTTATCCAGAATAAAAATAAAATTTGTCATAGAATACGATATAGACTTACGAGAAGAGCAATAAGTTATTCAGCAGTCTGACAAAAACAGAAGAGGAATTTGAACGCCAACAGAGAAGTGAATCAAATACGAAGATTCAGAAGAACACTGCGAAAACAGGAAAGAAAAAACACAACCGTACTAGCTCATATAACGAAGCTAACCTTAGATAAATAGTTACTTACCCAAATTAGCGTTGTTTTAATTCTGAAAGACAAAAATTTCCAGTAACAGAAGAGACTTCTCGAACGAAGTATCTGTCAACATGTTGATTGTTTTCCTTCCAAGTTCCAGACAGTTAATTTCTTCTTGAATTTCTTTCCCATTCTTAGACTTGGTTACTGCAATATCACTAGCAGACGTAAAAACATATTTTTCTGTGATACTTCCACTTTTCACGATGAGGACACGCTCATAGTTCACAGCTGACGTACGTGTCAAAACGAATCTTCCTAGTGGAGGTGGTGCTAATAGCTCTCCACCACTATTCGCGAATGTCGCGTAGGAAGAAAGCGGTGTGTAAGCCTCCGCTATGACTTCTTCATTTTTCAGACTTTCTCATTATGATAATTTCGCGTGATATATGATGGAGGAACCAATTATTGCCTGACTCTTCTTGAAACGCCAGATCCCAGATTTCTAACGGCGAACTTCTCCGTGATGCCCAACGCCTTTCTTGTAGCGTCTGACATCGAAATTTGATTAACATCTCCGAATGCTCAAACAAATTCGTGACGAAATGTGCCGCTCTTCTCTGGATCTTCTCTACTTCTTCTATACCTAGTAAGTGCCCCAGATTGACCAGTAGTACTCGATAAACAGTGGAATGGGTGTTACGTATGCCAATTGTTTCTTGGATGACTTGCATTTCCTTGGGTTTCTTCCAATGAATCTCAGCCTGGAATCTCCATATTCTGAAACTAGTATGATGCGGTCGTTTCATTTGGTTCTCTCTGGAAGGATATTTTCAGGTATTGTATGGCTATTTATGTTTCCATTGAGATATCGCCATAATGTAATCAAAGGGCATGGTGTCCTTCCGCCCATTTATGTGCACTGTGTACATTTATCTGCCTTGAGAGTGAGCTGCCTGACTCTGCACGAACCTCGGTAGGTCTCTCTGCATTTTGCTAGAGTTTTCTGGAGTTGTAATTTTCCTACACACAACAGAATTAAGTGCAAACAGCCTATACAAGAAAAGTGTCTGGCGCAGTTGTTAGATCGGTTACTGCTGCTACAACGGCAGGTTATCAAGATGTGAGTTTGAACGTGGTGTTATAGTCAGCGCACGAACGATGGGACACAGCATCTCCGAGGTAGCGCTGAAGTTGGGATATTCCCGTACGACCATTTCAGGAGTGTACCGTGAATATTAGATCTCCGACACTGCTGCAGCCGAAAAAAGGTCCTGCTAGAACGGGCCCAACAACGACTGAAGAGAATCGTTCAACGTGACAGAAGTGCAACCCTTCCCCAAATTGCAGCAGATTTCAATGCTGGGCCATCAACAAGTGTCAGTGTGCGAACCATTCAACGAAACTTCGTCGATATGGGCTTTCGGAGCCAAAGGCCCACTCGTGTACGTAAGCTTGCTGTCTGATCATCTGCATCCATTCATGTCCATTTTGCAGTCCGACGGACTAGGGCAATTCCAGCAGGGCAATGCGACACTCCAGAATTGCTACAGGGTGGCTCCACAATCGCTCTTCTGAATTTAAGTACTTCTTCTGGCCGCCAGACTCCCCAGAAATGAACATTATTGAGTATATTTGGGACGTCTTTCAAACGTGCTGCTCAGAAGAAATCTCCACCCCCTCGTACTCTTACGGATTTATGAACAGCCCAGCAGGATTCATGGTATCAACTCCCTCCAACACTACTTCAGATATTAGTCGAGTCCATGCCACGTCGTGTTGCGGTACTTCTGCGTCCTCGCGGGGACCCTACACTATCCTAGTCAGGTGTACCAGTTTCTTTGGCTCTTCACTGTACACTATGATACGTAATGATCGTATAATATTCCCTTGAGGTACTCCTGAAGTTACTTTTATCATCCCGATATAACAGCGTGGAACATTTATAAGTATCAAACCCTTCGTTCTGATATACACTGATCTGTCTGATCAAACATATACCGTACCCCACAGTGATGAAGACTGGCCACTAGATGTCACGAGAGCAGGAGCCGCAGTTATACAAGGAGAGGTGGGGGTGGGGATGGGGTGGGGGTGGGGAGGAATTATGTTCTCAGCAGAGAAGCAGTAAAGCAGATCGTGCCAGTCAGGAGAGCTCAATAACTTGGAACCTGGTGTTTCACTGGATGTTACCTGAATATCAAATCCACCAGGAACATTTCAACGCTTCTAAACCTGTCCCAGTCGACTGTCGTTGATATAGTGGTGAACTGGAACCGTAAAGGATCAACGATAGCTAAACCAAGAGGCGGCAGACTTCATGTACGGACAGAGACCGTCGAGGATTGGGGAGGGTAAGTGCAAAATTGCATCACTGGAAAGAATCACTCTTAAGTTCCCAAGTCCAACTAGCACACGAAGTGAGTTAAAAAGAATGGGCTACAATGGTCGCGTAGCTCCTCATAAGTCTAAAATTTCTGTATTCGGTGTTAAGAGACGTTTAAGGTGAGTGAAAACGAGCGATTTGGAGCGATGAATGACGCTTCACCCTGTGGCTATCAGATGGGTTTGGGTTTCGCGAACGCTTGGAGAACGTTACCTGCCATTGCTTGTAGCGACAACCATAATGCGCGGAGGAGGCGATGTTTTTGTATGTGGATGTTCTTCATGTTTAGGGTTTTGTCTTCTTCCACTACTGCCACGTTTCTCAAAATGTCTTTTTTCGATAAGACAGCCACAATCAAACACATCGCTGTTGTACTTTCTCAAGTGAGAGCTTACAGTCTGCCATGAAGAAGAAGCAGGCAATACGCCGGTGAAAGTTTCCACCCACTGTCTTAAGTGTGATTAGTAACAGCAATGATGGAATATCACAATTCAGTAACGATCATCCGTCTCCTTTGCTGAGCGATCTACCACGCGGAGGGTCTATAGCTTCCACTTTCTTTCTTTCTTTTCGGAAGCCTTTATCCCCTCTGCAACTGGTTCCACTACACTCAAGTCTCTGCAAATTTTAATGTTTTTTTATTTACCTTTGATTCCAGCCGCCCTTTCTGTCGCCCCAAACATCGGTTTCCAATTAGAAGGAAGCTGCGTGCGCCAACTGTCTGTGAATCATGTGTTATCGTATTTCCGCTGTTTGCGTATCGTATTTCCTGAGGCGAAAAGTGGCGACTATCCCAACATTTGTCTGAACGAGCATGAGAAACCGCCAAAAAACCACACTCAATCTGGCCAGTGCACCAGCCACGATCGTTAGTCCACCACGCGGATTTAATTCGGATCCGACTCACCTTCCAGTCTCCCAAGCTAGAGCGACCAGGCAATCGATGACAGCTACTATTTTGGCTATCGATGCTGTGCTGGACCAAAATTTTTCTGCACACAAAATGTCTACAACTTCCAAAGAAAGTAAACGTAACCACCATTCTAATATTTCTGGCTTTAGACCGTCATATTTAGCCACCAGATTCTCTCCTCAGAGCAGCTGAGATTGCAGTATTAGGCAGATGACGTAGTAGGTAGTGTGAAATACCAGTATCAGAAGGTATGACCAGTAACATTTTCGAGGAGAAGACCGCCCGAATTGTAGTCCTTCACTGTGATTGACTGCTGTGTTCGGAGGCAGCGCACCAGTTTGCAAATTCACTATCATTAATATTATATAAATTGTATATTACAGTTTCTTGGCATTCACATACAGACATCTATAAACAGCAGGCTATCGCTCTCTTATTTCAAGAGTCATAATAATAAGCAAAACTAAGAACAAAAGTTAAAGTAAAAGGCAGAATAAGTGCTTCGGGTATCTTCAGGTCCCGCCCAAATTGCGCACCCAAGCGAAACGTTTTGCGCTCCCTAATCAATCCATAACGACAAATCATGGGCCACAATAGCGTTGTCTGGTGCCATCGGTTGTGTTTCACGTCTATAAAGAAATGTTACGTCTAGAACAATCAAAAGAATAATTAATTGATGATCTTTTGTTGGTATTTGGAGAGAAAACTTGTGAAATTGTTAATGACCTGTGAATTCTTAAAATGGGGTGTTTCAAAACGACGTGTTAAAAATTTGGGGACAGGTTCCTTACAGCAAAGCAAAAAAACATGGGTTCTAAAACGTATACCTTAAGAGCTATATATGATAGCAATTTTTAGATCATGTTATTGGATGTGTTAATATTTGTAAAGGAAAATGATATATTTGAAGAACTGTGGTCAGAAAACAGTTGTTAGACGACAGTATCTGTGTCCGCGATGGCAGCACTGTGGGAGTCGTAGAATCTTGGACATTCAGTAGTGGAAAGTTGCGATATGCAGCAGACGGGATTCGTTGAGTGTACGGTGTAAGGCATGGACGCACTTTTGGAACTATGTGAGTTGCAGATTTAATACGAGGAGGAATGATTACTCAGAACAATGGCTGGTTAGCATACGAACACAAAAAAAGGTTTGGAAATGAAGAACAAGTTATTATTTCAGAGGTAAAAAGTTTATTTTTATTTTTGTAGACTTATATTGTTTGTCCACTTCACACTCGTCGTAGTCGAGTTTTTGATAATTATCCTGCTAATTGATCTTCTGAGTTAATTAACTGTACCATGGAAGTTATTAGATTAACTGAATTTTCGTATTGGAGTCTATAATAGTTTTTTTTTATAAGTTCCTTCCTAACTGAAATTTCAGAACTTAAAGGTTGAATCATGTATTTCATAGGCAATCTGTGTCAAAGTTATGAACCAAATTTCTCTGGATCAACTGTAGTTAGTTTTTAGCAGTATTTTTTTAGCTGTTGCGGAGTCTTGCTGTTTCTGCCAGTACTTCATTTTGCAGGTGATATACGTAATAAGTGATTGTTTCATTTCCTTTGCGCAATGTAGGTTCTGCAGTTTCTTTATTTTGTCGGTGCCATATGCCAGTGCAGAAATTTTCGTGTGTTTCAGGTTATATTCTTTTACAGGTCGACATTACAGTTTTTTTTATATAGTTACGTGTTTTTCAGACGTTCCACAATGACCAAGTCTACTGAGAGTGAAATTATTGGTTTTTTTATTTATTTACTTATGAATCGGTTTTCACAAAGGATTGTTTTCAGTTTCATGTAAGTGATGTGGAATTGAGTTCAGCAGCACATTTAGATTGTCAGTTCACATTCACAGGTTTGTATTTACGATAACACACAGCCAAGTAAAGGCTACTCATTTACAGCTATAAGCACTCGTTTAGTAGAAGATATGTGTTTCACTGTAGTGAAGATGAACAAGTGTTCGTAACTCTTAAGGTATGTTGTTGTTGTTGTCTTCAGTCCTGAGACTGGTTTGATGCAGCTCTCCATGCTACTCTATCCTGTGCAAGCTTCTTCATCTCCCAGTACCTACTGCAACCTACATCCTTGTGAATCTGCTTAGTGTATTCATCTCTTGGTCTCCCTCTACGATTTTTACCCTCCACGTGCCTTCCAATACTAAATTGGTGATCCCTTGATGCCTCAGAACATGTCCTACCAACCGATCCCTTCTTCTGGTCAAGTTATGCCACAAACTTCTCTTCTCCCCAATCCTATTCAATACTTCCTCATTAGTTATGTGATCTACCCATCTAATCTTCAGCATTCTTCTGTAGCACCACATTTCAAAAGCTTCTATTCTCTTCTTGTCCAAACTATTTACCGTCCATGTTTCACTTCAATACATGGCTACACTCCATACAAATACTTTCAGAAATGACTTCCTGACACTTAAATCTATACTCGATGTTAACAAATTTCTCTTCTTCAGAAACGCTTTCCTTGCCATTGCCAGTCTACATTTTATATCCTCTCTACTTCGACCATCATCAGTTATTTTGCTCCCCAAATAGCAAACGTCCTTTACTACTTTAAGTGTCTCATTTCCTAATCTAATACCCTCAGCATCATAGTCCATGTTTATTGGACATTGTTTTCTTGGTTTGCATGTTTTAAAACGTCGTTCTGAAACACTGTGTAGATAGTGGATAAAGATTGTAATTCGCAGTTTCTCCTGTTCTGCTAGAATAATTACGAGTGGCACACAAAAATGTGAATCAGTCATTTAAGTAGCATCAGTTCGTCGCTAACAGTTCATTACAACCTCAAGACAACGGATCTACGACCTACGTGCTATTTTCTGCGCATGTGACATCTATAGAAGACTGGTGAGTTTTATCAGAAACCCCATGCATTTCAGTCAGAGCAGTGAAAGCAACTGTATAACTCGCGTGTACTGTATCCGCAGTAAAAATGGGAACGGTGTACGTAATCTGTAGTAACAAAGAGCAGGTAATATCGAAAAGACATACAAATTCTTCTCAATGAAAAATTCTTTTACGCCGTACCGTGCACTCAAGCCACTTGTTATCTTCCTTTATCTTCTGCAGCTGACGTCCTTCCGTATTGCACATGTCAAGGAGAGACACAAAAATGGAAGACAGGACATCGTTCTGTACTTGACAATTAACTCTTATTTTTGTTTTTCCGTGCGAATTGAGCCGCTTCCGAAGCCAGGCGTGGAAACGCACCAGCCAAGACTGGCAGCGCGAGGCGAGGACACCCGCCGGCGGACAGTCCAAATGCTCGCGAGCAGTTTTGTATTAAAAGTGCCACCGAGCACGAATTTGAAATTAAAATGATGCAGAACAATGCGTGACGGGAGGAAATGAATCAGGGTCGGCTTAAACCGGGTGATTTATTGCGGATTTGGCCGTCGCTGCTGCGCCGGATCGATGTCGGCAGAGCAGGGGAGAGCCGGGAGCTGCCGCACGAATGGCGGCGAAACTCAGTCGCCGGTGCTCCGTCTCGCTGCAGACGCCAAAGCCAACATGCAAAGCCGAGTGAGCGTTACGTCGTGTACCACTATGCCGCACTTCCTTGTTGCCCACCGGTCAACAGTGGGTAGAGAGAACGCCTACTTCTCATTTTTCCGCCTTACAAGGGCTCCTTTGACTAGTGCTATCTAGAAAAGAACGCCTCTGAAAACTAAGATTTCTGACCACGAAGTACGTAACATTTCTATTTTATTGAAGTATTCATGCCTATCCTTTTAAAATATCCGTTAGGAGCTTGGAATATAGCGTAAAATGTTTGTAGATTAAAGTCGGAAGCAGAATTTCATTTTACTTTTAATTAAATTAAATATTTGTTGAAGAATGTCAATGTTGATAACAAATGCTGAATGATAATTTAAAAAAATAACTTTTTTTATTTTTAATTACAAGTGGTCTGGAAATAAATGAAAATATGATACAGACACGCGAAATGTCTTTTTGTTAAATGAAAATAATTATATGCATTGCTGAAACTGTAACCTCTGTAAATATAAAATTATTTTAGTTTGGGTTCGATGTTTCGCAGTTTTGTATCATATTTTAATTTATTGCGAGTGCTACAGATACAGGGCCTGAAAAAAAAGTAAAGCGTCCAGAAGACACGGTCGGATGTCAAAGTAACTCGATACACTTACACACCATCGGCAGGTATGTACGAGACGTATTCGGAAAGTAAGGGCCGATTACGCGCGAAATGAAAACTACTGTGAAAATCTTTGGAACTTTGCACAGATGTGTTCGGCAGTGTCTTTAGTGTGCCTGTCGATCGCTTCACGTCGCTCTTTTCAGTTCAGAGCGCAAAGTGATCACTTAGAAATCCCTAAAACAACAGTGTCCCCCGCCAAGTATGTCGATCTGGCGAGAGATTGCGCCTGAAGCTATGCAGCCCACATAACATAAATGTCATGCGTTCCTTTCTTCAAGGCAGTTTTCAGCCGCATTCTGTAGGGGCAATGTAGACGCTCCTGCAGCGTTTTTGATGGGAAGTGTTCGATCACTCACAATACAGCCCTTAATTGGCTCCCTCCGTTGTTCATCTCTGCTCACATGAACCGCTGCCTACGAAGACAACATTTTGGCACAAACAACGAAAGGCAGACCAACGTAGAGAATTGGCGGAAAGTTCAAATGGCTCTAAGCACTATGGGACTTAACATCGGAGGTCATCAGTCTCCTAGACTTAGAACTACGTAAACCTAACTATCCTAAAGACATCACACACATCCATGCCCGAGGCAGGATTCGAACCTGCGACCGCAGCAGCCGCGTGGTTCCGGAATGAAGCGCCTAGAACCGCTCGGCCACCCCGGCCGGCTTGGCGGAAAGCAAAAGAGGCTGGTTTCTGTGTACGAGGGCAATGGAAAGTTTCTACAAGGCCACGAAAAACGTTGGCCGGAGTGGCGACTATTCAGAAAGGTAGCTGGAAGGTGTGGCTAACTATTGCAAATAATTTTTTTTTCATATCTACTATGGTTTTCATTTCGCGACCGATAGTACCTTACTTTCCGAACAGCCCTCGTAAATGATTAGAGATGCAGTTCTCTGAGATTGGTAGAACGGCCACCACAGGGCATTAGTATTATTCGTGTTATAGCGTTGTAGGTAGGGGCGTGAACAGCATCAGATGCTGAGCCATCACTGAAAAGGGCACAGAAATGCCGCAGACTCGTTTGAGTCAGCGGTAGCAGCACCTGAGCGAATTTGAAAGAGGTGTCATTCTGAGTCTCCATTGGCCGGCTGATCGAATCGAGCGATATCCACATTAGTGGGCCTGTCGAATGCGACAGTTGCCCGATGTTGGACAGCACATGCACATGAGGGCAGACATAGTACCATCAAGGTTCTGGTCGACCACGTCTGACCGCCACACAGGGAGAATCGTCGTATTGCGTACCAAGCTGATCTGCGTCTGCCATCCTAGAACAAATAATGGACTCCGTGTAATATTCGATGTCATACCACACCAATGGTGCGAGCCGCCGGCCTATGGAATTAACGTGTCATGATTATACCGCCGTTAACACCATAACACAAACGGCTGATATCGAGTGGTGCCGTGACCAACAAGCATAGTACGCTAACGAATGGTGTCGTAATACCTTTATGTTTAGCGATGAATCTTGGGTCTACACTACACTGAATGACCATTGACAGTGGGTTTGGCGGCGATCTAGGGAGAGGTCTTTTGCTCCGGATGTTCTGGAGAGGTACAGCGGTGTTATTACTGGCGTCAGGGTCTGGGGAGCCATCGAGTATGAGTTCACGTCGTGGCTGGTTGTGATTGAAGGGACTCCTGAAGGCACAACACTACGTCACTGACATCGTGCATCCTCAACCTCTCACCCGACACAATCGCAGTGACATTTTCCAACACGGCCATGCTCGCCCATACATGACACGTGTTTCTATGAACAGCCTGCATAGTGATGAGGTAGTCCACAGGCCAGCTAGATCCCCAGATCTGTCCTCGATAGAACATGTGTGAGACCAGCTCTACGTGAACTCCGTACCAGTCCCAGTACCCAAGACATCACGGACCAGATACTACAGTTGTGGCTCAGCTTGCCTCAGCACAGTGCACAACGGCTTTATGACGCCCTTCCCAAACAAATTAGTGCGTACATCCAGGCCAGAAGGGCTGCAACGTTATACTGATAGATGTGTATATACTGCCAAATTCTTTGTAAATTTGACTCGATTTTGTGAACACTGAAATAAAATCACATACCCCCTCAACTCATGAAATTTCGGTTCCTCAGCCCCTTCTGGATGCTCCATTTTTGTTGTCAGGTAGAGTTCAAATGGTTCAAATGGATTTGAGCACTATGGGGCTTAACATCTGAGGTCATCAGTCCCCTAGCACTTAGAACTACTTAAACCTAACTAACCTAAGGACATCACACGCATCCTTGCCCGAGGCATGATTCGAACATGCGACCGTAGCAGTCACGCGGTTCCGCACTGAAGCGCCTAGAACCGCTCGGCCACTGCGGCCGGCTTTAGGTAGAGTAATAATTAACAATATAAAAATGTTATTTTTATTAAATATTATGAATCAGTGTTTGTTAAGTAACATTTCCATTTATTAATAAATCTGGAATTTAAATAAAAGTACGAAAAGTGCTACAAGGGATATTCGAACTAGCGACTTTATTATTACACTATGCATTCACCTACCGGTAAATACAGGGGTTGGACAAAAATATAGAACCAGCAGAAATAATAAACATCACCACGCCTGAAACTGTGGAGGAAACCTATGCGCATTCAAAACAGTTGCAATCGCCTGGGAATGGATAAATATATGACTTGTCTTGTTTGCCGGAGAATCTTATACTACTCATTCTGCAAAATGCACACAGCAAAAAAAGTTTTACATCACCTCGGTTCAGAGAGTTCCGGAACCAGTACAGAAAATTGGAATAGAGATCAACATAAACATCATTTCCGCCCTTTTCATTGCTCATGAAAACGACACATTACATGTTGTATCACCATACAGCGAGACCTTCAGAGGTGGTGGTCCAGATTGCTGTAAACACCGATACCACTAATACCAAGTAGCACGTCTTCTTGCACTGATTCATGTCTGTATTCGTCGTGGCATACTATCCACAAGTTCATCAAGGCACTGTTGGTCCAGATTGTCCCACTCCTCAACGACAATTCGGCGTAGATCCCTCAGTAGTGGTTGGTCGGTCACGTCGTCCATAAACAGATATTTTACATCTATCCTAGGCATGTTGGATGGGGTTCATGTCTGGAGAACATGCTGGCCACTCTAATCGACCGATGTCATTATCCTGAAGGAAGTCATTCACCAGATGTGCACGATGGGGGTGCGAACTGTCGTCCATGAAGACGAATGCCTCACCAATATGCTGCCGATATGGTTGCACTATCGGTCGGGGGATGGCATTCACGTATCGTACAGCTGCTACGGCGCCTTCCATGACCACCAGCGGCGTACGTCGGCCTCACATAATGCCACCCCAAAAAAGCAGGGAACTTTTACCTTGCTGCACTCGCTGGACAGTGTGTCTAAGGCGTTCAGCCTGACCGGGTTGCCTCCAAACACGTCTCCGACGATTGTCTGGTTGAATGCATTTGCGACACTCATCGGTGAAGAGAACGTGACGTCAATCCTGAACGGTCTATTCGGCTTGTTGTTGGGCCTGTCTGTACCGCGCTGCATGGTGCCGTGGTTGCAAAGATGGACTTCGCCATGGACGTCTGAAGTGAAGGTGCGCATCATGCAGCCTATTGAGCACAGTTTGAGTCGTAACACGACGTCCTGTGGTTGCACGAAAAGCATTATTCAATAGGGTGGCGTTGCTGTCAGGGTTCCTCCGAGCTGTAATCCGTAGGTAGCAGTCATCCACTGCAGTAGTAGCCCTACGGCGGCCTGAGCGAGGCATGACATCGACAGTTCTTGTTTCTCTGTATCTCCATGTCCGAACAACATCGCTTTGGTTCACTCGGAGACGCCTGGACACTTCCCTTGTTGAGAGCCCTTCCTGGCACAAAGTAAAAATAAGGACGCGATCTAACCGCGGTATTGACCGTCTAAGTATGGTTGAACTACAGACAACGCGAGGCGTGTACTTCCTTCCTGGTGGAATGACCGGAACTGATCGGCTGTCGGAACCCCTCCGTCTAAGATGCGCTGCTCATAATGGTTGTTTACATCTCTGCGCGCGTTTAGTGACGTCTCTGAACAGCCAAAGAAACTGTGTCTGTGATACAATATGCACAGTAAACGTTTATCTTCAGGAGTCCTGGAAACAGGGGTTATGCAAAACTGTTTTTGATGCGTCTAGTTGCAAGTTCGTAACAATGATAAGGGTGAACAGCGATCACGCTCCCTTGCCTCCAAAATAGACCACAAAGGCTCAATAATATTGAGATGGAGTGACTGTGGTGGCCAAGGAATGTTCGACAGTTCATCCTCCTAGTCACAAAATCAATCGAGGACGATGCGAACTGTGTGAACAGGTGTCGCATGGTATTGGTAGAGAGCATCACCATTGTGCCATGGGGTGGACCTGATCAGCCAAAATGGTCACATAAACCTTGGCAGTAATGTGATCTTGCAGAGTAACCATTGTGCCCATAGTATATACCACGATTTGATTTCCCAGATTATCACCAAACCCCCACTATGTTTCACTCTTGGAACGTGAACTCGTCCAGAAGTTGGAAACAGTGTGAAACAAATCTTATCCGATCAAATGACTTTCTTCCATTGCTTCGTAACCCAGGTTTAATGGTTTCGGCACCATGTTTTCCCACACGGGCATTTCTGTCAGTGGTGCGCGGTTTTGGAATTCCAGCTCACTCGTCAATTCCCGGCTTGTGGAGCTCCCTTCGTTGTGGTTACAGCTGTCTTCCTCTTATTTCATTACAGTCCTAGTGAGTGATCATCTATCACAATCATCCGACATTTTCGTACGCGTTGTGACTTAGCGAATGACGTTTTTCCGCTTTCCCTGTATACGGTATAAATCTTCGATACGGTACCTCTTGAAACGCCAAAATACTTCGGCTCCCTTGGCTAGGGAAGCACCCAACACACGAGCACCACCAGTATGCCCAAATGTGACTTCACTTAGCTTCGACATAATTCACTCACGGCTACATAGAACACTGCTCTGACCACGGTTGACGCTTGCAACATATTGAGGACATTGCACAGCCGCCGTTCGTGGTCAAACACAAAAGCGCAACCTGTAAGCTCGGCTAGCATTTCTCTCAGTGTTTCCATATTGTTGTCCAACTCCTCTGTGTTAAATGAGCCAGAAATGTTATCTACTTAATAGCGGTCGAATATCACTTGCTCTTTAAAACAGATTTTTTTCTATTTTTCAGAAAATTTCGTCGTACTGAATTAGGAAATTGATGTGCGCGTACCGACGTTCAAATCCTGCAAGTACAACGAAATTCGAAGAGCGCCAGTCCGGAATGATCCCTTTGTTAATCATTCCGCGATGTATTTGCACGAGAGAAAAAAGTATCGCTGAACTTTCTCTGGATCCCACGGTTTCGAAGTTTAAACAATAAGTTTCTAAGCGAAAGCACAGTGGTCGATTTGATGTGCTATAAATGCAGAACCTATACCAGGCGGTCATTTGATCCTCCACCGCTGACGTACGTAATGGCAGTGAAGTGGTATCTGGAATCAACGCAACAAAATGATTCGACGTGGAGAGGTGACAGAATGGAAGGAAAGATCAATCGCATTAGGTCGTGCCCATGATAATTCCTGAATGTGGTAGCCCGATTTAGCTCGATTGGTGATATCGCCAAACTATCTGGACGGAAAATCATTCGTTCCAGACCGACAGTGCACTAAAACAAATCCCGAAGCCGAAAAATAATAATAGCTAATATTTTTCTTCTAGTAGGATAGTGCAGGTGAAATCATCAATTTCATAACCATAACACTGTATGGGAATGCCCCAACTAGCAATATTGATGCAGCAGTGATTCGTCCTTCGAACGAAGATTTTAAGTGTGGGAGCCTTCTTTGTACTTGGTGGTATAAACAGACGACACATTGACTCTGTTGTCATCAAGATAGGCAACAGCAGATATTTAGTAACTTCCTTAACCAACTATCTTTCAGTGTTGTGTAAACGTGGAATCCTCACAAAGCGAAGCGAAGGAAGCCAAAAGTTAGAGGGACAAAAAACCATACGCTTTTCATCTCAGAGGCTAGATTACCTCTAGGGATTTCTGAGGCGGTAGAAGAAAAAGTGGGAAGCTTAGATTTGTATCTGCCACATGAAAGAAATATCGTATCTGTATCTGGAATCGGAAGGAAACGTTTCTTGGCTGTCAATGACAGTCCGTTTGCTGTATGTTTCAAAGGGAACTCTCAACAAGCAGAAATGTCAAAGGGAACCGCACATGTTAACAGCCCAATAAATGAACAGTCTGACAGAATTAAAAACAGTTTCAGACTATTCAGTGACGCCGTTATAGTTCACAGAAAATTATAAAGGCTGTAATACTGCGGAGGTAGCTATTCTGCCTTGGAGGAAAATCCTGTTGGCGTATTGAATAGGAGTACATTCTAAATGTAAGGTAAGTGTGTTGTAATTATTAGGTCAGGGATATGTCTTGAAGTAGCTTTTCCAATTCACGTTATTAGCTAAAAGTGCAGAGTAATATGGTGCAAATTGGAAGTAAAATTAAATTTAAGGTGAAATAAGAGCTTAAACTCAGCTCGTTAACGGAAACTTGGGTGAGTAATGCGAATACGAGAAGGGGATAGCGTACTCTAGACTCACAGTTTCAGTGCCAGTGTACTTTAGGAGGCGGGGGGAGAGAGAGATTTGGGGGAAGTGAGGTTGGGGAAGGTGGGGGTGGAGTCAGTTGCTGGCATTATTCGCAGAGAGGCCGCAACGCATATTTTAGTCACGATATTCGTGACCCCTTACCTTTACGATGAGCGTGTGGCTTGCCTCGACTGTATCTGTCTATCATAGAAGACGTAGAATTAGTGTGCTTGGTGCCGGGTTCAGATCAAAAGGCGTAATCGATAGCGACATTTGTCTTGCTCGAAAGATGGGGTATATGACATTGACCCAGTGAAATGATAAATATGTCACTTCATAGTGTCAATGGAAGACTTACTAGATCCTCAAGTGTTCAAGAACAAAAATCATGCCATCACTCAACAGGTGTCACTGACAATAGTACAGTCAAGATGAAGCGACCGCTACAAGTTAGCATCCGAATATAAGCTTTCGTACTGTACCAAAAAGCTCGTGGAAAATAATGGCTTAGCGACCTACAACGTACTGTATTCTGTCATCAATTACACTCATCAATGTATGTAACAATTGCGAATAACAAGATGTATAAGATGCGGATAGGAGAATTCAGTGTCTGAATGAAGAGTTATTGTGTTTTTGACGATGTACGATAGCGGACACGACAGTGAAGTCAGCCCAGTCGTGACGATCTTCCCAGCTCCTCTGAGGAGCTGGACTACTGCGTCAGACGGTACTGCAACCCATTCACGGTGGCTTACAGGAAGTCTCTACTTGACGTAGCTTTCAAACAAAGTAACGCAGCAAAAAGCAGGCCTGGTCTTTCGCAATCCTCTTCAGTTACTCACCAGGGGCGGTAAACAAAAAACAGTATCGGTTCGCTGTTGCTATGAGCTGTAACGTTCTCCTTAAGAAGCGCGTGGGGGCACTCGGATGTGTGTGCGTGTTCGTGGATCTCCCTCTCTCTCTCTCTCTCTCTCTCTCCCTCCCTCTCTCTCTCTCTCTCTCTGTATGTATGTATGTGTGTGTGTGTGCGTGTGTGTGTGTGTGTGTGTGTGTGTGTGTGTGTGTGTGTGTGTGTGTATACAACAGCTTCGAGAATACAAAACCAATGCTTCCAAAATGTAGGGGCTAGATTGCCATTCTTCAACCACCTTTCCATAGGTGCTCGGCCTGCCCCTGTGACCGATTGGTTCTAGGCGCTTCAGTACGGAACCGCGCTGCTGCTACAGTCGCAGGTTCGAATCCTGCCTCGGGCATGGATGTGTGTGATGTCGTTAGGTTTAAGTAGTTCTAAGTCTAGGGGATGGACTGATGACCACAGATGTTAAGTCACATAGTGCTTAGAGCTATTTGAACCATTTTTGTTAGTTAGGTTTAAGTAGTTCTAAGTCTAGGGGACTGATGACCTCAGATGTTAAGTCCCACAGTGCTTAAAGCCATTTGAACCATTTGAATATATGCTCGAGGCAGTAGTACGCCAACAGGCGACCAGCTTCGCCGTTAAAGAGATTCTCGTTTTCAGTCGCTGCGCCACAACAATGTGGCCTTCGTGAAAACCGCATTTCCGCATTTGCGGCCAGTATCTTCGCTATAAAGACTGCCCAGTCGTCTCTCTTCCGCTTACATTCTTTTCTTACTGTGTCACGTGCTCGCAACATAACCATGAGGCATTCAGCCTCGCGGTGGGCAGTGGTCATAATGATTTGACTCATCACTGTACATAAGTCACGTGTAGCACTAAGCTGAAATGTTCGATCAACGGTTTCGTGTCACTAGTGTATCACGAAACCTGAGGAACAGAAAACTAACGATAAGACAAGGCATGAGTAAATCACTATTGTGTCATTGCTGCGTCTGGTAAACAGCTGATACTGGTCTCTTTCGCATATTGCATTTATTTACAAAGCTTCCTGTATACAAACTATTGTCGTCCCTAATACTTCGTATATCTTTCAGAAACTTAGACGTCAGTATCAGAGTCATGTCATGAAACTGGACCGCATCATCAGAAATGTCGTATCAATACCGCACTTGAAACAGAGAGAAGAATTCCGACGCTCTGGGAATAGCTCTCTACCGCTAAGAATCCAGGTCAGATGGTTAGGCCATGTGTTACTAATGCAGAGTCCTCACTTACACCCAAAGATATATTGTGATGGGCTACGAAACGCACAGAGGAATTTTCGAGGGTGTCACTTCAAAACAAACATGAGAAGAGAACGCACAGAGTAATTTTCGAGGGTGTCACTTCAAAACAAACATGTGAAGAGGGCAGTGCGCGACTTAGAGAGTTCAATATCATTTTACATTTGCATACACTAACTGACGGACACACCTTTACGATACAGAATTGATCATTAAATGCCACGAGAGACAGACCTGCCAGTACTGTATAAAAAGGGGGGGGGGTGAGTATTATCACTAGAGAAACAGTCACAGCAGAATGGATGGTCAGCAAGGCCCACTGACTTCGAATATAGATGGGTCACTGGATGTCACCTGAGTAACAAATCCATCAGGCACATTTAAATCCTTCTAAAGTTGCCCAAGTAGTCTTTCGGTGATTTGACTATGAACTGGAAACGTGAAGAGGCCGTCGAGGACTGCGGTGGGCAACTGCAAAAATCGGTAGAAAACACTCTAAGTGCTTCCGGCAGTCCAGCTAGTACATTAACTGTGCGTAGGGAGTTAAAAAGAATTGGGTACAACGGTCTAACAGCTCCTCTTAAGCCCACATTTCTTTTGTCAGTACTACGCGACACTTGAGATGCTGCGAAGAGCGAAGCCGCTGGACAGTGGATGACTGGAAACGAGTGATGTGGCGTGATGAATCGGGCTATAACTACAGCAGTTTGATGGAAGAATTTGGAGTTCGTGATTGCCTGGAGAGCGTCACCTTTCATATGTAGTGCCGACAGTAAAGCATGGGAGCCGCGCGGAGTGGCCGTGCGGTTTGAGATGCCATGCCACAGATTGCGCGGCACCTCCCGCCGGAGGTTCGAGTCCTCCCTTGGATATGGGTGTGTGTGTTGTTCTTAGCATAAGTTAGTTTCAGCAATGTGTAAGTCTAGTGACCGATGATCTCAGCAGTTTGCTCCCTTAGGAATTCACACACATTTGAGCATTTTTTTTAGTATGGTACGGAGGAGGTTGTGTTACGGTATGGGGTGTTTTCTGTAGTTTGTGTTTGTTCCGTACTGCGCTTAAAAATATGCTACATGCGGAAAGATATGAACACATTTCACAGTATTATGCGCTGCGTACAGTAGAGCAACAGTTCCGAGACGATGGTTGCTTGTATCACCATGATAATGCACTCTGCCATTATGCATCATATGTGAGACAATGGTTTGTCGACAATAGCATTCATGAAACCGTCCGGCCTGCTCAGAGTCCCGACTAGAACTCAATGGAACACCTTTATAACGAGTAAGAACGTCGACTTTTCTCCAGGCCCCCGTGTCGGACGTCACTACCTTATCTGTTTTAGGCTCTTGAGGTATGTGCTGCCATTCCTCCACCGACATTCAGACACCTCACTGAAATTGTACCCAACAGAGTTCAAATGTGTGTGAAGTCTTATGGGACTTAAACTGCTAAGGTCATCAGTCCATAAGCTTACACACTACTTAACCTAAATCATCCTAAGGACAAACACTCACACCCATGACCGAGGGAGTACTCGAACCTCCGCCGGGACCAGCCGCACAGTCCATGACTGCAGCGCCTGAGACCGCTCGGCTAATCCCGCGCGGCCAGCAAATTTCCAGCGGCCATAAAGGCGAAGGGTGGAGAGACCAGATATTAATGTTCGGTAATAGGTATCTGAACCAGAATGTGTAGATACTCCACAAGCCGTGTCATGGTATGCGCTGGAGGGTACTTTCGGTACCACTGCCATTTTCTCCTTTTCCTGTTCCAGTCGTGAATTGTCGGCCGGAAGAAAGATTGTTGGTAAGACTCGGTGTGAACTCTAGGCTCTCTAATTTTATCTCCACCGACTTTTCAGAGATATACATACGTGAAAGCTTTATCTTGAGTCACTGTTCTAGGAAATTTTAAGAGTAAACCACACGGTAGTGCATCGCGCCTCTCTTGTACCGTCTGCCACTGGAGCTGAATGAAGATATCCGTGACGCTTTCGTTTTTACTAGACGAACCTACGTGGCAGCAGCTGGTACACATGGGGTAGAAGGATGCGGAAAGATTGTTGCTGGGCGACAAGCGAGCTGCAATTACCAGTAGGCTCAGTAAGACTTACAATTATAGCATCTTCGAAAATAGAATCAGGCATCGCTCCTTCAAGACAAAAGTCTGATTCGTTAGCTATGCGAGCTCCTCGTGACTGAACTTGGACAGCCGTTATGAAGTAGTCAGAATTTGTATGTCTGCGGGAGTGTATCTTCGCAAATGAAAGAGTACTAACACTGCGGCCGGGCCCCTTTGGAGTGAGGCGGCGTGCAGTGCAGCCTTCACGGGCAGGCGGAAAGAAGATTAGAGGCGTCCTTGAGGGCATTAATTGTGGCCCTGCGCCGACTGGCCGCCAGCGTCCCTGCGACCATATACAGCGGCGCTGGCCTTCACCACGCCTCACATTGTATACGGCGCGCCTTCCATCGCACCTGCTGTTTCCCGTGTGTCGATCCTTTCAGAAAAACAAATCAAGCAGCAGGACTGCAACTCGTTTAAGAAAATTTATTGGCTCTTCGACAGCAGGGCATTGAGTGCAGCCCCAGGACATTTTTATCAAAGATAGGAAAAAAACATGCCATGACGTCGTCCAAGGGTCGTGTCGACATTCCTCTGAAATGCGTACAAGTAATCAGAAAAAAGAAAGTATGATATCGGGCAAGGATGTGAACAAGGGACAATGACACACGAGCGTTTTGACAAGTTGGATATGGAGCTCAGTTGGCGTTTCTTCCCCTCTTCCCACATATCACGCAGCTAGCTCCTTATCACATGAGTGGTACATCTTATGATTAAAAAAGGTGTTTAAGTACATACAGGAACATAATACCTGATAACAGATCATAACAAACCATTATGATAACTGACAGCAAAAATAATTTTTTACATTACTGAAGGAAAATAAAGTGAGACTTCAAAATAACCTCCAAGTTATCTTAGATCTTCCGTAAAATAAAGATTAAGCAATACACAGGTATAGGACTATCGCCTGATCGTCCATTTGGTAACAAACATTACTATTTATTGATCACGACACCCCTGGCATGAAAATAAGTAATTTAAATCAACTACTGCTGAGATGAACGAACGGACAGGGGAGTCTCTGAGACGCATCCATTGGTGGTGACTGGTGAACTTACCACTGTGTAAGTGCATCCTTACAATAACCTACCCAATGTCAAATTAGTAAACCAGTATCTACAGCAGGTTGCAGGTAACAGAACCGGCGACCTTTATATGCCGTCGTGTTTCTTCCTAAACTTACTTCAGTTTGTTATGTACCCATGCTGTAAGTTCAGTAATGCCGTCGGATGCATGGAAATCTGGTACAAGTACTGTAAAGGTGATGGATGTGAGACAGCAACAAGAAAAATGACGTGATTACAAACTGCCCATCTCATGGCATAGCGCCTGAACCATAAATTTCGTAGGGCTTCAATATTTACCTAGCGTGAAGTGTAGCTAGTCAATCTTCATAATAGTTCTGATATTCATTCAACGTGAAAGTGATAAAGAAAGCCACATTCTTTCGGATGCGAAAGAGTCACTTTAGTACTCGGCAAAGCAATGAGAAACGCCTGTGATGTTCCTCTGGAACATTTTTTCTTTCCTTCTTTTCCTAAGAGCTAGTTTTCTCGGTTCAGACCAAGTTTCTCCAGTCATCTTTTCAGATACAACATGCCATTGTCTACTTCACGATCGAAAAATTTCCCTATACTGGATATGTTATTGCCCTTTCACCTCATAGCCTCTGTTTTTCTTTTTTTTTTTTTAAGGTTTCCTAATCACAAAATGCAATTAATTTGTCTTGTATGTCGATCTGGTTTCATTCTCTTGATATGGCTCTAAAAATTTAAAATGGATTTCCTATTGTCGCAGTAAATGTTTATGTATCGTTTGATCTCTTGCCTCCGCAGTTTAGGTCCAAGATTTTGTTTCTGATGTTGCATTCTCACTTGGTTTCCGATAACTTCTTCCCTGTTAGAAATTAATGTTTATAAAGCAAAGAGAATTTTGGTTTAATGATGGAACATAGATGTTTCACTTTTGTGTGTTTGGGGATGCACTTGTGGTTGTCAGTATTCTAGCTGTTTCCACACCTTTTTCATACAACTTTATTAGCTTTCTTTTCGATTCTATTTTCATGAATTATTTAACCGATGTACTTATACTGATGAAATTGCTTGATTTTGTCATAAGTATTTTGTTTCCTTATATCTTGACGCTTGGTGCTTGCTCGTAATATATTCTCTTTATCAGATTAAATTTGTTGACTTACTTCTTCTGATAACTCTTTTGTTCGTCTATTTGTGGAGTCTTGCGACCTCATACAAGTTTGCAAGGTCGTCTGCAGAAGTAAGGCAACTGTATCTAAGTTTCCTTAGTCTCTTGTGACTGTGGTTAATTTTAAAGATAGATTTTTGCTGTCGCCACTCTTCTCTCATTTTATGAAGAACGCGAATGAAAAGTAATGGAGAGAGACAATTTCCTTCTATTAGCCCAAACATATTTGTGAGAGGTTCTGAAATTTCTTCCGAAATGACACTTTGGACCTAGTTCATTCAAAATTTGGAATGATGACTCAAAACAGCTGATTCATGATCATTGTCATTATTATTATTATTATTATTATTATTATTATTATTATAGAATGAAGCACCTCTACTCTGTAGCAAAACGTTTCGTTCTATTACATACGTTGATTAGTTTCACTGTGTGGAGTTGCGATGAGCTAATAGTGTGGTTAAAGCATAATATTCATTTCCAACTTGCATTAAATTCCTGACGTATGTTTTGTCAGAGGAAGAAAACAACAAACCACAAAAAGCTATGCGAAATTACTCACAGGAGCTAAAATAGTCAATTACTGAGATATTTAACGGAGACAAACAGTGAGAGCTGTAGCGCGTTACAGCAGTGCGGGATACAGTACAAATACAGTTTGTAAACACAGGCTTCTCTGACAAACGAACAAAGCACAGGTACAATGGAGGCGCTCAGCAACATTAATGTTGGCTGCTCGCGCAAATAAGTAATAGTTACACATACAAAGCTCTGTTTCCCAGGTTGCTGGTTAATTGCATATCGGCCTCTGCGCCATTCAGCAAGAAACGGATAAAGGTAAATACTTTGAGGAAATAACGGGAGTAGTCCTGTGAAAACAATATGACGGTTGTGTTTAGTACTGCATATAGACAATACATAGATTACAATTATTGGAAACTTGCAGATCAACTGCTAAGAGTAAATAGTAGATGCCTTCCTGAAAACTGGTGAGAACACCAAGGCACTTCTTAGTCGTGGTCGTATGGGATATAGTATCGCCTCCCCTTAACTTGTTTACCGGCTCCCCCAAAATATCACAGTTTAAAGTGAAATCCGAATTATACAACAAATGTTAATTTTATATTACTTAAACCATTGCGAAAGAGGAACCAGGCATGGTGGTTCACAGATTGGACAAATATTCAGGACGACAGGTTTCCCGCGATTCAGTCAACTCAGTCCAAGCCAATGCTAAAAATGTTCGTTAAATAATTTCCAAGGATGGTCTTTATAGCAGAACTATGTCTGTAATGACAACGATGTCGGCGGCACGTTAAGCTCTGCCCTTCATTCCTTCAGAGATTTTGGCGATCGAATCCCGAACTTCAGGATTCGCCGTCTTCTCATACAACCATCGACTGAGATGACGCAGAGCTCCGTACGAACATGAGTGCAGGATGCCATTAGGTGAACGTCTCTGTCAGTGGGCGAAACACAATGTGAAAATGACGTTTCGTTGACCATGAACAGGGTCCGCCCTTTCTTATTTGGTTGGTTACATACATCTAGGGCCCGAATAAGTTAAGGCTGACTAGTAAGATACAACTGCGAACCAGGTTCCCTATTTTTGTAATCTCAATAAATATTTTCTACAAAATGCAAAGAAAAGGTTGTGATGCTCTGAATAGAAAAAGGACACATACGAAATAGTCTTGATGCAGCATTGTGCTAAACGCGACACCCAAAAGCCATGTCCAAAACAATAGTAAATACGACGAGTGCTTAGGTTATATGTATATGAATATATGGCTTTGGCTTTCTCCAAGGTATACGTTCGTCACTTGCACGAAGAAATCATCACTAACAATACATCGCCAGCTGTTGTTAAGCATCTGTAAGAGTCACTGAGAGGTAACTACGTCACTCCACTGGACTTCTTTGTATGCGGTTTTATAAAAGATCGGATGTACCGAACCAATGTTACAGACCTACGGGGAGAGAGACTAAATACCGACAGGACCGCGTAAATGCCGCTAGGTGCACGCACATTGACGTGTATGAGTACCGAAAGAAAACTTTCACCAGATCATTCAGTGAAAACTTATCAAACGTGGTGAAAACGTGAAAGGAAATTATGTATGTGTCGCCGATGCCACAAGGCATAGTACAGCTTTGTAGGTGAGTCCGAGCGGCGCACAATGAACAGTTTCTGGAAAACATAACACGAAATTCCTGCCCCTAATGGATATCCTGCTAGTGTACATGAAAGAGGATCTATGCAACGATTATGATTGCGAAAAGATATCACAGATATGGGATGAGCGCCAATTTGTCCACATGACCCTCCCCGACCACGCGGAGGGTGCGGGGGGGGGGGGAGGGGGGGGGGGTCAAAAATACGGAAAACACCAATATGGTGTACCAAAGTAGACCATAAAGGCTCAATAATATTGAAACCTGGTGACTGGTGGCCAGAGCAGACGCGACACTTCATCCTCGTGCTCCCAAAACCAGTGCTCGATGACGTGAGCTGAGTGAACAGGGGCTCTGTCGCCTTGGATCACAGCATCACCATTGCGAAACAAACATTGTACTGCGGGATGTATCTGATCTGCCAAAATCGCCATGTAATCCCTGGCAGTAATGCGACATTGCTGAGTACCCATAGGGCCCATGGAACACTATGATATGGCTGCCCAAAACATCGCCGAACCTCCGTCATGTTTCACTCTTGGGAGGTAAACTCGGCCAGAAGTCGGAAACAGTGTGAAACAAGACTCATCCGACCAAATGACTTTCTTCCCTTGTCCACAGTCCAGATTTTTGGCTTCGGTATCACGTGCCCATTTTACGGGTATGTGCATCGCTGATGTCTGCTTTTGGGATTCCAACTCACCCAGAAATTTCCCACTTCTGGAGCTCCTCTTCGTGTTGTCTGGTGCTACCAGGGTTCGCGAGTGCGACATTCAGTTCTGCAGTAACTTCTGCAGCTGCAGTTACCTAATTTTTCGCCACACTCCTCTCGAATGCCCGTCTGTCACGATCACTCAACACATACTTTCGTCCTCGTTGTGACTCTGCGTTTCCCTGTAGGAAGTATAAATCATCGATACGGTGCCTCTAGAAACACGCAACACTTCGTCTTTCCTGGTTGCAGAAGCATCCACCATCAGAGCACCAACAATTCGCCCACTTTCGACTTCACTTAACTCCTAAATAACACACTCACATCTACACAGATCACTGTTCTGACCACGTCTGACACTTGAAATGTATTGAGAACACTGTACAACGAAAGGTGCTGACTTGGATATCACCTGCATTTATGTTCAAGCATGCATTTCTCGTAATGTTTCCATATTTTTGTGCAGTCCCTGTACCTCTGACGGTGCGGCTGGATTCTAGAGTGCTGAGAAATGTGCAGACCTGTCGGCAAAGACGGTTCAATACCATGTGCTAATCGTCCGACCGGTTGCAGCCAGGTAATTGGTCACAAAGGAAATTCCATGCACGCGGACGTAGTCGCTAACCAGGTAAGTAGCAAGATCCATTGATTTCTATAAATGCCAAGAGTGATGGTTTGGTGAGGACAATCTGCACAGCAGCCACAACACGTCAGGGAACGTTCAGTGCGTTCAGGACTGCAGTTCTACAAGGCGAACTTCAACAAGACGATGCCCGGCCACATAGTGTGAGGGATGTGAGAGCCTCCTTCGAAGAACGCCTGCCTTGTCACGGTCCGCGTGGCTCACCCCCCCCCCCAACCCCCCCCCCCCCAGCGCGGCGGAAGTTCGAGTCCTCCCTGGGGCGTGTGAGTGTGTGTGTGTGTGTGTGTGTGTGTGTGTGTGTTGTCCTTAGCGTAAGTTAGTTTAAGTTCGATTAAGTAGCGCGTAAACTTAGGGATCTTATCACACATTTCCAGTTTTCGCAGCATGGGGAAAGGGGTCATACGATACAGTATTCTTCATATCAGACATCGTGTGCGGATATGTACCAAATCGTTTGCGTATTTCCACGGGGACGGTCGTTTCGGATTCTAGAGAAATGCAGGAACACGCGAGGCAGTACTTACCAAATGGTTCAAATGGCTCTGAGCACTATGCGACTCAACTTCTGAGGTCATTATTCACCTAGAACTTAGAACTAATTAAACCTAACTAACCTAAGGACATCAAACATATCCACGCCCGAGGCAGGATACGAACCTGCGACCGTAGCGGTCGCTCGGTTCCAGACTGTAGCGCCCAGAACCGTACGGCCACTCCGGCCGGCGCAGTACTTACCATACGACTTATCTTAGAAGACAGGTTAACGGAAGGCAAACATACGTTCATAGCATATGTAGACTGAGAGAAACCTTTTTACAATGTTGCCTGGAGTACTGTCTTTGAAATTCTGAAGGCACCAGGGATAAAATCCAAGACTTTTGAATTTGTACAGAAACAAGATGGCAGTTGTAAGAGTCGAGAGGCATGAAACAGAAGCAGTGGTTGAGAAGGGAGTGAGGCAGGGCTGTAGCCTATTTCCGATGTTATTCATTCTGTACACTGAGTAAGCAGCAAAAGAAACCAAAGAAAAATTTGGAGTAGGAATTGAAATTCAGGGAAAACAAATGAAAGCTCTGACGTATGCCGCTGACAATGTAATTCTCTCGGAGACAGCAAAGGACTTGAAACAACAGCTGAGCGGAATGGGCGGGGTGTTGAAACTAAGATATAAGATGAAAACCAACAATACCAAAGCAAGGTCAATGGAACGTAGTCGAATTAAATCAGGTGATGCTGAGGGAATGAGATTACCAAACGAGACACACAAAATAGTAGATAACTGGTGATGCCTGAAGCAGAAAAGCGAGAGAAAGTGTTTCTGAAGAAGAGAAATTTATTAACATCGAATATAGAGTTACGTGTTAGGAAATCTTTCCTGAAAGTATTTGTATGGAGACTAGCCATGAATCAAAGTGATACATGGACAATTAACAGTTTAAACAAGAAGAGAATCAAAAGCATTTGAAATGTGGTGGTACAGATAAATGCTGAAGATTAGATGAGTCAATCGCGTGACTAATGTGGAGGTACTGGATAGAACTGGGAAAAAAGAATTTTGTGGCGCAACCTGACTAGAAGAAGGGATCTGTTGGTGGACACTTTGTGAGACATCAAGGGATCACCAATTTAGTATTGCAGAAAAGTATGGGGAGGTAAAAATCGTACAGGGAGACCAAGAGATTAATACAGTAAGCAGATTCAGAAGGATGTAGGTTGCAATAGTTGTTCGGAGATCAAGAGGTTTGCACAGGATAGAGTAGCATGGAAATCTGCATCAAATCAGTCTTCGGACTGAAGACAACCACACAACAACATTGTCACGAATTTTCATAACCAGCGTTATGTAGTTCATTATCGCCGTTTTCTTCTTACAGAGTGTGCATCAGTCTGTTTCCAGAAAAGTTAAATAGATTATTGACCAGCACCTAAACGGATTCAAAGCAACTTTCACGGTGTTAACAGTAGAAAAGTTGCGTAGTTCATAGTTTCAACCGGATACTGCTTAATTTACTCTTTTTATTTCCGCGACACGTCATGCACTTTCAGAGGCCACCGAGGAGAATTACGTAAGCGTTTCACTCGGCGTTTCCTTATATGGGAGCAAGGTCAGCCCACACGCGGAGCCTGATGCTCCTTCCGTGCGCCAACATAAGAAACTGGCGTGAATTCCACAAAAAAGGACACTCGTTTTCTCTTGAGAGTTCCCGGCAGTGTTGCAGCTATCAGCGGCATGTTCCTCCCAGTGTTAAAGAACATGTGACTCCAGCTACTTCTTTGTCAACGTGTGATTTTCGATGGCGACGATCACGAAATCCTCGTCTTAATTCTATCATATTTTACACAGTATTACTACACAACGACTCAAGCAGACACCTCTCTCTCGCCCTCTGTCTCTCTCTCTCTCTCTCTCTCTCTGTCTCTCTCTCTCTCTTCGATGCTATAGCGTTCTTTAACTGATCCAAGCTCAAAAGCATTTTCAAAGACACGAGATTATTCTATCCCGCGTTACCTGTAACGTGAGATATACTTCTGTTGTTGTTTACGTAATCTTTCACGTGTAAAATACGGCCGCATTAAGCCCCCAAATTCCCACTCGTCTTCCGTTTGCAGCAATGCGACTGCCTGTTGCCGTGTCGACAATGACATCAATCACTGAATATAAATCAAAACTCTTCACGTTATGCGTAGCTGCTTCAATAAATGTGCTATGTAGCCAAACAGGTCGAAACCAGTAATTAATATCGGAATGTGGTACGCAGCATTAGGATATTTTTAAATGACAATGCAATATATTTTTGTGATTTAATAGCGGTCATGACTACCGGATAAAGTGAGCGCAGTTCATTTTTCATTATTTGTTAGTTTTCATTCAAGGCTTGGCAAACGGATCGTTCACATCCCCATACATCGCAAACACTAGCTTTAAGCATGCAAGTAAGGCATGGTTGATTTTTCAAATCATGTACCCATCTACTAACAGCTCATTTTGGATCTTACAACGACAAATCCAGCGAAGACTTTACTTTACTTTACTTGTGTTTTCAATTTAATTTGTAACACAATCTTCCTTTGTTCCTACCTTTTGTCTTATTCATCTGTCTCACATCCTTGTTATACCCGGCTTGATTTTATAGGCAGTCCAGTTACTTTTAGTCTACAGTAAAAGTCAAACAGCTGGTTTCGATGCCAAACATTCTCGTTACGTATACATCTACAGGAAGTGGTACATCACGGCTGACTGTGAGTTACGATCCAAATCGGTTTCCGGTTAGTGAACATCAGTATCGGAACATTATCACGTTGCAACTTCGCATACCGAACAAAAGCTATGTTGTGATTTCGAATTTTTTAGAAACACTAATGCTTTCCTATAGTGTAAGTCGCTGTAAATAGCAAAGATATTCCCACATCTAAGAAAAATTTGAAACGCTTATCTTAGCAAAGTCTCCTTAAGCTTCAGCAGACCAGCAACTTAGCCTAGTTTGTCATGCCGAAGCAGAGCAATAAACCATGTTTATCGTGATCAAGGTTGGAATAGGTGAAGCAGAATGGTCCACATTTACGTAAATGTAACTGGTGGAATGAAAACATACTTTCAGAAAAGTGAATTCATGAACACGGCATGTATTACAGCGACATGACAACCGAGCATTCCAAAGCCACCGTCATCTGAGCACTGTTACCTCAAAAAAGTTGCAATTCAACAGGGTGTTACAAAAAAGTACGGACAAACTTTCAGGAAACATTCCTCACAGACAAATAAAGAAAAGATGTTATGTGGACATGTGTCCGGAAACGCTTAATTTCCATGTTAGAGATCATTTTAGTTTCGTCAGTATGTACTGTACTTCCTCGAGTCTCCGCCACTTGGCGCAATTGAAGGAAGGTAATGTTGACTTCGGTGCTTGTGTTGACATG
This sequence comes from Schistocerca cancellata, assembly GCF_023864275.1. NCBI lineage: Eukaryota > Metazoa > Arthropoda > Insecta > Orthoptera > Acrididae > Schistocerca > Schistocerca cancellata. The sequence continues at coordinate 608,702,361 of NC_064627.1, forward strand.
CGACTCATTGCTCTACAGTACTAGCATCAAGCACATCAGTACGTAGCATCAACAGGTTAGTGTTCATCACGAAGTGGTTTTGCAGTCAGTGCAATGTTTACTAATGCGGAGTTGGCAGATACCCATTTGATGTATGGATTAGCACGGGGCAATAGCCGTGGCGTGGTACGTTTGTATCGAGACAGATTTCCAGAACGAAGGTGTCTCGACAGGAAGACGTTCGAAGCAATTGATCGGCGTCTTAGGGAGCACGGAACATTCCAGCCTATGACTCGCGACTGGGGAAGCCCTAGAACGACGAGGACACCTGCAATGGACGAGGCAATTCTTCGTGCAGTTGGCGATAACCCTAATGTCAGCATCAGAGAAGTAGCTGCTGTACAAGGTAACGTTGACCACGTCACTGTATGGAGAGTGCTACGGGAGAACCAGTTTCCGTACCATGTACAGCGTGTGCAGGCACTATCAGCAGCTGATTGGCCTCCACGGGTACACTTCTGCGAATGGTTCATCCAACAATGTGTCAATCCTCATTTCAGTGCAAATGTTCTCTTTACGGATGACGCTTCATTCCAACGTGATCAAATTGTAAATTTTCACAATCAACATGTGTGGGCTGACGAGAATCCGCACGCAATTGTGCAATCACATCATCAACACAGATTTTCTGTGAACGTTTGGGCAGGCATTGTTGATGATGTCTTAATTGGGCCCCATGTTCTTCCACCTACGCTCAATGGAGCACGTTATCATGATTTCATACGGGATACTCTACCTGTGCTGCTAGAACATGAGCCCGCATCTCGTGGTCGTGCGGTAGCGTTCTCGCTTCCCACGCCCGGGTTCCCGGGTTCGATTCCCGGCGGGGTCAGGGATTTTCTCTGCCTCGTGATGGCTGGGTGTTGTGTGCTGTCCTTAGGTTAGTTAGGTTTAAGTAGTTCTAAGTTCTAGGGGACTAATGACCACAGCAGTTGAGTCCCATAGTGCTCAGAGCCATTTTTTTTGCTAGAACATGTGCCTTTACAAGTACGACACAACAAGTGGTTCATGCACGATGGAGCTCCTGCACAGTTCAGTCGAAGTGTTCGTACGCTTCTCAACAACAGATTCGGTGACCGATGGATTGGTAGAGGCGGACCAATTCCATGGCCTCCACGCTCTCCTGACCTCAACCCTCTTGACTTTCATTTATGGCGGCATTTGAAAGCTCTTGTCTACGCAACCCCGGTACCAAATGTAGAGACTCTTCGTGCTCGTATTGTGGACGGCTGTGATACAATACGCCATTCTCCAGAGCTGCATCAGCGCATCAGGGATTCCATGCGACGGAGGGTGGATGCATGTATCCTCGCTAACGAAGGACATTTTGAACATTTCTTGTAACAAAGTGAATGAAGTCACGCTGGTACGTTCTGTTGCTGTTTCCATTCCATGATTAATGTGATTTGAAGAGAAGTAATAAAATGAGCACTAACATGGAAAGTAAGCGTTTCCGGACACATGTCCACATAACATATTTTCTTTCTTTGTGTGTGAGGAATGTTTCCTGAAAGTTTGGCCGTACCTTTTTGTAACACCCTGTATAATAGGAGTCGTGAAAAGATTATCTTCAAAGCCACCAGGACGATAAAAACGATGCACTCGAGACTAGTTGTACGATGTCTGGTTCAAGGTTATCCGGCTGTCGACGCTGTTTCGTTCTCGTACTCTGTTAATCCGAAGACGCCAGCCGTCTTCTATTGCTTTTCAGCCGATATCATAACGTTGTGGCGGCGACAGATCATATTTTAGGATTCTACTGTGTTCCGTTTGCAGCGGCTGGCAACACGACGGGTTACAGGTGAGCACGCACACGTGAGCGGCCGCACTGGTTTCTGCGGACAGCCCTGCCCGAAACAAAAGACTGCGACGAGGCTTGCCTCATGCGTGGTCCACTTTCTCCGCTCGGTTAGCACAGCAGGCAGGCGTGTGCTGCAGGCGCTAAAAACACACGCACGTACACGCGGTGTATCATAAATAACCTTGCGAAATTCGGCTGTGGGTCGCGGCGTCGCGGTCGAAGGACAGAGTTTTCTGTCTGAGCGTAGCACATGGCCTCCATCAGAGTAGGCGTACCTTACGTCCCCACAATGACCGCTGCCTGTAGACCAATAAAACGCAACGCAATACTACCCCACAGTAACAAATCGTGAGTATGAGCGTCCATGTGCCATTGCTTCCACGTTAGACCTCATTTTCTGCTTCTCTTCATAATCACATTAATCATGTATAACACACCGAAAGAGAACGTACCACCAACACATGAAACGATTTTTCTTACATGAGATGTGCAAACTACCCTCCTGGTTATAGTTCAAATGGCTCTGAGTACTATGGGACTTAACTTCTGAGGTCATCAGTCCCCTAGAACTTAGAACTACTTAAACATAACTAACCTAGGGGCATCACAAACATCCATGCCCGAGGCAGGATTCGAACCTGCGACCGTAGCGGTGGCGCGGTTCCAGACTCTAGCGCCTAGAACCGCTCGGTCACTCCGGCCGGCCCTCCTGGTTATGTTTTGTTAGAATGTACAGTAAGTTCACCGCTAGTGTTTGTTGTTCATACAGAACGAAGGCAATGTTGCCATGTGACTCATTTCGCTACTTGTGTTGACATGCTACTAACCTCATTGCTCCCCTAGTATCAAGCACGTACCATCAACAGTTCGATGTTGCCAGGGACTGTGCAACCACGCAGCATCAACTGTTTAGTGTTCATAAAGGACTAGTTTCCGATAAAGTGCAATGGAATAATAATCAAATGCGGAATTGGCAGATGCTCATTTGCTGTACGGATTAACTGGTAATGACCATAGCGCTCAACGTTTTTGTAGAGTCCAACTGGCACCACGTATGTGAATAGGCGTGCTTGTGCGTGCGTGCGTGTGTGTGTGTGTGTGTGTGTGTGTGTGTGTGTGTGTGTGTGTATTTTCAAACGATAATTCCGAAAGCTAGCAAGATTTCTTTCTTTTGTGTGTCCTTATCGACAACTCAACGCTTCCGCTTTTCGGTAAGTGGTCTACCTTAATCCGGAAGTATAAAATTTATTAATCAAAATATTTCGCGACCTTTTGCAAGCAACGAAATATCTCTCCCCCCTCCTAATAGAAATACTAATGAGCCCGTCCCTGTTACGCTGTTAACCGATGGCGACGTAAGACATGTCAAAAAGGCAGATCCCATTTCGCAAGACGCTATTCCGCCGCAGCGGTACTGAAGCACTCAGGCCTCCAGTGAGAGTGACTTGACATCCGAAAGTGGGTCGGACGATGAGGCACGCGTTTCTTCCCAGAGCCTGCCATTGCCATACAGTCACCCAGATCCTTCCTGATGCCCGAAATTGACACCTCACTGACACAACCTAATGTCGCTGCACTGTGTACTCAAATTGCCCAAGAAGCGGCCAGATCGTGACCATCTTGTGAGTCCAACAGTCCAGCTGTTTCGAATTCTACGAGTCGTTAAACCATTTTGTATAATTTTCGAATCATGTTACTTTCTTAATGAGGCAACCTGTTCAATTGCCATTTATATCACTCAATCTCGTGGACTGTGGAGTTCTCCGTGACACTTTCAAGCACGCAGTCACCTCCGAAATGTAATCAGCAACACAATTTTCTACACCTATACTGTCTGCCATTTGTCTCTCCTGTTGATGAATACAGTCTAGGTGCAAGTGAACGTACTCATTCAGTCACAGTTGTGCGGTAATATTCGTCTTGACTTTAAAGGGTTTGATCGTAACATAAATAGATACACAGAGTGATTCCGTGATAATGTTACAAACTTCCAGGTATAATGAAAGAGGATAAATGTATCAGTATTAAGTAAGGCGCCCCTAACCTATCCCAATGATCCTACCAGGGGAAGGGAACCTACAGTTTAACATGGAATATGAACCACGTGACGTTCCTGACATATCTTCACATCACTGAGACGTGAAGGCTAACGCAAAAGGCAGACTGGAAAATTCCGCGATCTTACTGTCTCCAGGACCGCACCTTACCACTAGACCATCAACACCAGCACCTTGAGTGATCAAACTACATCACTGAAAAAATTGCGTCGTTTCACAGCTTCCCTGGAATACAGCTCTTCAACCGTTTTCGTGCCATTTTTTCACCAAGTACTGCAAAGCAGACTTTGCTGAATGTTTTGCTGAAACACTGCCAGCACCAACTCTTGAGCAAACACTCCTGCGCACGTTTTCCACGAACTGTGCATCACATAACACTCGACAAAGAACACGCGCTGTTCTTCGGTGAGCATTATTTTGTGTTGCATTCTCCTTGTCACCAATACGTCTGCTACTCTCACTCACGCAAACGTAATGACACAGCGAAGTACTCGGAGCGGAGCACGAGACGGGGATGCTCATGCGCAGACAAATGACAGCAACTGATTGGAGCATGGAAATCACAGTTTCCAATATTTTCTGTAATAGGCAATTCTCATATTAATAAGGGCCATTTTCACGTCAGTCTTACCAATATCTTTCAAGCCAGTCTAATTCTGCCCATCCTGTACAATACCTGGTGGGCAAGTTGGGACTGACATGGAGCGATGGTACTGCTGGCTCTATAGGACATGGAAGATATAAAACATCTGAGGTCTGGGGTAACCAGAAGCAAGATGATCTGGAAGCGAGGGGTACATAAAAAAAATGCACAATGTGATTGTGGTCAACGGCAATAAACAAACATGTTCTTTTTAAATGAAAGTTCCGTCATTTCACTGTATAAATTATTTATTCTGCTGTGCAACTATGATTTGGGCCTTTTTTGGGGTTGGGTTGATTTGGGGGAGGAGACTAAACTGCGAGGTCATCGGTCTCATGGGATTATGGAAGAATGCGGAAGGAAGTCGACCGTGCCCTTTCAAAGGAACCATCCCGGCATTTGCCTGAAGCAATTTTGGGAAATCACGGAAAACCTAAATCAGGATGGCCGGACGCGCGATTGAAGTGTCGTCCTCTCGAATACGAGTCCAGTGTGATAACCACTAGCCACCTCGCTCGGTTGGACCTTTGTCCATTTTCAAGTGTTATAATGTTAAGCATGATCAGATTTCCGCAAACGAAATCATCGTGGAAATACATTAAACTTGGTTACATAATGCAAGTGCGATAGTGTGTAGCTGAGAACATATTATATGCTGTGACACCTGCATAATATAACAAAGATTAATATGTTTCGACGATGACTTCATTTACAGTAGTCTGATCATGCTTAACATTATGGAGAAAAGCCGAAATCATAACTGTACAATAGAATAAACAACCTATACAGTCAAATGACGCCACTTTCATTTAAAAAGTATTATATTACTGTGGCCGCAAACTACGGAAAGATTATAGGCATACATGTTCCAGTCTTTGTTTCCCCTTTTTCCGCAGGTGCTTACATACATGTCGTATAGATTAACTACAGTCTTTTGCAACTGTAATGGAAGTTTTAATAAGACCTATACAACTTTTATTATAAAAGTCTTCTTGTCTGCAGGACGTGGTACGAGTCATTTCGAACTTGAGAAAGTTAAACAGACTGCTAATTATTGGTGTTTACGGTGCGTTTGAATGAAGACGTCAGAGGTAAGATGCAAGTAAGTCTGTCAATGACTGAGAGACTGAGTACCGTACAGCTCAAGTGAGTTGGACGTGTGAAGAGGATGGACGGTAACCGCCTGCCAAAAGAATACTTGGATACAACGTGCAGAGGGAAAGACCAATGGGTCGACGCAGAAAAAGATGGCTGGATCACGTTAAGAGAGATCTGAAGACTAGAGGAGAAAACTGGGAAACAATATGAAGACAACATGGATACCAAGATAGAGCAAAATGGAAGCAAATTATTCATACACATCCTATCCGGCTCGTTGGAAGGACACGAAGATGACGATGACGGTCAGTCTGATCATTTTTCTTTGTATATTTGTCCTAACTCAGGTAAGAGTACAATTCTGTAACATGACATACAATTACTGTAATGTCGTTCTGTAACTAAATTTAAAAAACATTAGGGAAGCTGCTGTATTTCTAGACCGGACCTACGTTTCGCAAAGAATACAAGCAGCCATAGCTTTCGCATTACACAAAGAGCACAAATTATACGTAAGACTAGCTGTATAAACAGCGGGTTGTGAATGAAGGATATGACCGCTGTAACCAAGTACTGGTACGTACCTTAGCAAGGCTTTGTCCAAGCTGAAGATTCATGAAGCGACAGCTTGTCGAGCTGCTATCGTACGGCTTCCAACGGATCCAGTGTGCGTGTGGGGGGGGTGCACGTGTTGTCAGCACCGGTGTACAAGCGAACACGTGTGTTACGAGAGGGGAGGGGGTCGAGGAACACGTCACAGCACAGCAGTAAGCGTGTGTAGTGGCGACCAGTCTTCACAGCCGCTGGGTTAGAAATAGAACGCTAGTCTCCCCTGCAGCGAGTATACACATCTGCAGCCAAACCACGCTCCGCTGACTACACGCTGAGCCCATAGTCTCCCGCGGATCGGACAGTAATCAACATTCACACAATATTCAGTGTCCTACGCATAAGTCAGAGATTCGTCTCCTCATATAAACATGAGACTGTGAGTACATTGGAAGTGCTATACGTGGTCAGTGAACTTCCCGCATATACATTTGTGATCTATCGCCCACTTCAAGCATGACGGGAGCTTGCTCAAGGGTGCATTACCGTATTTAAAAACGTCTTTATAGTAATTATCTTCATCCTAGAGCTCCCATGCTGGGTGCGTTGTTTCTCCCTTGTCCCACTATCGTAGATAAAGAAGAGAAAATAGATACTGCTACTTATTCCTTGATTTCCCTTTCCATGCGGTAAACATCTGCACTGGCGTTCAAATGGTTCAAATGGTTCTGAGCACTATGGGACTTAACATCTATGGTCATCAGTCCCCTAGAACTTAGAACTACTTAAACCTAACTAACCTAAGGACATCACACAACACCCAGTCATCACGAGGCAGAGAAAATCCCTGACCCCGCCGGGAATCGAACCCGGGAACCCGGGCGTGGGAAGCGAGAACGCTACCGCACGACCACGAGCTGCGGACATGCATTGGCGTTATTAGAAAGTTGGATATGGGCAATACTAACATCTTGGAATTTCCAGTAATGTGCATATCCTAAGTTACGATATAAGAGAGAGGAAAACCAGAAATAGAAGGTTGTAACAATGGTGCTCTGTGGCGATGAGACGAACGTAATTCAGGCGTTTTGGGGTAAATTAACAAAAAGAGCTCTCAAATTTGCTTACAGCCACCAGGGAATTGTATTGCTCATTGTCAACGTTTGTTTCCTGTCTATTTCGCTCTTTCTCCTGGTTCCTAATGACGTATCATGTAAGCGTGAAACTCTAAGAGCCATTGCTCAAGAATAGTCCTCAAAAGTAGGTGTTACGAGGTATGAATGACTTGTCTAATCGCTCTATTTCAACGCTCTCACAATGACCGTGCGGTTTTAATGGAAGTTTCAAGTTTAAGCACTTTCTTTAACTTTTGAAGTACATTTGTTAGTTAATAGTGCCCATCGTTCTGATCAAATAACAATATAATACAGGCTTCTACTGTCAGAATATAGTTTTCGTACTAGGGCATTTATCTTGTAGTAGAAGTATTGGCACCCGACTGGTGGAGGGCAAGAGAAATCGCTACTTATGCAGTACAGATGTCTGAGCAGTAGCAAACCATGCTCCGGGGGATAAAATCTTAAAATACATTTCAGAACTAAAGTTTTGTACATGGAAGTCATGAAACCACTCCATCAGAGAGGAAGGACTTGAATTAGACAAGTTATGAACCTCGGTAATCGAGAAAACAGTTCTAATTCATCCACGGTGAGGTCCTAGAAACATTTGGGCTCAACGCGGCGTTGGTTGACAGCATTCGAATGTTGTCACGTAGCAATGGCGTTGAGCGCTTTCGAATAAACAATTTTCCATCAATGTCCGAGAACATTAACTCATACTTACCTAACATGTGACAATTTCTCCAACAACAGAAAATTTTATGCAAGTCACGTAGTCCCAGGAGCCATATGTCACAAAGGAAGACCAGCATTCTGTCACTGCCTTTTTTTGACCACGTACGGAGATTGAATTTATAAATTCGCAGTTCGGAATACAAGGTACATTGACCATACTAACTGAAAAAAAAACGATAAAGGGTTCGTTAGCAGGCATCTGGCATAAAGTGGATGGCCAAACACGCAAAGAAAGGGCGATAAAGGTCTCATCACTATGAATTTGGTGAAAAAGTGGATGGCAAAAATCATTTCCTTTGTTCTTTGGATGGTTCAAATGGCTCTGACCACTATGGGACTTAACAGCTGTGGTCATCGGTCCCCTAGAACTTAGAACTACTTAAACCTAACTAACCTAAGGACATCACACACATCCATGCCCGAGGAAGGATTCGAACCTGCGACCGTAGCAGTCGCGCGGTTCCGGACTGCGCGCCTAGAACCGCGAGACCACCGCGGCCGGCTGTTCTTTGGAGCTAAGTAGCACATACGATACCTCTCAAAGGAAGACAGCAACCAGATGAATGCAGCCGAGTTGCTGTTGGATGTGTTTTTGTTTACATTAACAGTCGCTTTTCTGTATGGTTCAAATGGCTCTGAGCACTATGGGACTTAACATCTGAGGTCATCAGTCCCCTGCTAGCTGGTAGCACTTTGCAACTCTTCTGTGATTCCTACCGCTGATTTCTCACGACTTTTTACAACCATCCACAACATTCGACGGTCCCTGAGGTGTGCCTTTTCTTGATTTAGCTGTCGTTCTTTCGCGTTTCCATATCACTATCATGACATCAAAAGGCCGTCTCTCGTGACATCCGGTGGTAAATTCTGCATTACATATAGGTCAACTCCACTGACCGACACGCTTCATTGCAAAGTATGATGCATGTCTGCCATATGCTTTCCGTTCACTTCTTCCACCCATACGCAGTTGGCAATGATGTGGAAGGACGCCTGTCCGGTCGTCAGAAACGTTAGTTACTCGAAGGGAAGAAGTTGCGTACACTGTCTGTGGACGGTGTTAATCATCATGGTAGGCAATAATTATAGCTGTGCTGCAAATATCAGACACCCGAGTGAACACCAGTATTTAATACTATGGTGTATATACTTTTTTCCCTTGATATTTCTGTCATTATTTTTATTAATGTAAATACTTTAACTTCAAAAACGAATATCTATTATAATGCATAAATTCTTTATAAATTATTAGCTGTGTATCCAGTATAGCCCCGGGTATGTCTTCCTTCCAACCTTCTGTTAATCCATCTCCTCCTTCCTCCCCCTCTTTCTGTCCATCTCCTCCTGTCGCTCACTCTGTGCATTTCCTCCTTCCCCCTCTGCCCATCTCCCCCCCCCCCCCCGCCACCGTCCATCTTCTGCTCGCCCCTGTCTCTGTGTTCATCCACTCTCCACTCTCTCTGTATGTCCATTTCCCCCTATGTCCAACTCCCCCCCCTCTATATGTGTCCATCTCCTCCTCCTCCCCCTTCTTTCTCCACATTATCAGCCCCAGCCCAATAAGATGCTGGTGCTTCTTATCCCCACAGTATTTTTTTTTCAGATGGTATCAGTGGCTTTGGCCGTTACGCACATCTCAAACATATTTCGCATATAATCAAAATCTTTCAGCCGTATTTGTACACATATTTCACTTGTATGTCTAGTAAATTTACCCGTGTAGTTTCAATTTCAGGCAAATGTCTATGACGTCATGTTTCCTGTACTATTTGTCGTAAAACGATATAATTTTGCAAGTCACTCCAGTGGTAACGCTGTCCACTGTCTGCGAAATGTGTTGTCAATACAGCTAATAGTACAGAATTAATAAATTAAAACGTCTTGCATGACGCGGTAGTTTTCCACGCATCTCGCATATCGTATCTCCACAACACTGTGTCGTACGGCTGGTACATTCAGAGGTATGTTTGAATGCTGGGTGCAAGATTTGTCGCGAATGCAGTGAGTAACGAAGTAATAAATCAGAAAGTCATGTTTCGTGTGGCAGTTCTGCAAGTCAGTAAGTGCTTTCATTCTCAAATACTGAATGAATGAAGTATTGTTATTCGCGCGTCCTGGTCTACATTGATTTTTCATTCCCAGCCCCATCTATTTGATAGGTAGGTGGTTCTTATCCTCACAGCAACAGTTTCTAAACAGTAAGTGATACGTGTACCAAGTTTGGCGGAAATCGGTCCTGTGGTTTAGGGGCAGGTGTGAAACATGCGTACATCCATTTTTACAATACGTAAGGATGTTACAGAGAATAAATGAACCCAATGACAATGGAGTAACTTCTCCGAAACGTGTTTGGGTACTAAACCAAGAAAAATTGTGATTTCTCAAGGTAGAAACACATTTTCTTATTACATAACAGAATTGTTGTTTATGTCATGTAGTAGCATGTTCCGTGGCCAAGTTACAGTGGTCCCACTCAGCGAGGTGTCAGCATAATGGTCGCCCTTCTTAGAACACAGTTTACCTACGCTTATCCAACAGTCTTTTCCGCGAGAACTAGTATTAAGTCGTATTTCTTCCCGGATTTCCATTTAAGTTCCCGAGCATTTCTGTGACAGTAATGAGTGAAACTGAACTATTACGTTACTATCAGCGCCTGCCTGAATTCGTTCGACGTGCACTATCAACCACATTTGATAAAAACGTCAACACGGGAACTGGTCACACTAGCGTGTTGTATGTAATTTCCATTGCACATGCCTTTCCAACAAATCAAAGTCTTACATTCCCTTTTGTAATACTGATCACACGTGATCGTACCATTTTCCATACTAAGTAGTTTCTTAGTATTCTTCCTAAATATGATGTGACTTGCGCTTAGGATGTTATAATGGACCTGAGGAGATACAGAGGCCTGGTCACCCCCCCCCCCCCCCCGCCATCGCCGTCATTAGCCACCACTATGGGAGGTAGGGAAGCGTCGACCTATCCCCTCAGCCCTTGAGCAGCCACTATCGCGCGCCAGAAGGCTAGGCTGTTGAGTAGAGTACAAAGCATCCGTTATCAGATGAAGGAGCAGAGGACAATTGGAGGCCTCTACGCGACGTTGGACGCAAATGTGAAACGGACAGTTTGCTAAGGGGAAAAAGCTTGCTGTGAGTGCCTTTTAGCGTCTGCCTCCGTTCTCCTACCGAAAGATATAGGGATAAGATTGCACTAAGTGAAAGGAGATGTTGGCAGAGGAGGAGGTGACAAATGGACGGGACGCAAGGTATCTTAACTGGCCCAGTGAAGGAATTCCGCCTGTAGTGAAATTTGCGTGTGGTCGTCTATCTGTGGGATCTGTGTGCACCACATAACAGTTAACAAGAATGGTAAACGATAATTTGATTGGCTGGTGATGAATATGAACCGCCCAATCGAGTGTGTGGCCACGCCTTACGGTGGAGTAGGCAGAGAGATCGCCTTGAAGGAGAGTTCGTTGGCAAGACGGGAAAGAAGACACTCGTGACCAAGACGGCACTGCCCGCCATTACAGAGCAGCCTGAACATTTCTCAGTAAAAGAATATCTTTACAGCTCTCGTCTAAGTCCGCCTCACAGCTCCGTTTTTCTCATAGAAACTAGGACTGAAACATCCTGGTAATGATCATGAGATTCTCGTAATTGATAACGGACATATTATTATTTTCTTTCTCATGAATAAAAGTAATTTGTGTATTATACTTGAATAACCGTGACTCAAAGGCTTTGTGGCTTCTAAAATTAAATATTTGTGACTTATCCTGTTACGTACTCGTGGGAGGCCCTCCTAATCATCTTTCGTAATTTGCAGATGCTCCATTCAAGTGCAATAAAGTGTCCGCCTCCGTAGCGTAGCGGTAGCGTCACCGCCTATCACGCAGGGGGCCCGGGTTCGATTCCCGGCAGGTCACAGCGGCCTGTGATATTAATGGTCATTGCCTGCCGCGGTGGCCGAGCGGTTCTAGGTGCTTCAGTCCGGAACCGCGCGACTGCTACGGTCGCAGGTTCGAATCCTGCCTCGGGCATGGATGTGCGTGATGTCCTTAGGTTAGTTAGGTTTAAGTAGTTCTACATCTAGGGGACTGATACCCTCAGATGTTAAGTCCCATAGTGCTCAGAGCCATTTGAACTATTTGATTAATGGTCACTCCCAGTTTTGTTTGTTTCCCTTTGTCGTTCACAGCGAAAAGATGTCAATAAAGACTTAATTTTCTTTGTCACATCGTGTACATTTATTTCTAATGGCTCACTTATAAATTGAAAATTCCAGAGTTTCTGAAGAGAATCTGGGTAAATTAAAGAGCGAAACAGGTCAATAAAACATACTAAGTACGACTTGTGGCTGTCACTACTGAACCAACGAATATTCGACCCGGCGTCCACACTAGAAGAGGGATCCCAAGGCCAACCAACCGTCAATGCTTGGATGTTACCGCCAGCAAACAGTACCGCAACCAAGGCCAACCGCTCCGTAGGCTCCGATTCGCCGCCCGTACGCACTGAGCAAATACAGGACAAAGAAGCGGTTGGCTGTCGTTCGTTGGCCTTCGGGGGCCTAGTGTGTGCGCGTCTTAATAGACAGTCCGACAGCGTCACAGAGAAGCTCAACAACCGGTAGCGGAAGAGGTTACGATAGTCAACCATCGTGAAGACTTCTACTCTCTAAATTCGCAGTAACAATAAGAGTCAAATAACACGTTACTTTCTGCAAGATACATCGTGCGCGATAGCACACGCTGAGTAAAATCTACATCTATATGATTACTCTGCAATTCACATTTAAGTGCTTGGCAGAGGGTTTATCGAACCACAATCATACTATCTCCCTACCATTCCACTCCCGAACAGAGCGCGGGAAAAACGAACACCTAAACCTTTCTGTTCGAGCTCTGATTTCTCTTATTTTATTTTGATGATCATTCCTATATAGGTTGGGGCTCAACAAAATATTTTCGCATTCGGAAGAGAAAGTTGGTGACTGAAATTTCGTAAATAGATCTCGCCGCGACGAAAAACGTCTTTGCTTTAATGACTTCCATCCCAACTCGCGTATCATATCTGCCACACTCTCTCCCCTATTACGTGATAATGCAAAACGAGCTGCCCTTTTTTGCACCCTTTCGATGTCCTCCGTCAATCCCACCCGGTAAGGATCCCACACCGCGCAGCAATATTCTAACAGAGGACGGACGAGTGTAGTGTAAGCTGTCTCTTTAGTGGACTTGTTGCGTCTTCTAAGTGTCCTGCCAATGAAACGCAACCTTTGGCTCGCCTTCCCCACAATATTATCTATGTGGTCTTTCTAACTGAAGTTGTTCGTAATTTTAACACCCAGGTACTTAGTTGCATTGACAGCCTTGAGAATTGTACTATTTATCGAGTAATCTAATTGCAACGGATTTCTTTTGGAACTCATGTGGATCACCTCACACATGCAGTGAGGTGCCGACGTTCTCCTCCCCGAGAAGTGAACAGGAGATTGTGCCACACAACGTGTGATGGCTTGTGAAGTAAAAGCAGCATCGTTATGTCGCCTCTGTGTAATCCAGACGTGAGAACAAAGAACCAGGTGCACGTAACGGCACCGCGCTCTTCTAAATGTGATGAAGGCCGTCGTAGTCGAAGATCCTTCTGTTCTAGCTCTGGCAGTACAAAAAAAAGCAGAGAATCCGCGTTATCGCAGTAGGTGCAGATATGGCAGCCTGGAGTGATGCATCCCAATGCACAAGCGGCATCCCGGATAGAAGGAGGCGCTCTCTTCCACCGGTTTTTCCATCCTCCCTGACGGCTGCTGCCTTTTTTTGCGTCCGTCTTTGCCAGTAAAAAGCTCCTTACCCCACACGTGAATCGGCGGAGGTATTTCCTTTGTGGAGCTCGCCTCCCACTGTGGATCCCGAGAGCAGGGGGAAAAACGCCAGACGAGCTAACTGGAACCACTTTCAGCCATCAGGCAGCGTGACTGAGGGAAGGCGGAGAGAGAGAGAGAAAGAGAGAGATGGAGAGGATGGATGGGAAGGGGGAGAAGAGCGAAGAGGCCTCGGTGGCAGGTCGGCTGTGATGCTGGAGGACCGCCGACAAAAAAGGAGCTAGTCAGCTCGGAGAGGGGTCGCTGGCTCGAGGACACGCGAGCCGTCTGCAAGAAGCGCACAGACGACGCGGAAACGAAGGCCTGCGTCGTGTACGCGGGCAAGGACGCCACATGCGATGCCAGTGCTTCCGGAGCGCGCTACATTCTGTGGAAACGCGTACGAAAAAGACTTTCGCTGGGCAGGCGCCTGTCAGCTGTAGTAAATGGCATGAGACTATTCTCTGTGGATTGCATTATTTGACGGGTCCGTTCCCTGATGGCAAATCCGTGCCTCATTTCCAGATGGTTAACTGTGATTATTGACTATTCACAGAAAACTGAAGAGAATTCAGTAGTGATCGTGTTTCCAAAACACAGAAAATAAAACACGACGCGAGGCCATAGAAGTAGGCAAACTTCTCTGGAGCCAACTGTTAGCAATAAACTGATTGGAAACTCATACTGTCGACTAACACAAAGCAATTGCTATTTCTACTTTCAATAAGAATTCAAATGGTTCAAATGGCTCTGAGCACTATGGGACTTAACATCTGAGGCCATCAGTCCCCTAAACCTAACTAAACTAAGGACAGCACACACATCCATGCCCGAGGCAGGATTCGAACCTGCGACAGTAGCAGCAGCGCGGTTCCGGTCTAAAGCGCCTAGAACCGCTCGGCCACGATGAATAAGAATTCGCCTGTGTTTTCAAATAGCCAGTGCTTCATGACGTCGATTTCCGAAAAAATGTAATTAAACTTACCTTGCCAAATTGCATGAATTGTCCCTGTTTTTAGAAAATGAAACTAACAACGACCAATCTTAATATTTCCCTTGAGCGATAATGTCTGCACGATTAACAACAAACCACATCACATATGATTTTAGCAGTAGTAAACCAGTAAGAGAATAATATGGAATCACGGGACTCGAGACAATTATAGAAATGGAGTGAAATTGCTTTGCAAGCAACTATGTAGCTGAATGAGGAACTTGTAACTGACCTGCTGTCCTGGATTTCTTACGTGTATTACAGCATGCTGATAGCATCATTAATAAAGAGAGTCCAGACACTTGTGAACGCGGACACTTGCGACCCCAGACATTTGTGGTTTTACCTGCTCTGAAGGGTTGTGTACCCTTGTTTACTCCTCTTTCCCCACTACCTGGCCTCCGGAATTCCTCTGGACGGTGTCCAGTCACTTGCGGTTTTGCCTGCTCCGAAGGAATCACGCCACGCTGGTCGAAACACAAAATCATTATGCTCACTTTGCTTCAGAGGTTCCTAATGTGATCATCAGTATGGAAGTTATTACAACGACCTGCTTATTATAGCGGTTACTTGCAACGTGAAGGAATCTACAAAATATTTTCTCATGTTAGTATGACTACGCCAAAAATTGGAGCATTGCAAGGGAAGGATGCATTCGAAGAACAGAGAAGTGTTTAACTTCTCTGTGGACCTCCTGATGACGCAGCTCTGGAAGTGAGGAAACAAGTGGAGAGGTCGAAGAGGAGGGCTCGAGAAGAACCTACGCAGTTATCCGAGACATACGTTGATGAAATTGGGAACTTTCATAATAATGATTATGAATTTGTTACAGTGATGCCTAACTCACACTCTGTGAAGAGGAACTTGCGTCGTGAGCAGAGTCACACGCAAGGGAACCAACAAGATCTCTTATAAAATTGATCTTCATGGAGATCTGTTAAAATGGGAGATGGTAGCAGTTTTCTTCTAGAAAACGCTAGATTGGAGTAGAGGATAATCATTTTTTGTGGAAACAATGGAAATGAAAGCTTAACTATATCTTTCTATGGATTTAAGAGCTGCAGCAGAAGTTTGCACAAATCTATATCATTCACGCAGACTTAAGAGGCCCGAGTGACGAAACAAATATTCTGGCTGCTGCATTTCTCCTTAACAATAAGAATGACACGTATGTTCGCCTGTTTCATCCGATTAAACAAGCAGTTCCTCAGTGGGGTCCTAGAGACGTGAACGTCGATTTCGAGGCCGCTGCAATATTAGCACTTCGTCAAGTTTTCTCCTCAAGCGAAATAAATGGATCTTATTTCCATATGGAGAAGCCTTCAAGATCTAGGTCTAACTGAGGATTACCCCCAGAACAAAGATTCAAGACTTCACGTCAGCATGTGTGCACTGCTGGCTTTTGTGAAACCGGAGGTCTTACGTAACGGATCGGCTCAGATTCATGCACAAGCTGCCAGTAACGAAAGCCTCCCTGAATTTTTTGACTACTTTTGAAGTAGGAAGCGGAGCCACAAACTGCATGTACATGAAGTTGGAGATGAATCTTGAAGGAAAGGAGGAGGAGAAATACTTGAAGCTGCAAGAGAGGATACAGAGAACCGCAAAAAAATTTGAAGAGACTGGCAACATTAGGTCCTGCTTGAAAGCCATTACCCTCCTACAGAAGCGGGACTTAAATATGTTAAAAAGTAATACTGAAAAGCGGTGAGCACCACTGCCTCCTTGCAGGTTATTTAGTTAAAATTATTATGTACGAGTAGCGCTGAAGTAACATTATTGGCGCTAATATTAAATTACAGTTGTAAAGCTCTTGCATAAAAACTATGAAGCCTATTTAGGCTGACTTTAAACACGCCAAAATGGTACACGATCACTAGTCATTTTGACAGTCTAAAGCCTGTGCAACGTGTAATGGGAATCAGCCTTCATTTGTTGTAAAAATTACTGTGTTTCAAGCCTTACAACACTGTCCCTAACTATAATGATGAAACTAGCTAGTCGCAGCTCGGTTCACTAGCGTTTAACCTATGAGCAGTGGGATTTGGTTTAACGAAGCCAACATTAAACATCACTCAAACGAGGCTTCTGTCACCAGAAATTACGTTGACCCGCGACACATTCTTAATGAAATTTTGGCCGCGAAGGATATCCGATTTTAGTGGGTAAATTAACATGGAGAACGTCGTTCTTTCCCATGCCGATGGGCTATTTCTATCGCAGTCAATAAATGTGGAAAGAAACTACCGTACAGACGTTTGGAGGATGGGGCTAGATTAATGTTTGAAGAACTAATTAGATATTGCCACTGTCAATGGCATTGCTTTCCTTTCCCGAAAGTTTCAAACATTTCGATTTACGGACACTGAAAAGGTACAATGGAACGGTAGTTAGAAATATGTTGGTATTAGATGCAACTAACATAACTAAAATCCATCTTTGTAGTAGGACACGAAGAATTGGCTGTTTCCGGCGAAATGCGAAGACGGAGACTTGGAAGCGGATACGAACATGAGGAATGGCCTCCCTTGTCTGAGGGATCACTGCTCTAACTACTTGGCGAATAGGGGGACGGCAAAGGTCCGGCAAACTCTTCCGACCACATACGTCCGCGCTCTTAACTGAACGGCATTCTTCGAAAGGAGCACCACGCAAAATCTCTTAGGCATAAAAAGATAATGTACACTCCCAACAAAAACGATCTTAGCTTTATAACTACCAACAGTCCACATCACTTTCACATAAGAGTTGCTTATTCATAGCAGTTTTACTAATAATGGGCACACCGTCAAGGTTAATTGTAATATATTTCAGAAAAATCACTTGAAATCACAAAACCCACATATGAGGCTGCAAAATTAAACTTAAATGGAAAAAAATGGAATGACATTTAAAACTAAAACATCATAAAGAAGTGTATAAAAAATAATCTCCATAGAAAACAGGGATGAATCAACTCTAGAATGTATTAATTCTAAAATTTTTAATAGTGAGGCTCTAACAGTGAAATCTGATCAAGGTAATTGTGCAGTCATTAGGTTTAAAACTGGAAATTTTTAAAAGTTTTGGAACATCCCAATTAGAATTTATTAGTGCAACTATGACACCCTTCAGGCCAAATGGGAAATACGTGATTACTTCTCTAAATAACGCTACTGCACAACGATTACCATTGCAACCTATACTCCAAACACAGCATTGTCTAGTAGCTGCTTCTTTTTCAGTAATAATGTGAATACAGTTAAATTGGGTAACCAAAATAGTAATGATAACTCCCTCTATTGGGTTCGAATGAACGATTTTGCTGTTACCTTTTGCACTGTTTTAAGTACAACATAGTGAAATTTCTCGTCACATGCGCTAATTTGTACTGCTGAGTTCGCTGTACCACTAATACGTCAAATCAGTGCGTATATAATGAAAAGTTACTATATAAGTATCTTACCTTTTCTAATGTCCTTACGCTATCCAAATTATAAGTTTTTGGCTGTACTAAGAATACCTAGCAACCTGAGACGATATCTGAATCTTTATAGTTGCTCAACAACTATCCTCAACATTCATCGATCAATTTTCCATTGTAATATAAGACACACAGTTCAGCTTTCTGTGAAGAATATCCCAATAAGGATCAGATTAGTCTGAAAAGATTCTATATGAAACATTACCTTCAGAACCGGTTGTTTATATTGTAATTATGCAGAGATTTCTGACCGCTGGTCAACATTGCCAATAGGTCATAGCATATAACTGAAACATCTACATTAATGATTGTTGTGTCAGCCTTGTAGGGACTGGTTCAGTCAAACGACTCATGTGTAGTTCAGCTTTGTTTCTCATAATCGAAGAAAAAAGGCAACAGTCATACAATATTTTTGAGGCAGAGGTATGGATGCGGCCGCCTGAATCAAAAGGTTTTCTTTCTTTGGGCAAGTTGGCATCCCCTCTTTACGGATTGTGAATATTGTGCTTTTCGAGAATCTGCTGAGTGTAGGCGATTATGATTAAGAAAGGTTTCCTTTCTTCCCGCATGTTGGCATCCAGTCTTCACTATCGTGTGCAAGGATTTCATGACATGATACAACTGAAATGTTATATTTTTCTGCAATCTCTCGGACAGTCAGTCTTAGATTGGCACGCACAATTTCGTTGACGTTCCTACGAAGGGCGTCCTGAACGACAATCATCTTTAACTTCCGTCCGGCCATTTTTAAACAGCTTGAACCATTCTCAAAACCGAGTACGGCTTAATCACTCATTGCTGTAGGCTTCCTGCATCCTCTGGTGTGTCTCTGTAAAGATTTTCTTGAGCTCACGCAAAATGTAATGCAGGAGCGTTGCTCCTCTAACTAGGTCATCTCGAAATTCGCAAACCGTGCGAACAGTGTTCTACTCAAAACAGAACTGAACATTAATTAACAGACAACAATGAAAGTTCCGGCAGTTACACGTTAAACTCAGGCGTGTGCAGGGATGCCAACCGCATTTCGCTCCTACACACCACTGGTGCGAAATTACGAATGTTCCGGAATTTTCTGACCAGACCTCGTACATCCTTTACTGACAGAACAAGAAAGTAATAAAATAAATAAAGCACTGACCCACACATATTTTAATATCATTTTACTAACTGTGGTTAGTTACTTATGTGAGAATGGCTTTGCAACATTACAGGGCAAAAAATCGAGGAAGGATATCAGCCGAACACTTATTCACAAAATTGTCCTGTAAGTTATCTGAAATGAGTTTAAGGACACCATGAAATTGTAGAAAAGTCGAACAAAGGCATGAATCCTGCTCCTGAATATCCTATGACTCAGTCGACCTGAACATCTGAGGTCTGAACTGCTACACTAATCAACTAGGCATGCGAGTGACATTGTGAACTGCGAAAATGTAAATGCTGCCCTCAAGCCGAACGTTTGTTTCAATATCACAGTGCTTTAGTGGGCATTGTGTTTTGGAGGTGGTATGCCCTTGCCTCCACTTAAAAATGTACTCACTTAAGGCGAAAATCTGAATGAAGAGTCATCCTGGTATTTTTCGCACACACGGAGCTTTACCAGATGGCAAAGAAGCGACAACTGTCGTACAACCGAACACGGGCAGATTCTCGAACCACTGAATTAGTAATACGATAAGCAGGTACCGGCTCAGCCAATAAGACATAGCAAAAATTAAGTTACTTTCTAAGCGGCGAATTCATGCATGGAAACTACTGACAGTTGTTCTTAACTCCATAAAAAGGACTGAACTGAACCAAGAGTTGCAATTTTTTCAGATCCACCTCCATCAGACATCTGAGATATAACTTACTGCAGAAAAAATGCAATTATTTACTTATTTGCACAAGTGAAAACTTAATAATAACTGCGATGAAGCGTACTGAACGCTACATTACTGAAACCCTCGCTTCAGTCCGGAACCGCGCTCCTGCTACGGTCGCAGGATCGAATCCTGCCTCGGGCATGGATGAGTGTGATGTCCTTAGGTTGGTTAGGTTTAAGTAGTTCTAAGTCTAGTGGACTGATGACCTCAGATGTTGAGTCCCATAGTGCTTAGAGTCATTTGAACTGAAAACCTCGGAAAAATTACGATTGCAGTTGGTATCCCTTCGCGGTTCCCACCAATCTGGACACATGAGTGAGACGTGCCCTTCGTGACAAACATTGTTGTTAGCAACGGACGAATTATTTATTGTCTGACTCCAGCGATTTGCTGAAACTGGTGCTCTTGTTGTAAGTATTAAGAATGTTCGGTAATCGTGTACTGTTTTTTTAATAGTCGGAATATTTGTTTTATCGCTCAGACTTTATCTTAGTCTGACATCTTACATGAAATATCAAGCAGTCACAGTTAGAAGAGTGTTTGTTTGTATCACACTGGCCCTCTTCAGCGTTAACCCCGTCTTTTGCTACAATTAGCACAGTGTGGATGGTGCTGAGTTCGATTTTGGCAGTAACGTTCTGGGTGATTTGCTTGTAGAATATGTTAAAGACAATAGAGAATTTAGTGAAGACAACAACAATCTCAAGAGAGAAAAGTATGCTCGTTTTATTCTTCGAGCAAACGAAGACTGACGACGGCATTTTGTAAGCACCGCCCATGATCAGTCTGCAGAGCACCAAGCTACGCCTTGCTTAGATTGCAACAAGATGTCTAAAGCAGAAGATTCTACTCATTTTGAGTGTAAAAACTATTGGAGTTATAGTAATTTGTAACTAGTGCATATCATAAATTACGACATCTTTACTAGTAACAGTCGTAGCTGTAAATATGTCATTGTACGGTATAAAAAAGGGCAATTTGTACTTATTTTGCATGTAACATATCACTGGAAATATATTAACTGTAATTAACCATAGCATAAACTACAGAATATGACGACGGACGAATACAACTTGGAGTAGTCAAATTTACGATGCTTTAGAAGCAATGTAACACTTTCCCCCTTTAGTCCTCAAGATACCAATATCAAAATACCGATAAATGGGTCGATTAGTTTCTCTTGGTCTGCTAACAGAAACGATCTATACATGTCGCTAACGATTCTTGATGTTGACAGCTGGGCAGGTCAGCCAGAGCGATGAAACGAGGACAGGGCAGCAAAAGAACAGTTTACAACAGTCCGATGAATGAAGTAGCTGAGAAAAGTATAGGAGAAGTAAATGGTGTTTATGGATACCCTGTAAGTTGAGTTTTGTTCTTCTCTTTCATCACACATGCGGGCGTCCCTAATAGCAGCCTACGATAACAATACTATTTAGAAGAAGAAAACGCTGAATATTGGTTCAATTATTTTAGTCTTAACATGGAAGCCTGGTTATCAAGGTCATGCGCTGAAACGTGTCGCCCAAGTAACTAAGATATTTTAACGTGAGTAGTAACAAAATATCGATAAATAAATTTACTAGTTTTAATGAGTGATCAGAATACAAAACGTCATTTCGCCTGTAATTTAGTGTACAAGGTGTTTATAATGTGAAAACAGTAAATACCTTGCAGAAGTGTTTGATGCAGCACTGGTCGCAGTGTTATGCTCAGGTTTTATTCCCACCTAAGACTGTTTGTTCCCGAGATTCCCGCTAGGCGGCACGCGCGAATGAGTTATTCCAACAGTCATCTAGGAGACGTATATTGATGCAGTGTGTGCGCAGTGCTTATAGTTTCATGATTGCAGATCCAGTACTACAGTTAAGGGGTCATTCACGACAAAATGTCGCAAGCTCCCACCTCAAAGACAAACTGCTACTAACCGGTAGAATCATTTCAACGAAAATAGCTGTGTATTAGACATGGCCACTGTTTCTATGTTTCGATACAGTGTATCGATACGTGGAACTGTTTCAGTGTTTCGGAACGGCTGTGGTTCACTGTTTCGAAACAATGGTGTTTCATTCCGCCCCTGTCTCTGATAACCGGACCAGATTCGATCTCGAGCCAGACACAGAAACTGTATCGTTGTTTCAAAATAAGGCTGTTTCAGTCCACCTGTGCTTGGAACGGACTAATTGTATCGAAACTGATGTTTCATTCCGCTCTGTGTCGGACGAGATTCGGGCTCGGCACAGGTACTGAAACACAACATACCACTTCATGAAACACTTTCAAGAGTGTCGAAATCTTTTTGACAAGCAATAGCATGAAGCTTAAGATATCCGAAAATAGAGCTTCGTTTCTAGCTGACTGTCCTATTCCGAAATGGCGTCACATCTGCTTTATAAACATTAACCAAACAATAAAACAACGCATACTATTCACATTCAAAATAATAAATACGTGAAAATCATTCAGTTAAATTACACTTTTTTTTATAACATACGCTTCTCTGTTCATGTACAGTAATCATATTAAGACACGCAAGTTAGCCCACAACATTTTGAATAAAAAAAGGCCTAGAGTGACCGTTGTTAGACGTATAAATAAATTTGATGTAGGTATAATTGCAAGCAATCTGTTTGACGTATCACTGATAGTGTAATGGTGAATGGGAAGGGCTGGGAAGCATGGTGAATTTATAGTAACGATTCGAAACACCTTGAAAGACAAAATTTTTTTCTGTTATATTTTGTTATATATTCGAATTATTTGGCGTTATTTGTGAGTCTATAGTCACTGTGCCTATTGTCCACAATGATTCCCTTTGTGTGCATGGAAATTAGCAGGATTGGTATATTACCCATACTAACGGAATGTGGGAATCCCAGTAGCATATCCGTTGGTTCTGCAGTTTGCTCCCACCTCCAGTTCCGTTCGTGGTGGTCCTTCTGTCTTCAGCTATGGCTGTCCTCAGCCGACTGAAAAGTATGAAAGTCACACGACACGAAAGCGGCGCATTTGCTGCAGGAAATACGAAACTGCCAAGACGCCCAAGTGATAACTTGCTCTACTTGCTTTACCAAGCACTAGCCCGCGAAAGGCAAAGGTCCCGAGTTCGAGTCTCAGTCGGGCACACAGTTTTAATCTGCCAGGAAGTTTCATTTCTGTGAGTTATTTACCTTTTTCATAATTAAATGTTAGTTTTATATGACTAATTTATAAACCCCTGTATTTTGTACTTTCGAGCGGTAGCGGATTTTCATATAGAGACCAAATTTCTGAATGTTCAGTAATGTAGCTACAAGAATTATAGTGTAATCTACTTTTTACCAGACATTGCGGAAACTCACACGACGCGGCTTAAACAACAGCACTGTACATTCCTCAGACAGCAGGAGAACTTGCCACCCAATCTTGACGTGGTCAGGCGGTGAACCACTGGCAACGCCGCGTCACAAGCGCGGTCTGTGCCCGCAAGGGGCCTGCCGGGATCAGTGACAAGGCGACCACAAGGAGAGTCGGGCCGAGCGCACCAGCTGTTCTGCCGACCGCCGCGGTGGCCACACGTGGCAACACCGCCGAGCCCGGGGAAGGGACCCTCACCAGCACCCTCGCCTCGGCGCTTCTCCCCCCAACCGACACCAAACAAAGGGCCAGACACCAGACTGTTTAAACAAAGATACTGCACTCCGCTCGATGCGTGCGCCAGCCTTACGCGGGAATATGAAAGTACTGCTACCCAGCGGTGTTTAATTTCTTTCCCCCAGCGCTCAACCAGAGTCCTTAAGTGAAAAGCAGGGTCGCAGGCGCCTGATGAAAAGCCGAAACTCTGCACTTGGAAGCCATGACTGGGGAACGGCGGAAAACTAAACTACTTGCCAGTGTGGGTATGTTTAATACAGAAACGCGTTCATTCCGTTAACCTAGAATACGTATAACACATCACGGTCAACTCCGTCAATAGAAAGCGTCGCCAGGACCGACTCCTCTACTACAACAAACACACGCAAGAGACTAAATGGTCTCGCACTACACTCGGTTTTCGATAATACGAGTAATCACTGAATGGTCAATCTACAATACATCCATACTTCCATAAAATTATAAATACGAAGGTAACTCTGTTACGCTTCCACGACCAAAACGCTGAACAAATTTTGATGAAATTTGATATCGCGACAGCTTGCACGCTGAGGAAGAACATTGGTTACTTTAGAAAGTATGCAGTACAATATATTTACTGATTTGAAGAATATAGCGCAGTATATGGGGTAATGATTGTTCTTCGAAAATGCTATATGCTCTAACTTTTGAAATTTATTATATTTGTAAAAATTCTTTTAGTGTTTGATATGGTCTACATGATATGTTACAACGTAATGAATGCAATGCTTATATACTCCTCTACGTGTTTAATCCGTACTTCCATACTAATATCAGTCACAAACACAATGCATTTTAGCCGCTGAGTCAAGCGTCGCTTACAGATTCTTTACGTAGACTACCATGTGTCAACTGTTGGTCATCTTGGAGTTTGCGTGTTCGATTCCCAACCCGGTAGAATTTTTTCCGTTCGTGCCTGAATGTATGAATTGTGAGTACTGAAGGAAATGGCGCGATGTCTTCTCTCTCCCCCCACAACAGCCATTGTTATGCATTATAATTTTAAGTCCCAGAAGTGGCATCAAACGCTCAAAATTCCCGAATAGGTCTCCCGGCCAATAAAGCCATACAACCATTTCATTTTACTGATACGCGAATACAGCTAGCGGTAACGGCTAGTAAAAAATATTTCGTACATTATTAAATAAGGCGAGAAAGACATGTCATTTACCGTTACTGAAGTTTTACAGAAGCTGTAGTTCGGTGACACGCTGCAACACCTACGTGGTGTATTCCATTCATCGTAAGAACGATCCTGATGTATACAAACATGCGCGGCGATGGTCATGGGTCGTAGCATATGTTCACAGATATTGTTACGCTATTGGAAGTAGACCCTAATTCTTTATTATATATGTTGTATTATACTACCGCTAATGTAACTTTAAGTCGTTCTAAAGCATTAACAGACAGTAATGGTTTTGCTGATCGGTATGCGAAATGCTTCCGCCATCTATTTCTTATTTCCAATCTCCGTGTGCAATCGATTTCTCTGAACAATGCTGTGCACGACGTTATGGCTAGTTCTGATCGGTACATATCGGCTAGGTTTTTAAATACTCTCTCGATTTCTCCTTTGAACATGAAATGCCGAAACGCTTAAGTTTTCACCTTCTTCTTAATAAATTTGAGAAACATGGTATAGTCTCATTATAAAAATATCACAAAATCTCTACAGTTCTGGTAGCGTAATGAATGCAGTAACTGACTTGTGTACTCAAGGTTGTGGGTTCTATTCCATTCTATTTTTTTTAATGTTTACGAACTGACATCCAGTTTTGTACGCTTGAGAGTAAATGGAGTGTGCGTAGAAAACTGAGTCTTATTGTGTCGCAATTCCATTCCTCAGTTTGCAAGTGGTGCTCTTCCAGACACAATGCGGGTTACCTTCGCTGATCAGTGCGGGCGAGCTACGCTGTCCCATGAAACAGAAGGTTATTACTGTACCGACTAGACACAGCTGAAGCTCCTCGAGAAATAAAAGTTCTATGAGGTAATAGCAAACGCGGAAGAATACGCAGCGTAATATTTACATCAGGATTGTTCCTACGATGAACAGACTATATAGGTCCTGTATCCGTCAATATGACCCTAGCCTATTTTTTTTTCCTTGAATGTAAAATTTATGACAACAGAATGATGACTGTCACGTTGGACAGCTGTGATGTATGTTCTTCCGTTCGTTAATTAAAACAGTGCAAATATATCCCGCGTAAATTACTTGGGATCATTATGACCCCTGTGGTACTCAATGAAACAAAAGATCCTGGTAGTAGCAGGGGTAAGGATTTGTTTCTAGACGCCAGTGAAAAAGAAAGAAAGGAAATAAATACGTCAACGACAAAATCACTAATCTGCGTCAATATAACAATGACACATTGCTTGCAAAGCAGTTATTTGCGTCCAATCGCACGAGTAAGTGGAAAGTTATCAAACGAGGTGGTATACTGGTTAAGAAAGACACTGGACTCGCTTTCGGGAGGACGGCGGTTCAAATCAGCAGCCGACCATCTAGGAATAGGTTTTCGTGGTTTCCCTAGAAAAGGCGGAACCGATATCCCTCTCCATCCTTACTCTCTTCGAACTCGTGCTCCGTCTTTAACGAACCAGTCATCGGTGGGACATCAAATCCTGATCTTCCTGCTTTCTAATATCTGACATTGTCAGGACAAAATTCTTCATTGTAAATAACACAACTGTGAAAAAGGTACGGGATAGGGTTTTGTTACATCCAGCCTGCAAGCCGAGGCGTAGCAAATTTAGAAATACAACGATAAATACCAAGGTTAGCCAATACCGATGAAAACGTTTTGTTACACGTCTACTTACAGAATATTGTCTGCTTACACATCACTTCGTGTTGACATTCCTAGCCACGCGTTTAACTTTCGCAAGATACACAAACAGTCTTGGAAAGAATTGAGAGCAAAGATAATTTGCACACAGCAGACTATCGTATCGCAGAGACAGAGATGCAGTTTATGGTACTGTTTTCATGGAAGTAAAATTGGGGAGATTACGCTACAAACGTTTTGAAGCGGTGCCGCCATGTTAGATGCCCCGAGACACAGATTATTGCTTACCATTGCTCCTTGGTCTTAATTTCTGTCGTGTTGACGCCAGACTTGTTTAAAATGGAAACTGTTACAGTGCTTTGGTGAATAATTCAGAATCACGAAGCCAGTTTCAGACGTTTTTCTGATCTTAAATACATATTTGATCCAGCAATACGAAGCATTTTGCGTCGCTAAGTAAATTATTTTTATTACGTGTTTCGAATTGTTAAGAAGAGAAGTGCATGATGGGAAATGGCTCGTTTTTAAACCAGCGTTTTCCGTAATACGGAATAACAAAACTAATGTTTGATCGGTTTTCAAGCTTTCCGTCTCACAGCGTTCACCCAGTGACCTTTCCGAGTTGGACAGATAGGAAACCCAAAACCAGTCACAAAAATAATGCCACGACAGTAAAAGTAAACAGCAGGAGCAAAATTTTGAACGACTCCGCTTATGAATGGAAGGTGATTCCTTTACACTTCGCAGAATGATTAGTACACCGGTACAAAACGCAAGTTGGCATTTCTGATCCAAAAACTTTCACAACACTTCCAAGTAACGTGCCGGACGGCGGTTTCAAGGTTTTGGCGTCATGGCAGCTCCCTTTATCATGGCAGCTCCCCTTATTATAAGTCCATGATTGTTTCACGTGTTGTATTATACTTATAGCGGTTTCAAAACGATTACAAAAAATGGTGCTGCTGCACGCAGAAACACAAGCTATCCAATTCATGAGTGGTTACTCTGATCATATAGGTCCAACTGCACTGGATGAATATAATAACAAGTACTGCTCGATTTATCCTGCTCAGAGGTGACCAGGTTTTGCAGTATTAGTTGAAGTATTTGTAAACGCGTGCGGATAAATAGTGCCAGCTTTAAGAGAATTTTAATGCATCAAAAATTGTGTCTGATATTACCGTAACGCTGAACAGAACGATGTCAATGTGCTCTGTCCGTAACGGATCATTTCCGTGCCGCGACGGTCGGCGAGTGCCGATCGCTTTTGTGAGTGACAGTGTCAATATGCTTGTGTCCGTGGGACTGCGATTATTCTCCAGTCTGGAAATAAAAGCCGGGTTTTTCCTAATCCGTCTAACACCTGCTTGCCTGGCCGGAGTGGATCTGCCAGGGCGAGGGTATTTCCCAGAAAATGGCCGGCGTTTGCTGGCACTCTTTGGGGAACAAACTTCTGAGAGTGCCGGCAGGCAGCAGCACTTTACAGATGTACCCTGAGCGTTAGCAAGGAATGGCCAATCGTTTTCTGCTCCGGAGGCTTATTGGTCGAAATGTCGGCGCGTGAAAATAATGTCGTGGAGCTGTGGACAACTCGCTAAATCGAGGAGTTAGTCGGTGGCGGTGGTAGATTGCAGAAGGCGAGTTGAGCACTCTGGGGTGGAGGAGGTGTGGCGGAGTATTTTGGAAGTTCGTAGCCAGGGAGCAATAAGGTTGTATCTCTAGATGTGGAGAGTTCGGAAGTGTGTTCCCTTTCGGGCGCGTGGGAAACATCTTAATCTATTCCTTGTTTTCTAGGTGGAGTTGGATGTTAGTGAACGTGCACTGACTTAACTAAGAGGCGGACTAACAGACCGTGGAGCTACGGGCTGGATGAAACATTGTCTGATGGACGAAGCGCTCTTGGCAGGGCTATCAGAAGAGGAACTCAGTTTCAGTAGAGATTTCAAGAGCGGAGTTTTCGTGTATGTCTTCACCCTCTTTGACATTAGACTGTGTTCCTGTGCTGTTTAACAGAGATGATAGAAATCGGTAGGTGACGGTGCAGAGACTGGGTGCAGAGACTGACTGCAATATTTTTTTAACAATCCAGTCGTCGGATGTGGGAGTCTTTTGAGAGTAGTGAGATTGCTGCAGAGTACGGAGTAGTGGTGTAGTGGAAATGACTAATTTAATGTTTCCAGAATGAGATTTTCACTCTGCAGCGGAGTGTGCGCTGATATGAAAATTTCTGGCAGATTAAAACTGTGTGCCGGGCCCAGACTCGAACTCGGGACCTTTGCCTTTCGCGGGCGAGTCCTTTACCAACTAAGCTACCCAAGCACGACTCGCGAGGTACTGTCAGAATTGAAGCTGTGAGGACGGGTCGTGAGTCGTGCTGGGGTAGCTCAGTTGGTAGAGTACTTGCCCGCGAAAGGCAAAGGTCCCGAGTTCGAGTCTCGTTCCGGCACACAGTTTTAATCTGCCAGAAAGTTTTAATTTAACGTGTTATCTCGCAGGTCCAAGCGAGGCTGACGGCCCTTATTCCGCGTTATAGCGTAGGTGTAGCTGGGCCCAAAACTTATATACGTCCGCCAACAAACGTATGGTAGGGAGTCTACAGGGCAATAGGTCGCGTGATGCGTCATGCGCATAGTACGGCCCCTAAGACTTCGTGGACTCCGGCCATAGCTGGGATAGGACTTCCCCAGACGCTACGGAAATTCCGAGGTGACGGGCGAGAAGGAACGTTTCATGTTTTATACGAGTGATGTGCGTTTTAGGATACATAAAGTTCCGCCACAGCTGTATAGGTGAAAGTGAATCTACATTTAGTCTGTTTCAAGAAAATATAGGTCAACGAATTCTACCAGTGTGATAGCATAATCACGTCGAAGTCAAAAATAAAAGACCACACACCATACGCGACAGTTAGCAACAATCCAGAAACAAAACATGGCGACATCACGATGATATTGTTGAGCAAGCAATTTGGAGTTACGTAAACATCAACTGTACTACACGTCAGACACTCGCAGAGCGTGAACACAATAAGTTGTTCGTAAACACGATAGGCAAGCGTGAAAAATGAGCTACATATAACGCCTCTGTTGATATGAGGTTTAAGCACGGTTTAATAAATACAATCACCTCAACACTCTGATGCGAAAGTTGTTACCGTTTGGCAGCTGGAACGACACTAGCGCTCCAAGCGGTGAAAAAGCACAGTCACATGCGTTGCAAGCATAATGTTTGTGTTAAATTATTTTCTACTTAATTAATGGAACAGTTATATTTTTACGTTCCATGCGATAGTAAGTTACCAAGGGGCATGAATTATCGTAAAATACATGTAGAAACATCCGAATCACAGTGATTCAATGACATCAGCTACAACTCATTCATGAGGAAATGCTTTCGAATATATCTACATTTGCAGTGAGTATAAACACATTTCACTCATGAGAAGCATATATTTCTGCTGTTATTATCATAGGCGGTCTCCTTGACACTTAAAAAATTTGTCTGGAGTCCAATGATTCGCCCTTTCTTACATTTTGCTCTACTTTCTAATACACGAATATTTCTGCAAATGTGATTACTTTTGCCTCAAAAGAGAATGTGTTGAAGGTTCCTTCCGTTTATGGTTCACATTTAGCGACAACTGTGGAATTGATTTTTGTTGTGTTGAGGAACAGTTTAATTGCTTTCGACAATTTATTATCACGTCTGTGTGGTTTTCTCTTAAGATAGAGTTGTGGTGGCAATATGATACTTTAAATAATGTAGGTATTACATTCCATATACGTTTCCTATGTCCCACGTTCCACAATTTGGCTGAAAGTGCAGCGAACAAAACTGTTTTGTTGGACAGATATACGACGTCTTCCCGTGTTTACCAGCAACTTTTTGTTATTACTGGAAACAGATTATTCAATAAATCTCTGCCCGTTGCAAGAGACTGGTAAACACACTATCCTGTAATGCACCGTTTCGTATCTCCCAGGGACTCTTAAGAGACTAAACAATAACAAACACGGTGTAATATTTTAGTTGTCGATTTTTATAGCGCTACTGTCACTCGCTATTGTAAAAACTATGTTACAAATCAAAATAAATGTTAGTATTCGCACTCATCCGATATCGTATTCAGAACTGTCACTTGCTGACCGCTTCGTGCGCTGCTATCGCCGAGGGTAACAAAATCGAGACGGAGTGTCGCGACTGTTACGTAAGACCGTGTAATGAGGATACTAAAGGCAGCTGCAGTAAGTATATTTCAGACAAGTGAAGATACACGTTAACGAAACAATAAATCAATAAACACACCCGTTTGTCGCAAAATATGTTAAGAAAACAGCGCACAGCTTATGGTGTTCACAAGAATATGCACATAATAACAGATGTTGCCGCACTTGTCACTATAGGAGTAATTTAGCTCATGTTGAAATAAATGCAGCAGGTGTTCCACGTTGAGGAGGTACAATACATCATATCATTCCTCATGCGTAATGGCAACCAAGTCTTCATATGTTGGAAGAGCAGGTGTAAATGAAGGCGGGATGCCAAGCAGAGTGTGTGTGTGTGTGTGTGTGTGTGTGTGTGTGTGAACGAGCAGTGTGTGTGTGTGTGAACGAGCAGAGTTACATTAATTTTAACGACGCTGCGAGTTTCCTCGTTGCTTCCACAGCCACTGAAAGTGTCACTACTGCAAAACACACGTGCATACTATATTACGCTATACAACAGGTTCAGTGGACTATATTTTGGTAAGTCAAACAACAACAAAAAATAGTTATAATAATTAAACTTGAATGGCAGTAAAGCTGATACTGTAGCACAACCTTTCTGACTTTATTAGCACGAAATTTAACGAAATGTGGTGTCGTGTTTCGATAATAAAAAAAAAACCGGTTGCGTCTAAGTGTCATACAACGGGGTAAGAGCGTATTACTGAGCGTTGCTTACCTTTCAAGAGGGATCGCCAGTCTTAAGCTACAACCACAACACGTCTGCTGTTGACTCTCTGTAGTTACACGCTACTGAAAGTTCCATGGTGCCTAAATCCTAGACCTGGCTAAATAAGTTACCTACATAATGATTTTGCTATAATGTACGGCCCGAAAAACGTATGAGCGAGAGCAAATGTCACGCAGACGATATGTTGGTGACATTTCGTTCCGGCTGTACCAATGAGTCGTTTGAGGACTATGAATATCAACGACAGCAGGAAGTCCATAGTTAACGCTAAGAGCTGCAGACATAATTATTATAGGATTTCAGGACCACGGTATCTTTCAACGTTAAGAGTGTCATATTATGAAAAAAGCAGCACTTCACTGCTATCTCGCTCTGCCAGAACAAAAAATAAATAATAATAATAATAATAATAACACCAGGATATGAGACCAGAATCTTTCAGATTCACTTTCATACAGGGAAAGGCCTTGGAAAGTTATCGGAGGAAAAAAGCACGAAGTAGGTAAAATTCCGCCTCGTTCCACTTTTTCATTAAGGATTTAAGTCTTACGTTGTCCTTTTGATGAATGCGCAGATGCGAGGACGGACGTGACCTGCAATCTCTTTAGGTTTTTTTATGATGCGTCTGAAAAATAAACGTTGCATAGCACACAACAAAAAGAAATAGGAGGTATAATTTACTTTTGTTATATAAACACGCCGTTCCCATATATGAACCACATACTGACAGTATTCAGTGTGCCGCTAACGCTGTAACGTGTAGTTCTATATGACGCATAACTAAATATTTTAGTATGTTGACGATTCCCAAGGATTGTGTGTCTTTTAATTCTTTGTTTCTACCACGGATTCTGACGATGGTTTTACCTCATCACACGTGGATTGTCATGTGCTGTCCGGGCTCGTCTTTCGACTGTGTTTCGGAGAAGTATTAGTGATCATGCATAGTTCGGGTCGGATGCCCATCTGTCGTTACATCCAAGGTTTTACAGAGGAGCGACACGTTTTTACGGGCACTTGTACCTGGCAGTTCGTGGTAGATAAGTATTAGTTTTATAGGACCTGAAGATACATCTCCATGGTATGAAACCGGTCGTCATACAGTATAAATAATAGATTGCTTTACCGTCTATGATTTTAAATTGTATGAGTGTCCTTCACAGTATGCACACGTGGAGCTATGTTTGAACAAGTGATTTCTTCCTCGTTCATAAGCAAGCGGAGGTTGTATGCTCCTCCATCTGGTATGATCACTCACTTTAATCTTCGTGTGAACTGTATTCTCTAGATCTATTACGTGTGCGTATCAGTAACTCCATATTTAAGGAAATTTCCATCATCATTTATTCATTAGTAATTTCCCAAGGTTGCAGTAGGTACTGGGAGATGAAGAAGCTTGCACAGGATAGAGTAGCATGGAGAGCTGCATCAAACCAGTCTCAGGACTGAAGACCACAACAACAACTACTACACCCACATACGCAGGTGCAGATTAAAAACAAAAAAACCGCTTTTGGTTTTCATTCAATTATATTGAAACAAAATTCTGCCGCCATGATTCTTTCATACTACCTCCGCCCCCCCCCCCCCTAATCACTCAAACTGACGGCAACAACAGCACTAGATGTTTCTGAGGTTTCTATGTATTTAAAGCCATCTGGAGAAACATGTTTGAATAACGCACAAAATCCAGAGGTAGGTAACGCAGTAATTATTGCAGCCATTCATTAATTGTTGATGATTTTATTCCACTAAACTAGTCTCGGGCCCAAATCCCTTCGGTAGCTTGCATAAAGACAGGCGGAAACGTAAAGCAAAAGCCTGGCATGAGACGCTTGCTTGGAGCTACGATTAAAAATAAGTAAATAAGTTAGAAATCGCTACACTGATATTGTGTCGAAAAGAAGGAACACCTTTCTCTCGGCTGCAAACTTCTACTATCCAAAAAGGCAAAATATCAGTGTAGTGATCTATTCTTTCGATGTAATCGTAAAACCATACCACTGCAGACCGTTGCTGCATTTTTACGACCCTCTAAAAAGCAAAGAAACGAACAACGAAGATGGGTGTCGCGCCCGAATGTGTTTGGCAATGCAATGGTGAGGGATGGATGAAATGACTTCAGATTACTTGCATCAAAGCAGTCCACAGACCCAACCCTGCCGTCTTCCGTCGGGAATCAACAACAAGGAGAGCTGAAAGTGGATACGATCACCTCCTCAAATAAGTAATATTAAAAAAAAGAATATGTCTTGCGGCATTGACTGTTTATCGTTGGCTGTGACTAATCATAATAATTATATTCTACTTCGTTTGCTGTTTATATACTATCCACCGTACGTTACAGTGGTTATGTCGTCATAAATAACTGGGTTTCGTACACATGTTGTGCGCTCTGTTAGCGTACGCGAGCGTTTACCTCCTGTTAGACGCGCAAGACTGCACCATACCTTCTTGTCTGACCGACTGACAAAAAAACATCACAAGTGCTGCTAAAAATGCGTTCCATGACATAAAAGAGGGAGACTTTCGGTTAATGATGAGGGCATGACCGTCGAGCGGCACAGAGACGTATAGAGTAACCGAAGCAGAATATAATTGTTGCACGAAGGAAGGCTATAAAATAACGGGACTGACTTTCAGTAACGGGACTGATGCTATAAAACATTTTGCTTCAAAAAAATACATATTATGTCATTGTCACCCTCGATATACTCCCCTCCTCTATCCCTACAACGCTCCATGCGAATTTTCCATTGATGGAAACAGCGCTGGAAGTCTTCCTCTGTGAATTCCTTGATGACTCGTGGAGCTTTTCCTCTTTTGACTGCTCCAGCGACTGAAATCTTTTTCCTTTTGATGCAGGTTTGACCTTGGGGTACAGATAAAAGTCACATGGCGCTAGATCAGGCGAATGAGGCGGGTGGTCTAATAATGGAACGCTGTACTTCGCTAGAAATCTCTGATGCGAAATGAGCAGTGCCTTGTCTTGACACAGAACCCATGACTTATTCTACCACAATTCGGGTCGTCTTTTTTTTTACTTATTTTCTCACGAAGTTTAGCAAGAACCGCAAGGTAGTAATGTTGATTAATAGTTTGACTTTCAGAAACCCAGTGAGGATACACAGTTCCAAGAATATCGATAAAACAATCAGCGTCGCTTTGAATCTTGATCTGCTCATTCGAGCTTTCCCACTTTCGGTGGAACTGGGCCCTTCCAATGCATTGAGTGGTGCTTTATTACTGGAACATCCTGAAAAACCAAATTATGTCACACGTTATCACTCTTTCCAAGAAATAAGGGTCATTTTCAATGGTATTCAAAACGTAAGTCCAATGTTTCCACAGTCTTCTTTTTGTTCGATCGAGAGAATTTTCGGCACCAGTTTTGCACACACTATTCTCCTGTTAAATTGGTTATGTAAAGTTTCCCTGGCGCACTCTTTGTCAATTCTTACAGTTTCAGCAATCGATCGAATACTCAGCCGACGGTCATATGAATTAGATCACATTCCTCGATATTTTCAAAAAATGGTTCAAATGGCTATGAGCACTATGGGACGTAACAGCTGAGGTCATCAGCCCCCTAGAACTTAGAACTACTTAAACCTAACTAACCTGAGGACATAACACACCCCCATGACCGAAGCAGGATTCGAACCTGCGACCGTAGCGGTCGCGCGGTTCCAGACTGAAGCGCCTAGAACCGCACGGCCACACTGGCCGACCTCGATATTTTCATCCGCGTTTGATTTGGAAGGGCGTCCCCAGCGTGTGTCATCTTCAACGTCTTCTCGGCCATCTTGAAAACCCTCGAACCACTCAGAAACGCGCATTCGTGGTAAACCGTCTTCGCCATACACTTTTTTTAGTATAATATTCAAGTAGCGGTCTTTCCAAGTTTCATGCATGACTTCACAATTCGTTGCTCTTTTACTACAGTTATCATTTTTCAGGCAAAACAAAACAACAGCTCTTACACAAATGAAAGCCACGACCACACTAATTTGTCTTCAGACACCAGAGATGCCATATTTGACTGAGAAGGCTTCACGCTTAGCAGCTATTCGTCATTCACCTTTGTCGCATGCGTACTTACTCTGTGACAGTATCAGTTCTGTTATTTTATAGCCACACATCGTGTATGCATGGTTAGTGTTACTCATGAAATCTCCCTCTGCTTAAGACAACATTATGTAGTGAATTTACCCAGTATATAACAGGAAGGTTTTAAATATCAGGGAGAAATACCTGCTGCAACAGCGATCAGCGACGTTGCGCAGCATTCACGCAGTGAGAAAGACTATCGTTTAGTGATAACGACGGCTGTTCCCCGCCACAAATTCTGCACGTGCGAGAACGGCGCGGTGCCTACAACGCGCCACAGATTACTGTCTTTTCTGGAGACGAAGCCGTCGCGCCTGTCCAACAGCCAACAGTTTTCCGGCAACCACGAGCAGAGCGACTCGCTTCGTAGCTCGGGTCGGGTAAACGCTGTCTCTGGTCCCAAACACGGTAACAATACACTGAAGCTCAAGGCCAGGTTAGATCTCTCATAGACTGTCTATAAGCACAGAGGTCTCGTGCTATCCATCCCACCCTAGAAGGTTAAAATAGAACAGACCCTATCCTAACCCAACCTAATCTCCTTGACCCGCGAAAAACTGACGAAGGAGATCGGATGCACAGCAACCACGCTGTCAGCTGATGTTTTGAGCGACCTCTGGCAACGGGGTCTGACGACCGTTGTCGGTGCCACTATGAACACAGCCGTAACGCGCGTACACACCAGGCCAACCAAGGCCAACTAATGGACAAACCAGGCCACACGGAGTGGCCTCGCGGTTTGAGGCGCCATTTTCACGGATTGCACGGCCCCTAGCACCGGAGGTTCGAATCCTCCCTCGGACATGTGTGTGTGTGTTGTTCTTAGCGTAAGTTAGTTTAAGTAGTGTGTAAGTCTAGGGACGGATAACCTCAGCAATTTGGCCCCTTAAGAATTCACACACACAATGACAACCAACCGCATGGTTGGCTAAGATTTGCTTAGTGTGTACGGCCAGCAAATCGGAACCAACGAAGCGGATGGCCTTGGTTAGCGGTTCGGACTGCCAGCGGTAACATCAAACCGTTGGCGATGAGTTAGCCTTGTGATTCCTCTCCTAGTGTGGACGCCGGGTCAAATGCTCGTTGGTTCAATACCGATTTACTGTGTCTGTTAAACGGGTGTGTATTTATGGTGTTTAAAAATACTGAAATGTGGAGTGGAATACGGAGTCAGCAATAAAGCTAGTAGTTTTATCGTGAATGGGAATGTTTATGCGATTACAAAAACAAACTGAAGAGATTAGACAGTTGGAGCGAAATAAGTGAACTGTTAGAAAGTGATGTGCACGAAAATGGTGTCTGTGTTGAAATAAGTTACTTTCATTCGAAACAAAATATGAGATAGCTCATATTCCAATTGAGCTTTAAAGTACGACATTAATTTTGTCCCATCATTCTGCTACAGAGGTCGTCCACCAGTGTCATTTCTTCTTCTTCTTTTTTCTGACCAGCAGCTTCTTGCAGTAAAATAAATGCTGAACATGCGACAACTTCTAAATCCAATACTTCCCTTATAATACCGGCCGTGAAATTGTAATTAAAACGCTGCTTTATAGCAATAACAAAAAGGAAGCAAACTCGACTCGTTATCAGAGCCAACTGCGATTCCACAAGGACGAATCCCTTGG
Source organism: Schistocerca cancellata (assembly GCF_023864275.1). NCBI lineage: Eukaryota > Metazoa > Arthropoda > Insecta > Orthoptera > Acrididae > Schistocerca > Schistocerca cancellata. Next base: position 608,739,731 of record NC_064627.1, read on the forward strand.
CCCAGCCGACTGGTTTTTCGAAGATGAGAAGCCGAACGTCAATGCCGGAACCACTGCCTGTCGTTCGTTGGCCTAGTGTGTACGCGCCTCACATTACACTCTTTGGTCTGTGTCCAGTAATCGACGCAGCGGCAGTTTTTGTACTTTGGCGGCAGCAGTCACACAGAAAGTGAGGTATCCTCACAAAATGAGATCTACGAGGACCCATTCTCGAATTGCGAAATGCGTCTGACACGGAAACATTGTTAAAAATGCCGTATTACCGTTCCTGGTGTCTCTTGAACCTTCAGCTTGTTTTAACATCTATTTCCTCCACGCATAGAGTTTGAAGCGTAAGTGAGAGTGTCTCTCTTCGCGTTGTTTTCTTTTTTTCCCTTGGCAAGCTCATTAAGGCACGTCTTTTCATGAACGGCAATGTACCTCGATGTGCGCTCGTGCGTCTCAGAACAGAAGAAGACATTTATATTAGTTTAGGCGCCCGAACTGCTTCTGAGACCTAAACTGGGTGTTGATCATAAAAAGTACTTAAGCCAAATGCGAGTGAATGACATGTAACATCCCGGTCTAATAATTTAATTTGCTCTATCGATGCTACAGCTTGTGAATCGATTCTTTTCGACTAGTGCAAGTGAACATTTTCTCGTTCATTCCTTGGTCTTCCAGGCAGCAACTAACCTTTGGCGTCATACAATACTTTAGCGAAGTGCAGTTCCAGCGTCGTCTTCGACAACCTCTGTCTACAAGTTTAATGTTTTTGTGTTCAATTTGTACATTGTAACAATTTACATTGCTATTGCGAATACGATTACATGAAACATTGTGGCGTCCATGAGCACTGTATTAACATTTATAGTTGTTATTCCAGAAAAAATAGCTTTTTTCGTTTCTGTAGTTTGCAACACAACAAGAACTTGGCGGCGCTGTCCCACCACGACTAAGCATCACTGCCTGCAACTACGGCGGTTCCATTCTTCCTTCACCACAACATGTATGATATCACTGTGTTGGTATGACTAACACATGACACAGAATTTTAAGCATACTTTATCATCATTTTATAACGTGAATGTATCACAATGACATCTGTCAAGTGTTAACGTTTGCAAATATTAGATAACTACAACAAGCCTAAAGACGATCTAAATTTCGTTTATGCATTATGGTTTCGCTGTGTTACCAATGCGCTCTCACGCGATTATGTAGATCAGGAAAACACATTTTGAATAAATTGACCGACTTATAGTTCTTCACCAAATTCGAATTCTAACTCAAAGATCAAAATAAATTAAGCTTATGTCTGTTCGTTTCGTTAAGGATAGAGAATTTCCTTATTACCATATCCCAGAAAACCGATAAAACATCACAGGAAGTCCTAGGAGACAACGACAACACTATCGCCACACTGACTAAAAATGAGTGTGGTTGATCACATACGATATAGGGCCTTCTTGATTCAGGAATATGAAGAGCACCGCTCTTCGTCAATAAATAAATAGCTGGCGTCAATCGCCAGAGCATCCGCTGAGGAACTGTTACTGACATCCCGTTTTTTGCGCGTTCACTGCAAACAATCGCGGCAGACAAACTTCCGAGGGATTTTTCAGCAACTTGCTTACATCCAGGCTCTGTTTGCCCTACTTTCCCAGGGAACGCGCGACCTCCAGCGACGCGACACTGGCAAAGTTATATGCACTGCGATCGACGTGTAAGTTTTTTGTGTAGGTCACTACATACTACTGGACCTCTAACAAATGTGCTCGTATTATATAAATTGCTGCTGTGTCGAAATAGCGTGACAACTACTCGAAAATGGCAAGGAATAAAATTACAGAGATCTCAACAAGATGAAGATATTAAATGATTCACGTCTACATCTGCCCTGGCGTGACAGCACTTCAGGTTGTCTATTAAGACATGATGCAGCAATAAGTACGACATGTTAGATGAACGAACTGGACGTCACTAGAATATAAAAACGCGCGTATATATTGGTACTGTAAGTAGGCAGTTTAGGTTTTTATGTTGGTAACGCCACGTAGCGCTCTGTATGAATATCACTGACTGTGCTGTGTGAAGTCTGTGGCTGGTTGGCATTGTTGGAATATTCTCTATTGTAGTGTTGGGTAGTTGGATGTAAACAGCGCGTAGCGTTGGGAAGTTGGAAGTGAGTCGCCAGCAATGGTGGATGTGGGGTGAGAGATGGCAGAGTTTTGAGAGCGGATGATCTGGACATGTGTCCGTCAGAAAAAGGAAATTTGTAAGACTGGATGTCATGAACTGATATAAGGTAAATACATGGTTTGTTCTCCATCAAAATCTTTCATTTGCTAACTTTGCCTATCAGTAGTTAGTGCCTTCAGTAGTTAGAATCTTTTATTTAGCTGGCAGTATTGGCGCTCGCTGTATTGCAGTAGTTCGAGTAACGAAGATTTTGTGAGGTAAGTGATTCATGAAAGGTATAGGTTATTGTTAGTCAGGGCCATTCTTTTGTAGGGATTACTGAACGTCATATTGCGTTGCGCTAAAAATATTGCATGTCAGTTTAGTGTTGATCAGAATAAGTAAAGAGAGAAATGTCTGAGTACGTTCAGTTTTGCTCAGCTGTTTGAAAATCAAATAACGTAGAGGTTTTCCAGCCTGTCGTTTATACATTTTTCTAAGGAGACGTTTCAGTACTAAAATGGGAAAGTAAGTAATACAACCGCTAGGTTCTTCATCCAACTTACGATTCGGTATGCAGCCCAGTCTGGCTTTGCTTTCCACCCAAATGGAAGAAAATACGACGGGCGTTCAATAAGAGTAATGCAACACATTTTTTTCTCGGCCAATTTCGGTTGAAAAAATGCGGAATCTGTTGTGAGACATCGTCGAATATTCACGCTTCGGCCCTTATAGTTTCATGAAATTCCAATAGGTGGCAGCGCTATACATAGTCTTGAAAATGGCGTCTCTAACGGAAGTGCGTTCCAAGCGGAACTGCCACTGAATATCTTTCGGCGGAAAACAGAGCATCGCAGATATTCATATGCGCTTGCAGTATGTCTGCGAAGACCTGGCAGTGAACGAAAGCACGCTGAGTCGTTGGTCGAGGCGTGTTTCATCATCGCAACAAGGTTCGCAAATCTGTCCGATTTCCCCGGTTCTATCCTAAGTAAATTGAACAAACGACTTCAGCGTGATCGTCGCCAGAAAAATGCAAACGAACTTCTGCTTCTCCGTAACAACTCAAGGCCTCTGCGCATCGCCGGCCGGGGTGGCCGAGCGGTTCTAGGCGCTACAGTCTGGAACCGCGCGACCGCTACGGTCGCAGGTTCGAATCCTGCCTCGGGCATGGATGTGTGTGGTGTCCTTAGGTTAGTTAGGTTTAAGTAGTTCTGAAGTTCTAGGGGACTGATGACCTGAGAAGTTAAGTCCCATAGTGCTCAGAGCCATTTGAACCTCTGCGCACCAGACAGAGGAGGTCACAAGACTTCATTGGACTGTTCTTCCTCATCCACCCTTCGGCCCGGACCTCACACCTCCCAGCATCCATGTGTTTGACACAATGGAAGATGCGCTCTACGGGAAGCACCACGTGGATGATCGGGAGCTTACTGATGTAGCAAGACGTTGGGTCCGATGTCGACCAGTAGGGTGGTACCATGCTGGCGTACAGACCTTCGCAGTAAGGCGGCGTAATGCCGTCGCATTGAACGGACATTATGTTGAAAAATAGGGTGCTGAATAATATGGTGAGTTGGAATCTTCAATAAAACCAACCTGCTTTCAGAAAAAAAAAAATGTTACATTACTTACTGACGCCCCTCGTGTAAGCCAAGTCCGAATCGCTAGAACGAAATGGACGTCACTAGAATATAAAATCGCGTGTGTATATTGATACTAAAATGAAAAAGTAAGTAATATAAGCCAGGTCTGAATCGCTAGGTTCTTCATCTGCTTATGTTCCTGTACGCTGTCCAGTCTTTGCCTTGCAGCCAAATGACAGAACATACAAAAAAAAAAAAAACACACAGACCGAAGATCACACAACTGCGACGAAGCATCGTTAGTTTACCGTCTAAAATATTACTGTAGCCGAACCTATCGCAGCTTGTAGGAGCCTTACAAACTAAAAATTAGAAGAGAATGCATCAGTCTGGACTAAACTAACGGCTACACAGGCAGAAAATGGCCGCCAAGATCACACATGGAAAAAAAAAGAAAACAAGACTCGGATGCCGCGCGGGGTAACCGCGTGGTCTCAGACGTCTTGTCACGGCCCGTACGGCTCCCCCCCGTCGGAAGTGCGAGTCCTCCCTCGAGCATGGGTGTGTGTGTCTTCCTTAGCGTAAGTTAGTTTAAGTTAGATTAAATAGTGCTTCAGCTTAGGGACCGATGACCTCCACAGTTTGGTCCCATAAGACCTTACCACAAATTTAAAAATAAATAAAAATCCAAGACTCGCAAGCGAGTTCCGAGGGTACCGCGGCGATGCTTCTTGTGGTCTGTACTATTTAATACACATTTCAATGACACTGAAATGTTTCTATTCTAAGAAAAATCTGCGACTGAACGTTGGTATCTTTTACATACTAACAAGTTACTAGAGTGAAACACTGGGACAACTTTCTAGCAGAGCTAACCGTTCACTATTCTCAGCCGATACTCCACAAACAATTAGGCACAAATCGAATACGTGATGGATGCAAGAACAACGAGTACACTTTCATACAATGGTTTCCATTGCCGAGAAGCTTTCTGAGACAAGAGAAAAAAATACAGTCGAACGACAAAACATATTATCTCCTAGGCCGGTTTATGGCCAGACCATTGCAGTAACAAACCTTTCTAAAAAGCTAGACCCAGTTGAATGAATTAGCTACCCATTATTACAGATGGACTATAAAACAGTTCTAATGCATCTATAACGTAACGCAGGAAGCGGTTATACAAACTAAAGTAAAAAAAACTCGTACGCACGTTGGCATGTGCACAGTTGTTTTCCCCCCAACTTCATCCGAAAATAAAATACGAAAGGGAATGGTTCAAATGGCTCTGAGCACTATGGGACTTAACTGCTGTGGTCATCAGTCCCCTAGAACTTAGAACTACTTAAACCTAACTAACCTAAGGACATCACACACATCCATGCCCGATGCAGGATTCGAACCTGCGGCCGTAGCGGTCGCGCGGTTCCAGACTGTAACGCCTAGAACCGCTCGGCCACTCAGGCCGGCACAAAAGGGTATGACCAATACCATTGTCTTTAATGTGTATGCAAATGTAACAGGTTTTTCACATTGAGGTGCCGTTAGACAGAACTGATACTGACTGGCGGATATTGTAGGAAGCGTGAGTGACTGCTTTAAGCAAGAATCACGCGACGAACGGACAAACGAGCGATTGGCTTTCTCGGTCTGTTTACGAGTCAGACATAGTACCCACTCGAAGGTCAAGGCGCTCTTTCACTCATGTGTAATTTTTACTTAAGATATTAAGACAGTCGCTGAGCACACGTGCGCAGATGAGTCTAAGTTCTTACTAGACTGTTACTACGCCGCACAGAACACACGGCGACGAGGCTGGACGCATATTTTGGATGTCCGGCTGGAGCTCCAGTGCGGAGGAATCATTACCGCGCCCTCTCTGCGACGAAAACACGGACAGTGCAGTCGGCAGTGACGACACTCTTGACGTCAGAAGCAGTGAAGCAGCGGTCAACGAGGCGCTTCCTCCTCCATGATTCAATGTGTCCTACTTGGGGACAAGTGGCTGCCATCTCCATCCACCGACAGAATGGTCGCTATTCCGCTAGCACTATCGGGACAAATGAAGGTATGAGCAACGCATGATTACACAGATAGTGGTAAACAACAGTTCTACAGCAAGTGCATTCGCAGTTGCGAATATGCACCACCTTCGACTGTATAATGGCATGGCGACAATGAAAATTTATGCCAGACTCAGACTCAAACACGGATTTGCCATCTCCATCCACCGACAGAATGGTCGCTATTCCGCTAGCACTATCGGGACAAATGAAGGTATGAGCAACGCATGATTACACAGATAGTGGTAAACAACAGTTCTACAGCAAGTGCATTCGCAGTTGCGAATATGAAACACCTTAGGCTGTATAATGGCATGACGACAATGAAAATTTATGCCAGACTCAGACTCAAACACGGATTTCCCATCTCCATCCACCGACAGAATGGTCGCTATTCCGCTAGCACTATCGGGACAAATGAAGGTATGAGCAACGCATGATTACACAGATAGTGGTAAACAACAGTTCTACAGCAAGTGCATTCGCAGTTGCGAATATGAACCACCTTCGGCTGTATAATGGCATGACGACAATGAAAATTTATGCCAGACTCAGACTCAAACACGGATTTCTAGCTTTACGTGAGCGGTTGCCTTAACCACGTCGACCACCCGAGCACAATTCATAGTCACACCCAGACTTCCACACTTCGTCGTCCGTGTGTCACAATCTGCACTCGTACGTCCAGGAAAGACATACTTAATAAAGTCGAGTGCTCGGCGAAAAATACCAAATAGCACAGCCGGGGTTATTAAAAAGTTCGATGCAAGGTTCCTTCGGACATTCAAGCATGTCCGACGGAACATTGCATCGTACTTCTTAATAACCCCGGCTCAGCTTTTTCCTATTCGTAAAAACCAAATCTGATTTTACACACGATTTTTGTTTTCAACTCGCTGAAACATCTCATTATGCTTGAAAATGGTTTGTGATTGGGCCTCGGAAAGCACTGACAATTGCAAAGGATCCAGACGAAGTGTACTCTACAACGAAAAGCCGCCAAACCGCAAATACTATTTCCATATAGGCCGTCGTATGACACAAACGAACGAATAACCCGTCTTCATGCAAATACTGAATTCTGCCTCACACAGTTTTTGATGTTGTTGTGAGCTTCAGTCCGAGGACTGGTTTGATGCAGGTCTACACACTGGTCGATCCCGTGGAACATCGTCATCTCTACGTATCTATTGCCCCACAGATCCATTTGAACCTGGTCATTGGACGACGGCTCAAATCCACGTCCGATCATCCTGATTTAGGTTTTTCGCGATTTTCCTAAATCGCTTCAGGCAAATGGCAAGGTGGTTCCTTTGAAAGGGCACGGCCGACTTCCTTCCCTAATCCGACTGGACCGATGACCTCACTGTTTGGTCCCATACCCCGAACCACCTAACAACCTGATCACTGTAGTCAAATCTTAGTTGGTCTTCCTCTACAACTTTTACTCCCCACACTTCATTCCTTGATCAAATTGACGATTCCTTTATGCCTCCTATTAAGCAACCATTTTATTAGTCATGTTGTATCATAAATTCCCCCTCCCCCCCAAAACATTTTTATTCAGTGTCTCTTCGCTAGTTATTCAATCTATCAATCTAGTCTTCAGCATACCTCTGCAGCACCACATTCCAAAAACTACTGTTTTCTTTTCTGAACTGCTTATCCTCCACATTTCACTTCTCTGTGTGACAACACTTCAGACCAATGCCTTCCGTAACGACTAACTGACATTCAGATTTAGGTTCGATGTTACCAAAATCCTCTTTTTCCACTATTGCCAGTGTTCATTTTAAATTCTCTCTACGGCCATCGTAGGCTATTTTACTGACCAGACAACCAAAATCAACTACAACTTGTAGTGTTCCATTTTCTAATGTAATTCCCTGAGCCCTGCACGATTTAATTCGACTAAATTCCATTATCCTTCTTTTACTTTTGTTGATATTCATGTAACAACCTCTTTTCGAAACAAAATCCCCATTCCTTTCAACTGATCTTCCAAGTTGTTTACCATTCTGACAGAATTCCAATGTCCTCGTCAAACCTCAAGATTTTAATTTCTTGTCCCAGAATTTTAATTCCCTTCCCGTATTTCTCCTTGGTTTCATTTACCGCTTGTTCAGTGTACAGACTGAATAACACCGTGGATAGGCTACAAACGTGTCTCACATCTTCCTTTCATGCCCTTCGACTCTTTATAAATGCCGTCCGGTTTCTGTCCCAGGATGCAGAAAACTTTTCGCTCTCTGTATTTTATCACTGCTACCTTCAGAGTGTCAAGCAGAACGCTTCGATCACAATACTTATGTGACTCTAAGCAGCAGGCTGGCAATGAGACGGTCAAACACTGCCAAGCGTTTGACGAATGATCGTTTCGTGTACGATTTGCTTACTGTCGTAATTTTATTCACTGCAACACTGCTAATGCGACGGAAATCTAACAGAAAAAAAACTGGTCTAGTCTCTATGCTGTGTCTTTACTTTTCTAATTTTCCTTGAATATTTTTGATAACAATAAGGTAAACTTTTGGCCATTACTGAAGATCTATTTTTGTGCGTGCATGTTCTAACCCGAGTATGGGAACACCAAAGGCAAGGGAAGGTTTTTGCTGGCTCGTGCGATGGCAGAACGATGCACTATTAGTAAGTTCTTCGGTAGGCTTGTCTGTTTTATCTTTCATTATGCGTTAGAAATCAAGTACTTCTAATTTCATTGGTTGAAGGACCCACGAGAATTTTCAGTGTCGTTTGTTTCGCTCATGTGCTTCCCTTCGTGGGAACCGCCTTCACAACTCTGCTGCGTTTGTTCCCCTTCAGAAAGGTACCTCTGACTACTTAGTTGACTCGGAGGAGGCTCTAGCCAATTTATTAACTATCGTTAGCCGTTAACTGGTGCTGTAGACTTTCATGTATCGAATAAGTAATCCAGTAAATTAATCTTTGCAGTTGAAATCTGCGTGTCCGAGTGTTATTAATTTATTTCTGTCACTGCAGTAATGAAGAAAAATAAAGCCGCCTCGTTGTTTCCATTCCTTGTTAAGCAGCGGAGACTTCATATGCGTCAGGGCAAGTTGGTAGGATCGGGGAAAGAAGGGCAGACCACCCGCTACAGCGACCACATCTGATGAAGTATGCTGACGTCAAAACAATCCCTTACCGAAAATGGCCTTGCTTTAAACGAAGTTATTCACAGGCGTAGGCCCGTTTCTGATAGCGCAGCCGCCATGATGTTTAAACGGTTTCATCTTTTCTGACTAATGCTCCAGTCTTGATGGATACTGGTTTTAAATGGCTCTTACTGGTCCTGCAGGGATCTTATGCTGCTTTGGCAAAATACAGGCTGTTTATAAATGATTCTTCGGGTTTTATCTTATAGCATGAAGTACACAGTGCCCTTCCACGCATGCTAATAACCAATGAAGAGAGCATATTTTACAGTTTTGTTTATCCCTTTTCAGATATCACAGGCGGCAGGATGATAACAGTTTGCAAAATGACGAATGATCAGCAGACCTCATTTTGTGTGGTGCAGTATGACTCGGTAGCACCCGTGAATACCGTGCGCGTGCGTTCTGGAGACAGTACAGCATGCAGTCACCTACCCAGTAAAAAGGGCGCAGGTTTCCTCTGTAAAGGGAAAAGTTCCAGACGGTCAGGTGTTGCAGGTGAAACAGTAGAGAGTGTCCAAGAGGCGTTCCTTCGTAGTCCAAAGAAATCTTACACGTCACGCAAGACGCGAACTGGGCATTCCGCACTCAACTTCTGCGGAAGTGGTAACATCAGAAACCATACCGCATACAGCAGCTGCAACGTTTACAGCCATTCGACCGCACCATCAGACACGAAGTTGGTGGACTTTTCCAGGAAGCCATCAAAGATGGTGAATTTATACCCGGTTCAGTGATGAGGCGTCGTACTAGATAGAGGGTCAAGCGAATCAGAACAACGTCCGTGTATGACAAATCCCAATTTTGCAGTGGAGACTGAAACAGGTTCTCCAAAGGTTTATGTCTTCTGTGCTGCTTCACGTAGCAAACTATACGGGCCCTGCTTTCTTCTTGGGAAAACCGTGAGGCGTGAAACGTACCTACACATGTCTCAAGACTGGTCGTTTCCTAAACTAATAGCTCATATACCAGATTTCATATTTCAGCAAGACGGAGTCCGCCTCATTGTAATGAAGCCGTGCGTTGCCCACTGACCGAGGAACGTCGAAACCGGTGGACTGGACGCTGTGCTCAGGATGATTCACCACTCTTCAGATGACCCCCTAGATCTCCATATTTACAGTTTGTGATTTTTTTCTTTGGGTATATGTACTATCTTTGCCGACAACATAGACTCAACTCGAGGATCACATCACTACTGCGCTGGTGAAAACTGTTGACAGAGACATGCTCACTCGTCTATGGGTCAAACTTGACTACTGCATACATGTTTGTCGCGTAACACGAGAAGAGCACATTGAGCATTTGTAATTATGTATAAGAAACTTGAAAATGTATACCAAGTCTCGTGCACTATTTTGTATGTTATACTGCGTGAAATACATTCATCCAAAACCCGATGAATCATTCGTAAACATCCTACTGATTCTCGTGAGGCATATTGGTCTTCCTGTCATTGTATTCTCTTCAGGTGAAAAAATTTTGTTTCCCTCTTTTGGGCTGGTGTATCATGAGTATTTTAGCATTGGCCTTAACCCTTAAGACTACCAACGGGAGGTATGTGTCCCACGATATGTTACCAGAGAACCAACTGGAATTTGTTGCATGTTGTTGCTATGTATCAGTGTCCCACTGGTAAAGGGAAGCCCACAAACCGTTAGCAGACTTATAATTACAGATTGGTCCTGTAGATTGTGCTGTCCTCAAGTTTCATTGTCAACCGTCGTCACCGTATTGTCACATCGAATAAGTTCGCACACTATAGGCAACCCAATTAGCACACTGGCAAAGCGAGCTGCCTTCGCGCCTTCCCAGGCACATTCCGTCCACGATTTCCACCCACCAGTTGCCACTTGCCGCATCACAAGCGAAGCCCATACTAAGCAACTGTAGTGTGAGTTACAAACTCGAAGACATGCTCTGTGCACTGAGTGTCTGTTGCCAGTATGTGTTGTAGGTTTTTAGCAGACGTCTTCCCCCCCCCCCCCCCCCCGCCCACCCCGACTAACACCCCCTTGGAAAACGAAACATCGGGAAATATTCTTTTCATATTGCTACTTCTGACTAAGAAATTAATTAAAATAAACATTCATTAATGTTTTTGAAATAAAATTGGTAGTCAATGGGTTAAGTCTGATGGAAGGTGCAAAACCGCACATGCTGTACAGCACAACACATATACAGACTTTCTTATACAATTCGCTTCGGCGTGCTTAGTTCAAATAAAGTGTAAATTGTATTGCTGTCTTGCCTTTCTGTGACTTACGAAAGCGCCAGTTACTGGTCCAATTCACAGCTTTGGCTCGGTGGCAAGGTACCAAATTATATACCTAATGTCTAGTAGCTTGATTGCTAGTTGGTAAGATATTTTATACCCTCTTTACCATGACTTTTACCTCGTGAAATACTCTATATAAGCTAAAGGCAGTGAACCTCCCACCCCCCTCCTCCTCCTCGTAACTGAACGGGTATTCCTATAAATTACGCCTAACAACACACTGTGGAGTTCATATCACTCAACGGGATGATGATGATGACGATGATGATCAGTTTCAGAAAACAAATATAATGGTAAGAATCATGGCATGTAGAGTGTTTATTAAACTATGTAAGTGTTCAGAACTTCAAAGTGCGTCGGATTTTAAGCCATTCCACTATCTCACGAAAACAACAAATTTATAATATACAAAAACTCACGAGACGCAGTGTAGTTGGGCCTTCTTTTGAAACAGGGACTTGCGCAGTGATAAAACTCTTTCTCTGTGTTGATACCAGTCTACATACCATCCGAGCCAACCAACATGGCTGAAGATATTCCTCAGTTTCACCAGATGATTTCCAACGAATTTGGGTTGGTTACTTCTGAGCAGAGTCAATCCTTTGCTTGCCAACAATGTCTGTTGTCTCTGTGAAAGAAGGTACAAAGAGGCACTCCATCTTTTGAACCATTATGTTGGGAGGGGTTGAGGAAAAAAAGAATGGTGATTCATTAGAGCGCAACCATACTAGAAACTGCCGCAGTACACAGCGTATTTGTAAAAGATACTTGTACAAGACAGTGGTTCTGAATAAGTTAACTTTCCTACACATGCTTCCTCTCGTTCGATTTACATAGATTGTAAACCCTTGGTACGAAGTGCAATACGTCCATACTGCGACAGTAATCAAACACAATATTTATTGCTATTATTTAATTTTGTGTTTTCGTTGATTCACTAGAATCGAAATTGAAAACGATGTGCCATAAATCTCGATTGCTTCAATGTAGATTATATGACTACTTTTGGTGCTACCAACAGGATGATTTTAAGTCGCAACCATTTCCTTTGTTCTACACAACAGTACCAGTTATGGCGTTGTTATGTGGAAATGTTACTTTTGTGGCGAATGTGTACTAGTTGTAGGCGCGTCAGGAGACCTGTTCTTCTACGTAGTGGAAGTTACCATAGGCCTGACACTTAACATTAACTGGAGTGAAACGACGTCTAGAATTCTGGTCACACGGTACATGAGCCAAAACATGCACGCCAGAAAACCTCTACCATTAATTGATAGTGTTCTTGGAAGTAGTCGAATTCATATAATCGAATTTTTGAGTTGAAATTATCGGTAAAAATGCACTAGACAGATACTTAAAAATTCTTCTTTCGCGCATCTTCCATTTGTACTCTTCGATATTGTGGACCCGAAGAAACAAAGCAGTCCAGCACATTGAGTGTGTATTTTACACAACTGGCCATTAAAACTGCTACACCACGAAGATGACGTGCTAAAGACGCGAAATTTAACCGACAGGAAGAAGATGCTGTGATATGAAAATGATTAGCTTTTCAGAGCATTCACACAAGGTTATCGGCGGTGGAGACACCTGCAACTTGTTGACATGATGAAGGTTTCCAACCGATTTCTCATACACAAACAGCAGTTGACCGGCGTTGCCTGGTGAAACATTGTTGTGATGCCTCGTGTAAGGAGAAGAAATACGTACCATCACGTTTCCGACTTTGATAAAGGTCGGATTGTAGCCGATCGCGATTGCGGTATATCGTATCGCGACATTGCTGCTCGCGTTGGTCGAGATCCAATGGCTGTTAGCAGAATATGGAATCTGTGGGTTCAGGAGGGTAATACGGAACGCCGTGCTGGATCCCAACGGCCTCGTATCACTAGCAGTCGAGATGACAGGCATCTTATCCGCATGGCTGTAACCGATCGTGCAGCCACGTCTCGATCCCTGAGTCAACAGATGGGGACGTTTGCAAGACAACAACCATCTGCACGAACAGTTCGACGACGTTTGCAGCAGTATGGACTATGAGCTCGGAGACCGTGGCTGCAGTTACCCTTGATGCTGCATCACAGACAGGAGAGCCTGCGATGGTGTGCTCAACGACGAACCTGGGTGCACGAATGGCAAAACGTCATTTTTTTGGATGAATCCAGCTTCTGTTCACAGCATCATGACGGTCGCATCCGTGTTTGGCGACACCGCGGAGAATGCACATTGGAAGAGTGTATTCGTCATCGCCATACTGGCGTATCACCCGGCGTGATGGTATGGGTGCTATTGGTTACACGTCTCGTCACCCCTTGTTCGTATTGACGGCACTTTGAACAGTGGACGTTACATTTCAGATGTGTTACGACCCGTGGTTCTACCCTTCTACATCTACATCCATACTCCGCAAGCCACGTGATGGTGTGTGGCGGAGGGTAACTTCAGTACCTCTATTGGTTCTCCCTTCTATTCCAGTCTCGTATTGTTCGTGGAAAGAAGGATTGTCGGTATGCCTCTGTGTGGGCTCTAATCTCTCTGATTTTATCCTCATGGTCTCTTCGCGAGATATACGTAGGAGGGAGCAATATACGTAGGAGGGAGCAATATACTGCTTGACTCTTCGGTGAAGGTATGTTCTCGAAACTTTGACAAAAGCCCGTACCGAGCTACTGAGCGTCTCTCCTGCAGAGTCTTCCACTGGAGTTTATCTATCATCTCCGTAACGCTTTCGCGATTACTAAATGATCCTGTAACGAAGCGCGCTGCTCTCCGTTGGATCTTCTCTATGTCTTGTATCAACCCTATCTGGTACGGATCCCACACTGCTGAGCAGTATTCAAGCAGTGGGCGAACAAGCGTACTGTACCCTACTTCCTTTGTTTTCGGATTGCATTTCCTTAGGATTCTTCCAATTCGATCCCTGCGAAACCCTACATTTCAGCTGGATAATGCACGACCGCATGTTGCAGGTCCTGTACGGGCCTTTCTGGATACAGAAAATGTTCGACTGCTGCCATGGCCAGCACATTCTCCAGATCTCTCACCAACTGAAAACGTCTGGTCAAAGGCGGCCGAGCAACTGGCTCGTCACAGTACGCCAGTCACTACTCTTGATGAACTGTGGTATCGTTTTGAAGCTGCATGGGCAGCTGCACCTGTACACGCCGTCCAAGCTCTGTTTGACTCAATGCCCAGGCATATCAAGACCGTTATTATGGATAGACTTGGTTCTGGGTACTAATTTCTGAGGATCTATGCACCCAAATTGCGTGAAATTGTAATCACATGTCAGTTTTGGTATAATATATTTGTCCAATGAATACCGGTTTAGCATCTGCATTTCTTCTTGGTGTAGCAATTTTAATGTTACTTAATTGTTCGAAGCGTTACATGTCAAATTATAAGCGCCTAATTTCCCTGTTCATGTGAACTATATAATTAATAAGAAACAGGTGCGGTTTCACCATTTCGAAAACTCATACGTGCAATATGATAAGTTGATGGAGTAAAATGGTAAATCACGTAACATTACGTGATGGTTTTTGTTCGAGTATTTTTTCTGCTGTGTATGATGTAGTATTACGTATATGATAAAATTCTCCTTCAAATACGTCTGAAATGACCGACGGTTCGAAGTTTTCGAGCCGTAGTAGTAATTTTGGCCGCTGAAATCTACACAGCGCGACGAGTGGCGCGTCTTATTAGCGTCATTACTGAAGCGTTACAACGCAGGGAAAAGTTCCCAGAGGCACAGGACCAAGGAAGTTCCTCACACACCCACCAGCTTTCGGAGGCACGCAAACCGAAAGTGGGAAACACGAGAGGGGAGGAATTATTTCGAGTCTCCGTCGGCTGCAGCTCTCCCCCAGTATTGATCAGAGCTCCACCGAATGTCGCTTCTGACGTCTAGGCGTGGCGTTCTTCTGTTCCTTATAGAACCGATCCAAAAGTCCCTCTGATCTCGTGTGTACGTTACTAGTGTCCGTTCAAAACGAGAGGCAACACATTTTACGCGCATGGCAGCAAAACATGATTAACAACATAACCTGCACTAAATTGATGCATGAAACGACGTTAATGCGTCACACACAGAACTGCATTTCCGAAGGAAGTGAGGTCATTTCCATCGAATTCACATTCTGGAAAGCGTATTCTGTTCGTTTTGCACAAATATGCTATCTTCTTTTGCTTCCAAGCGTCACATTGTTATTTTGCTGAGCGGAATGCCAGATCTGTAAAATCATCGAAAAATCTCTGTGTACTCATCTGAAAATGGCTGCCCAGTGGCAAATTACGCTCACGTACGAGTTACAACGTGATCACAGGTACACTTTTTGTCATGTCGCGTAGCACAGAACACTGTTCTTCACTGTCGGGATCGAAAGTCGACAACCAAGTTCTCTTCATTATCCGACGTCCAGGACTGGTATGGCACAGGATCACAAGATATCACAGTCACATTTCACACGGAACACACATTTTCTGTGGAAATATTTGACAGCTGGTTTCCTTTTTACTAATAGAACTTATGATTGTTTAGTTTCGTATTGTTTACCTGACGATGATATGCGTTTGATCAATAAAAAAACGCTTGGGCGAAGTGTTCTTTATGTTAGAAATTGGTCGATTTAACGGTGCACAGAAGCGTCTAAGCCGGCGAGAGAGCCGAAATGTGAAGGTGTGTTAGGCGTTTGTTGATTATCAGACTGGGCTGGACGTATAGGGTACTGCATTTAGTCCTTTATATTGAGTGCACACAGAACAAAGGTGAAACACGAGAAACGTGCTGGTTACACTCCCTGTTGCCTGAAGTGCGCCAGGAAAGAAAATGCCACTGAGATGCTGTAACTTGAAGTTGTTTTTACGCAGCTATTGGGGTAGCTCTGACCTTTGTCACCAGGACTAACTAATAATTGAGAGTGAGGAGAGAAATGAGTTGCTATTTGGTTCATGCAATAACGTTTTAACTAACGGATACCAGCGGCGCTACGGCCGCGAGACCAGACGAACGAGACGCGCGTTCTGTGGCGGCCGGGGCACCGCATGCAGGGCTGTGGCACCTCGCGCGACGCACAGTACCTGGTCTCCATGTCAGGCGGCGGCAGCAGGGGCTGGAGCGGCCAGGCGAGCACCACGTGCGGGCCCAGGCGCCAGCAGCCGACACTCCACAGCACTGCGCCGGCCGCCGCTGCCATGGTCTGCGCCGCTGCCTGCCGCCGGCTCTCCGCCGCTGTCCCCCCCTGCCTCCCGCGGCGCCAGGCGCGCACGCCCGTTGGCCCCCCACCACCTGCCCCCCCCGCCGTTCGACCAACCGGCGGCCTCCGCCGTCCCCTCCCCCCCTATTATTGGCTGCAGCGCGGGGAAGCGGTGCGACCCCGAGGGTTGCGTGCGCGTTGCGTCCGCCAGACAGAGAGGCGCTTATTGATCCCCGCGTGCAGCGAGTGCGTGGACCTGTGCGCTGCCGCGGGGGGAGGCGGGAGAGTGGTGCCCGTGCTACTGTTCTGCTGCGCACGGGGGAAGCCGTGTCTGCCGTCCCTACGCTACACCTCGACAACAATCCGACGAACGTGAAAATAAACGATTTATTATGTAAATGACCATACTTGTGGGAGTCGAAGCTGCGACCAGCGGAATGTAACAATGCTCCGTAATTGTTATACATTATTAATGCTTACATCGAAATGAATAGTAAGCACCAAATTCTAATATAACCCTTAAATCACGAGATGACTTTTCTGTACGAATACTACGAGATGGGGCCTCTGGCACCACCATGTTCACTACAAGATTACGGCACAGATCACTTGACAGTTTTACAAATGGCGGGAAAATGAAGGTTACCCATCCACTGTGGGCAAACGAGGTCCAAAATCAAGGTCATCCTCCATCTTCTCCCTTCTTTCTTTAGACCAATAGGAATCAAGTTCCCCTATCGCCATCCCCCTTTTATTGTTGTTGTTGTTGAGGTCTTCAGTCCTGAGACTGGTTTGATGCAGCTCTCCATGCTACTCTATCCTGTGCAAGCTTCTTCATCTCCCAGTACCTACTGCAGCATACATCCTTCTGTATCTGCTTAGTGTATTCATCTCTTGGTCTCCCTCTACGATTTTTACCCTCCACGCTGCCCTCCAATACTAAATTTGTGATCCCTCGATGTCTCAGAACATGTCCTACCAACCGGTCCCTTCTTCTAGTGAAGTTGTGCCACAAGCTCCTCTTCTCCCCAATTCTATTCAATATCTCCTCATTAGTTATGTGATCTACCCATCTAATCTTCAGCATTCTTCTGTAGCACCATATTTCGAAAGCTTCTATTCTCTTCTTGTCTAAACTATTTATAGTCCACGTTTCACATCCATACATGGCTACACCCCATACAAATACTTTCAGAAACGACTTCCTGACATTTAAATCTATACTCGATGTTAACAAATTTCTCTTCTTCAGAAACGCTTTCCTTGACATTACCATTCTACATTTTACATCCTCTCTACTTCGACCATCGTCAGTTATTTTGCTCCCCAAATAGCCAAACTCATTTACTACTT
Source organism: Schistocerca cancellata (assembly GCF_023864275.1). Taxonomy (NCBI): domain Eukaryota; kingdom Metazoa; phylum Arthropoda; class Insecta; order Orthoptera; family Acrididae; genus Schistocerca; species Schistocerca cancellata. Next base: position 608,757,536 of record NC_064627.1, read on the forward strand.
TAACTGTCTCATTTCCTAATCTAATTCCCTCAGCATCACCCGACTTAATTCGACTACATTCCATTATCCTCGTTTTGCTTTTGTTGATGTTCATCTTATACCTCCTTTCAAGACACTGTCCATTCCGTTCAGCTGCTCTTACAAGTCCTTTGCTGTCTCAGACAGAATTACAATGTCATCGGCGAACCTCAAAGTTTTTATTTCTTCTCCATGGATTTTAATACCTACTCCGAATTTTTCTTTGGTTTCCTTTATTGCTTGCTCAATATACAGATTGAATAACATCGGGGATAGGCTACAAACCTGTCTCACTCCCTTCCCAACCACTGCTTCCCTTTCATACCCCTCGACTTTTATAACTGCCATCTGGTTTCTGTACAAATTCTAAATAGCCTTTCGCTCCCTGTATTTTATCCCTGCCACCTTCAGAATTTGAAAGAGAGTATTCCAATCAACATTGTCAAAAGCTTTCTCGAAGTCTACAAATGCTAGAAACGTAGGTTTGCCTTTCCTTAATCTGTCTTCTAAGATAATCCTGTGCTACGGCAGCAGCAGTAACACCTGAATTATGGGATCAGGAAACTCAGCAGGTGTAGACACAGCACAGAATTCAAATGCTGAAGAAATCGATGTAATTCATCCATACCATGGGGCCATACCACGAATGTGTCGTCCACGTACCTCCAGAAGACCGTGGGTTTAAAACATGCTGAGTCCAGTGCCTTGTCCTCGAAGTCTTCCATGAATAAATTAGCTACCAGAGGGGAGAGGGGGCTTCCCATGGCAACACCGTCAATTTGCTCATAAAATTCACCATCTATTCTATCCATGCTAGCATTAAATTTACCATGGAAATAGAAAAAGACGGGTGCCTCCCCTTTCTGGATGTTGTCGTTCACCGTAAAAGTGATGGCACATTAGGACATGCCGTACATCGGAAACCAACGCATACAAATCTATACCTTCATGCCAGTAGCTGCCATCACCCTTCTCAGAGCATGGGTGTCCTTAAGACCTTAGTGCATCGGGCGCACTGTGTATCCGATGAAGACAATTTACAAGGAGAGCTAACATACCTCAAGAGTATTTTTAAATCGAATGGATATTCTCCGCAACAAATTCGTAGAGCATTCGATGTAAAACCTAAAAAGAAGGTATACGATGCGGAAGAAGATAGTAATTTCTTCAGATCTAGGGCGTTTCTGCCTTATGTGGGTGCTCTTTCTTCAAAGATAGGCCGTATTCTAGAGAAACACTGTGTTAAGGTGATCTTCCGGCCTCCCACGAAGATTGCGGCTTTACTCGGCTCTGTAAAGGACGATTTATTGCTTCGTAAGGCGGGTGTGTACCAGATTCCTTGCGGAAATTGTGAGGAGTCATACATAGGTCAAACAACACGCACCGTTCATGAAAGGTGTGTGGAGCACCGAAGATACACTCGCCTATTCATCATCATCATCAGCCAATTCAATCATTAGATGATGTGGTCTCTTCGAGTCGTGGATTCAGGCAGGCTTTCAGCAGTCTTCTCCAAGTGGGACGGTCTTGGGCAGTTCTCTGCCAGGTGTTACCAGCGATCTTCTTGATGTCTTTGTCCCATCTGTCTGGTGGTCTTCCTCTAGGCCTCCGGCGCTCTCTCGGACTCCACTCCAGTACTAGCTTCGTCCACCTGTTGTCTTTTCTTCTTGCGACGTGGCCAGCCCACTGCCATTTCAAGGAACCTACTCTCTCTAAGATGTCATTAACCTTCGTCACAGACCGGATGTCATCTGCCCTTTTCCTGTCCTTTCTTGTATAGCCCAGCATTGATCTCTCCATGGCTCTCTGTGCTGTCCTAAGTTTCCCTTTTGTGAATGAGTTCAGTGTCCATGTCTCGCATCCGTACGTCATCACAGGAAGAATGCATTGATCAAATACTGCTTTCTTCAGATTTACTGGCATTTTTGATCTGAATACTTTTGAATTCTTCCCAAATGCTTGCCAACCAAGCTTGATGCGTCGATAGATTTCTGGTCTTATGTCTCCCTTCATATTTATAATCTGGCCAAGGTAGACATATTCACTGACCTCTTCTAGTAGACTGTCCTTGACTTTCACATCTCCAGCTGGGACCCATTTGTTGGATATTACTTTTGTTTTGGAAAGGTTCAAGTTCAAGCCAACCAGCTGACATTCCGATGCAAGATCTGTAACTAAGTTTTGGAGCTCTGCGAAGTCTTTGGCCAGTAAGGCAATATCATCAGCAAATCTCAAGTTGGTAAGCCTTCTTCCATTAATTCTGATTCCCTTACCTTCCCAGCTCAGCTTTGACATAGCCATTTCCAATACAGCAGAGAACAGTTTTGGGGAGATGGGATCGCCTTGCTTGACACCCCTCATGATGCGGAATTCTTGAGTTGATTCGCCGATGTTAACATAAGCTGAAGAATTCTCGTAGATTTTCCTGAGCACTTCAATGTATGCTGCTCCCACTCCTTGCTCACTCAAAGCTTGGAGGACAGCTACATGGCTAACGGAGTCAAATGCCTTTTCAAAGTCAACAAAGGCAATGCAGAGAGGCAGTTGGTATTCATTCGCTCTGCTTATCACTTCACTAACGGTCAGAATGTGGTCAATAGTGCTAAAATTGCTTCGGAATCCAGCTTGTTCTATAGGTTGGGCTAAGTCTAGGGTGGAACTAATTCGATTTAACAAGATCTTTGTAAAAATTTTGTACAAAATTGAGAGCAAGCTGATAGGACGGTAGTTTTTAATATTGTGAATACTTCCTTTCTTGTGTATCAAAATAATCTTAGCCTTGTTCCACGATAGTGGGATTGAAGCATAGTGCAGGCAGGAAGTAAATACTTTTGCCAAGTGATTTATTGTTACCTCTCCTGCCAGTTTGAGGATGTCAACGCTGAGCTCATCATCACCCGGCACTGTTCTCTTCTTCATGCTATCTAGAGCACACTTGACTTCCGATGGGAGTATATCTGGAACACTAGGTATATCATTTAAATTAGATACACTCAAATTTTCCCCTGTATTGCTATACAAATTGCTATAAAAGTCTCTGATGAACTTCAAAACCGCCTCCTTTTCAGTGATTCGACTGTCATTTCCATCGAGTGCGATAATCTGCTTTTTACCGATTGTGAGTTTGCGTTTGGCTGACTTTAAACTTGTCTTGTTCTCCAAGCTTGCTCGTAAGGTGTCTTCAGTGAATTTCTGTATGTCAGTTTTCATTTCTCTTCGCACTGCCTTACATAGTTCGGAGTACGCCACCATATCACGATCGGTTTGGATGTTCATTTCTCTCCTCTGTTGTAAAAGGGTTTCAGTTTTGACACTGAATTTCTTTGGTTGTTTATTTTTTTGGCATAGGCCACCGACTTCTTGTGCACTTGAAACAATCATTTCCGCCAAATCACAATCTTTAGTTACGTGGAACTTGCTTTGGAGGACTTCATGGAATTTCGAGGAATGTTCTTCCAGGTTTTTGAGGTTGATTACCCTTCTCTTCCCTTTCATAAGTTTACTCCTTTCATTTCTTACATTGAGTTCGACCCTTGCTCTCACAAGACGGTGATCACTGCCAGTGTTGAACTGATTTAGCACTGATACGTCTTTTACAATCTGCGGAATATTTGACAGAATAAAGTCTATCTCATTTTTGACACTGAAATTTGGGCTCCTCCAAGTCCATTTTCGGTGAGGGTGCTTCTTAAAGAACGTATTCATGATGGACATACTGGTGTACTCAGCGAACTGGACTAATCTCTCACCTCTATCGTTTCGGTCGTCAATCCCATAGTTGCCCACCACTGTGTCGCCTTGTTTCTTGGTGCCAACTTTTGCATTGAAATCGCCAATGACCATCTGGAAGTGACAATCACTACCTTTTTTACAGGTGTTATCCAGACTTTCGTAAAAGGATTCAATTTCTTCGTCAGGGTGACTTGAGGTGGGCGCGTACACCTGAACAATCTGTATTTTATACCTATTTGACACCTTCAGGACCATTCGAGCTGTCCTGCTGGAAGTTCCTTCTAAGACAGATACTCTATCAGCAATATTCTTGTTGATTAAGAACCCAACTCCATTGAGTTTTCCTTCTGGGTCGCCACAAAAGTAAAACAAGTTGCCAGAGCGCAAACGGAGACAGTCTTCCCCTTTTCGGCGAACTTCGCTTAAACCAACAATACTCCAGTTTATTTTTGTAAGCTCTTTCTCGATCTCTTCTAGTCTGTCGTTGCCTATTAGAGAGCGACAGTTATATGTACAGACGTGAAGAGTCTGTATCTTCTTCTCAGCACCACTTGGTGTTTGGGACATCAAACACGCCTATTACAACCAGACAAGTCAGCTGTGGCCGAACACTGTATTGATACGGGTCATTCCATGAATTACAGTGATGTGAAGATTTTAACATCCACCTCTTCTTTTTGGGATTCTGTATTCAAGGAAGCTATAGAAATTCGATTAGCCAACAATTTAATAAACAGAGATAAAGGTTTCAATTTGGACAAAGCATGGAATCCGGCTCTTGGACTAATTAAATTGCAGAGAAGTCGTCACCGTGTCATCGCCGCCGATCAAACATCGATAAGCACATCGAACGTCCGTACGCTTTCGCCACAGGCGGCGCAGCATCTGTGACCCGCATGCGCAGTACCGCCGCGGTGGAGCATATAAGGCCGCGCTTGGCACCTTGTCATCAGTCTTGTGACTCGCTCTGAAGATGGCCGGACGATACGCGGCCGAAATATCAGTAGAAGAAATTTTATTTGCGCGGCTGCATGCCCGAAATTTAATGGAGAATTCACCGATGTTTACCTCTGCATATTACTGTTCCTATAGGTTTGGATGTGATACAGGTCGAATTGAAGACGTACAAAAAACAGTTTGTTGTGAAATATTGTAAGACGGAATGACTGTAATTCTGTGATGACCAACAAGGTATACATAAGTGTTATCCGGCCACCCACCTGTCAGGTGGCTGCTGCAGTCTTGATAAGCCAACAGGTCACAGACATTACATGGTATTGTTACCCGCACCAGGAAATACAGGGAAAGACAAAGACCCCTTCCGAAAGGTAAGAAAAGCATCCCATGTGCCTGACAGGTGAGTATTCTTTGTTGCTCCAGCAAATATATCAGATATGTCTAAAGGCCAAGATAACAGTTTTGCCAGCCAGAGCTATTGGCCACCTTGTGTATAAAAGATACCGACTCTTTCAACATTCAGCTGGTGCCTACTCACATACATGGCAGAGAACTCTACCGGAGATGGCCCTGGGTGCTCTCTGTGCCCACACATGATAGATAGCATCTGGTAGCGGCCATGTTCTGTCATCTGCTACCACAGCAGAAGTATTCTCAGTAACATCAATGATATGTCAAGCAGTCAGGATTCAAATGCAAATTAAAACTTAACAAAGACCTGTTGTCATTGTGGTTCAATGAGTTTGGTACTAGATTCTTAAATAGAAGTAGTTCCTTTACCATAATCCAATCATCTCACTACACTGTGATGACTACAAATATTATTATTGCTAAGAAAAAACATAATGCAATGACAAATCATTTTTTATTTGTTCATTTTTATAGGGGGGAGGCCCATAAATCTGACAACGTGCATTTAGATCAGAATGCTTATAACACTGTACATACTTAGAAATAAGCACATTCGTAAACACTTGAGGTATCCAGTGAACTCAGTATGAAACGTCGCATAACAATGGTGTAAGTTGTATAAAAACAAATAATAGTCAACTCTGTTCAAACTATGTTGCCTTTCTGTAAGTTTCTTATAAATGTCTAAAAGCAATTTACACACATTTTTAGATTTAAGCCTCTCGAAACAGGTTATGAGCATTAACACTTCCCTCTTCCTTCTCGTCGAATACATAATCCTCCAGATCAAGCAGCGTGACATGTTCACGAATAATTAGTTCCAGAATAATTAGGATGTCTGGGGGTAAGCAAATTTCTTAAATATACCATCGCTCTCCTTTAAGTGTGGCTTAATGCATGTATTCAAAGTAATTACAGATGCTTCACTGTCTGGAACTTGCAGTTTACATTCCCTGCTCTCACTTAAGTTAACAACGAGTACTATCACTCTTCTTTAATCAGGATCATAACCTTGCCCACTTTTATTCAACAGTATCTGCATAATACTAGAAGGTATCAGACAGATTATATAACGGTAAGACAGAGATTTAGGAACCAGGTTTTAAATTGTAAGACATTTCCAGGGGCAGATGTGGACTCTGACCACAATCTATTGGTTATGAACTGTGGATTAAAACTGAAGAAACTGCAAAAAGGTGGGAATTCAAGGAGATGGGACCTGGATAAACTGACTAAACCAGAGGTTGTACAGAATTTCAGGGAGAGCACAAGGGAACAATTGTCACGATTGGGGGAAAGAAATACAGTAGAAGAAGAATAGGTAGCTTTGACGGATGAATTAGTGAAGGCAGCAGAGGATCAAGTAGGTAAAAAGACGAGGGCTAGTAGAAATCCTTGGGTAACAGAAGAAATATTGAATTTAATTGATGAAAGGAGAAAATATAAAAATGCAGTAAATGAAGCAGGCAAAAAGGAACACAAACGTCTCGAAAATGAGATCGACAGGAAGTGCAAAATGGCTAAGGAGGGATGGTTAGAGGCCAAATGTAAGGCTGTAGAGGCTTATCTGACTAGGGGTAAGATAGATACTGCCTACAGGAAAATTAAAGAGAACTTTGGAGAAAAGAGAACCGCTTGTATGAATATCAAGAGCTCAGATGCAAACCCAGTACTAAGCAAAAATGGGAAAGCAGAAAGGTGGAAGGAATATATAGAGGGTCTATACAAGGGCGATGTACTTGAGGACAATATTATGGAAATGGAAGAGGATGTAGATGAAAATGAAATGGGAGATACGATACTGCGTGAAGAGTTCGACTGAGCACTGAAAGACCTGAGTCGAAACAAGGCCCCCGGAGTACACAACATTCCATTAGAACTACTGACGGCCTTGGGAGAGCCACTCCTGACGAAACTCTACCATCTGGTGAGCAAGATGTATGAGACAGGCGAAATACCCTCAGACTTCAAGAAGAATATAATAATTCCAATCCCAAAGAAAGCAGGTGTTGACAGATGTGAAAATTACCGAACTAACAGTTTAATAAGTCACAGCTGCAAAATACTAACGCGAATTCTTTACAGACGAATGGAAAAACTGGTAGAAGCCGACCTCGGGGAAGATCAGTTTGGATTCTGTAGAAAAATTGGAACACGTGAGGCAATACTGACCCTACGACTTATCTTAGAAGAAAGATTTGTAGACTTAGAGAAAGCTTTTGACAATGTTGATTGGAATACTCTCTTTCAAATTCTAAAGGTGGCAGGGGTAAAATACAGGGAGCGAAAGGCTATTTACAATTTGTACAGATACCAGATGGCAGTTATAAGAGTCGAGGGGCATGAAAGGGAAGCAGTGGTTGGGAAGGGAGTGAGACAGGTTTGTAGCCTATCCCCGATGTTATTCAATCTGTATATTGAGCAAGCAGTAAAGGAAACCAAAGAAAAATTCGGAGTAGGTATAAAAATCCATGGAGAAGAAATAAAAACTTTGAAGTTCGCCGATGACATTGTAATTCTGTCAGAGACAGCAAAGGACTTGGAAGAGCAGTTGAACGAAATGAACAGTGTTTTGAAAGGAGGATATAAGATGAACATCAACAAAAGCAAAACGAGGATAATGGAATGTAGTCGAATTAAGTCGGATGCTGCTGAGGGAATTAGATTAGGAAATGAGACAGTTAAAGTAGTAAATGAGTTTGGCTATTTGGGGAGCAAAATAACTGATGATGGTCGAAGTAGAGAGGATATAAAATGTAGCCTGGCAGTGGCAAGGAAAGCGTTTCTGAAGAAGAGAAATTTGTTAACATCGAGTATAGATTTAAGTGTCAGGAAGTCGTTTCTGAAAGTATTTGTATGGAGTGTAGCCATGTATGGAAGTGAAACATGGACGATAAATAGTTTAGACAAAAAGAGAATAGAAGCTTTCGAAATGTGGTGCTACAGAAGAATGCTGAAGATTAGATGCGTAGATCACATAACTAATGAGGAGGTATTGAATAGAGTTGGGGAGAAGAGGAGTTTGTGGCACAACTTGACAAGAAGAAGGGACCGGTTGGTAGGACATGTTCTGAGGCATCAAGGGCTCACAAATTTAGCATTGGAGGGCAGCGTGGAGGGTAAAAATCGTAGAGGGAGACCAAGAGATGAATACACTAAGCAGATTCTGAAGGATGTAGGTTGCAGTAAGTACTGGGAGATGAAGAAGCTTGCACAGGATAGAGTAGCATGGAGAGCTGCATCAAACCAGTCTCAGGACTGAAGACCACAACAACAATATCTACATAAGTGACAGCAATGAACAGATTGTATTCCTAACTCACTCGTTAAGTCATGTAAGAACTCTCAAACTCTCTCAGAGTTCCTGTGTTCGGCCTGCAGCCTTTGTGACTTAAGCCCTTCTTGTGTTTTCCCGAGACCCTCTAACCTAAAAACCAACCAGTCGACGCCACACAGCCCCTGCTACCCGTGTGGCCGCCTCCTGTGTATAGTGGACAACTGTTCTATTCAGCGGATCCCGAAACCCAACCACCCTTTGGCGCAAATCGTGGAATCTGAAGCCTACACGGTTGCGGAACCGTCTGAGTTACTGATTCAGACCCTTTACGCGGATCTGTACCAGAGGTCCGCAGTGGGTCCTGTCGACTATGCTGCAAATGTCCTATCTCATTTTCACAGTATTCAACATGCCATCACCTACACATGATCTTGCTTCGGCAGCAGTGACAGGAGCATAGTCCGATAACAGCTTTGCTCAATTCGACCAACTGTCGTCTACGCACTGGGATAACCATCCAATAATTCCTCGTTTCTGATTGGTCACCTCCAGCACAAAATCTGGATGTATCCAGTTTCCCAGCTGTAAATAAGAAGCGCTTCCTTGCCATAAATCACTTTGGGCCTAGTATGAGCCCTGACAGCAGTAAGAGTGATAGTATGAACGTTTATGGCAGACATGAAGCGCCATTCTGGTAATGTCTGTGATGATACAGGGATAAGCAAGTGTCCTAATTCATAGATACAGGTACTTATCTAATATGATTTTTTTATGCATGCATGCATGTCCAAAGGAACTTTGCATCCTAATCAGAATATGAAAGGCACTGCAATATCGTATTTCTCTGCCGATACAGGGCATGTGACTTTCACGTACAACGTTTGACCTGTACGGGAATATACATAATAGATGTACGAGTCCAGGTCGTAGACGCTTAGTGGACGACATATGCAAGTTTGGGTGTAGCCGTGAGTCGTGCACGGATAGCCAAATGGTTTGCCGGCACGGTAGCTCAGTGTGTTTGGTCAGAGAGTTTAGGTACCCTCTGTAATAAAAAAAACTGAGTGAACGGATCAACGAACAACCTAAACGGGTGTCATCGGTCGTCCACAACGAACAAATTCAATGAACGATATAGAACAATAAAAAAATGGTAAAGGCGATCGCTCTACAGCTGATGGTTGTTATTACTCGCAATTGCGAATACATTCATGTGCATATTAGAAGGTGTAATCGGGCAATAATAGGCGGATTTTGCTATTGTAAGTACACTTTTCTGATAGATATATTCTCTCTATGTGTGCAGATAGTAAGGGCATGGATACCTAATGCAATACATTTTTCCTCTTGTAGAATTTTTCAGTGTGGTTGTGCAAATGGGGATGGATGAAGTGAAGCAAAGCTCTATGACTGTATTCACTTCGAAACATATGTGTGAAGTTTAAACAATGCCCAGTGTGTGTGTGTGTGTGTGTGTGTGTGTGTGTGTGTGTGTGTGTATTTGTGATTTGTGCATGATATATTTGTTTTTGTAGCTTTATAGAGATACCTAGGGTTGATCAGGTCCCTCATGATGATAATGTGGTCTCCCAGGGCATGACTCAGTGTATAGGCTCTCAGTTCCATAAGAAGTATTAGTAATTAATATAAGAGGATTATGTATATATCTATACATGCATACAATGTTTATAAGCTATTATTGTTTTTCTGGAGACTCTGATAATATTATAGATGACAGATGTCACAGTCGCTAACATTTCCCAACCATAACATGACACAAATCTCTAATACTGATACCGAGATTTACCCATCTCATGCTATGACGCCATTGTCTAGTATGAATTCTCAGGGATGGGGTCCTAATGTTAACAAACGCATACATGTGTAGTATTTGATACTTCTTTTTCTTCTACAACAATTTACGCTAGCATGCGTTGCTCATGAAATGTTCTTGTTTCGTTCCAGGTGCTAGCAATGATGATATGGCTGTTGGGGAATGGGCTGACGCTGTGGCTGCAGGGATTCAACTGAATGACCCATTCTTCATCCCACGCCAAGGCATGAAACATTTCTCCGGTGTGAGTTCATGGGAAATGACACCAATTGTTGAGGGTCAGATATGGAGGTAGTAGTAGTTCATTTTTTTCTCTTGTACAATAATATTAATTTTAGGCTTGTGCGGACTGCTTGTGAGACTTTTGTGTGTTTCTAGGTGCAATCAGTGACGATATTGTGACGGACGGAATTAATCATCAAATAGAGCTGGATGCTAGGCTAAGAGGTGACATGGCAATTGACGACGACATGTGATAAATTTATAACAATATTGACATTGACAAAATATGCATTATTGTTACACACACAGACACAGAATACAGGGCGAAGGGAAATTCGCGCACTCGGGCTTCGCAGCGCGACTCCTCACATACCAGCGATAAAAAAATGCTTCTCACAAAATTTCGTCTGGCGAGTACATCCGGCAGAAAAACGACGTTAAAGAGTGGCAATTCAGCAAGACTGTAGCCACAGGTATGGTAATTGTACTTATTAGAACAAATTAGAAATACTGTACAGGTGATGCAGTGGATAGAGTTTTGGGTTAGGATTCAGGAGGTCGATGGTTCGATCCTGGATTAAGGCGAATGTTTTTTATTTGGTAAATGTAGTCCAGGTGGTACGGTATCTGGCATCTTAATCGTCAACAGCGATTGCAGCGGCTCCTTAGCAAAGCATTTGCACCTACATACTACAGTCGTAGAAATGGAAGATTGGTCAGCCCTTTCTCCGTCCTAGGCATGAATTTAGTCGCACCACTTCATCTACTGCCGCAGTGGATACACTGGTTCTCGTGAGAGCAGCGACGTTAAGCGCTGTCGGGCGTGGCCGGCAGTTGGATGGGTGACCATGCAGGCCACCATGCGCTGTTGCCATTTTTCGGGGTGCACTCAGCCTCTTGATGCCAATTGAGGAGCTACTCGACCGAATAGTAGCGGCTCCGGTCATAGAAAACCATCATAACGACCGGGAGGACGGTGTGCTGACCACACGCCCCTCCTACCCATATACTCACTGAGGATGACACGGCGGTCGGATGGTCCCGATGGGCCACTTGTGGCCTGAAGAAGGAATTCATCTACTAGTACTAGTACTAGTACTTCATCTACTAGTAGCGAAACCTGTTTTCTTTGTAATCTCTTCCAATGGCCCCATAGATTAGTACCGACTACTATTCTTGCCTCGTTCAGGTTCATTACATTTCCTTAGGGCCTACGTTACCAGTAGAACTAGCAACGTGCTTTCCGAATAATGTCCAAACTCGATTACTATTTGTACGTGTTCTCACCACGGTCCAACTACACTCCTGGAAATGGAAAAAAAAACACATTGACACCGGTGTGTCAGACCCACCATACTTGCTCCGGACACTGCGAGAGGGCTGTACAAGCAATGATCACACGCACGGCACAGCGGACACACCAGGAACCGCGGTGTTGGCCGTCGAATGGCGCTAGCTGCGCAGCATTTGTGCACCGCCGCCGTCAGTGTCAGCCAGTTTGCCGTGGCATACGGAGCTCCATCGCAGTCTTTAACACTGGTAGCATGCCGCGACAGCGTGGACGTGAACCGTATGTGCAGTTGACGGACTTTGAGCGAGGGCGTATAGTGGGCATGCGGGAGGCCGGGTGGACGTACCGCCGAATTGCTCAACACGTGGGGCGTGAGGTCTCCACAGTACATCGATGTTGTCGCCAGTGGTCGGCGGAAGGTGCACGTGCCCGTCGACCTGGGACCGGACCGCAGCGACGCACGGATGCACGCCAAGACCGTAGGATCCTACGCAGTGCCGTAGGGGACCGCACCGCCACTTTCCAGCAAATTAGGGACACTGTTGCTCCTGGGGTATCGGCGAGGACCATTCGCAACCGTCTCCATGAAGCTGGGCTACGGTCCCGCACACCGTTAGGCCGTCTTCCGCTCACGCCCCAACATCGTGCAGCCCGCCTCCAGTGGTGTCGCGACAGGCGTGAATGGAGGGACGAATGGAGACGTGTCGTCTTCAGCGATGAGAGTCGCTTCTGCCTTGGTGCCAATGATGGTCGTATGCGTGTTTGGCGCCGTGCAGGTGAGCGCCACAATCAGGACTGCATACGACCGAGGCACACAGGGCCAACACCCGGCATCATGGTGTCGGGAGCGATCTCCTACACTGGCCGTACACCACTGGTGATCGTCGAGGGGACACTGAATAGTGCACGGTACATCCAAACCGTCATCGAACCCATCGTTCTACCATTCCTAGACCGGCAAGGGAACTTGCTGTTCCAACAGGACAATGCACGTCCGCATGTATCCCGTGCCACCCAACGTGCTCTAGAAGGTGTAAGTCAACTACCCTGGCCAGCAAGATCTCCGAATCTGTCCCCCATTGAGCATGTTTGGGACTGGATGAAGCGTCGACTCACGCGGTCTGCACGTCCAGCACGAATGCTGGTCCAACTGAGGCGCCAGGTGGAAATGGCATGGCAAGCCGTTCCACAGGACTACATCCAGCATCTCTGCGATCGTCTCCATGGGAGAATAGCAGCCTGCATTGCTGCGAAAGGTGGATATACACTGTACTAGTGCCGACATTGTGCATGCTCTGTTGCCTGTGTCTATGTGCCTGTGGTTCTGTCAGTGTGATCATGTGATGTATCTGACCCCAGGAATGTGTCAATAAAGTTTCCCCTTCCTGGGACAATGAATTCACGGTGTTCTTATTTCAATTTCCAGGAGTGTAATTATGCCTTTCAACACTGAGTTTGGTAACCGGATGCTGTTTAGTACGTATCTCAATGCATTAATATTATTATTGTTATTATTATTCTATCGATGGGATTGTGGAAATCTCATTTCTATTACCGTTAGGGAAACAGTGTAATTCGAAACCCAAAATTTCACAATTAACGGTATTGGGATGAATCATGTAAACCAATTTCTGTTAGATGGGTAAGGTGCGTTAGGTGGAACAGCTCGCAGGCCTGACTGCGTGTTTATACTGTTTTCGCTGTCCATCAGACAGGTCTGGTTGCCAGCGGAGTAATGCGCCTGACAGACTCCAATGTACACGCGTACATGTATCGAATTTTCTCATTGTAAACCTCTAAACCAGTGTGTCAGGCGTATGGCATACACAAGGGGTGAATATGTGGATATACTTATGGTCTTTAGTGCATTTTGCCGGCCGGAGTGGCCGAGCGGTTCTAGGCGCTACAGTCTGGAACCGCGCGGCCGCTACGGTCGCAGGTTCGAATCCTGCCTCGGGTACGGGTGTGTGTTTACGTAGTTCTACGTTCTAGGGGACTGATGACCTCAGAAGTTAATCCCATAGTGCTCAGAGCCATTTGAACCATTTTTTAGTGCATTTGACAATCGGAATGGTGCTGCCGCTCTTGAATATGCTGTTAGAAATCCTCATCGACGCCATCCAGATCAAAATGTGTTACGTCGTCAGGAGCTGCGCCTTCGGGATTCAGGTTCTCTCCTTCCACCACTGCGTGACAGAGGTCGTCCATTGACTCTCCGTTCTCCAAAACTATTCTGGAGGTCATACACCAAGAACTTCAGCGAAGTACAAGTAGCGTAGCACGGCAGTTGCGTGTCTTGCGACGCACGGACGTTCATGTGCTGCACGAGCATGGGCTGCATCCCTATCATTATGCTTTCACGCAACACCTGCATCCCGCAGATCGCTATCAGTGGATGCAATTCTACGAATGGTTCCAGCAACAACAGGAAGCCAACTATGAAATCGTGAACACCGTAATATGGTCGGATGAAGCAGCATTCACTCTTGATGGTGTCTTCAATTTGCACAATGCCCACCATTGGTGTGAGGTTAAGCCGCACGTCACCCGCAACCTTGGATATCAAGTTCGCTTTGGTATCAACGTCTGGGCAGGAATACTGGGTGACAGGGATTTGGGCCCCTACATGTTGCCTGACCGGTTGGCTGCGCGAAGGTATCATGCATTTCTCTTAAAGTATGTGCTTGATGCGCTGGAAGATGTTCCACTATATGTCTGGCAGAGGATATGGTTCCAAGATTATGGTGCACCTCCACACTCTGGAATTAATGTGCAACAGTATTTGGACAGAACATTTTCAGGGAAATGGCTCGGATGTGGAGGTCCAGTTGGATGGTCACAGCGTTCAGCTGACCTAAATCCCCAGGATTTCTTCCTGTGAGGACACCTGGAGAGGCACGTGTACGGCGAATGTGGAAGAATTGGTAGCGCGTGTTCATGCTGCTCTTGTTACTATGGACTCGGCTCTACTGCAAAGGAACCAGAGCTGTATGATACGGCGGGTTGCGAAATGTTTGGACATTCAGGGAGGTCGCTTTGAGCATCTGTGGTTCTGAGGACAACGTATTCTGTTGTGAAGGTCATGCGGCCATTAATATGGACATTATTATTGTCACTGGTTGCTAATGTGTGACTCTGAGCGCTCATATTACATGCAGTATAAATGACAAGTAGACATTGTGTTACTGTACTGAGCTATCATCTTTAGAATCTCGAGATTTATGTCTACTTATGTAAAGTCTGCGTGATAACAGCTTGCAGACTGAATTGCCTCCAACACAAGAACCTCAGTAGTCCGAAGAGGTCGAAGTCGTTCAATGACAAATCAGGGCCATCGGGAAGCAAGTTCAGCACCTGCCACCCGAAGTGCCACAACAGTTCAGCCGGTCGGAGTGGCCGAGCGGTTAAAGGCGCTACAGTCTGGAACCGCACGACCGCTACGGTCGCAGGTTCGAATCCTGCCTCGGGCATGGATGTGTGTGATGTCCTTAGGTTAGTTAGGTTTAAGTAGTTCTAAGTTCTAGGGGACTTATGACCACAGCAGTTGCGTCCCATAGTGCTCAGAGCCATTTGAACCACAACAGTTCACGTATGTTGCTGGTTGAATATAATGTCACTGTTGTGCATCTTCATGGCCACCTGAGGAGGGAAAAACTATGTAGAAGCTATGTGATTAGCAGACAACGAGAACGTTTTCTTCGGGAGCGTATATACGTGGTGATTCAGCTGTCCCCTACCGACATCAGCGTTCAAAAACCACTGACAAGATTTTCATATTCTCTCGCTCGCTACGCGCTACAGAAAAAAATGAACGGGATCTTTTGTAGGAAATCTGATGTAGTTACATTTTATACTGAGATATATTTTCACTAGAGGCCGTAGTTTTTGAGTTTAAAGAAAGTACAAATGTTACCTTGAAATGCAGAACCACTGCCACCCTCGGGCATCAACGAGCACGATGTTCAGTATGTTGTTCGTGGCACTCCCTCCTACCACTGTAAAAAATTGGCGGCTAAATGAATTATTCCCCATATCTGACCTTTCTTACCTTCTGTGACTGGTTTCATTAACCTCCAGCTTAGTCGAGCAATTACAAATTGTAAAATTGAGGTTTGTATAAATTTTACCTAGCAACTTTGTGAATTTTAACAGCGTAACACAAACAATTTCATCGTTGAATTCGTCAGCCCTTCCGACTGCGAAACTATTGTGCTTGTAATGATTGGGTCTAACTGTTAACCTCCTAGCGTAACGTTTACAAAAGTCGTTTTTCTTTCACTACCCTCACAGGCACATTTAAATTAATAATGTTAACGAAATAGCCAGCTATGCTGGTTCCTTAACAGCCCAATCAACAGAGACCAAAAAAGGCCGAATATCGGGAATAGTTCGAGTAGTTGGAAATTTTTATACTAGAAAATCTGACTGTGGATGTGGATGTGCGTTTGAAGGTCACTTTTGTTCGTGTTCCTTGAACAATTTGAAAACCGTGGCATCCAGCGAAAACGTACCCCAGTACAAAAATGAACTACACTGAATTTCCCACAAAAAAGGTCCTGTTCATTCTCTTTCTGCATGCGCACAGCGAGCGAGAGAATATAAAAATGTCGCGTGTTGTTTTTGAAAGCCAGATACGGAACTGCAGGCTGCATAAAACGACATCGGTGCGGCATCTGAAATAGCCTGTATAGTTGCCAGTGAATGATATCACACGTTTAGCAACACTGCTAAGGCGAGTGCGACAGTCATTAATCAGGCCTTCACTAACGTACACATTATTACCAGTGCTGGTAACGTTTGACCACTGAGCAACGTTATCCATCATGCACATATGTCCTGCTGTTATCAAATTTTATCCGCAAGACTCGCTGCGGTTTCTGTGACATGACACGAGATTAAGTTAACCATATTTTCGCCAGTTCATTCACATTACATCTGATAATTCGAGAATGTGACGCGTCATATGCACCATCCCTGTAGCTGCGCACAAACGCTTTTGTCTATTGTTGCTCCCAGGCGAGAAATTAAAATAACTGAAGGAATCCGACAGCCTAAAAAGCTCTTGTTATTTTATTTATTGAATCCTCGTCGTGTGGTACAGTAGAATAAAAATGGAAGATTTAAAAAAGAAATACAGACAGGAAAGAGTGCGTTAATAAAAAAAAAGAACAATTAAATCATGCTGAAAATACACGGTCGCCCAAACGAAGATCGTATATTTACGAAGAGTAACTGAGAAATAGACCGGCTGCAGATTCAGAGGACACGTCGGTAGATGGAAACCCTACTTTTCAGTTAGCTGTGTTAATTTAGAAACGCAGGAATTATTTGTTTGAGATAGGGAGGCAATATCTGCTCGTCAGAAGTTATGGCCACTATTTACACAGTTCTGTTTAGAGTTGCCACCACAGAAATGTCATAGGTTCAGTGCGTTCCGACGTATGAAAGTAACGATCTATTGACCAGTGTTTTAGTATGCTGTAGGACAGAGGGCGTTGAAATACTGGCTACAGTCTGGCAAATTGCTACATGTGCTGCCTGGCCCCGAAAGGAAAAGCAAATATAAAAGGCTGCACTTGTCAGAGGAAAATACATACGGTACTTGAAAGAGGAGAAGTGTGTAACTTCCGTTTCCGGACAGTGAATATATTCGTTTCGTTTAAAAAATGATTAAAATTGAGGACTGCCTTAGAATAAACCGCAAGTGAACACCTGTCGAAAGAAAATTCGTTTCATTCACCCTTTCATTTGTCAGAGGGAGGAAAATAGGTAGATGAATGAGGAGATACGTTTAACTTTAGTTTCTGGACAGTGGAGATTTCTTTTCGTTCAAAAAATGACTAAAATTGTGAAATGTAGAATAAGCTTCAGGTGAATAACTATTCGAAAGAAACTGTAAAACATGTTGACGCAGCCGCAACTGTTCAGAAAGCCCTCAGGTTATAAAAGTCGAGATAGCACGTTGCATCCAAAGAGTCGCACTTGGTGTTATTTGCCCAGTAGTTTTGTCTGTCAGGTTGCCGCTACAAAAGCAGCGCTTCACACTCACATGCATACAAGCGGCCGTTGCTCCGTGAGGCGTGGCTGGTCCTAAAACAATAAATTTTGCCACTCAGCAGGTCAAACACATCGTTCTCTTTCCGTCGTGTTCGGAGTTGCCTGTAGTTTCTGAGTAATGGAAACCGACATAACGTCATGCGCGTGATCAATCTAACCGCAGCAGACGACTTCGTACTGTCGACGCAAGCAGGTCCACACCAGTTAGTGTGTCGTTTTTAGTTGCGGTGGAATCTTCTCACGAAACTTCAATCACTAACTTTCTCCTACGTATGCGAAAATATTTTGTTGGCGCCGACCTACACAGGGAGAAACGATCACCATAATAAAATAAGGGAAATCAGAGCTCGCACGGAAAGATATAGGTGTTCGTTTTTTCCGCGCTCTATAGGAGATTGGAATAATAGAGAATTGTGAAGGTGGTTCGATGAACCCTCTGCCGGGCACTTGGGTGTGATTTGCGGAGTATCCACGTAGATGTAGATGTAAAATCCACAAAGTGCGGCTACCATGCCAGGCTCCGCCGTTATACCTGTACACAGCAAGAATACTGGCAAATATTAAGAAGCATCATATCACTATACTCCTCCTTCACGAACTTTTGAATGTTGCTGAAGAAATATTTCGTGCCATAAAAAAGGCATACTTGCTTAGGTATCTCGATTGAAGAGAGATGTGGATTAATCACGCAACAAAATTACGTTGCTTTCTGTGTACTATAATATTCTAAGCACCTCGTTTCGGTATGTTGAACGATACGCGAAAAAAATGGATGTCAGTTTTATATGATCCAACCTGTTCGGTATCAAATCAAAAGTATCCGGACACCTATTACCGGACATTAATACGGGGTGCGTCCACCCTTCGTCTTTATGACAGCTTGAACTCGGCTGGGAACATTCTCAATGACGCGTCTGAATATCTGTGGAGAGTCCGCCTGCTTAGCTGGATGGTAACGTGCTTACCTCCCACACAGCGGGCCCGGTTCGATTCCCGGCCGGGTTGGAGATTTTCTCCCCTCGTGGACTGGGTGTTACATCCTAATCACCGGCGCGCAAGTCGCCCCATGTGGCGTCGACTGAAATAAGGCTTGCACATGGCGGCCCAATTTCATCGGATGGGGCCTCCCAGCCATCGATGCCATACGCTCATTTCATTTTATCTGTGGAGGAATGGCAGCCCATTCTTCCTCAAGAGAAGGAAGAGCTGTTGGACGCTGGGGACTGGAGCGAAATCTACATTTTAACTCACCCCAAAGATGTTCCATTTGGTTCAGGTCGGGATTCTGGGTAGTCCAGTCCAGTTCAGAGGTGTTATTTTCCAAAAACCATTGCCTCGCAGCTGCTCCTTTATGACGGGGTATAATGTCACGTTGATACCATCATCGACTCCGAAATGTACGCAGTACACAATGCTGCAAACTGTGTTCCCATCATTTTGCCTTTAGCGTTTTCTGAAGCGCAAGCAGTGGACCACACCCTGGCCCTAACCAACTCCTGCCTACTTCACTGTTGGCGCAACACATGATGGCAGGTAATGTTCTACAGGCATTCGCCAAACACAAACCCTTTCATCGGATTGCCACACGGTATAGAATGATTCATCACCCCATATCACTCGTTTCCAGCCTTCCACTGTCCAGCGACGTAGCCCTTTACGCCACCATAAGTGTCGCTTATCATAGACAACAAAAACATGTGGCTTGTGAGGAGCTGTTCGATCAATGAACAATCAACGGTCTAGCTGGACTGCAGGTAGCACTTTGAAATTCACAAGTGATTCCTTCCGCTGATTTCATGCGATATTTTGCAACCACCCTTCGCGATGGTCGACAATCCCTGTCCGTCTGAACGTGAGGTCCTTACTAACAAGTGACTTAGGCAGCTTTAGAAGGGCTGAAATGTGCTTGATGGATTTGCTACTTAGGTGATATACAATGACTACTCCAAGTTCGAAGTCACTTTTATACTGGTGGGTTCGCCTTTCGTGACATTTGGCGGTAACTTCTGCGTTACATAAGTGTGTCAGGATACTTTTGATCAGATAGAGTATATGCCTTGACTTTAGCGTTCATGCCTACCAGCACATTTTTCTTTCCCTGTGCATTGACCTTTCGGTGCTTCGGCAAAGCTCCAGTGTGCTTTAATTGGAACGTGTATTACTTTCACCAATACAGATAACATCTCTACGTACGTTAAACACTGTAATGTTCTGCGCTCTCAGTTTGAGATCATTATATTCAAATTATGCTAATAACTGAGCACGACCTTTTCAGCGCTTTAGGTCAATAATAGAAAGAGTCTATGTGTTCTTAGAACTTTTCTAATAACATGTTTCGGACATGGCTCATCATCAAAGCAGCAGTGAAAATGTTAATGCGGAGTATCGTCTCCGCTCGGGTTCCCGGGTTCGATTCCCGGCGGGGTCAGGGATTTTCTCTGCCTCGTGATGACTGGGTGTTGTGTGCTGTCCTTAGGTTAGTTAGGTTTAAGTAGTTCTGAGTTCTAGGGGACTGATGACCATAGATGTTAAGTCCCATAGTGCTCAGAGCCATTTGAACCATTTTTAGTATCGTATCAGATGCTGTCTGTCGTAAAATTAGTGTTCTATCCGATGCTGTGATAGGATGCGCTAAGTTATTAACATTACCCGCAGGCCTACTGCGCGAATTGTGTCGCAAGAGAAACTGATAGAAATCATACTGTTCAATGCGTATTGGTGAAGTAGGCTATTTTACAGCTATAGATGTAGCCTACTATTAGCAGATGTTTGAAAGTCAGTATATCATACTATGAGTGATGAGCACAGTTCGCAAAACGAAATGTAAAACAACTTTTCAATTCTCTCACTACAAATGGAGAACTGCCTAAAAGGCACTCTGAATTGTCTATAGCGTGGTAGATGGCGGAATGGAATAGACCCTTCCTTTCATTTTCGTGTTTACGTATTCTGCGCTAACTAGTCAACAGTATCTGGAGAGGTCAGATCGTTGTCCATACGTAATCGCACGGCTGGTTCATGTTCTGCTTTGTGCGACATGTCCACAAAGCTCTGCAATACTTAACACGTCACGCGAGCTTACTTATCTCACGAAAGCAACCCAACTATACGACGATCCTATGGGTACTAAAAGTGACATCTGAGTGGATAGTTAGCAGAGGAGTTACTGACTCTGCACATGAAAGAAGGAACGTATAGGTAAACAACGGTCGAAGTGAATAGGTCGAGTTCGCGGTACAGGCCTAAGCGAAAAGAAAATATCATAGTTTGTAACTTTTTCAGAAATTATTTGAACTTAGATCCTGTCTGATTATTCCTTTCTTCATCAGTTAGCTTTAACACAGACTAGTTCTTTGCTGGTGGCTTTATTTATAATAAATTTTATGGTTTATCTGAACAACGAACTGTGTCAAAAGAAATAACATTCATGTTCACTTTTTTCATATAATAATGTACATAGAAGAGATATTATCTCCTGATTATTCACTGCATATTCATAAATTACTGCAACATGCTTTCTCTTACAGAGCGAGAAACAGTAGCGCAGAAATCCGACTCATTTGCCGTTGTTTCGAATTCAAACATCTATCAGCTATCCAGATGCTCATTTTCTCTGGTTTCTGTAAATAGATCAGAAACGATACCCGCTCTTGTCATTCTCCATCCGAGCTAGTACTACATTCTAACTGCACCGATGTTGATTGGGCCTTTCTATCCAGGTCGTATTGGTGACTTCAAAACTAACATTTCAGAAGCATCGAAAGTTGGTGGTTACATTGGTGATATT
The DNA here is from genome assembly GCF_023864275.1 of Schistocerca cancellata. Taxonomy (NCBI): domain Eukaryota; kingdom Metazoa; phylum Arthropoda; class Insecta; order Orthoptera; family Acrididae; genus Schistocerca; species Schistocerca cancellata. The sequence goes on from NC_064627.1 coordinate 608,779,122, forward strand.
ATTCAACATGTGTACCAAACCGTTCGTGGTAAGTACTTGGAACTTCTTTATTCTTTCGAGCGCAAGGAGTCGCTTTTTACAGCTACCTGTGTAATTCGAAAGTAAATCCGCACTGTATCCTCAGTGGCGTTGAGTAAAGCGCACTGTGCCTCCAGTCGTGAACACGATTGTGCTGTTTACGTACCCTGTTGAGTCTGTCAACATGCCTCGAAGGACCATGACAAACTTAGACAGTGTGTACATTGTACCCTACGGCAAGGAGGGTTACCAACACGCAGAATTTCCCGTGGAATTAGCATACACCACAGCGACGTCATTGCGATTTTCATCCTTTGTCGTGAGACAGAAAACTTTAAATCCCTGCTGCGTATTTGTCGCGTGAGGTCAGCAGTTAGCCGGCCGGTGTGGCAGTGCGGTTCTAGGCGCTTCAGTCTGGAACCGCGTGACCGCTACGGTCGCAGGTTCGAATCCTGCCTCGGGCATGGATGTGTGTGATGTCGTTAGGTTAGTTAGGTTTAAGTAGCTCTAAGTTGTAGGGGACTGATGACCACAGATGTTAAGTCCCTTAGTGCTCAGAGCCATTTGAACCATTTTGAAGGTCAGCAGTTCAGGTGATGACTGTTACTGTACATGCAAGTTATGGCTCTTAGGTATCTGAGAAGAATGCTACAAAACTGTCGCTTTCTTTGTGGAAGTAAGCAGGAGGGCTGGTTGACCCAGACCGTACGCAAGTCTTCCCACATTCGTTTTGAACCCCAGTCCGTCCATTAAGAACAACAACAACAACAGAAACCCTGGCACTGTGGTGCGCGGAGAAGAAGGAAAAAGTATAACTGGAACGGAACACGGATCAATGACGTCGGGGCCTCCTCACCGACTAGAACAGGATTTTGCTGAAGTTTGATGATTGTCATCCGTACAGTACAGGGGCACGGCCCTCAGTCCTTCTGTCCAGTCCTAATCAACATTCCGGAGACGATTCGTCTTTCAATATGGTAGTGCGCGACGACGCCATACCTACCTCGTGAACACTTTCCACCAGAAGGCTGGAATCAGCCGAATGGCCCGCGGTATATTGTGGCATGAATCGACTGAGAATGCCTGAGATTAGTCGAACCCTGCATTGGGTATTTGCAGAACCCCTTCTCACACACTGTATGAGCTCAGGTGGATCGTCGCCAGGGAGCAGCAAAGGGCTCCATCAGCCTTATCTCGACAACCTCTTGGATAGCATATCAAGGAAAGTCTAAATGTGCTATGAGGAGTGTTCAAATGAAAAGACACGAACGCCGTAACAACCAAAATGGTTCAAATTTACAAATGCCGCTTTGGGATAACGTAGTGAAACATCCTGGAAACATGAAGCATGCTTCGACATCCCCCCCCCCCCCCCCCCCGGTTTGCCCCTGGTAGCCTAGCGATCAGCGCGACGGAATGTCATACCTAACGGCCCGGGTTCGATTCCCGGCTGGGTCGGAGATTTTCTCCACTCAGGGACTGGGTTTTTTGTTGTCCTATTCATCAGCATTTCATCCCCATCGACGCGCAAGTCGCCTAAGTGGTGTCAACTCGAAAGACTTGCACCAGGCGAACGGTCTACCCGCCGGGAGGCCCTAGCCACACGGCATTTCCATTTATCTCCCCCCCCCCCCCCCCAAGAGATTCAACGCTGTGCCCTCACCGTCTTTTTCGACGTCCGAGATCCCATGCTCCTCGAATTCGTCGAGCACGGAAAAACCATTAACAATGACGTGTACAGTGAGACACTTCGTAGCCTATGCGAGTCCAACAAGAGCAAACGGCGTGGGCTGCTCACAGAGGGAGTGATTCTGCTCCATGATTATGAGCGTCCACACGTCTCCGATGCCACACAAAGTGTAATGGCCATGTTCAAGTGGTAGCAGCTTGAGCACCTGCCCTACAGTCCGACCACGTCGCCCCCTCCCTCCCTCCCCCCCCCCCCGTCTTCCTCGTGTTTCGTCTGTTTAGAAAAAAAAAACATCTGAATGAGAAGCGCTTCAACTCGGACGACGAACTGAGGGACGCAGTGACTGGCTCCTGTCACAGCCACAGGAATTCTGGGAACTAGGAGTCCTTCGGCTCGTGAAACAATGGGATAGTTGTGCTCAGGCCTCTTATAATTACTTTTAAATAAAGCCTTCAATTACACCCACAATGTTGTTTCGTACCTTTTCTTTTGAACACGTCTCAGACGCACAAGTGGAGGAACACGCTGTTAAATGTCACCCGGCAGCAAGATTTGATTCCACAGATGAACATTTTTTGACAGGCTACCTTCATTTAGGATATTTTTTGGTTTTATTTTACAGGAAAGAAAACAAACGGGAAACGAAAGTGATGGTGGTATGGAAAAATATGGGAAAAATTAAAACCAATATAAAACTGATGGTCAGGTTGAAAAATTTTGTTATCTCGGTGGCAAAATTACAGAGGACAGTAGATACTTAATGTAAGTGGAGAGAATGGTTGCACTAAAAAAAAAAAAACATTTATAACAAAGAAAAACATTTTAACCGGCAAACGTATGAATATAGATGACAGAAAAACCTTTGCGAAATTGCTCTACGGAAGTGAAAGTGGGAATTTGGGTGAATTAGAAACTAGTCAACTTGAAGCTCCTGAAACGTGGATATGGCGGAAAGTGACAGTAAGGCCGGTATTACACTATCAAATTTCTTTGTCAAATATTTCATCAAAGATGTGATCAAATATTCGTCAAATATATTTGACAAAGATCTTTGACGTAGAGCTAGAAGGGGTATTACACTGTCATCATATTTTTCGTCAAAGTCCAAGATGGCTGACAACAACAACTTGTTATTAACCGCAGCAGTTGCGTGTACCACAATTGCGCTGTGTGCACGTACGGAAGAGAAGCGGGGGAAAAAAAGGAAACATACCTGGGTGAATCCGTGGGTTTTACGACGACACGATAAAAGCATTCCCACAAACTTTGTTACGTGAGCTTATAGTGGAGGACGTCAAGTCGTACATCAATTACTTAAGAATGGATGAGCATACATTTCTGCATGTGCTCAGTGAAGTGTATCCTCATATCACAAAGCACCAGAGGGTTAGGTTAGGTCAGTTCAGGTAAGCAGTCTTCTTAATCTATTTTTGTATTCAGGGTGCCTCATCAGCCTCATACACCTCCGTTAATTTTGTAGTTGTCGGCACACATCAATTGTATTTACCGGCAATGTTTATAAAAACACTACAGACGACAGAACGATGCAGCGATGCTAGCGCTCCATGTGGTAACATGTCACATTGCAGTGAACAGAAGACAAGCGACTTCTTTGATCAAATCTACAGCGAGGCCCTATATTTGATCAAATATTGGACGACATTTGACAAAGTTCCCTATTACACCATCAAATATCTTTGACAAAGATATTTGACAAAGAAATTTGATAGTGTAATACCGGCCTAACGTCTTACATGTAAAGAAAAACATTTTGGGAAGTCCACGAAGAGAGAAGATTAATTAAAAAAAAAAGGGAATGAGAAAAATAAAATTTATTACAGAAGTCATCAGGCACAAGACTTTCATTAACGTTCTTGAAGGGAAAGGAAAAAGAAACGGTGGCCTAGGTGACGTATTTCGAAGACATTGGATAGAGGATAAGATATGACAATTACATGGAACTGAAACGAACAGCCAATGACTAAAGAGAGAGGTTGCATCGGCATGGCATTAACCTTCAAAATATGTACGTGTGTAAGGTTACTTTTTTTAGTTTTATAAAGTTTACTAGCTGACAAACCTGACATCGCCCAGGTATTCATTTTGCCAATTTCCTTTAGACACGAAAACAACAAATGAACTGTCTCTGTAGTGAAATATCGAAATTTCTTCATTTCCATATATTCGTGAAAACACCTTTGAATTTATGAAGCAGTCGTACAAAGAAATACGTATAATGTTCAAATGTATAAGTACAGTATCCAAATTAAGAAACATGATCCCGAACAGTTTCTGTACGTTGGCCGCAGCTGCTCCTCGTGTCTGCAATGCGATTTTGTAAACATCTCTATGGCAACGCGTCTTCACAGCTCTATAGCCGACTACGGTTTTCAACTACAACCGTTTGCACTTCGCAGTTGAAAGCTGTCAAAAGCGCTACCAGGTGCCGGGGATTCTCTTGCGTTGACTCCACTGTAAGAGTGTCTTTACGAGTAAAAACTAAATGTATTAAAACTTCATGCATGATGCGGCATTTTTTCGTGCATCTCAGTGTTTATGACCGACATATCTGTTGAACTATATGTCGTACAATGATATATCTGTGTAGGTTCATTCAACGGCATATGTGGATACTGTCAGCGAAGCGGCAATTTTTCACGCATCTCACTGTTTATGTCGTCATTACCTCCTGAGTTGACAGGTAGGTGGTTCTCATCTCCACAGCGATTATTGCCTGACAGTAAAGGATATGTGTACCGATTTTCGTTGAAATTGGTCCAGTGGTTTTGGACGAGATGTGGAACACACACAAACACACTCTCTTATCTATATCCATTTTTTATAACATGTATTGGTTTTTTCATTCCCACAAGCCTTGAATCTAAGCTCATGCTCGGTCACCAGTATGCAAGTGGTGCAAACATTTTTGAGAAATTTACTTCTTTCTCTTTCCCGTTCCGTGCACAGAAGAAGATAACATGTATTAAATGTAAATATAATACGGTTCACTGGCTGGTGGAAGGTAATTTTGTTTCTGTATCACTTCTGTTCTCTGCGTATCAGTGACACTGCTTCTGTGTTTAGCTGGACTCTCTGTTTAACTTCCTTCTTCGTCAGTTGAATAGAACTACACTCCTGGAAATGGAAAAAAGAACACATTGACACCGGTGTGTCAGACCCACCATACTTGCTCCGGACACTGCGAGAGGGCTGTACAAGCAATGATCACACGCACGGCACAGCGGACACACCAGGAACCGCGGTGTTGGCCGTCGAATGGTGCTAGCTGCGCAGCATTTCTGCACCGCCGCCGTCAGTGTCAGCCAGTTTACCGTGGCATACGGAGCTCCATCGCAGTCTTTAACACTGGTAGCATGCCGCGACAGCGTGGACGTGAACCGTATGTGCAGTTGACGGACTTTGAGCGAGGGCGTATAGTGGGCATGCGGGAGGCCGGGTGGACGTACCGCCGAATTGCTCAACACGTGGGGCGTGAGGTCTCCACAGTACACCGATGTTGTCGCCAGTGGTCGGCGGAAGGTGCACGTGCCCGTCGACCTGGGACCGGACCGCAGCGACGCACGGATGCACGCCAAGACCGTAGGATCCTACGGAGTGCCGTAGGGGACCGCACCGCCACTTCCCAGCAAATTAGGGACACTGTTGCTCCTGGGGTATCGGCGAGGACCATTCGCAACCGTCTCCATGAAGCTGGGCTACGGTCCCGCACACCGTTAGGCCGTCTTCCGCTCACGCCCCAACATCGTACAGCCCGCCTCCAGTGGTGTCGCGACAGGCGTGAATGGAGGGACGAATGGAGACGTGTCGTCTTCAGCGATGAGAGTCGCTTCTGCCTTGGTGCCAATGATGGTCGTATGTGTGTTTGGCGCCGTGCAGGTGAGCGCCACAATCAGGACTGCATACGACCGAGGCACACAGGGCCAACACCCGGCATCATGGTGTGGGGAGCGATCTCCTACACTGGCCGTACACCACTGGTGATCGTCGAGGGGACACTGAATAGTGCACGGTACATCCAAACCGTCATCGAACCCATCGTTCTACCATTCCTAGACCGGCAAGGGAACTTGCTGTTCCAACAGGACAATGCACGTCCGCATGTATCCCGTGCCACCCAACGTGCTCTAGAAGGTGTAAGTCAACTACCCTGGCCAGCAAGATCTCCGGATCTGTCCCCCATTGAGCGTGTTTGGGACTGGATGAAGCGTCGTCTCACGCGGTCTGCACGTCCAGCACGAACGCTGGTCCAACTGAGGCGCCAGGTGGAAATGGCATGGCAAGCCTTTCCACAGGAGTACATCCAGCATCTCTACGATCGTCTCCATGGGAGAATAGCAGCCTGCATTGCTGCGAAAGGTGGATATACACTGTACTAGTGCCGACATTGTGCATGCTCTGTTGCCTGTGTCTATGTGCCTGTGGTTCTGTCAGTGTGATCATGTGATGTATCTGACCCCAGGAATGTGTCAATAAAGTTTCCCCTTCCTGGGACAATGAATTCACGGTGTTCTTATTTCAATTTCCAGGAGTGTATTTGTGTAAGTTCATTCAACGGCATATGTAGATACTGTCAGCGAAGCGGCAATTTTTCACGCATCTCACTGTTTATGTCGTCATTACCTCCTGAGTTGACAGGTAGGTGGTTCTCATCTCCACAGCGATTATTGACTGACAGTAAAGGATACGTGTACCGATTTTCGTTGAAATTGGTCCAGTTGTTTAGGACGAGATGTGGAACACACACAAACACACTCTCTTATCTATATCCATTTTTTATAACAAGTATTGGTTTTTTCATTCCCACAAGCCTTGAATCTAAGCTCATGCTCGGTCACCAGTATGCAAGTGGTGCAAAATTTTTTTGAGAAATTTACTTCTTTCTCTTTCCTGTTCCGTGCACAGAACAAGACACATGTATGCAATGGAAATGTAATACGGTTCACTGGCTGGTGGAAGGTAATTTTGTTTCTGTATCACTTCTGTTATCTGCGTTTCAGTAACACTGCTTCTGTGTTTAGCTGGAGTCTCTGTTTAACTTCCTTCTTCGTCAGTTGAATAGAACTAGTTCACGAAGGAAAGAAAAAAACCAGAGCTGGTGCAGAAAATTTTCTTGGTAAAACCCAACAGGAGCAGTCCCTAAATGAGACACTCGGTTTCTAAACACAGAAGTTCAGATGAGTGTAAGAAGCACTTTGATGCATACGGGAAGGACAATATGAAACTGCTCCTGAAAACATATCTAAGACTGACGCGAAACTGGAGCTGGCTGATGAACAGGAGAACTGCCCATCACAGAAGATGCTGCAAACTGTGATTTCGATTCACCAGTTATTGCCTTCATGCCCTGTTCCTAGTACATGACTGTCTCGTTAGGTTTGAGTGAGAGGAGCAGACGTGTTCAGTGAGCAGGTGAGTGCAGCACAAAATTGTGACCGTGATAAAACAGGGCGTGTTCATTGTCAAGTATTTTGTGAAGTACAATTCCTGGAAAACTTTTGCGGAACTGTTTGCACAAGAGTTTAACCCTGGAAGGGTTTTGCCAGAAACCCTAACAAAGCCTTCAATGAAACACTTTGTCGCGAAATAGCGCGAAACTTGCTCTGTAGCGAATAAACATCGTGAAGTTCATTAACAAGCGTCAATCTCGCGTAAATCTTACTGTAAATGTTTTCCGCGCCAGTTTTATTTTAGCCACCGCGCAGTAGGACGTGGTGCACATAGTATTCTCGTGTACGTACTTGGCCACTGAATACGCCCCCTCTTCAGACTCGAGTGCTTGCCATCGCGCCAGCATTCTACTCGCGGACACGGAACGTACCTGCAAGAGAAAACAAAACCAGAAATTAAATTCAGCAAGTTTTAGTAACTAGTAACATTAACGATTTTACATCTTTTCAGATCAGGAAACTGACAATGTACACAGATTACCTTCTTTCGTAGTGCAAAATGAAAAATGAACACATCCAAGGGAATGACGTGAAAGTATCATATTTGCTTGGTACGCTGATAGAGGACAATAAAGACAATAATTCAGAATGTGGTGCTCTGATCGAAACAGGAACAACATACTGGGCATGAAACATCTTGGCTCAATATGATTGTGTTTGACTTGCTGAAAGAGAGGTCTGTTGCATGGAGCATCGCTGTGTGTCAGTTAACACTGTACACATGCTAAGGCGTTGATGAGAGCAATGAAATGAATTGTAGCGCTAGCGGATAACTAGAAATAGCTTCCGAAGAACTGCACATTACACTGGGCGTGAAGTGTTAGCCGTGTATCGCTGTCGGCCATGTCGGTTCTCGATCACTACAACTGCTCGTCATCCTGGTCTCGGACGGCAGCGGCGGACAGATTCCGCTGAATCAGACGAGCGGCCATTATTGATCTCACGGCAACAGCAGCTCAGATTTGGATCGTTGCTGCACCTGAATGTCGGCTGAGTCCATAATGAACAGTATACTGGAGGTGGACAACGATCGCAGGTACTTCTCGCCAGTCTTCGTCTCAACCTCATCATCCTGCTGTCTGTCTCCAATAGCGAAACGAAAAACACAACTAGGAATGTGAGCGGCGCATAATTGTGTTAAGTAATGAAAGGCGCCTTGTCTTTTGTGGCAGTCGTCTTCGAGTCAGATTTCAGTTAAGAGAGAAGCAACTACAGGAGTGTATTATGCAGGGATATGCTTTGGGATTCATGAGGTGTACTGTGAGTGTGAGCTTTACCCCTCATAGTGAACGTGTCTTGTTGAGGAGCCCTGCATAATGCAGGATACATACAGAATATCAGATGGCCCATTCCGTGGCCAATCCTACCTCTTCAAGACAATGTCTGTGCACACACATCTCTGGTTCTCGGATGCATTCACCAAGATTGGCATCAGCTCGCCAGGCAGATTCTCAGCGAACACTTTTGGGACATAATGAGGCGGTGCCTGATTCGGTTTGCATTAACAGACAACATTCCTTGATTAGTTGTGAAAACAAGTGAAAGCAGCAGGGTACACTGTTACCCAAGATGAAATCCAACACTTCAATCAAGATCTGAATTAGAACTTTTGATATTTTTAAAAATATCGTAAAACCGGTAAATCGATATTTGAAAAAAGTCATTATCGGCTCTCGTTATATCGAGGGAAAGTACCGATATATCAACGGAAAAAATATCGACATACCGGCCATAAAAGTATCGGCTTCACATTGTTAATACACTGCCGGTTTTAGAGCTGTATATTTAAGTATTATTTATTATTAGATATTCTGAACGCCAACAAATTAGCAGCCTGCCTATTGCCCTTAGAGCAAGAACTGAAAGGAAAACTATGCATGTTCACGCCAGGTGGTACCACTTCGCTAACAACGGTAACTGCATGTGAGTGGCACAATAAAACGTGTCCGATGGGTCCGTCGCTCGGTTTTGTCACATGCCGGATTTTTACGGAATATCTGGTATCGACTTGCCTGTTTTTTTTTTTTCATTTCTGCCAACGCCAGCGACCTAGCAGCTGTAGAGTCAAAACTACGTAGTGAAGCTAAATGGTCCAGTTTCCGATGGTAGCGCCAAACGCCGATTACGTCAGCATTTGTCCTCACACGTCTCCGCACACCGTAAAGACCTATGTTGTCATTTAGATTTTTATTCATAATTTTCAGCAACTGATTTTGAAGAATGCCGATATGAAGAAATAGCCCTAGTTGCGCTAAAATTGTTCTTTAACGCAACTGGCGTGCTGTTTCTTTACATTGGGAAACTTGTTATTCCATTCACAACGCCACATCCCAGTGCAATCGGACTACTGCGTTTGTGCCACATTACTTGCTACACACAGTCCAAGAGAAAGACTGGATGTGATGAAAACTCAAAAAGTAGTAAGACTCCTTCACACAGTGAAAGCGAAATTTTGTTCTACTAACAAAAGAACATCTTCAAATATGTACCGAAAATTGTGAGAAAAAAATAACATGAAATAAAAATATCGGCACCCGATATTGCCATTTTGATATCGACGTATCGGGGAAAACAGTGTCGCCGGTATGTACCCACTTTTTTGGAAAAAGTATCGATATATTGATATTAAAATACTAACACGAATTCTTTACAGACGAATGGAAAAATTGGTAGAAGCCGACCTCGGGGAAGATCAATTTGGATTCCGTAGAAACGTTGGAACACGTGAGGCAATACTGACCCCAAGACTTATCTTAGAAAATAGATTAACGAAAGGCAAACCTACGTTTCTAGCATTTGTAGTCTTAGAGAAATCTTTTGACAATGTTGACTGCAATACTCTCCGTTCAAATTCTGAAGGTGGCAGGGGTAAAATACAGGAAGGCTGTTTACAATTATAAGAGTCGAGGTGCTTGAAAGGGAAGCAGTGATTGGGAAGGGAGTGAGACAGGGTTGTAATCTATCCTCGATGTTATTCAATCTGTATATTCAGCAAGCAGTAAAGGAAACAAAAGAAAAATTCGGAGTAGGAATTAAAATCCATGGAGAAGAAATAAAAACTTTGAGGTTCGCCGATGACATTGTAATTCTGTCAGAGACAGCAAAGGGCCTGGAAGAGCAGCTGAACGGATAGGACAGTGTCTTGAAAGGAGGGTATAATATGAACATCAACAAAACCAAAACGAGGATAATGGAATGTAGTCGAATTAACTCGGGTGATGCTGAGGGAATTAGATTAGGAAATGAGACACTTAAAGTAGTAAAGGAGTTTTACTATTTGGGGAGCAAAATAACTGATGATGGTCGAAGTACAGAGGCTATAAAATGTAGACTGGCAATGGCAAGGAAAGCGTGTCTGAAGAAGAGAAGTTTGTTAACATCGAGTATAGATTTAAGTGTCAGGAAGTTGTTCCTGGAAGTATTTGTGTGGAGTGTAGCCATGTATGGAAGTGAAACGCGGACGGTAAATAGTTTAGACAATAAGAGAATAGAAGCTTTCGAAATGTGGTGCTGCAGAAGAATGCTGAAGATTAGATGGGTAGATCGCATAACTAATGAGGAGGTATTGAACAGAATTGGGGAGAAGAGGAGTTTGTGGCACAACTTGACTAGAAGGAGGGATCGGTTGGTAGGACATATTCTGAGGCATCAAGGAATCATCAATTTAGTACTGGAGGGCAGCGTGGAGGGTAAAAATCGTAGAGAGAGACCAAGAGATAAATACACTAAACAGATTCAGAAGGATGTAGGTTGCAATAAGTACTGCGAGATAAAGAAACTTGCACAGGATAGAGTAGCATGGAGAGCTGCATCAAACCAGTCTCTGGACTGAAGACACAACAACAACAACATATCGATATTTCATCAACAACCCTAATCTGCATTGTAACTAAAGGATACATGATTCTGAAATTGTTGTCCACGATTTTCTATCCATAGGTCCGTAAATATATGTTTCTCTGATATACATTACACAAAATGCATAATACGAGGAGAGTTCAAAATTAAGCTACACATTACCAAGGCAGGCACAGTAACTTTTATTAAATGCCGCACCGCATGCTAAGTGACACAGATACTTGACACAATTTTTGAACACAGTCACCGAGTCTCTGGATACGACGGTCGGACTATTCTCCCAACATTTCAATTACTTGACTATAGAAATCTGCTCATTCGCCACGGAGCCATTCGGGAAGCACTGTGTGAACGTCTTCATTGTTGGAAATTTCTTTCCCCCAGGATGTTCCTTCGACTTGCAGAAAATGTGAAAATCGTGTGATACAAGATCTGGACTGTATTGCGGATCTGTGTCATCCACGTCTGTGCGGCCTCGGTCAACTTGTTGGCACCTTTTCAGTGTCACGGGAAGCGACACTGCGTTTGGTCCATAAACATCTAGGATCACGGTGAATCTGTGTGCAATTTAGACGTGTTGCCCACACGAATCGAACTTCAACCTTGGAGTATGTTTCCAGCTGTGACACCAGTTCGTCCGGCCGCGGTGGTCTAGTGGTTCTAGGCGCGCAGTCCGGAACCGCGGGACTGCTACGGTCGCAGGTTCGAATCCTGCCTCGGGCATGGATGTGTGTGATGTCCTTAGGTTAGTTAGGTTTAAGTAGTTCTAAGTTCTAGGGGACTGATGACCTCAGAAGTTAAGTCCCATAGTGCTCAGAGCCATTTCAACCATTTTGAACACCAGTTCACTCGCACACTGTGAAGCACCTGTTATCTGCACCGCAGAAAAATGTGTCGGCAGTACACGTAGCACATCTGCTCTCTTCTGACAATGCGCTACTGTTATAACTTCATTCATGTCGAACCATTGCCCAAACGGTTCATTTCTGCTCCAGAGTGTTCGTTGTTTCAAAGCGAAAAAAATCATGAAAGGACTAAATCCAATCAACGCTCTCGTTTTAACTGCTATTAAGTGATAGCGACCACCGAACTCTGCAGTATTTGTTTTGTAAATAAAACTGCCTTTTCCTGCTGCTGGTTACTTTATTTATCCCATACGAGTTTCGCCTTCTCCTGTTCTAAGGCATCATCAGTGGGATCTATAACGATACAGTTTTGTTAGTTATACATTATCAACCAGTTCACTTCGCGATTTTTTGTAAAAAATATATAATATAATATTACTGTCCATGCAATAACAATACAACCCAACATCTTTACACTCACTCATCCATGAACCCCTCCACAGAATATTGAAACGAAAAGTCAAAACAGCTGTCACCAAAGTTTTCAGACACTCGCTAACAGTTAGTACACCTGCCACCTCCCCCCCTTCCATAAAAAAGGTGTAAGTTCCGATCTGTCCCCCCTCTCTCTCTCTCACTCACACACACACACACACACACACACACACACACGGTATAAACATCATAGACAGAAGTTAGTAACGAACATATACTTCGTTAGGTTGGCAACAAATAGGTAAACATACCAAAGAAGATGAAACACGTAATGGAGTGCCGGCCAGTGTGGCCGAGCGGTTCTAGGCGCTTCAGTCTGGAACCGCGCGATCGCTACGGTCGCAGGTTCGAATCCTGCTTCGGGCATGGATGTGTGTGATGTCCTTAGGTTAGTTAGGTTTAAGTAGTTCTAAGTCCTAGGGGACTGATGACCTCAGATGTTAAGTCCCATAGTGCTCAGAGCCATTTGAACCATTTGAACGTAATGGAGTCGCAATATTTACGCTGTGAAAAGAAGTGTACGACGAAATAATCGTAACGAGTGACAAAAGAACAATAATCCACCACAAGAAAGAGTGAGAAACATGGTGAACAGTGTGTGGAAGGCGAGAACACAAAGATGTGATTATATGACAGTAACAAAAGTGGTAGTGCGACCTCCAGACCAGATGTGAGGAAACGCAGATCAGCAAATCGTAAGTAATTACTTTTTTTTACAAAAAATCGCGAAGTGAACTGTTTCATAATCTATAACTAACAAAACTGTATCGTTATAGATCCCACTGATGATGCCTTAGAACAGGAGAAGGAGAAACGCGTATGGGATAAATAAAGTAACCAGCAGCAGGAAAAGGCAGTTTTATTTACAAAACAAGTATTTATATGCTTGCTGCGGAAGATGGCCACACAAACAAACTTGTTGTTGTTCTGCAGTATTGTTCTAACAAAGTACGTGCACGTGATGTACAGATTACCCAATCCGCCGACAGGTATAAAGACTCGGGTTTCATGCTCAACCATCATGCAAGAAGCATATGGTCTCAAGAACGAATACACTTCATCACTTGGAGTTACAAGAACACCGCTGTCATTATTCTGCGAACTAGTGGATGAAGAATTTATGGAGTGATGAGCGACGGTACATGATGCGTCATTCCAATGGGCGTGTGACGATCTGATGGCTTGACTGGCGAGCTGAATATATTGTGGCGCCAGCTATATTCGTATGAGATGAACTGATGTGAGCTTGGACCATTCGTTAGTTTTGATAAAATGAACGCAGGCATTTACCAAAAACTTCAGACAAGAGCATGCCCTCCAAATTGCGGGAAGTCTAAGACCATTTTTATGTGAACGTGATAGTAGTCCCATCCACAAAGAAAAAGCAATTTATTCTGTCTCGAAGAAGATCAGGTGGATGAAACTTCCTGGCAGATTAAAACTGTGTGCCCGACCGAGACTCGAACTCGGGACCTTTGCCTTTCGCGGGCAAGTGCTCTACCAACAGAGCTACCGAAGCACGACTCACGCCCGGTACTCACAGCTTTACTTCTGCCAGTACCTCGCCTCCTACCTTCCAAACTTTACAGAAGCTCTCCTGCGAACCTTGCAGAACTAGCACTCCTGAAAGAAAGGATATTGCGGAGACATGGCTTAGCCACAGCCTGGGGGATGTTTCCAGAATGAGATTTTCACTCTGCAGCGGAGTGTGCGCTGATATGAAACTTCCTGGCAGATTAAAACTGTGTGCCCGACCGAGACTCGAACTCGGGACCTTTGCCTTTCGCGGGCAAGTCATATCAGCGCACACTCTGCTGCAGAGTGAAAATCTCATTCTGGAAACATCCCCCAGGCTGTGGCTAAGCCATGTCTCCGCAATATCCTTTCTTTCAGGAGTGCTAGTTCTGCAAGGTTCGCAGGAGAGCTTCTGTAAAGTTTGGAAGGTAGGAGGCGAGGTACTGGCAGAAGTAAAGCTGTGAGTACCGGGCGTGAGTCGTGCTTCGGTAGCTCTGTTGGTAGAGCACTTGCCCGCGAAAGGCAAAGGTCCCGAGTTCGAGTCTCGGTCGGGCACACAGTTTTAATCTGCCAGGAAGTTTCATATCAGCGCACACTCCGCTGCAGAGTGAAAATCTCATTCTAGATCAGGTGGATGTCGCAATTCCCCGCTCCGAACCTCAGTGAACATCCTCGACATTAGCTATAGCGTCGATTGCGAGTGAATCGATTAAACCTGGAAACAGCCATTACAACAGAATAATGGAAACTATTTCAGTCTTCAGTGAATCAGAATTTGCTGGAAAGATGAACTGATGTAACAGTATCGAAAAGACGTTCACACTCCAATACGTACATGGAATGATTGAATGATCTGGAATGTATTTACAGAGATTTACCCACATAGTACTTGTAATCTATGACGATTAGTGTAATTGCGTGCTCATTTGTTACGCATTGTCTCTCCTAGGCCCTAGGCGGTAGCTGCTGTACGCCATGTGAAACATGACTTATGAAAGGTGCAATGGACACTTTGACGACGTTGTATTAGAAACGAGTGGACTGTTCAGGGACAGGTCCTCTACGATTGTCGCAAGTACAAATACAGGAATTCATGTCACGCAGGGTATCCACCCCACAGAGCAATATCCTGGCGTTGGTTCCCATCATACTCTGCTCCACAATAACTGATGTTCAGTTTGAACTTACTCGGATCCGAAGCCTTCAACTACAGAATCTTTTTTTCACTACGGCAATTAGTTTGTCTGAAGCAGTGACTCAGTGACGCTAAGCACCTCACGTCTCGTAGGAGTATGCGCTCCATTTCCTTGGAAATATCACCGAATTTCTCGAAGCATACATAATGAGAGTGTTTAACAATACAGAGGGGCGACTTCAGTGGTGCGTAATGGGGTTTACTTTGTTTCTCGTTGAATCTGTGTCGTATTAGCTCTTGGCATATACCGAAACCACAGAGCCTCCGTCATTAATAACAGTTAGTTAAAAGCCATTTTCAATGTCGAATTGAACTTAAACTGGCTGATTTACAGGAAAGAATACTTAGTAATCTGTAATGACCCATAAGCCTTATTCTGTTCGAGACGTAGCTGCGATAAGCTCTTTCCTTATAATACTGCTAATGAGGGGAAAAAAACGAGATTAAATGTTGACTGGCTGGAGAGTTTTTAACATGAAACATATTCCGTCACATATAAGTTCATGGACTTCCAATTTTACTAAAATACTTTAGGGTATTAGGCCGTGTCATATTGAAACACTTAATAAGGACACGGCCTAATACCCAAAGTGGTTATATTCAAATACTCCATCGCAGTTTAGTAGCTCATGGTGCCTGGCACATTTATAATTACAACTACGTGCGGAATAAACAGTTCCTGAATAGCTTATTCTCGACAAATGATGAGCGTTCTCATAGAACGAGATATGTATTCAGTTTTGCATTCTGTTCACAAGGGATAGTGAAGCTATATTACGTAAATTGAAGGTAGAAGGGGAGAAAGGAAAGGAAACAGAAGGAGCTAATGATATGAGTTGCTGTGGGACTTCATGCGGAATCAGTGGCGACAAGTGAAAAATGTGTGCTGATTCGGAACCCGAACCTGGGATCTCCTGCTTGCTATGCAGTTGTGTTAACCAGTGCGCCAGTCGGACACAGTGGTTACGCGAGAAGCGCGAACTATCTAGGCACGCGGGCCTCTGTGGCCGAGCGGTTCTAGGCGCTTCAGTCTGGAAGAGCGCGACCGCTACAGTCGCAGGTTCGAATCCTGTCTCGGGCATGGATGTGTGTGATGTCCTTATGTTAGCTAGGTTTAAGTAGTTCTAAGTCTAGGGGACTGATGACCCCAGATGTTTAGTCCCATAGTGCTCAGAGCCATTTCAACCATTTTATCCGGGCACGCTCCCCAGTTGACCCACGCTCCCAGTTAGCGCCACCTATCCACAGTCCCCGTCATGTCCTCCATGCTCGCTAATTTTAGATTCCCACTGGAGATCGAATGTAAATGTGTATCCGCTCTGAAAGTCGTGGATTCATTGCCCATCGATGATGATGATGATGATGTTTGGTTTGTGGGGCGCTCAACTGCGTGGTTATCAGCGCCCGTACAATTACCCAATCTTTGTTCAGTCCAATTTCGCCACTTTCCTGGATGATGATGAAATGATGAGGACAACACGAACACCCAGTCATCTCGAGGCAGGTGAAAATCCCTGACCCCGCCGGGAATCGAACCCGGGACCCCGTGCTCGGGAAGCGAGAACGCTACCGCAAGACCACGAGCGGCGGACTTGCCCATTGAGGCGAATCAATTATATGAATGCGTGGTGCCAGTTCTTTCGGACCAACCGCTGCTAGCAAAGACCTAAAGAGCGTCGAGAATTCACGACGCCGATACAAAACAAATGTTCGGAAACAGAACGATTTCTTTTGCTCCTAAAACAGCAAGGATTTTTTCCGCTATCGGAGTGCCAAGTTTTTGTACGGGTGCGATGTTAGAAATACCGATGACGATACATATGAGAGAAAATAGTAGCTGACAGTAAAGCCATTGTCTCAATGGGTTTGGTAGTTGACGCCATTGAATTATGAAAAGGTCCAGTGAATCGAAATGTTTAAATATCGATACAATCCACTGAATTAATTTGTACATCCAGCCTAAAATCTGCCAAAAAACAGCTTGTAGGCTGATCAATGTTGCAGGTACAAGTTTCTACAATCTTTAATCCATCGCATTGGCTCGATACGGTTCTGTTCATTTCCTTGTCTCATAATAACTCTCCAGACACTTCATTATAAGAGCTGAGATAAAAGATACGTAGACTCATTAACTGAATAATCATTGCCTGAGTCAAGACAGGTGTTCTCAGGTGAGTAAACTAACTATAGTGAGTACTCAGATTATCGAGGCTACTCACCATCTCATCTAAACACCATTAAAAAAAAAAAAAAAAAAAAAAAAAGAGGGGTTCAAATCGCTCTGACCACTATGGGACTTAACAGCTGAGGTCATCAGTCCCGTAGACTTAGAACTAGTTAAACCTAACTAACCTAAGGACATCACACACATCCATGACCGGGGCAAGATTCGAACCTGCGACCGTAGCGGTCGCGTGGTTACATTTACAAATTCCATTGATTTTGTTGCTTGTTAGGGTTATTTTTTTCCTGAAATCTCTCTTTTACCATCCGACAATTGTTTTGTTTTGTTCTATGGCTGAATGCCCTGAGTGTCATGGGAATCGCCAGCTCTTATCCTCTGGGTTGGTTCAAATGGCTCTGAGCACTATGGGACTTAACATCTGTGGTCATCAGTTCCCTAGAACTTAGCACTACTTAAACCTAACTAACCTAAGGACAACACACACATCCATGCCCGAGGCAGGATTCGAACCTGCGACCATAGCAGTCACGCGGTTCCGGACTGAAGCGCCTAGAACCGCTCGGCCACCCCGGCCGGCTATCCTCTGGGAAACAAGTCATTTACGTCATCTTTGTGTATTGAGACTGTGTGTATTCATACTTTTAACTGTTTATTGTGGTCAGCGGCAGAGACGGGGAAACTGCCCGGCATTTCAATATACTATAACGGCAAATCGCCAAAGACCAACACTTTGGGTTGCGATAGTAGCAGAGCCACCCAATCTAATCCAGTTCTCCTTCGCCTTACTCTCTTGCTAACAATCGAGTGGTGCGTGAATCTTTTGAAGCAGGTCCTTCTTTGCATTGGTGCGAGTGCTGTAAGATAAGTAAGCAACATAACTAATGTTAATTAGACTTACCATATGCAACATGAAATAATAATATGTTTATAAAACTCAGCAATTTACATGTCTCTGAGGCTACCTTTTTTCTGTCTGTGGCGGTCCAACAGACAAATCAGTATTGTAACTAGCCTGTATCACTTTTCCTGCCCGTAAAACTACTTGTCCAAGAAACAAGTCTCGAGCACGCGTCTCCAGTGAACTTAGAAGTCCATGACACGGTGCTACAGGTCGAGGCCAGCATTTACTGTGTCACGGCACAACAAAGTTGGTTCGTAACAAACTGTTCTACATCTGCCTACATATATACTCCCAATCCGCCGTGCGGCGCGTGGCGGAGTGTACCCCGTACCACTACTTGTAATTTCCTTTCCTGTTCCACTCGCAAACAGCGCAAGGGAAGAACTACTGTCTGTATGCCTCCATATGAACCTTAATTTCTCGTATCTTATCTTCGTGGTCCTTACGCGCCATGTATGTTGGAGGCAGTAAGTAGAATCGTTATGCAGCCAGCTTCAGATGCCGATTCTCTAGTTCTTCTCTACAGCGCTCCCCGAAAAGAACGTCGCCTTGCCTCCAGCGATCCCCATCTGAATTCCTGAAACATGTCCGTAACACTTGCGTGTTGTTCGAATCTACCAGCAACAATTCTAGCAGCCCTCCTCTCAACTGCTTCAATGTCTTCCTTTAATCCTACCCGGTAGTACTAAAGAATAGATCACACTAGCGTCCTATATGCGGTCTTCTATACAGGTGAAGTACACTTTGCTAAAAATCTCCCAACAAACCTAAGTCGAACATTTACCTTCCCTATCACAATCCTGTCAGTAACTTCTGTCGCTCTCCTAACAAAACCCCAAGCTGTTTTCTTAGCAGCTCTCCAGCATATGGCCAAAAGCGCAGTCCAGGTTCCACGTGTGAGTTTCAGCGAATTCAGTAGCATTTTCTCGGAACAACCCTGTCTTTGATAAAAAAAAATTACCACCTTTCTGATTTCACAGCTCCGAAAATACTGTACTTATTACTGTCCTTATTAGAAACACGTTCTTAAAAGCGCCTATTTCACCAAGGAAGAAGCGGAATACATAGAGATAAAAATTAATTCACCAAGATATATGGCTGTTCTTCCTTATCAACAGACGTATAGAAAGAGAAATACTATTTCAATGCAAAGTTAATTGTTATTATCTACACCACTGTATGAGTATTGGTTGCAACTGCTTTTTATTACTTATGTGACAGTAACGTACCGTAAATTATTCTATAGTTAGAGTATACTGGAAAAATGGGAGACATTCATACTGAACGGATTATAGTTGCTCATTTAACAGAGCGCCGCATTTACTCGTCGAGAGTTAGGGTTTGCAAAGCAGCGGTTCTGTACGGAGAAAAGCAGAAGCATCCGCGACCAAGAGAATTGATACACGGGAAAACGAGATAACAAACGAGAAAGAGCAACAAAATTTTGAAAGGAAATGTCGCGGAGAATAACAAAACAATGTAACAGCCGTGACGGCAGTACTAAGTACAGGATATGGAAGAATATCCACATAAAGCATCAGTTTTTGCTTTACCTTATATCTGAAAGAATATGACAGTGAGAAAAAAAATATAACTAAACATTCAAGAAAGACCTCTTATACGGGGAACAAAATGAAATAAAATAGTAAGCTTTCTTCACCGCTCCCCTACACCGCAATCATTTTAACTACAGAGAATTTCTAGCGATTTCTACACTTCCGAATGCCTGGGATTCACTGCGAATCACGTACGTGGGCTGTTATCGGGGAGATAGATTAATGTAATCGAAATCCGATGCTTCTGCTGAGCAAGCGGTTATTTCAACGGGGACTAGGTCATCCCTAGACAAGGGTCTTCAGTGGTATGAATTAAAGATGAGACACATCACTTCCTCAGCAAAATTTGCTTTCCGATCTAAACATTATCTGAGCCTCTGTGATCAATTGCAAATAACCATCATATTTCCTTATCAGCTTAGCTTATTACTCCAGTAGGGTCCGCTCTTCCGCTGGAATTTATACCGTCTTTCCCACTGTTTCCTTTGCCGCTTTTGACTTATTCCCCAGAAAACTAGAAATAATCATTCTTTTAGTCACGAACGATCGAACAGTAATTATTTGTGATTAGGTAAATCAATTTCAAGGCTGTTCAATGAACCATAGTCTTGTAGACGATTTAATTACCTGCCAATTTTGGAAGCTTGAAACTCAGTAAGCCTTTAGTGGCTGCCAAAAATGACAATAAAGTAATCCATTAGTGTCTGTATTTGACAGCGCCTATATAGTACGATGCAACGTTCCTTTGGACATGCATGCATGACCGAAGGAGCAGACACCGCTGACAGTCGATAGTCATATTAAATTATGAAACGTATTTGCAGACTGCAAATATTGTACCACAACACCTATGCAATTTACTGGAAACAAATGGAAATTTGTGCCGAACCGGGACTCGAATATACATTTCGCGCTGATCGTGAGCGATTACCGTAACCATTTCGGCTGTCCGAGCATGCTTCTAGGACCAACCCAAATCTCCAAATGTCCCAGCGTCTGCTTCCCATTGTGCTCGCACATTAAGCAATTCCCGCAATGGGGAGAATGTTCGCTGATGCGGGAATGACGTAATGTGTGAAGATTAAGGCATGTAGACAGTGTGGCGTATGGAGGTTCCGATCAACCTGGGGAGCGCGCGTGGATAGTCGAAGTGGTTAAGGCAACTGCTTGCGACAAGCAGGAAATCTGGGTACGAGTCCCGGTCTCGCACAAATTTTCATTTATTTCCTATAAATTGTATAGCTGTTGTGGTACCTCATCGGCAATCTGCAAATACATTTAATGAATAAAGTAATAAATAAAAAATAGAGAGTAAAATAATAGCAAATAACAGGAAATTAGCTCATTTAAAATCCGTTTCCTTTGACCTCCCCCACAGCACATGCGCTATTTCGTGGCATCATTACGTCGGTGACAAATTACCTAATAATTACTACCATGCATCGATGTTCGAGTCCGCACCTCGTGGTCTAGTGGCCAGTGTTTCTGCCTCTGGATCACGGGGTCCCAGGTTCGATTCCCGATTGGGTTGGTGATTTACTCTGCCCGAGGACTGTGTTTTTGTCTTGTCCTCATCGTTTCATCATCAACATTCGTGTCAGTGGCTAGACTGGACTGTGTAAAAATTGTGACTTTGTACGGGCGCTGATTACCGCGCAGTTGAGGGCCCCACAAACCAAACATCATCATCTATATTCGACACGCTCACAGTCATTCTTGGAACGGAGACTAAAATGTGGCCTAGAACAATTAAATGCATCACCAGAAGACGGCCCTCATCTTTAGTTTGGCATGTTAGCCACTAATGAAGCAGAATCGAGCCTTCCAAACGGGCCTGTCACTCCCCATCGTCCAACTACTACTTTCCGCTACGGTACGCATCGAATAACCACATCCGATTTGTAACTATTGAAATATTTTAGGAGTCAGTTCACGGAATTTTTAATGACTGCACGGCACAAATGAGTTGTTTCAAGTGAAATACTTCATTTTTGTTAAAACTTGGCCTCCAAGGAGAATCACTGTTTGTGGCGTCGTTTGTGCAGATGGTCAAGTGACAAATTCTTCGAAGGCAATGTTTTGGGTTTTCTACTTCGTATGGGACATATGCAAAGATGAGCCAAAACGTGGCTCAGTGGCTTGTTGGCCCATCTTTAAAGTGTCGTACAGCAGCGATTGTGCGTGACGTGGATTTGTCAAGTCCTTGGTAGGTTTCCAGAAGTACAGTACTGGCCATTAAAATTGCTACACCATGAAGATGACGTGCTACAGACGCGAAATTTAACCGACAGGAAGAAGATGCTGTGATATGCAAATGATTAGCTTTTCAGAGCATTCACACAAGGTTGGCGCCGATGGCGACACCTACAACGTGCTGACATGAGGAAAGTTTCCAACCGATTTCTCATACAAAAACAGCAGTTGACCGGCGTTGCCTGGTGAAACGTTGTTGTGATGCCTCGTGTAAGGAGGAGAAATGCCTACCATCACGTTTC
Organism: Schistocerca cancellata; assembly: GCF_023864275.1. Lineage (NCBI taxonomy): Eukaryota > Metazoa > Arthropoda > Insecta > Orthoptera > Acrididae > Schistocerca > Schistocerca cancellata. The sequence continues at coordinate 608,801,343 of NC_064627.1, forward strand.
CGACTTTGATAAAGGTCGGATTGTAGCCTATCGCGATTGCGGTTTATCGTATCGTGACATTGCTGCTCGCGTTAGTCGAGATCCAATGACTATTAGCAGAATATGGAATCGGTGGCTTCAGGAGGGTAATACGGAACGCTGTGCTGGATCCCAACGGCCTCGTATCACTAGCAGTCGTCAACAGATGGCGACGTTTGCAAGGCAACAACCATCTGCACGAAAAGTACGACGACGTTTGCAGCGGCATGGGCTATCAGCTCGGAGACCATGGCTGCGGTTACCCTTGACGCTGCATCACAGACAGGAGGAGCGCCTGCGATGGTGTACTCAACGACGAACCTGGGTGCACGAATGGCAAAACGTCATTTTTTTGGATGAATCCAGGTTCTGTTTACAGCATCATGATGGTCGCATCCGTGTTTGGCGACATCGCGGTGAACGCACATTGGAAGCGTGTATCGCCATACTGGCGATCACCCGGCGTGATGGTATGGGGTGCCATTGGTTACACGCCTGTCACCTCTTGTTCGCATTGACGGCACTTTGAACAGTGGACGTTACATTTCAGATGTGTTACGACCCGTTGCTCTACCCTTCATTCGATCCCTGCGAAACCCTACCGTTCAGCATTATAATGCACGACCGCATGTTGCAGGTCCTGTATGGGCCTTTCTGGATACAGAAAATGCTTGACTGCTGCCCTGGCCAGCACATTCTCCAGTTCTCTCACCAATTGAAAACGTCTGGTCAATGGAGGCAAAGCAATACGCCAGTCACTACTCTTGATGAACTGTGGTATCGTATTGAAGTTGCATGGGCAGCTGTACCTGTACACGCCATCCTAGCTCTGTTTGATTCAATGCCCAGGCGTATGAAGGCCGTTATTACGGCCAGAGGTGGTCGTTCTGGGTACTGTCTTCTCAGGATCTATGCACCCATATTGCGTGAAAATCTAATCACATGTCATTTCTAGTATAATATATCTGCATTTCTTCTTGGTGTAGCAACTTTAATGGCCAGTGGTGTATGTTTACGTACAGGCCATGCGATTCCTGTAACTTACAGGCCGGTGGTTTGTGTGCGCAGAGCTGGCGATCGATATTATCCTCCAGATCCCAGAGGGACAGTTGTCCTGCTGGAAGCTGCCACTGCCTTCGGGGTAGACATGAGGCATGCAGGGATGTAGATGGACCTCATTAATGTTTTGAACAACTATCATGGTGACTTCGAATAGTAATGCAGGCCCCTTGGGAGACCAGGAGAATGTTTTGCCATAGCATAATAATGCCCCATGTCTGCATCCGTGGCGCGGTGCGCTTTTCGAGCAGTCGTTCGCCTGTGTAACAGCGTATCCGGACGCGGCCGTAGAACTGTTTTTACGAGAAACATTATTCCGACTAGGCGATACGTTAACACCGATGCACGGTCGAATCTCATGAGACCGTGAGCAGTGCAGTCGTGACTAAGTCCCTGGGTCAACATACGAACGGATAGGGGTCGTCTGTTTCTGATCCGCATGTTCAACATCGTGCACTGAACACTGTGTTCCGAAGCTCTTGTTCCTTCACCGGCATCGCACCCTGTCGTCAGGTCTGCCACAGACTGCTGCCATTCCTGGTTTACAGAGCGGGCAAGCCCCCCAACTCCACGTTCTGTGGTGTAGCGTGGCCGTCCAGCATCATATCGCGTCCTCGTGGCTTCCTCGACCTTCAACCTCTTTCCGCAGACGCTCACGATCATAGCGCGCGAACAGCGGACCAGTTTTGACATTTCCGAGATGCTCGTTTCCAGGCGCCGTGCCTTAACAGTCTGCCCTTTGTCAAAGTGGATAATGTCAGTGGACTTCCCCGTTTGCGACCAGTAACGTCGCAACAATATTCCCCGTTCGCCACTCCGCTTATGCTCTTGCGTTACCGCGTCAGGTGACAGTTACGCCAGCAGGCGGCAGTCAGTCTCACAATGTACAGTGGTCATAATGTTTTGGCTCATCATTGTACGTGCAGACGTTCTGCTGCACGACTTATCAGCCAGTCACACCTATCAACCCTTACAGACAAACAGCTGCTTCAGTATTTTGATGCACAGCTTAATTGAAATTAAAAATTCTTTTTACATTTGCGGTAATGGAAAGTATCACACCACGAAGAACCAGTCAGACATTTATCAGACTTCGTTATATGTTCATCACATGACTCATATTAAATCACTCAAATTTCATTCCATTTAGATTGATGTCCATAATCATCACCGCTATGAAGTAGTTAATTAGTTCCATGGTCAAATTGCTCTAAGCACTTTGGGACTTAACATCTGAGGTCATCAGTCCCCTAGAACTTAGAACTACTTAAACTTACCTAACCTAAGGACATCACACTCATCCATGCCCGAGGCAGGATTTGAACCTGCGACCATAGCAGTCGCGCGGTTCCGGACTGATGCGCTTAGAACCGCTCGGCCACAACGGCCGGCAATTAGTTTCATGTTGCATAGATCATTTTGTACGATAAACCGTAACTATGTGGAACGAGTAATTTTTCATTCACATCGTAAATTAATTTCTAAACTTTGCAACATGGTAAACATCTATAAGTTTTTTAAAATTATAAATTTGGAAATTTGTGGTAAGGTCTTATGGGACCAAACTGCTGAGGTCATCTTTTCCTAAGCTGACGCACTACTTAAAATTATACAAAAATGTGAGTTAGTAATACCTGCCCACCACCTTCTGCACCTTACAATAGAAATTATTTTACAGAGCTGAAGGAATTCTCAATGAGAAACTTTTGCAATTTATTTTCAAATTTTACTTTACTGTTTCTCAGACATTTTATATCACTAGGTAAGTGATCAAAAATTATTGTTCCAGCATTGAGCACCCCCTTTTGTGCTAAGGACAACTTTAATGTGGACTAATGAATGTCATTTTTCCTTGTGGTATTGAATAACTATGTACGGAGGCTCTCCTGTTCTTTGTGGCATAGAAGCAAACAGACTTGCAATGTCATCTTGACGAATTTATTGCCGTGTGTGGAACACATCACTTCAAAACGAATGCTGGCTGGAGGTTGGTATGAAAGCATAAGTGTTCCTCTCGCGTTAGTGACAAATCAGCAGACTGGAGAGACCAGTCAAGGATCAGCACAGTTCTCAAGGCGTCTGCGATGTGAACTACAGTGTGGGTAAACTTCCTGGCAGACTAAAACTGTGTGCCGGACTGAGACTGGAACTTGCGACCTCTGCGTTTAGCGGACAAGTGCTCTATCGAGTGAGCTATCCGAACACGTCTGAAGAGCCGTCCTGACAGCTTAACTTCTGCCAGTACCTCATCTCCGACATTCCAAACTTTACAGAAGTTCTCCTGCATAGCTTGCGGGACTAGCACTTCTGGAAAAAAAGATATTTCGGAGACATGGATTAACCACAACTTGTCTGTAGTTTCGAGTTCCGGTCCGACACTATAAGTTTTAATGTGCTAGAAAGTATACCGCAACATAGTGAAAATTCATTCTGGAAGAAGTCTCCAGGCTGTGGCTACGCCATGTTTCCACAGTATACTTTCTTCCAGGAGTGCAAGTCCCACAAGGTTTGCAGGAGTGCTTCTCTGGAATTTTGTAGGTTGGAGACGAGGTACTGGCGAAAGTAAAAATGCGACGGCGGATCGTGCGTCGGTCTTGAATAACTCACTAAGTAGAGCACTTGCACATGAAACGCGAAAGTCCCGGTTTCGAGTGCCCGACTGGAACACGTTTTCAATGCATTAGGTAGTGTCAAATCAGCGCAAAGTGAAAGATTCATTCTGGATACATTCTGGGGCTTGCATTGTCCTGCTGGAATTTACCATTTGGAACCCTGGTAATGGAGGGTATCACGACACGGTTTACCATTCTGGTCAAGTACTAGCGAGTATCCAGCCTTCCTTCAACAGTTACGTCCAACAGCTTCCCACATTATGATTCCAGTTGTTGTGGAAGTACAGGTCTGTAGAATTGCTACTTCTTGTGACGTTTTACCAGACCGTCTGCTGAGACGCTGGCGTCGATCTGACCACTACAAATAGAAGGGAGACACATCGCTAAACCCCGCAAAATGCCACTCAGTACCCCAGCTGACTCTGACTCTATACTACGCAACGCTGCGTTGCTTCCGATAATAGTGTCAGCGATGAACGGTGCAGGGCAACATCGAGGTCCCATCCCAGCTTCCAGTAATCTGTTCCCGACGGTTCGTTATGACACCCTGCCTGTAACGTCTGCACTGGATTTCAGCTGTTATCACCCATCTATTAGTCAACGCCGACTGAACAGTCTCACGAACTTCCCTTGGTATAGTCCTCCTAGGGGGAGACATGCCTACTCATCTTGCCACATTGTTATTCTAAGTCTGTCTCGTTACAATCACTGCGCTGCAGACAACTGTGTGTGTGGTCTTTCCGTATGATGCTCACATGTCCCTCACGCTAATGATCTGAACTACTTCAAAATCCGAAACATAGCAAGAAGCAGCACGTCCAAGTCCCCAGACCATGTTGTGTTGCGATCTCCACCTGTAAAATTCCTGTAATGTTAGGTGCACCCAGTAGCCGTATTGCACTTACACCATTCTTCATCTTCTGGAATGACTTATTCTCTATGCAAAGTGAGCTCGCATAAGGACAATAATCAACGTATTCCATAGACACGAAAATACATGGTACAGTCACGTTAATGCTACCATCACCTATGTTACAACTCAACGTGAAGTAACCACTCACAGACGGCAGGTGGCATCATTAGCGGTGCAGGATATATGAAGCGTGGCAGGGGGACGCGGAAAAAACAGTGCAGTTGTTGTCATAATGCGGAAACGGCGATATTTCTCTGAGGTCCAAACCGACATGATCGTTGGCTTTCGGGCCATGGGTGGAAACATTTACGGAACGACTAAGTTTGAATGTTGTTCGCGTACCGCCGTGTTTGAGGTATACGGTGCACAGCAAACAGGCGCTATCCACAACATGGTGCAACACGGGCCACTGATGACAGAGGTGAAAGGTGCCTGTGGAAATTTGTAGCTGGCTCTGAGCACTATGGAACTTAACTTCTGAGGTCATCAGTCATCAGTCCCCTAGAACTTAGAACTACTAAACCTAACTAACCTAAGGACATCACACACATCCATGCCCGAGGCAGGATTCGAACCTGCGACCGCAGCAATCCCGCGGTTCCGGACTGTAGCGCCTAGAACCGCTCGGCCACTCTGGCCGGCTGGAAATTTGTACGACTGAACAGACGTACAGTCCAATTTGTTTTCGCAGTCCAATCTAGCCACTGTCACGAATGATGATGATGATGATGAAATGATGAGGACAACACAAACACGCAGTTCCCGGGCACAGAAAATCCCCAATCCGGCCGGGAATCGAACCCAGGACCACTGCAAAAGGTGATTATTCAGACTTTTGACAGGTGGTTACATCAATGTGACTGGGAAGTGTAACTGAGTGTCCGTTTGTTACTGTTCGGTCACGATATAACACTTGTCATTTTCGTCAATGTGATTTCTATGCTTCATAGATGCCGGAGAAATCGCGATACTACTGCTTTTACACGAAGGAGAGTTCAAGATGTCGAGTGTTACTATCCCTGTCATGTCAAGGTTTGAGAACAATCCAAATAACGAACAATGTGTTAACCACATGCAAGTCGACCGCTGTGATATTTAGTCGATGTGCTGGATGTGTTCGGAATGACTGGAAGAAAATGCAACTCCAGTTTTAAGATTGTATTAGTGTCGGTAGCGTTCGCGTGCGTGTTTCGCTGATGAGGCAGTGGGATAATATTTCTCCTGAATCTGATAGCGTTATTCATGCTACGGCCCGAAGGTGCCATATGGTGGCGCGTTATTTGATAGAGTTATAATACACGGAAATATCGATCTACTTCAGTCTCTGCTAGTAAATCTGCTGGGCATCAAAAACCAAGAATTAAATATTGCAGAAAAGGTAATCTGCTTCTTTTATGGTATTCTTAGATGTGCAATAAAACTCCAAGAGTGTAAGCAGAGCATTCCGTTGCATTTAGGATGACAGTTGAAGACGCAAAAAACATCTGATCACATAAGCACACAAAACTATCTTCCTGGACAACGAATAGGGACATGATCTCGTCATGTACAAAAAAATGGCTGAAATGGCTCTGAGCACTATGGGACTTAACATCTGTGGTCATCAGTCTCCTAGAACTTAGAACTACTTAAACCTAACTAACCTAAGGACATCACACACATCCATGCCCGAGGCAGTATTCGAACCTGCGACCGTAGCGGTCGCGCGGTTCCAGACTGAAGTGCCTAGAACCACTTCGCCACAACGGCCGGCCATGCTGGGATACCTCTGTTCTAGGACACTTGCACGCGAAAACACCTGAGCTCGAGCACCGATCCAGCAAACAGTTTCAATCTGCCAGGAAGTTTCAGTAAAGCAAATGCTCGTATCTTCTTCCAGGTACGCTTTTATTCTCTTTTCATTTTTCCATCGGACGTAAAACTTCCTTTTCCCCTATTGTTGTTATTATTTTTAACAGGTTCCCCTTTCTCTTCTTCTTTAACTCCTTCTTTCACGTCCACTGCTGCTAGCGCTCACAGTTTAAATCTCGTACTTGCCTGTAATTTGTCTGTATTGCTGTACTTCTCATGAACGAATACAATTTTTTTCTGAACTATTAACGTCATAGAAATTTCTGAATTGGAGGAAGAAGAGTAGGGTGTTTGAGGTTTGCTGACGACTTGGCCCTTCTAGCAACAGGGAAAAAGAATTACAGGATTTGGTGGACACCATTGTAGGTAACGGAAAAAAAATTGTGGAATGAAAATTAACACAAATAAAACAAAAGTATATGCACTAGCAGGCAATAAAGAAATAAAAATTATGCTGAATGGAGAAATATTAGAAAGGTGCAAAATTTTAAGTATCTTGGAAGCAGCATAGACATCGACTGGAAGTGCATCACAGAAATTAAAGCAAGGAAAGCAATGGCAAAAGAGGCATTTTATAAGAAAAGGAGAATTTTCTGCATCGGTCTGGACAGAGAACTCAGGAAGAGAATCATAAAATGTCTTTATGGAGTGTGATTCTTGAGTTTCTCCCGGCGTATTTGATAATCAAAATATCCACGGGTATGCTGCCGGTCTATAGTGTCCAACGGACACTATAGACCGGCAGCATACCCGTGGATATTTTGATTTCTTTATGGAGTGTTCTTCTGTATGGCGCTGAAACATGGACTTTGAAGAACAAAGACAAAGAAAGGCTGGAGGCTTTTGAGATGTGGACATGGCGGAGGATGGGGAGAAAAGCATGGAGAAAAGGCTGGATGTGAAACGAGTTGGACTCCTATTTCCATTACTTTTGCGACCACAACTGCTGAGGTGTGTGCTGGTGCATTGTCTTGATGGAAAAGAATTTTTTGCGGTCCAATCGCCGGCGTTTTTTCTTGCAGCTCGATTTTCAAACGGTCCAATAACGATGAATAATATGCACCTGTAGTAGTTTAATCCTTTTCCAGATAGTCGATGACGATTATCCCTTGCGAATCCCAAAAGACAATCGCCATAACCTTTCCGGCCGAAGGAACGGTCTTCGCCTTTTTTGGTGCAGATTCTCCCTTGGTAACCCATTGTTTAGATTGTTGTTTGGTCTCAAGAGTATAGTAATGCATCCATGTTTCATCCACAGTGACGAAACGACGTTTAAAGTCCTGTGGATTCTTACTGAACAGCTGCAATCAATCCTTGCAACACTTCACACGATTCCGTTTTTGGTCAAGTGTGAGAAATCGCGGAACCCATCTTGCGGATAGCTTTCTCATGCCGAAATGTTTATGCAAAATATTATGTACCCGTTCATTCGAGATGCCCACAGCACTAGCAATCTCAGGCACGTTAACTCTTCTGTCATCCGTCACCATATCATGCATTTTATCAATGAATTTTGGAGTCGTAACCTCCACAGGGAGTCCAGAACGTTCAGCATCACTTGTGCCCATATGGCCACCCCGAAAATTTTGAAGCCACTTATAAACTGTTGTAATCGAAAGTGCAGAGCCACCCCAATATTTATCAGGCTGCTCTTTAGTCTTGACGCGTTTTGCCTTTCATAAAGAACTGTTTAATCACCTAACGAAATTCTTTTTCGTCCATTTTTTGACAATAACATGACTTCCTTGATTAAAACGAATGCCAAACACAAAGAAATTGACCAATATGGCTGAAACGTGGTGTGCGTTCTTTCCAAAGATGCTACTAACTAAACATGACCTCGATACGCGCCGATGGTGCCATCTCTCGGACTGCGCACGGACTTTTCAAACGCCCCTCGTGTTAGATGCAACTTGTGACATTCAAAAAATGGTTCAAAAGGCTCTGAGCACTATGGGACTTCTGAGGTCATCAGTCCCCTAGAACTTAGAACTACTTAAACCTAACTAACCTAAGGACATCACACACATCCATGCCCGAGGCAGGATTCGAACCTGCGACCGTAGCGGCCGCGCGGTTCCAGACTGTAGCGTCTAGAACCGCTCATCCACCCCGGCCGGCTGTGACATTCTTATTGTAAATAATGTAATGCAAAATTTATAGAATATCAGGGTAGATGTATGGGAGGCCTTAAGGCTACAATCTTGCCACATTAACTAAATTAATAAATAAAAAATAGACACAATGACTTCGGGGACACAAGTCATTATTTTCCAATAGTTAGTTTCCAGACGCCCTATTAGTGCGAATGTTTACTACAGCTGCAGGATTTACGCGTTAGTATTTGCAGATCCGTAGGTCTTGCAAATCGCGGCTGGCGATTATTGCCTCGAGTCGAATGTCAAAACAGAAAGAAGATAAAAGTAAAAAAAGAATTAAAAAAGCAAGCGTGCTAATAAGCAGTGCGCGAAAATAATTAAAATGCTTCGACCGAACAGTTCTTACTGGGTTAGGTCTCGCAATTTGACTAATGAAATAACGCCCGGCTGCCTCATCGACGGCACATAAAAAAACAGCTCCGCTTATTCAATTACATAACAATTTTCCCGATTTCTTTTTTCGTCTTTTTTGCGTCTCTCTTGCGTCGGAAACGACCCTAAATCCGATTCGGTGTTTGGTCCCGTTAAAAATTTCAGGTGACCCATAAAAATTGTTAAAGCGAGTCTCTGTCGGTGTAATCACGTTATGGAAAGGGAGTGGGGCGCACGAAAACAAAAAAAAATTAAAGGTAATTCTTTTGGTCTCTTCGCAATTTGGGAATGGCGCGTGATCGTTATTTCGTTTGATGGTTTGTTAACAGGGGCCAAATTGCCGATCGGCCTGTTATCAGCGAACGCGCACTCATTTCTGGGCAAATGGCCTACTCTGTGCAGTATTAGGGGGATGCGCCCTAATGGAAACATTCAGATGCAGTCTCGGGTTTTCATTCAGTTCAGTCATTACCGCCTCTAGAAACAAACGCCGACACCAATGTTATTTACTTCTCGCAGACTGATAAAGCAAAGCGGGATTCCATTAACGCCTGTTTCAGAAGTGTGAGCGATTGTGCGTTGAGGGCCGTTTTTGTGCAGGAAAACGAATGTTTATTCTTCTGCAGATGAGTAACGGAATCGCGTATGTACAAAAGCAGGCATACGTACGTTAGTTAAATCTTTAGATCTGAAAACTGTTCCCACCAACCAGCGTTCCCTGAATCGATGAACATGCCAAGTAAAACTCATAAATAGGGAAAGAGATCCACAACTGCTCGGTTAAGTTACTGGCGCGATGTCACGGGAAACAGGAACTACCGTAAAATACCTAGAAGTAACCATTCGGAACGATCTGAATTGGGATGACCACTTAAGATAAACAGTAGGAAAAGAAGATGCCAGACTGAGATTCATAACGATAATGTAATTCTTGAAAGATGTGTCTTACAGAAGACTCGTTCGAGCAACTTTTTGAGTGTTGTTCAACAGTCTGGGACCCTTACAGAGCAAGATTAATACAAGAGGTCATTTGCTCGGCGGGAGAGCGTTACGAAGACGCTCAAAAAACTCTTTGGCAGGCGCTACAAGAGAGGCATTTTGGATTACTGGAAGGTTTATCGATGAAATTTAGAGTGCGTACGTTCCAGGAAAAGTCGGGTAAGGAATTACTTCGTCCCATAAACGTATCGCGAGCTTACCACGATGAGAAAACCACAGATGTGATTCAGAGCTTTAACGTCATTCATTCATCTCACGCGCCATTTGTGAACGGAACAAGAAAGGGGAGAAAAGGTAGTGGATACCACAAGAACCCTCCACCACACACCGTGAGGTGACTTGCAGGGTGTACATGTAGATAGAGATGTAACTAACGTGCGCATATACGTCTGTTATGACGACAGTACTAGTGAGCATTTGTATTCTTTATCGTCACATGATCTGGATGCACTTACCCAAAAACTGTGTATTTGTTTCCGTCAGTTTGGTCACCCAGTTATCCGTAGTTTCCCCTAATCTATTAAATCAGTGAGTACAGTGGTTTCTATCTCAAACCACCATATTATTATTATTATTATTATTATTATTATTATTATTATTATTTGAAGTAGCAGCTTCAAATGGTTCAAATGGCTCTGAGCACTATGGGACTTAACATCTGAGGTCATTAGTCCCCTAGAACTTAGAACTACTTAAACCTAACCAACCTAAGGACATCACACACATCCATGCCCGAGGCAGGATTCAAACCTGCGACCGTAGCGGTCGCCCGGTTCCAGACTGAAGCGCCTAGAACCGCTCGGCCACACAGGCCGGCCTAGTAACAGCTTCTGCATGCAACACCGATACTATAGCAAGACAGAGATATTTTTGTGGTTATCATGTTGAGGAGATCATTGATAGTGGAAGTAACTATATCTAAAGTTACTGCAACGTATATTTGATTTTGTTCTGCTTCTTTTATTAGCAGTCTCGAAATGCAAGCACTGAGGCAGTATGTACTTTTGGTATGAATCTGTTGAATTTTAGGCCCAATTTTGCTTGTTATTTAGGACTATAATTTGTTTTAGGCATTATGTGTGCATGGAAGTTTCCACATGTGGGATCGTGTCGTGGGAAAATGCGAAATAGCTTTAAAAATGTATCATATGAAATTATGTGTCATTGCAAACTGTGCGTCGCAGTGGTCGCAAAGTGAAACTATCCCTCTTAAACGATTGTTTTACCTTTTGCCAATTTCTTCTTGTAGTGTCAGCGAATAATTTGTCTCTAAGAAACGTTATTCCCCTTTACGTGATCTATCACCCCTACATGTTTGATGCAAATGGTTTGAAACACCCTGTATAAGTTTCATAATAAGTCTATGTTTATTTTTAAGAAAGTTATAAAGGCGTAAACACATAGCTGCACGTTGTGCGCATCTTTAATTCGTAGTGTGAGCTGATAACGCACTTTGACTTACAATGCACTGTGTTTCTGCACTTGCACGTTCTCTACCGATTTGTTTTTGTTTCATGTTTGTTTACTATCACTGACACAAATGTGTATTTATGACGACTATCAGCGTTTTTTGCTCTGGAACATGCAGGCAACTTTGTTACAATGAGTAATTTTTTTATTGTTGTTGATGATGTATGATTTCAGCGCCATGTTATGATAAAATATTTGTAGCGAAAAGACAACTGGCTGCACTCAGCCTTCGAAACGCGTTGCGGAAGAAAATGCAAGTGACTGACACACAATTTATGTCATAAACAGATGAAGTATCCAACTCACAGTCTAACATGGAAGCAACATGCCTGTATGCACAGTTCATAAAAGTTTATGTTCCCGTAATCTCGTTTTAACACCTTCATAATGCACATAGAAAAAGATATAGATTTGTACTAGGAAACGGAATTTTACTTTTAAGGCATTCAATATGTGCACCATCTGCTATTGCTTTCTTGTTTACCATGCAGTTTCGTCCCTATAATATTGATTTTCTATGACAGTCAGACATTTTTGTATGTCCATCCTTCTGGCCGATGTCCGTGACGATGGTCGGTGGGACATTGGTTGTTGGCTTAGATAATAAAACGAAACACCTGTAGCAGTTATTTTGACGATATTTTATCATATGAACCAGTTTCGCTTAACACACCGTCTTCGGGCCTTATCTGATGCTGAAGGTGTGAATTTCGACAGTATACAGTAACAGCTATGTTGTCTCCAACCATCAACTGTTTGGTAGTTGATGGTTGCAGGCACAACATCGGTTTTACGGTCTTCTACGGAAGCCAGTTCATAGACGTTGGCCACTGAAGATATCATGTATACTATCGGAGTTCACCCTCTCAGTGGTTGCCATAAGATAAAATAACATCAAAACAATGCAGGTGTTTCATTTTGTTACCATTCTATTGTGGAGCTGAACAGTGACTCTGAAGTACTGTCCGCTGTTTGCATGAACAACTTGGCCCGAATGCCACCACACCTTGTGAAGTCGATTGATTCTCTAAATGTAGTGCAAAGACACTCTCGTTGACTACTGGCGATACCCTGGGAGCTTTAGTTATTCTAAACAGCCCTTTTTCCGTTCTTTTCCCCAGCTTTTTAGAACCATCTGGGATGGCGCCACGTAACAGCTCGAAGTAACTGCCGCGGCGGCCCAACCTGCTGTGTGGGCAGACAGGTTCCGTTGTCCCAAACATTCACGTGCGGCCTTTCCTCACGTGCGACAGCTGTCACTGAGACCCCGCTTAGGCGCCACATCCAGCACACCGGTGAGGACAAAAAAAAACGGGCGACCTTCGCCCGTCAAAATACGAACTCGGCCGTCGACTGTCTCGCTCAACCCGTGCCGTAGTACTGCTTAATGAATTAAATCAATTTTTTAAGTCTGCCAGACCCGTTTTCTTTCTTTCTTTTCCGCCTCCCCTCCCTATCCCTCCCTTTCACCACGCCACCCCTCGCACTGTGTTGAGTCACCGGCGCACTTCGTCCTTTGTGTAATGAGAGCACAGCTCCCTCACCCCATTTCGCTGCAACAGCCCCAGCCAGTGGCCCGGCGGTGTTGCCACGTTGCGCACCGTGATGCCTTCTCTCACAATGAAATGTGTCAACGGCGAGCTTTGTTCGCTCTCTCTCTCTCTCTCTCTCTCTCACACACACACACACACACACAAGCTTCTGCTGCCGATTCCCATATGCCTCAATGAGTGGGCGTGCGAGCTGCCTGCGATTTAAATTATATCTGCCAACGAACGCGATAGCAAAAGCTGAATATACAGAGTACGTGGCGTGTGTTTGTGTGTGCGTAGTTGATGACGCTGAAAGGGTGGGCAAATGGAGACTATGCGACGCTTGCAACAATCAGAATCGATTGTTAGTAGCACGGGTCTGGCTGATGGTAAACATTCAAGCATTATTCCTAAAACAAACACGGGCTACTTTGTCACCACGCGTCACCATGTTGGTACGTTCGGGACGCCAGTTCTCTGTGTTCGCATGGCGCGCGCCAATGGCGGCAAATCTGAAGCCTTGTTGTCTCATTTCATTTACTCTTCGTTTCAGCAAACACTCCGCAAAGTTGTAGTGCAGAATGCGTCTGTGACCCATCAGTTTAGTCGCGTCGCGGCCATGAAGTAGCTCCAATATCTAGGAAAACCGAATGCGGCATCAATTTTGACATGTTCATGTAATCGTGAAACTGCAAAAGCAAACATAGACTGGAGATGCAGATGAATGAGGGATGAAGCTTCATTAGACGACCAGGTGGAATTCATACTCCACGTAATGAAAAAGCCAAGTCGCTTCACGTCATGTGAAGGATGAATTAGTGGAAGAGGGAGGCACTGTTATGTACATTACCATGGCATATACTGATACGAATATGATGGGCATTTTGAGGTGCTCTCTAAAAAGCAACATCTTGCCATCATAATTTGATTCCGTAACGTTGGTGATGAAACACTCGCTTCTGCTGAGTACATTACGAGAGCGCATTAACTGTCCTAATTTTTTTGTATTGTGTCTTAACATTTTCCACCCGACAAAAACCTCTTTTAATTGATTTTTTCCTCTGCATCCGTTGTCTTCATTTGGCCTGTGCTAATTGTAGACACTGCCTGATCGCCTCAGACTGTTCTAAACTGATTTAAATATTTGTTGACTGTGGATGGAAATGAGATAAACAAATTTCGATGTCTTTAGGGACATAGAACAAGCTCATTTTTGAGAACTAGATAAGAATGGGCAAGAATATCGACCATAAAATTAATTCGAGAAGGTGCTAGCTTTTGACTCTGTAGCTAGACAGAGCTATTGAAACGAGCCACAGTGAGGTCATCCACTTGCCGTTAAAGGCACTTTTTGATCCGGCTGCACATCGCTATTTATTTATTTATTTATCTATCGCACGTGGGGGTCACGAGAGACGGAGCTGGAAAGAGTCGGAACATAGTTTACTAAATGATGATCAGAAAAAGTACAAATAAAATTATTAAATAATTAATACAAATCACAAAATTGTGGTAAAGTATACGAATAACGAATGCGTTATAGAGAAAAATTTTCAACTACGATTCCTGTAGAGAACGGAAGAAGTGTAGTACAAGGAAACCATTTAACTTGATTTGACTACTTAGGGTTTATAACACGATTTTTTCAGTTCTGCTAAAAGCCTGTTGAAAATGAAACCTGCTGAGTAGAGCACAATGCTTAGGGAACTGTGATCCAAGAGCAGCTAGTATCGAACATAAGCACGCGACGTTAGGAAGAATTCCACGCACAGCTGGTAAAATTGTTGTTTTATTGAAATATAACAGGTTTCGCAGTCTAAAGCCACATTATCAGTCCTCAGTCGCTTGTGAGGGCCGCTTATACTCTTGTCCTGCCGTTACACCAGTGCAGGCAAATTCTAAAACGTGGTTCTATAACTACAGGATCCACCCACCAGCAGTTTTTACGATATGAATGGATGACGTCTTTGTCGCCCTTTGTTCAACAATGTAATATAGACAATGTTCAGTGAATAATATAACAATGGTAGGCAATGAAAATCTTGTAACTCAATTTTGTTAAATTTTGCAGGTGAAACAAAAACGGTTTCTTAAAAAAATAACATAAAGCGATACAGAAATTTGCTACATGTGTAAATGTATAGTAGAAAGCCTTCTTATTGAAAGATTAGAAAAATCTGTGCAATTTAAAATCTCTCTTTGATTAAGGAATTACTGTTTACTGGAGTTTCGAATTTTTACAGACGGATGAGTTATAAGGTTTTCATTGCCTACCATTGAATCTTGATTAGGGGCGATGGGTACACCTATGAACTTTTTACGTTGTTACTCCTGATGATAAGGTTTTAGACCGCGAAACCGGTTGTTTTTCAATAAATCAACAATTTCACCAGTTGTTATCGGAATTCTTTTTAACATCATGCCTTTCAACAGCTGCGGATGCCCAGAGTATAAAATGCTTTGTAAACACGAGCACGTTTACCAGAGGGCTTAAATGGCACATTATTTCTGTTACTGCGTCATTGGCCGCATTTCCAGCACGAGAACAGAAGCAGCCACCCAGTCAGAAGTGATTTAAGGGCACCACATCATTATGGTGTTTAACCGACTCCAGTTTCCCGGATGCGGTGAACGAGCAGTCTTCCCTTACTCCTGTCCAGATGAGTATGTTTATCCGCAAGCTACTGCAAATGCAAACCTCGCCCTGCTACGTAGATTTCTAATCTCTTCCTCGGCGGTCCGCTTGGTCACTTGCCTTCGACGTCTTAGTCAAACCATACTCTTTCCGTTCTTTGTGGGTCCATCCTTCCGGTACTGCCAAAGCATTTCAGTCTAACGTTGCCAGGGTATGTGTATATTTATTCCAATCTTCTATTAATCCTCTCTTCCCTCCCCCTCCTGTCCACTCTCTCTGTACATCTCCTCCTTCACCCCCCATCCCCATTCTCTATATGCTCCTCCGCCAACTCTCTGTCCACCTGCTCTCCCCCGTCTCTCTCAATCCATCTGCTCCTACCCCCTCTGTCCATCTGCTCCTTTCCCCTTTATCCACCACATCTTCCCCATCTCCTCTCTCGCCTCTCTGTCCATCTCATCCTGTCCTCTCTCTCCCCATTTCGTTCTCTTCGCTCTCTCTGCCCATCACCTCCTTCTCACATCTGTGTCCGTATCCTACTTCTCCCTCTCTATCTGTCTATCTCTTCCTCTTCTCTTTCCACATTATCACCCCCACGCCAATAGAAGGTCGCTGGCTCTTAGCAGTACAATTTTTTTTTCCAAATAGGAAGTAACGTGTGTATCAAGTTCGACTGGAATCGATCTGTGGGTTTAGAAGGAGGTTTTTACCAGCGGCTTTGCCCACGTACAAAATTGGCACATATGTTTCAGATATATTTAATGTATTTCTCTCATATGTGTACACATATTTCATTTTTATCTCTAGTGAGAGTCGTCCTGCAGTTTCATTCCCACACAGCTCAATGTTTATCACGTCATACGTCCTGAACTACGTGTCGTGCAGTGACACAATTTTGCAGGCACATCCAGTGGTATATGCGAATACCGTCTACGAAATGTATTGTGTATAGAGTTAGTAGTGAAGAAGTAATAAATGAAAAGTGTCACGGCAGTTTTACTGCATAAACAGCGAAAAGACAGGAAGCGATAAACTTCTTTTCTTTCACAAATTTGTGCTGGGTGTCAGCGAGAAAAAGCCTCGTAAAGGTACGAAAATATATTTAAAGTTTGCTGAAAATCATTAAGTGCTCTCCGTCTCAAATACTGGATGAATATAGTATGGCTATTTGCGCGTCGTGGATTACGATTAGAGATGGGTCGGTCGCGAACTAACGGGTCCAAAGGTCGGTCGCGGCTTTCTACTTATAGTTCCCGGGAACGGAAACGGTCGGTCTCGTTCCCGAAGGGCACGTCTGCCGGTTTCGTTCCAGCCTCGGGCCCGTTCCCGTCTGTCTCGGTCTCGGTCTCTCTCGGCCGGACTCGTCCTTCTTCGCGTGGCCACTCGTCGCAGTTCCACTGCCGACTGCTCATAGTTCAGTATCGAGTTGTTCGTTTCGTTCACTTCGCACACCCATTGTAGA
This sequence comes from Schistocerca cancellata, assembly GCF_023864275.1. NCBI lineage: Eukaryota > Metazoa > Arthropoda > Insecta > Orthoptera > Acrididae > Schistocerca > Schistocerca cancellata. The sequence continues at coordinate 608,818,425 of NC_064627.1, forward strand.
TCTGTTTCAAACATTTTTTGAACTCTGAACTTCTTTTTCCTTTCTATTCAGCGTCCACGACCGATAATTAAAATGTATTTTATAATCACGTAAACTACATAAAAATTACATTGTATGTAATACATACATCTTTTCAGGTAACAAAACGGTGTATCAGCTTACTTCACTATTTCGATAAACAGCAAAAGAAATGCTTTTAAAAAGGCAAGATATTTGTTATTACACATGCAAAGGACGTCGGCATGGCACACACGAGTGGCCACTTTCCATCTTTTTTTTTATCCAAGGTAAAAGAGCATGTTCATTGTTATGGAAGGCAGACCGAATTACAACCGAATGAAGCTCGCGCTTAGTAATTGAGTGTATGGTGTCACATTTTGTAAAGAGAATGTGATAACTCCTACGATATTATTTCAGTGGTACCGGGTGGCGCACGAAAAATCGGCTCCGAGTACTAGATTGCTCATTGTCGCTTACCAATCGTCATCTATTTTTTCGAAGTTGTTTGCATTAGCTTATTTGTTATTTCTTCACTGCCTAATTATTACATGTGCGTCTATTCTGCTCGTAGCGGTCAACAAATCATGCGTAATTGGCGAGCATTCTGTACTCGGGGCCGGTTTTTCGTGCGCCACCGTATATTATTTCACTGCCATCAGCCGCATAACGCTACATTTGGCTAAACGATATGTTCTGCAGAATCACGAAAATTACAAGTGTGTGAGAATTCTGTTATGAATAAAAACTCTGTTCTCCAGGGGAGAGGCAAGTGCCCCCTCTTGGCGCCTTCCACCTTCAGCCACGTATACCACTAATTTTCAATTTTTCATAAGAACCATATACCAAGCTCAATGAACGGTAAACGAGTAAAAATGAACGGTTCTCAAAAAGGAGCGATCACCAGTGAACTAGTTCCCAAGGATGAACGACTTTGCCCATCACTAATTACGATAATTTTTGAAACTCTTCCGCACTCCTTAGAGGGCGAGGTGGTTCTTACCCCACAGTGATACTTCCCAGACAGTAAGTGATACGTGTACCAAGTTTGGTTGAAATCGATACAGTGATTTAGGAGGACATGTGGATTATACACTCCTGGAAATTGAAATAAGAACACCATGAATTCATTGTCCCAGGAAGGGGAAACTTTATTGACACATTCCTGGGGTCAGATACATCACATGATCACACTGACAGAACCACAGGCACATAGACACAGGCAACAGAGCATGCACAATGTCGGCACTAGTACAGTGTATATCCACCTTTCGCAGCAATGCAGGCTGCTATTCTCCCATGGAGACGATCGTAGAGATGCTGGATGTAGTCCTGTGGAACGGCTTGCCATGCCATTTCCACCTGGCGCCTCAGTTGGACCAGCGTTCGTGCTGGACGTGCAGACCGCGTGAGACGACGCTTCATCCAGTCCCAAACATGCTCAATGGGGGACAGATCCGGAGATCTTGCTGGCCAGGGTAGTTGACTTACACCTTCTGGAGCACGTTGGGTGGCACGGGATACATGCGGACGTGCATTGTCCTGTTGGAACAGCAAGTTCCCTTGCCGGTCTAGGAATGGTAGAACGATGGATTCGATGACGGTTTGGATGTACCGTGCACTATTCAGTGTCCCCTCGACGATCACCAGTGGTGTACGGCCAGTGTAGGAGATCGCTCCCCACACCATGATGCCGGGTGTTGGCCCTGTGTGCCTCGGTCGTATGCAGTCCTGATTGTGGCGCTCACCTGCACGGCGCCAAACACGCATACGACCATCATTGGCACCAAGGCAGAAGCGACTCTCATCGCTGAAGACGACACGTCTCCATTCGTCCCTCCATTCACGCCTGTCGCGACACCACTGGAGGCGGGCTGCACGATGTTGGGGCGTGAGCGGAAGACGGCCTAACGGTGTGCGGGACCGTAGCCCAGCTTCATGGAGACGGTTGCGAATGGTCCTCGCCGATACCCCAGGAGCAACAGTGTCCCTAATTTGCTGGGAAGTGGCGGTGCGGTCCCCTACGGCACTGCGTAGGATCCTACGGTCTTGGCGTGCATCCGTGCGTCGCTGCGGTCCGGTCCCAGGTCGACGGGCACGTGCACCTTCCGCCGACCACTGGCGACAACATCGATGTACTGTGGAGACCTCACGCCCCACGTGTTGAGCAATTCGGCGGTACGTCCACCCGGCCTCCCGCATGCCCACTATACGCCCTCGCTCAAAGTCCGTCAACTGCACATACGGTTCACGTCCACGCTGTCGCGGCATGCTACCAGTGTTAAAGACTGCGATGGAGCTCCGTATGCCACGGCAAACTGGCTGACACTGACGGCGGCGGTGCACAAATGCTGCGCAGCTAGCGCCATTCGACGGCCAACACCGCGGTTCCTGGTGTGTCCGCTGTGCCGTGCGTGTGATCATTGCTTGTACAGCCCTCTCGCAGTGTCTGGAGCAAGTATGGTGGGTCTGACACACCGGTGTCAATGTGTTCTTTTTTCCATTTCCAGGATTGTATATACATGCATCCACTTTTATAAAATGTATGGATATATGGATTTGTAGCTAAAGTAAAGGTGCAGTCAGAATAATGTACGAGAGGCATTCAATAAGTAACGCAACACATTGAAAGCAGATTCCTTTTATTTAGGACTCCAATACACCATATTATTCTCCACTCTTTTGGCTACAAAATCCTATTGCGACGACGTCACGCCATCTAACTGGGAACTGGGGAGGCCTGTATGCCCCCGAGGTACTACTCTGCTGGTTGACATCGGAGCCAATGTCTTGCCGCATGAATAATTTCCTCATCATAAACGTACTGCTTCCTGCGGAGTCCACCCTTCATTAGGCCAAACAGGTGAAAGTCGGAAGGTGCGACGCCTTTGCTGGAGGGTGGACAGGATGTGAAGTTTTGTGAGCTTCTCACGGGTGTGCAGACTTGTGTGAGGCCTTGCGTTGCCATGGAGATGGAGAAGTTCGTTTGCGTTTTTGTGGCGACGAACTTGCTGAAGTCGTTTCTTCAGTTTCCCGAGGGAAGCACAGTACAGTTCAGATTTCATCGTTGCTCCATTAGGGAAGATATCAAGCAGAATAACCCCTTCAGAGTCCCAGAAGACCGTAGCCATGACTACCGGCTTTGAACGTTTCTGTCGGAGGAGAGATAGTGTGGCGCCACTCCATGGATTGCCGTTTTATTTCCGGATCGCAGTGATGAACCTATATTTCAGCACCTGTGGTGATGTTCGACAAAAGACTGTCACGATCAGCCTCGTAACGCGCAAGCAATTCCGCACAGTTGGTCCTTCGTCGCTCCATATGGTCTTCTGTCAGGTTGTGTCAGGCGGCGAGTACCTCAACTGTGGACGAGTGTGTCAGCACTACCAACAGAGTCGTCCAGTTGAGCAACGAGGTCTCTGATCGTGATCTGTCACTCACCTCGAATTAGTGTGTCCGCATGTTCCAACACTGGACGAGCACAGCTGTGTGCCGCCGGTGGGCAAGAGGGAGATAGGACAGGTTACCGTGACTTCGTTGCGATAATAACAGACGCCTCGCCCAACGACTCACCGTACTTTCGTTTACTGCCAAGTCTCCGTAGATATTCTGCAAGAGCCTATGTATGCGATGCACTGGTTTTCCGCCAAACGAAACTCATTGAAAGCTCTCTGCTTTGAACGCATCTCCGTTACAGACGCCATTTTGAAGGCTACGTATAGCACTGCCACATACTGGAACTTCATAAAGCTATAGGAGCTGAAGCGGGAGTACTCCACCATGGCCCACAACAAATTCCTCATTATTTGAACCGAATTTGCCCGAGAAACAAAAAATGTGTTGCATTTCTTACTGAGCGCTTCTCATACTCTGTAGAGTAATTCACACTATTCTAGAGTGAAATTTTCACTCTACAGCGAAGGGTGCGCTGATATGAAACGTTCTGACAGATTAAAACAATGTGCCGGACCGAGACTCGAACTCGGGACCTTTGCCTTTCGCGGGCAAGTGCTCTACCAACTGAGCTACCCAAGCACGACTCACGCCCCGTTCTCACAGCTTTAATTCCGCCAATACCTCGTCTCCTACCTTCCACATTTCACAGAAGCTCTTCTGCGAACCTTGCAGAACTAGCACTCCTGGAAAAAAGGAGCACTTGCCCGCGAAAGGCAAAGGTCCCCAGTTCGAGTATCGGTCCGACACACAGTTTTAATCTGCCAGGAAGTATCAGTTCGCACTGTTGTTCGCTGCTTTCGAGTTTGGTTACGTAGTACTTTGTATCTTACATTTTATAATGAAATCAGATTAATGTCCTCTTTGTACCATTATGTAAAATAATTACACCTTGTGAAATGGTTCAAATGGATCTGAGCACTATGGGACTTAACTTCTGAGGTCATCAGTCCCCTACAACTTAGAACTACTTAAAGCTAACTAACCTAAGGAAACCACACACATCCATGCCCGAGGCAGGATTCGAACCTCCGACCGTTGCGGTTCCACGGTTCCAGGCTGTAGCGCCTAGAACCGCTCGGCCACTCCGGCCGGCCCTTGTGAAATGGTTATTGCCTGAATCCAATAAAACACTACACCCAACCAGTCTTCGAACTGAAACCACCTCCACCTTCTCACTTTTAAGAGTGTTTACAAACGGTGAGGAGCATTCGAGTTCATACTTATTCTGTGAGATTTGTGGATCTGTTTCGAGTGTGCCGTTTGGGAATCGGCAGGACGCCGAGTCCCACGGGTGAGCGGATTCGCGTGTCCAGCCCTGCAGGCAGCTGGCTTTGGGACACGCGGGTTCGGGGGGCGAGGCACCTGGCCGGCTGGCGAGCGGGGCACGGCCGGTCAGACTAGGCAGCGCAGCGCGCAAAACGCACGCCACGCGCTGGGCACTGGCGCCGAGGGGAAGCAGACACTGGTGCCCGCAACACAGCTCTCATTACTGCTCTCCGAGCCGTAACTCATTGTCCAGTCCAGCACAAAAATCTATGCTTTGCAAAACATCAGCAGATGGGAGCCGGAATCACAGGTTTGCACTTGAACCCGTGATCAAAAAATTACCTTTTGTTCGACGTCTTGTAATGTGGTTGATTTTGTGTCGTCGATGACGCTGTAGAGTCTTGTACCAGGGGAATCCAGGGAGAGGATGTTGTTTGTTAGCCAGTATTCTCTTTCTACAACAAAACTGCACCATGTATTAACAGGGTTCTTTATTCATAAGAACAAGAAGCTCCTTATCTTTAAGCAGGTTGTTGCGGTACAAGATCTTCTGTAATAGTCCACGTTAGCCTCACTGCTGGTGAAGTACAAGTCCTGGGTCATACACTACTATGATCGCTAGGTACTGAGTGACTCCGTCTATGGCTGGGCTGTCTGTCTGTGACTGACTGGCTGACTGCCTGTAACTGTGACAGACTGGCCCTCCGGTCCGCTGCAGCGATCTACACTCCTGGAAATTGAAATAAGAACACCGTGAATTCATTGTCCCAGGAAGGGGAAACTTTATTGACACATTCCTGGGGTCAGATACATCACATGATCACACTGACAGAACCACAGGCACATAGACACAGGCAACGGAGCATGCACAATGTCGGCACTAGTACAGTGTATATCCACCTTTCGCAGCAATGCAGGCTGCTATTCTCCCATGGAGACGATCGTAGAGATGCTGGATGTAGTCCTGTGGAACGGCTTGCCATGCCATTTCCACCTGGCGCCTCAGTTGGACCAGCGTTCGTGCTGGACGTGCAGACCGCGTGAGACGACGCTTCATCCAGTCCCAAACATGCTCAATGGGGGACAGATCCGGAGATCTTGCTGGCCAGGGTAGTTGACTTACACCTTCTAGAGCACGTTGGGTGGCACGGGATACATGCGGACGTGCATTGTCCTGTTGGAACAGCAAGTTCCCTTGCCGGTCTAGGAATGGTAGAACGATGGGTTCGATGACGGTTTGGATGTACCGTGCACTATTCAGTGTCCCCTCGACGATCACCAGTGGTGTACGGCCAGTGTAGGAGATCGCTCCCCACACCATGATGCCGGGTGTTGGCCCTGTGTGCCTCGGTCGTATGCAGTCCTGATTGTGGCGCTCACCTGCACGGCGCCAAACACGCATACGACCATCATTGGCACCAAGGCAGAAGCGACTCTCATCGCTGAAGACGACACGTCTCCATTTGTCCCTCCATTCACGCCTGTCGCGACACCACTGGAGGCGGGCTGCACGATGTTGGGGCGTGAGCGGAAGACGGCCTAACGGTGTGCGGGTCCGTAGCCCAGCTTCATGGAGACGGTTGCGAATGGTCCTCGCCGATACCCCAGGAGCAACAGTGTCCCTAATTTGCTGGGAAGTGGCGGTGCGGTCCCCTACGGCACTGCGTAGGATCCTACGGTCTTGGCGTGCATCCGTGCGTCGCTGCGGTCCGGTCCCAGGTCGACGGGCACGTGCACCTTCCGCCGACCACTGGCGACAACATCGATGTACTGTGGAGACCTCACGCCCCACGTGTTGAGCAATTCGGCGGTACGTCCACCCGGCCTCCCGCATGCCCACTATACGCCCTCGCTCAAAGTCCGTCAACTGCACATACGGTTCACGTCCACGCTGTCGCGGCATGCTACCAGTGTTAAAGACTGCGATGGAGCTCCGTATGCCACGGCAAACTGGCTGACACTGACGGCGGCGGTGCACAAATGCTGCGCAGCTAGCGCCATTCGACGGCCAACACCGCGGTTCCTGGTATGTCCGCTGTGCCGTGCGTGTGATCATTGCTTGTACAGCCCTCTCGCAGTGTCCGGAGCAAGTATGGTGGGTCTGACACACCGGTGTCAATGTGTTCTTTTTTCCATTTCCAGGAGTGTAAATACTGGCGGTCGAAAGGGCGTTGGCGGCCCTTTGCTTGCGAGTCTGTCTTTGGCCTCTCTCCTGATAGGAGCGCTTGATTCAGCACCTATTATCTATCATCCTGCAACCACTTTGCCGACCAGTGTGCTGGCGACAGCTTACATCAGCACTGTTGTTGTTGTTGTTGTGGTCTTCAGTCCTGAGACTGGTTAGATGAAGCTCTTCATGCTACTCTATCCTGTGCGAGCTTCTTCATCTCCCAGTACTTACCGCAACCTACATCCTGCTGAATCTGCTTAGTGTATTCATCTCTTAGTCTCCCTCTACGATTTTTACACTCCACACTGTCCTCCAATGCTAAATTTGTGATCCCCTGATGCCTCAGAACATGTCCTACCAACCGGTCCCTTCTTCTTGTCAAGTTGTGCCACAAACTCCTCTTCTCCCTAATTCTATCCAATACCTCCTCATTAGATATGTGATCTACCCATCTAATCTTCAGCATTATTCTGTAGCACCACATATCGAAAGCTTCTATTCTCTTCTTGTCCAAACTATTTATCGTCCATGTTTCACTTCCATACATGGCTACACTCCAAACAAATACTTTCAGAAACGATTTCCTGACACTTAAATCAATACCCGATTTAACAAATTTCTCTTCTTCAGAAACGCTTTCCTTGCCATTGCCAGTCTACATTTTATATCCTCTCTACTTCGACCATCGTCAGTTATTTTGCTCCCCAAATAGCAAAACTCCTTTACTACTTTAAGCGTCTCATTTCCTAATCTAATTCCCTCAGCATCACCCGACTTAATTCGACTACATTCCATTATCCTCGTTTTGCTTTTGTTGATGTTAACTGTTAAAATCTGGTCTACACGTAACGTATGATCGTGCAAGACTGACACAAATCGCGCAGCTGCACTGTTAAAATTTTCATTCAGTTTTTCACTCAGTCTTTCGCTCAGTAGTTCTGAAATCATCATGGAGGGAGAACTGTTAATGACGATTGTACGATGTGCTCTTAAACTGAAGAAAATAACAAAGTCTCCACGTCGTTCACAGTGGTCCCTGGATTGGTTATTGAAGAGAGGAATAGTTCCCCAAGTGAATCTTCTCTGAGAACTATAGCAGGAACCAGAAGATTGGCGCGATCACTGACTTATGGGCGTAAGCTATTGAAGTTTGTAACGCCAGAAACTGAAAAAGAAGACAGTATCACGAGAGCGGCTATGAGCCCTCATGAGAGACTTACCATAACGTTATGGTTTTAAGCACTGGCAAGAGCTTCAAGAACCTTGAATTAACAGAAAATATTTTATAGATAGATTGGGGTCTACTTAATTTTAGATATCATTCCCAAAATTAGCAGTGTATTTAGAAATAAGCTCGATGTACTGTCGATATTTATTATATTAATATTTGAACTATTAATATTCTGAACTGGATGAATGGGTGGTGGATAACCCATTGTGCTACTGGGGAGATTTCCTTGTTGCATTAAACATTGTCGTCCGGAAGAATCAGTACTGTCGAGCCTTTTGTTAATGCTTCCAGTTCAGCTTAAAAAATAACACCATTAATGAGCTTTCCCGCAAATACATATTGCTCACATATAAGATCACGTAATTTATGCGCCATGTATTTCCCGTAAACATCAATTTCATCATTAGAATGAATGGCTTTTGTACCCTTGACCGTGATCGTTTCGGATGTTGGTCTTCGACATTCAAGAAGGAAAGTAAATCAAAGTTCCACTAAGGAAGTTCATAAATTTCTTGCCTACCAGCTCCAGATCGCATGGAAGCTTTTATTTTGGCACTCTCTTTGCGGTGAACTGTTCCAAATGAGTTGATCTTTCTGGTGACCAACTTTTTTGTTGCTTCACAATCCAGTTCCTTGTACTGGTTTTTCTTGTCTTGGTTGCTGTACTCCTCAGATTTTACTTGCCACAGGCAAGGAAAACTTTGGTACATTTTTATGAACTACGTGAAAAATTCGTGAGTCTAGCGCCGTAAGTCCGTCATTTTCTTTCGCCACTACACGCACTAAAATAAGAATTTGATTATCTAGCGCTACAGAGAGTAGACCGACAGCGGAGCTAAGTTTGAGTGATAAGACTGACGCTCGTCTACATGCGCAGGCTTGTCAGCAGTCTTGCATGTACACAAAGCTCCAGCCCACCACTCTTCTGCGACTCTGTTAAACTTCATTCAGTTCATGCAAGATCGTCAAACTTCTATTCATACCTACCGTTTTATTTGACAAATCTGGCATGATCGTGCAAAACTGGCGACAAAACGCTACTGGCAGATCAGGCTTTACACACCCTGTATTAGTCCGGACAGAAAGAAAGTTGGCAGTTATAAGTGGTGCCTCTTTATGACAATATGCGAACTAGTTTTGAATCGTCACAGATGTATCATCACTTGCGGGAAACAGACTACCTGATCAAAAGGATCCGGACATTTATTAGTGGTCATTAATATGTGGTGTGCCCAGTCTTCGCCTTTATGACAGCCTGAACTCATTGAGCTACTAGGAGATTTCTCTGATGATTATAAGGAAAAATCTGCTGCATTAAACTTCCTCCTCCGGAAGAATCGGTACTGTTAAGTCTTTTCTAATGCTTCCAGTTCAGCTTAAAAAATAGCACCATTAATGAGCTTCTGCGCAAGTATGTATTGGTTATATACACATCAAAAAAAGTTTTGCATTACCTCGGTTCCGAAAGTTCCGGAACCTGTACAGAAAGCTGGAATAGAGATCAACATAAACATCATTTCCGCCCTTTTTATTGCTCATGAAAACCACACATTGCATGTGTACCATCATAAAGCGAGACCTTCAGAGGTGGGGGTCCAGATTGCTGTACACACCGGTACCTCTAATACCCAGTGGCACATCCTTTTGCATTGATGCATGCCCGTATTCGTCGTGGCACACTTTCCTCAAGTTCATCATGGCACTGTTGGTCCAGATTGTCCCACTCCTCAACGGCGATACGGCGTAGATCCCTCAGAGTGGTTGGTGAGTCACGTCTTCCGTAAGCAGCCCTTTTCAATCAATCCCAGGCATGTTCATGTCTGGAGAACACTCTAGTCGAGCGACGTCGTTATCCTGAAGGAAGTCATTCACAAGATGTGCACGATGGGGGCGCGAATAGTCGTCCATGAGGACGGATGCTCGCCAATACGCTGCCGATACGGTTGCACTATCGGTCGGAGGATGACATTCAAGTATCGTACAGCCGTTACGGCGCCTTCCATGACCACCAGCGGCGTACGTCGGTCCCACATAATGCCACCCCAAAACAACAGGGAACCTCCACATTTCTGCACTCACTGGACAGTGTGTCTAAGGCGTTCAACCTGATCGGGTTGCCTCCAAACATGTCTCCGACGATTGTCTGGTTGAAGGCATGTGAGACACTCGTCGGCGAAGAGAACGTGATGCCAATCCTGAGCTGTTCTTCGGCATGTTGTTGGGCCCATCTGTAAAGTTGCACATCATGCAGCATATTGCGCACAGTTAAACACGACGTCCTGTGGCTGCACGAAAAGCATTATTCAGCATGGTGGCGTTGCTGTCAGCTGTCAGGGTTCCTCCGAGTCATAATTCTTAGGTAGCGGTCATCCACAGCAGTAGTAGCCCTTGGGCAGCCTGAGCGAGGTATGTCATCGACAGTTCCTGTCTCTCTGTATCTCCTCCATGTCAGAACAACATCGCTCTGCTTCACTCCGAGACGCTTGGACACTTCCCTTGTTGAGAGCCAATGTGGACTCGATCGAACCGCGGTATTGACCGCCTAGGCATGGTTGAATTACTGTACACATAGCACGAGCCGTGTTCCTTTTTCCTGGTGGAATGACTGGAACTGATCGGCTGTCGAACCGCCTCCGTCTAATAGACGCTGCTCATGCATTGTTGTTTACATCTTTGGGCGGGTTTAGTGACGTCTCTGAACAGTCAAAGAGACTGCGTCTGTGATACAATATTCAATGTGTATCTTCAGGAGTCCTGGGAACCGAGGTGACACAAAACTTTTTTTGATGTGTGTATAAGGTCACGTAATTTATGGACTAAATATTTCCCGTAAGCAACAAATTCATCATTAGAATGAATGGCTTTCTACCTTTGACTGTGATCTTCTCAGGTGTTGTTCTTTGACATTCAAGAAGAAAAGTAAATAAGTTCCTCTAAGAACGTTTATAAATTTTTGCATTCCAGCTCCAGATCGCATGAAAGCTTTTATTTTGGCACTCTCTTTGCGGTGAACTGTTCCAAATGAGTTGATCTTTCTGGTGACCAATTCTTTTGTTGCTTCACTATCCACTTCACTTACCCAAAGCGGCATATGTCTGGTGTTTCTTGTCTCGGTTGCTGTAGTCCTCAGGTTTTACTCGCCATAGGCAAGGAAAACTTCGGCACAAGTCTATGAACCGTGTGAAAAATTCTTGAGTCCAGTGCCGTAAATCTGTCATTTCCTTTCGCCACTGCACGCACTAATGTCTGTGGAAGGATGGCGATCCATATTTCCTCAAGAGCTGAAACCAGAGATGCCAGTGATGTTGGACGCTGTTGTCTGGCGTGAAGTCGAAGTTCTGCCTTATCCCGAAAGTTTCCATTTGTTTCAGCTGGGGACTCTGGGCGGGCCAGTCCACTTCATGAATGTTATTGTCCGAAAACCATTACCTCACAGATGCCTCATTATGACGGGCTGTATCGTCATGCTTATACAATCAAGCATCATTTCCGAATTGCTCCTCTACTATACGCAGTACACAGTGCCGTAAAAGGTGTTCATATCCTTCCGCATTTAGTGTTTTCTTAAGCGCAATAAAAGGACTACATCCTAACCACGGAAAACACCATGCCCTATGTACTCCACTGTTTGCATTACACATGGCCGGCCGGTGTGGCCACGCGGTTCTAGGCGCTTCAGTCTGGAACCGCGCGACCGCAACGGCCGCAGGTTCGAATCCTGCCTCGGGCACGGTTGTGTGTGATATCTTTAGTTTAGTACGGTTTAAGTAGTTCTAAGTTCTAGGGGACTGATGACCTCAGCTGTAAAGTCTCATAGTGCTTAGAGCCATTTGAACCATTACACATGATGACAGATAAAGTTCTCCAGACTTTCGACAAACCCAAGCCCTTCGACTTGACTGTCACAGGGTACTGCGTGATTCATTACTCAAAATTACTCGTTTCAAATCGACCACTTTCCAGTGGCGTCGCTCTTTGCAGATCAAGCTTCAGTTAGCACTGACTACAGGATGTGACTTATAGGGAGCTACTTCACCACCGTACCCTATTTCTTCTCGCTCCCTACGCACACTGATTGTGCTAGCTGGAGTGCTGGCAGCCGATTTCATGCCATGTTTTACAACCATGCTCCACAGTGCTCCGTCAGCATATGAATATTATTTTGAAAAAGAGTAATAAATTTGACTTGTACTGAATCATCGTTATGCGGTCTATACAAATAGAATAGTCTCCGCGTCAGGTACTTGTTTATTTTGCCGCAAGGCGTTTCGATGGGTCACACTATCAATCTTCAGGTGGTGAAATGTTTATTCGTATGGGTGGTGTTGGTGAAGAGTCGTGGTGCACTCAGCCCTTTTGAGCCTAATTGAGGAGTTACTTGACTGAGAAGTAGCGGCCAGGGTCACGAAAACTTGACAACTACAGGGAGAGCAGTGTACTGACCACATGCTCCCCCCCTCCCCCTTCCTCCCCTGTATCTGCATCCGCGCGCCTAAGAGTTGAGGATGACATGGCGGTCGACCGGTACCGTTAGGCCTTCAAGGCCTGTTCGGACGGTGTTTATTTTTTGTTTTGTTGGTGGAGAGTCCAGACGTTTTTTTCACAGTTGCAGGTTAAGAACAGTGAGGTTATTTTGCGTCTTTTGAGGGGCGGTATAGTTGCAAAAAGTTTGCATACTGTTGCCTGATGACGCTGCAGCTGTGAAAAGAGGTATGTACCCTTCACCAGCACCAGCCATGTAAATAATTCTCCACCTGAAGTTGATGATGTGAACCATCGAAACGATTAGTGGCAAAATAAATAAGTGACTGACGAAGTAATTGTTTTATTTGTATTTACCGACAGTCAAAAAATGGTTGAAATGGCTCTGAGCACTATGGGACTTAACTTATGAGGTCATCAGTTCCCTAGAACTTAGAACTACTTAAACCTAGCTAACCTAAGGACATCACGCACATCCATGCCCGAGGCATGAACTACTTTACAAGTTCACCTCACACGTTTATGACGCCTAAGCTGAAATATATCAGCAGTTTGTGACACAGATCAAAACCTCAGTTTTTTTAGATTGCTGTACTATAACACTGAAGATAGCGTAAGTCAGAATTTTATGTACACGACACAAGACGATGTGACTAGTCCCCATCACCAAGCAAATTCAGGTGTGCGCATACGGACCTGTGCAGTAACCTAGCGGCAATGAATAACCTGGCTGCAAATCAAAAGAATAAATAAATACACTGTAAGAAAAAAAAGATGCACCACGAAGGAATTATTCGAATGGGACGGAAATCAATAGAAGTGATGTCCATATACAGACAAACAAACGATTACAACTTCAGAAAATATGGATTCTTTATTCAACAGAAAGAGCTTCACAAACTGAGAAAGTCAATAACGTATTGGTCTACCACGGTCCTTATGCAAGCAGTTATTCGGTTTGGCACTCATTGATTTGAGTTGCTGGATGTCCTCGTGAGGGATATTGTGCCAAATTCTGTTCAACTGCCGAGTTAGATCGTCAAAATCCCGAGATGGTTGGAGGCCCCTGCACATAATGCTCTAAACGTTCTCAATTGGAAAGAGATCAGCCGACCTTGCCGGCAAAGTAGGGCTTGGCAAGCACGAACACCAGCAGTAGAAACTCTCCCATGTGTGGCCGGGCATTATCTTGCTGAAATGTGAGTCCAGGATGGCTTACTATGAAGGGCAACAAAATGGGGCGTAGAATATCGTCGACGTACCGCTGGGTTGTACGAGTACCGCGGTTGTCAATCTAAGGGGTCCTGCTATGGAAAGAAATGGCACTCCAGACCATCAACCCTGGTCGTGGGGTCGTATGGAGGACGGTAGTCTGATTGGTATACACCGCTGTCTGGCTCGTCTCCAGACGTTTCTTCACTGGTCACCGGGGCTCAGTCTGATGCGGGCATCATCAGTCCTCAGTCCAGAGAGAGTGAATAATAGATTGTGTTGACAAATAAACCCATTAACCTACGGAGAGCAGAAGAACAATGAAGGTTAAGTTCTGAATAAAGCCCTACGACATAGCAGCAGTAAATCGAACTTCCAGACGCCGGAGCTGAATTTTCCAACTGAGTGACAGCAGAGAGGATGTTACATATGGAGGATCTGACAGAGCACAGAAAGATCTGAGCTCAAATTAATAGCAGTCGATGAGATGTCTTCAAGTTATTAAAGCCATTGAACACATGTACCGATGATCCAAAATATTATGACTGTCTACGCACCGCATGACTGGTGAGTTGTGGGCAGGTGAAACAGTAAGGAAAGTAAGTAAATGGAGCAAGGACGAATGCGGAAGCAATCGAGTGACAGTCCGGACCACAAATGGATAAATCCACTAGGATCAGCGACTCTGATAGATGGCTCGGCGCCTTAAAGCATGTCGGAAACGACGAAGCTTGTCGGCTGTTCACGTACTACTGTCGTCAACATCTATGTAAAGTGGTTCAGACACCCACGCCTCATCAAAGAACTCTCCATCACATACCGTCAGGTGGCTTGCGGAATGTGATGTAGATGTAGCTGCAGAGGTCGCAGGCTTGCCCGCTCAGTAAAATACACTCCTGGAAATGGAAAAAAGAACACATTGACACCGGTGTGTCAGACCCACCATACTTGCTCCGGACACTGCGAGAGGGCTGTACAAGCAATGATCACACGCACGGCACAGCGGACACACCAGGAACCGCGGTGTTGGCCGTCGAATGGCGCTAGCTGCGCAGCATTTGTGCACCGCCGCCGTCAGTGTCAGCCAGTTTGCCGTGGCATACGGAGCTCCATCGCAGACTTTAACACTGGTAGCATGCCGCGACAGCGTGGACGTGAACCGTATGTGCAGTTGACGGACTTTGAGCGAGGGCGTATAGTGGGCATGCGGGAGGCCGGGTGGACGTACCGCCGAATTGCTCAACACGTGGGGCGTGAGGTCTCCACAGTACATCGATGTTGTCGCCAGTGGTCGGCGGAAGGTGCACGTGCCCGTCGACCTGGGACCGGACCGCAGCGACGCACGGATGCACGCCAAGACCGTAGGATCCTACGCAGTGCCGTAGGGGACCGCACCGCCACTTCCCAGCAAATTAGGGACACTGTTGCTCCTGGGGTGTCGGCGAGGACCATTCGCAACCGTCTCCATGAAGCTGGGCTACGGTCCCGCACACCGTTAGGCCGTCTTCCGCTCACGCCCCAACATCGTGCAGCCCGCCTCCAGTGGTGTCGCGACAGGCGTGAATGGAGGGACGAATGGAGACGTGTCGTCTTCAGCGATGAGAGTCGCTTCTGCCTTGGTGCCAATGATGGTCGTATGCGTGTTTGGCGCCGTGCAGGTGAGCGCCACAATCAGGACTGCATACGACCGAGGCACACAGGGCCAACACCCGGCATCATGGTGTGGGGAGCGATCTCCTACACTGGCCGTACACCACTGGTGATCGTCGAGGGGACACTGAATAGTGCACGGTACATCCAAACCGTCATCGAACCCATCGTTCTACCATTCCTAGACCGGCAAGAGAACTTGCTGTTCCAACAGGACAATGCACGTCCGCATGTATCCCGTGCCACCCAACGTGCTCTAGAAGGTGTAAGTCAACTACCCTGGCCAGCAAGATCTCCGGATCTGTCCCCCATTGAGCATGTTTGGGACTGGATGAAGCGTCGTCTCGCACGGTCTGCACGTCGAGCACGAACGCTGGTCCAACTGAGGCGCCAGGTGGAAATGGCATGGCAAGCCGTTCCACAGGACTACATCCAGCATCTCTACGATCGTCTCCATGGGAGAATAGCAGCCTGCATTGCTGCGAAAGGTGGATATACACTGTACTAGTGCCGACATTGTGCATGCTCTGTTGCCTGTGTCTATGTGCCTGTGGTTCTGTCAGTGTGATCATGTGATGTATCTGACCCCAGGAATGTGTCAATAAAGTTTCCCCTTCCTGGGACAATGAATTCACGGTGTTCTTATTTCAATTTCCAGGAGTGTAGTACAGACGGCGATCTGTGGCAGATTACAAGGCTCGTGCAGGCGCAAGAGTTTCAGAGCACACCGTTCAGCGGACATTGTTGGACACAGTGCTCCATTGCAGACGACGTATGTGTGTTCCCGTGTTGACCCAATGGCGTCGTCAGTTACGATTGAAGTGGGCGCGGTATTATAGAGACTGGGCCTTGGATTTATTGAAACGTGTTGCCCGGTCGGATGAATCACGTTTCCTGTTAAAACTAGGTGGGTTATCGTGTCCGGATACTCATACGCCTCGCCACGGACACAGGACGGTGGGGTCGGTATTATGCTATGGGTGACATTCACCCGAGATTCCGTTGGACCCGTGGTAGTAATCCATGGCATCGGGACAGCTGTGGTCTAAATAAACGTTGTTTCAGACCACTTGCATCCTTTCATGCTTGATGTCTTCATCGACGGCGATGGTACATCCGGCACTCTGTTACAAGGCCAAAATCGTACTACAGTTGATTGAGGAGTATGACAGTGAACTCGTCTTGGCCAGCAAATTCACCTGATCTGAACCCGATCGATGTGGGACGCTACTGGGAGCCAACTCTCCACCCACCGGCTATCGGCCCGTAATTACGTGATCTGTATATATGCAGGGAGATTCAGCTGCTTCTACTCATGGGTTTTATGCAACCCGCAACGCCTTGAAATACCACGCGCAAGATTTTCGTATTCTCTTGCTCGCTACGTGAAAACTAAAGAATGAACAGGACCTTATTATAGGAAATTTAATGTAGTTAAATTTAGAACTGGTATATGCATTAGATGCCGTAGTTTTCGAATTATGCAAGAAAAACTTATAAAAGTGACCAACTCGAAAACCGTGGCTTTCAGCAAAAACAAATCTCAGTACAAATTTTAACTACATTAAATGTACTACAAAAAGGTTTCGTAAAATTTTTGGAGGAATAAAAGTTTGCGGGAAGCGGGTGAGAGAGTATGAAAATCCCGCGCGTTGTTTTTACAGGTTGCTCAAAACCTATCGGTAGGGGCAGCTGTATAAACAGGCTCACTTGCAATGGTGCTAGGAACATTTGAAAAAGATCCATCAAAAAATTATAAAAAAGTATAAAATCGTACTACGAATTTCTTTTCAACTTCCGATTGGTCGCGAAATTAGAAACCACAGTGGAAATCCGGTGAAACTTTGTGCAGTTGGGTTGTACAGTGTCTCTAGTATGCTTGTCTATTGCGTCACGTCACGTTTTTCAATTCTTAGCACTACAGTGAGGCAAGGCGCCTTGAAAATAGTGTCTCCCACAAAGTGTGAAGTCCCGCTGAGAGGTTTCGCCTGATTTCATGCAATCCACCTAATGTAACTGTCACGTGTGTCCTTCTTCGTGACACTTCTCTGCCGTACACTGTTGGTGCAACGAAGACATTCCTGCAGCGTTTTCGATGGGAGGTATTTGATGGCCTACCATAAGCCCGGACTCGACTCCCTCGATTTTCGTCTCTTCGCTCACATGGGCCACTAGCTATAAGAACAGCATTTTGGCACAGACAACGAGCTGCGGATCAGCGCAGGGAATTAGCAGAAATCACAGTGTTGCGCTTTATAACGAGGGTATTGAAAAGTTGGTACCACGCTATGACAAACGTCTAAGTCAGAGTAGCGACTATGTACAGAAGTAGCTGGAAGGTGTAGCTAAATGTTGCAAATAAAGCATGTTTTTAATTTTAACTGTCGTTTCTATTTCGCGACCGATCGGAAGCTGAAAAAAAAGATAGCCCTCGTAGAATGAAAGACACGAGTGGAGGGCCATCATAAAATCGCTCTATCTCGTATTTTTCTAACTACTTTGTTAGTCTGTTTTTTCGAGTCTGGTTGCTGTCAATATTTCTGCGCCGTGATGTCGTTGCCGAACTTTGCTGTTAGTGACGATTTTTCAAATAAAACTATAAGGTAAACGAGTAAGACAAAACTGAAGAAGAAACACCAGGGGAGAAGCCATAGCGGCGTATTCTAATATAAATTGCCAGTATTATAATCGGATATTCGTGACTGGCGTGGTGATGACACAAGGGGAACGGATCATAAATTTTAAAGCGCTGTCGTCTGCATTATTCAGTGCGTAAATATGTGGCATTCGCTGAAAAATCAATGAACGACCTATCGTCGGCATCGGCGTATGGACTGCCCGCAGACTACGGCGTCATCAGCAAAATAGATAGACCTTTCTGCGCCAGACAGTCCGAAAAAAGCAAGAAAATTTCTTTTTGCTTCTGTTTCATACGATCATTTAACAGTATTATTCCGTGTTCTTCGCGACTTACGTACGTAAGTTGTATTTGTCATGTCGATATATTCATATAGCATTCTGCCTTTGAGATGGATAAACTAACTGCGAGGTATTTATCAGATGTTAAATGCTATGTGCCTAATGTATTTTGGCCAATGGGGCATTATTGTAATTCCCAGGTACTTCAGTGTTTCTAGCAATAACGTCGTCGAGTATTAACTGTCTTCCAGCGCATGTGATATACAGCATAAGCTTTGCACTCCTGAAACGGATTCCATTTGCAACTGCTTTAAGTGTTAGCATAACTTATAACATTTGCGTAACACGCACCTTCTTCTTTCAAAGGATGAGTCTACAATGAAACCTATGCGGGTACCCATTTTCTCTCGGTCTTCCTACTTTTAATTTTCCTTTCGGCCTTATTTCGTACCTACTGCTGCTAATACGCATTTAGGCTTTATCTGAAAATCTTCACATCTTCCTTTATTTATTTCCTTTTTTTGTTTCAATGTGCTGACTTTCCACCTGAAATATTTCCCTAACATGAATGATTCTTTTCGTCCAAACAAAGGACATCCAGATTAAGATTTTCACTCTGCAGCGGAGTGTGCGCTGATATGAAACTAACTGGCAGATTATAACTGTGTGCCGGACCGAGATTCAAACTTGAGACCTTTGCCTTTCGCGGGCAAGTGCTCTACCATCTGAGCTACCCAAGCACGACTCACGCCCCGTCCTCACAGCTTTACTTCTGCCATACTGACTTTAGAAATATCACATGTATTCTAGATGTGTAAGTACGGGTATTATTTACTTTTCAAAATTATTTAACTAGTATACACAGTATGTACGTTAGACATTACATGTGGCTTTCGTAACTAAATCGCAGGCATTACTTCTATAGAAGATATCGGCGTCAACTGCCGATATAAATATGTATCTGTTTTATGTTGCGTTTATGGAACGGTTCTGTGTTATCGTATTTAACTATTTTACACTCTGTGAACTGGCCATCCGCTCCGCATTTTTAAAGTTTCCACACCTGAAATCCATTAATAATGATCACACAGTCATAGCACAGGAGTTGTAAAAACGCATGCGACCATTTACAGCAGCCAAATGTAGCTTTTGCAAACAAAATATATTAAATGATTTCAAAAGAAATTACAATAATATAAAAACGCAACTGCATTTAAAGAATTTTACTTTGATATGAAACATTTCTTAGTTAAATTTACGTTTACCTATAGACGTAACTGTTTCGAATGATCGATTATTTCTGATCGAGATGTTTTAAACTTCCGTGTTCAGTATTTTCCCTGGAAAAAAACTTTCGTCAACCCGACGATTGGTGTGACTACATCAGCGGATTACGGGGCATGGTCTATTGGAGATGGCATGCCACTGTCTTCCTCCGACCTCTGAATTGACTTTCCAGAGAGTTGTAGCGCGATCTACAGTTTATCGTGGATCTCGAATCACTCTTAGACTTTGTATTTTTCATTGTTGTTGTTGTTGTTGTTGTTATGGTCTTTAGTCCTGAGACTGGTTTGATGCAGCTCTCCATGCTACTCTATCCTGTGCAAGCTGCTTCATCTCCCAGTAAGTACTGCAGCCTACATCCTTCTGAATTTGCTTAGTGTATTCATCTCTTGGTCTCCCTCTACGATTTTTACCCTCCACGCTGTCCTCCAATACTAAATTGGTGATCCCTTGATGCCTCAGAACATGTCCTACCAACCGATCCCTTCTTCCAGTCAAGTTGTGCCACAAACTCCTCTTCCCTCCAATTCTGTTCAATACCTCCACATTATTTATGTGATCTACTCATCTAATCTTCAGCATTCTTCTGTAGCACCACATTTCAAAAGCTTCTATTCTCTTCTTGTCCAAACTATTTATCGTCCATGTTTCACTTCCATACATGGCTTCACTCCATACAAATACTTTTTCATATGAAGAAAAAAATGGTTCAAATGGCTCTGAGCACTATGAGACTTAACATCTGAGGTCATCAGTCCCCTAGAACTTAGAACTAGTTAAACCTAACTAACCTAAGGACATCAGAAACAACCATGCCCGAGGCAGGATTCGAACCTGCGACCTTAACAGTCTCGCGGTTCCGGACTGAAGCGCCTAGAACCGCTCGGCCACCGCGGCCGGCTCATATCAACAAACACAATACGAGACGAAAGAAGTAATGAGTCTTTGGATCCGTGGTCTGTCGCTGAGACACAATAGACATAAACAGGCAACTTCTTTGTTGCATTAGGCAGTATCAAACTATATAAATTAGTAAGAAAGGCTTTAGAAAATATAATGAATATATGTATTACGGAGAAATTTTTAGAGTAATCCTTAAAGTGGAGAGCTAAAGAGAAGGGTACTGTTGATGTCGTACATTTCGAAAACTGGCTCGCATAGTGTCTTCCTTGAGAAGAAAATGAGGCAGACGACGAGCAAAAGTGCGGAAATCGTAATGTTTTGAAAGGAGTTAGTAGTAGTAGTAGTAGTAGTAGTAGCTTTATTCATCCGCTGATGCCAAAAAGGTTGATGTGGACGTGGAATCTGGTCAGCTGGAAAGCGTCACATGAGTCTGTTGTTGGGAGTGCCCGTGGCTGTGACACGCAGTGCGGACGCAGCTGCGGGCTGCGCGGCCAACAGCTGGCTGCCCGATTATCGAGCGGGCCTCAATGAGTTGAAGCAGGGTAGGGAGGGGGGGGGGGCGTGAGGAGGGGGGGATGAGGCAGTGCAAGGCTGATGGCTGTCTGTGGCACGCACGCTGTGGCGCAGCGGACTGCACGCACGCCCAACCTCACACACACACACACACACACACGTTCCAATTAATTTGCATTAGTCACCATCCGCACAAAGTCCTATCCTTGCGCTCTCGTCATCGGCGGATGACGGGTAACTCTGAGAGTTAAGTGTGCTGTTACCCACTGTGTTGCCGGATGCTTCAAACGTTTTTTTTTGTTTTTTTTGTTTTTGTTTTTTTGCAACAACATAATTACAGTGTCATTCACTACGGCAAATAATCTGTTAAAATGGTGAAAACCTGGCGTGTCCTAATACAGTGGCACCACAAATTATTGGCGCACCTACCGTCATCTGTACATTACAAACAAATGACGGTGATGCAAGGCACTGTTACATTTATTTAAATGTACATTAGTAAACATAAGGTTCTTATAGTACAAGTGGTTTCTCTTAACAAAAGTATTGATGTACAACAAGAAATCAGCTGCTCTGAACATCAAAACAGCATTAACAGCTACACAAAAGCCAAGTTAAAATCTCTCTAATTCACGTAACTCAGTTCTAGTAGCATGTGGGCATAATCTTGGCATGATGGCGGCTTGTAGACGTCTTGGCACGGAGTGAACCGAGTCGCGAGTAATATCTGGTGTGTTCTTCGACCTTTCCTCTAACGACACCGTCTGAAACTCCCGCTTTCCTGTAGAACGACGTTTTCGAACTTTTGTATGCCAGTGCACCCAAAGATGCTCTGTCGTGTCAAGATCAGGGCTCTGTGGCGGAGTGAAATTCCTTCTTGGAGAATTATACATTGGAGAGCCAAAGAAAATGATACACCTGCCTAATATCGTGTAGGACCCCCGCGAGCATGCAGAAGTGCACCAACACGACATGGCGTGGACTCGACTACTGTCTGAAGTAGTGCCGGTGGGAATTGACACCACGAATCCTGCAGGGCTGTCAATAAATCCGCAAGAGTACGAAGGGGCGGAGATCTCTTCTGAACAGCACGTTGCAAGGCATCCCAAACATGCTCAATAGTGTTCATGTCTGGGGAGTTTGATGGCCAGGGGAAGTGTTTAAACACAGAAGACTGTCTTGGAGCAACTCTGTAGCAATTCTGGTGTGTGGGGCATCGCATTGTCCTCTTGGAATTGCCGAAGTCCGTCGGAATGCACAACCGACATGAATGGATGCAAGTGGTCAGACAGGGTGCTTACATACGTGTCACCTGTTAGAGTCGTATCTAGACGTATCAGGGGTCCCATATCACTCCAACTGCACACGCCTCACACCATTACAGAGCGTCCACCAGCTTGAACAGTCCCCTGCTGACATGCAGGGTCCATGGATTCATGAGGTTGTCTGCATACCCGTATATGTCCATCCGATCGATACAGTTTGAAACAAGACTCATCCGATCGGGCATCATCTTTCCAGTCATCAACAGTGACGTGTTCACGGGCCCAGGTGAGGCGTGAAGCTTTGTGTCGTGCAGTCATCAAGGATACACGAGTGGGCCTTCGGCTCCGAAAGTCCATATTCATGATGTTTCGTTGAATGGTTCGCACACTGACACTTATTGATGGCCCAGCATTGAAATATGCAGCAATTTGCGGAAGGGTTGCACTTGTTGCATTTCTGTCATTTTGAACGATTCTCTTCAATAGTCGTTGCTCCCGTTCTTGCAGTATCATCCGGGGGCAGCGATGCCGAAGACTGATGTTTTACCGGAGTCCTGATATTCGTGGTGAACTCGTGAAATCGTCGTATGGGAGAATCCCCACTTCATCGCTACCTCGGGGATGCTGTATGCCGTCGCTCATGCGCCGACTATAACACCACATTCAAACTCACTTAAATCTTGATAACTTGCCATTGTAGCAGCAGTGACCGATCTAACAACTTCGCCGGACGCTTGTCTTATTACATAGGCGTTGCCGATCGCAGTGCCATGTTCTGCCTGCTTACATATCTCTGTATTTGAATACGCATGCCTGTAACAGTTTCTTTGGCGCTTCAATGTATAATAACCACTCCCCAGTTCTCAGAGCCGAGATCGTTGTCTTGTTGAAAGTACGTAACGCCACCAAGACCCAGTTTCTGTGCGTTGCTACGTACATGGCCTCGCAACATATCGATATATTTACGATGATTCACGACAGCTTTAATAATTGTCCAGTCACCAACACTTAAGCTTCCATCCATCCCCAAACCATTATGCTTCCTCCCTCACGTTTTACTGTAGGTAGGACATGTTGTGACTGAAGCTCTGTATTTGGTTTCCGCCACTCTTTTATCTTTCCGTCAGATCCAAATAATTTAAAATTGCATTCTTCATAAAATAGCACAGTATTCCAAAATTAAATCGATTTATTGACATAATCCTCAGCGAACTGCAAGCTCTTTTTAGGTTAACTTCCGAAATAAATGGTTTCTATCTCGGAGATCTGCCATGAATATCAGCTGCGTTCCCGCGCTGCTGCTACGGTCGCAGGTTCGAATCCTGCCTCGGGCATGGATGTGTGTGATGTTCTTAGGTTAGTTAAGTTTAAGCAGTTCTAAGTGTAGGGGACTGATGACCTCAGATGTTAAGTCCCATAGTGCTTACAGCCATTTGAACCATTTTGCATCAGCTGCGTTCAAAACATTCCTAATAGTTTGAGCACGGACGTGTTGTTGGACGTTGATTGGATGTCCGATACAAACGACTCTACACTTCTAAAGCGCTCTTTTTATGCAAAACGGACTATCCTTTGACGCTCCTTACATGTAAGAGCTCTTGAACATCGGTATCTGCATTTGTTGTCTGTTGCACCAGCCTCCTGAACCTTTTTGATGATTGCCCGCGCTGTTGTGTCGTTAACAGGAAGTTCTTTACCCATCTCACGGTAACTTTTACCCTGCGAATGGAATAAAACCGCCTTGTTCCGGATCTGTACGGAATGCACCTTGCCCTTCGGACTCATTGTGACAAGTGGACGCCCCTTACACTGGCCGTCAGGCAAGCGACTTAACTGGTTGTCGACTCCGATTGCACAAATCTAGTACTCGCGGCGCTGTCTGCCAAGCACAATAACAAACGTTGTACAGTTCTCTAATACTTTTTTGGACAGGAGAAAACCCTCGTTTAATTGATTAAAGTTTTTCTATTGTGTTGGCAAAATATTTTAAAAAACAAATTATTTCCTTTACTGCGTTAGAGTTAATGGTATATATATAGTGGTACTTACACATTTTGTAGCAGACGCGAAAAGGTGTCTGTGCCAATACTTTTTGGTGCCACCGTATGGTGCAGCGTCTCACAATGGAACGATGGTCAACAAGAAAACGGGGATCCCACAACGGTCGCGATCTTCGAAGCTCGTTCGTTGATAACTTGGCGCTGTTGGTGGTAGTCCTCCTCTTGCTACTGTAATTTGTTTACTATCTTTCACGATGGCTGGAAGCTGTGTCATGCAATATGATTTTTTTTCGTATGGAGCTCTACAGCAATCAGCAACATGATTGTTTTGTCCTGAAATGAAGACCTAAGAACCATAAATTGCGTCCTAACTATAAGGCATCAATCGTATGCATAGGGAATTGTATGAAATAATACAAACATACGCTTAACATCATGTAGAGCTACGCCTTCGGGTGATTAAGGCACACAAATTCTGAATGTTGGTAAAGGGGATTTTGTGTAATTTACGAAAAGGAAATAATTCAGTTCGTTAAACGACTTCCAATTGCTTTCCTAGTTCAGGTCAAGGCGGCTTATTAAAATCTCTGAGCTGTGGAGAACGTGGAAGGCGTGATGTTTCATTCTTATGCTAATTATTTTGTACATTTACAGCTGTGTAAGTAGTGCAAGCCCCTATTTCAGACAACAGCTGAACCACTGCATCACCCAAAATGGTCTCAAAAACTTTGACGTCACCTTTTCATTCAGTGTGACCATAGGAGCCGCTGAAACCACGCAAAGATCAACCAGACCATTGCTGAATCTCCACACACTTCATAGTTTGGTAACACGCTTGATATCTGTGTGGTGTCGTTTTACTATACCCCGTACGGCGAAAGAAGAGAACTGCAAAATCAGTCACGTGATTGATTGTAGTAGATGCACAAACAGCCGCACAAAGCCCACATGAACAGTCAGGGACCTGCTGTCGCCGTGCAGACTATAGATGGACCAGTGGATTTTTGATTATTTTTACACAAACGGAACTGAGAAATCTCTCATCGTTTGCATTTGTTGAGGAAGTCCGCAAAATCAGTCGAGAAAATATGCCTAACATCACAACAGGATCACTGACACGCTGGAAGTTCACAGGTGATAGTTGTTACCGATAAATCAACAAATTGGCTTTGAAATTGCATTTACACTAAGTTAGTCGTATTATCTAACTAAGCCTAACTATTCGGTGATCAGGACCTGAAGATAACGAGGTGCTAGTTGGCCGTCGTGTCATTGGAACCGGTATGCTGGACCATGCAATGAGATAGCCTGTTCTTTCAAATGTTATCAACGCCGAGAAGAACATTAGGTAACAAAATTTTGCTAACTGCGCGTATATAGCAAAGTAGGACAAATACATTATTACCTACGTCAGAGATTGGGGGCTTACAGGGTACCAAATCTAGTGGAAGAAGCTGTCACGTCTGGGGGCTACAATGGCTGTAAGTCGGCTGGGCATAGAGTTGAACCGGCCTTGGACGAAATACGCACACGGGGCATCACCTCAGTGCCAATCAAAGTGGTAGGTTGGTGCTGGCGTGACAGTCCCTCAGAAACGTATGACCACATTGCTGATCAGGAGAATAGTTGAACATGGAACTAAATCAGAACTGAGCTCCAATATGCGATCTTGCGTTATCTTCTTGAAAGATTACACCACGAAGACATAGAGAATAGGGCACAGCCACAGACTTTGACACGTCATAAACATAGCGGCTGCTGTCCAAATGACCGGCTATACGAACCAGAGGTGATTGTGGTGTATGCCCTATGGCACGCCGCACCATCACGACAGGTTCCGG
This sequence comes from Schistocerca cancellata, assembly GCF_023864275.1. Taxonomy (NCBI): domain Eukaryota; kingdom Metazoa; phylum Arthropoda; class Insecta; order Orthoptera; family Acrididae; genus Schistocerca; species Schistocerca cancellata. The sequence goes on from NC_064627.1 coordinate 608,844,614, forward strand.
GTTCGGATGACGGTAACGAATGCTATCTGGCAGCATTCATTCTCCTCAGAACCTCTCACGCGCATACATCCATCGTGATGCTGTACTCAAAACAGAGTCTCATATGAAAAAAAGAAGACGCGGTGCCACTTCAGCTTCCTGTCGGCGCGTTATTCACTGCTACCGCGCCAAAGGTAGTCGCACCAATAATTGCCGTTTTGACAGCCAGTGACGCTCCAGTCGTCGCCGCACTATCCGTGTGGATACTTGTGTTGCTGGAAGCGAGACCATTTCTTGACTGAAAGTACGTGACATGGCTGTACGATCCTGCAGGACCGAGCGGCGAACAATACGCCTGTTCTCTCGGGTGATAGTTTCTCGGGACCTCCATGGCGTTGCGTATGACTCCCCTGACTCCTTGGATTCCATATTCGAAAGACAATCGTGGGATTCCGGCCAAAGAGAGCATAATGTCGCAGGACGGTAAACCATAGCCGCTATGGGTGACGATCCTGCCACTATAGAAAAATAGTTCAAATGGCTCTGAGCACTATGGGACTTAACCTCTGAGGTCATCAGTCCCCTAGAACTTAGAACTACTTAAACCTAACTAACCTAAGGACGTCACACACATCCATGCCCGAGGCAGGATTCGAACCTGCGACCATAGCCGTCGCGCGGTTCCAGACTGTAGCTCCTAGAACCGCTCGAGCCACTACAGAATTCCGACACAATGATACATGTTAATGTAGGTTAATTCTTACAAAGAAGAATACAGCAACCAGCCACTATTAATACTGCTATTTATTTAGGTAAATAGCGCCGTAACCGGTTTCGAACTGGCAAGTTCATCATCAGACGCCTGTTCACATGATTTGCAAGATACACTTTACATAATCTTGCAAATCATGTGAACAGCCGTCTGACGATGAACATGCCAGTTCGAAACCGGTTACGGCGCTATTTACCTAAATAAATAGCAGTATTAATAGTGGCTGGTTGCTGTATTCTTCTTTGTAAGAGTTAACCTACATTAATTGTACACAGCCACGGTCTCACCATGTCAGTTTTAGATACATGTTTCTCCTTTGTGCACGAGGCATGAAACGATCTTGCCCTCACAAAGAACGAACATTAAAATGCAATTTCTGAATGGAACTCAGCTGTGTAATCTTTAATCACAAACACCATGTAGATGGCATTACTCCCGTCTAATGCCTGACAGAAAAAGTGAAACGCCGGAAGACATGGACGCACGTCGATGTAACTCCACACCTATGCATACCATCGGCGGCTACACAAATTATCAGTATTATGATTCTGTGGGACAGGTACAACAGACACCAAAGTACATTGGCGTTGTTCTTATTTAATGTTGTACCCAGGTCTGGCAGGAAATGTAAGAGGCGTGAAAAGCGTCAGATGTTGAGTCATCGCTGTGAAGGATACGGAGATGCCGCGTGATCGTATGAGACAGCGTTATCAGCTCCTGACAGAGTTTGAAAAGGGCCTCATTGTGGGACCCCATTTGGCTGGCTGGTCCAATCGTGCAATATTCAGATTTATGTGGCATTCGGACGTGACAGTGGCCCAATGTTGAACTGCATGGGAACGTGAGGACAGGCAGATTCCTCGCCAAGCTTCCGGTTGGCCATGTCTGACCTCACGTCACCGTATTGCGCACCAAGAACATTGTAACCCCTTCCTGTCTGCGCATATCAAGTAATAAATTCCCTGCAACATTCCGTGTCAGCCCGCAGCATTGGTCGGCGACTATCAGCAGCCATGGTAGGGAATTATAGTTCCAAGCTTAGGCAGGCGTTAACACCACAGCACAAACGGTGCTCTCTCCGGGAAGCATGGACTGCTAATGAATGGCATCGCACTGTCTTCAGTGACGAATCACTGTTCTGCATTACCTCGGATGATCATCGTTGGCGGGTACGGCAGCAACTTGGAGAGTGGTCCCATTTGTGTAATGTTTTGGAGAGGCACAGTGATGTTAGTCCGACGTCAGGGTGTGGGGAGCCGTCGGGTATGACTTCATGTCACGTCTGACAGTGACTGAGGGAGAGGAAGAATGGTCCGTCACGGACATTCTGCATCCGCACGTGTTACCTCTGATATCACAGTATCAGAGGTCCCATTTCACAACAGGAAAATGCTCGTTCACACACAGAACGCGCCTTTGTGAACAGTCTGCGTGATTTTGAGGTTCTCCCGTGGTCAACAAAAGCCCCTGTTCTGCCCCTGTAGAACATATGTGGGACCAGCTCGGACATCAACTCCGTCCCAGTGCCAGTGTCCAAGATATCAAGGGCTAGGCACAACATTTGTGGATCACGGTATATCAGGAAAGGATACAATGGCCTTATGACTCCCTTCCCAACCGAATAAGTGCATGCAACAAGGGCCAAGGGGGTGCAAATTGAGTAAATCTTCTGTTTGTTCTGTTAACTTGTTCGCTAACCATTTCTGCTCCTGTCCAACTTCTCTGTGACGACATTTGCCACACCACTCTGTAACCCACCTCTCCTTCCCATTGCCGGCCGTTGTGGCCGAGCGGTTATAGGCGCTTCAATCCGGAACCGCGCTGCTGCTACGGTCGCAGGTTCGAATACTGCCTCGGGCATGCATGTGTGTGATGTCCTTAGGTTGTTGTTGTTGTTGTTGTTGTCTTCAATCCTGAGACTGGTTTGATGCAGTTTCCCATGCTACTCTACCTTGTGCAAGACTCTTCATCTCCCAGTCCCTACTGCAACCTACATCCTTCTGAATCTACTTAGTGTCTACTTCCTCTACTATTTTCACCCTCCACGCTGCTCTCCAATGCTAAATTTGTGATCCCTTGATGCCTCAGAACATGTCCTACCAACCGGTCCCTTCTTCTTGTCAAGGTGTGCCACAAAGTCCTCTTCTCCCCAATTCTATTCAATATCTCCTCATTAGTTATGTGATCTACCCATCTAATCTTCAGCATTCTTCTGTAGCACCGCATTTCGAAAGTTTCTGTTCTCTTCTTGTCCAAACTGTTTATCGTCCATGTTTCACTTCCATACATGGCTACACTCCATACAAATACTTTCAGAAACGACTTACTGACACTTAAATCTATACTCGATGTTAACAAATTTCTCTTCTTCAGAAACGCTTTCCCTGCCATTGCCAGGCTACATTTTATATCCTCTCTACTTCGACCATCGTCAGTTATTTTGCTCCTCAAATAGCCAAACTCATTTACTACTTTAAGTGTCTCATTTCCTAATCTAATTCCCTCAGCATCATCCGACTTAATTCGACTACATTCCATTATCCTCGTTTTGCTTTTGTTGAGGTTCATCTTATATCCTCCTTTCAAGACACTGTTCATTTCGTTCAACTGCTCTTCCAAGTCCTTTGCTGCCTCTGACAGAATTACAATGTCATCGGCGAACTTCAAATTTTTATTTCTTCTCCATGGATTTTAATACCTACTCCGAATTTTTCTTTGGTTTCTTTTACTGCTTGCTCAATATGCAGATTGAATAACATCGGGGAGAGGCTACAACCCTGTCTCACTCCCTTCCCAAGCACTGCTTCCCTTTCATGCCCCTCGACTCTTATAACTGCCATGTGGTTTCTGTACAAATTGTAAATAGCCTTTCACTCCCTGTATTTTACCCCTGCCACCTTTAGAATTTGAAAGAGAGTATTCCAGTCAACATTGTCAAAAGCTTTCTCTAAGTCTACAAATGCTAGAAACGTAAGTTTGTCTTTCCTTAATCTTTCTTCTAAGGTAAGTCGTAGAGTCAGTATTGCCTCACGTGTTCCAATTTTTCTACGGAATCCAAACTGATCTTCCCCGAGGTCGGCTTCTACCAGTTTTTCCATTCGTCTGTAAAGAATTCGCGTTAGTATTTTGCAGCTGTGACTTATTAAACTGTTAGTTCGGTAATTTTCACATCTGTCAACACCAGCTTTCTTTGGGATTGGAATTATTATATTCTTCTTGAAGTCTGAGGGTATTTCGCCTGTCTCATACATCTTGCTCACCAGATGGTAGAGTTTTGTCAGGACTGGCTCTCCCAAGACCGTCAGTAGTTTTAATGGAATGTTGTCTGCTAAGGTTAGTTAGGTTTAAGTAGTCCTAAGTCAAGGGGACTAATGACCTCAGATGTTAAGTCCCATAGTGCACAGAGCCCTTTGAACCTTCCCGTTGCATACGAAGTTGTACACAAAACAAACGACATCACATACAGTCTCAACCAGAGAAGTTTCATTTCTTTTCCTCTTCTGATTTCTTTTTTTTTTTTTTTTTCAGGCGGTGTAGTCTGTGCACTTGAGCTGAAATGCTTATCATTAACATACCCAAGCACGAAGTACACTAGCCGGCCGCGGTGGTCGTGCGGTTCTAGGCGCTGAGTCCGGTACCGTGGGACTGCTACGGTCGCAGGTTCGAATCCTGCCTTGGGCATGGATGTGTGTGATGTCTTTAGGTTAGTTAGGTTTAAGTAGTTCTAAGTTCTAGGGGACTGATGACCTAAGATGTTAAGTCCCATAGTGCTTAGAGCCATTTATTTGAACGAAGAACACTCCACGTTAATAAACATTTATTGCAAGCAGCCGTCGTGGTGTTACAAATTTAATGGCCGTTTGTGTACTTATTCAAGCAGACCACTAAGCTACGTCCGCGGATGACGTGTAATTACTAAAGAGAAGTACCGTAATCGAACCACACACGGTTGCCGCGGTGTATTCTCAGAATATGTACAGTGAGCTGACAGCCGCGAGCAGCTCGCGCACCCCTGCTCGCGCCAAGCAAGGCGGCTAATTCTCGCCATTAGACGGGAGCAGCTCTTCCAGCGCCGGCAGAGGCTGCTCTCGGATAACTGTAATCCATTAGCGAGCGCCCGCTAACGCGGAGCTGGCGGAGCGTGTGGAAGCGCGCCGCCGCGGTGCTCGCTAGCAGATTGCCGCCGGCTGCGCGGTGAGGGGCACACGTTACTCTCCGGGCCTCGCTGTACCAAATGAGACGTTCCTCTGGAGCTAAGCGTCTCATTAGATGAGGGATCCAAGTGAAGAGCCACATGCATTACTTGCCGACGATGGAATGTGAGGCACTGAAAAAATAGTGTACCAATGTACAAGGGTTGCATCTATACCACTGGCCATTAAACGTGAAACACCGACTAGGTGGAACACAACAAACGGCAAAATGGCATGAAGTGTACTACATGCTTGCATATTCACTGCTGGGAGAAAATGCAATACCTTCAACGACACCGTTATTGTACGAGGGGCGTTCTAAAAGTCCGTGCCAAGTCCGAGAGTTGGCACCAACGGCACTTACCGAGGTCATGTTAGGTAGTAGCATCTTTGGAAAGAACGCACACCACGTTTCAGCCATATTGGTCTATTTCTTTGTGTTTGGCATTCGTGTGAATCAAGGAAGTCGAGTGATTGTCAAAAAAATGACGAAAAAGAATTTCGTGTGGTGATTAAACATTACTTTATGAAAGCCAAAACGCCTCATGAGACTAAAGATAAGCTTGATAAACATTACAGTGACTCTGCGACTTCGATTAGAACAGTTTATAAGTGGTTTGAAAATTTTCAGCGTGGCCATATGGGCACAAGTGATGCTGAACGTTCTCGATGCCCTGTGGAGGTTACGACTCCAGGAATCATTTGTAAAATCCATTATATGGTGATGGATGACAGAAAAGTTAAGGTGCGTGAGACTGCTAGTGCTATGGGCACCTCGAATGAACGGGTACATAATATTTTGCATAAACATTTGGACATGAGAAACCTATCCGAAAGATGGGTTCAGCTATTGCTCACGCTTGACCAAAAACGGAATCGTGTGAAGTATTGCAAGGATGGTTTGCAGCTGTTCAGCAAGAATCTGCAGGACTTCAAACATCGTTTCGTCACTGTGGATGAAACATGGATGCATTACTATACTCTTGAGACCAAACATCAATCTAAACAATGGGTTCCCAAGGGAGAATCTGCACCAAAAAAGGCGAAGACCAGTCCTTCGGCCGAAGGGTTATGGCGACTGTCTTTAGGGATTCGCAAAGGATAATCCTCATCGACTATCTGGAAAAGGGTAAAACTATTACAGGTTCATATTATTCATCGTTATTGGACCGTTTGAAAACCGAGCTGCAAGAAAAACGCCGGCGATTGGACTGCAAAAAAGTCCTTTCCCATCACGAAAATGCACCAGCACGCACCTCAGCAGTTGTGGTCGCAAAATTATTGGAAATATGACTCCAACCCGTTTCACATCCCCCCTATTCTCCAGACGTGGCTTCCTCGGACTAGTATTTGTTCCCCAATTTGAAGAAACGGCTGGCGGGACAAAGATTTTATTCAAACGAGGAGATGATTGCAGCAACTAATAGCTATTTTGCAGACTTGGACAATTCCTATTATTCGGAAAGGATCAACAAATTAGAACAGCGTCGGACGAAGTGTATAAGTCTAAAAGGAGACTGTCGAAAAATTAAAAAGGTTTACCTTAAACACGTAAGTAGTTTTTATTTTTGCAAGGACTTTTCAAACGCCCCTCGTATTCACAAATGATGTGACAGGTAGTTCATCATTGTAAGAGTATATGACAAAAAATTCAGGGCAAATGAAACACACATGTCACAGTAAAGGCTGCCCGAACAGTCGCATCGATACACAGTGTACCCCTCTGCCGGCAAAGCAGGCGTGTGTTCTCTCATGCAACCGATCGCAAAGGTACCGAATGGCATTATGCAAAATATTGTCCCAAGGATCATGTGCCTTTTGTTGCAATTCGGCAATGGTGCTTCCAGGCCCTGGAGAACGAGTAAGTTCCCGCTTCATAGTGCTCGATAAGTTTTCAACTGGCGAGAGATGTGACAATCTATATGGTCAAGGCAGTTAGGGGACATCACGAAGAGCACTTTGCGTCGCAGCAGCCCTATGTGGACGTGCATTGTCATTCTGAAAAAAGCACATCACCTTCCTGTCGAACAAATGACAGTGGCACGGGGATAACAAACATGGTTTGCAATGTAGCAGGTGCCGGTTACTTTACTCTGCAGCAACACCAAATGTGACCGCGAGCTGTAACTCCCGTGAGGCCCGGAGTGGGGTCTGTGTGTTGTGGGCGAATGAACTCTGGAATAGGATGCTCGCCAGGTCTGCGCCAAACGCGTATACATTCATCATTTGCGTACAGTCCGCCCCGATAGCTGAGTGGTCAGCGTGATTAATTGCCGCCCTACGGGCCCGGGTACGATTCCAGGCTAGAACGGAGATTTTCTCCGCTCAGGGACTGGGTGTTGTGTTGTCTTCATCATCATTTCATCCCCATCCGGCGCGCAGGTCGCCCAATGTGACGTCGAATGTAGTAAGACCTGCACCAACGCGGCCGGACCTGCCCTGTAAGGGGCCTCCCGGCCAATGGCGCCAAACGCTCATTTCCTTTTCCATTCCCATACAAAGAGAACCTATTTTCATTACTGAGAACAACAGAGCGCCATTTCACTCTCCAGGCAACTCTTTCACATCAGACTGGCGGTGCTTGTCGGAGTCGTGGTATCAATGGTAGGCTTGGCAGACACACATTTGACTTCAGACGGTTCCCAATGGTCTCCGATGAACATGTACCCGGATTTCGTCCCTGGAGAACTTTCGGTCGGCCCAGCTGCTCGCACAAAGCAGAAACTGGTCTATAGGTGTGGAAATGTTTCACAGACCTTGCTGACCGAGCGGTTCTAGGCGCTACAGTCTGGAACCTCGCTACCGCTACGGTCGCAGATTCGAATCCTGCCTCGGGCATGGATGTGTGTGATGTCGTTAGGTTAGTTAGGTTTAAGTAGTTCTAAGTTCTAGGGGACTGATGACCTCAGAAGTTAAGTCCCATAGTGCTCAGAGCCATTTGAACCATTTTTTTGCTACGGTCGCAGGTTCGAATCCTGCCTCGGGCATGGATGTGTGTGATGTCCTTAGGTTAGTTAGGTTTAAGTAGTTCTAAATCTAGGGGACTGATGACCTCAGATGTTAAGTCCCACAGTGCTTAGAGCCATTTGAACCATTACTCTCATTGCATATAACTTAGTACCACAATGGACCTACAGCTCTTCAAACTTATATATATATCTCAAATATTAGACCATACATTGTAAATAAACTTATTAACGTTTTATTTTTTTGTAGATGTCTGGTAGGCCTTACTGGGCACCTCAGCTACCGAAACATCAAGACCGAATGTCATCTGTACAGCTCTGACCTACCTCAATACTTCAAGCTTTTGAGACCTCTCACCCATTGAAATCATCCAGTCTTGCGTTGCCTAGAGGCTGGCACAAATCTCGCCAGCGACTAAGACTGACCAACTCTGGCACAGATTTTAAGCTGCATGGAATGAAATTCACGTATCTATCATCCAATTTCAGTTCGACTCGATGCCCATCTGGGTTTGAACCGTTGTTGATGCCAAGGATCCACCACTGTGTACCCATCTTGCATCTTCAATGCCGCCAAATCAGCGGTAAATTCAATTCCGTGTTTTTCCTACTCTACTGTGTATGCAAAGTAAGTAAAATTTCGTTACGTACTATCTTTTCTGGTGTTGCAATTTTAATGGCCAGCAGTGTGTTATCGTAGTAGCCATGAAATATCGACGAGAAGGCAATTATTTGCTGGAAGCGTCGAAACTGGATTGCTGTTAATTGGCGATCGATAGTCTTGTCTGTCGGGTCTTGTCTTCTGCCTTTACTGGTGACTACCGGTGAGTTCGATGGAAAATGTTGGAGGGCAGACAGTTTGTAACCCCTACTGGGAGAACATAGCGCCAAAAGCAAATGGAGGAATCAGAAGGCTTGCCACAATGTAGACTGGTTGCGCCAATATCGCTGAACCTGTAGATGAGAGATCCGTCAGTTCTACGGGATGCTGACATGTTTTTTTTTTTTTTATGAAGATGACGTTATCCCCGCTGTACTGTTGTCTGCGCCGTACTCCTTTAAATGGATTAACGAGAAACTCACAGAAGTTCTGGTTATAATGCCAACTTAACGCAGGGATACTGTACTTTCAAGACTGAACTGTGTGGATCCAGCTTGGTGGCGCAGTGGTTAACATATCGGACTCGCATTCGGAAGGACAGCGGTTCAAAACCCCATCCACCCATCTGGATTTAGGTCCTCCGTTGTTTCCGTAAGTCGCACGGAAGGTCCCCATGCGAATGAAAGGCCAGGCCCAGCCCTGCTGGCCGCCAAGCTTGTAGTCCGCCTCTGATGACTCGCCGTCGACGGGACATGAAATGATAATCCTCCACTCTAAAGTGTTTGCCTCCCATCTGTACTCATCATTGACGCGACATTAATTCAGTGTGTCATGGGATGGTCAACAACTAAGGCATACCTTAGACAGGTCTTTTACCAACTAAAGCCGCTTGCAGCATACAGCAACGAGAAATAAAGAAATAATATATTTAGAAAACTGATATGCAGCGAACAGGTGGATATCCTCCTGTTCTTAAATCGACAGCCAATGGTTTTTGTTTCTCTGAAGCCGAATATGTCTTCCCAGTAGGGAGGAGATCTGCCCAAAGAAAGTACAGGATAGTCCAAAAGCACAGAAACGCCCTCGCAAAATCCAAACGGAGTAGCAAACAGTAAAACAAAACCCCTACACTTGACGAAGGGGGGGTTGTTGTTGTTGTTGTTGTGGTCTTCAGTCCTGAGACTGGTTTGATGCAGCTCTCCATGCTACTCTGTCCTGTGCAAGCTTCTTCATATCCCAGTACCTACTGCAGCCTACATCCTTCTGAATCTGCTTAGTGTATTCATCTCTTGGTCTCCCTCTACGATTTTTACCTTCCATGCTGCCCTCCAATACTAAATTGGTGATTCCTTGATGCCTCAGAACTTCCAAGTCCTTTGCTGTCTCTGACAGAATTACAATGTCATCGGCGAACCTCAAAGTTTTTATTTCTTCTCCATGGATTTTAATACCTACTCCGAATTTTTCTTTTGTTTCCTTTATTGCTTGCTCAATATACAGATTGAATAGCATCGGGCATAGGCTACTACCCTGTCTCACTCCATCACGAAGGGGAGGGGACAAAAACTTATAGACTATGTCACCAACATGGTGGCCATCTTGAGAGCCGCCATCTTGGATTCAACTCAAAATTTCCAATGGGGAGGTGGTCGTGTGACATATCAGATAGCGTATTTCACCAGAAAAACGATGAAGTTGTTATGTTCATCAACATAGCTTAATTCATTCTAGAGTTTTAACCAATTATGTGTAGCAGCAGTGATGCACAAGGCGGCGCGAGTGAAGATTGTAAGCCGGCACGTATGTTTTACCTCGACAGGCTGAAGGCTCACCAGTATGTAGTAAGAATCGTAAATCCTTCATAACCACGGCACCAACTGGCATGTTCGACAGGACAGTGCAAGACCCCAGACTGCAGTTTACACCACAACCGCTTTGAGAAATATGGAAATCCTTGATTGGCTTGTCCGGTCCCCTGATTTATAACCCAAAGAGAATATACGGGATGAGATGCAAAGACATTTATTTTCGTACCAGTCTCTAGCCAGCATACTTCATGTACGGAGCATGCCTTTCAGGCACGATAAGGAAAGTTAAAAGGTTGGCTAAATCACCTATTTATAGCGTAAAAAATCGCTGGAATTAACGCGTTTCAAAGGTCAAGCCTTCATCAAAAGAACTACTGAAGAACAACCTCTAAAAGGGACCAATATAAATAAAAGACAAGAAGAATAAACATAAGATAATGTGGCTACTTCCTTTGCAACAATGTTTTTTTGTGTTGGTGATTCAGCTGCCCCTACCGCTGGGTATTATGCAACCTGCATTACCTTCAAATACCATGAGCAAGATTTTCAAATTCTCTCACTAGGCGCAAATTATTAGACCTATAAAAATGAACAGGATCTTTTTGTAGGTAATTTAATGTAGTTATATTCTGTTCAGCGATGCATGTTCGCTGGAGGCTGCATTATGCGAATTATTCAAGAAAAACATAAAAAAGTGACCTTTAAATGTGTTTTTCTTGAATTACACCAGAACTGTAGCCTCCAGCGAAAACATACCCCAATACAAGATTTAACTACATTGAATTTCCTACAAAGACGACCTGTTCATTTTTTCTGTAGGACTGATAATGTAGTTTGAGCACAGCGAGCGCGAGAATATGACAATCTCGCGTGGTATCTGAAGACGTTGTGGGTTGCGTAAAATTCAGCATTAGGGGCAGCTGAATCGCCCTGCACACCCACATCATCGTCAGCTGATAAAACAGACTAAAACGGAATGCCATATGATGTCTATGGGTATTGACAGCATCACAGTAATAGCCATATGCGTGCAAGGCCCGTGTATCTTTCCGAAAGCCACATCCTGCAGACAAACACAGAAGTACGGCGAGTCTGCTTCTGTGTTGTCTGCGGGATGTGGCTTTCGCAAAGATACACGGGCCGTGCACGCGTGTGGCCTTCATTTCCGTCAGTGTGCAGGGAAAACAAATAAATCTGTCAGTGGTGAAATTCAGTACTGCGTAGAAAAACTGTATATAGTTGACGTTTCTGAACTCGAAAACGAAACAGACAAAAGAAGACTTCGAAGTACTTCCCTGCTCATCAATGCTCATATCTTAATTCAAATGAACATTTTTGAAAACACCTTAATCGCTGCGTTCGCTGCATTAATCCTTTAGCTAAGCGGCCTATAGTGTGCGTACAGGGCAGACGTCATAGTTTCAGAAACCTCTAGAGACGTTATCAGCCGGCCGCGGTGGCCGTGCGGTTCTGGCGCTGCAGTCCGGAACCGCGGGACTGCTACGGTCGCAGGTTCGAATCCTGCCTCGGGCATGGGCGTGTGTGATGTCCTTAGGTTAGTTAGGTTTAAGTAGTTCTAAGTTCTAGGGGACTTACGACCTAAGATGTTGAGTCCCATAGTGCTCAGAGCCATTTGAACCATTTAGACGTTAGCAGCTGACTGCATCACGCCCAGGTCATCAAAATGCGGTGTGTGCTCTAAACATCACATGTTGTGTTAACTATTTTTATAGCAAGTTTTCGTCCATGTACATACGCATTTTTAATTTGTTTGTGTTGCTGTGTCGTAGTACCTCATCAGTTTCTCCTAGAGGTGCTGTTCTATTGGTGCGCGGAAGAGGAGTGCGATAGATGCACTACATACATAGCTCTACGTCTCTTCGTATTCTTTATACACATAAATAATCTGACACACAGGGTGGGCAGCAGTCGGCGGCTGTTTGCTGATGACATTGTGGTGCATGGGAAGTTGTTGTCGTTGAGTGACATTAGGAGGCTACAAGATGACAAACAAAATTTTTAGTTGGCGTGATGAATGGCATCTTTCTCCATGTGTTGTAAAAGGTAAATTACTACAGATAATTAGCAAAAACAATCCCGGAATGGTCGAATACAGCGCTAATAATGTACTGCTTGACACATTCACGTCGATTAAGTATCTAGGTGTAACGTTGCAAAGCGATATGAAATGGAACTAGCACATAAGGCCGGTAGTAGAGTGGCCGAATGGTCGACTTCGATTCACTGGGAGAATTTTAGGCAACAGTAGCTTATCCATAAAAAGAGACCGAGTACAGAACACAAAGTGCGACCTATTCTTGAGTCCTGCTCGTGTGTTTGGGATCCCTACCAGGTCGGATTAAAGGCAGACATCGAGGCAATTCAGAGGAGGGCTGTAGATTTGTTACAGGCGGCTTCGATCAATACGCGAGTATTACTGAGAGCTTCGTGAGCTCAGACGGAAATCGCTGGAGGGAACGCGACGTTCTTGTTGCGAAACACAGTGGAGCTGACTGCAGAACGATTCTCTTGCCACCAACGTAAATTTCGTGTAAAAACCCACGAAATTAAGATGAAAGATATTAGTGGTCGTATGGAGGCATATAGATAGTATTTCCTACCTTCGTTCCATTTGCGAGAGGGACAGGGAAAGAAATAGCAGTGGTATAAGCTACCCTCAGCCACCCACCATCCTGTGGCTTGCGGAGAATGCAAATAGATATAGATGTGGATGTAAATAAAGGAAATGCTACAAATTGCGCTGCTAGCAAAAACTGAGTCGTATATACCCTTCAGAGTTTCCCACTAACAATGGCGTTCAACTTTAGTTTTTACTGCTTTTAGTCTGAAATTCGAACTTAGTAGTGTTTAACTGAGTTTCTGATTTGGTCTTGCAAAAAGGATGTACTTCACATCCCTTTTATGTTAGCTCAGTGGTTTTCGTTTCACATAATTTCTGGATTCCTGAGTAACTGACGTCAACGGAAATTTCGCATACCCTAATTATGACAGGTTACTGATGGTTTTCAGCTGACAGAAACAAAAGTCTCTTTGTGTGAGTTGCATTAGTTTTATGTTACAGACACCGCTCTCTTAAACACTGTCTCATATTTACGAAAAGTCAGACACAAATTTATTCTATAGAGATATGCAAATGCGATTCACTATGTTCGACAGAAATGAATGCATCAAGAAAGCCAAAGAAAATGACGCTAGTTATCGGTGCAGTGAAGCAACTTAAGCCACTAAATAAAGGCAAGTCGTCCCGTCCAGACGGTATACCAGTCAGGTTCCTTTCGGAGTATGCTGATGACATATCCCCACATTTAACAATTACATATCACTGCTCGCTCGAAGAAAGATCCGCACCCAAGGACTGGAAAATTGGACACGTCGCACCAATACACAAGAAAGGAAACAGAAAAAATCCGCTGAATTATAGACCTACATCAAAGACACGAATTTGCAGTAAGATTTTAGAACATACATTGGTTTCGAACTTTATGAAATACCCTGAAGAAAACGATCTGTTGACGCATAGTTAGCACGGATTCACAAAACATTGGTCTTGTGAAACACAACTGCCCCTTTATTCATACGAAATAATAAGTGCTGTTGTCAGGGGATCTCCAGCTGATTAAATATTTATAGATTTTCATAGGGTTTTTGACACTGTTCCTCACAATCAGTTTCTAATGATAGTGCGTGCCTGTGGAGTATCATCTCAGTTGTGTGACTGCGTTGGTGATTTCCTATCGGAAAGGACACAGTTCGTAATAACTTAGAGGAAGGCATCGAGTGAAAGAGCTGGCGTTCCGTAATGAAGTCCCTCTTCTGTTTTTAATGGATATCAACGATTTGGGAGACAATGTCAATGCTCCACTTAGACTGTTTATAGATGATACTGTTGTTTACCGTCTAGTAACGTCATCATAAAATTAGTACAAATTACAAAATGATTTAGACAAGAAAAATGGCAGTTGGCCGTGAACAATAAAAAATGTGAGGTCATCCACGTAAGCACTACAGAGAAACTGTGAAATTTCGGTTACACGATGTACACTGAAGAGTCACAGAAACTGGTACACTTGCGTAACATCGTGTAGGGCCCCCCTGAGGACGCAGAAGTGCCGCAACACGGCGTGGCGTGGACTCGACTAATGTGTCGAGTAGTGCTGGAGGAAACTGACTCCATGAATCCTGCAGGACCGTCCATAAATATGTAAGAGCACGAGGGCGTGGAGATCTGCTCCCAACAGCACGTTGCAGGGCATCTCAGATATGCTCAATAATGTTCATGTCTGGGGAGTTTGGTGGCCAGCGGTATTGTTTAAACTCAGAAGAGTGTTTCTGGAGCCATTCTGTATCAATTCTGGAGAAATTTCAGAAGCTGCCACTGTCCTTTGCATAATCTGTGAGCAATTTGTAGTACATCAGCGCTGGTGATTTAGTTATTATAGAAGATATTCTAAGTATCATATTGTGCTACATCCAATTTTGCTGTAAAGGGAAGTAACACAGTGACTGCCAAAGAATACATCAACCCTGGATTTCATTGTATATAAGGGCAAATAAATGTGTGTCTTCGAGAATTTTCAGAGTGGTGTGGAGTGTCGCATTGTCCTGCTGGAACTGCCCAAGTCCGTCGGAATGCACAATGGAGGTGAAGGGATGCAAGTGATCAGGCAGGGTGATTACGTACGTGTCACCTGTCAAGAGTAGTATCTAGAAGTATGAGGGGTCCCATATCACTCCAACTTCACACGCCCCACACCATTATAGAGCCTCCACCAGCTTTAACAGTCCCTGTTGACATGCAGGGTCCATGGATTCATGAGGCTGTTTCCATAACCGTACTCGTCCAGCCGTTCTATACAATTTGAAGCAAGAGTCGTCCGACCAAGTAACATGTTTCCAGTCGTCAACAGTCCAATGTCGGTGTCGACGGTCCCAGGCGAGGTGTAAAGCTTTGTGTCGTATATTCATCAAGAGGACACGAGTGGGGTTTCGGCTCCGAAAGCCCATACCGATGATGTTTCGTTGAATGGTTCGCAATCTGACACTTGCTGATGGCCCACCATTGAAATCTACAGCAATTTGCGGAAGGGTTTCACTTCCGTCACGTTGGACGATTCTCTTCAGTCGTCGTTGGTCTCGTTTTCGCAGGATCTTTTTCCGGCTGCAACGATGTCAGCGATCTGATGTTTTACCGGATGCCTGATATTCAGGGTACACTCGTGAAATAATCGTACGGGAAAATCCCCACTTCTTCGCTACCTCGGATATGCTGTGTCCCATCGCTCGTGCGCCGACTGTAAAACCACGTTAAAACTCACTTAAATCACGATAACCTGCCATTGTAGCAGCAGTAACCTATATAACAACTGCGCCAGACACTTGTTGCCTTATATAGGCGTTGCCCATCGCAACGCCATGTTCTGTCTGTTTACACATCTCTGTATTTGAATATGCATTCCTATACCGGTTTCTTTGGCGCTTCAGCGTATAATACAAATTTAAAAGTTGTCGATTCAACTAAATGCTTAGGGATTACAATTAAGAACAACTGAAACTGAAACCATGAAATAAATAATGCTGTAGGGAGGATGAATTAAAGACTGCGATTTACTGGCAAAACACTCAGAAGATGCAACACGGTTACTAAAGAGACTGCCTACGCTAAGCTTTTCCTTCCCCTGCTAGAGTACTGCAGAGCGATATTGGACCAGATACGACCGACGGACACCGAAAAAGTTCAAAGAAGGGCGGTTCGTTATGTGTTATTTCGAAATAGAGGAGAGTATATTACGGTTATGATAAGCGAGTTAGGGTGGCCATCATTAAAATAAAGGTGTTTTTTCGCTGCGGCGAAATCTTTTCACAAGGTTTCAATTGCCAACGATCTCATCAGAATGCGTAAAGGTATTTTGCTGACTCCCACCTACATACGGACAAATGAGCATCATAATAAAACAAGAGAAATTAGAGTTCTTTGGGAAAGATTTAGGTGTTCATTTTTCCAAGCGCTGTTTAAGAATTGAACGATCGAGGAATAGTCTGAAAGTGGTTCTGTGAACCCTGTGCCAAACACTTAATTGTGACTTGCAGAGTTGTGATTTATATGTGGGTAACTCTCATTCAGAAACTAAAAAGGCTCATTGTTTACAAGCTACATGGCGTGTTTGGCATGTAGACAATACGTTCCAACATGTACGGTGTGTGTTTCGAAGCAGATGTTGACACAATTAACCTACAGTTACTATTTTTCCAAATGGAAAACGGGAGGGTATTAAAAACAAGTCTTATGTGAAACGCAATGGCTTACTTTTCTGCAAAAGTGTATTTCTCGTTTTCTCGAACCTTTTTAAGTAATTCTCATAGTATTGAGAACAAATGAAATCTTTATAGTTACAACCAACGATCAGCAAGTTCCTTACACAATGTCAGAAAATATTTTGTTTTCAACAGTCCAATGTCCGTTTAGTAAGGCAAATATTCTTTCCACAGTTGTCTTGTGGGCGGGGATTGCAAAAAAGTATTACACAGTTTTGAAAAGTTCCGAATATTCGTCTCCAGAACGATTGTTCACGATATCACACCATCTATCTGATACAGTTTTCTCTAAAAATGTTTATTTGGTTTACGACTTGAGCTGCTCACTTAGAAAGATTTTTAGACGATTTACTTCATCAAACTATTGACTGTCGCCCACAACAACATTTCAGTTTGTGCAATAACATTTTCCACGCTTTCCCGATCAAGTTCTTTGCTAAGAGTAGACCATTGTAACAGAGTTCGTTCTCCATTTGCAACTGTAATCGGTGTAAACAGAATAAAAAGCATTCACATCTTTTCTGAACGCAATAACAAGTTGATCATTGTCACATTTAGAAATGACACCTCTTACTTTTAGGAGAAAGAAGTTTTTTTTAGTCCTGTCTTGCGGATATGACACAGTATTACTCAGGACAGAATACAGTTCCACTACAGTCTTTTCTTCACTTTCAGTGCACAATATTTGTTTGTGCAGGAGTGGAGTCACTATGAAGAAACTATAGGTATCTTTAAGCCAGAGGATTTTCCGAGAAAAACCTAATGGTAACGGGGACATTATTTTCAGACAAGGAATAAGATTTAAGAGCCTCGTACATTTGAAAAATTCTTTCAATTTCAGGCGATAGCCACTTTGTTTTATATGAAAAAGCACTGTCTTATTTTCAATTCTTACAAAATTAGAAAATTCAACCAAGTTTTGTGCTCTCACAGAGTAAACTGAAAAACGATAAAATACTTTGTGGACAAAAACTTCCATATCCATCTTCAGAATATCTGAAGCAATTTTACGAGCATTATGTATAATATCGCATGAACAGCCACTCCTGAAACGTTGTCTCTCAGTTCTTTATACATTGTTGGAATCAGACCTTTCAGTCCGCCAAAGTTGACATTGGTGTTACACCGCCAAATGCAGTACACTTTTGTGGCAGATCGTTTATCTGAAGTACTTCAAGTATATATACTAGACAAAAGTGTCTGACAAGTCCAAAAACTGTTTCTTCTTCGCCGGCCGGAGTGGCCGTGCGGTTCTAGGCGCTGCAGTCTGAGACCGAGCGACCGCTACGGTCGCAGGTCCGAATCCTGCCTCGGGCATGGATGTGTGTGATGTCCTTAGGTTAGTTAGGTTTAATAAGTTCTAAGTTCTAGGCGACTGATGACCTCAGAAGTTAAGTCGCATAGTACTCAGAGCCATTTGAACCATTTTTTTGTTTCTTCTTCTTACTGTTTTGTAAATTTACAGCTGGCGGTTTAAATAGAGCATTAAAAACGGGGTGGAATCAGGATAAACCAGGTCTTAGGTAACCCTACATTAATCGCAGGCGATGGGATATCCTGGGGTACAGACAGCTGAGGTCGGAAAACGTAGCCCTGGTCGAGTAGAGCTGCTTGCCGGTGCGTAACCAGCTGCGATAGCAGCGCGGGCGCCCTCCTGCCGGCGTGACGTCACTGTCTGCCGACAGGCGACGTCGTTCACGCCATCTGGCGGTTCCGATGACGTCAGTGCGGGCTGCGCGGCTAGCGAGCGCGACCGCTACCTTGACAGCTATTGTTGCGTGTTCTCCTGGAGCGGCATTTTCTCCTTAAAACCATCAAGGGTCGGTACTCACGTCACACGAAAGACGTATTGCGTTCGGTAATGGTCTCAGGATATCTATCTGGGCTATTGCCAATAGTTACGAACAAAATTTGGCTCCTAAATGAGAGTGCTGCGATGTGGTTTAATCTTATTATATTCAGCGAAGTGGCACAATGTTTATCACAAACAGAATCCTAATCTCACTATCCAGCCATTCCCATTTAGATCTCCTTTAGTTCCCATAAATCAGTAAGGTGCAACCCCAAGATGGCTCCTTTCCTACGTAAGATAGTGCTCCGTTTCTAACAATCTAATTTTCTATAGAGGTTGATTTGTCTTCTTTCCTTATTCTGATTAATGTACGCATTATTATGTTTTTATTCTTGACTATCGAAATATTCAGTTTTAAACAAATCACCTGCTGCCAGGGTCTTACGAATATCCAGTTTTAACCATGCTAGTGGTTTCGAAATTACACCAGTTACCGAGTACAGTTATAAGCTTTGTTACAACTTAAGACTGGCAGTTAACAGCGAAATTTAAGGTAACAACATTGTCTGTGTCTGCTAACATCTATTCTCACTAAACGCTGCTGTAGCGTTATGCTTCTTATAGGAGAGCGAAAGTACAGATAACAACTTCCTTTTAAATGAAAGGTTGCGGAATCAGCATCGCTACTAATGTTCCTCTGTCATAGAAATCGACATAATCCCTATAACATATGTATGTGCCATGGCCTCCGTGACGTAATTAGAGCAAGTAAATACGAAAGTAATTTGTAACATTAGAAGCCAAGATCGATGTGACATAGTTTATTTCTAGACTAGTTTAGACAGTAACTAGATCCTTAGATCTCCCAGAAATACAACTACACATCAATCTCGTCGACGTACTGAGAACATGGTCCAGTTAATAATACAGTTTCACGCTGGTTTGTCAACTGGACCATGTTCCAGTATGTTGACGAGGGACTGACGTGTAGGTGTATTTCTGGGAGATCTCAGAACCTGAAGATGGTAGCTGGTTACTATCGAAACTGGGCATGAAATAAAACATTTCACATCAAGCGATCTTGACTTCTTATGTTGCAAATTACAAAGTTAGATCGCCCCAACAACACACGTAAATTTTATAAATACCAAAGTACGACATGAGCTATTATTACGACAGATTACAATTTCTGGCGATGACAACAGAGGACATTGTTGACAGCTTGTCTTTACCAACAAACCAGATGCCACCAGATGTCCCATCAACATCTATGCAAGTAGTCGCGGATCCAAGGTGTCGGATAGGGGATAGGAACTCCGTGGGGTTAATGGCACAACCCCTCCCCCCCCCTAAAAAAAATCATGAACAATCAATGAAGTGTAAGCAGGTGAAGCATATTGATGCAAAAGCCATGAATCGTTTTAACCACAGTTTCACACACTTTTTTCGTACTGCTTCACGTAAACAGCGATGAATTTAGAAGTACGACGGGTCGGCAAAAATACGGTAATAGCGCGAGAATCATAAATGCAGATGCTAGTCCAACCTGTAGGTTGCACTGTTGTATTTGGGCACGAACGGGACTTCCAGAACATCCTCAATTCGTTGCAAGGATCAGTGCTGTGTATCGTTGTGGGGGCATCATTACGTCGGAGCTCAGTGCATTCGAACGTGAACAAATTGGAGGCGCCTTATCGAACATTTATACTGCATGCAGGGAAATAGGAAAAACATCATCCAATAAGTCTCAACGTGGACGAAAGAGCGTGTTGCGTGATCGTGAGGGATTGTCGTCTAAGAGGATTGTTACTAATAATAAGACGATGACAGTGGCAAAAGTCACTGTAGAACTGAATGTCGCACTTGCGAATCCTGTCAGCACGAAAACAACACGAAGTGAGCTCCATAAGCAATAAATTGCAGGGCGAGCTGGAACTGCAAAACCACTCATCAGTGATGCAGATACCCGTCACAGGAAAAAGTGGTGCCGGAGCCAAAAAACCTGGAGTGTGGAGCAGTGGAAGAAAGTCATTTGGGCGGTTGTGTCTCGTTTCATCCTGTTTCCAACTTCTGGTCGAGTTTACCATAAAGTGTGAAACATGGCGGGGTTTCGGTGATAATTTGTGAAGAAAGAGTGTGACCGCTACGGTCGCAGGTTCGAATCCTGCCTCGGGCATGGATGTGTGTGATGTCCTTAGGTTAGTTAGGTTTAAGTAGTTCTTAGCTCTAGGGGACTGATGACCTTAGAAGTTAAGTCCCATAGTGCTCTGAGCCATTTGGACCATTTTTTTGTGAAGAAAGAAAAAGAATGGTTCAAATGGCTCTGAGCACTATGGGACTTAACTGCTAAGGTCATCAGTCCCCTTGAACTTAGAACTACTTAAACCTAACTAACCTAAGGACATCACACACATCCATGCCCGAGGCAGGATTCGAACCTGCGACCGTAGCGGTCGTGCGGTTCCAGACTGTAGCGCCCAGAAACGCTCGGCTACCCCGGCCGGCGAAGAAAGAAAAATTGCGTTTAATGTCCTGTCGATATCGAGGTCATCAGAGACGGAGCACAAGCTCGGATGGTGCTAAGGATGCGGAAGGGAATCGGTCGTGCCCTTCCAAAGGAACAATCGCGAATTTGCCTGGAGTGATTTAGGGAAATCACGGGAAACCTAAATCTGGATGGCCGGACGCGGGTTTGAGCCGTCGTCCTCCCGAATGATTTTGGCAACGGTATTCAATAGGCCTCATGGTTACTCTTGCTGATCAGGTCCATTCCATGGTGCAATGTTTGTTCCCAAAAGGTGACGCTGTGTTCACTCAGCTCACATCGTGCAGGACTGGTTTTGTGACCAGCTGGATGGACTGTGCATCTCCGCTGGCTATCACAGTCACCAGATATCAATATTATTCAGCCTTTATGGTGTACTTTGGAGAGAATGGTGGCTGATCGCTATGCATCTCCATCATCGTTACCTGAAATTGGCACTACTTTGCAATAGGGATGGTATAAGAGTCCTTTCAAAACCATACGGGACCTTTATTTATCCATTCCGAGACGACTGCACCGTGTTACGCATGGTAATGGCTGGCGTTTATGGTGCTTCCATATTTTTGCCGACCCCCTTCAGTAGTTCTCATTGACCGTTCGACATTGCAGCAAGGTCTGCTGGTGCACTATGCTGATGAAATCGAAGAACAGGACGACCATAACCTTTGCATTTGACTGCACTTGCCAAGCTTTCTTAGTGGCTGTCGATCCGGAATGTTTCCTTAGTTTCGTTTTACACACGTAAACTCATGTCTAATCATCTGGTATGAATTTTCTCAGTAGCTCTGCTTTGTTGCGACTACATCTAGCGACTCTTAAGTAGCTAGCATTCGCCACTGTTTCTTTTCTAAATTCGACATTTTTGGAACAAATTTTACTGTCACTCGCCTCATACCTGAAACACCCGAAAAACATCACGCATCATGGCATGAGCCATCCGATATGCCAGCATTATCAGGGACTTCTATGACTGCAATTCGTTGACCGTTCTTAGTTATTTCTTCTACTCTTTGTACGATTTCGTAGGTTGAAGTCCAGGGCGCTTGTCATCTTCATGGTCTTCATGGACTTTTTCGAAATACTTACGACAGTCGCAAAATATTGTTTTCCCCATAGAAGACCCAGGAAATGCAATCTTTAACATATCTAAAATTTTGTTTCTCTTTGTTCAGCTTTTATTGTAAAATTTGGTGCAAATTCTCTGATCGATTTTTATACGAAACAAATAACCTTTTTGACAACTGACGAGAAGCTAAGCATCTGGTGTGGCTAACTCTGTACAGATGCTTTTTAGATATGCTTACCAACACAACAACGAAAACATCGCGTGAATCGGGCTAATACAACACGTGAAACTAAAAAATTCCCTTTACATTTGAAACACACTGTATATCAGTTTCCAAATTTCAAAGGAAACTGTATGAGAATAAAGTTGAATGGGAAGTACGAATCTTGAAAACTGCGAGGAGCTCGAGAAGATATAGAGGCTACGTTTAACTGTGTTGCTTGCCAGTTGTTTGCGTGGCGTCCGCGCCCACGTGCTTGGGCCTATCGTCCGCACAGTGACACTGCTGCCAGGTCAAGGCGCTCATACATTGCCTCATTTACGTACACCTGCATCTACATAGACATTACGCGAGCCACCTTATAGTGCGTGGCGGAGGGTACCTTGTATCACTACTAATCATTTCCTTTCCTGTTCCAATCGCAAATAAAGGGAGGCAGAAACGACTGTCTACGTACCTCCGTATGAGCCCTAATTTCTCGAATATTATCTTCATGGTCCTTACGCGCAATGTACGAGGTTTGGAACTTAAATAGTGGCAAGTATTTATTCACAACCGATACAAAAAAGTTACATGTTTGCACCTGTTACTGTCCTTCAAAGTAGTCACCAGGGTTCTGTAGAACCCGTTGGCAGCGATGTGGCAGACCTTTGGAGAAAAGAGAACCACTTGTATGAATATCAAGAGCTCAGATGGAAACCCAGTTCTAAACAAAGAAGGGAAAGCACAAACGTGGAAGGAGTATATAGAGGGTCTATACAAGGGTGGTGTGCTTCAGGACAATATTATGGAAATGGAAGAGCATGTAGATGAAGATGAAATGGGAGATATGATTCTGCGTGAAGAGTTTGATAGAGCACTGACAGATCTAAGTCGAAACAAGGCCCCGGGAGCAGACAACATTCCATTAGAACTACTGATAGCCTTGGGAGAGCCAGCCCCAACAAAACTCTAACATCTGGAGAGCAAGATGAATGAGACAGGCAAAACACCCTCAGACTTCGAGAAGATTATAATTATCCCAAACCCAAAGAACGCAGGTGTTAACAGACGTGAGTTTTCCGAACTCTCAGTTTAATAAGTCACGACTGCAAAATATTTACACAAATTCTTTACAGACGAATGGGAAAACTGGTAGAACCCTACCTCGGGGAAGATCAGTTTGGATTCCGTAGAAATATTGGAACACGTGAGGCAATACTGACCCTACGACTTATCTTAGACGATAGATTAAAGAAGGGAAACCTACGTTTCTAGCATTTGTAGACTTAGAGAAAGCTTTTGACAATTTTAACTGGAATACTCTCTTTCAAATTCTGAACGTGGCAGGGGTAAAATACAGGGAGTGAAAGCCTATTTGGAATTTGTACAGAAACCAGATGGCAGTTATAAGAGTCGAGGGTCATGAAACGGAAGCTGTAGTTGAGAAGGGAGTGAGACAGGGTTGTAGCCTCTCCCCGATGTTATTCAATCTGTATATTGAGCGAGCAGTAAAGAAAACAAAAGAAAAATTCGGAGTAGGAATTAAAATCCATGGAGAAGAAACAAAAACTTTGAGGTTCGCCAATGACATTGTTATTCTATCAGAGACAGCAAAGGACCTAGAAGAGCAGCTGAACGGAATGGACAGTGTCTTGAAAGGAGGATATAAGATGAACATCAAGAAAAGCAAAACGAGGAAAATGGAATATAGTCGAATTAAATCAGGAGATGCTGAGGGAATTAGATTAGGAAATGAGACACTTAAAGTAGTAAAGGAGTTTTGCTATTTAGGGAGTAAAATAACTGATGATGGTCGAAGTAGGGAGGATATAAAATGTAGACTGGCAATGGCAAGGAAAGCGTTTCTGAAGAAGAGAAATTTGTTAACATGGGGTATAGATTTAAATGTCAGGATGACGTTCGTGAAAGTATTTGTATGGAGTGTAGCCATGTGTGGAAGTAAAACATGGACGATTAATAGTTTAGACAAGAAGAGAATAGAAGCTTTCGAAATGTGGTGCTACAGGAGAATGCTGAAGATTAGATGGGCAGACCACGTAACTAATTAGGAGGTATTGAATAGAATTGGAGAGAAGAGAAATCTGTGACACAACGTGACTAGAAGAAGGGATCGGTTGGTAGGACATGTTCGGAGGCATCAAGCGATCACCAGTATAGTATTGGAGGGCAACGTGAAGGGTAAAAATCGTAGAGGGAGACCACGAGATGAATGGACTAAGCAGATTCAGAAGGATGTAGGTTGCAGTAAGTACTAGGAAATGAAGAAGTTTGCACAGGATAGAGCAGCATGGACAGCTGCATCAAACCAGTCTCTGGACTGAAGAAGACAACAACTGCTAAAATAATGTACAAGGGAGTGCTCAAAAATAACACCTCCGAGTTTTTTATGTGACAACTCTTAAAGCTTTTAAATAAAACAAACGTTATTAATATTCTGGATATTTTTTGTTCATATCTACATATTTACAGCCCTCTACTGCTAGAGGGCTCCGAACCTTAGCGTGAAATGTGGCGGTGTGAAACATAACTACATCAGTGCGTGAGAAATAGCGCGCTGTAGTACTGTTTCGAATTCGAAGAGTTCGTCCACACGTGGAGCACCCTCTGATTCAGCATTACAGTGCGATTCCACATACTAGCACTGCGACATCTGCTGCAGTACGACGCCTTGGGTTCACTGCCGTCGATCATCCTCCACACAGTCCCGCCTTGGACCCATCCGACTTTCATTTGTTTCCAATACTTAGAGTAATAAAGGAAGGGCGGAAGGAAGGAAGACTGGGTTTAAGGTCCCGTCGTCATCGAAGTCATTAGAGACGGAGCACAAGCTCGGATTGAGTCAATGATGGGGAAGGACATCGGCCGTACCCTTTCAAAGGAATCATACCAGCGTTTGTGCTAAGCGATTTAGGGAAATCGCGGAAAACGTATATGGCCGGACGCGGTGTTGAACCGTCGTCCTCCCGAATGCGTGTCCAGTGCGCTAACCACTGAGCCACAACACGCATGGCCGAGTGCACCAACCCGGTCAAAAAGCATGATAACCAAGGTCCCGCGATCATGGTTAAAAGTAAACCGCGTTTAAAATGTTTCTGCAGTGCACCAACGTTAATCGCTGGTCAGCAAACCGTCGTCAGCCAACTGTGCATTTGAACGCGGTAAACTCTCTACATTGCAATGGAACGTGCCCTGACGATGCAAAGATGTTAGTAAACATGAAATTGCACAGATAATCGCTAGTGCCACGTTCTATCTTTGCTGTTTTTTCCGTCGACAAGAAGAAGTGTGTGTGTAGGTACCTCGGTACCTATTTCTGATCTGTTGGTTTCATTTTTGGAGAATAATGGAGAATAAAAGAAGAACACCGAATTTCTCGAAGTATGAGATAGGTGTACTTCTTGAACTGGTGGGTGCAAATGCACCTGTTCTTGAAAATAAGAAAACCGACGGCTACAGCTTAAAAGAAAAACAGGCAATGTGGTCCCATGTGGAGGCGCAATTTAATTCTACTCCTGGTAAGTTTACTCATAAATGAATAACTTTTCTAGGTTCATCGTAAGCGTAGGATATGGCACACACTGGCTTTTAGTTTGAAATTTGAAACTGTTATTGGCGTACCACTGAAATACGTGATAGGACTATGTTCATTTACGGTTGGAATTGTTTTGTTAGTTTTAAATTTAAAATCCAATGCCGTGCTACTGTTAACTAACTATTATGTGACTAACGGAAGCTTTTATGTTGAAAATTGTGAACATACGTTTTTAACTTAGCCCTGTGCCGTATTCTTCATATATGCCTATACCACTTTCTTTTTAATGAACTGATATGTAAACAAAAGCCATATACAGATCTTAGATTTTTATTGCAGTTATAAGTTAAGAGCCTCAGAATGCAAAATGGACTTATGAATGTAAATAATATAAGAATTAATTTATGGTACTACAAACTACAACATTTATTTAATTTCAAGTGTGACAAAAAGATCCTGTGCCAGGCTGGAAACCTGTTATGAAAACATGAAAAGAAGACTTCGAAAAGTCCCTGCAGAAGAAAAGGTGGAAGTGTATAAAACAGGTGGGGGGAAGCCTACCCAAAAAACCAAGATCCATGATCGGGCTAAACTATTAGAAATTGTTGGTTCCTCAATGAAACCGTTAACAAATGCATATGATTCCGATGCACAGTTTAGCATGATTGTGGGTGTTGTCAACATGGAGTGCAGTGCAGTGCAGTGCAGTGAGAACGCGCCACCTGCTTCAGTTGTCGAGTTAGCAGAGTGCACACAACCTAGCACTTCCCACACACCTGTCGTAATACAAAGTAAAGAGACACCAAATAATGCTCTGGTGGATGTCACCCAGCTGTAATCTGTTTCACAGTCTCCTGATCAACCCAATGAAAACATTTGCACGCCGAAAAATACCTGGCATCGTCGCAGGATGCCTGCAAAACCAAGGCCATCAGGTTCGGGAATAGTGATTGAAAATGTGTGTAAGAAGAGAGTGGAACTACTGGAGGCTCAATTACTCATGATGAAGGCAGAGCACCAAAAGGAGCTGAGGATTAAAAATTTTAACGATTCTGGCACTGAAAGAAAAACTAAAATACTGGAAGAAGAAAAATGCCAGTGACACGTGACTTTTTTTCCTGTGACAGTGAATTTTTGTAATTTTTTGTGCTGTGTTGTATTCTGTCTAATGTATTAAAGTTGTCTCACAGTTCAAATTGTTTCTCTGTGTTTTTTGTCCTGTTAGTGATACTGCTTCTATCCTAGTTGGTGTCTGTCTAATATCTGCTTACAGCTTATTTGATCTGGACTAAGTTTCATCCAATCACTTAAAATTAGAATTACTTCATATATAAAAACAGATCAGCAACACTGCAGTTTACACAAGTAAGCTGCATGTCAGTTGCACGCCTGCAGCCATAACGTCAGGTCCCAATTTCTACTTAAATGACTTAACAATGAGGTAGACTGTTAATAAACAGAATAATAGTAATAAAGCATCCTTGTTACTCTAACTTTGGAATGAACATACGTTCTGTAACAGTTATATACATGAGGCCCAATGTTATCATGTTTTGCATTGTTTATACCAGAAATATTCTAACATATTAAATTATGATGGAAAGTGCTCCAAATCATAATTTTGTGTGTGCCATTTTCTGTGCAATACTCTGCACCTGGTAATGTTTATAATGGGAACCTATATCTTTTATGGCAATACAATTTGAAGTGAGGCATGTTGAGAAATACATTGCTGTGGTGGGTTCTCTTTTCTACAAAAGTAAGCATAGCATATGGGGCTTTTCCTAGCCACATCACTTGGTAATGTGTGTGGTGGAAACCTGTAACATTTATCATAACAGTATTTGTAGAGAGGCATTATTGAATAATACATTGCTAATATGGACAGTAGTGAGATTAGCATTGTGTGGCTTTTCTAGCAATACTCTGCACCTGTTAATGTTTACAATGTCAGCACATAACTTTTATCACAACAAAATTTGTAGCAAGATATTTTCAGAAATGCATTCCTATGATGGGTCACTGTTTTCTGCTATAGTAATCATAGCATGTGTGGCTTTCTTAGCAATACTCTGCACCTGCTAATATTTATGATGGCAACCCATAACTTCTGCCACAACTGTATTTGTAGTGAGGCATTTTTCTGTGGCACTATGCAATGACAAGGAATTCCCTTCTGTACAGGTGAGCATTAAATATGTGAAAAAACTGCATCAAAATCAGTGACAGAGTGAGGGAGGGAGTTTCCCTCAGTAATACCTTAAAGTATGACACTTCGTACCGTCAACCCACAGCATTACGGTTCTGCTTTCATATCTTCCGAAGTAGCACACTCCTTAACTAATTATTGCTCTTGCACTGATCCCCAAAATATTAGACATTGCTGACAAAATTCCATTGCCTTTTGTAGCAATGATAACTTTATTTTGGTGGCAATTTCTAAACAGAAATTTGTCTTCAATTTCATGTATTTTTTTTATACCATACAGTTGTACATAATATTGTGTAAAGTGCTGCTACACGCATGACTGACTAGAATTAACAACGTAATTCAATTCTTTGCACAACCTTATAGCCACACACACTTATGTTTAAGAAAATCATATTGTAAATAACGAGTAGTGATTAATATGGAAACAATTTAACAAATAAACAATCCCAATCTGACATTTTATGTTATTACACAAATGATTATTTATTTTGTGCCTATGTGTTTACAGCATATTCAGAAGTTTAAGCTAATCCAGGTGAGAAGACTGCATTAATACTGAGCAGAAGTGCAGTAAAATAATCTCTAAACTGAAAGGTTCTAATAATAAACAATGTGCTCTTTTAATATTGCAAAACTGTTGGACATTCACATATTTGTTGTTACAGTAGAAAATTTAAGAGATGTTTAGGATCTATAGTGAACATAATACAGAAATATCCATTATATTTTATTCCACTCGGTTTTACTCTCACACTCTCTAAACGTAATGGAGTCATTTGTTCTCAAATTTAAGTACATACCCAGAAACTGAACATGTATATAAATAACAGAGTACTGCATTGCTTTCACAACCAATGTGATGCAAGAAATATATCTTTAATAATGAATTATCAACAGTTCCACACTAAAAAAAATCTCAGAAAAGCAGCAGCTGGGTAATTGTCTGGAAGCAGCACATCCTGTCCCTTGCACAACAAAACCTCGAATTTCGCATCACACACCCAGTTCAGTGAGTACTTTTATGTTCGCTAGACAGCAGAAACAAAATAGATTACATGCTGAAATAATCTGAAAAGTTGAAAATACGGTGAAATCCCATAACTATAATCATAATTTTTCATTACGAACAATGTCTGAATTTATGTTAGATTATCGGAAATGTTCATTAATTATAGCACGGTGAACTGCTCTTCCAGGTAATGTATCATCACGATACACCTGCTGTCCAGGTAGCACTGGTTCGTTGTCTTCAATGTTGGGGCCTCTCTCATCACGTAACTGATTTAAAAGTCGAGAAATTTCAGGATCTTCTGGTGGTTCTTCACTGCTTGTACTCCTCGCAATATTAAGCAAGGAAGCCGTACCCACAATGATTGACATTGCTTCCTGTGGATTACATCTTATTCCTACAGATAATATGGGAAATTTTCTCTTCCACACACCGTATTTTCTCTCAACAGTGTTCCTAGTTTTAATATGAGACCTGTTATATCGATGATCTGCTTCATTTTGCGGATTTAAAAGTGGAGTTAACAAGTAGGATTTACATGCATAACCACTATCTCCCAATAAGTGACCTTGTGGTATTTCTCCGTGTTCAAATTGAGCTCTGCGAGCGCAGTTGAGAAATATGGTACTGTCGTGCACAGAGCCCGGCCATCGAGCGACAATATCTCTTATTAACAAATTGTGATCACTAATAGTTTGACAGTTAAAGGAAAAATATGATTTCCTATTGCGGAAAAGTCCAGGAGACTGAATTCTTATATGGGTTCAATCCAAGGTACCAAGAACGCCAGGAAATCGGTCCAATTGACTAAAACCATACATCACAGAGCGCACTTCTTCTCTTGTAGGAAATTTTATAAAGCGAAGAGACAGTGATGCTATGATGTCTGATACATCACTGATGATTCGTTGTGCTGTTGTACGATGTATATTACTGTTGTCCCCAATAAGAATGTCGAATGCACCTGTTGCATATGCCCTTAAAGTAATCAAAAGTCTGTTTATCGCAGAAACAGTGTTATTCCGATCATTAATTTGATTTAATAACCACCACACTGTTTCTTTTGACAGACGAAATCTCTCTTCAAACTTCCTGTCACCATAATCTTCAAAAGGGTTTCCCCTTTCCACAATCACTCCAACACGATTTCGGTCACGATTTAAATGGTCAAGGAATAACAAATCTTCCTCAATGCCATCCATAACATCAAAACGCGCCGCCATCTTAATAGCGTATGCTTCTAAAACTGTGGTTATGTAGAGAAAACCGGGAAAGAGCCCCGGTTAAATATAACCGCGGTCGATTCCCTCGTTTAACTTAGATCGATGTTGGTGCACCAGAATACTGCGCTGAACAGGATTATATATCGACTTAACCGCGGTTAACTGTTAATCGAGATTGGTGCACTCGGCCATCAGAGTACATCTTCAAGGACTTCACTTTGATAGTGATGAAGTGGTGTAAGCAGAAGTGAGGTTGTGGTTCCGGTAATGAAATCTGACATACTACGGTGACTATATCGACAAACTGGTCTCTCATTAGGGGAAATGTGTTTGTGGTCAGGGTGAAGATGTTGAGAAACAATATGAACATGAAGAATAAAGATGTAGAATGTTAATAACGTTTGTTTACTTTAAAAAACTTTGAGAGTTTTCACACAAAAAATTCGGAGGAATTACTTTTCAGCACGTCCTCGTATTAAACGCTTATGTAAACGAATAAATTTTATTTTATTTTATGTTTTGTTGTTATTAAACAGTTAATTACTATTGTAGTAAATCATTTTGTATATTTTATTGTAACTAATACTGTGTTAAACATTTTGTATATTTTATTATTGTTCTTTCTTCATTTCGGCAAACTGGGGACCACGTCAATTCAACGGTCTCCTTTTAACTGTTGTCCGTTATTCCTGCATTCGTTTAAGGTGTTGGTGTTTTGTCTCCTGGTTCCACGCTTGTCCTATCTCCAGCTTCGGCTTTTCCTGGAAACCCTTGTGTGTTCGTACGTATCCGTTAAGCGGATCATGCTCCTGGATAGCTTTAGGAGAAATGTCCAGTTCTCGTAGATATTTTTCAGCTTCTGTGAACCACGCGTCTTTGGTTTTCTTTTAGACACCCTTCCTGCGGTCATTTGTGTCACGTAGCCATAAAAGACAATCCTTCTTTTCCGAATCGTGTCACTTATCCTCTCCATGTGCTTATATGGTTCGTGGTTCTGACGCCTTCTGTACTCGATGTTTTCTTTGATGAGTCCCAGGTTTTTCCTCAAAATCTTTCTGTCTTTCCTTCAAATTTATCCTATCCCTATTTCATCTCTTAAAGCTAACCATTAGTCTTGTACTATATTCCTTGTGTCAGTCAATGGTTGCGTAGTGCTCACTTTGAAACTCTCTACGACCTCTGCCGCATAAAAGGTTCAAATGGCTCTGAGCACTATGGGACTCAACTGCCGTGGTCATCAGTCCTCTAGAACTTAGAACTACTTAAAACTAACTAACCTACGGACATCACACACACCCATGCCCGAGGCAGGATTCGAACCTGCGACGTAGCAGCAGCACGGCTCCGGACTGGAGCGCCTAGAACCGCACGGCCACCGCGGCCGGCTGCCGCATATAAAAACATCGGTCGAATAACACTACAGCAGTGTCTCCGTTTCGCGTTTAAGGATTCGAACTCTTATTGTAGATGCCTTCAGTTAGTTGCTAGGCCATTCATATTTTGTTAATGCGTGACATAAAGGCTTCTTACTGAGTTAGGGTAGGCTCAGGCCATTCACCTAGGCATCTAATACTTATGCCTACTTAATTTTTCCTAATAGGACCTCAAGTTTCTTGGCAATGATTTTATGTTTTTCATAAAGCACGTCTCCTCAAAGCAGATTTGAAGCCCAACCTACGCTGCCTGCATATTTAGCTGATTAAGTTTCTTTGCTGCCGTGTCTGTTATAGTAATGAAAAATATAATAAAATAGTTGGCATCTATGGCACATTAAAAATGAAGATGACTGCAAGTTGTATTTGGAGATCTCAGGAACTGATCACTGGATCACTAGATTCTCACCTGAACGCATTGCAATAACAGCTGTTCCAAGAAATCTGACGAATGTTTCTTTGACTTCCTGTTGTGGAGTGTATGTTGGAATTTATACGAAAGATGCTAAAGACTCCAACCGTAATCTGAAAGCGTTATTAGCCCAAACAGATTTGAACCAACCAAGTGACATTGTTTTTCTCCCGTTTAGAAAATCAGTCAACCAGTGAATTTGCTCTCCAAACTGAAATACAGCAGTATCTCCGCTTGAAGGCTGTATGGGACAGCAGCTAGTGCAAATATTTAAGTATTATTTTTCGATCTCGTTCGTAATGTTGTGCACTGTGAACGAACGAGTGCCTGTAACTTTCCATAGCATCTTCGACTGCTTCTTGTACAATGTTGAAACGCCACTCGCACACCAATACTCAATGCCACGTTACCACTGTTACATCTGTAAGCATTACCTGCGTTTGCATCCACATTAGCAGGCTCTTGTTAAATGCATGACAGACCGTATTTCGCAGGTCGTTCTATTCCAGTCACGGGTCTGGCGTGTCTAGTCTAAACTGTGGTAAGGGTACAAACAGGAAGATGTCCTGAAAAATCGCCGCTGAAAGCAACGTTTTATGTATTAAGATTATTTTTTGATGGAAAGAGCTGCTACTCTTCTTAGAATTTATCTCGAGGTTCTCAATTTAGTTACGTAAATGTAACTACGAGCAGCGCAGTGAACGCATTATCGTAGCCAAGATAGACACAAAGCCAACGTGCGCCATACTAGTATAAGTTTACAATACCCGCAACAAGAAGACACTGGTAGGTTTCTGGCTGGTTATATAGTAGTAAGATAGAGTTTTGGGAAACAGTTTATAAATTATAAGGCATTTCCAGGGGCAGATGTGGACTCTTACCATAATTTGTTAGTTATAAACTGCAGATTAGAACTGAGAAAACTGCAAAAAAGGAAGAAATTAAGGAGATTGATCCTTGATAAGTTAAAAGAACCACAGGTCGTAGAGAGTTTCAAAGTGAGCACTACGCAACGATTGACTGAAACAAGGAATATAGTAGAAGACGAATGGGTAGCTTTAAAAGAAGAAAGAGTGAAGTCAGCAGTGCATAAGATAGATAAAAAGACAAGGCCTATCACAAATCCTTGGATATCACAAGAGAAACTGAATTTAACCGATGAAAGGAGAAAATGTAAAAATGCAAGAAATGAAGCAGAAGAAAGGAACATAAACATCTAAAAAAGGAGGTTGACAGGAAGTGAAAAATGCCTAAGAAGGAATGGCTAGAGAACAAATTTAAGTCTATTGATGCGTGTATAACTAGGGGAAATGTAGATACAGCTTACAAGAAAATTAAAGAGGCGTTTGGAGAAAAGGGAAGCAGCTGTATGAATATCAAGAACTTAGGTGGAAAACTAGTATAAAGCAAAGAAGGGAAAGCTGAAAGGCGGAAGGAATATGTGGAGGGGCTATACAGCGGGAATGAACTTGAAGGCAGTAGTAGAGAAAGGGAAGACGAAGTAGATGCAGAAGACATCGGAGATATGATACTGCGGAAAGAATATGATAGAACACTGGAAGACCTAAGCCGAAACAAAG
Source organism: Schistocerca cancellata (assembly GCF_023864275.1). Classification (NCBI taxonomy): domain Eukaryota; kingdom Metazoa; phylum Arthropoda; class Insecta; order Orthoptera; family Acrididae; genus Schistocerca; species Schistocerca cancellata. The sequence continues at coordinate 608,878,293 of NC_064627.1, forward strand.
ACCCTGTAGTAGACGTCATTCCCTCAGAACTGCTGATGTCCTTAGGAGAGCCAGCCGTGACTAAACTGTTCCACCTGAAACAGGGTTAATACCCTCACACTTCAATTCGAAAGAAAGTAGGTACTGACACGTGTGAATATTACCGAACTATCAGTTTGATAAGTCACGGCTGCAAAACACTGAAACGAATTATTTGCAGAAGAATGGAAAAACTAGTAGAAGTCGCCCTCGGAGAAGTTCAGTTTGGGTTCTGGAGGAGTGTGGGAACAGGTAAAACAATACTGATCCTACAACTTATCTTGGAAGATTGTCAAGAAAAGACAAACCCACCTCTAGAGCATTTACATATTTGGAGAAAGCTTCTCACAATGTTGAGTGGAATACACTCTTCAAATTTCTATAGATGGCAGGCGTAAAGTACAGGGAGCGGAAATTTATTTACAACTTGTCTAGAAACAAGACGGCAGTTATAAGAGTGGAAGGGCATGGACCCTATAATCTATAACTTAAGAGCTGTGAGCATTTGTTCACCTTCGATACGGTGAAACGCATCTTTTCTACTGCACAAGTGCTCATAGCTTTTCAGGTATGCATGTTACAGCATGTTAATTGCACAACTTTTTCTTTGTTTTGGTCCATACTCTCTCCTCGCAAAATATGGAAAGCAAAGAGCCTGCAGTAGAAAAGATTTGTCTCACAGTATCGAAAACAGAAAGAGTACTTCCAAAAGACCCGTGTCAGCAAAGTACTGTCGTATTTAAAGTACTTTCTGATTGAGGACACCTTTGATTAACGCGAAAGAAATAAGGTATCCGGTTTCAAACAGCCGTAATAATATATGAAGTTCCTCTCCGTAAGGGATAATTGAAAATATTGAGAATAGAATTACACTTGATTATGAAATCGCATTATTCAATATACCATAATACTATCAATAAGTAAATATGTCTTTATAACGGAAAGTATCATGGAAACATTTGACAATAGCAAGTTGTTTCCTGTTTTGCTGGTGTTACATGAGAGACACTCAAATTTCTTTAACTAATGCATCCTCTGGTATTTATAACAGCGTTTCCTGCATGATCATCCTCTGCATGATACTGGTCATGTGAGACATGTCGGAGTAGACTATGCAAGCTGGTAGTGAATGGGGGTAGGGACAGTTTGTAGAAAAACACTACATAGCTTTTAACGTGGAGCAGCGTTACCATATTGGGGCAAAAGAAGCCAAGATTTTATCCGTTCTCAACAGAAAAGTTGTTGTAGTCTTCAGTCCGAAGACTGGTTCTTTGCAGTCCTCCACTCCCATCTGTCCTGTGGAAGCCTCTTCATTTCTGCAAAACTATTTAGAACTACATTGATTTGAAGCTGTTTACCGTAGTCAAGGTTTGGTGTCCCTTTACAGTTGTAACCCCACACTGCTCTTCACTGCTAAATCGACCATTCCTTGATGCCTAAACATGTTCCCTATCACTCGATCCCTTTTTTTAGTTAGGTTGTGCCATAAGTTTCTATTTTTTGCGATTCTTTACAGCAGCTTTCCATTAGTTATTCGATCTATCCATCTACACTTCAGCGTCCGTCTGTAACACCCCATTTCAAAAGCTTCTATTCTTTTATCGTCTGAAATGTTTACCGTCAACATTATACTTCCAAATAATGCTACATTCCAGGCAAATACATTTGGAAAATACTTTCTAACATTTAAAATTATATTCGACGTTACAAATTTCTCTCTCTCAGAAACGCTTTTCTTGCTATTGCCACTCTGCATTTGATACACTCTCTTTTTCGGACTTCGTCACTTATTTTGCCGCTCAAATAACAAAACTCATCTGGTTCTTTTAGTGTCTCTTTCCCACGCCCGGGTTCCCGAGTTCGATTCCCGGCGGGGTCAGGGATTTTCTCTGCCTTGTGATGGCTGGGTGTTGTGTGCTGTCCTTAGGTTAGTTAGGTTTAAGTAGTTCTGGAAGTTCTAGGGGACTGATGACCACAGATGTTAAGTCCCATAGTGCTGAGAGCCATTTGAACCATTTTTTTAGTGTCTCACTTCCTTGTCCAATTCTCTCAGCATCTACTAATTTAATTCGACAACATTCTATTACCCTTGTTTCGTTTCTGTTGATAATCATCTTATAACCTCTTTTCCAAGACAGTATTCATTCCAGTATTTTTTCAGTTGCCCCACAGTTCGTAGGTATTTGAAAATGTCGTGATTACCGCCTTGAGCTGGTGATAAAATCTTTATGTAGACAACCGGTTTCGGTCAACTGGCCATCATCAGGTTCTTAAAGCATTTGTAGCATCATATTTGGTAAACGCAAATCACCGACGTCAGGTAATAAACTTTGAATTTGTCACATTGTAACGTTCACTGATAAGCCAAAACATTATGACCACTGCTACCGCGACATTGGATGCTGCCCGGTGGCGTTGCGGGTATGTGACGCACTAACAAAAGCATGTAAATGGAGTAGACCCAGAGGGGGGGGGGGGGGGGCACACTAGCGAAGATACGTGCTGCAAGTGGAGACTTACATTGAGATAAACGACTTTGACAAAGGGCAGATTATTATTACGCAGAGCCTGTGGACGAGTATCTCGAAAACGGCGAAGCTGGTAGAATGTTCGCTTTGCTTCTGTAATGGGCATCTACGGAAAGAGGTAGAAGGACTGTGAAATTACCGCTCTGCGCTAAATGGTGCGATGTCCACGATTCTTCACAGAACGTGGGGTTCGGAGGCTTGTCTGCTGTGCAAAGTAGGATAGATAGTGTGATCTGTGGCTTCTCTGCCGAAAGAGCACCCTGCTGGCGCACGTACAAGTGTTTCGGTGCACATCGTTCATCGCACATTATTGAACATGAAGATCCGCAGTAGGCGACCCCTACGTGTTCACATGTTGACCCAACGACATCGTCAATTACAAACTGCAATAGCACTGGACCATCGGGATTCGACTATCAATCGATGGAAACGTGTCGATTTTTCGGGTGAATCACCTTTTTGCTGCACTAGGTCGATAGTCGTCTCCACAAACGCCGTCATCGAAGTGAACGTCGGCTAGAAACGTACAGCGTGCCATAGACACGGGCTGGTGGGAGCAGTATTATGCCTACGGGAGACAGTCTCCTGCGCTTGCATGGGACCAGTGGTAGTAATCGAAGACACGCTGCCGGCCACAATGGCCGAGCGGTTCTAGGCACTTCAGTCTGGAACCGCGCGACCGTTACGGTCGCAGGTTCGAAACCTGCCTCGAGCTTGGATGTATGTGATGTCCTCAGGTTAGTTAGGTTTAAGTAGTTCTAAGTTCTAGGGGACTGATGACCTCAGATGTTAAGTCCCATAGTGCTCAGAGCCATTTGAACCATTTTTGAAGACGCGTCTTGCATCCCTTCATGCTTGATGTCTTCCCCGACGGCGATGTCATCAAATGGTTCAAATGGCTCTGAGCACTATGGGACTTGACTTCTAAGGTCATCAGTCCCCTAGAACTTAGAACTAATTAAACCTAACTAACCTAAGGACATCACACACATCCATGCCCGAGGCAGGATTCAAACCTGCGACCGTAGCGGTCGCGCGGTTGCGATGTCATCTTTCAACAGTATAATTGTTCGTGTCTCGGAGCGAGAACCGTGCTACAGTGGTTGGAGGAGCATTGTAGTGAAACCACGTTGATGTCTCGGCGACTAAATTCCCATAATGTAACTCCTATGGAACCCATCGGGGCGCCATCACCGCGTGCTGTCGTTATTTACGCGAATTACATGACCTGTGCGTAGCCATCTAACGCCACATAACTCCACAAACCTACCAACAAACTGTCGGATTCCTGATATGCAGATTCAGTGATGTATTTCGTTCCGAAGACAGACAAACAAGCTATTAAGCAGTCACAATGTTATGGCTCATCAGCGTATATACGTCGTCAACACACAAACTGAGTTAGGCAGAGCACTCTTTGATGTTACATCAGCAATCCCAGGTCCTTTACTGTCTTTGACAGAACTGGAGCCCCATCGGCAAACAGCAAAATTTTTATTTCCTCTCCCTGAACTTAAATCCGCATTCCAAATTTCTCCTTGATTTCCGTTACTGCCCCCTCAGTGTACAGATAAAAAAAACATCGTGGACGGGCTATAGCCCTGTCTCACTCACTTCCTCAAACGAAGTACAGGTAAATAAAAGATAACGGCTAAGGTGATCGGAGTGAATGTGGCTGTGGAGACTACTTGTTCCTCTTCTTGCAGTTTTGTACTTTATCTGATGTCTACAAATTTGCCAAAATTCGGAATTGCTTCCTCTTTGTCGGTGCTAATCGGATCTGTGCGAGGCGGACTGGAACCTCTTACACAATACGACGTGGGAGAGAGCTGGAACATAACTCGGTTAGTCGCCTTCATTTTCAGTTACGTCGGCAGCGCGTACCGGGCCGCGCGGGCGCGCCGCAGGCCGCCAGACGGGCCGGCTCTCAACAACGCAGCGGATGGTCGATAGCGGCGCGCGAGGGCGAGCCGCGCATGCGCACCTGCTGCTCTCCGGGAGACGCGGCTCCCCCCCCCCTCCTCCTCCTCCTCTCCCCCACCCACTGACTGCTGCACACGTGCCCGTTACGTCACTATGTTTACTAGGCTATCGGCCGCCTGCTCTGATACTATTTGAGTACGCTTGTATGCACAGCCACACCCAATTCATTCTTCTATTCCTAGAAGACTGCACCGATGCTACCACAATTACTATTACTGCCTCGTCTTCAAACTGTCACCCGAAAGCTGCAACCTCGTTCCATTTGTGATTAAATTGGCATTAACCGGACGAACGTTTTCGGAAACGATTTCTGTATCCATAACACCATAACTTTCGCTGAAGGGAACTAAATCAGATCTCTTTTAGTACTAATAGTAACATTTACAAAACGCTTAACCAGATACAGAAAGAGAAAAGTAAGATGAAGGACTAAAATAAGCGTTCCCACTTGGTCTTCGTATATCTTTGCACTCTCTCCTCTTCTTTTTTCCGCACTGCAACGTTAGTTTGAGCCAGTTCCCATGTGTTTCTTTGTATATGGTGCACTGGATTTCTTTAGTATTCTCTGTTTCAATGCACGCATTGCATTAATCTAGAGTAGGATTAGCATGTTCTATTGTGTATATTGCTGTGCGATTAGAGTTATAAACATGGGCGTACCCAGCGAGGGGCAGGGGGGCGGGGGGCAGCTGCCCCCCACCCCCCGAGAAGATATTCCCAGTTTTTCACTAGTTTAGTGTTTTATTTAATAAGAAATGCTGCATGTTTTCTCTGATTGTACAAGTGCATTCTTGTGTTTAAAATGTTTATTAAAAGCTGTTTTTCACTGGTTAACTGTTTTATTTAATAAGAAGTGCTGTATGTTGTCTCGAGTCCTTGTTTCCTGAGGCTAGTATGACCTGCCCCCCGCCCCCCCCCCCCCTCCACCCCCTAGTTCAGATCCTGGGTACGCCATTGGTTATAAAACTACCGCAGGCTGTCGTAGACCATCGTAAGTAATCATAGCCACGGTTGTTTTCCAAGTAGCTTTCGTCAGTTAAGGTCGTCCCACGTCATCTAAATGTCAGGCGTGGTGCATATCTGTAGGGCGTTACCTCATAACGATCGCTTTCTTACGCGATCAGTTTCTCACTAGATTCCCATAGACACCGGAAGCGTTGAACGGTCTAGGAACTGAGCGAGAAAGTATAAGTGGTCACGTAACATACGGCACAGTTTTATCCTATACAGTTTTACTCCTGTCTGTTAAGTAAACATAAAAAGTGTTTACAGCAAAATAGAAACTGTAAATGTTTAATTCACGTTTTGTTCGAAAATTGTTGTTTTATAAGGTGAAACAGGGGGATATTGCAGTAAAAATAAACAAAAAGTTCAGTTTTGTCATACAGCACTAGATAACGCACTTTTCCCAGGACAAAGGTAAAATAAAAAAAAATAAAAACGTAAAACTAAAGTATATCAAACATCGCTTCAATACTTCGTCAGACTTCTGTAAAATATGTTTCTGTTCTTCAGAGACAGCTTGTGCATTTATCAATAACAACAGGAAACTCCTGCCTCTGATAATAATGAAGAACGTTATGTTAAGCAGAAAATAACAATAATAATAATTATATTCAAAATGGTTCAAATTGCTCTAAGCACTATGGGACTTAACATCTGAGGTTATCAGTCCCCTACACTTAGAACTACTTAAAACTAACTAACCTAAGGACATCACACACATCCATGCCCGAAGCAGGATTCGACTGCAGCAGCCGCGTGGTTCCGGACTGAAGGGCCTAGAACCGCTCGGCCACTCCGGCCGGCATCACTCAGTCAAATGGAGCTTTGTTTTCTCAAATATTGCAGTTATGTCTTGAAATGTGTTTGCAAATAACTGTAATATCTCTCCACAATTCTTTTAAATTCAAACTAACTGTTGGTTATCCCATCCTTGACATATTATCCTGCAGGCGTATTGTCAGTTTCAGATTCTCACTTGTGGTAGTTGTATTTTGGCTACATTTATTTACTGAGCGTTACTCTACTAGATGTGGTTACGTGCAGTGCAGTTATTGGAATGATTGCACCAGAATGTGGCGTAAACATTTGCATGAATGTTTGCGCATGTAAAATGTACTTGCATCAAAAGTAATTACTTTGGTTTCGTAAACTCGAAGAAGTTAGCGATCAACTAACTTTTATTACGTATAAAATGCATTTCATATTCTGCAAGGATATAAAATACACAATGACAATAAATGATGTGCAGTTCTAGTTATGTGGATACAAACAACAAACGAAACCAAAATTTATTAATGTTTTTCCCTGCCAATGCTGCCAATACTGCTATTTACTACGTCATTTATATACTGCACCAAAACTGCTGAACCGTAGTGTTGGTAGATCACAACCCTAAAAATGACTGACGCAAGGTTTGATCGGTGAGAAAGGTTGATGGCTAATCGTTTGTATGCATTGTGGAAGACGAGAAAAACGAACAAGATAAAGTAGTACCGAGTTCATCTATCTACCAGTACAAACGAGCAACTGTTCCACAGGTACGAACTCTTGTCTGTTCTATCTCTTTCCGTGATTCATCGGGTAAGTGGTATACTTTACGAAATAGAGTTCTGCCATTGCCATCTGACGAACGCGCAGCAAGTGAAGACACGCATGCGAAGTGACGCAGTGCTGCCATCTAGCGACTTCTGCCGCCTAGAGCTCCCGAACTCTGCAAGCGCCCTACAGCGCATGGATGCGAATGCCAGTGTGAATGTTTGGTGCGAAACTAGGAAACAGAAGCATGTGTGCAAAAACTCTCGTAAAAGATTCGTAATGCAGCCCGATTTACTTATGGTAACAACTAGTGTTATAATTACGCCATAAAACGATTTCTGTTTTTAACAATTATTTGGACTTATTCAACACATGTATGTTATCGCTTATTTTTCCCAGTGTTTCCAGTTTTGACACTATTATTGTTCTTTTCAGCTGTTGCGTCCTTTGCTCTCCAGCTGCTGACCTGTTTACTGATGCCACTCTTCGTACGCTGCTTCTACCCTTCAACGAACCTTCTACCACTGTTTTCATCTCTCTTTCGTATCTTGGTGGCTGTCACCTTCTCCATTGTGTATCCTAGTAAGAGAGTGATGAGTTGTTACTTTCTATACTTCTTCATTACTTTGGATACCCACGATGTTATTTGAATATGTCTGTTTCTCCACATTCTATTCTTTTGCCTTTTGTTTTCTAATGGTCTAGGTCTCGTGTGTTTAAAGTTTAAAGAAAAGATTTTCGTGAGGCCTTGTCTTTTTTTTTTTTTTTTGAGACAAACAATGATTTCCAGTTAATAAGCTTGATCGGTTTCTACACTACCACAGACGTTATTCTATAAAAAGAAGAAAAAGTAATACATTCGTTTTTGAATAGCTTCCACCTGAAGTTCTTATTTTTTTGTCTAGATCGGGAACCGCGCTGCTGCTACGGTTGCAGGTTCGAATCCTGCCTTGGGCATGGATGTGTGTGATGTCCTTAGGTTAGTTAGGTTTAAATAGTTCTAAGTCTAGGGGAATGATGACCTCAGACGTTAAGTCCCATAGTGCTTAGAGCCATTTGAACCATTTTTTGTCCAGACATGTTTCACTGACGTTACAGCATCACTAGTGAATTTCTTTATGCGCTTTCCTATTACCAAAAGATTAGGTAGCTTTCTGAACTTTGCATTATAGCTATTTTGCTTTTACACTTCGTCATTTTTAGCTGTTTCCACATTGTGTCGACTGTGAAACTGCACTTTAAACTTACTGTATCTCTCTGTTTACAAGATCCTGTACCTGTGCAACTTTAAAGTACAATTTGATCTTGTAAACAGTGAGGGAGACCTACCCAAAAACAAAATTATTTGTAAGCAAAGGCGGACACAAGAGTGCACATCAGCCTCCTTACCAAAATAAATAATTATTGTACAAAATCAAGTGTTACCTCATTCCAGATACGTTGTGGGGAGTATTTCAGTTTTTGGCGTCAGTTTAACTACAAATGGTCCGGGGTCCCGTTCCCCATTAGGTGCTAGGATTGCATTCCGTCACTTGTCGTTTCTTTCTCCTTTTTCAGTGACTGATTATTGTGAAAAATACCTATGGCCGTGATGGGATGCCTTGGAAGAAACGACGTAGCTCTTGAGGAAACACGGTTGGGTAGCATTAAAGAACATGCACGGCCAATTGGACGATTTTGCAGTACCATCGTATATTCCGCGTGGCCATCAAGTAAATAAGATAAAGCAGGTTAAGGCGCGAGTAGAGGCGTACCTTGTTGGCCGTAATTTCTCTCTGCTCAGTAAGCTAGTGGAACAGGACACTCAAGCACTGATATAGGTTCGAAGTACTCTCCGCCATGCACAGCACATTGGCTTGCGGTGAGTATATGTAGATGTAGATGCTTTAAACTGCACGTACCCTTCAACTGGCTGAGTTAGTTAGTTCAAAGGTGGTAGAAAGGCAATGGCTTTTGGCTTCCGGCAGGTCTGTGCCCAGTAAATCATTGTATTGTTCAAAAGATCCTTTTGCACATCTGCATATAGTTCCAGTAACGGCTAGTTTTTGGGTGTAATTTCTTTCTAATATTCAGCCCATTTTCATCAGCGATCCATTAAATTAGTCTTTAAGCCCTACCGGCGCTGCTAAACTATCTGCAAACCGAAGTAAGTCCGTTCTTGTCCATGGGTACTTCCTTAGTCTTGTTCCTGTTAGCTTTCCAGCATTTCATCAGCGCCCTTGGTTGCAGGCACGGTATATTATGTGTGATCGAGATATCCCTGTCTGGCTTTGCAGTTATTGTCGTATTATTCACGCGTTACGAACCGCCTGAAAGATTCCTTCCGCTACGTGTTTCTTTCCAAATTTTCAACTGGAGTTTACGTTTCTCACTGCGAAAAGCTTTCTCTACAGTAACGAAAGCTTTGGATGAAAAAACAAAGGTCCTTTCTCCGATTGAGGTAACTAGGGACTTCGGACTGGTCAAGCACTGCCGAAAAAATGGCCTGAGACATCGTTTAAGCAAACTGTCTGGCATTTACTTCAAATGGTTTAGGGAATCCAAAAAGAAAAAAAATACCTAAAACAATATGGCCTGAAGATAAACGGATACGCGCCTCTCGCATACGATTCTATCGTCCTTTAAATGCCGAATCAATTCGCGCGACGACGCAAGCAGCGTATGTTGCTTCATTTTTATCCAGTCTCGTTTTTGAAACAAATCTTACAGGAACACTACTTCCTCAGACCCTCTGGTCTATTGTGTATGAGCGGAAAAATGATTCTATCGGAGCCAAAAAGGAGACCAATATGCTCCTGTTTAAAAGACTCTAACTTAAAAGTGGGGTACCAGCTGCCTCAGCATCTTTAAAAACTTTCCCAAAAACTTTGATGTGGGAAATATTCGCACTATTTTTAAGACGCAACTCACTTCAAACTCCCACAAGCTGTAACTCGCTGACAACCACTACTCCATCGATGTGCGATTGCTATGCATAGCTGTCCTGGAATCTGCGGCTAGGTTTTGGTACCATAAAACCATGCTTTTAAGGTGTTTGTCGATGACAGAAAAAGATTTTGGAAAACGGGAAGATGTCACTTCTAGATAAATGCCTATAGAACATACCGTTAAACTTTGAGCAATTTGCTGCTGTTATTTGTTTAGATATCCTTTACTGAGAGCGAAAAATGGTGAGAAGCGCTTTATTCAGATTTTCTCAGGAGCCGTCCATAAACTAAATGGCCTCCATAAGCTCCTTAACGCGCAACGTCGACCACATCTAATTGAAAAAGAACCATCTGGTTGATGCCTAAATGGAGGAAGTGTGTAATATTCAGACTTGGACCCTTTACTGTATGATAGTTACAATAAGACAGTCCTGTGAGGTATACAATTGGTGCCTAGCCCAAGGGGTACCCAAAAAAATTACCCCACCTTTCTATCACCAACAGAACCCGAAGTTATGAGACGCAGAAAAATCCCGTTTTTATCCCCGATGTTTTGGAACATATTGATAGTGCATGCTGTCGTATGCTTACCGTTTGCATATGGAGGTCTAGATGGTAAACTGGTTAAGGCAATGAACTCAAATGTGGCAACAGTAGGGTTCCAATCCACGCCTGGCAATCCTGATTTAGTTTTTATGTGGTTTCTTTGGGATGGTTACGTTAACATAGCCTCGGGAAATTTCCTTCGGCTCCTTTGTATAACCTAACACAGCGCTCTGCCTCTAAAGGGTCGTTAACTTCCTCCTCCTTCTTCTTTCGTGTAAAAACTGGTCTCCACTCAGTAAGACGTACCTCTAGCTGATTCATTACCCGGTCTAGTATTACTGTTGCGTATGTTCTGAATGGTTGGAGGGTTAAGATCGGCATGCGGCGCTATGCAATGCAATTCTTAAAGTTTATTGGCTGGTATCTCATCTTTACCCCGAAAGCCATCCTGTGGTGTGTGGTGGAGGGTACTTCGTGTACCACTATAAGCTCCCCCATCCCCCTCTTCCTCCCCAACCTGTTTCAGTCGCGAATGGTGCATTAGAAGAGCGATTTGCAAGCAAGCCTCTGTCTGAGCTCGACTCTCTGTAATTTTACTTTCATACTTTCTTCGCGAAATGTGTGGTACCACATATCGATTCTATCCTAACGGCGTCTTTAGCCGCAGGCTTCCGTCAGACACTGATAGCGGTCGTGCACGATTCAGCAGACCCAATGGTGCATACCCGCTGAGCCATGCCTTCGGTGGCTCTGCATGATGGGCGCCCTTTGTCGGCGCAATACAGGATAGCCGGTTGCAGCCGCTCAACCCACTCGCACTTCGAGCCTCTTTGCTACGACACGATCGTTCGTATTTAGTGCAGGGAGTCTCTTCCCTGTTGGCACTGATAGCTGGATTCTATTTCTTGCTGCAGTATTTGTAATGAGTCTTCGTTTGCTTGGAGAAATACAAGTGAAGTGAATCTACTGTTTACTGTGTTCATTTGTTTCCTAATCATATCTGCTCCTGTCCACTTTCCGTACGATGGCAGGTGCTGCTCCACTCTGTAGCACAACTCTCCTTAAAGTTGTGCCCAAAGTTATACACAACAAAATATACATAAGAGGGAGCAATGCAATTTCTTTTACTTTTCTAGAAACAAAATTTTAACAGTAAACCACTTCGTGATTCACTATGAACCGCTTAGGACAAGTGCTAAAGGAGTTGGATGAGCCTCTCCGTGGCGCTTTCGCGCTTCCTAAACGAACCTCTGACGAAAAGCGCTGCTTGTTTTTGAAACTATTTCATCTGATAAGGGCCTCAGGCTGATGAGCAATACTCAGTCACCTGTGGAAGGTGGATTTTTGTGAGCTACCTTCTTTCATGGTTGAACAACACTTATGAGGATTCTTCCATTGGTTCTCAGTCTGGCATCTGCCTTACAAACAGCTAGTTTTGAGAGGTCCTTCCACTTTAAATCGCTCCGTACGCATACTGCCGATAACTTATGGATGTGACTCCTTTAGATCAACGTTCGGCAATGGTGTAATCATGCAACAACGGCCTCTCCGCCTATTTACGCGTACTGCGTTACATTTGTTTATGTTGAAAGCCACATGCCAATCCATGCACCAAGGGTCGATACTCTGCAGGTGCTCCTGAATTTCGCTAGGCTTTGCGACTACTCTTTATACAACAGCATCATTCGCGAGCAGCCTAATAAAGTTAACGACGCTATCCACATGATTATTTATGCAGGCTGTAACGGATATAAGTGCAGATTTTTCTGATGGTGACTAAGGACGGTGTACTGAATAACGTTACATCAGTATTTACGTGATTTGCAGACAAGTAATTACAGCTACTACAAGTCGTATGTTTTTAGGTTGGGTAGTACTGAAAGGTATGTTCTAAGGTCTGATCAGGGTAGACCCAGAAAATAAAGTCGATAGTTGCCAACCGCAAGGTGGAATGAGTGTAAGATCTTTGAGTAGGAGGATCTTTGATGGTTAAGAGTGCCGGGCGCGCGCAGTAAAAAACTCGGTCGTCGCAGCCAGGTGCCCGGAGGAAGCAGACGTGTGGTGACAGCTGTAAGGTAGGATTCGTTCTACGCATTTTTCAGGTTGTACACTGAGCAAACTTTAGCACGTTAATGGGAGAAGCTATAAAATGATTTCAAAATGGTTTTTGTTAGATAATGTTCAGAGTTAGGATTTGTATGTACAAGTTTTGACGCAGTAAGCGTTTTGTACAATTTTTTGTAAGTGTGATTCGTGCTGCAAAAATGTGTGGAAATGGTAATTTTTGTATATGACTTAAATTTAAGTCACATACAAAAATTACCGTTTCCACACATATGTATATATTGAGATCAATATATTGAGATCAATATATTGAGATCAATATATTGAGATCAACATTGTGTTTAAATCTAACAACCTGAATCATAATCCACATCCTTTGCTTGTATTAAAAAAGCACTCCGTCTTCAGGCCACAAGTGGCCCATCGGGACCATCCGACCGCCGTATCATCCTCAGTTGAGGATGCGGATAGGAGGGGCGTGTGGTCAGCACACCGCTCTCCCGGTCGTTATGAGGGTATTCTTGACCGAAGCCGCTACTGTTCGATCGAGTAGCTCCTCAAATGGCATCACGAGGCTGAGTGCACCCCGAAAAATGGCAACAGCGCATGGCGGCCTGGATGGTCACCCATCCAAGTGCCGACTACGCCAGACAGCGCTGAACTTCGGTGATCTCACGGGAGCCTGTGTATCCACTGCGGCAAGGCCGTTGCCCTTTGCTTGTATTGAATATGAAAATGGGTAGTAAAGTAAAGTTACCCACCAACTGAAAGAACGTAAAGAAAATGAGGCATCTATGCAATATATATGTGCAGTTCATGGTTTGAAATCGATTTTGGTATAACTAAAGTTATCAGAGCAAAGTTATTTCAAATAACTAATTTTATGCCATTGCACAACTGGCATTATTCAAGATATAATTTCATTAACTAAACATGAGGGCCAAAAGTTAAAATTTCAGTACCATCTTAATGCCATTGCACAAACGGCATTATTCTCTTAAACTTGATTGCTGAGTCAAATATGTGTTTCATTACCGGCAAAATGGAGGATGCACGAAACAAGTTCGCAGACGCAGTCAGATGCAGGTTTGTTGAATAATTATTTTGGAACAATTTTATCTTTGATACTTTCACTAATTAAAGGGAAACAATTTTGGGTTAGATAGTTTCACTTTTAAAGATAATGTTGGAGGTGATACTTTCAGTACTTCCAATTTCATATGGCACGAGCAAGCCGTTAGGGGAGTTTTATGGGACCATTGCTTTTCACAATATATATAAATGACCTAGTAGATAGTGTCGGAAGTTCCATGCGGCTTTTCGCGGATGAAGCTATAGTATACAGAGAAGTTGCAGCACTAGAAAATTGTAGCGAAATGCAGGAAGATCTGCAGCGGATAGGCACTTGGTGCAGGGAGTGGCAACTGACCCTTAACATAGACAAATGTAATGTATTGCGAATACATAGAAAGAATGATCCTTTATTGTATGATTATATGATAGCGGAACAAACACTGGTAGCAGTTACTTCTGTAAAATATCTGGGAGTATGCGTGCGGAACGATTTGAAGTGGAATGATCATATAAAATTAACTGTTCGTAAGACGGGTACCAGGTTAAGATTCATTGGGAGAGTCCTTAGAAAATGTAGTCCATCAACAAAGGAGGTTGCTTACAAAACACTCGTTCGACCTATACTTGAGTATTGCTAATCAGTGTGGGATCGTACCAGATCGGGTTGAAGGAGGAGATAGAGAAGATCCAAAGAAGAGCGGCGCGTTTCGTCACAGGGTTATTTGGTAGCCGTGATAGCGTTACGGAGATGTTTAGCAAACTCAAGTGGCAGACTCTGCAAGAGAGGCGCTTTGCATCGCGGTGTAGCTTGCTGTCCAGTTTTCGAGAGGGTGCATTTCTGGATGAGGTATCGAATATATTGCTTCCCCCTACTTATACCTCCCGAGGAGATCACGAATGTAAAATTAGAGATATTCGCGCACGCACGGAGGCTTTCAGACAATCGTTCTTCCCGCGAACCATACGCGACTGGAACAGAAAAGAGAGGTGATGACAATGGCACGTAAAGTGCCCTCCGCCACACACCGTTGGGTGGCTTGCGGAGTATAAATTTAGATGTAGATGTAATTATTTTACACTGGGCAGCAGGTCAAGTCTTGAAGCGTGGATACGTTGCAAAATGGTTAGACTGTACTGACAGGTGTAGTCAACTTAGTGATGCAGTTACGACCACGCAGATAACGTCAGGTAGTAAAAGTTTGTGACGTATTTGTGGAAAGACTGTTTCACATGGAAAAAACGACCAAAAAACTGATGCGTGTAGCTCTGAAGGTACAACGTATAAAAATATCTGCACATGTACCCGTTCACCCTGTATAAATTGTGAACAGTACTGGTACCGAGCAGAGTAGTGCCCAGTTAGCACACTACACTCGTACTCGGGAGAATGACGGCTCAAACCCACGTCCGGCTATCCTGATTTAGGTTTTCCGTGATTTCCCTAAATCATTTAGAGCAAATTCCAGGACGGCTCCTTCGACAGGGCGCGGCCTCTTTCTTACCACCCTTCCCTAATCCGAGCTTGTGCTCCGTCTGTAATGACTTCGTTGTCGACAGGACGTTTCTTCCTCATCTTCCTCCTCCTCCTCCAACAGTACTGGTCCTGTAACACTCCCTTGTGATACGCCCGAAGCTACTTTTACGTTTGAAGATTTCTGTCAGTTAAGAATGATATGCTGTGTTATACTTCTGAGGAGCCGGCCGGAGTGGCCGAGTGGTTCTAGGCGCTTCAGTCTGAACAGCGCGACCGCTACGGTCGCAGGTTCGAATCCTGCCTCGGACATGGAAGTGTGTGAAGTCCTTAGGTTAGTTAGGTTTAAGTTCAAAAATGGTTCAAATGGCTCTGAGCACTATGGAACTTAACATCTGCGGTCATCAGTCCCCTAGAACTTAGAACTACTTAAACCTAACTAACCTAAGGACAGCACACAACACCCAGTCATCACGAGGCAGAGAAAATCCCTGACCCCGCCGGGAATCGAACCCGGGAACCCGGGCGTGGGAAGCGAGAACGCTACCGCACGACCTCGAGCTACGGACTTTGGTTTAAGTAGTTCTAAGTGTAGGGGACTGATGACCTCAGAAGTTAAGTCCCATAGTGCTCAGAGCATTTGTGAGGAGCTCTTGAATCCAGCGAAACGCTTGTCTGATGTTCCGTCCCCTCGTATTTTATGAGGCGGCAGTGCGGGACTGTGTGTAACAACCTCCAGAAATCAAGTAACACGGTATACACTTATACAACTTTCAAATAAAGACTTATACAGGTCATAGCATATCGCTGCTCTAGCTACTTTGTTCGCCTGCACAAGTCTGCTTCTCATCTTTCTCTTTTTGCGACTGCCTAATGTAATGTTGTTGCCTAGACAGAAGTTTTTGTGTGTAGGAAGTAAGTATTCCCTCTTTCTTCTACTCTTCGCCACTTTCGTGGTATCTGTTTCTCGTGCCAACATTAGCTCTGTGTTGAATGGGAAGTTATTTCGTTCTAAATCTTCTAACAAGACACAAATAGAGGAAAGATAAAAAAGAATCAGGTCCAAATCCAGGATACCCTGCTGACGTTTATGATGTATGTGAACACTAAGAAAGCCTCTGTGTTGTTAAGTGGAATACAGTACTTGAAAACCTAATACAATAACTCTGAAGAAGAGAGGCACGCAGGTAATTTGGTGTCTCTACAAGAAGAGTGCAAAATGGAGGTCATTCATGACGCGTCGTATAAGTAGCGAATTGGCATGTGATAAGATATCTCTTCTGACAAATGAAGTTTCCGTTGTCGAACATTGGCTGGAAGGACTAGCGGCAATGTGATGCACACGGGGAAGGGGAAAAACCTGGTAATAAATACATTTCCACAGCTTGCTCTCCATAAAACAGTGAAGTGTATTAATTAAGAATCTTTCACCCTGTGCTGACTGAGATTCTAACTCGGGACCTTTGCCTTTCGCGCGAAACTGCTCTTCCGATTGAGTAACTGCCCGCAGGAGGCTACCAAGCCAAGATAGCGTCGAAAACGTTGCGGCTATTTTTTGTTTTTTTTTTTTTTGTTTTTGGTTTTAGGGCGCAAAACTTCTATGGTCATTAGCGCCCAAATGTTGCGGCTATGTCAGACCAATTCACATGATTTCCTTAGCAGTCCAATCACCTCGGATGAATGGAAACACGTGGAGTGCCACCGCTGAAAAATGCGAAGATCCATCCATCCATCGGGCGAATGTATTCTGGGGCCGCCATGATGCGGTGCTAACAGATCATGCCCGCAGGAGCATGCTATCCAAATTTCTTGACGAGGTTTCGCAATGGTTGTGAAGCCGAAGCGTTGTGGGAAGCTGCCGTCCAAAGGAAAGCTCCACGACAACGCCCTTGTTTATTCCGCGCTGGGCACAGGCATACACGGCTGCTTCCTTGGGCTATCAGATTTCGCCTGACACCATACAAGCTCCTGACATGGCGCCCAGAGCCTGCTTACTCTTTCCTCTAATGAAGAAATCATTGCGTAGCAGGCACGTCCAGAATGACGGGGAGGTGACTTTTCAGAGTGGGACATTTCCTGAACAGCGAAATGCAAATTTCTACACCCAAGGTTTCCGTCAAGTCATCCGTCATTGGGAAAAACGTGTCGCATCGAAGGGAGGAGGGAAGAGGAGGACCATTACGAAATTTCGCCGTAGCAGCTTGTTTTTTTCAAGGTGTGAACAAAACGTTTTGACAACTACTCGTAATACGTTTTTCCTGGGCTTCACAGTCTGAACGGTACAGAGTAGAGTTGCACTCTGTCAGTACTACGGTTGGGTGGCTTTAGTACAGTACGTAAGTGACGTAGTAAATGGTAGGTTTACCGCTAGTATTGGCAGGGAAAGAAACATAAGTGAATGTGTGAAAGAAAACTGGGAGCCGACAACCCTTTTTTTTTGTACACATCATCAGACCCGCACATCGTTCAACGTCAGCCTATTGTGTATTTTATATCCTTACAAAATATAAATTGCATTTTATTAGTAATAAAAATTAGTTGATTGTGTAACTTCTGCGCTTTTATGTAACCAAAGCAATTATTTTTGAAGGAAGTACAGTTTATATGCATAACCATAAAATATAATCTATATAATTATTGTTGGTATTTTATACTCAATAGAACGTTCATCATTATCATCTAAGGCAAGAATATCCTGCTTTTATTGATAGAGGAACCATACCCAAGAGAGCACAGTTAAAGAATAATCTTAAATATCTGGGTTATTATCAACAACAAAAAAAATCAGTGTTCAGAAAACACAGTAGGAGACAGCTAATACTTTTCTTGAACTTTTCATGAACACGGAAAACAGGAAACGTGCACTCTTTCGTTCACCTGCGCTTAAGAGTACGCAAAATATGCCCAAAGAGTACTCATTCAGAAAATGTCACAAATGAATATCGAAATAAAATGAGGAGCGCTGTTTGCGCCATCATCCCGCACACTTAATGCACTGATCTAGTCCTCTGAAAAAGCCAAAACCTATGTTCTCTGCTCACAGCTCTCAGTCCTTTCCTTAACGCTGACTCCTTCGCACCAAGAGCAGCGGCAACCTACTCTGAAGTTATTCAGGAACAAAACCTATCCTTTGGACTCCACAACACACTCAAGAGGTACAAATTTGCAGTAGTGCCCTAAAGAGAACGCACGCGCTCTTTGGGGACGCTATATGCACGCTCTTTCGTAGAGAAACAATGATGTCAAGTGAAGTCACCAGATGGCAGCACACGTCACGTTTGCAAAATATGTGTATGCAGTATGGTAGACCCCGAGCCTGCTTTTCAAAATGCTATCAAGAATTAAAGGCTATTGTTCGTGTATTCTATGCATAACTTACGCAACATAGTACCAAAACTACATCAAGAAAGCTGAAAAGTTATTCTTACCCGTTCCACTTTGGAACCACGGGATTTATTCACACAACTTCTACGAGACATACATACATATCTTAATCATCGTTCCATAGATCATGAATACGAAATTTCGTAATGATGTGGAACGTGTCACTTTAACGTAAGTTTTCTTTACAGAAAATAATTAATTTTTTTCCAGTTACTACTTCGTATCTAAGAATTCATCATTGAGTCGGAGTTGTCATTCAGAAATTCTCTTAATTTGCTTTTAAATGTTGGTTGGTTATCTGTCAGACTTTTAATACTATTTGGCAAATGACCAAAGATTTTTGTGGCAGCATAATTCACCCCTTTGTGTGCCAAATGAGATTTAATCCAGAATAGTGAAGATAATCCTTTCTTCTAATGTTGAAGCTATGCATTTCGCTGTTATTTTTGAATTGGGACGGGTTATTAATGACAAATTTCATAAGTGAATGTATGTATGGTGAAGGTACTGTGAATATCCCAAGTTGCTTAAATAAATGACTGTAAAGTGATCTTGGGTGGACACCAGCTATTACTCTGATTACAAGCTTTTGTGCAATGAATACTTCCTCTCTTAATGACGAATTGCCCCAAAATATGCCATATGCAAGCAGTGAATGAAAACAGGCATAGTAGGCTAATTTACTGATGTACTTATCAACAAAATTTGCAATAACTCTAATACCATAAGCAGCTGAACCTAACCGTTTCAGCAGATCATCCATGTGCTTCTTCCAATCCAATTTTTCATCAATGCACACACCCAGAAATTTTGAGTATTCTGCCTTAGCAACAGACTTCTATTCATAGTCTATATTTATCAATGGTGTTATGGTATTTACTGTATAGAATTGTATAAACTGTGTTTTCTCAAAATTTAGTGAGAGTCCATTTGCAGAGAACCACTTTATAATTTTCTGAAATACATTATTTGCAATTTCCTCAGTTGATTCTTGCTTGTTGGGTGTGATTACTATACTTGTATCATCAGCAAAAAGAGCTATCTTTGCACCTTCATGAAAATAGAGTGGCAAGTTGTTAATATATATTAAGAACAATAAGGGACCCAAGACTGAACCCTGTGGGACACCATTCTTGATACCTCCCCAGTTAGACTCTGCTGGTTTTTGCAGACTATCTGTACTGTTAATTTCAACCTACTGCATTCTTCCAGTTAAGTATGAATTAAACCATTTGTGCACTGTCCCACTCGTACCACAATACTTACGTTTCTGATGCCACTCTGAACACAACTACGTCAGTGGCGAGCTGATCAGTTTAGGTAAATGTCAGTATAATAAACTGGGCTCTCATGGGGACTGTGGACTCTTTGGTACATTTATCCTAAGTAGAAAAGTTGTTAATTAATAACAGGAACGTGTTTTATGTAATCTCCAAAGGTATTGAAGCGATATTTGATATGCTTATGTTTCACGCTTTTTCTTAAATTGTTTTTGAAGAAATTGCGTTTTATACCGCTATATGATAAATCTGTCTTTCTTTATTTTTACTGAAGCATTCCTCTGTTTGACGTTACAATTCAACAATTTTTTAATACAATCTGAATTAAACATTGACAATTTCACTTTTAAAAAATAAATACTGTTTACTTTTAAGTAACAACAGGAGGATAACTGTGTAGAACAAAAATGCTCCGCATATTGTGCCTCCCATACAATTAATGTCAGTTATTCTTATAGTGTATATGGTAGTGTAAGAGACTGCCCAACTTTTGGCTCTGGTTCGATCCTTACCACCGTTCTATGTCCAATTTTTCTATCGCTCTCTTGTTCGGATGTGGGGAAACAAAGAAAGACCACATTTCGCAACACCATTTCTAGAGGACCGCTTGAATTTGTGTACGGAAAGAACTGACCGGTTAGTTTCAATGCTAAATAACTCTGAAACGGCGCAACGTATCAAAATTTTTTCTTAACGGTTATTTCTCAGCACAACCTTCCCTGCAGCCCCAAAGCGAGCTTTAAGGACTGTTGCTGACCACCGCGTATGGTTCATCGCTTCCGGTTTCTAGGCGAATCTAGTAAAACACTGATCCTTAACACATACATAGGATTTGAAATGAGGTAACGCCCGATAGGTATGCTATGCACCTAACGTATTGATTACACAGTCACGATATTAACTGTCCAAGGATACTAGAAAAACTGCTCTGGTCTACGCTTACCTCTGATAGTCTATGGTAACCTACAGTAATTTCACAACTCTAGTACTGAGCCGCTGTGTCCTTTACTGGAGAAACAGTTAGGAACTCGCTACCCTCTTCCTGCATGTGTAAAATAACCGGAACAGTCTCTTCGGGACATATACACTCCTGGAAATGGAAAAAAGAACACATTGACACCGGTGTGTCAGACCCACCATACTTGCTCCGGACACTGCGAGAGGGCTGTACAAGCAATGATCACACGCACGGCACAGCGGACACACCAGGAACCGCGGTGTTGGCCGTCGAATGGCGCTAGCTGCGCAGCATTTGTGCACCGCCGCCGTCAGTGTCAGCCAGTTTGCCGTGGCATACGGAGCTCCATCGTAGTCTTTAACACTGGTAGCATGCCGCGACAGCGTGGACGTGAACCGTATGTGCAGTTGACGGACTTTGAGCGAGGGCGTATAGTGGGCATGCGGGAGGCCGGGTGGACGTACCGCCAAATTGCTCAACACGTGGGGCGTGAGGTCTCCACAGTACATCGATGTTGTCGCCAGTGGTCGGAGGAAGGTGCACGTGCCCGTCGACCTGGGACTACGGTCCCGCACACCGTTAGGCCGTCTTCCGCTCACGCCCCAACATCGCGCAGCCCGCCTCCAGTGGTGTCGCGACAGGCGTGAATGGAGGGACGAATGGAGACGTGTCGTCTTCAGCGATGAGAGTCGCTTCTGCCTTGGTGCCAATGATGGTCGTATGCGTGTTTGGCGCCGTGCAGGTGACCGCCACAATCAGGACTGCATACGACCGAGGCACACAGGGCCAACACCCGGCATCATGGTGTGGGGAGCGATCTCGTACACTGGCCGTACACCACTGGTGATCGTCGAGGGGACACTGAATAGTGCACGGTACATCCAAACCGTCATCGAACCCATCGTTCTACCATTCCTAGACCGGCAAGGGAACTTGCTGTTCCAACAGGACAATGCACGTCCGCATGTATCCCGTGCCACCCAACGTGCTCTAGAAGGTGTAAGTCAACTACCCTGGCCAGCAAGATCTCCGGATCTGTCCCGCATTGAGCATGTTTGGGACTGGATGAAGCGTCGTCTCACGCGGTCTGCACGTCCAGCACGAACGCTGGTCCAACTGAGGCGCCAGGTGGAAATGGCATGGCAAGCCGTTCCACAGGACTACATCCAGCATCTCTACGATCGTCTCCATGGGAGAATAGCAGCCTGCATTGCTGCGAAAGGTGGATATACACTGTACTAGTGCCGACATTGTGCATGCTCTGTTGCCTGTGTCTATGTGCCTGTGGTTCTGTCAGTGTGATCATGTGATGTATCTGACCCCAGGAATGTGTCAATAAAGTTTCCCCTTCCTGGGACAATGAATTCACGGTGTTCGTATTTCAATTTCCAGGAGTGTAGTATGAAAACCCACTGATCAACGTTCAGAGTTTATATGTTTTGATGCCTGGAAATCCTGTCTGTTTGGATGCCATGGTGCGTGTGCAGGGTATTAGGTGGATTACACAGACAAACTGCCATAGGTATGAGTACGGAGCCGCCGCGGGTTGCTGGGACTGGACCGTCGACCTCTGGTCGATAGTCCAGCTGGGCCGAGCGGCCTCGCTGGTGTCCACACCATACTGCACCAGCCCCATCAAGCGCCCCATAACACTCGCAGTGTACTTAATAAAAATTGCTCTGGACTTCTAGGACATTTTGCGAGTACTCATGAGAAGTCCCTTTGAATAAGAATCCTTGTCAGAAATCCAGGAGCGGATCCAGGGTTCTGTATGCAAAGTATGGTTTCCGGAATGCGATTCATTTCCCCTTTATCCAACATCAGGCTGGATTTCGACAGTTATGATACTTCTCCACTTTTCCCTTTCTTTCCACAATTCTTCTTCTGTAATTGTTTTCTTTCAGGCCAGATTGCGGATTCTTAAACTGATCTTAATCGAGTCAATACGTGTTCTTCTAGGTCTCCCTCTTGCCCTCAAACTGACAGAACTATTTCAACTTCTTCTTCATTCTTCGTTTCCTTGCGAATTTGTCCCGCATCGGCGCAGGGTGGCCATGGTTATTAACGGATTTAGCATGGCTAATTTAATGTGCGGCCGGGAGCCCTCCTGTCGCCATTCGATACGCCCCGAGACGAAACATGGTACCCCAACTGTCTCCATGTAGAATTATTCATATGCAAGCGATCGAAAGTTTTTGTATGTGTTTGAAAGTCGTGTAACGGAGGCGGGACTTGAGTACAAGTGCGGAATTCACCTAGTGGGATCTGGAAAACCGCCTAAGTATCACATCTAGGCTCGCTGGCACATCGACCCACGTCGTTAATCTGCAGCGCAGATTCGATTCTTGGCCGGCGCACCTCTCCGTCCCGGGAGTGGCGCTTTAACACCACTGATATCCGGGTGGGCCTCCAAACTGTTCTCAGTTCTCTCATTCAAATTTTCTACTCCAGTTTCCTTCCTTTTACTTCTGTTTCCGTCTCTCCTCGTTTTCTCCTACATAATTATTAGGAATTTCATTTGACGGGTTGGATTCTAATCGCCTTTCTTTTTATCACTGTGCAGGTCTCCGATGTATATGGCAATATGGGTGTAAAGCCTGTCTTGCACAACACTTCCTTACACTTCACTGACGCCTCCCTTTCCCAGACAAAGCCCCTATACTATGGTAAAATGCGTTGCTCACTTGTACCGTTTTGCTAATTTCTACCTCTCTCCTCGCATTCTGCATTATCCCACTTCGTAAATATTTAAAGTTGTCCAGAATTTCAGTTTCTTGTCCTTTAATATCAATGCGTTCTTTTTCCCCCTCTGTACTCTGGTTACTACCATACTTTTTCCATACTACATTTCATGTCATATTTCTTGATTTTTCCATTTAATAAACGTAGTTGATGTTGTACATCCTTACTTTTGGTTCCACAAAACAGAATAACATCATCTAATAGCAATAATGTTATCTCCCATTCTCTGTCAGCTTATTTGGTCTCTTTCGCAATTTCATCCACGGCAGTTACAAATGACCCCGGTAACTCGCTTCCTTGTCTGAACCCTGTAACATTCCTAAGCGAATAAGTCCTTCCAACTTGGGTCTGCAAACACCTGAAACTTCAGCAATTGCCTTTCTCTCCGAGATTTCTCATACCTTTCCTCTGGGGCACTAATCCATGCCTTCACTAAATCAAGAAGCGTTATCAAATCTTTCCCATTCTCTCAACGCCTTTCCGTCGGCTAGAGCAGGTCGATATCGTCAACGCCAGCGAATGGCTTCGGGAGTCTGGAGCTATTCACCAGCCTGAAGATGCTGGGGTGGTCTTCCCTTATTCCGGATGAATGGTGCTGGTCTGCCCCTACCGGCTGCTTTCAAAGGAAACACGGCTGTTGTTTCCTAATATCCTCAGGAAAAAAAGACACTTACCAGAGTGCTGGCAGCCGGCCGAAGTGGCCGTGCGGTTAAAGGCGTTTCAGTCTGGAACCGCGCGACCGCTACGGTCGCAGGTTCGAATCCTGCCTCGGGCATGGATGTTTGTGATGTCCTTAGGTTAGTTAGGTTTAACTAGTTCTAAGTTCTAGGGGACTAATGAACTCAGCAGTTGAGTCCCATAGTGCTCAGAGTCATTTTAGCCAGAGTGCTGGCAGTCAGCAGCACCTTACAGAAAATGCCTTGAATGTTAGCAGGAACTGGCCAATTGAAATGCCTTCTGTGTGCTCTGGAGGGTGATTGCCCCAAAGCTCTGCAGGTTAAAATATTTCACGAAATCTACGAGTAGGCGGCCGTCACGGAACTCACGGGGCTGGTTTTGTGCCGTCTAGGTCGGAGGGAGCGTTGCGCAGCGTCTGTTGGAACTTGTGACTGATCAATGAAGTTCTCCCCGTGCTGAAAGTTTCGAAAGGGTTCGCGAGTGCATTCCCGTGCTCTGGCGTGGGTACCGGCAATACTGGCTTATTCATGCTTCAGGGCTGGAGTTGCCATCTAGTGGGCGTCCACTACTCTGGAGGAAAAGGGTACATAGCAGAGAGTGAGCCGACTGCTAGCTGGTGTTTAACGAACGAAACGGCAGCAGCGAGGCAGGGTGTGAATCGGACGCTCAAAGAAGCTACGATCCCTATTGAAACTGTCCTCCGTAGATGGCGACGAAACGTTGGGTTTTAATGAGCAGTCCATCCATCCACGTCATAATAGTCCGGAATGTTTTATTAATTGTGACATTTCCGGCCGTGAAAGTTTATTTTTTACAGTTTTTCTGTGTTGGGCATCCTTAATCTTTCCAATTTTAGACTGTGATGCTGTGTTATTTGTTGTGGTAGAAACAGGTTGGTGACGTTGTAGAGATTTCTTATGGAGTTTGTTTTCCAATCTAACGGCCGAATCTGAGAGGCTTTGAGAAATAGTTATGTTGCTACAGGGCACTAATTAGTGGTACGTGAATAGTGACAATTTTAACCATCTCTTAGGTTAAAGCGAGGATGGTCACCCTTAGTTAGGCTCATAGTGTGTATATGTGTAGCAGAGTATAGAAGTAATTCAGTTCCACGAACAAACGTTTCCGAGGAAGAACGCACTTCGCGTGACTCGACTCGCGGACGACACGGTACTACGTGTGCGTGAGCTCTGATCATGGGCGTCAGTGGGTCTTTGCTCCACCCTACGTCAGCTCCGGGACGACAGACGAGAACCAATGTTTCGTCTTCTAGAAAGGGGGAGGCACGGTCGTCAGAGTTTGTTTTGTCACTCTCCTCCCGCTCCAAAATTTCCTTGCCGTCACCGCCACTTTTAATGTGCCACGGATGCAATTGGTATTGATAGTAATAAATTAATTAATTCACTGATTACTACATCGCTTTAGCATTACTCCTAAGACATTAGACTTCAGAGAAATACAACAGTCTGGAAGTATTTATTCGACAATTTTTGAAATGCAGCAAGCTCATCGTTACTTGGGTTAATGCTTACTCGAGACTGCACAGACAAGCTAAAATCACGGATAATACAAAATGGTTCAAATGGCTCTGAGCACTATGCGACTTAACTTCTGAGGTCATCAGTCGCCTAGAACTTAGAACTAATTAAACCTAACTAACCTAAGGACATCACACACATCCATGCCCGAGGCAGGATTCGAACCTGCGACCGTAGCGGTCACGCGGTTCCAGACTGAAGCGCCTTTAACCGCACGGCCACACCGGCCGGCGGATAATACAAAATACACATTTTTTGCACTTCTTTATTTTGGCCTTCATCCCGTATCTTCAGGAGGTTGGCATATTAATGTTTCGGATTTGGCAGTGTTAGTGGTAGAGGGTGGCTGGATGCTTCCCCTCGTCCCCTCCTCCCCCCTCCCATCCCTCTCTGTCCCTCCCGGGACGAAATTGGTGTATCCCAACTGCTTGCATATGGTTTTATCCCGTGCGAAAATGTGCAAACATTATCAAAATGTTTGCGAATAGTGTAACTGAGCGGGACATAACTTCCAACCCCGTATTCACCTAGTGGGATAATGGGGGTCTTGTGTCCGTCATTGCAACTGGGCGAGGGGCATCGGCATTACCTGTCGGTCAACTTGAAATGTGATGGGACTCCACCGGGATGGTCGTGTACATTCCGTATCGGGTGCTGTCAGCAGTTGTACCTCATTCATGTAGTTCCTAGCACAGCCCCTTTCGGGGAAATTCGGATGCAGTTTTCTTATTAGGATCTGAACACATATTTTACCTGTCTATGACGCCTGATATTTATTGTATGTTCAAGAAACACTGTGTCTTGTAAATATTGTGAATCATATTGCACTTAATCAATCCTGCCCTACCACTCCCCTACCTCCGCGGAGCGTTTTCGAATCACTATTACTTCTGTAGTGCAAATTCGAGTTTTTACCAAGCGTTGGACAATAGCCTCCATCATAGTTGTCAGGGGCTAAGTCAGATGATAACGGGAGCTCTTACCAAATTCATCCGAATTTCACGACACAAGCTACTGAGAACATTTTATTGGAGTCCTCAACACTTCCTGTAAGTGTGGAAACCGTAGTAACAATAGATTTCGCTTCGAACAAAATATTGTCAATGGAATTATCTGCGAACTACGAGTATTTATTCATCTGTTTGTAAGTAAATCTCCCAGAAGGTCGTGCCACTAGCTCCACAGTTTCAAACCGATACTGGATACCTGAAAATTTGTAGATTCGCATGCACTATGGCTTGTGAAAATCCTGCTTCAGTACGTGACACATTTTGTAGATCCTAATTTTCGGTCTGAAGTATTTTGACTTTTGTACTTAGTTGTGCTTTTATACAACTATAAGTAGCACTTTGCCAACAGTTCATTCGTGTCTGGCGATTGATCCAGAATGGGGCAACTATTACAAGAGATAGTCCATACGCCGAACGTAGATGACTGCGATATTTCGAGATTTTTCAATACAGTATACAGTTCTGCTAAGGCTTGCCTGCTTCAAGCAGTATTTCAAACTAACGACCAAGTTCTATGAAAAATATTTTTAAAATAATTACAGAAAGCAAAGGGAAAAGGTTAATAGGGAAACAGGATGCCCTACCCTGCGCGTAGTATGTCGCTTATTTAAAGTGTTACGTCACAAACACTGGTTGTTTAAGCTCTACATTTTTAGTTTTTTTTGCTATGCTAAGTGATACAGTAGTTTTTTTCCAAATAAATAACATGAGAGGATTACAATTTCTGATTTTTCTTTAACACAGCCACTCAAAGTCTCCACTGACGTCGCTGTCGATGAGGTATTCCGCCATAATTTTCCTGCGTTACATGCACATAAAATCGCAAGTTTTTAGCGCTGTTGAAAATACCCCTGACCTTTTATTATTCATCCATGCGTGCGAATACTCTGAGTACGCCCTTATAAATGTTTCCAACTTTAATACAGCAGTTCTATTTCCAACCAGCCGCTGCCTTTTCGGCAAATGTTTCTCGCAACGTTTTTATAGCTCAAGCCATTCAGACATTCAGCGGAAAAGGTTGGAATTCTCCCTTTATTTCCCTTCGTCGACTGCGGCGTAACAGCAAATTGGAGGCGTATTTTATTGGCAGTTATCCCGCAACAGACTATTAACACAAGCTGAGTTCCTGAATTTTGCCGCTTAAACGGTGTTATTCACTCGTTTAGCACAATGTGGCAGTAGTTCTCACATCCGTGTAAGACGAACACTCAACTGTAAAATAAAACCGTCCAGTAATGTTTCCTGATACCATAACAAAAAATAAGTTGTAACAAAACAACCCGAAATGAGTTCGAACACCAGAAAACATTTCACACATGAAAGGCAGCAGGAAAGCCCGATGAAATGGCAACGCCAGTTTGCTGTGCAATTGAGAATTAAACGTAGCCCGTCGTGCCAGAATATTATAAACAACCTCTGCATCTTTATCCTTACAAATTTTCTGTTGGCATGAGGAATGGATTTCATACCGATCTAGATGCGATCATATGTGCACGTGGTTTCTGAATGACATTGTATCATGTCATTTGCGCCACGATTTCCTTCATTTCTTCAGATGAAGACTAATTCAGCCCATCCAGGTATGCAGTCTCAAGTTGTGCAACACAAAATAGTCGTCAGTACATTGGAGACATGTTACGTAGTGTTTAGATGGGTGTCTGGGAAACTTTCTTATTTTGGCGTCCTTGTACGTGGTGAGCTCTTCTTGGGAAACGTTTTATGCAGTACATTATTATTCGTTTTCTCCTGTCTTAAAGGTGTTACAGCTTCCTGCGGCATTGGCGGCGAAAAGACGCCAGCTTAGCGTGGCTGTAGATTATCTTCTGGAGGTGATTTACCGGAAGAGAACTTATTTCTTCTTGCACTGCGACCATTTACGTCGCCATATTCTTAGAACTCCAGGCTGCTGATTTGTCTGGGCGGGGGTTAGAAGGCGTCGTGAGAGTCGCTTGTGGCGGAGCTGCTAAACCTCTGTCCATGGTCTCGTCTGTAGATGGCAAGGCATAAGAGAATCAACATGTAAAAGGGTACAATGTGCGCTACATTTACAGATAAACCGCTGATGAAGCTTTGTCATAAAAGCTAAACACGACTGGTGTAACACATTTTAAATTACAGTACGCTTAAGACAGAAAAAAAGACTGATATACAACAGCTACTGTGAAGACGGCCACAGCGGCGTGCCAATGGAGTGTCCAGATAGGCCCCTTCCAAGGACGTAGGTACATTCTGGGATCATCACTAAACTGACACACAATATTTTTAGCGCAACGCAATCTGAATTTTAATAATCCCTACAAAAGAATAGCCCTCACTAACAATAACCTATACCCCGTCATGAATCACTTACTTCACAAAAGTCTTCGTTACTTGAACTACTGGAATACAGCGAACCCCAATACTGCCAGCTAAATAAAAGAGTGTAACTACTGAAGGCACTAACTACTGATAGGCATATACTTAGCGAATGACAGATTTTATTAGAGAAGAAACAATGTATTTACCATAATAATGTTCAAAAGTCATAATATATATATTCTTGATATCTATTTTGACAAATTTCCTTTTTCTGACGGACACACGTGCAGATCGTCCGCTCATATTAACATCTCAAAACTCTGGCATCTCTCTCCCCACATCCACCACTGCTGGCGGATCACCTCCAACAGCCCAACGCTACGCGCTGTTCACATCCAACTGCCAAACACTACACTAGCGAATAATCCAACAATGAGTCCAACCAGCCATAGACCGCACACAGCGCAGTCAGCGATTTTAATACAGAGCGCTACATGACGTCACCAACATAAAAACCTATATAGCCTACTTACACCTTAATATGACTAACTTTCGTATTGCTCAGTTTGTGTGTTGCACACTGTTTAACCACACCAATGTGACCACCTGTCAAAGGCCTGAATAAGTACATTTTGCGGCGCGAAGTGATGGGAGAAGTGCAGGAAGAGGGTCAATGGGGCTCTGGAAGGCACCGACAGCGATGTGTAGCTATGCCGTCTTCGGTGTCGTGGCCAGCAGCGCTAGGTTTCCCGGTTGAGGATCTCACAGCACGAATAACCCGATCCAGGTGGTCGCACAGATTTTCTGTTGGGTTTAAACCCGGAACCAGTACGGGGGCAGTACGGTAAAACTCATCGTGGTGCTCTTCGAACTACGCACGTACGCTGTGTGACACGTAGCATTGTCCTGCTGGTAGATGCCACCGTGCTGAGGAAAAAAAAACTATATGTAGGCGTGGACATGGTCCCCCGGACAGATCACACTTGTATTTACCCATTTGTCTTCTAGAATAACGAGAACAACCACGGGAAGCGACGGAAGCATGCACCAGACCATAACGCTCCCTCATCCAGCCTGGTCCCTTCCGACGATTGTTGCAAGGCCATACACGCCAACGGCCATCTGTCCGATGGAGCATAAAACGAAATTCATCTGAAAAGGCCAGCTGCTGCCAGTCAGTGGACGTCCAGTTGCGTTATTGGCGTGCAAATTCGAGCCTAGGTCACCGATGAAAAGTAATCAGCAAAGGTGCATGAACCAGCCGCCTGCTGCAGAGGACCATACGCAGCAATGTTTGCTGCACAGTGGTTGAGATGACACTGTTGTCAGCTCCTTTGTTCATCTGGTCGGTCAGTTGCTCAGCAGTTGCGCGTCGGTACTCCTTAACCACTGCGGCACATGAACAGTTTACAGACTTAGCCGTTTCGTAAATGCTTCCACTCTCAGCCCGAAACCAAATCATCATACTCTTTTGGACGGTAGATAAATCGCTCCATTCCGCATTACGACGTCGACTGCACTATCACCCCCCCCCCCCCCCCCCGACAGGGTTTATATATCCTCCATTGGTAGTGCTACCACATGGCGTGTCTGAGTGCTTACTGCACGTTGACGTCGAATGTAGGAGATGGTCGCGTCAATACGACTGGACCGTGTTTTCGACATGCGAGTGTCAATGACGTCTCGCGGTAAGCAACAAATTTCATAGTCGGAAACTAAGCGTAGATAACACTAAAGAGCAAATGGAAATGACGCATAAAATAGGAGAAGAAAAACGATTCGACGTTTTAGAGAAACTGGAGATATACGTTGCAAAAGGGAGGAGCTGGCTGGACTATTAATGAGTGAAATGAATCTCCTACTAATGCCGTCTTTAACATTTAAGATGATCTGTTCGGCTAAGCGAGAACTGGTTGGTGCCTGCAGTGATGTGCTGTTCCACCCTGTCCGAGCCATGTAGCGTAATCACCCTACTGAGTTTCAGAAAATATGATCGTAAGCATAAATCTTATGCTTGCATCATACAGAAAATAAAATAAATTATAATCAAATCCGACTGTAAAAGTTCTTGTTCGAGCATCTCCAATCACCTTCCTCAACAGTTATTATAAAATAAAACGCTACGCAAAAACATTCTGCTGGCCTACCTGTCGGGCAATCTGTGGCGTAAGAACAGCTGGATTAGTGGACATTTCGTCGACCTTTTACTGGCGCAAATTGCACTGGGCGCAGTTTATAGGACACTCAGGGGGGGGGGGGGGGGAGCACAAGAACTGACTGGGAAGGAGAAAGGAATTAACTTGAAAATGTACGTGAGTTCTCTTGTCTTCGTGTTCGGATCTTCTCGCTATGAGAAGAAAACTTTCCGTCCGCCCTCGACCATGCGCGCAGACTGTTGTCAGAATGTCATTTCTGCTGTGCTATTTCGCACAAGAATCATTATAAAGAAGTGACTCTTAGCCAACACACGTCTATCACTAACATGATTTGTGTGGCAACGGTGCGCCATGCTGCCGCCTATACAGCTCGTTCATGTTTAAGACTGCCGAACTCTTGCTGCTACTTCGCTATAGTATTGCAGGGTGCCAAAGGTCGGCGAGCAGGTGTTGAAGCAAATATGCTATTTTACCTATGGCTTCCATATTTGCCGATTCCTGCAAACTGAGGACGGGACGGTGGAGCGGGTACTGCTTTGAGGATATGCCGGTGACTGCAGCATCTTGTGATCGCAGTTTTAACAAATTATAAATGATAAAAAATTACTTAAGTTGGAGTGTGGGTGAAAGCAGACAACACAAATTTGCTTAATTTGTCATCAGAAGACTTCACAGCTGTTAAACTTGTATTCAGTGACATAAACAATGAGTTTGGTTCCCTCAAAGCATAGGTAGTGCAAAATCAAATTGTAATAAAAAGGCGGTTCCTGGTAACGGATATTTTCTCAGATGTTTACTATAGCCCTTCATCTTTTATTTCTTATTGTTTATTTATGAACCAAATAAAATCTGTTCTATTATACATCATACTAAAACAAGTGTAAAGTAACTGCCATGAACAACAGGATACAAATCTTGTTTGCTTTCATTTCCTATTAAAAAGTTTATGTAATTTGTATTTTACTTACAACAATGACACGTTTAATTTATTGTGTGCAAAATTTTTCATCAATACAGCACTTTCAAGTAATATTTTTGAATAATGGCCCATTTTGACTTGTTGTTGTTGTTGTGGTCTTCAGTCCTGAGACTGGTTTGATGCAGCTCTCCATGCTACTCTATCCTGTGCAAGCTTCTTCAACTCCCAGTACCTACTGCAACCTACATCCTTCTGAATCTGCTTAGTGTATTCATCTCTTGGTCTCCCCCTACGATTTTTACCCTCCACGCTGCCCTCCAATACTAAATTGGTGATCCCCAGATCTACGTAGAAATAATTGCAGAAAGATGGTTTTACCAAAGGGGATGGGAGGGGGCGCAGCAATGGCAGTTCTGCCAGGAGCTCAGGATCACCTAGGTACGACATGAAACAGGTGGTGTTCACCATCATACCACAACGTTGCTTCCGCTTTGATAACCTGTGTCCTAGGCACGTCTGCTCCAGTTTTATAGGGTTTTCGTGCGATCGCGGCTAGACTATGGGTGCACAGCGTACGGATCAGCGACATCTTGTTACCTGCAGATCACTGACGCTAGACACCATGAGGAGATGAGGCTGGCAACGGGCGCTTACAGGACCAGCCCCGCATCCAGTGTCTAAGCTGCGGCTGGGGACGCGCGACTCACCATCCGGCGACAACTCCTCATCGTGCTTCAGGCATATAAGACCCTCGCTGCTCCGAGTTCACCAGCGTACCATATTGTTGTTGCTCGTCCAGCTATGGAACGTTTTTTTCTCAAATAGTCAATGACCAACAAGACTGTCTGGTATCCGCGTGAAGCATGTACTGGAATCGATTGGTTTGGGGCAAGTAGAAACCCAAGTCCAGTGTTGGAACCGACTTTCACCCTGGTTACTGCAGAGGCCCAGTGTAATTTTAGGCTTAGTGTAGTGCAGGAGTGCAATCCCGCATATATTTTTAATACAGTAGTTTACGACATTTTAATTGAGCATCACAACTATACAGGATGTAACAAAAATGTATGGTACAAATTGCAAGACACACTGCTCACAGCCGGCCGCTGTGGCCGAGCGGTTGTAGGCCCTTCAGTCCGGAACTGCGCTACTGCTACGGTCGCAGTCTCGAATCCTGCCTCAGGCATGGATATTGTAATGTCCTTAGGTTAGTTGGGTTTAAGTAGTTCTAAGTCTAGGGGACTGATGACTTCAGGTGTTCAGTCCCATAGTGCTTAGAGCCAATTGAACCATTTGAACCACTGATCACGTGGAGACGAAGAAATTATATAAACATGGATCTGGAAAAGCTTTGTTTCCATGTTACAGCTCATTATCTCCAACGAGTTTCAACGAGATCATATCGCAAATTTTCACAGTCATTATGTATGGGCAGTGTCAGTCCTCACATAACTGTTGAAGCAAGTCTTCAACAAAGATTTTTTTGTCAATGTTTGCGCCGGCACTGTTGGTGACAGCTCATCCAAGATTCACTACGACTGACAGTTTGTGCATGTATCATATCAATGTCCAGCGAGAGCACACTGAACATCTCCTGGGAGAAAGAGTTGCATGTGGTGTGCTGGTGCCTTCTGTTCGTGTGTGTTTCCCACGATTAATGAGTTGGAGAAAATGAGAGCAGTAACATGGAAACAAAGCGTTTCCAGAGCCATGTTCACATAACATAATTTCTTCGTCTACGTGTGAGGAACGTGTCTTGCAGTTCGTGCCGTACGTTTTTATTACACCTTGCGTACCTGTACCCACAGATGGATCTAAATACGGGGACTCCATTGCCCGCTACATTGTTTCTCATGATCGTATCCTCAAGATCAGGTTACCTCAGGAATTCACTGTTTTCGGCGCTGATTTACATGCGATCTTGAGGGCACTGAAGTAGATGAGATGTGACGCTACTGCTAAATTGCTCCTTTGTTCCGACTCTGTGAGTACCTTTAACACTCTACAACACTTGTAGCCTGCAGATAAAATACTCAACAATATGTTATAAAGGCTGAGGACAAAGGTGTCTTTCTTCTTGGTATCATTGGTTTTTAGGTAACGAAATGGCAGTTGTAACAGCCAAAGGGCGTGTCACGATAATCAGATGGTTCAGTGCGCCATCCCCTACAAGCTATCACCTCTCTCACCGAGTCAAGCGTTGATGGGAAGAAGAGTGGATGGAAGCGACAGTCTAGTAAAGCCCATAACGCGGCCGTGGCATACCTCCGTCCAGTCACGCAGACACGATGAAGCTCTTCTCACTCGACTTCGCATAGAATAGTCCTAAGACGCCTGGCTTCTTGTTGCGGTGGAGGGACCGACCAATGTGTGGTGCTTGTGGCGTATGGATAACAGGCGCCACATTTTAATAGACTGTGATTTATGTATTCAGACACGAGGGCAGCAACTAATTTACTGACAGGTTTGCTCTGTTTTTTAACTGGAAATAAAAGGAATGTGGTTCGACTTTCAAGGATCTGTGCAACGTCCTACGTCTTCCCTAAAATTTCATGCAAAAGTTTTTAATGTGTTACCTGGCTGGCTAGCTCATCCATTTTTCTTGTAAGTCGTTAGCCAGCCACATATCTCCGCAATAATTTTGGTTTTCTTCTTGTCTTACTTGTGTTTTAATTCATAGATTTAGAACACCTGACGATTTTAACGCTCTTACAAGCTGTGAGCTCGAGTGATTGCGCAGTTGATCGTGGGTGAGACTGATGTATCAGATTGCTTCTTTCCTCCCATTTTCGATGTTTTAACCACAGGTGTTTAGATGAAGATGGTATCTTCATATAGTTAAGGCTAACCGGCCATTGGCCTTCTTCAACTGTGCGGATGCACACGCATTGCCCGACTCTTACGGGACTCGGTAAGATTGTCTGCCGCGAGTTATGAGTGTAATGGGCAGGGGCACTACGAATGTAGTGTGTGGACATTAAGTTGGGAATGTGGGCCTCACAGGGAGCGTGCAAGGGATAAATCCCCGACATCGCACTAGCCTCTGTGACATCGGTGGCTCAGGAGGATAGAGCGTCTGCCATGTAAGCAGGAGATCCTGGGTTCGAGTGCCGGTCGGGGCACACATTTTCAGCTGACCCCGTTGATGTATATCAATGCCTG
Organism: Schistocerca cancellata; assembly: GCF_023864275.1. Lineage (NCBI taxonomy): Eukaryota > Metazoa > Arthropoda > Insecta > Orthoptera > Acrididae > Schistocerca > Schistocerca cancellata. The sequence goes on from NC_064627.1 coordinate 608,913,567, forward strand.
TCGACAGCGAAGGGTCTTGATTTAATAATCATTTCACAGGTGCTTATAGTAATTTTCGTAAGCGCGCTGGTAACCTTGCCGTTGAGCACCCTCTAAACCAAAAAATACGATTAATCTGTCTCAATGTCCTCCTCGGCGGCTGCGGTTCGCGCGACAGCTTGCTAACCGGAGGGGACCGGGTTCCATTCCCGACCGGATCTGTGATTTTCTCCGCTCGGGGACTGCACGTTGTGTAGCGCTGTGTTGTCGAAAACTCTTCACACCGTCATAATTGACAGAAAACTCGCCTGGAGGGCGTCACATGACAAGTCTCAGTCCATGTGACTTGGTAGCAGGGTACGGCTTAAATCTCATTGTTGTTGTTGTGGTCTTCAGTCCTGAAACTGGTATGATGCAGCTCTCCATGCTACCGTATCCTATGCAAGTTTCTTCATCTCCCAGTACTTACTGCAACCCACGTCCTTCTGAAACTGCTTAGTGTATTCATCTCTTGGTCTCCCTCTCCGATTTTTACCCTCCACGTTGCCCTCCTATGCTAAATTGGTGATCCCTTGATGCCTCAGCGCATGTCCTACCAACCGATCCCTTCTGCTGGTCAAGTTGTGCCACACACTCCTCTTCTCCCCAATTCTATTCAATACCTCCTCATTAGTTATGTGATCTACTCATCTAATCTTCAGCATTCTTCTGTAGCGCCACATTTCGAAAGCTTCTATTCTCTTCTTGTCCAAACCATTTATCGTCCATGTTTCACTTCCGTACATGGCTACACTCCATACAAATACTTTCAGAAACGATTTCCTGACACTTAAATCAATACCCGATGTTAACAAATTTCTCTTCTTCAGAAACGCTTTCCTTGCCATTGCCAGTCTACATTTTATATCCTCTCTACTTCGACCATCATCAGTTATTTTGCTCCCCAAATAGCAAAACTCCTTTACTACTTTAAGTGTCTCATTTCCTAATCTAATTTCCTCAGCATCACCCGACTTAATTCGACTACATTCCATTATCCTCGTTTTGCCTTTGTTGATGTTCATCTTATATCCTCCTTTCAAGACACTGTCCATTCCGTTCCTTCCAAGTCCTTTGCTGTCTCTGACAGAATTACAATGTCATCGGCGAACCTCAGAGTTTTTATTTCTTCTCCACAGATTTTAATACCTACTCCGAACTTTTCTTGTGTTTCCTTTACTGCTTGCTCAATATACAGATTGAATAACATCGGGGAGAGGCTACAACCCTGTCTTACTCCCTTCCCATCCACTGCTTCCCTTTCATGCCCCTCGACTCTTATAACTGCCATCTGGTTTCTGTACAAATTGTAAATAGCCTTTCGCTCCCTGTATTTTACCCCTGCCACCTATAGAATTTGAGAGAGAGTATTCCAGTCAACATTACCAAAAGCTTTCTCTATGTCTACGAATGCTAGAAACGTAGGTTTGCCTTTCCTTAATCTTTCTTCTAAGATAAGTCGTAAGGTCAGTATTGCCTCACATGTTCCAACATTTCTACGGAATCCAAACTGATCTTTCCCGAGGTCGACTTCTACCAGTTTTTCCATTCGTCTGTAAAGAATTCGCGTTAGTATTTTGCAGCTGTGACTTATTAAACTGATAGTTCGGTAATTTTCACATCTGTCAGCACCTGCTTTCTTTGGGATTGGAATTATTATATTCTTCTTGAAGTCTGAGGGAATTTCGCCTGTCTCATACGTCTTCCCCACCAGATGGTAGAGTTTTGTCAGGACTGGCTCTCCCAAGGCTGTCGGTAGTTAAACCTCATTATTATTTTGAATTGTCGAAATACTCTGTCGCACCGTCTTTCCACAGCTGCGATGGTTGTAAGGGCATGTCCCGAAAGCCAGTAAAGAAAAGTCCTTTCACAAAACTTCTACAGCGACATCGATGTCAGACAGTGTGCGATTTGCAGGGGGGGATGGTGTGGATTTCCCCCCCTCTGCATCGGACCATCCCCTCCTCTGGTTTTAGTTTATGCATCCCAACCTGGGATAATTATTTCCCACGCACTGGAGTAAAACTTTACATGTAATGTAAATTTGTGGAGCCGAACACTGAAAGTTTTTAATAAGTCTTACTATTAACACTATTAATATGTTTCTGTTTTCTATCATCAGAATAAGTACAACTTTTCACAAATGTGCCTCTACGTTTTGAATTCCCCTCGTATATCTGTACCCGTGTGTAGATGATTTTGTAAATAAGCTTTACCTATAATGTACTTTTAAATATATAACAAGGGATGGCTTTTCTGATAATGCATTCGCGTCAATAATGAGTTTCGGCATTAACATCTATTTATAAATAGCTGTTTAACCATGCGTAACGTCACGGTCCAAGCTAGTAACATATGACGCCTGCCGCTTGGGTTCTGAGGCCATCCTTGGTTCCTTCCGGCGGCTGGCTGATTTGGTGAAGACAACCAGCATCGCACGCGGAGTGCAAGCTGAGCTTAATATCTGCAGCATAGTGCCCAGAGTCGATCGCGGTCCTCTGGTTTGGAGCCGTGTGGAGGGTCTAAACCAGAGGCTCAGACGACTCTGCGACTATAATGGTTGCAAATTCATCGACCTCCGTTATTGGGTGGAGAACTGTAGGGCCCCCCTAGACAGGTCAGGCGTGCACTACACACCGGAAGCAGCTACTAGGGTAGCAGAGTACGTGTGGCGTGCACACGGGGGATTTTTAGGTTAGAGGGACCCCCCCCCCTTGGGCGAAACGATAAAATACCTGACGGCTTACCAGAGAGGACATTATCATCGTTGATAAAGAACGTCCGTCCTCAGAGACCAAAAACAGGAAAAGTTAACGTAATGTTGGTAAACTGCAGGAGTATCCAGGGCAAGGTTCCTGAATTAGTATCTCTTATTGAAGGAAATAGTGCGCATATAGTATTAGGAACGGAAAGTTGGTTAAAACCGGAAGTGAACAGTAACGAAATCCTAGGCACAGAATGGAATATATACCGCAAGGATAGGATAAACGCCAATGGTGGAGGAGTATTTATAGCAGTAAAGAATTCAATAATATCCAGTGAAGTTATTAGCGAATGCGAATGTGAAATAATCTGGGTTAAGCTAAGTATCAAAGGTGGGTCAGATATGATAGTCGGATGCTTCTATAGACCACCTGCATCAGCAACCGTAGTAGTTGAGCGCCTCAGAGAGAACCTGCAGAACGTCGTGAAGAAGTTTCGTGATCATACTATTGTAATAGGGGGAGACTTCAATCTACCAGGTATAGAATGGGATAGTCACACAATCAGAACTGGAGCCAGGGACAGAGACTCTTGTGACATTATCCTGACTGCCTTATCCGAGAATTACTTCGAGCAGATAGTTAGAGAACCAACTCGTGAAGCTAACGTTTTAGACCTCATAGCAACAAATAGACCGGAACTTTTCGACTCCGTGAATGTAGAAGAGGGTATCAGTGATCATAAGTCAGTGGTTGCATCAATGACTACAAGTGTAATAAGAAATGCCAAGAAAGGAAGGAAAATATATTTGCTTAACAAGAGTGATAGGGCACAAATCGCAGAATATCTGAGTGACCACCATCAAACGTTCATTTCTGAGGAAGAGGATGTGGAACAAAAATGGAAAAAATTCAGAAACATCGTCCAGTACGCCTTAGATAAGTTCGTACCGACTAAGGTCCAAAGCGAGGGGAAAGATCCACCGTGGTATAACAATCATGTACGAAAGGTACTACGGAAACAAAGAAAGCTTCATCATAGGTTTAAGAGTAGTCGAATCATAGCTGATAAGGAAAAGCTGAACGAAGCGAAAAAGAGCGTAAAGAGAGCAATGAGAGAAGCATTCAACGAATTCGAACATAAAACATTGGCAAACAATCTAAACAAGAACCCTAAAAAGTTTTGGTCATATGTAAAATCGGTAAGCGGATCTAAATCCCCTATTCAGTCACTCGTTGACCACGATGGCACCGAAACAGAGGACGACCGAAGAAAGGCAGAAATACTGAATTCAGTGTTCCGAAACTGTTTCACTGCGGAAAATCGTAACACGGTCCCTGACTTCAGCCGTCGCACGGACGCCAAAATGGAAAATATTGAAATAAACGATATCGGAATTGAAAAACAACTGCTATCACTTAGTAGCGGAAAAGCATCCGGACCAGACGAGATACCCTTAAGATTCTACAGTGATTATGCTAAAGAACTTGCCCCCTTTCTATCAGCAATTTATCGTAGATCGCTGGAAGAACGTAAAGTACCTAGCGACTGGAAGAAAGCGCAGGTCGTTCCCATTTTCAAGAAGGGTCATAAATCAGATGCGAATAATTATAGGCCTATTTCGCTTACGTCAATCTGTTGTAGAATAATGGAACATGTTTTGTGTTCTCGTATTATGACGTTCTTAGATAATACAAATCTCCTTCATCATAACCAACATGGATTCCGCAAACAGAGATCATGTGAAACTCAGCTCGCCCTATTTGCCCAAGAAATTCACAGTGCCGTAGACACTGGCGAGCAGATTGATGCCGTATTCCTGGACTTCAGGAAGGCATTTGATACGGTTCCGCACTTACGTTTAATGAAAAAAATACGAGCTTACGGAATATCGGACCAGGTTTGTGATTGGATTCAGGATTTCCTAGAAGAAAGAACTCAACATGTCATTCTTAACGGTTCAAAATCTGCAGATGTAGAGGTAATTTCGGGAGTACCGCAAGGAAGCGTGATAGGACCTTTATTGTTTACAATATACATAAATGACTTAGTTGACAACATCGGTAGCTCCGTGAGGCTATTTGCAGATGACACGGTTGTCTACAAGAAAGTAGCAACATCAGAAGACTCGTACGTACTCCAGGAAGACCTGCAGAGGATTAATGCATGGTGCGACAGCTGGCAGCTTTCCCTAAACGTAGATAAATGTAATATAATGCGCATACATAGGGGCAGAAATCCATTCCAGTACGATTATGCCATAGGTGGTAAATCATTGGAAGCGGTAACGACCGTAAAATACTTAGGAGTTACTATCCGGAGCGATCTGAAGTGGAATGATCACATAAAACAAATAGTGGGAAAAGCAGGCGCCAGGTTGAGATTCATAGGAAGAATTCTAAGAAAATGTGACTCATCGACGAAAGAAGTAGCTTACAAAACGCTTGTTATCCGATTCTTGAGTATTGCTCATCAGTATGGGACCCTTACCAGGTTGGATTAATAGAAGAGATAGACATGATCCAACGAAAAGCAGCGCGATTTGTCATGGGGACATTTAGTCAGCGCGAGAGCGTTACGGAGATGCTGAACAAGCTCCAGTGGCGGACACTTCAAGAAAGGCGTTACGCAATACGGAGAGGTTTATTATCGAAATTACGAGAGAGCACATTCCGGGAAGAGATGGGCAACATATTACTACCGCCCACATATATCTCGCGTAATGATCACAACGAAAAGATCCGAGAAATTAGAGCAAATACGGAGACTTACAAGCAGTCGTTCTTCCCACGCACAATTCGTGAATGGAACAGGGAAGGGGGGATCAGATAGTGGTACAATAAGTACCCTCCGCCACACACCGTAAGGTGGCTCGCGGAGTATAGATGTAGATGTAGATATAATTCTACTAACCCCCTAAGACATCCCCCCCTCACCCCCCCCCCCCCCCTGGTAGAAGCACAAATCGCACCCTGATGTCAGAAGACGAGCTCAAAAAGAGATAGAAACGCTTTGAGTGACCGCGAGTGCTGCAGAGGGCACGCACGGATTGCTGTAGTAGCGCGGTCGCTGTGGACGCGGGAGGCTGTTGAAAAATACACGCTACACCGATGGAGCGGCGCTCGCCGTCAGGCGGCAGCACGTGTCACGTCACTTCGGACCGGACCGACTGCCACGCGCGCTCCGCGGCCCACTGAAGCGGTAACAGCGCCGTGTACATACCCGCAGAAAATGTTAACCCATGTGAAATTTACATCGCTTGCGGTTTCGCTGCTTGTCATTATTTCTTTTAAACGCAATGCCACGAAACACTGCGCTCGTACATGCAGTCCGGAGGTAGGTGTAAATAAACTGCGTAGTTCAAACACCAAATCACTTTCTTCAAACGAGGTGACCCAAGTTGTAATTTGCGTGGGCGTTTCCACCACTGAATTGTTAAAGCAGCTTTGCACTCGGTACCACACCAACCGCTGTTCACAAAACTGCGATTATATGACGCAACAACCAAAATTTGTGACTAGACTGAAGATTTATTCATTTGGAGGTGGCAGCACGTTATCTCGATTGCAGAGTTACCGACTGATGTACGAGGAACGTTTAATAAGTAATATAATACTTTTTTTTCTCGGACATTTTCGGTTATGGGACATCGTATAACATTCCCGCTTCAGCCTCTATGAATGGCGTCTGTAACGGAGGTGTGCTTCAAGCGGAGATTGTCATTGGGTTTGTTTTCACAAAAAAAACAGAGCATGGCAAATATTCATAGGTGCTTGCAGAGGCCTGGTAGTGAACAAAAGCACGGCGAGTAGCTGGGCGAGGCGTCTGTAATCACCGTATCGACGTCGCGCAAACCTGCCCGATGTCCTACGTGCCAGCCGGCCGCACGTAGCTGTGACTCCGGCAATGTTGGAACGTGCGGACACTCTCATTCGAGATGAACTTCTTCTTCTCCACGTCAACGCAAGCCTCCCACAAGTCTGCGCACGCGATAGAAGCTCACAAAACTTCACTGGACTGTTCTTCCTCATTCAAAATGGTTCAAATGGCTCTGAGCACTATGGAACTTAACTTCTGAGGTCATCAGTCCCCTAGAACTTAGAACTACTTAAACCTAACTAACCTAAGGACATCACAAACATCCAAGCCCGTACCTCATTCACCCTACAGCCCGTATCTCGCACCTTCCGACTTCGTTTCGTCCAACGAAGGATGCATTCCGCGAGAAGCAGTACGTGGATGATAGGGAGGCTACTGATGCAGCAAGACGTTCGCTCTGACGGCGACGAATAGATTGGTACCATGAGGGCACACAGGCCCTCCCAACAAGGCGGCTTATAAGGCCGTCGCATTGAACGAAGATTATGTTGAAAAATAATACGGTAAATAATGTGATATATTGGAATCCTGAGTAAAACCAATCTGTTTTCAGAAAAAAAGTGTTCATATTGTATAGGATATCCACATCTACATTTATACTCCGCAAGCCGCCCAACGGTGTGTGGCGGAGGGCACTTTACGTGCCACTGTCATTACCTCCCTTTCCTGTTCCAGTCGCGTATGGTTCGCGAGAAGAACGACTACCGGAAAGCCTCCGTGCGCGCTCGAATCTCTCTAATTTTACATTCGTGATCTCCTCGGGAGATATAAGTAGGGGGAAGCACTATATTCGATACCTCATCCAGAAACGCACCCTCTCGAAACCTGGACAGCAAGCTACACCGCGATGCAGAGCGCCTCTCTTGCAGAGTCCGCCACTTCAGTTTGCTAAACATCTCCATAACGCTATCACGTTTACCAAATAACCCTGTGACGAAACGCGCAGCTCTTCTTTGGATCTTCTCTATCTCCTCTGTCAACCCGACCTGGTACGAATCCCACACTGATGAGCAATACTCAAGTATAGGTCAAACGAGTGTTCGTTAAGCCATCTCCTCTGTTGATGGACTACATTTTCTAAGGGCTCTCCCAATGAATCTCAACCTGGTACTCACCTTACCAACAATTAATTTTATATGATCATTCCACTTCAAATCGTTCCGCACGCATACTACCAGATATTTTACAGAAGTAACTGCTACCAGTGTTTGTTCTGCTATCATATAATCGTACAATAAAGGATCCTTCTTTTGATGTATTCGCAATACATTACATTTGTCTATGTTAAGTGTCAGTTGCCACTCCTTGCACCAAGTGCCTATCCGCTGCAGATCTTCCTGCATTTCACTGCAATTTTCTTATGCTGCAACTTCCGGATTAAAGGTAGAAATATGAAATGCAGTAACTTGGGATGCAATTGAGATATTTATTGGCGGTTTGCTTCTACAAGTATGGTAACTCTAACTGTTTCCTGTGTTTGTTTGCGGCAGATGGCACCCTGTGCACATTCTCCGAACTGCTTTGTTCACGTAAACGCGCGTCTGTAGCCATATGGACTCCACAGCAGGAGGTGTTCTGTGCGCTTTGTCCCTCCGGGCTGAGGCCTGTTGCATTGGTACAACGTGTGGACTGCGAGCAACTGACGATGTTCCCACTTACGTAACAACCAAGGAAGGAGACAAGTGGCTTCGGAAAACTGAGTGTCTACTTTCCATGTCGAACCACCATGCCAAGCACGCAGTCCCAGGGCCTACTGTTGAATTAATCCGTACGTCCTTCATCCGAGTCAATTCGGCAAGCAGATAGGCAGCTATATTACCTCGTTCGACAGTACAGGATGCCATCCACAGAAAATTACGCCTGCAGCAGTACAAACTGCAGTTTCGTTGCAACCTCAAGCCTGAGGGCAGGCCGCGACATGCGACATTCGCGGAAACAATTCCGGCAAAAATGGATGAAAGCGAGGCATTCCTCGATTTCGTCTGTTCCTCGGACGAGGCTACATTCCACACTTGCGGTACGGTAAACACACTCAATTGCCACATAGAGGAACTGACCCCTCTCCAGCTCCCCATCCCTTCCGAACGCGCGATAGAGTGACAGTGCGAACGTGACTTTCCGAAAGTGAACGTGTGACGTAGATTGTTGAAAGACAGGCTTATAGGTTAGAGATGGGGGATCCGCTCTTGAACTAATTCATAGAGTTGAATCTTTCAAAGGAGTGAACAATCAGTGATTCAGAAAAAAAGAACGGTAGCTCCAAACGTTTCCCACGGCAGAGTGAGAGAGAGAGAGAGAGAGAGAGAGAGAGAGAGAGAGAGAGAGACAGAGCATATCAGCAGCGCCTCTGCTGGTCAGAGCACAGTGCACACCACACAACACAGCCAGCGCCGGCCTCTGCCCTGCTTCTACCTTGGCTGCCTGCATTGTGCAATGCCCCATTGGATTTTGTGTTTCACATATGCCGTGCCGTCTCTGTGCGTCGTCTGCCGCTTGCAGTGTCTGGCGCAGCTTAACTTCGCATCGCACTCTGTCGGCGATCGTTTCAGTCGCACGTCCTGCCCTCTGGGCAGTTGATGCGAGCAACAGGACAGAGAGCCACCTAGCGGATAACATAGGAACTACTTGCAACAACCTGCTCGCAAGGGAACGGACGATTTGTCTCGGAGCGGATGAGTTCACCGCTCCCCCCACCCTCGGAACTCGCCCGCTCAACGCTCACCCCACTGTCTCGACTCTAGCCAGAGCGTTGAGCAAAGCGACTCAGGTGTCACTCTGGTCTCTGCGGTCTCAGCTCACGCAGTAATACAGCTCGCGGCTCGACCTGCTCGACTCAGCGCCTCTGCATCGGAGTTCGTCCCTACTGGATATTGTTCTTCGTAGTAATACCGCTATGTATATTACATTATTATGTTATGTATACATCAATTGTTTTTATTTTATTTTTATTTGTTTAAACTGATTAGATTAGGTTCCTGATGACTCCTCTTACTATAGGATTTTTATTATGGACACTCGAATTTACGCTTTAATTATGAGCGAACCGATAAACGTATCGCAAAATGTGATAGACCAATATTTTCCTTGTTTTATTCTGCGCAAGGCTATATGCAGCACTTTCGTTTTACAGTCAAATTTATATTTTTTTTTCTTATTCTGGTACGGATTTTGCGATTTTAGGCGTCTTCGGAAGGAAACGTTCACTTAAAAAATATATGGCTTGCGATGTATTTGTATGCGGTTAATGAAATTTTAATACATTATAGCCAAATATATTGTTAATGTAAATCTCAAGTTACAACATTTTCCGATCACCCAGAAAACCACGATAGTGCAAAATAAATCAATAAACAAAAACTTTGTCATATCGTGGAAATTTCAATAAACAATACAAAATTCTTACTCATTATCTGTGTTACTTCAAAATAGGATCAAATAAGATCAAAATACAGGTATAGTACTGGAATAAACCAAGTTTAAAGGGCAATGTGCCTTCCATTTATTTTCTATTGTAAATGAGTGGTGAGTCATGAAAAAGAGCTAATTCATTTCAGGGAGTGGACAGTTCTGATCCAATCTCTGAAAAGAACAGTTTTGCCCATCTCTATTATAGGTCCATTGTTCTTCGCGCAGCCTAAAGTTACTTCAACAACGTTCGTAGACATGTGGAAGCTGTGTGGTGCGCCACAACTTCCTCATGACGTAATCTCTCAACAAGATGGCACATCACACAGTTTTGCGAACATTTTCTTCAGACTTCTGGATTAGGAAAGGTATTCCATTGATTGCCTGGCCTTCTAGAAGCCCAGACATTAGGCCATTTATTTATTTTTCTGTAAGTTTTTATTAAGAATTAAGTGTACCAGGCACCAGTTTGTGACCTAAAAGATCAGCGTCATTGCATTCGTGTTGCTATCGCAAATGTTATGCCAGCAATGCTGCAAAATACTTGGAGAGAAATGGTGTAAGTAGGCTGTTTATGTTTTCGCTATGTAAGTAGGCTGTTTATGTTTTCTCTATGTAAGTAGGCTGTTTATGTTTTCTCTATGTAAGTAGGCTGTTTATGTTTTCTCTATGTAAGTAGGCTGTTTATGTTTTCTTATTGGCAAAGTTACGTAGCGCTCTATATGAAAATCACTGGCTGTGCTGTGTGCAGCCTGTGGCTAGTTTGCATTGTTGTCTGCCATTGTAGTGTTAGGCAGCGGCAGCTGGATGTGAACAGCGCGTAGCGTTGCGCAGTTAGAGGTGAGCCGCCAGCAGTGGTGGATGTGTGGAAGGAAATGGCGGAGTTTTGAAATTATATATATTATGACTTTTGATGATATTAAGGTAAATACAGTGTTTGTTCTCTATTAAAATCTTTCATTTGCTAACTATCCCTATCAGTAGTTAGTGCCTTCTGTAGTTTGAATCTTTTATTTAGCTGGCAGTAGTGGCGCTCGCTGTATTGCAGTAGTTCGAGTAACGAAGATTTTTGTGAGGTAAGTGATTTCTGAAAGGTATAGTTTAATGTTACTCAGGGCCATTCTTTTGCAGGGATCTTTGATAGTCAGATTGCGTTGCGCTAAAAATATTGTGTGTCAGTTTAAGCACAGTCTTGTATAATTTGCTCTAAGGGGACGTTTCAATGGAATACAGACTAGATGTCTGTCACGCCACTAACGGGGCAATACCGAGGTATATAAAGTGCGTTAAAAAAAGAAATATTGAGTTACCATACTTGTAGAAATATACCGTTAATAAATATATCAGTTACTTCTCAAGTTATTACATTTTATGTTATTATTCGTTTAACCCACACATCCTGTATATTAACTGCTGTATCTCTGCCATCAGGCAGTATTGTGTACTCCTTCATACACAATGGTAAGGAGATATGGGTTACAGAGCGGTGCAGAAGTTGTAGTGAAGCAGGAAATCTTTAGTTGGCACATAAATAAACAGCGGTTTTAGTTAACTTATAACTTCCTACTAGCTTTGCGAGGAACCTTACAAAAGAACAACCAGCAATAAACTAGAGATATATTGCCATGAAGTAATAGAGCGTCGTGGAGTGTGAGGCTCCTGGTACTAATGCACGAGTGAACTGTCAAAAAGACTGATTACTACTGAAATCTGTCGAAGGCTGCGACTGAGGCTGGACTGGTAGCTACTGCCCGCCATCTTACACCGCGGCCGCAGAGGGCACTCGCAGTCGGAGCCGCAGGGGCTATGGCCCAGCAAGCGCGCATCATTGGGTCCGCCAGGTCCCCGCGCATCTGCTGTCGGCGTCTTTCGGGAACCTGCGTTCCCGTTGCGAACTATGAGACGCCTGTGAGTGTGGTATCGATTTATGATACCACAAACAGTGAGGCCGATACCCTATAATGTCCACTATCAACCACTCATACTTTGGCCGGTAAGAGGCACGAGCGGGCCGTCACATGGGTTGGCCGCTGACGTCAGGGCGGAGATAAAACTCCCGTGTCGGGCGGGTGCAATAAGCTTCGAACTGTGTTGCGCTGAAGCCTCTACCTCGCTTACGCCTTACATTCGAGACGTGACTGTTTACTAGATTGAAAATTGATTACGTTTTGGATTGCTGTGCTGCAGATTATTGAGGCGTTCACTTGAACCTAGATGAAGTGGATTATTCTCTTGGTGCGTTCTACAATTTACGACGACGCGATGTGGCCCGGAGATGTGAATTATCAAGTGATATCAGTGTATCCATATTTCCTGTACAATGAAGAGTGTGTTGCGCTGTAGCAGGTGTAATACACTTCTGGCCATAAAAATTGCTACACCAAGAAGAAATGCAGATGATAAACGGCTATTCATTGGACAAATATATTATACTAGAACTGGCATGTGATTACATTTTCACGCAATTTGGGTGCATAGATCCTGAGAAATCAGTACCCAGAACAATCACCTCTGGCCGTAATAACGGCCTTGATACGCCTGGGCATTCAGTCAGACAGAGCTTGGATGGCGTGTACAGGTACAGCTGCCCATGCAGCTTCAACACGATACCACAGTTCATCAAGAGTGGTGACTGGCGTATTGTGACGAGCCAGTTGCTCGGCCGCCATTGACCAAATGTTTTCAATTGGTGGGAAACCTGGAGAATGAGCTGGCCAGGGCAGCAGTCGAACATTTTCTGTATCCAGAAAGGCCCGTAGATGACCTGCAACATGCGGTCGTGCATTATCCTGCTGAAATGTAGGTTTTCGCAGGGATCGACTGAAGGGTAGAGCCACGGGTCGTAACACATCTGAAATGTAACGTCCACTGCTCAAAGTGCCGTCGATGCGAACAACAGGTGACCGAGACGTGTAATCAATGGCACCCCATACCATCACGCCGGGTGATACGCCAGTATGGCGATAACGAATATACGCTTCCAATGTGCGTTCACCGCGATGTCGCCAAACACGGATGCGACCATGATGATGCTGTAAACAGAACCTGTATTCATCCGAAAAAATGACGTTTTGCCATTCGTGCACGCAGGTTCGTCGTTGAGTACACCATCGCAGGCGCTTCTGTCTGTGATGCAGCGTTAAGGGTAACCGCAGCCATGGTCTCCGAGCTGATAGTCCATGCTGCTGCAAACGGCGTCGAACTGTTCGTGCAGATGGTTGTTGTCTTCCAAACGTCTCCATCTGTTGACTCAGTGATCGAGACGTGGCTGCACGATCCGTTACAGCCATGCGGATAAGATGCCTGTCATCTCGACTGCTAGTGATACGAGGCCGTTGGGATCCAGCACGGCGTTCCGTATTACCCTCCTGAACCCACCCATTCCATATTCAGCTAACAGTCGTTGGATCTCGACCAAAGCGAGCAGCAATGTCGCGATACGGTAAACCGCAACCGCGATAGGTTACAATCCGACCTTTATCAAAGTCGGGAACGTGATGGTACGCATTTCTCCTCTTTACACGAGGCATCACAACAACGTTTCACCAGGCAACGCCGTTCAACTGCTGTTTGTGTATGAGAAATCGGTTGGAAACTTTCTTCATGTCAGCACGTTGTAGGTGTCGCCACGGGCGCCAGCCTTGTGTGAATGCTCTGAAAAGCTAATCATTTGCATATCACAGCATCTTCTTCCTGTCGGTTAAATTTCGCGTCTGTAGCACGCCATCTTCGTGGTGTAGCAATTTTAATGGCCAGTAGTGTATTAATGCCCCAGCAGACAATTTTAATAGCACCCTGGGACTTTCTGCAGATGATGGTGTTTAGTCACAAATGTGAAATTGCGCACTTCACAAAAAGGAGAAAAGTAACATCCTGCGACTAGAACGCCAGAGTCATAATTGGAATCAGTCAACACATGCAAGCCCCTAGGTGTGATAATTTTTAGGGATATGAAATGAATTGATTACATTGTCTCTTTGCCAGTTGCAGGTCATCTCACTGACAGGATAGCCCCATGTCTCCACCTCTTGCCATGTAAAGGTGTGTAATGCACTCTGGAACACTGTTGACCAAGATCTTTTTGATGGTACAGATATTGTGGTGTGGGGAGGCATAATGTTGCATGTGCGCACTGACCTCCAAAAACCATTGAACACAGCACACTCACCGGTCACACTTGATGTGACACCGTGCTCCTTGCCCATGTGCGTCTTTTCACTTCTTGCCGCCGCTGTGTGGACTGTTATTTGTCTGACTTCATGTGTACCGTCTCGACGTCGTAGACGCGTAGTCCACTCAAGAATATTCGTAGCTACTAGCCCTGAGGATGGTTCTAGAAATACTGGAACCAGGTTCCTTCACACTCAGTCAGAAGGGCTATGTGGTTCGCAGAAGGCAGATTGATGAAGACATTCATCAAACTAGGTATGAGGGTATTGTACCGCCAGTCTAAAGAATTTTCAATTTCCGCTATTCGTGCAATTTTTAAGCACTGATAGATATAATTCATATACGTAAATAACTACGAAAGTGGCATAGATAATTATCGTTTGCCACAAGAAATTGTATTAAAAAAAGGAATACAGAGGCTTTTTTTGCATTTAATATCATAAACTCACACAAGATGTAGTAATGATACCTGCAGCTGGTATGACGTTTCTGGGTACTCATCGGCTCTTCGCGTCATTGTTCATTCGCTAATATGAATTAAGTTAGAAATGAACACACTTTGTACGCCGCGATCGCAGTGTAGACCCTTTTTACTGCTCCAACATAATTGGATTCAAGAATCTTATGCTGCTATCGTCTGATCTAAGGGGAAAAAATAAAGATAATAAGGGTGGAGGGGGTGGATGGAAATTACAATTGTTTTCACGGATTATACAAAGTATTAGATGAACGTCGGCCGAAGAACCCGAGACAGAAGCCAATAGGCAGTTTGTCAACAAGTGGCCACGAAAGCCTTAACAATTTTGTAAAGTATAAAAAATTCGAATTATTTTATAGAACTTGTTGTAAAATCGCCATGTTACATCACAGGAAGTCAAAGCATAAAAGGCACATCCCTTATATATATAAATCAAGCTGACAAAGTGCGCACATTTGATAAAAACAGTTTCTCACTTAAATAAGATGATGGCAGCATAAGACTTTTCAAACAGGTCATGTTGGAACAATTTAAAGTGTCTACACAGCGATCGCGGCGTACGAAGTGTGTTCATTTCCAACTATATCAGTCGCCCCTATAGCGCTGCATGTATATCTTACAAAGTCTATGAATTAAGTAAATTACTAAAATAAGTTAACAGGAAAATAATTACATACAAAGGTCGCTGTACGTACACAGCACGTGAAGTTCACTGGGCCACACGTACGCGATGGGAGGCCAAGTTTTTTAGTTCGATATCGCTACCTATTCAGATAGATGTTCGGTACAAACTGTCGAAATATGCATAAGCGCGCTAGGCTTATCTTGTAATTCACCATGCGCTGCAGCTTTTGCATTCACGAGTACAAAACCGCCAAACGCATTTCGAAACATATTACACAGCAGAGCGGCAATAAATTAGGGAGCCGGGGACGGCTGCGCGGTCCGCACGCCGAATCGCAGCTCGCTGGCTCACGAGGCTCCACCGGCGCTGGCGGTCGAGCCGTGGCGGCAGCGCAGTGCACGAGGTGGAGTCGGACCTCTGTAACAAACTCACACGAACATCTCTTCTGATGAGTTGTTTTTGAGTTTTCACCAGCTGTCTAAAGTGCGTCTCCCATCATATTCAGTGGGTAGACTCTACGTATATTTGGTCTCTGAACGATGCGCCCACCCCCAAAATTTTACCACTCCTTACATGTCCTAAAATACACACTCCGCCACGCCTTCCACCCCCAGACGTATCGTCTACCGCTTGATAACATCTCCTCCTCTCTCCTTTTCAAATTCCTGGAAAATCATCTGAAAGCCTATCATCCTGCAAACTTGACGATCATAAGCCAATTGTCTACCCAATGCCCTGCAATCAGGGCCGCTGCCGCGTTTATTCCTCCATGTCTCCTCTCCCTTCACCTCTACGTCCTCCATATCCTGTATCATGGCAACTTCAGAAGGCTCTCTCTTCCTGAACCAGAAGTCCGCCCTGGCACCTACCCGTCCTACCATCTACAGCCAGACTCTTCTTATCCCCCGTTAGATCAAGGCTCCAGTACTCTAAGGCTCCTAACCCATCCTTGCTCCTCCTTCCTCCGGTCTGCATTTATAAATCCCACTTCCCAGCCTAACATCATCTCCCCGCTCCCAGACCTAGCGACATGTGGCCTTTCATCCCTCCTACCTTTTCTACCGACAAAGCATCTACTGGGAGATGACCGTGAGGAATTTACCGAACGTGTTATCCTTATCGTCATCGTCTTAGCGCCAGCTAAATCGTAAAAAGAAATCATTTATAATTTGTTCTAAACCTATATGTACATATGCTAACGTTATTTGGTAGTCGAGCAGCAGCATGGCTGCTGCTAGCCTGCTCTTCCATGTGCAGCGAATGCAGAGACCAATAAAGAAAAGAAATGACATATATATGGTGTCGGTTATTTTGGGCCTGCCCGAAGGAACAGACACCATTTGACCCTAAAACCATTATGAATCAAGACCCAACTACGTGTAATGGTCAGTGCATCTGGTTAGTAAGCAGAAGACCCATGTTCGAATCCCAGTCCGTCACAAATTTTCAACTTGCCCCATTGATATACATCAACGTCCTTTGTGTCTATATATATATATATATATATATATATATATATATATATATATATATATATATATATGGGAATGACTTTGTATCCCATATTGTATTCTATCGTTTTGCACTTCAACGGTTGCAAGATCATCCTGACTTCATGTGTGATACGTTGTTTAGGGATGAAGCTTCGTTCACAAATGATGGTCATGTGAATCTGCAAAACATGCACTTCTGATCTTTGCAAAATCCCAACTGCCTTCGCGCAGCTGCTCACCAACGAGAGTGGGGTGTCAGTGTTTGGTGCGGCATTACTGGTACCCATATTGTAGGTCCCTCTTCTTATGGTGGATGGCGATATGCATTGTTTCTGCAATAGACTCTACCCCTTCTCATGGAGGACGCGGAGATGGAAACGCGTCTACCAGTGTGGTTCCAGCATGATGGATGCCTCACTCACTATGCACGTGTTTCCATGGAAGATGTAGAAGCGTTGTTTCCAAATAGGTGGATAAGACAGTGAGGTCCTGTGAGCTGGCCAGCCCGGTCCCCCGACATGACGCGTTTAGACTTCTTCCTCTGGCACGCACTGAAAGAGTGTGTGTCCCTTGAACCTCGAACGACACCAGAGGGTATGCAACAACGTATAACTGCTGCGCATGCGGCAATATCTCTGAAAACACTAGCATCCGTGCAATGCTCACTTGTTCAGTCTCCTCTAGTGTACTGATGCAAACAATACACTTCGAACATCTGTAGAGATCACGTAGGTTTATTGGACGTGGCGTTACCGGTTATTTGTGAAGAGTGCGTTTTCCGTGCTGGATGTCATCTACAAACTGAGTTTCTGTGGGCTATACGCCACTAGTGATCGTGTTTAGGACATTAGAATCACGTCTTAGCACTATCGTGTCATCTAGTTTTCATTTTTTGTAAAAAAAATCTTACGTGTGCCATTTAAGTAAACATAAATTTGTGTTGAAAGAGATGTTTCTTTACTTTTAGTGATTGTGCATCCGTGCCTACTTGTGTTAGCCCCTGAGCCCCTGACAGCAGGCTGCAGCACAGTGCAGGCAAGCCTAGCCCTGCGCATTACGGCAGAAACCGTGGCGCCGTTGCCATCCTTTAATATTTCAGGATGTATGAGGTTTAGAACAGGGAAACCAACTCTGTCATCACTAACTGTACCTCTGGTTTTCATTTCTGTAGTAAAAACATTCATGTGTCATTTAAGAAAACCTGAGATTGTGTTGAAAATTGTGTTCGTTGTCCCTTAGTGATTATGCTTTCCCGCCCATTGTGTGACCCTCTGACACAGCTGTGCCGGCCGGTGTGGCCGAGCGGTTCTAGGCGCTACAGTCTGGAGCCGCGCGACCGCTACGGTCGCAGGTTCGAATCCTGCCTCGGGCATGGATGTGTGTGATGTCCTTAGGTTAGTTAGGTTTAAGTAGTTCTAAGTTCTAGGGGACTGATGACCACAGCAGTTAAGTCCCATAGGCTCAGAGCCATTTGAACCATTTTTTAACACAGCTGCATCCTTGGATACATTTGTTCTTGACATTTTAATAATATGGTTCAAATGGCTCTAAGCACTATGGGACTTAACATCTGAGATCATGGCACCTAGACTTAGAACTATTTAAACCTAATTAACCTAAGGACATCACACACATCCATGCCCGAGGCAGGATTCGAACCTGCGACCGTACCAGCAGAGCGGTTACGGACAGAAGCGCCTAGACCCGCTCAGCCACAGCGGCCGGCTTTTGACATTTTGTTTCATTTCGGAAACGTACGAGGTGGAAGAGTTAGGTTGAACGTTGTGTTTACGCACGTTTACTCGAAATACATCCGCGTTCGATTTCCGGCGGGGTCAGCGATTTTCACCTGCCTCGAGATGACTCGGTGCTTGTGTTGTTCTCATCATTTTCATCATCATTCATGAAAGTGGCTAGCTTGGACTGGGCAAAGGTTGGGAATTTTGTACAGGTGCTGATAACAGCGCAGTAGAGAGCCCCAAAAACCAAACATCATCATCATCGAAGTACATGTGTTTTAATAAACACCATTGAGGTAAAACAATGACAACTGTAGTTGTTTCAGCACCTTCCACTAAACTGGTTGACATCTAACTACGATAAGAAATGTATGCATCTTCAAGAGCTCTTAGTATTAACAGTGTATAAGCAGATACTATGATTCAAAAATATTTCAGTTTGCTGATGACACCAGCTTGGTAGTGAAGGATCTTGTGTATAATATCGAAACAGTATCAAATAATGTAGTTCATGAAATAAGTTCGTGGCTTGTGGAAAATAATTTGATGCTAAATCACAGTAAGACTCAGTTTTTACAGTTTCTAACTCACAATTCAAAAAGAACCGATATTTTGATCAGGCAGAATGGGCATATTATAAGCGAGACGGAACAGTTCAAGTTCCTAGGCGTTCGGATAGATAGTAAGCTGTTGTGGAAAGCCCATGTCCAGGATCTTGTTCAGAAACTAAATGCTGCTTTATTTACCATTAGAACAGTACCTGAAATAAGTGACACTTCAACACGAAAAGTGGTCTACTTCGCGCATTTTCATACGCTTATATCGTATGGTATTATTTTTGGGGTAATTCTTCTGATTCAAAAAGGGTATTTTTGGCTCAAAAACGGGCTGTTCGAGCTATGTGTGGTGTAAGTTCCGAGAACCTCTTGTCGATCCCTATTCAATAGTCTGGGAATTCTGACATTGCCCTCACAGTATATATTTTCTTTAATGTCCTTTGTTGTTAGCAATATTAGCCTATTCCCAAGAGTTAGCAGCTTTCACTCAGTTAATACTAGGCAGAAATCCGATCTGCATGTGGAATGCACTTCCTTGACTCTTGTGCAGAAAGGAGTGCAGTATTCTGCTGCATCCATTTTCAATAAACTACCACAAGAAGTCAAAAATCTTAGCAGTAGCCCAAACTCTTTTAAGTCTAAACTGAAGAGTTTCCTCATGGCTCACTCCTTCTATTCTGTCGAGGAGCTCCTGGAAGAGCTGAAAAATTAAGCAAATTCTAGTGTTACATTGTTGATTTTCTTTATTTAAACTTACGACTCGTCACGTGAATATGTTTTTTTATATTTCATTTTATCTGTTTCTAATATCGTGTTATAATTTCATGTATTGACTCGTTCCATGACCATGGAGACTTCTTCTCAATTTGGTCCCAGGGAACAATAAATAAATAAAATAAACTTTAACGTATAGTGTACTAGCATACAAATACATAGATATTCTTTCAGAAATACAGTACTGTCGCCTTTAACTGTTAAAACTATTTATTTATAAAATCAACGATTGCCATTTCGGCCTTTAGCCATTTTCAGGGGCAATAAAGGAAAAATTTTGTGCTTTTGCACTTGTTAGCATTTAAAAGTATTAGAGGTGTTTGCATACAGTCATCATCCCATCTCCACTGACTGGATAGACAGCGCTCGGGCACTCTATTTTAAATCTTCCATAGCTTCTCGAAACTGATTCAGGTGAATGTCGGGATAATTTTGCCTTGTACCGACTGTCTCCAACTGAGCTATAACGACCACGGCGTAGAGATGATGTTAAACTTCCTTTTCTGATTCATCTCTGTAGATGAATAAATACAGGAGGCAGCCCTGCAAAAATACAAGTGTGAAGTCTTATACAGTGCACCTCGTCTCTTGGTCTGAACAGGATGATAAGGCTCTTAACAGCTAAGAAATATGCGTCGGTGCGCCTTTCGGGAGTTGTATTGCACATGAATGTGAGTGGCGTCACTTGCAACATTTCAACAACGTGACAACAACACCGAGGATTAAAAAATGAAAAAAAGACGCAGAGGGCTGGCGCTGACCGCGAGCGGAGTTGTATATGGGAGCGGCAGAAACCTAAATCGGAGCCCGCTCGCCATGAATCGAGCAGGTGCCACCGTAAAGTTCGGCAGGTCGGGCTATCTACGGGCCACTTCGCCCATTTCGGTTTGACGGGCAGTAAGTTAGCGCCGACTAACAGCCAAAAGCGAGTGCTGCGGAAGGACGCGTCCATCCGGACCCGCTCTATCAGATTTTATTCGTGACCTTTCGCGCAAACAGTGAGTAACCACCACTGGACAAAACCGACGCTCAGAGAAGCGCGTACCACAAATTTGTTCGCAGCGTTAAAATAAAGTTCTGTTTACCTGTGGCGCCTCCAGTTTAGCAGACAGAATGACTGCGTTGAGCAGAGTTTTGATGTTCCCTTCTAACGTGGGCAGTTCTCTGCCAGGTGTTACCAGCGATCTTCTTGATACCACGATAAAAATCAACGAAACTTACGCTAGAATTCCTGATCAGTCAATGTTTCTGATTGCTGCACACGATACTCTGTACGAGCTAAGGTTTTTGTTTGTCAAGAATCTATCTTCCTCCCATCCCCTCCTATCCCTCTCTCCCTCCCTCACATATATATATATATATATATATATATATATATATATATATATATATGTGTGTGTGTGTGTGTGTGTGTGTGTGTGTGTGTGTGTGTGTGTGTTCAAAAATGGTTCAAATGGCTCTGAGCACTATGGGACTCAACTGCTGAGGTCATTAGTCCCCTAGAACTTAGAACTAGTTAAACCTAACTAACCTAAGGACATCACAAACATCCATGCCCGAGGCAGGATTCGAACCTGCGACCGTAGCGGTCTTGCGGTTCCAGACTGCTGCGCCTTTAACCGCACGGCCACTGCGGCCGGCTATATGTGTGTGTGTGTGTGTGTGTGTGTGTGTGTGTGTGTGTGTGTACCACATCTCCTCGTATATATATATATATATATATATATATATATATATATATATACCCAATTTTGTAATATGTTTGGATATTAGGCGTGGCTCACGCTGAGACGATACGATGATTCGCTATGCAATACGATATGCATTGCGACTCGTCATACTACAAGCAACAAGAAAGCACGAATCATGTTTCTGTTTCAGGTGCAATCATGAGCTCTTCTGAAGAGGACGTTATCGTAGCTTATGATTATTTACGTCTTAAAAAACTGAAAAAGGAGCAGAAGTACTCGGTGCACCAATACAATGTCATTAATGTGAAACATAGTTCAGCTGCGGTTTCTCGTGAGGTATCTCAAAACCAAAAAATTCCACGAATTCTACATAATGAGCCCAGACAGTTTCCACTTCTTGAAGCAACTTGTATCAACTACTTTGCAGGACACAAATTTTCGACTTGCTGTTTCTCCTGCTGAGTCGCTGCTGATTACAATAAGGGAAGTTAGTGAAAGCGTGTGAATTACGTTAAAGACGCCACCATGAAAAGTTTAATTTGGGAGTCCACACATTATGGTATTTCATTCATTGTGCTACATAGATAAATAATGGTTACAAATTAATAAACCTAAGATAGAACTTGTACAACTGTTCAGTTACGCAAAGCAGTAGGTACACGACTGAGCAGGAGGAGTATTCAGAAAAAACGTTGCTGAATTTGAAGATAGATCAGTCACCGTCGACGGTGTAGCATTGGGTGGTGAACTCTGCGTAGGGCTAGACAACGTATTCGAAGAAGTGAAAGAAGCTCATGAACATAAGAAAAATCCCGACGTGTTCTTCTCCGCTTTATCCAGCTGCTCAGTGACAGGAATTTAGCTTTCAGATCTCTTTTACGCACGAAATCAAGGAACAGAGACCGAAAAAACATCTAGCTAGCAGTGTCAGCTGATGACTCCCGGAGTCTTTTCATTGCAATAAGTTTTTCATTTCCAGCTTCGGTTTGTATCGGCAGCATACGGGAGAGAGAAACACGAGGCAGCTCCTCACTCCGCATAGCAGACGGCAATAGCGTTGCGTAGCAGCCAACCTCGTTGCGGACAACCTCCAATATATCTCACGTCTTTTCTCTCAAGCGGAAAGCGGTATCGCTCTCCTTCCGCCGTTAAAAACAATTTCGATACGTTAGCTATATTTCGTACGCTGTAATCTGTGACCTAAAGCCTTCCAAACGTTAACTAGCTAGCGACTACATTCTTCACTGCAAACTTTTCAGAAATACGCCCAGTGGTTTAGTTTACTTAGACGTATCAGAATTATTATTCGAAACAACTAATAGAATACTAGTGCATTATGGGTCTCTGATGTGAGACTATTCGATGGGGAAAAATAAGTTTTTTCTATAGCATAGTTTCCTCAAAATTGAAATAGAAAGACAGCTTAGCGGGGAACATGGGTGAATCCCAAAACAGTGGTTTTTAATTTTTTACGCGAAAAGTAAAGCTTTTTCTGAGAAACTAACTACATAAAAAGTTTTTTTTTTCAGGCACATGGGAAGACTTGAAATATTTCTCCCCGCGTTTCGTGCGACGCCAGTGGCGTGGAGCGACCAGCACTCCGTGTTGCTCCGGGCAATATGACAGAAGTACGTACCGGTGTCGCATCGCCGTCGTCCCAGTGTCAACCATTTAGATCGCTTCAAGTATTTGTTTCTGTGTGCTCCGCATCTGTGCTGCATCGCTAGTCGCATCGCGTATCGTATAGCACATATTGTATCGCCTCAGTGTGAACCCTGGTTTAGTTGTGTAACTGTATGACTCGGGCGATCGAAAGGTGTGGAACTCGATAATGAATACTCGATTTTTTTTTCTAGCATTCGCTTCTTCAGGAATGCTTTATGTGTAGAAGAACATAACTACGGTTATTACTCCACCAGAAGTGTACATCGTCCCATAACTCGTGGAATTCACATCTGTACTCTGAAAACTGCTGCGACATGTACAGCCAACGGTGTTGGGTGTTTCCCATTGTAGCACTCACTAAGGCTTCTTGCTGTACCATTCGCGTCTGTAGTGCGAATGACAGTGTAAGTGTCACAGTGAGCGCCGTAATTAATCTGGTCTTGTATTCGATGTCCCTCCGGGAACGACACGCAAGGGTTTTTAGTATATTGCTATATTCTGCTTCTTGAAACATTGTCTGTAGACTCTCGCGGAAGAGTTGGCATCTAGAGTTGGCATCTATTCTCGATCGCCTACCACTTCAGATTCTGCAGTGTCACCGTGATGCCCTCCCATGGGACAAACCAATCTGTGCCCATTCCTGCTGCCCTTCTGTTCGTCCTCTTTGGCATCAATTCCACTCACCTGAGCAGTATCCCAGTCGGTCGATTAACAGGAGCTGGGGAAGGTAATGACACAGGATTTCTGTGACCATGCCTGGTAGAAAAATGTAGGGTACCAACCAGTCTTCCGATTGAGGAAGTGCCGGCCGCTGTGGCCGTGTGGTTCTAGGCGCTTCAGTCTGGTACCGCGTGACCGCTACGGTCGCAGGTTCGAATCCTGCCTCGGGCATGGATGTGTGTGGTGTCCTTAGGTTAGTTAGGTTTAATTAGTTCTAAGTTCTAGGCGACTGATGACCTCAGAAATTAAGTCGCATAGTGCTCAGAGCCATTTGATTGAGGAAGTGTTTACCAGTGTTTTGTGGCCACGATGAAACCAGTGGTGTAATGGTTTGGGCTGATCTCCGCAACTTGGGTTCGGGCCATCATTTTTAGTCGAGGCACGTGTTTATGAAAACTTTTCAGGGTACGCGCTGCAAAAAGTTCTTGGGCAGCTAAGAGATAGCGTTTTTTGTCATGTTTGGTTCTCGTTGCGTATTAATGTACATCGAGGGTAAAATTAGTCTGTGAAACAGTTACTTCTATTTGGCTTTGTAAATTACTCGTGTTGTGTGTTTTTTGTGCAAATCGATAAATCGGTATTCTTTACTTCCATAAAATTACTTGCCTTGTCAGTTCATCGAAGTGAGAAATTCATTCAAAGTTATTGAAGGTTTATAAAGAGTCTGCTCCTTCATAGTCAACAATTAAGAAACGAGCCGCTGTACTTCTCTTTCAGATAATCCACGGGAAGAAGGTCCCAGTACTTCTACCCCAGATGAATACATAGAGAATATGCACAGTTGGCACAGGGTGGTTGGCGAATGAAGCTGTACAAAACAATTGAAGGCAAAGGTCTCTGCCGTCAGTTCACGTGCTCTTGAACCAACAATAAAATGCATGTATAACATCAACAATAAAGCTGCGCCGGGTAGCCGTGCGGTCTAGGGCGCCTTGTCACGGTCCGCGCGGCTCTCCCCGTCGAAGGTTGGAGTCCTCCCTCGGGCATGGGTGTGTGTGTGTGTTGTCCTTAGCGTAAGTTAGGTTACGTAGTGTGTACGCTTAGGGACTGATGACCTCAGTAGTTTGGTCCCATAAGACCTTACCACAAATTTCTGACTCATCATAAAGGTGGTCCGCTGGGTTCAGGTCGGCACTCTGGAGAGATATCGGGAATGTGATTGTCCAGAAACCATTGCCTCACGGATACTGCTTTATGGTGGGATGAATTCTCGTGCACATAGAAATACTCATCGACTCTAAACTATTCCTCTGCTGCAAAACGCATTGATATCCTTCCACACTTAACGTTTTCTTAAGTACCATAAGGCGACCACATCCTAACAACGTAAAATACACCCATACCGTAACACCACTTCCCCTATATTTCTCTGTTCGCACAACACATGATGGCAGACAACGTTCTTCAGGTATTCGCCAAACCCAAGCCCTTCCATCGGATTGTCATAGGATA
This sequence comes from Schistocerca cancellata, assembly GCF_023864275.1. Taxonomy (NCBI): domain Eukaryota; kingdom Metazoa; phylum Arthropoda; class Insecta; order Orthoptera; family Acrididae; genus Schistocerca; species Schistocerca cancellata. The sequence goes on from NC_064627.1 coordinate 608,938,936, forward strand.
TAGCGTGATCCATCACTCCACATCACCCGTTTCCAGTCATCCACGGTCCAGCAGCGTTGCTATTTGCGATACCTAAGACGTCACTTAGCATTTATTTGGCACCCTAATCTTTTTAACTCTACGTACTGTCATTCTCCTAACTGGACTACTGATAAAACTTTGTAACCCACGAGTGGTTCCCTCCTCTGATTTCACGCAATTTAGCAATTTATACACCCCCTTCCCACTCCATTCCACCAATGCTCGGCGGTCCCTGTCTATCAGAGTTTTGCTGATTACGGTTTAGCTGCACTTGTTCCTTCGCGTTCCTACTTCACAGTCACATCACTATCAGTCGACTTAGGCAGCTTTAGAAGGGTTGGTATGTCCCTGATGCATTTGGTACGTAGGTGACATCCATTGGATAGTCCACGTTCGAAGTCACTGAGGTCTCCTGACCGAGACGTTTTGCTGTCACTGCTTCTTTATACAAAATACGTTACTCCTCCCCCCCCCCCCCCCCACCAACCTCTTTTTATACAGGCTTGTTCGCTTCTCGTGACGTCTAGCGATCATTTTCGCATTACATACACTATGTGATCAAAAGTATCCGGACAGCCCCAAAAACATACGTTTATCATATTAGGTGCATTGTGCTGTCACCTACTGACTGATACTCCATATCAGCGACCTCAGTAGTCATTAGACATTGTGAGAGAGCAGAATGGGGCGCTGCGTGGAGCTCACGGACTTCGAACGTGGTCAGGTGACTGGGTGTCACTTGTGTCATACGTCTGTACGCGAGATTTCCACACTCTTCACCATCCCTAGGTTCACTGTTTCTGATGTGATAGTGAAGTGGAAACATGAAGGGACGCGTAGAGCATAAAAGCGTGCAGGGCGACCTCGTCTGTTGACTGACAGAGACCGCCGACAGTTGAAGAGGGTCGTAATGTGTAATAGGCAGACATCTATCCAGACCATCACGCAGGAATTCCAAACTGCATCAGGATCCGCTGCAAGTACTATGACAGTCTGGCGGCAGGTGAGAAAACTTTGATTTCATGGTCGAGCATCTGCTCATAGGCTCACACATTGAGAGGCACCCACATGCCTTGCTCATACTGTGGCATCAAGCAGTCAGGCCTGCAAGATGAGTGGTCTGCCAAGCGAGTGGATTCATTCTTAGTTATCGAGTAATATTAGCTCTAGTACTCTCACTTAAGTTACAAGTTATCCTCCTATATGATTACTACGCAACGGAAACGCATATCTGACTATCAGTGATTTACAGAACTCTGACTGTACACTACGCACTGGCAGTACCACATTTTCTTTTTGTCTTTTATTTGACGGCTTTTATTAACACGTGGCCATCCCACTGAATATGAATGGCGCACACATTATAAATTCGGGACATTATGGCAACATACAATTTGAAGGAATAGTCTACCAATCTCTTTCTTTTCACTATCTGATTTATTCCGATAAATTCCCTAACCTAAACACACAAATTCGATAACCTACAACTATAACATATGGGAAATTCCGCCCAGTGGGCATGGCTTTACATTAGTGAATCTCTATATTATGGTCTCGTAATTTATTTAACGCTACAGTGCACTTTCTGGATAGGTTGGTGGATCTTTTATCATACCTCACACTTCGACTCTCACAATCATCATCACGAAACTTTCCTCCAGACCGAGCGGTACAGAAGGAACAAGCATAACCCACTAATCTTTTGAAACTACTTCGCTACACACCCATGGAAACCACACATACCCAAATTACATGACATACACCACACAACAATATGAAATACTACACAGAGAATGGTTACAACATTATCACTTTCAGCTTTCCCACTTCAATTAATATTGACCCCAGTTTCACACGACACTGCCCCACTTTGTAATTCTACTTTCCTACTGTGAACTCTGGAGATAAATGCACGTCTTCCTGTGCAATGCAAGCCATGTGGCGTTGCTGGATAGACGGCCGACTCACCTTTCTTCTCTCTCAGAGTTTGAATCTAGCGTCACTCGCAAAGCAATATTAATGTATTCATCACACACGCGAGTCCTCAACTGATGCCATGGACGAGTACTTCTCTTTATCCTTTGTCTCATACACAGATTCAGACTCGCACAGTACTCACCACGTGGAAGTACTCGTCTCTAATTTCAAGTCCTGCACACGCCATTTCTTAAATATTTCAACTTATGGTACACACGCTATTTCTTAAATATTTCAACTTATTGTACACACGCTAGTAATTCAGCTTAGCTTAAGCACACGGAAGTATTTCAACTTATTGCTACACGTGGTTTCTTTGTGACCGTTGGTCACTTCCGAAGATTACTACAATCCCATTAATATTACCTGCCTGACCTTTAATTCTCCCCACAAAAGTTCCTGAAATAGAGAAATTATTATTTCAAACTACTCTTAAATATTCCACATGCATACCATGCCTCCACTCTTTCGTCATTACGGAGCACATCTAAAACAGGTGTTAACAGCGCAGGATCCAGCGGCAGAGTGCCTAAAACATGGCCGTTTTCGAGGTCCTCTCCACCTCTGCTGAAGTGGGGGAGCACCTTACTACCCTATTGGCCAGCTACATTTCAGGCGCTCAAAGCTCTGGTAAATTTCATCTCTTTGGTTCCACCAAAGGTGGCCAAAGGATCGACTCAAAGATGATCATATATTCACATTCACTATCTGCGGTTAGCAGACGACCATACATTCATTCATTTCAAAAGATCTCACCAAACTGGATGTAGGGATTTATTTTGTGGGAGTGCACATATGATAAATTAAATAAATAAATTGTCATTCATTCCTACACTGGTATTGAAATTGAAATTGAGTTATTTTACCAAAAAAAATGTGTTGTTTTGACAAAAATAATGAAGTATGTTGTACCTATATTCAATGTCGGGCGGTACTGTACCCTTTCAACATCACGCCGGTAAATGCCAAATGACACCTCGCTAGGTGTAAGGAGAGTAAACATTGGACGATTGAACAGTGGAAAAACGTTGTATGGAGTGACGAATCACGGTACACAATGTGGCGATCCGATGGCAGGGTGTGAGTATGAGGAATGCCCGGTGAACGTTATCTGCCAGCGTGTGTAGTGCCAACAGTAAAACTCGGAGGCGGTGGTGTTATGGTGTGGTCGTGATTTTCATGGAGGGGGCTTGCATCCCTTGATGTTTTGCGTGGCACTGCCACAGTACAGGCCCACATTGATGTTTTAAGCTCCTTCTTGGTTCCCACTGTTGAAGAGCAATTCGGGGCTGGCAATCGCATCTTTCAACACGATCGAGCACCTGTTCATAATGCACGGCCTGTGGCGGAGTGGTTACACGACAATAACATCCCTGTAATGGACTGGCCTGCACAGAGTCCTGACCTGAATCCTAAAGAACACCTTTGGGATTTTTTGGAACGCTGACTTCGTGCTAGGACTCACCGACGGACATCGATACCTCTCCTCAGTGCAGCACTCCGTGAAGAATGGGCTGCCATTCCCCAAGAAGCCTTCCAGCACATGATTGAACGTATGCCTGCGAGAGTGGAAGCTCTCATCAAGGTTAAGGGTGGACCAAAACCATACTGAATTCCAGTATTACCGATGCAGGGCGCCACGAACTTGTAAGTAATTTTCAGCCAGGTGTTCGGATACTTTTGATGACATAGTGTACATTTACTGATTGTGTATGCATTTACTGATTGTGTATGCCAAATGGCGCACTAGGAATACAAAATAATTGACAGAATTATAAACAAAAGTTCACTGAAGATACGGCGGAAAATGCTGAAACATTTTTGGGTAAAGTTTCAGTAAAGAAATGGGTCTTGCATAATACGGATTTTTTTACCGTATTTCTCTTAGCAAGCCTGGAAAGCAAGAAGAGCTACAATATGCAAAAAGCGATCAGTGCTACAGTAACAAACTTGTGTTAGTTCAAACACTAAAGCTGAAGTCTTTGGAAGAAACAACAGTGGGTATCATACTTTTGCTGATACAGGTAGAGCTACCTAAGTCGACGGCGGGTAATGTGTCTGTGAAGTAGGAACGCGAAGGAACAAACACAGGTAACCCAAGATCAGGCAGACATCTTGTACTGATACACAGGGACCGTCCACCACTGCGGAGAATGGTTATTAAAAATCGCATTAATTCAGCTGAAGGAGTCACCCGTGAGTGGCAAAGTGTAACCAGTGGTCCAGTTAACACGAAGACACGCTAGTGTGAAACACATCTCCTGTATTGCACAAGTGCTTATAGCTCTTAAGGGATGCATTTTAGAACCCATGTTTACTAGATATTTTTTCCTGTTTTGATCTGTACTACCACCTGTGAAAGTTGCCTACCCCACAATCTTAGGAACAACAGCACCGGTAGACGTATTCCACTGTCAGAGGTATCAGAACGGTTTCCGCTTATAACTTTCGACTCGTTCGTTTACGGTACAGGGACTCTTATCTCAAACTTATACATTTATTCTTCTCTGTCATCCTTGAAATTTTATAACATCATCACGGAATCACTCTGTACATACATTCATTTTACAGGCATCGGCGCCTATAACTTTGACACTGTGTGACGTCGTTGGATGATGTTTCCGGACGTGGGTTCCTATTCAAAATATTACGTACTCACTCCTAAAAGTTTGTAACGGGAATTTCCGAACACCTTGTACAGTGGATCTATTAGTCACGTAATTATGCTAGAGTATTACCTGTAACATTTCGCTTACCACGATGTTTCCTTATTCACTCAGCAAGAATCTAAATTTCAAATGCAGACTACACATTCTATTTCGCGAAGGTCGCTCTCAATGCACGGTGCTACAATTCTTGTGCGCAGTCGTACCTGCCATTTTCAACCGCTCTGTTCTGGTGCTCACCCCTCCGTTCAATGTAGCGAGGTACGGGGCTGTGTGTGCAACTAGAGGCGAGTTTTTCAAAACGGGGCACTTCACAGAAAACCCGCGAGCGGACAAAAGGACGTCACTGTCCGGGCGTACGTTCTCAGCGCTGCCTCCGCGGCATTCACGTCGCGGCCCAGAATGGAATTAAAACGCGAAAAAATGCGTGTAAACACGTAATGCACTCTCCAATTAGAAACGCAACCGAGCTGAATGGCGGAAACAGCGAGCGGGCAAATTAGACGAGGACTGATGCCGGCCGCCCGGTTGCGCGCTTAATTAGGGCAGTTCCCTCCGCGGGATACGCAGGTACAGTTGTGCTCCCGTATAGAAACAGTGAATAGCATTGCAGTCGGGGCTGGTCGCCGTTGTCCGGAAGGAAACGCGAGATACTGCGCATTCCTAATGACGGCTTGCACGACACGGTTCACCGAATTATAGCAAACATCCGAGTCCGAAATGCGCCCATTTCACACTGAGAAACTTGATGCTTCTCTGTACTCTTTGCGCTACCATTACGGACAAGTTATGAGGTACAAAATATACACTGTAAGAAGAAGAGAAAAAAAGACACCAAACGAATGAATTATCCGAAAGGAACGGAAATCGCTGTATCTCATGTAGACTACTGGCCATTAAAGTATTCATTGGACAAATATATTATACTAGAACTGGCATGTGATTACATTTTCACGCAATTTGGGTGCATAGATCCTGAGTAGTCAGTACCCAGAACAACAACCTCTGGCCACAATAACGGCCTTAATACGCTTGGGCATTGAATCAAACAGAGCTTCGATGGCATGTACAGGTACAGCTGCCCATGCAGCTTCAACACGATACCACAGTTCATCACGAGTAGTGACTGGCGTATTGTGACGAACCAGTTGCTCGGCCACCATTGACCAGACGTTTTCAATTGGTAAGAGATCTGGAGAATGAGCTGGCCAGGGCAGCAGTCGAACATTTTCTGTATCCAGAGAGGCCCGTACATCACCTGCAATATGCGGTCGTGCATTACCCTGCTGAAATGTAGGGTTTTGTAGGGATCGAATGAAGGTTAGAGCCACGGGTCATAACACATCTGAAAAGTAACGTCCACTGTTCAAAGTGCCGTCAATGCGAACAAGAGGTGACCGAGATTTATGACCAATGGCACCCCATACCATCACGCCGGGTGATAGCGACTGTGGAGATAACGAATATACGCTTCCAATGTGCATTCACCGCGATGTCGCCAAACACGGATGCGACCATCATGATGCTGTAAACAGTACCTGGATTCATCCGAAAAAATGACGTTTTGCCATTCGTGCACCCAGGTTCGTCGTTGAGTACACCATCGCAGGCGCTCCTGTCTGTGATGCAGCGTCAAGGGTAACAGCAGCCACGGTCTCCGAGCTGATAGTCCATGCTGCTGCAAACGTCGTTCGTGCAGATGGTTGTTGTCTTGCAAACGTCCCCATCTGTTGACTCAGGGATCGAGAGGTGTCTGCACGATCCGCTACAGCCATGCGGATAAGATGCCTGCTAGTGATACGAGGCCGTTGGGATCCAGCACGGCGTTCCGTATTACCCTCCTGAACCCACCTATTCCATATTCTGCTAACAGTCACTGGATCCCGACCAACGCGAGCAGCAATGTCGGAATACGATAAACCGCAATCGCGATAGGCTACAATCCGAGCTTTATCAAAGTCGGAAACGTGATGGTACGCATTTCTCCTCCTTATACGAGGCATCACAACAACGTTTCACCAGCAGCGCCGGTCAACTGCTGTTTGTGTATGAGAAATCGGTTGGAAACTTTCCTCATGTCAGGACGTTGTAGGTGTCGCCACCGGCGCCAACCTTGTGTGAATGCTCTGAAAACCTAATCATTTGCATATCACAGCATCTTCTTCCTGTCGGTTAAATTTCGCGTCTGTAGCACGTCATCTTCGTGGTGTAGCAACTTTAATGGCCAGTAGTATACATGTCCAGCAAAATAAATGATTACAGTTTCAGAAAAATTGGTTGATTTATTCAAGAGAAAGAACTTCAAAAATTGAGCGAGCTGTTATTCGGCTTGGCATTGACTGATAGTTGTTGGATGTCCTCTCGACGGATATCGTGCCAAACTCTGTCCAATTGACGCGTTAGGTGGTCAAAATGCCGAGCTGGTTGGAGGACCCTGCCAATAATGCTCCAAACGTTCTCAGTTGGGGAGAGATCCGATGACCTTGTCGGCCAAGACGGGTTTGGCAAGCACGAAGACAGGGAGTGGAAGTTCTCGCCATGTGCGGGCAGATATTACCTTATTGAGATGTGAGTCCAGGATGGCCTGCCATGAGGGGCAACAAAATGGAACGTAGAATTTCGTCGACGTGGGAGTGCAGTAAGGGTGCCCGGATGGCAAAGGGGACCTACTATGAAAGGAAATGTCACCCCAGACGATCTCTCCTGGCTGTCGTGCCGTAGGGCGGGCGACTGTCAGGTTGGTATCCCATTGCTGTTCGGAGCATCTCCAGACACGTCTTGGTTGGTCATCGGGTGTCAGTTCGAAGAGGGACTCATTACTGAAGACAGTTGTACTACAGTCAGTGAGACTCTAGGCCGATTGTGCCCGACACCACTGCAGACGTTCTTGTTGGTGTACAGAGGTCAATGGCAGTCGGCGCAAGGGGGCCGTCAGCTCAGCCCTCTTTCTGGGAGCCGCCCATTAAAGGTGCTTGTGGTCACTGAAGCACCAGCTGCACGTCGAATCGAGGACAGTGATGAATCTGGAGTTGTGAGTGCCTCTCTGACGTTTGTTCGGTCGTCACTTCCTTTCGTCTTTCCAGGTCGACCGCTTCCTTCTTGACGCTGTGTTCGGCCATGGTTCACTCATTCCTGCCAATCGTCGAATAGTGGCACCGCTCCTCTTCAAATGTCGAGCGATTCTTCGATTACTCCAACCGGCTTCTTGGAGTCCAACTACACGTTCTCTCCTAATGCTAACATCCGCGTATATATATTCACGCACCTGCGTGCGAGGCATAGTTACTGTCCATATGAGTACACGGGATGAAATTTGCAAGGACATTATGCCCTGATACGATATATCACTCTTTACCATCCTTGCCAGCTGTGCGGTGAAGCCGGCCGCTGTGGCCGAGCAGCTCTAGGAGCTTCAATCCAGAACCGCGCTGCTGCTGCGTTCGCAGGTTCGAATCCCGCCTCGGGCATGGGTGTATGTGATGTCCTTAGGTTAGTTAGGTTTAAGTAGTTCTAAGTCTAGGGGACTGATGACCTCAGATGTTAAGTCCCACAGTGCTTAGAGCCATTTGAATCATTTTGTGCTGTGAAACTGTGCTGCAGTATCACAAATTCACTCATCGGCCGCCAAATTTTACACTTTTGCATTTTACATCGATACCTGTATGAATATCAATTTGTGGCCAGTTTGAATACTCGTTCGTGGTAGGAATGATCATTATAAGAAAAATGTCGAGTAAATATGGGCTCTAAAATGAATACCTTATAAGCTATTAGCATTTCTTCGTCTTATATACTGTAAAACAAATTTCTGTTACTGCAATCTCTTCTCTTTCTTTATTTTGGGAGGAATTAGTATGGACCAAATTGAAAAACAATTGTCAGTAAACATGGCCTCTAAAATGCATACCTTAAGGACTACGAGCGCTTGTTCAGTAGAAGAGATGTGTTTCACAGTACCGAAAACGAACAAGTGCCCATAGTTTATAATGTATTACTGTAGAGCTCATGTTTAAGGACCCTTTTTCTCATTTGGCTCATATTTACACCTCTGAAAATATGGAAAACAGAAAGCTTGCAGAAGAAGAGATTTGTTTCACAGCATCGCAGATGAAGTAGTGCTGATAGGTCAAAATGTACGCATTTTAGAGCCCATATTTACTAGAATTTTTGCTTCAATGATCATTCCTGTCATATTCCTGATGTTGATCGTCCCTCCTAGGACGCCCTCTATTTTGGTGGTTCCGCTTAGAGCGAAACCGTTTCCTGTTTCTCTGCGTTGACATGTTTCGGCGATGCTACACCTTTATCAATGGGTTTTTCTTTACAGTACGTAACAGCACATTTAATTAAGTTCATGCTACTGTGTCTTCTGTAGTACAGGGAGTAATTATATACAATTTTTCATCTGCAGGCTTTTTGTTGGTGGTAATGGTTTTCACGTTATTGCACCTCAGACATCTAAATATGGATATTTCATTATGGTGACAATATTTGATGGTCCAGAGAGTTAACGGTCAACGCTAGAGATCATCATAACGCGGCGGACAGTTAAATGACGCCAAGCGGGGCAACGTGTTTATTAGCGTTATACTGCGCGGAGCGTCTTTGAGAACGTGTATTTACGTCAGTAATTGAAATACAGTGGAAGGCTTCAGTATAAATACTACGTATATTCATATAGCAATGAAAGTAATTATCAACCAAGAAATTCGTTTACAATTCCATTATTGGATTAAGTAATTTTAGGCTCTTTAAAAAAATGGTTGAAATGGCTCTGAGCACTATGGGACTTAACATCTGAGGTCATCAGTCCCCTAGAACCTAGAACTAATTAAACCTAACTAACCTAAGGACATCACACACATCCATGCCCGAGGCAGGATTCGAACCTGCGACCGTAGCGGTCGCGCGGTTCCAAACTGAAGTGCCTAGATCCGCTCGGCCACAATGGCCGGCTTAGGCTCTTTATATGTAACGGATGGGGTAAGGTAGTAAGGGCCACGGCATTCTCGCTTTGAAGAGGTTGTAATCAGAGCGGCGAAATTAAATGAATTATTTTGTGTGCAGAAACCTAAACGGGAAAGTGTGGCTGCATTGTAACGTACTGGTGATTATAACCGTATGATTGATTAGCCATGAAACTCGAAGACAGCTTTTACGGTAAATTTGAATCCACACTGGTAGCAACTATTCGAACGTTGAAACGAAGTTATCTTCTTACACGAAACAAACCGGCATAATGTGTTAACAGACGTAACGTTAAAGAACACAGTCTTTATGACAAATGTGCTGGTGCAATTACCTCAAAGTGCTGGTGTAATTACCCCAAAGCACAGTATACGTAGCTTTCTAACAACGAGATGACTGCAAAGGTTTTGTTTACACTGTAATCTATCTTTGAGTTGTCTCTTGCTACTTCGGCGTTGTGATATCTAGTCTAAGTGGGTTGAAAAGTGTTGCACTGAAATTCGATGTAACACTTCGCTTATTAGGGCGGGCTAATAAGCTAACAGGATTAATGTGTGCCAAAGCTTGCAAATAACCAGTCCTTACATAAAGCGACTTATAAGCACAAACGCAACTAGGTGCGGCGTATCTACTTAAGTTGAGTGTCCAGGATCCGATGCAACTAACTAAGCGAACTTAAAATCCGTAAGCATAAATCGAACTGGAATCGAAAGTTTCCGTTTCTCGCGAACAATAAACTACCATCCTCCCAATGTAACAGGGTTTCCTCGCTAGGTGGCGGACGTTTTGGAAATTTTTTCATAAACTGGTTAATAAAATAGATGAGCGTATGCATCAGTCACAAAAAAATCTCTAAATAACAAAACTCCGTTACTCCAAGGCTTTTAGCCTTGACGGAAATGAAGATAAAATTATTTATATACTTTAAATGTAGAGAGCAGGGAGGAATTAGGAAAAGATAAAGTTCATTAGGAAGGAATTGAGTAGAGATATTACAATGGTGTGAAAAACTTCAGGACGAAAGCAATTTTTGCGTGGTGTATCACTCCTGAGTAACATAGCTCGATGAAACTTAGACCATATATAGAAAGAACTGCTACAATATAGTATACAAGGTAACTGAGAGAAATATGCATTGACACGGAAAGAAATGATACTTTTATTCAGAGACAATAATTAGTCACTGCGATTTATGATGGTGCTCTGGATATTACAAAGGCGGGACATGGTTGTTAATAGCGTGTGTTTTCGGCACGGACGGCAGTGCATGCTCTGGAACGTGCTTCCAGTCACAACTTTGGTGAGAACTCTTTGTGAAAGAGAGTTTCATTCCTCCACCAGTGTGACTGTCACTTGCTGGATGGTCGTTGGTGGATGCGGACGTGAGCAAATCATCTGCTCATCACATCCCACACGTGCCCGACGGGATTTTAAGTCGGGGGAGAACGAGCAGGCCGGTCCATTCGCCGAATATCCGCTTGTTGTAAGAAGTTGCTCCACCTGCGCTGTCCTATGTGCTCGCGCACTGTCATCCATAAAAATGAAAACATGGCCGAATGCACGTCTGAAAAGTGGCACGCGGGGAGGAATAGTGTCACAATAACGTTGACCAGTGAGAATACAGTATTCAAAGATTTGCAGGTTATAGCATTATAGCTCCCCACACCATAAGACCTGGACCACCAAAACGATCGTGTGCGACAACGTTCCTGGGTGCATTACGTACCCTCACAAGGCGAGAGATGGGAACAAGTTGTTTGTCATACGCACCAGGTGTTTCCAATCTTAAGTGTTCTAATTGCTGTATACAATCCATACTTTCAAACATTTGGCTTCTAGAAAAAAAAATTACGATTGGCATACTAGTAAATTAAGTGTCACAAACTTGGTTTAACGCCGGGCGCATTTTTTTTTTATAGATATAATATTCATATTGATAGGCAGAGGACCAATCATGGAGAGAAATACGAGAGTGTATGTGTAAGTAAGGACTCCTCTAAAGCCTTATAATTTAATGATGTTACTTAATGACTTTTCTTGCTCGGATAATGATACATAGTTCGCGTACAAGCTTTCTACATCTTCCACTTAGAATGGAACGCAGTAGCCTATCTCTGTACCGCTTTTTTTGTTAGCAACAGTATTGACGTCAAATACAGATTAGCGATCCACGATAGCGGCGGAACCTTTTGGTGAGGCAAAAGCTTTTCCTGGATCGCTTTCAGTGTCACACAGAGCCATAAAGCTACAGACCTGTTACGGGATTCTAGTGCAGTACATTCTCGGTGGGGAGAGTTGCAGCAGCAGGCAGTCTGCAATTAATGGATTGCGAGGACATGTCTGTGTCGGCGATTTCCCCCCTCCACCCCCTCCCCCTGCCCATCACCATCACTAACCAAAGAGGCCGCACGGCGACCTTTGAATGGAGAACAGTATGCCGTAAAACATCGTTGTCTCTCTTGTAAACTTACAACGGTCACAAAAGTGCCTTGACCACTGCCTGCAGTACAAACTGAAACCTCAGGCAGTGCCATGTGAGACAGGTAGGCCAAAACAGTTGACGATGAGTTATTTATTCGGTTGTAAACACGTCCGTCCGTCCCCAAACCAGACATTAGCGGTTAATAATGTGTAACGCGCATCCCGACGCCTGTATCTATTTTTAGGGTCACGCTATAGTTATGTGCAAATCTGCTGTCTGATGCAGTTTACGTGTAATGCCTGTCACTAACATGTCATTAGGTCCAGTACAAATTGACTCTCAATAAATAACCAAAAGAGGTCACAGTAACGGTAGAACCACCACAATAGTACTGAAATACTGACAAGGCAGACACATCCCTTTGTTCCATTCTGAAATACAAATGTCAGTATCACTGTTCTATGTCCACTTCTAAAGTGCGTCTAAAAAAAAATCTAATTAAAAGTAGCGTGAATGGTGTGGCATGGATAATTGTCATAATCGCAGTCACATATGCAAATATCTGCATAAAACATCTCTGACAGGTCTAATAGACGTGAAAGGTCTTTTCTGTCAGTCAACAACGAGGCCGCAGTTGAAATAAAGGTACTCGACCAACAGGCGATAGATAAAACCTGCCGGCCGGTGTGGCCGTGCGATTCTAGGCGCTTCAGTCTGGAACCGCGTGACCGCTACGGTCGCAGGTTCGAATCCTGCCTCGGGCATGGATGTGTGTGATGTCCTTAGGTCAGTTAGGTTTAAGTAGTTCCAAGTTCTAGGGGACTGATGACCACAGAAGTCCTATAGTCCTCAGAGCCATTTCAACCATTTGATAAAACCTGCTTAGATGACTGAAACAAGTAATACAAATATATGTCCACTATGGATGCCAGTACCTACATAATGGACTCAACCGACAAACTTTCAGACGCTGTTCAAGGGTACCTTCTGAGTATTTTGGCAGAAGGGGCCTACATCCACAGGCGTCTCTTTTCAGAGTAATAATGTAATAATGATTTATTCTGTTTGAGTCCGCCTCAATAGCTGAGTGGCCAGCGTGGGAGAAAGCCGTGCAAAGGGATGATGATGAAGTTTGGTTTGTGGGGCGCTCAACTGCCCGGCGTGCAAAGGGGTCCGGGTTCGATTCCCGGCTGGGTCGGGGATTTTCTCCGCTCAGGGACTCGGTGCTGTGTTGTGTTCATCATCATCATATCATCTCCATCGACACGCAAGTCGCCGAAGTGGCGTCAAATAAAAAGACTTGCACCATGCAACCGGTCTACCCGACGGGAGACATTTCATTCTGTTTGATACCCCATTTATCTTCGCTGCTGTGCAAATTACCGCCGCAATAATGAAATAGACTGTTACGTGCAATCACCGAAACGTACAACACGTCTGGTTTGTCATCGAACATTATGTACAGATGCAAAAGGACTGGGGCGTAGTAGACGTCATTGTGGGAACAGCTCATCACAGGCATCTTTGTGCCGCTCGTCCACAGCATTCGATGTAATCATATACGAAATGCATATCAGTCAACTTTTCATCAGTAAAGCCATTCGTACTTATGGGTGTCACTGTTAACATATAACTAGCAACGTCGGAAGAACAAACCCGAGGCCGGCCGGTGTGGCCGTGCGGTTCTAGGCGCTTCAGTCTGGAGCCGCGTGACCGCTACGGTCGCAGGTTCGAATCCTGCCTGGGGCATGGATGTGTGTGATGTCCTTAGGTTAGTTAGGTTTAAGTAGTTCTAAGTTCTATGGGACTGATGACCTCAGATGTTAAGTCCTATAGTGCTCAGAGCCATTTGAACCATTTTTGAACAAACCCGAGACATAACAGTGCAGTAATGAAGGCAAATTTCAGGGCGAAGAATAAATTGTCGTTACTGTTATCAATACTAAGTACGGCGAGTGAATGTGACGAGTTTCTTTCCACACAAGGAATGCAGTGCATACAGTGGTTATTTGCAGTGTCCAACTTGAAAGAAGACAACCTCTCAGCCAAGATTACATTTGCAAAATATTTATTTATAATTATAGTTTCGGCAGACAGAGTTACCATCATCTGATCCCGATAAAGGTAACCGAGACCTGTCATCCTAAATATAGATGCGATCTTGGTTGAGAGAAGTTGTCTTGTTTCAAGCTGAATACTTACAGACCGCTCCTTGTAATTCAGTATGATCACTGAACAACCTCTGAATCCAGAATGAGATTTTCACTCTGCAGCGGAGAGTGCGCTGATATGAAACTTCCTGGCAGATTAAAACTGTGTGCCGGACCAAGACTCGAGCTCGGGACCTTTGCCTTTCGCGGGCAACCGCAGGAGAGTTTCTGTAAAGTTTGGAAGTTAGGAGATGAGGTACTGGCAGAAGTAAAGCTGTGAGGACGGGGCGTGAGTCGTGCTTGGGTAGCTCAGTTGATAGAGCACTTGCCAGCGCAAGGCAAAGGTCCCGAGTTCGAGTCTCGGTCCGGCACACTGTTTTAATCTGCCATGAAGTTTCTACCTCTGATTGGTTCACCTGGTACATACCTCAACAAAACAGTAAACATATTTCTCGTGTATGATGTTATGCAGCCTCCAAGAAATTGTGCCAAATGCTTGAGATTGTAATAATGACCACCAGAGCTGGTTTTATTATATTACATTTACCTCTACCGGCTTCCAGCAATGGGTCATTCTCAGTATATACAATATACATAATTTTTGGTTGTCTGTACAATTTTCACTTTCGTTATAAGATATTAAATGCTATTTTTCATTTATGATCAACTTCTGTTTTTTCATATTTGTGCATGGATGTTAATATCTCTTTCTGTGTATGAGATATAGTTTGTTATTAAATTTATGTGTTTGGTGATATTGATTGAAAGTCCATGTAAAATGCAGAATTGTCTTTTGACGGGATTATCTATCATTGATATGAGTATTTCGATTTCCGACCGTGTCCTTGCGCTGTGACAAGTTTAATCAAAGTAGATGTAACCAGTGTGCCGACGACAAGCACGTAAGGGCAGGCGTGTTCTAGTATTGCATCGAAAGGCGAAAACAGTGAACCTGGAGCGTGGGAGGAACTAATGTAGTCGTGTGTGGACTCAAGAGGGCCGTACTTGATGGGTGTCCGCCACCGACGGCATAAAGCACACATTTGTCTCGCACATAAGTTTATCAGAAACATCTTCACCGAGAAACTGGGACCGCCAAGTACAAAAGTTTCATTATATAGACTTCTCGTGCTCTTTCCTAAGTGATTTGGCTATACACACTTTGCCATAATTACCCACAGGCTCTCTCTGTGCACTCTGATGGATGCTTTTTGAACCTCTATGAAAGTCACGTGGTTTGGCACATTAAATTCTCTTCTTTTTTGTTTTATGTGACGCACAGCGCTACATGACTTTCCTCTTATGAAACCGCTTCGTTCTTCTAGAAGTTACACTTCCGTAATAATGTTTAATTTGTTAATTAATATACATGAATATATTTTATGCAGTATTAAACACACTCATATGCTTCTACAATTTGAAGTTTTGTTGCGATTTCCCTTTTTAAACAGCGATGAAGATTTTTGCAGAAAATGACAAAATAGAAGAACATAAACAAAAGTGGAAGGGACATCTGGAACGGACGGAAGAAACTAGAATTCCAAACATGGCCACTGTAATACGCCCCTTCAATGCATATTTTTCAATGATCTGTCTTCGAAGCAGACGTTGATCATTATTTTGAAGTAAGTTGCATCGAATCACGCCTCAGCAACTACAATTCCAAGTTACTACTTAGCTGGTTATTTCGTTAGTAGTTTCGTTGTACTCTGTAGGCTATGACGTTATTAGTCGCGTGTCCTATTCTCATAGGAAGAAACAGTAACTGATGAGAGGATTGTGATATTCAGGTAGCTTACAATGATCACTGTATGAATAAAGTTTCTTAACTTTGAGAAAATTACGTTTAACAATATTTCATACTCTCAACTAGTAACACCAACTAAATCTGTCTTCAATAGTTATACAAAAGCACACTAGCTCCATTTTCAGCAACTCTCTGACCAAGACTGTCCATTTACAACTACATTCCCGCCAGGACTGAGCACAACGAACAAGAACATAGATATAACATATAAATCAATTACTTATTTAGTTACTTATTTAATACTGTAAATTACTTTTACAGTAATAATCGCAGGTATATCT
Source organism: Schistocerca cancellata (assembly GCF_023864275.1). NCBI lineage: Eukaryota > Metazoa > Arthropoda > Insecta > Orthoptera > Acrididae > Schistocerca > Schistocerca cancellata. The sequence goes on from NC_064627.1 coordinate 608,955,228, forward strand.
TTTAAAAAATTAATAAAATGAATTCACAGAATTTTAAGTAAAATGCTTCAACAGTAATTCGGATATGCAAGATATGAATATTTAACCATGGAATAACTAATTCGTGTGGACATATGTTTATAGGAAATCATTTTTATACCAGGTGCTTCAGCTAACCCTACCTATGTATTTCACGCAACGTGCAACACCTTTATAAACGACGAGCGGAATTTTCATATTCTCTCGCTCACTACGTGCCAACTATTACCCCCACAGAAAAGAAGTAGGAAATTGAATGTAGTTAAATTTTGTACTGGGATATTCGTTGGATTCCAGGGTGTTCGAGATATTCAAGAAAAACGCGTTTGAAGGCCGTTTTTTGACGTTTCTCCCGAATAATTCGAGAACTACGACCTCTAGCGAAAACGTATCTCAGTAGAAAATATCACTGTATTAAATTTCCTAGAAAAAGGTCCTGTTCATTTTCTTGTAGGGCTAATAGTTTACATTTAATGAGGGAGAGAATATGAAAACCTTGTGCATGGTGTTTGAAGTCAGCGTGGGTTGCTTAAATCCTACTCGTAAGGGCAGCCGAATCACCATATATAAGCGAAGAAATCGATACCCTATGGTATTTTAGAATTCTTATGGTGTCATTAATTTGTCTGCATTACACAATACGATAGAAAACCAAAGGAGAGAGGGACAAAGGACGGCCAGTTGGAACTGTGGCCAGAAAATGTCATTATGTCTAATCCGTGAAAGGCCGAAGAAGAGGAAGAGGAAGAAGAAGAAGGAAAGAGGTACTGGCAGAAGAGAATCTCCTGTTGAATGCGAGTACAGTGACTTAACCCTGCATTAGCTGACATGATTCGTCGAAGACGTTGTCTCGATACCTCAAACTGGGAAATGGTAAATTAGACGAAATCGGGACTAGCAGTGGCGGTGCCTTGTTGAAACTCCAGACCGATCAGGAAAAATTTCTTAGTGCTTCTAACCTCCTTTCCCAGTTCACTGCGTGCTCTGTCTCTGATGAGCTCGCTGTCGACGAGATGTTGTTGTTGTTGTGGTCTTCAGTCCTGAGACTGGTTTGATGCAGCTCTCCATGCTACTCTAACCTGTGCAAGCTTCTTCATCTCCCAGTACCTACTGCATCCTACATCCTTCTGAATCTGCTTAGTGTATTCATCTCTTGGTCTCCCCCTACGATTTTTACCCTCCAAGCTGCCCTCCAATACTAAATTGGTGATCCCTTGATGCCTCAGAACATGTCCTACCAACCGATCCCTTCTTCTGGTCAAGTTGTGCCACAAACTTCTCTTCTCCCCAATCCTATTCAATACTTCCTCATTAGTTATGTGATCTACCCATCTAATCTTCAGCGTTCTTCTGTAGCACCACATTTCGAAAGCTTCTATTCTCTTCTTGTCCAAACTATTTATCGTCCATGTTTCGCTTCCATACATGGCTACACTCCATACAAATACTTTCAGAAATGACTTCCTGACACTTAAATCTATACTCGATGTTAACAAATTTCTCTTCTTCAGAAACGCTTTCCTTGCCATTGTCAGTCTACATTTTATATCCTCTCTACTTCGACCATCATCAGTTATTTTGCTCCCCAAATAGCAAAACTCCTTTACTACTTTAAGTGTCTCATTTCCTAACCTAATACCCTCAACATCACCCGATGTAATTCGACTACATTCCATTATCCTCGTTTTGCTTTTGTTGATGTTCATCTTATATCCTCCTTTCAAGACACTGTCCATTCCGTTCAACTGCTCTTCCAAGTCCTTTGCTGTCTCTGACAGAATTACAATGTCATCGGCGAACCTCAAAGTTTTTATTTCTTCTCCATGGATTTTAATACCTACTCCGAATTTTTCTTTTGTTTCCTTTACTGCTTGCTCAATATACAGATTGAATAACATCGGGGAGAGGCTACAACCCTGTCTTACTCCCTTCCCAACCACTGCTTCCCTTTCATGTCCCTCGACTCTTATAACTGCCATATGGTTTCTGTACAAATTGTAAATAGCCTTTCGCTCCCTGTATTTTACCCCTGCCACCTTTAGAATTTGAAAGAGGAAAGAGGAAGGAAAAACAAAGATAAATCGTAGAGTCGACTAGACCGACTCTGATCGGCTGAGCTTATGAGAGCAGGAATGAGCTGACTGGCCTGACGCTGGGGCGTGGCAGTAATCCGGGTGAGCCCCGGTCCTGGCGGCGCCGCAGCCGCTGCTCTGGTGGCCGAAGTGTTGCCGACAGCTCGACAAATATTTGCCCTTCTGGCCGCACACAGCGAAAGCCGCCGACTGCTGGCGCCGCGAAATGGAGGCGGCAAACATCCGCGACGAGCTCCCGTGTAATCGCCTCCCGTGTCGGGACCCGTCATCGCCAACCCCTAATGCGAAAGCTGTACCCATTCCTGCGCTACCGGACTTTTCTTCTACTCACGACGTGCGACGACGTCACAAATTATATAGTTTGTCTCGCTTGTTTGAGGAGGGATGCTGCTGACTCCCTTCGAAGTCTGTGGTCTTCCCCTACATTTCACACTTCGCAAAAAAACAGGTGATGTCTTGCAAGGGGACTGTACGAGCTCGACAAGGTGTGAGAAGCACGACTACGACTCAATAAATAGATTGTAATGGGGATGAGTGCAGATATTTTTACGAGGGTGAGTCAAATGAAAACCTTAAATATTTTTTAAAATATTATTTATCGTGCAGAAGTGGTACAAAGATGTATCATTTTTCAACATAATCTCCCCCACGCTCAATGCAAGTCCTCCAGCGCTTACAAAGTGCATAAATTCCTCCTCCTCCTCATCATCATCATTTAAGACTGATTATGCCTTTCAGCGTTCAGTCTGGAGCATAGCCCCCCCCCCCCCCCCCTTATACAGTTCCTCCATGATCCCCTATTCAGTGCTAACATTGATGCCTCTTCTGATGTTAAACCTATTACTTCAAAATCATTCTTAACCGAATCCAGGTACCTTCTCCTCGGTCTGCCCCGACTCCTCCTACCCTCTACTGCTGAATCCATGAGTCTCTTGGGTAACCTTGCTTCTCCCATGCGTGTAACATGACCCCACCATCTAAGCCTGTTCGCCCTGACTGCTACATCTATAAAGTTCATTCCCAGTTTTTCTTTGATTTCCTCATTGTGGACACCCTCCTGCCATTGTTCCCATCTGCTAGTACCTGCAATCATCCTAGCTACTTTCATATCCGTAACCTCAACCTTGTTGATAAGGTAACCTGAATCCACCCAGCTTTCGCTCCCATACAACAAAGTTGGTCGAAAGATTGAACGGTGCACAGATAACTTAGTCTTGGTACTGACTTCCTTCTTGCAGAAGAGAGTAGATCGTAGCTGAGCGCTCACTACATTAGCTTTGCTACACCTCGCTTCCAGTTCTTTCACTATGTTGCCATCCCTTGAGAATATGCATCCTAAGTACTTGAGACCGTCGACCTGTTTGGTTTGGTTCATGGTGTGGGTTCCTGTAGTCATGTCCTAGTTCATGAACCACGGGCAACGTATGAGTGGCCAAGTAAGTGGTCCCGACAGTCGGGATACCAATTACTTTGGAATAAGGCTGGGCATCTCGGACATATTCTGAGTCGTGGTCACCTTTGTGCTCATACGGCAAAGACTACCAAATCCACCGGTTAGTCCCTCAGCCGTTAGGGGTAAAACCCAATGGGACTCGGGGCAAGTAAGGCTAGCAACCTGCTTCCCTGGTACTTTAAATATGATGCTGGCAACAATCAGAGCATAAATTCCTTTAGAAAAAAATTCTTTTGGTAGTCCGCGCAACCACTCATGCACCGCGTGGCGTACCTCTTCATCAGAACGAAACTTCTTTCCTCTCACTGCGTCTTTGAGTCTTCCAAACATATGGAAAATCACTTGGGGCAAGGTCTGGGTTGCTCGCTCCCTTCGTTTCCGGTTGGTGGAAGTGAATCCAGGTTTCATCCCCAGTAACGATTCTTGCAAGGAAGTCATCACCTTCCCGTTCAAAGCGCCGAAGAAGTTCTTCATAAGCAACAACACGTCGTTCTCTCATTTCAGGAGTCACCTGCCGTGGCACCCATCTTACAGAAACTTTGTGAAACTGGAGCACATCATGCATAATGTGGTGTGCTGAACCATGACTAATCTGTAAACATGCTGCAATGTCTTTCAGTGTCACTCGGCGGTTTTCCTTCACTATGGCTTCAACTGCTGCAATGTTCTGTGGACTCACAACTCGTTGTGCCTTACCTGGACGAGGAGCATCTTCCACTGAAGCCACGCCACTTGCAAACTTCCTACTCCATTCGTAGACTTGCTGTTGTGACAAACATGCATCACCGTACTGAATATTCATTAGTCGTTGAATTTCAATAGCTTTCACACCTTCAATACGCAAAAACGGAATAACAGAACGCTGTTCTTTCCTGTTGCAAGTCGCAAGTGGGGCGACCATATTTATACTGATACTGCGACGGTATGTGTGCATCTGCACTATGCTGCCACCTACAGGCCACCTGCACGCTGTTTGTAGCACGCTTACCGACTTACAGGATAACGGCGTGAAATTTCGATTTGTTATTACACATTTAAGGTTTTCATTTGACTCACCCTCGTATATGTGGTACCTTAATAGGTACACACATAAGTGGGCTGGTTGCTTTTTCTCTTGGTTGTTTTTTCTCTCTGTCGCACAGTAGTCATACAGACACATCATGAACTTGATGACCTAATGTTTTCTTCATAGCTGTACCTGCTGCCCAGGGGAAAATAAGCATTGATAGCTTTCTCTTGTCACATTTCGAGGTACTAGCTAACCTAAATACGTACTACTTCCAATAACTATAATTATTAGGCTGCAAAGAAAGTAAATACCGATGTAATGTTGTTCAGTATACCACCCTCAGTAAAAATATCTGCACTTATACCCATTACACCCTGTATGTAAACAGGAAGATGCAGCTCTCGACTGTTTTCAGTGAAATAGAGTTTGCAAATTTTACGCGTGCTTGTAAAGTTTATAGGATCGCTAGTATCCAGCGACTCCACAGTCGAGCGAATAAGCGATTAGTTTCATAAACGCGAGGTCTCTGGATCGAATCTCGCTGACAGTACTGCTTTCTCGTGAACTGTCTCTACCAATATTCTTCGATTTGCATGGTACTCCGCGAAACTACGTGACGACCGACACTGTAAACCAAGTATGTTTTGAATGAGAGATACTGAAAAAACTACGCACATGGAAATATTCGGCGTTTAATATGTGCTCTATTTATCGTAATAATTACGGTTTTTCACTTTTTCCGATCAGCATCATCCTGATTCGTGCTGTGCTTCGTACGTTATATACAATGTCCAGTCATATTAATGTTACAACCTTTCAAAAGCCTGAATAACCACATTTTGGGAGGAAAGACAGGAAGGAAGAGAGTCAGTATCGTTCTGGGAAGCACCGGTGCGTACGTAGAATATACAGCCACACCGAATCCAGTGCCATGGCGCGCTGCTCTAGGTTTCTCTGTAGAGGATTAGTGGTGCGAACAGCCCGATCTAGATGGTTCCACAAATTCTCGATTGGATTTAAATCCGGGGAGTATGGTGGTCATGGGAGTACAGCAGACCCTTAATGGTGCTCTTCGAATGGCGCACGCACACTGTGAGTTGTGTGACTCTTTGTATTGTCCTCTTGGTAAATGTCATAGTGCCGAGAAGAAACACACAGCGTGTAGGGGTTGACATGGTCCCCTAGGCGTACTTTTGTTGATCCATGGTGCTTTCCAGAATGACGAAATCACCCAGGGAATGCCATGAAAACATTACCCAGACCATAACGCATGCAGGGTATTTCCTTTCAGACGTTTAACTACGTACACGGCGACGGGCCATGTCTCCGATGGAGCACTAAACGTGATTCAAGCCTTTGTCGCTGATGAATAGCAATCAACAAGGGTGCACGGACCAGACGCCTGACATGAAGGCCCACACACAGCAACGCTCGCTGAACAGTAGTTGAGGAGACACTGTTGGTAGCCACTTGGTTCATCTTGGAGATCAGCTGCTCAACAATTGCTCGTCTATTCAAAAGTACACATTTCCACCGCCGTCTTCCACCTCTGTCATCCATGACCCCATGGTGCACCACTGTTGCCTCGTCGCCAGTTGTGGATAGCGCCAGTTTGCCATGCACCGTACACTTCAATCACGGCGGCATGCAAACAGTATACCAATTTAGTCGTTTCGTAAACTTTTCCAACCACGGCCCGAAAGTCAATGTTCATGCCGGTTTGGACGTCAGATAAATCGCTCCGCTTCCGCATTACGTCAACGACTGCACTGTTTGCCGCGTCCCCAGACATGGTTTACATATTGTCTACTGCTACTGCTGTCATCTGCCGTCTGTGAGTGGTTAGTGCACGTTGCTGTCGAACATACGTGGTGATCGCATTAATGTTGCTTGACAGTGTATTCGCACAGTAGCATACAGAAAATGAACTATACTGATTTAAAAGTTGTTTTGTATCCTTTTTTTATTTCCAGCCTGTTTAAGAAAAAAATCCTCTTTGTTCAGGATAAAGATTAGGAAAGTAATAAATGAATCATTAAATCAGAAGGGTGAGGGGAAGTCGGTACCGTTCCCTTGTTAGAAGCAAAAACAGCAGTTTCGAATGCAAGCAATAAGTTAGCGTATGAGTTAGGAATTTCCGACAACGATGTCGCTATAATATGGTGTTCACCAAAAGACAGAAATTTTATCAATATGGATAAGACGATTTTCTGTTGGTGTAGCAGATGCTCACGTATTATGAGGCTCACGTCTTATGAGGCCGGAAGTCTCCTCTGTATGAATGCTATGGGTTCCGGAAGCAACGATCGTGTGATACCCAACTCGCTCTGTTTGTTCATGAGATCCAATACGTGGTAGACACCAGAGCCTAGATCGAAGCAATGTTTCCTGACTTCCGGAAGGCGTTAGATACTGCTCCGCACTGCTCTCTAATGAACAAAATACGAACGTACTGAACGTCAGATCAGTGTTATTATTGCACTGAGGAGTTGCTAACAAATGGACAACATCATTTCATTTTTAACGGAGAGACATCTTCAGACTTACCACACGGCAATGTTATAGGGGCATTACTGTTCACATCACGTATAAATGACGTGGCAGATAATGCCGGAAGTTCTATGAAGACTGTTCGTGGATGATGCTGTTGCTTTTATAGAGTTTAAGAGCTAGAAAATTGCAGCAAAATGCCAGGAGTCTTGCAGAGCATCGATGCGAGGTGCAGGGACTGGCAGTTGACCCTCAACATAAACAAATGTTACATATTGCTCATATGATGATGCGAGTTCTCACATTCATTAAATAACTGCAAGTATGGTACGGAGCAAAGTGAAGTAGAACAAACACTAAAAAGTAATTGTAAGACTTTCCGGCCGGAATGGCCGAGCGGTTCTAGGCGCTACAGTCTGGAACCGCGCGACCGCTACGGTCGCAGGTTCGAATCCTGCCTCGGGCATGGATGTGTGTGCTGTCCTTAGGTTAGTTAGGTTTAAGTAGTTCTAAGTTCTAGGGGACTGATGACCACTGCAGTTAAGTCCCATAGTGCTCAGAGCCATTTGAACCATTTTAATTGTAAGAAAGGCAGATGCCATACTGATTAGGATGGAAGAATTGGTTCAAATGGCTCTGAGCACTATGGGACTCAACATCTGAGGTCATCAGTCCCCTAGAACTTAGAACTACTTAAACCTAACTAACCTAAGGACATCATACACATCCATGCCCGAGGCAGGATTCGAACCTACGACCGTAGCAGTCACGCGGTTCCGGACTGAAGTGCCTAGAACCGCACGGCCACCGCGGCCGGGTAGGATGGAAGAATGATCAGAAAGTGTAGTACACTCACGAAAGTGGTATCTTAAATAGCTTCGTTCGACGGTTAGTTGCATATTGCACGACAGTCTCGGCTCCTTACAGGTCGGAACGGACAGAGGAAACGGAGAAGATTCATAGAAGACGAGCGCGTTTCGTGACAGGTTCATTGAATAAGCACGAAACGTTCATCTAGCTCCAACGGCTGACGGCATTAGAGAGGCGTTGTGCGTAACGCTGCGTTTTGCTGTTAAAAGTTCTGAGAGCGTATGTTCCTAGAAATCAGGCAGTGTAATGCTTCCTCCTACGTACGAGGGCTATTCGTTTACTATGGTCCGGTTGGTCGCGAAATGGAAACCACTGTGAAAATGAAAAATGTTTTATTTTTCGACTGCTACGGTCGCAGGTTCGAATCCTGCCTCGGGCATGGATGTGTGTGATGTCCTTAGGTTAGTTAGGTTTAAGTAGTTCTAAGTTCTAGGGGATTGATGACCACAGCTGTTAAGTCCCATAGTGCTCAGAGCCATTTGAACCATTTTTTTTTTAATTTTCAGCTGTTAGGTACACCTTCCAGATATTTCTCTACATAGTCGCCACTCTGACTTAGACATTTGACGTATGCTGAGGTGACAAAAGTCATAGGATAGGGACATGTGCATACAATATACAGAAGGCGGTTGTATCGCGTACACAAGGCATAAAAGGGTAGTGCATAGGCGAACCTGTCATTCGTACATGTGAAAATGTTTCCGACGTTGTTATGGTCGTACGACGGGAATCAACAGACTTTGAAGGCAGAATTGTAGTTGTAGCTAGACACATCGGACATTACATTTCGCCGCGCTTGGTAGCCGCGCGGTTCGAGCCGCCTTACTACGGTTCGCGCGGTTCCTCCCGCCAAAGGTTCGAGTCCTCCCTCGGGCATGGGTGTGTGTGTGTTGTCCTTAGCGTAAGTTGTGTTAAGTTAGATTAAGTAGTGTGTAAGCTTAGGGACCGATGACCTCTATAGTTTGGTACTACAGAACTTACCACAAATTTCCAATTTTTTTTCCATTTAATTTCGGAAATCGTTAGGGAATTCAATATTCCGAGATCCACAGTGTCAAGAGTGTGCCGATAGTAGAAAATTTCATCACGGATGATGCAGTGGCCGACGGCCTTCACATAACGAACGAGTACAGCTGCGTTTTGCATAGAGCTGACAGTGGTAACAGACAAGCAATACTGGGTGAAATAACAGCAGAAATCAATATGGGACATACGGCGAACGTACCTGTTAGGACAGCGCAGCGAAATTTGGCGTTAATGGGCAACGGGAGCACAAGCCCGAGGCATATGCCTTTGCTGCCGTCACGACATCGCCTCTCCTGGGCTCGTGATCATATCGACTGGACCCTAGACGATTCGAAAACCGTAGCCTGGTCAGATGAGCCCGATTTCAGTTGGTAAGAGCTAATGGTAGGGTTCGAGTGTGGTGCACACCCCACGAAGCCATGGACTCAAGTTGTCAACAAATCACTGTGCGATCTGGTGTGGGCTGTGTTTACATGAAATGGACTGGGCCCTCTGGTCCAATTGAACCCATCATTGACTGGAAATGGTAATGTTCGGTTACTTGTAGATCATTTACTGCTATTCATGGACGTCATGTTCCCAAACAAAGATGGAATTTTTATGGAAAACAATGCCTCATGTCACTGAGCCACACTTGTTTGGTTTGAAGAACATTCTGGACAATTCGAGCGAATGATCTATCTCCCCAGATCGTCCGAAATGAATCCCACAGATAATGTATGGGACATAATCGAGAGCTTCTGCACCGGCAACGCTATACAGGCAACTTGGCTCAATATTTCTGCAGGGGACTTTCAGCAACTTTTGAGTCATAAGCCGCGTCGAGCCGCTGCACTACGTCGAGCAAAAGGAGATCCGACAGGATATTAGAAGGTACCCCACGACTTTTGTCACCTCAGTGCAGTGTTGTACCAACTTTCCAATGCCCTCGACATAGAAGGAAGCCGCCTGTGCTTTCCACCAGTTCTCTACGCTGGTCTGCAGCTCGCTGTCTGTGCCAAAATATTGTCTTCGTAGCCAGCGGCTCATGTCTGCTGGGATGAAAATAAGATGTGCGGCTGGTCCCGGCGGAGGTTCGAGTCCTCCCTCGGGCATTGGTGTGTGTGTTTGTCCTTAGGATACTTTAGGTTAAGTAGTGTGTAAGCTTAGGGACTGATGACCTTAGCAGTTAAGTCCCATAAGATTTCACTCGCATGAAAATAAGAGGGAGCCAAGTCCGGGCTGCATGGTAGGTGGTCAAACTCTTGCCGTCGAAACCGCTCCAGGAGCGTCTTCATTGCCCCTGCATTGTGTGGCTGAGAATTGCCATGAAGAAGGAAAAGAATGACAGTTATGTGGGCTGCATGAAATCTGTCAGCAGGCACTCATACTTGACGGGAGACACTATTTTCTAGGCATCTTTAAGCGCTCCCTGTTCGCTCAGAATTTAAAAGAGTGACGTGACGCGATACACGGGCATACTAGAGATACTATCCAACATATATGTGCAAAGCTTCATCAGATTTTCACTGTGGTTTGTATTTCGCGACCAACCGGACGATAATAAGCGAGCAACCCTCGTACACCTCGCGAAAGACCATGAGCGTGAAATTAGAGGGATTCGAAAGTGCCAGTGGTACACAAACTACACTCCTCCACTCACCAAAAAGTGGATTGTGGGGCATCGATGTCACACACAGGTCGCTCCGGAGAGCTTTAGATGCTGTAGGACGGATGCCAAGAGGTCATGTGATCCTCCACCGAAGGACGCAAGTCATGGCAGTGAAGAGGTGCGTAATTATGTGCCAGTCGGATGTACGAAATCAGCGCAGTAAGACGGTTGACTTGGAGATGTGACAGAATGGCAAAAAGGAGCTTTCATCATTCTAACCTGAAAGTCCTTTTGTTGGTTCGCATCTGTGTAAAACAATATGGGATTGTGAGTCTGTCTTCTTGTAAGACACTTTTGTTTATTTTCTTCCCCAAACTACTTTCAGCGAAATACCTCCATCGTCAGTGAATTTCTTTATTCTGAAAAAGTAGCTTAGTTACAAAAAATTACAAAAATCTTATTACATGTGTACTGTTTGGTTCCAGATACTGTACTTTGTGGATAATTTTATAATACTTTTTTGTTTGTTGCCGTCTTTTCGGCATAAAGCATACCATCTGCAAGGAATGAGCGGCTGTTATTAACAAGGGATGCCAATAGCATTCAGAACAAACAACGCAATACCACAAAGACTAAGATCAGATAAAACATCTCCAGATGAATTCAGCTATGCAGGAATGTATCAGTTCACGTGCAACTCCTGTCAATGCTGATACATAGTACAAGCAAGCAAGAAAGAACTTCCGAACAAGGTACACAGAACACATGAAAAAACCGACGAGTGACAGCACACGTAACATTAAGACAGAACATTTAATAAATGATAACCAACAACCCACAAATATCAAAACTGATCCACATATCCTGAAAAACAGCATCCTGCAAATTAACGTTAGAAGAAAGCTATTACATACAAAAGGTTCTGGTGGAAGCCAAAACGAAATATACGCTTCACACACACACACACACACACACACACACACACACACACACACACACACATATATATATATATATATATATATATATATATATATATATGTATCCCCCGTCACACACCCAGACCTAAGTAAGAAACAGAAGTTGCCAAAAATCCCGCAACGGATTTCAAAACTTTCTCGCGGTACATCTTGCGACACACGTCAAAAGCAAGATTGTGTCATGTTCTGAATTAATGCCAAGGTGATAAGTTAGGTTTTGTTTATTTATTTTTAGAGCGTCAAAAACCGATCGATTAACATAAATACGTGACGAGATTACGTTACATCCTAGCAATGAACCAAAATCATCTTCACAATACTACTGCAAAATCCAATAGTAATAACACCGTCGTTCGTAAGCTCAAATTTGCATATTTGTTAATAACAGCTGCTCATGCCTTGCCAATGACTTGCTGTATGCCAAAAAAACGATAACAAACACAGAAATTATGCAGAGACTCTAAAGCAAAAAGGTGTTGTAAAACAATTCACACAATACAGTAACTGGAATCAAACAGTACAAATACAACATTGTTTTTCGTAATGTTTTACAATGTTATTCACAATGTTTTGTAAAGATGGTAATTTTTTCACTCACTGATGATAGCAGTATTTCGCTGGAAATAGTTTAGGGAGGAAATAAACAAAAATTTTTTCCATCAAGGCGGGCCTACAGTCTCATATTAGGAGCTTCGATATTTTGGACTTCAGGCTGACAGCTGTTCTGTTTGCAAGTATATAACAAAATGGCTCTGAGCACTATGGGACTTGACATCTGAGGTCATCAGTCCCCTATAACTTAGAACTACTTAAACATGACTAACCTAAAGACATCATACACATTCAAGCCCGAGGCAGGATTCGAACCTGCGACCGCAGCGGTCTCGCGGTTCCATACTGAAGCGCCTAGAACCGCTCGGCCACTCCGGCCGGCAAGTATATAACAGAAACGTATATTGCGGTCAGGCGATGGACACAAGTTGTAATTTATTGAAATTTTGTTTATTGTTGTTTATAAACGGGGAATATATAAAATTAGAAAGTTAAGAGAGGCGAGAAAGAAGATGTGGTGGTGGTGGTTAGTGTTTAACGTCCCGTCGACAACGCGGTCATTAGAGACGGAGCGCAAGCTCGGGTTAGGGAAGGATTGGGAAGGAAATCGGCCGTGCCCTTTCAAAGGAACCATCCCAGCATTTGCCTGAAACGATTTAGGGAAATCACGGAAAACCTAAATCAGGATGGCGGGAGACGGGATTGAACCGTCGTCCTCCCGAATGCGAGTCCAGAGGAAGAAGAAAGAAGGAGGCAGAATCATTTAGAGAAAATCCAGGTGACCGAATAGGAATACCTCTTTTGAATGTCATGAAAGGGCCAAGTAACTGATATTCTTTGCTTTTTGTGTTCTAAGGAAAAGAGCGTCGCTCATTAAAATTAATGAGAATAATTTTTCCCACTTAGCCTGCTGCACTCATTTGCAAATGAAATGGAATATGCTAAATGTATAGGTCTGACTGATTTAATTACACGGTGGCTGCAGTAACGTTCAGTTTTCAGATTCAGTTTGCTCTGTTGCACTCTCTTTTCTACGAATTTATCATATCAACGAAATGGAACCCTGGCTGCCAATTTCCACTCGCAGCTGTTTCGTCAGCTCTTGCCCGTTGAGTAACTAACTTCCTCAACCGTTTATTGTAAGAACGGAGCATATAAGTGGCAGAAATACGTAACATTCACACAGAGGAAAAACGATTACTTCTTACGTATTCAGACGTCTGCGTTACTCGGTTCTTAATTTTCAATTCTTAACTATGTATAGTACCATGCTACCTCTAGTAACTGTCGACTTCTACAGTTTTTTCGTGTGTACTCTAGTAAGTAAAGCATATACATTGTACGGCTAAGAGTGTAGGGACAACAAAAGGTTACAAATTTGATTAACCAACTAATTCGTGTGTCACTATTTCTATCCTAAAGCGTTTGAAAATTTCTAAATACTATGGACGAGTGTGATTTCGCCAAATAAGGAACAGAGATACCATTTGCTGCCGACATAACACTTTCTGCTGAAATGCCTGAAGGAACATCACCGCAGTGTACACAGCAGTTATGAGTAATAGGAAATCTAGACTAAATTATTCTTGTTTGTGCCACTGCAAACGGAGTGTGATCGCCACGCAGAATGGGGGAAAATGTGCCTCTTCCACTTTCCGCAACATACGGAAACATTATAGTGGAACGCGTATTGGTAATATTGAACTATAAGTTCAAAATCTGCCGACGTGCATCGAAGAAATAAATGAATAAACACGTCTTTTCTATGTCAGAAAGTGGATAGCGCGACAATGACGAAAAAACTGCAGAACGCACAGACCTAAAACAGGTTGCTTTTGATCTTGGCACAATGTGGCTCGAATTTTTCAAAAGAGCAATCCAAAGTGGTTCTTTTCAGTACAGAGAATCATAATGACAACGCCAGAGCATACAGTCCAACAAAGGGAATACCTGCAGCCAGATCAAGATCCATAAACAAAGCGCCACTGTATCTAATTCACTATATCAGGTGCGTGTTCAGAGCTGTTAGGTTGAAGCATAAGTTCGAAGCGTTTTTCTTTAAGTTTAATAAACACTAGAGATTCGCATAACAGAGACTTCAGTCATCGCTAATACATTCTCCTTCACTATTTTTACAGCTGGGGTAACTTTTCGACTCCGCGACTGTAGAAATAACGTGGTTTTGAGGCGAAGAACTCGTCGAGCCATGTTCGGAGTGCATTTTCATCCGGAAAGGAAGTTCCTTGAAGGTTGTTTGATAGAGAGCGGTAAAGGTGAAAATATGACGGCGCAAGATCAGATGAATAAGGTGGAAACAGAATGACTGCCCAGCCCAACTACTGTGTATCGTTTTTTGTCAGTCTAGTAGAACGCGGATGGGCGTTACCGTGAAGTAGCGTCACTTCACGCAGTCTGCCTCGTAGTTGTTCTCAGACGTCTCAGTTGTTAACAATAAATGTCAGCAGTGGGGGTTACACCTCGGGGTAGCATTTCGTAATACACTACACCGTCGCTGTTCCACCACATGCATAATATTGTCTTTTGTGGATGCTCGCAGGCCTTTGTACGGGGAATTGCTGCATTGTTTACCCTCAACCATTCCATTCTTTTCTTTAAGTTAGCGTAAAGACACCATTTCTGGCCACCACTAGCGATACAGGACACGACTGGTCGGTGTTGTTCACGAGCCAATTGATGAGGAGCAAGCAGAGATGCACATATGGTTACCCACTGATTTTTGCGATTTTGGTTTAGAGCATGTAGTTTTTGAACCTTAGCATGCAAATGTCGCACGTTGGTGGAATGATCACATTTCATCACATTTTCATCTCGAGTACACTGGCTTGGATCATTATGGATTAATGCGTTTAAACGATCTTCATCAAACGCCGAAGGTCTTCCTGAATGTGGAGGGCCACTTATGTCAAAACGATCTCCCTTAAAACGAGAAAACAAATTTCTTGCCGTGCTCTGTCCAATGGCGTTAGCCATACGCGGCCCAAATGTATCTGACTGCCTCTGCTGCTGTCAACCCTCTGCTGAACTCAAAGAAAAGAATGTGTCGGAAATGTTCCGATTTCTTCACTTGGTACTCCATCTTCTATCGTCCACAGCTACTCAGTATATCTGAGTGACAAAAGTGAATTACAGATAAAAATGATAATACACTCCTGGAAATGGAAAAAAGAACACATTGACACCGGTGTGTCAGACCCACCATACTTGCTCCGGACACTGCGAGAGGGCTGTACAAGCAATGATCACACGCACGGCACAGCGGACACACCAGGAACCGCGGTGTTGGCCGTCGAATGGCGCTAGCTGCGCAGCATTTGTGCACCGCCGCCGTCAGTGTCAGCCAGTTTGCCGTGGCATACGGAGCTCCATCGCAGTCTTTAACACTGGTAGCATGCCGCGACAGCGTGGACGTGAACCGTATGTGCAGTTGACGGACTTTGAGCGAGGGCGTATAGTGGGCATGCGGGAGGCCGGGTGGACGTACCGCCGAATTGCTCAACACGTGGGGCGTGAGGTCTCCACAGTACATCGATGTTGTCGCCAGTGGTCGGCGGAAGGTGCACGTGCCCGTCGACCTGGGACCGGACCGCAGCGACGCACGGATGCACGCCAAGACCGTAGGATCCTACGCAGTGCCGTAGGGGACCGCACCGCCACTTCCCAGCAAATTAGGGACACTGTTGCTCCTGGGGTATCGGCGAGGACCATTCGCAACCGTCTCCATGAAGCTGGGCTACGGTCCCGCACACCGTTAGGCCGTCTTCCGCTCACGCCCAAACATCGTGCAGCCCGCCTCCAGTGGTGTCGCGACAGGCGTGAATGGAGGGACGAATGGAGACGTGTCGTCTTCAGCGATGAGAGTCGCTTCTGCCTTGGTGCCAATGATGGTCGTATGCGTGTTTGGCGCCGTGCAGGTGAGCGCCACAATCAGGACTGCATACGACCGAGGCACACAGGGCCAACACCCGCCATCATGGTGTGGGGTGCGATCTCCTACACTGGCCGTACACCACTGGTGATCGTCGAGGGGACACTGAATAGTGCACGGTACATCCAAACCGTCATCGAACCCATCGTTCTACCATTCCTAGACCGGCAAGGGACCTTGCTGTTCCAACAGGACAATGCACGTCCGCATGTATCACGTGCCACCCAACGTGCTCTAGAAGGTGTAAGTCAACTACCCTGGCCAGCAAGATCTCCGGATCTGTCCCCCATTGAGCATGTTTGGGACTGGATGAAGCGTCGTCTCACGCGGTCTGCACGCCCAGCACGAACGCTGGTCCAACTGAGGCGCCAGGTGGAAATGGCATGGCAAGCCGTTCCACAGGACTACATCCAGCATCTCTACGATCGTCTCCATGGGAGAGTAGCAGCCTGCATTGCTGCGAAAGGTGGATATACACTGTACTAGTGCCGACATTGTGCATGCTCTGTTGCCTGTGTCTATGTGCCTGTGGTTCTGTCAGTGTGATGATGTGATGTATCTGACCCCAGGAATGTGTCAATAAAGTTTCCCCTTCCTGGGACAATGAATTCACGGTGTTCTTATTTCAATTTCCAGGAGTGTATATAAATAAACCTATAGCAACCGGTTACGAATACGCAAGACAAAACCCCCACGAACTTATCTACGAACCGAATACTTTCTTAAGTAGAAAAGCAACTACAAGAAAGTTTTTTGTAAGTACTTGCTGTTACAAGGAGAAAAAACGGTAATTGTTTTATGCATTGAGTTGCTAGTGAAGAATAAAAGAGTGTAATGTCACTTGGAACGGTCGGTAATTGAAGAGTTCTGTGACGAAAACTAAGAGGACGAGAGCTTCAGAAGTTCCGGCAGAACTGATTGTCGCACTAGGAAATCCTCTTAGCACCGAAACAACATGAAGGGTGCTCCATAAGCTGTGACTTGCAGGGCGGGCTAAAATTCCACCTATCAGCGATGCAAATGCCCGTAACAGGAAAACGTGCTGCAGAAGTCATAAAACCTGGAGTATAGAGCGATGGAAGAAAATGAATTGGCCGGATAAACCTGGTTCCACACTTTTTTCAGCTCGTGGCCGAGTTTACGACCCAAGATCGAAACATGGCGGTGCTTCGTTGATGATATGGGCAGCCATATCCTGCTTCTTCGTGGGCCCCATTGTTACTCTCCAAGGATTATGTGACCATTTTGGCTCATCAGGTCGATCTCATGGTACATTTTTTGTTCCCCAGTTTTGATGCTGTGTTCCAAGACGACAGAACGCCTCTCCAAACAATACGCAAACCAGTCCTTGTTTTGTGAGCAGGAGGATGAATTTTCACATCTCCCCCGGCCACCACGGTCACCAGATATCAAAAGTATTGAGTCTTTGTGGTCTACTTTGGAGAGAAGTGCGTGGATCGCTATGAACCTCCGTCATCGTTGCATCAACTTGGCGCTATTTTACAGGAAGAATGATGGTATAAGATTTCTTTAAAAGCCATAAACAGCCTGTATTTAGCCATTCAGAGACGAATGGAAGCTGTTACCAATACCAAAGGGTTTCTCGCACCTTATTAAGCATGGGAAAGTCTTATGTTTCGGTTGTTTCCATATTTTTGTACAACCCCTGTATGTAGGATTTTGCTCAGCCTGGAGATATTTCTATGTTTTGGGGGGTGTTTTCGTACCATGACTTGGAGGCAGTAATTCAGATTACCGTGAACAAAGACAGGGATGACTATTTCAACGGACGTGGCTACCAAGTTTTGTCTACACTTCATGATAAGTTTTCTGTGGATACTCATCTTTGAAAAACACAAAAACTATTCACAGAGCAGCACTCATACTTCCCCGATCTGAGGACCTCTCAGGCACTGTATGGCAACAAACCAGCCGGGTAAATAACTCGATCTTAATCCCAGAGAAATTTAGGGATCTATTTGGAACATCAGCTGAAATGCAGCAGTCAACATCCCCGCAGACTAATAGCTCTGCGTGACCTAAAGTACGGTGTGTAGTGGATAGGGGCACCCATGAAATAACTTATGAACTCTCCTCCTCCACAAATTGAGGTCATCATCAGGTTTAGAGTGTCTGTTAGACGCTGTTAGTGTGATGCTCCCTGGGGGAGATTAAACTTTTGTTCGATGTGCTTACGTTACGCTGATATCGAAATACAACCCTTGCCTCACTTTTGTGGTCCTGGAGTTTGATTCGTGAACTTTGATTATGTGTAGTGTTGTTTAGGACTCACGTTACTTGGTGTCGAAACTTTCGCTCTCTACTGCGTTTCCGATCATCGGCTGAACACCCATTCGTAGTTTCCACGCTCATAGATGTATCTGGCACGACACATAATACGAGGAGACTTCTTAAAGTAAGTTACACATTATCATGCTAGAGGAAGTAACGTTTATTGAGTGCCCGCCCGGTTGGCCGTGCGGTCTAACGCACGGCTTTCCGGGCGGGAAGGGGCGCCGGATTTGTGTCGAGGTCCGGTTAACCGGCCAGTCTGTGGATGGTTTTAGGCGGTTTTCCATCTGCCTCGGCGAATGCGGGCTGGTTCCCCTTATTCCGCCTCAGTTACACTATGTCGGCGATTGCTGCGCAAAAAAGTTCTCCACGTACGCGTACACCACCATTACTCTACCACGCAAACATAGGGGTTACACTGGTCTGGTGTGAGACGTTCCCTAGGGGGTCCACCGTGGGCCGAACCGCACAATAACCCTGGGTTCGGTGTGGGGCTGCGGAGGGCTGAAGTGGACTGCGGTAGTTGTCGTGGGATTGTGGACCAATGCGGCTGCGGCGGGGACGGAGCCTATCCGTCGTTTCTAGGTCCCCGGTTAACATACAATACAATACAATACAACGTTTATTGAATGCTGCACTACACTTCAAAGTGACACAAATATACATTATTTTTCAGTATAGTCACCACACCAAATCTCTATGTATACCGGTCGGAACGTTCTACAATGTTTGAACTTCTCGACGACAGAAATCCGGCCCTTTGCCATGTAACCATTCAAGAAACTCTTTCTGGACGTCTTCATCATTGCAAAATCTTAGATTGCTGCGAATTAGTTCCTCGATTGTGTGGAGATCGTCGTCTGTGGCCTACGTCGATAGCCTTCTTTTCCACCCAACTTTTCCTCGCCTGAGCGGCCTTGATCAAATTGTTGATCCCATTTCACTGCGGCTGGATGCGATATTACATTCTCTTCCGACAATGCGCAACGGTCTCACCGTGGAACGACTTCTTGAAGTCCTCTCTTCAGAGACTACAATAAAATGGGTCGATATTTGCGCCGTACAATATTTGTAACAAGACCAGGAAGGCCGTGATATCAACATTCCCCACGACCAATGGCTGCTCTCTTAGGGCATGTAGGGAACCCTACGCAGTGTAAACTTGTCTCGGCCAGTGGTAGACAGCGCAGTGTGGTGCCTGTTGCGTGTTGGGTCGGTGAGCGCCCGTGGGGCGGCGCGGCTCGGCGTGACATTCAGCTGCCCTTTACACGCCTCGGCACGCGCACTGTTGCCGCCGCGGTACGTTTTCGGGAATAAACTAGCTGCATATAGTCGCCCGTGGAGTTAAATTCAGAGTCGTGGTATGTGGGTCTATAATGGCGACCCCGCTACGGTGGGAAATGTTATACTCGGTACGTGAGTAGGCGTCTAGACCAGTGGTTCTCAACATTTCTGAGACCATTACCCCATGAGTGGAGTCAGATATTAGGTTGTTACCCCATCCCTTCCCCTTCCTCCCTTGCCCCACCAGCATCAACTTTAGAGCCTAGCTAAACTTTAAAATGAAAAAGAATTCTCTTTGAGCGCTTTTATGATTAAAACGATGAAAGATGAACGTAGACAGGTTGTGGCTGTTTTAGAAAACTACGAACTAGTGAGTCAATGAGACAATTGGTACTGCATATTTCTAACATTTTCTTAAAGAATGATGAAGAAATTCTCAGCGCATCGCTAGTGGTGCCTGTAACTCCTTCTCAGAAAAGAAATCTAACCTTCCACATTGAGGGCAGACACTTGGTGCAAAACGTGCTTGCTCTGCAACACTCCTCTCCCTAGCGGGGCTTGTTTGACCCATATTCTGCACCCCCATTTAAGATCAACCGAGTTGTAGCACTGCACAGGCTCTCCATTTGTACTGGAATAGCACCTCAACTGGGAAGAAAAGGCGGACGGGCTGCCTGCAACTCAAGCATACGTGCTTTAATCGAATGAACTACGTGGTTGGTAATGCTGTTCGAGTTTACGGGGAATATCAAGTGCAGTGATGCGTGAATGGGAACTCGGATTGAGGAGGGAGGCGTGCTAAGGTAGTCCATGATAATAGTAATGGCAATAATAATAATAATAATACAGTGGAGACCCTACAGCAGTGTGGTAGCCAGTACAGGGTTGCGTTGCGTAGTCAATTAGTTCATTTATTGTTGCGAAGTGAAGAATGAAGCAATCCATGGTCTACTGCTGCAACTATCTACAACTCGAAAAAGGCATTCTCATAATATATTCAAGTATGTGTGGTGCATATGTCTCAGTTTTACTGTCGTAGATGCATGGCACAAAGTACAAACTGTGTGTGTAGTGGGTGGACCATGTGAGGCTAGCTGTAACCTCTGCAACATGGTATGACGAGTTAAAGCTAGTATTTGAAAATGATGCAATGAGTGTTACGGTTTTACGAACTAGTGATAACAGTAATGTTATTTTAATAACAATTTAGTCTCGTGACTGAAACACAATTGAATCCTGTTGTTTTTACCCCTGAGAAAATTACATTTTACCCCTAAGGGGTCTAGCCTCGGTAGTCACAATACTGACAGTCCAAACCGATACGAATTCGACGATGGTAAGGTCACTGTGCGTTACTTACAATTAAGTTAGTACGACTGAGAATTGATCTCTCGCCTGATGGTAAGGCAAACACTTCATTGCTTTTCAGTTCGAATTTGATGCTATAATATGGCAGTGTTAGTGAAGCATTTTCCTTTGTTTGTTGCGGGAGATATGAGCAAAACGAATCACGGAAAAAACCTCGAAATACTGAAAAGAAAAAAGAAATGAAAATGACCTGCGGAAATTGCCTGGCTGCAGTTAACAACTGGGTAATTCAGAAAAGAAAAAACAATCACATGCTGTAGCATAGCAATATGAAGGATGTTTCACAGTTCCTATTACAGCATTCTAGGAGTAGTAGAGGGAACTCGTTACATAAACTTTTGATAAGGAACCAAAGTCTGAAAATGTACCATTTTGATATAAAATAAGATCGGATGGCTTTCAGATATCCTTCTGCACTGTACCGGCAGAAAATGAGAAGAGAGCGCCGTCAACAGTCTCTGTTTTAATTGTGATATCACATATCATTTTCATCCGACTGCAACAGAAGGCCCGCGAAAAACTGGCCCGCTCGCATGTATGACTGCTGTTCTCCACGGACGGACGCGCCGTACTCTCGACTTCGAGATATCCTTCTTCATGTAGAAGAGGACCCAACGACGAATCTACTTGAAACATCGCCCATGTCATAGGGTCCTGTAGAGCACACAGATCAGCGCCTGTTGTCTGCGCTGAGTGGTTACCGTGTAGCGGGGGATTTGGAAGTGATCCGACTTTCAAACTTATTGTAAATCTAAACGGTGCATTACCAGACATTGTAAATATAGTGCCGGTTTAAGAGTTGTATATTTAAGTATGATTTACTATTAGATATTCTGTAAATCAACAAGTTAGCAGCCTGCCTGTTCTCCTTAGAGCAAGAATTGAAAGGAAAACGTTGCACGTTCACGCTTGTCGATAACCAATTTGCTATCAATGGTAACTGCAGGTAAGTGGCACAATAAAATATATTTGATGGGTCCATCGTTCGCTTTCGTCACATGTCGGCTTTGTCCGGAACGCTTCATGTCGACTTCCGTGTTTTTTTTTTTCTGCTAACGTCAGCGACCTAGCAATTGTAGTGTCAAAATTGCTTGGTGAAGCTAAACGTTGTATTTTTAGTGTCAAAACTGCGTGGTGAAACTAAACGTTCCAGTTTCTTTTGGTAGCACCGAGCGCCGATTACACCAGCATTAATTCTCCTCACACGTCTTCGCTCACCGCAACGACCACTTTTTATCATTCGGATTTTTGTTCAACTGTTTCCGCAGCCATTTTTGAAGAATGTCGATGCGTAGAAATAGCACAGAAGCTGCGTTAAAAATTGTTTTAGCTCTGGTTGTTCCTTCGCTTTTGTACTTCGTAGTAACATTATCAACAGTCGACTTCGGCAACTATAGAAGGGTTGCAATGTCCCTGATGGGTTTGTTATTCAGGTGACATCCAATAACTAGTTCACGACCGGCGCCACTGAACTCTTCTGACCGATCCACGTATGTCCTGATACATTTGATCAGACAATGTACATGGTGCAACGGGAAATACCGTGTGCTGAGCTGTGCACTTCACAGAAGTTTTTAGATTATTGATTTAGAAGTTGATATTTGAAGACTCCACAGTGCTGTGGATAAAAAGTTTTCGGTTAAGTTTCCGTGTGTAATATGGATAAAATCTCAAGGTTTCGACGTGTAAGTAGGCTGTTTATGTTTTCTTATTGGTAACGCCACGTAGCGCTCTCTGTATGAAAATCACTGGCTGTGCTGTGTGCAGTCTGTGGCTAGTTTGCATTGTTGTCTGCCATTGTAGTGTTGGGCAGCTGGATGTGAACAGCGCATAGCGTTGCGCAGTTGGAGGTGAGCCGCCAGCAGTGGTGGATGTGAGGAGAGAGATGGCGGAGTTTTGAAATTTGTAATACTGGATATCATGAACTGCTATATACATTATGACTATTAAGGTAAATACATTGTTTGTTCTCTAGTAATATCTTTCATTTGCTAACTATGCCTATCAGTAGTTAGTGCCTTCAGTAGTTTGAATCTTTTATTTAGCTGGCAGTAGTGGCGCTCGCTGTATTGCAGTAGTTCGAGTAATGAAGATTTTTGTGAGGTAAGTGATTTGTGAAACGTATAGGTTAATGTTAGTCAGGGCCATTCTTTTGTAGGGATTTTTGAAAGTCAGATTGCGTTGCGCTAAAAATATTGTGTGTCAGCTTAAGCACAGTCTTGTATAATTTTTCTAAGGGGACGTTTCAGACGATTGCCTCCGTCATCGTCATCAGGGGCTAATTGTGAACCTGTTGAAATTGGCGGGGCTCCCACTTTTATGTCGACGATCGCATCTGTTGGGTTATATTACGTCACGGTGACATCATAGAGATGGCGAATGCTGAGGTGGCGTCTTCTGCCTTCATAACACAGTGGTATGTTTACATGACGAACCAAAAGTGGTACTGTGAAATTATTTTCCGAAAAACTGGATTTGGGATTGCTTGTAAACGTGCCGTATAACAATCTGAGTGGGAGTAGAGCGGGCTTGTCTCTCGCCGTACATTTTGAACGCGCCCGAGTCTGTTCAGGGTACATGAACGTTTTCCAGGCAAGTGTCACGACCGGTAACTCAAGCATCACGTGAACTTTTTTTTCCCATCTGATCTGTTCGCTTCAGATTACAGCGTCTGTTGGAATTCATGGCTGCAAGGAACCTATTCGCTTATTTTATCCCTCTCCCAACCCCCTGCATAAATCCGTCTTTAAAAGTGTTCTATCCTGAGTCACAGGAAACCAGCTACTACGGTCAGCGACTGCTCGTGAATCTATAAGACTGGAGGCTTGCGTGGAAACCATTTAGAAGCAGATGAATCAGTTAGGTGAGTTGATGTCAACGAAAACGCCTTACACGATGATAATGATGAATTCTTTATGCAACAGACTTGTTTATAAGCTCATCAACAATGTATGATGATAACAGTTTCAGCGAATTCAAGATGGAATGACTCGGTTAATGGCACCAAGGCATTGGTAGAATTACGTTTATATAGCTAATGGTTGAAACGTTCCACTCATAAACAGCGTCTCGCGACCGTTTGTGCGCAATCGTTCTGCGGTTGTGAGATACCAAAAAAAAAAAAAAAATAAAAATAAAAAAATAAAAAAAATGACGGCGATTCCCCGGAGAATGCAGTCATATTTCTTTGCGCCCAGCAGTAAATACCGATCCAAAGTTCCAAGCAGCCCATGCATGAATAACGAAGGTGTCATGGCCGCCATTTCCCAAGTCGTTTCATAGGCTGCAGTAACAGTCACGGCAAACGTCGGCCGACCTTAATAAGTCAAAAGAGGAGGTGGTCCCGTTGTTTCTGAAGCATTTAATACAAAATAGGAAAAGAAATGGTCGCACCTGCCCAAGAGAGTGAGAAAGTTTGTTAAAGGTCACATTAATTTTCGTTAAATGGTGTCAGATACACACTGAGGCGAGACAAAAGTTATGGGACAGCTCCTAATGTCGTATCGGACCTCCTTTTGTCCTTCGTAGTGCAGCCGCTCGACGTGGCGTGGACTCGGCAAGTGGTTGGAAGTCACCTGCAGAGATATTGAGCCACGCTGTCACTATAGCTGTCCACAACTGCAAAAGTGTTAACTATGCAGGATTCATTGCACGAACTGATCTCTTGATCTCAGGCGATGTGGCTGCCCAAATCATTCACTCGAATTGTCCAGAATATTCTTCAAACCTATCACGAACGACTGTGGCCCGTTGGCATGGCGCATTGTCATCCATAAAAATTCCATCGTTGTTTGGGAACCAGTAGTCGACGAATGGCTGCAAATAGTCTCATTGAGAAGGCCCAGGCCATTCCATGTGAACACAGTCCCATTATGGAGCCACCATCAGCTTGCGCAGTGTCTTAATGACAACTTGAGTCCATGAGTTTGTGGAGTCTCCACCACAGTCGAACCCTATCACCAGCTCTTACCAACCGAAATCGGGACTCATCTGACAAGGCCACAGTTTTCCATAGTACGGCCCAACCGATATGGTCACGAGCGCAGGACAGGCGCTGCTGGCGATGTCTTGCTGTTACCAAAGGCACTCGTGTCGGTCGCCTGCTGCCATAGCCCATTAACGCCTAATTTCGCCGCACTGCCCTAACAGATATGTCGGTCTTACGTCCCACATAGACTTCTGCGGTTATTTCACGCAGTGTTGTTTGTCTGTTAGTAGGCCTACTGCCAACTCTAGCCATAAGCCGCTGCTGTCGGTCGTTACGTGAAGGCCGTCGGTCAGTGCTTTGTCCGTGGTGAGAGGTAATGCATGAAATTTGGTACCCTCGGCACATTCTTGACGCTGTGGATCTGGAAATATTGAATTTCCTAACGGTTTTCGAAACTGAACGTCCCATGCGTCTAGCTCCAACTACCATTCCGTGTTCAAAGTATTTTAATTCCCGTCGTGTGGCCACAATCACGTCGGAAACTTTTTCACATGAGTCAACCGAGTACAAATAACAGCTCCGCCATTGCACTGCCCATTTATACCTTGTGTATTCGATAATACCGCCATCTGTACATGTACATATCGCTATCCTATGAGTTTTGTCATTTCAGTGCAAATTTATGAATTACTGAATGTTTAGCGCTCATTTCACTCATTTTCAGACACGGGTTGCATGAATGTAACGGAACTGTGTCGCCAGGCTCAAAGGGCCAGCTGCAAGCTGATTGCTGCGGGTGGATTTACACGTAGGCCAGCTCACTTAGAAACTCCAAAAGAATAAAATGAAAGGAACTCCATTATATAAACACGAGATTAGTGAAGATATTTTGTCTGCTCACGTGAGAGAACTGTACAGGGAACACTGAGGAGGCATGGCATGTGTCTGGACTGAAAAGCGGGCAGCGCTCTTGGTGGAGGAAGTTGCCTTTCTCGCAATAAGTTGGAGCTGGGGGTAAGAATAATTAAGAATAAATTTCTCCTGTAGCAGTGTAGAATAGTTTGCGGAACTTTATATACATTTTGTCCTTATGCGTTACTTACGTTAGTATTTTTAGTAATATATATATTTCACTAACGTACTTCGTGGAAAATAAACACCTCCTGAACATTATCTGCACACTGCGTTGAGGGTGATTCATAAGGTGTGCTGCGGAAGGACTGATGCAACTTTGTGAAACAGCCTGTAGTCACTTCTTGTGACGTAGAGGGGCAGGGAGAGCAGGGACTCGCCTGCTCGCTCTTCAGTTTGCAGACTTACGAAGGAGGCAACTGCATGACCACTACCTTCCCTCATACTTCTACATCTACCCTTCCCCAGCCCCCTCCACCATCGTACACTCCCACATTAAGATTTTCCCTTAATACGGCTCTGTTGCACTTACATGTGGTACATGCATTTAATTTTTGTCCTCAGTCCACTTCGTGTAACAATAAACATTAATTTATAGCTTTAAAATAATACACTCCTGGAAATGGAAAAAAGAACACATTGACACCGGTGTGTCAGACCCACCATACTTGCTCCGGACACTGCGAGAGGGCTGTACAAGCAATGATCACACGCACGGCACAGTGGACACACCAGGAACCGCGGTGTTGGCCGTCGAATGGCGCTAGCTGCGCAGCATTTGTGCACCGCCGCCGTCAGTGTCAGCCAGTTTGCCGTGGCATACGGAGCTCCATCGCAGTCTTTAACACTGGTAGCATGCCGCGACAGCGTGGACGTGAACCGTATGTGCAGTTGACGGACTTTGAGCGAGGGCGTATAGTGGGCATGCGGGAGGCCGGGTGGACGTACCGCCGAATTGCTCAACACGTGGGGCGTGAGGTCTCCACAGTACATCGATGTTGTCGCCAGTGGTCGGCGGAAGGTGCACGTGCCCGTCGACCTGGGACCGGACCGCAGCGACGCACGGATGCACGCCAAGACCGTAGGATCCTACGCAGTGCCGTAGGGGACCGCACCGCCACTTCCCAGCAAATTAGGGACACTGTTGCTCCTGGGGTATCGGCGAGGACCATTCGCAACCGTCTCCATGAAGCTGGGCTACGGTCCCGCACACCGTCAGGCCGTCTTCCGCTCACGCCCCAACATCGTGCAGCCCGCCTCCAGTGGTGTCGCGACAGGCGTGAATGGAGGGACGAATGGAGACGTGTCGTCTTCAGCGATGAGAGTCGCTTCTGCCTTGGTGCCAATGATGGTCGTATGCGTGTTTGGCGCCGTGCAGGTGCGCGCCACAATCAGGACTGCATACGACCGAGGCACACAGGGCCAACACCCAGCATCATGGTGTGGGGAGCGATCTCCTACACTGGCCGTACACCACTGGTGATCGTCGAGGGGACACTGAATAGTGCACGGTACATCCAAACCGTCATCGAACCCATCGTTCTACCATTCCTAGACCGGCAAGGGAACTTGCTGTTCCAACAGGACAATGCACGTCCGTATGTATCCCGTGCCACCCAACGTGCTCTAGAAGGTGTAAGTCAACTACCCTGGCCAGCAAGATCTCCGGATCTGTCCCCCATTGAGCATGTTTGGGACTGGATGAAGCGTCGTCTCACGCGGTCTGCACGTCCAGCACGAACGCTGGTCCAACTGAGGCGCCAGGTGGAAATGGCATGGCAAGCCGTTCCACAGGACTACATCCAGCATCTCTACGATCGTCTCCATGGGAGAATAGCAGCCTGCATTGCTGCGAAAGGTGGATATACACTGTACTAGTGCCGACATTGTGCATGCTCTGTTGCCTGTGTCTATGTGCCTGTGGTTCTGTCAGTGTGATCATGTGATGTATCTGACCCCAGGAATGTGTCAATAAAGTTTCCCCTTCCTGGGACAATGAATTCACGGTGTTCTTATTTCAATTTCCAGGAGTGTATTTTAATAATGAGCGATTTTTGTATCTCCTGCAACGCGGAAACTGTTAGTTCTAGAGAAAAAGAGAAGAGAGCCTTTTTGTAGTAAATATAATTTACTTTAATTGTGTATTGAAAAATATTTCCGGTAAAAGCAGTGGATTCCTAGTTATTCATGAAAAACAGAAAACTGACATTCAAAACCCCTCCTCCAACCGGCCACTGCCCATCGATTAGGACTTTTATTATGTTGTCCACGGGAATTCTTTCTATTACAGTTAAAAATTTTTCGGTTACGCGAACTTCTTCTCCTAATTTTCCTTCACTGACTTGACTATTGGATCTAATACGCTGAAGACCTTCTGTTTATGATTATCAAACAGAACTGCTAGATAATACTAGCGTTATAAAATACACCGAAGAACTAAAGAAAGTGGTACATCTGCCTAATATCGTGTAGGACGCAATACTACGTGGCATGGACTCGTCAAATGTCTCCAGTAGTGCTGGAGGGAACTGACACCATGAATCCTGCAGGGCTGTCCATAAATACGTAAGAGTACGAGGGGTGAAGATCTCTTCTGAACAGCACGTTGCATCGCAGATATACTCGTTAACGTTCATTTCTGGGTTGTTTGATGGCCAGCGAAAGTGTTTAAACTCAGAAGAGTGTTCCTGGAGCCACTATATAAGTATTCTGGACATGTGAGGTGTCGCATTGTCCTGCTGGAATTGCTCAAGGCCGTCGGAATGTACAATACATGAATGTATGCAGGCGATCAGACACGATGCTTACGTACGTGTCATCTATCAGAGTCGTATCTAGACGATTCAGGGGTCCCGTATCACTCCAACTGCACACGCCACATACCATTACAGAGGATCCACCAGCTTGAAGAGTCTCCTGCTGACATGCAGGATCCATAGATTCACGAGGTTGTCTCCATACACGTACAGGTCCATCCTCTCGAAACAATTTGAAACGAGACTCGTCCCACCAGGCAACATGCATCCAGTCATCAACCGTCCAATATCGGTGCTGTCGGGCCCAGACGAGGCGTAAAGCTTTATGTTCTGCAATCACCAAGGGTAGACGAGTGGGCCTTCGACGCCGGAAACCCATATCGGTCATGTTTCACTGAATGGTTCGCACGCTGACAATTGTTGATGGTCCAGCATTGAAATCTGCGGCACCTAGCGGAAGGGTTGCATTTCAGTCACGCCCAACGATTCTCTTCAATCGTCGCTGGTCCGGTTCTTGCAGGATCTTTTTCCGGTCGCAGCAATGTCGGAGATTTGATGTTTTACCGGATTCCTGATATTCATGGTTCACTCGTGAAATGGTCGTACGGGAAAAAACCCCACTTTATCGCTACCTCGGAGATGCTGTGTCCAATCGGTCATGCACCGACTATAACACCTCGTTCAAACTCACTGAAATCTTCATATCCTGCATTTTAGCAGCAGTAACCGATCCAACAACTACGCGAGACACTTGTTGTTTTATAAACGCGTTGTCGACCTCAGCGCCGTATTCTGCCTGTTTACGTACGCCTGTATACGCGTGCCTAGACCAGTTTCTTTGGCGCTTCAGTGTAAATGCCGCTAGAGAGAAAGCAAAGGAAGAAATTGTTAATGAAGTTTCTCAAAGAATCGTTAAGTGATAACAGGACAATCTTCGGATATCCTGCCTAAAGCACATGACAGCAGATGGTGACTGATACAACAGAGAATCTAGCACTGAACCATAAGGGCTGCATGATGGGGCCGGAAATGTGATTTTACCGGCTGCCTTCGCCAATCGATTTAGTGCACTGCCCTGTTTGTTTTTCAAAGAGTTTTGGTGAGAACATAGAATCATATTAATATACTTTTCCTTTCATATCGATGTTTCTCACAGAAGTATTTCATATATTTAAAAAAAAAATCCACAGTTCTACACTTGAGAAATTCGACGCATGTAGTCGGATTTCATTGAATTAGAAATTTAGATGTCTGCTTGTAAATTACATGTGATATTGTCCTTTTACATTTAATTTTGTGCCTAAAAACCATTTAATAAATAAGTAAATGAATATGTTGCAGTGTAGCTGGAACTGTGCTTCCGACAAAGGAAACGAATGTTTCGCGAACATATTACTTCGCCGTTTTTATAATAGCTGGATGACGAATGATGTATCAGTTCGTGCGCAGTCGGAATTGCTACTTTAGCAGATGTGAAAACGGCCGGAGAATTATAGTAACGATAATCACTTGAAACACGCGGGGTGAGAGCAGAGAAACCAATACCGGGCCGTATTGGTGCGCATAATGAATAGGCATGCCGATGCTAATGGCCGGAGCAGTTTTTGGGTCCGGAGCCGGGTAGTGTTGGGTCGCGGGTACGGGCATACCACAGCAGCTGTAGCGGCCAGAGGCGGTTCTGCGAGCCGCGCCAGGGCGGGCGATCGCTGCGAGCAATTTAGCTGATTAATCCTTTCGTGTTTAATGATGTGTGACCCAATTTTTGAAACTACTGGCAAGATTAATTGAGGCTCCGGCTGTAAAATCAATGTATATCTCCGCCTATCCGCCGGAGCGCTGCACACAGCAGCCGGCGTGGTATTTGACAGTAATGTTAGCACTGGCTCCCCTGCTCTACCTAGTCTGTTCTTCCACATCTTGATGACGTCATCTACGTCCTGGAGAACATATTTAGATTTCAGTTTAACTCTGTCGTTATCTTTTTTCTTGAAACGATACTGCTCAGCAAATCTGCATCCATATATGTTGTTGCCGTTGTTGTGGTCATCGTTCCGAAGACAGCTCTCCATGTTAGTCTGTGCTGTTCAAGACTTTTCATCTCTGCCCAACTACCCCAACCTACATCCACTTGAAGCTGCTTATTGTATTCAAGACTTGGTCTCCCTCTCTTAGGTTGTTCGCAGATGATGCTGTAATTTACCGTCTAGTAACGTCATCCGAAGACCAGTATCAGTTGCAAAGCGGTTTAGAAAAGATGGCTGTATGGTGTGGCAGATGGCAGTTGACGCTAAATAACGAAAAGTGTGAGGTGATCCACATGAGTTCCAAAAGAAATCCGTTGGAATTCGATTACTCGATAAACAGTACAATTCTCAAGACTGTCACTTCAACTAAGTACCTGGGTGTTAAAATTACGAACAACTTCAGTTGGAAAGACCACATAGATAATATTGTGGGGAAGGCGAGCCAAAGGTTGCATTTCATTGGTAGGACACTTAGAAGATGCAACAAGTCCACTAAAGAGACAGCTTACACTACACTAGTTCGTCCTCTGTTAGAATATTGCTGCGCGGTGTGGGATCCTTACCAGGTGGGATTGACGGAGGACATCGAAAGGATGCAAAAAAGGGCAGTTCGTTTTGTATTATCACGTAATAGGGGAGAGAGTGTGGCAGATATGACACGCGAGTTGGGATGGAAGTCATTAAAGCAAAGACGTTTTTCGTCGCGGCGAGATCTATTTACGAAATTTCAGTCACCAACTTTTTCTTCCGAACGCGAAAATATTTTGTTGAGCCCAACCTACATAGGTAGGAATGATCATCAAAATAAAATAAGAGAAATAAGAACTCCAACAGAAAGGTTTAGGATTTCTTTTCTCCCGCGTGCTGTTCTGAAGTGGAATGGTGGAGAGATAGTATGATTGTGGTTCGATGAGCCCTCTGCCAAGCACTTAAATGTGAATTGCGGAGTAATCATGTAGATGTAGGTGTAGATGTATATTTTTTAGCAGCCACACTACACGCCATTACCAAAGTGACAGTTCCTTGATGACTCAGGTTGTGTCGATCCAACTGATGCTTTCTTTTAGTCAAGTTGTGCCATAAATTTCTTTTTTCGCCAATTAGATTCATTTCGTTCTCATTTTTTTATTCGACCTATCAGTCTGCTCTTCACCATTATGCTACAACACCACATTTCTCTCCTTCAGAAACGCTTTTCTTACTATTACCAATCAACATTTTATATCCTCTCTACTTCGGCCATTTTCAGTTATTTTACTGCCAAATAGCAAAACTCATCTACTACTTTCAGTGTCTCATTTCCTAATCTAATTCTCTCAGTATCGCTTGAGGTAATTCGACTACGTTCCATTACCGTTTTTTTGAGACTCATATGCAGGATAGGCACTCTGTTGTTTCTAATCTACATAAACGATAGAAGAGAGAATTTAAGCAGCCCTCTCAGCTTGTTTGCAGATGATGCTGTGATTTACCGTCTTGTAAAGTCATCAGGCGATCAAAAACAGTTGCGAAATGATTGAAACAAGATACCGGTACGGTGTGAAAAGTGGCAAGACTCTCAATAATGAAAAGCGTCAACTCATCCACATGAACACCAAAAGAAATCCGCTGAATTTCGGTTACACCGTAAATCACACAAATCTAATAGCTGTGGCTTCAACTAAATGCTTAGGAATTGCAATTACGGATAACTTAAACTGGAACGATCGCGTAGAAAATGTTGTGGGGAAAACAAACCAATGACAGCGATTTACGGGCAGAACACTCAAATAATGCAAAAGGTCTATTAAACAGACTGCTTATACTGTGTTTGTCCGCTCTATTCTGGAGTATTTCTGCGCGGTGTGGGATTCGCATCAGGTGGGACTGACGGAGGACATCGAAGGGCAGCTCGTTTTGTTTTGTGTTATCGTGTAACAGTGGGCAGAGTGTGCCACGGACATGAAACGGGAATGGGGTGGTAATTATTAAAACAAAGGCTTTTCTCATTGCAGCTGGATCTTCTCGTTAAATTCTAGTCGCCGACTTTCTCCTCCTATAGCGAAAATATGCTGTTGGCGCCAACTGCATAGGGAGACATAATCATCATGATAAAATAAGAGAAATCATAACTCGCACAGAAAGATTTTGGTACTCGTTTTTCCCGCTTCCTTTTCGAGAGTGGAACGGTAGAGATGTAGCTTGAAGGTGGTTCGATGAACCCTCCGTTAAGTACTTAATTGTTAATCATGTGGCTGTAGATGTCGATGTAGAAACGTCAATATGGTGAAGCATATGAAAGCATATGAAAAGATCAGAAAAATCTTTCTTTAGGACGCTGTTCAACTCGCGCATCACACTGACTTGAATGTCCGTTTTGTCGTCAAAGCGTTGACACTTCTCGAGAAAATGTGCACTTCGTCGTTTTGTGCAAATTGTATTGATAACACTAAGCCACGTCGCCAGTGATGATTTTTTTTTTCAGAGCAAAACAGTCAGCGTTTGGCACTTCAGTCAAGTCGCGGCAGGCGCTCATACGTAGTTGTTCTCGTTTTGGAGTTAAGACGCGCTGGAAAAGCGTTGCGCGCACTTTTCTCTTATTGAAAACATTCTGGAGCAAGTGCTGAAGACTTGATTTAGAGCTGCGTGCGATTAGCCGTGCGGTCTAAGGCGCTACAGTCATGGATTGTGCGGCTGATCCTGGCGGAGGTTCGAGTCCTCCCTCGGGCATGGGTGTGTGTGTGTGTTTGTCCTTAGGATAATTTAGGTTAAGTAGTGTGTAAGCTTAGGGAATGATGACCTTAGCAGTTAAGTACCATAAGATTTCACCCACGTTTGAACATTTGAACTTGATTTAGAGATGTTGCTTCACTGCGATTTGTGTCCGCCCCCGGTAGCTGAGTGGTCAGCGCGACAGAATGTCAATCCTAAAGGCCCGGGTTCGATTCTCGGCTGGGTCGGAGATTTTCTCCGCTCAGGGACTGGGTGTTGTGATGTCCTCATCATCATCATCATTTCATCCCCATCGAGGCGCAAGTCGCCGATGTGGCGTCAGATGGAAAGACTTCCACCCGGCGAACGGTCTACCACATGGGAGGTCCTAGTCACACGACATATATATTGAAACGTCCCCTTAAAAAAAATAATGAATTACTGTGCTAGTAAACTTCTACGTTATTTGATACAGATACAGCTGAGTAAAACTGAACGTGCTCAGACATTCGTCTCTTTACTTATTCTGATCAACACTAAACTGGCACACAATATTTTTAGAGTAACGCAATCTGACTTCCAATAATTCCTACAAAAGAATGGCGCTGACTAACAATAACCTATACTCTTCATGAATCACTTACCTCACACAAATCTTCGTTACTCGAACTACTGCAATACAGCGAGCGCCAATACTGCCAGCTAAATAAAATATTCTATGCACTGAAGGCACTAACTACTGATAGGCATAGTTAGCAAATGAAGAATTTTGATAGAGAACAAACAATGTATTTACCGTAATCATGTTCAAAAGTCATCAAGTATCACATCCAACTGCCCAACACTACAATAGCAAATATTCCAATTCCAGTGAGCCACAGATTGCACACAGCTCAGTCAGTGATTTTCATACAGAGCGCTACATGGCGTTACCAACATAAAAACCTCAACAGCCTACTTACAATATTTACTGCGATTTGTGACGCAACAACTATGGCACACTACGGTCGCACGTCCACTACTTAACAGGGCCTTCTTACAACTGCTGGTCGAATGCACATCTGTTTTCCACAGTTTATGGTTGAAGCTGTTACCGTAGTTACTGTGCCGACGTCACTTGTACGTCAGGAATAAAATCAGGTTCGGAACTTTTTGGACGAATGGTAAAGGTCAGTTTCCGACGTTAGCAGACGACTCCACCGTTCAATGTCAACGCGTAAACGTTGACCTTGACGACTCGTCACGTTCTGTTGACGACCCGTTATAATATAACTATCTGAAATGCAATGTGGAACGTTTTGACGTTCCGCTCAGTCAAGTGTGAATCGACCTTAAGCCATTCAGACACAGGAACCTAATGCTTCAGTTAATGCTGAGTAATTTAGTCTCTCTTGATTCCGAGAATGGATAATTGGAGCAGAAGGGTATATGCAGTTTGTCGATCTTTCCAACTCATCACAAATTGCGGCATTTGAATGTGGCTTTAAAGAGTGCCGTTCTCGGTGCAGCGTTGGGACGTACTCGCAGTGTGCTCGTTTTCTGTAAAGGCGCGCCGCTGGCGGGCAGGGCGAGTGCGGGGCCCTAAATAAGCGCAGATAGCGGCCCCGGGCCCCGGGCGGCTGGCGCCCAAAAACTTGGGCCGGCCACATGTGTCGGTGCAGGCGGTCGATGCGGCCTGCTAGCCGCGCCGCGGCACGGCGCAGCGCACGTTAGCGGGCCACATAATTACAGCGGCTCGCCTAATCTGACGATAAATCTGGCCGCGGCTGCACGCACCTCTCAGCCCCCAGACTGGCGCCTTAAAGGAGCCCTCACCAGGCCAACTGCGCAGAATCGCTTCATTTATTTACGGCGATTAACGCTGTAAAACGCGACCGACCGCTAAAGTGCTACGACTCGATAAATTTGATGTTAATGTTATGAGCGCGGGAGAGCCTTATTTACGCGTCGCCAAAGTTCACGCGCCGAACTTGGGTGCGGCGCATAGCTCACTGTTAGAGCACTTACCCCGCTCAGAGCGTCCACCCCCCGGTCTAGTAGCGGAGAGGGCATCTCTGCAACGTACTGCACCAGCGACGAGGAACGTACCTGGAAGATAAAACAAATCAGCTGTCTTAATTCGCTTCAAATCTGAAAACAGATATCTCATTCAAGCTACTCCTTCTCACATAATCTTTGTCAGCTTGAAAAGCTAGATGCAAAACTGGTGCATTTAACCCGTTTCGACAATGTTGATTCTTAGAAATCATCTATGGCAATAACAGTATACACCGTCCACTCGCATCAAGTGACCATCCGTCAAAAGTCTGAATAACTACACTACTGGCCATTAAAATTGCAGATGATAAACGGGTATTCATTGGACAAATACATTATACTAGAACTGACATCTGATTACATTTTCACGCAGTTTGGGTGCATAGATCCTGAGAAATCAGTATCCAGGAACAACGACCTCTGGCCGTAATAACGGCTTTGATACGCCTGGGCATTGAGCCAATCAGAGCTTGGATGGCGTGTATAGGTACAGCTGCCCATACAGATTCAACACGATTCATACAGCTTCAACACGATACCACAGTTCCTCAAGAGTAGTGACTGGAGTATTGTGACGAGGCAGTTGCTCGGCCACCATTGACCAGACGTTTTCAATTGCTGAGACACCTGGAGAACATTTTCTGTATCCAGAAAGGCCCGTACAGGATCTGCAACATGCAGTCGTGCATTATCCTACTGAAATGTAGGGTTTCGCAGGGATCGAATGAAGGATAGAGCCACGGGTCCTAACACATCTGAAATGTAACCTCCACCGTTCAAAGTGGCGTCAATGCGAACAAGAGGTGACCGAGACGTGTAACCAATGGCACCCCATACCATGAGGCCGGGTGATACGCCAGTATGGCGATGACCAATAACCGCTTCCAATGTGCGTTCACCGCGATGTCGCGAAACACGGATGCGACCATCATGATGCTGTAAATAGAACGTGGATTCATCCGAAACAATAACGTTTTTCCATTTGTGCACCAAGGTTCGTCGTTGAGTACACCATCGTAGTTGCTCCTGTTTGTGATGCAGCGTCAAGGGTAACCGCAGCCATTGTCTCCGAGCTAATAGTCCCTGCTGCTGTAAACGTCGTCGAACTGTTCGTGCACATGGTTGTTGTCTTGCAAACGTCCCCATCTGTTCGCTCAGGGATCGAGACGTGGCTGCACGATCCGTTGATAAGATGCCTGTCATCCCGACTGCTAGTGATACGAGGCCGTTGGGATCCAGCACGGCGTTCCGTATTACCCTCCTAAACCCAACGATTCCATGTTCTGCTAACAGTCATTGGATCTCGACCAAAGCGAGCAGCATTGTCACGACACGATACACCGCAATCGCGATAGGCTACAATCCGACCTTTATCAAAGTCGGTAACGTGATGGTACGCATTTCTCCTCTTTACACGAGGCATCACAACAACGTTTCACCAGGCAACGCCAGTCAACTGCTGTTTGTGTATGATAAATCGATTGGAAACTTTCCTCATGTCAGCACGTTGTAGGTGTCGCTACCGGCGCCAACCTTGTGCGAATGGTCTGAAAAGCTTATCATTTGCATATCACAGTATTTTCTTCCTGTCGGTTAAATTTCGCGTCTGTAGCACGTCATCTTCGTGGTGTAGCAATTTTAATGGCCAGTAGTGTGCCGCGCTGAGTAGCCGCGTGATCTAGGGCGCCTTGCCACGGTTAGTGTGGCTCTCTCCGTTGGATGTTCGAGTCCTCCCTTGGGCATGGGTGCGTGTGTTGTCCTTAGCGTAAGTTAGTTTAAGTTAGATTAAGTAGTTTCTAAGCTTAGGGACCAATGACGGCAGTTTGGTCCCACAGGAACTTACCATAAGGTTCGAAATTTCTGAATAACTACTTATCGTAGCACGATACATGCAAGAAGGGTGTCAGTGAGGTTCTGGAAGGTACCAACGGAAACGCGGAGCCATGCCGACTTCAATGCCTTGGCCAGCTGCCCTCGTTTCTCGGTTGAAGATCCATGGCGCGAAGAGCCCAATCGAAATGGTCACTCGGATACTCGACTGGGTGGCCAGGAGAGTACGGTAAACTCATCCTGCTGCTCTTCTAACGACGCATGTACAGTGTGAGCTGTGTGGCACGTTGCATTCTCCTGCTGCTCGATGCCGTCATGCCGCGCGGGATTAGCCGAGCTGCCTCAGGCACTGTGCGGCTGGTCCCGGCGGAGGTCCGAGTCCTCCCTCGGGCATGGGTGTGTCTGTTTGTCCTTAGGATAGTTTAGGTGTAAGCGTAGGGACTGATTACCTTAGCAGTTAAGTCCTATAAGCTTTCACACACTTTTGAACATTTTCAGATGCCGTCATGCCGCGGAAAAACAAACTGCATGGAGCGGTGGACATCGTCCTGAAGCATAGATACATACTTGTTTTGATCCCTGTGCCTTCCAGAATGACGAGATCACCCAGGGAGTGCGTCGAAAACATTTCCCACTCCTTAATGGTCTGTCCTTGTTGCAGGATGTCTGCTTTTAGACGTTTCACGCCGTACGCGCCAATGCCCATCTGCGCGATGGAGCATGAAACGTGATTCATTTGAAAATGCCACCTGCCGCCAGTCTGTGAACGCCCAGTTACGATACTGGCGGGCGAATTCCAGCCCTCGTCGACGAAGAATAGCGGTTAGTGTGGGTGCATGAGCAAGGCACCTGCTACGGAGGCCCTTACGCGGCAACGTTTGCTGATCAGTCGTTGAGAGGACACTGATATAGCCCCTTGGTTCATCTGGGCGCTCAGTTGCTCAACAGTTACACGTCTATTCGCCAGTACACACCTCTGCAGCCGTCATTGACCCGTCACCTATGGCCCATGGTCTACCACTGTTGCCTCGGCGCCATTTTTCGATAGCACCATTTTGCCATCCACGATATATTTCAACCACTGCGACTCGCGAACAGTTTCCAAACTTGGCCGTTTTGTAAATAGTTTCACCCTTGGCCCGAAACCCAAAGATTATGTCCTTTTCGACGTCAGATAGCCGACCACAGTGGACGAGCGGTTCTAGGCGCTTCAGTCCGGAACGGCGCTGCTGCTACGGTCGCAGGTTCCAATCCTGCCTCGGACATGGATGTGTGCGATGTCCTTAGGTTAGTTAGGTTTAAGTAGTTATAAGTGTAGGCGACTGATGACCTCAGATGTTATGCCCCACAGTGCTTAGAGCCATTTGAACCATTTGACGTCAGATAAAAGCACTCCGTTTCCCAATACGACAACGACTGCCCTGTCTCCGCCCCTACCCTTTCCAGGCCAACCGCCTGTGGGTTGTTATTGCACGGTGATGTCGGACTTAGGCGGTGGTCACATTACTGTGACTGGATCGTGTACGTACGAATCCACGATTTCACTGCGAAATGTCAGGTGTTTCAAAGTTTTTGCGTCAAACGGCTAGGGGTCGTAGATCAGGCCGTGGGGAACAATTTTTGTTAGAGATAAAATGTTCGCTGGCGCTTTTCAGCGACGCTTGACGTCCTTTTGTTTTGGGAAAGCTCCTAAGAGGCAGCAAATCATAGGCATTCTGCGGTGAGCGCATGCCTGGTGTGTTGCCTATCAGCCAGTCATCTACTTATAATGTTACTTTTGCAAAGTCATCTACTTCATATGAAAGGGGATAGGCCCAGCAAAATGAAAGTTCCTGATTTGCTTTCTCATTCTCATTCTTATTATTATATTACTGAAAGTCACTTTATCAATTTACTGGGGTACAATGTAGCAGACCCTGCTACTCTGGTGAAATCTCATCGAAGGAAAGCGTCAGCTTAAATCTTGTCTCTAACAAAAGTGTTTCCCCACGACGAGAGCTATCGCACCTATACGTTTGCCCACCAACCCCCCCCCCCCCCCCTGGCCAGTACAAATTCCCCCCACCCCTGTAGTGAATCGTTCTCGATGTATTATCAATGATCAGTGTAGACACCATAGATGAAGTTCATAGCTGTTCATAACGCTCGTGCTACATTTTACTATTACGGAGATTAGGCAACGAAAGTCTTCACCCATAAGAACACATTCACAGCAGGAACTTACAGTCCGTTTTATTCCACACGGGTGCATAAGCAGATCCAGATGCTCGCGGTTTTGCTCACAAACTCATCCCCTAGCCAGTACAAATATTACCGCTTTGGAGTGAATGGTACTGAAGTGAGGGCCCAGGGTGTCAAAGAAAGAAAAGAAAAATCGCTTCACGTTTTTTAACAACACCAATGCTTAGTTTACTTAACAATTTGTAAGCTCTCTAACTTAAAACAGCTTCGCGATGTACTGTACTTAAATACTATTACGCTCAGTCATGTCACCAACAAATTTAAATTCTTAGACATTCCACGACTCCTAATAAAAACAGATACACTGTCACCTTCAGATAATTTACACATGCGACGAGGACATACACGTAGGTTTATCAATTTAAAAAAATCCTGAAATGTCTGTCCTTGTGGACGCTTCCCATCGGGACACCATAAATGTTGGGCGTGCGTTCAAATCACGAGGAGGGAAATTTTCCAAACTAGTAGCCAATGATCGTAACGCAGAATCAACACGATTAATAGTAACAGTAAGCCACGTTTAACCAGTCTGAACATCAACATCAGTCAATGCAATATCAACAAGGCCACCGTGAAACACAGAAGGACCATGTAGAACATTAATAATCAACTTTCACATTATAGTCAGTCACCACATCTGAAAAGTCTTATAAACAGTTGCATGCCAACGAAACACACGATGCACACACGACGAGGCATCTAGATCTACTTGTGCACATGCATGCAGAAACTCTCACTCTAAAATTTTCTGTCAATGTATTCTTATTAGTGAGAACTTTAAATTTCGTCGCCCACTACGCTTACGGAATAACGTGTTCGGAGACGCCTGACATTATTCAAAGTCCAATACCTGCGTATAACGTCGCGCTCCAGCGCTATTACTCATTCGCCGCGGTGCCCCGTCATCTTGTGCGTCGTTTGTTTCTTTGGCGTGCAAATGTTTACATGACTTTTTTAGATGTGGAGGCGGACTGTAAAATGAATGTTGATGTTGCAAAGATTATTAATGTTCTACATAGTTCTTCGGTGTTTCAAGGTAGCGTCACCAAGTGGTTAAAAACCCGCTTTTTAATCTTTGGACGCAGTTGGAAGCTCGAGAAAATTTTATCAATAGTAATATACTCAGCAAATTGCAATTTGGGTTTCAGAGTTATTGCTCATCTGACAATAACAGTTGCAAGTTCACTTAATTCACTTAACCCAACCATTCCGTCAACACTTAGTAGCAAAACAGAAACCGTCGATATTCTCTTCCACTTACAGTGGCATTTGATTCCAAAAAAACGTAACTGGTGTCCAACTACTGCGTATCGATGGGTCACTGTAAGAAGTATCAATACCCGGTCACTCCTAGGAGTTTAATCTGTCACTCATCACTTACTTCACCTCCGGTAATATTTGTTAATGTGAGAAATGCCGAGTAGGAGTGGGGTCCAGAGTCCAAGTGAAATTGTACGACGGGAGCTCAGTAAGTAACGCAACGCATTTTTTTTGTAGGCCAATTTTGATTTAAAGATATGCAGAATTTGTTCAAAATGGTTCAAATAGTTCTCAGCACTATGGGACTTAACATCTGAGGTTATCAGTCCCCTAACTTAGAAAAAAATTGTTGAAATGTGTGTGAAAACTTAAGTGACTTAATTCTAAGGCCATCAGTCCCTAAGCTTACACACTACTTAACCTAAATTATCCTAAGAACAAACACACACACCCATGCCCAAGGGAGGATTCGAACCTCCGCCGGGACCAGCCACACAGTCCATGACTGCAGTGCCTTAGACCGCTCGGCTAATCCCGCGCGGCCTAGACTTCGAACTAATTAAACCTAACTACCCTAAGGACATCACACACATCCATGCCCTAGGCAGGATTAGAACCTGCGACCGTAGCAGCAGCGGGATTCCGGACTGAAACGCCTGGAGCTTAGATCAACGTACATACTCCACAAGCCACTATGGCGTGTGAAGAGGAAATAACCAAACTTAATTTTTTTTACTATAACGTTTATAATTTAAACAACAATCAGCCACAAGTGCGGATAATGTACCACAAGCACATTTCTCAACGTGTCAACTTTTGAAAAGTTAGTTTCTCTTATTTTATCCCATGATTCCCTCACCTGTGTCTGCAAACTTCTTTCGCTAATCTCGACAGGACAGACTTCAGGTTGCTATCCTGGGTTTCGACAGCGGCGGAGTGCCCAAGATGACGGCTATCACACTCGTACTTTCGACGAAACCTATAATCTCTAGATTCGTCTGAGCAGCTGCCAGCGGGCTTACGCGCTTGCACTAAGTTGAAATCGCTTTTGAGTAGCGCTTCTCCCCATTATGACTACGCCGAGCGTGGCTATTAGCTGTCTGAGCAGTAAGTAGCAAGCAGACAAAAACTGCTCAGAAAAAAATAATAATAATTCTGGCGTTCTCAAGCTGCAAGACTGGCGCATACACATAGCTGTCTTGAGTTTTAGTGGGAGGAGGAGTAATCTCCACGTGACCCGTGTTTATTGTTTGTGGCGTTTCATTTTAGAAGCTGTTGCGATAGCCACGTTTGCATTATTTTAGTGTCTACGCTTCATCCCTCATTGTATAACTAAAATTTAACACAAATAAACTTTATAAAAAATGGTTCAAATGGCTCTGAGCACTATGGGACAGGATTCGAACCTGCGACCGTAGCGGTCGCGTGGTTCCAGACTGAAGCGCCTAGAACCGCTCTGCCACACCGGCCGGATAAACTTTATACTTTCTTTGCGTATAATTATTCTGAGTCATTGAATTGCGATGACAAATCATATATCACAATGAGGTGATCCCTAGTTGATAGCTCGTTGCTTGCGTAAGAACTTAACGCTCGTCAATTTGGTGCTCTGCATCTACATGAAATCTAGTACTTCAGTAATTATAGCATCGTGGAAAAGACACAAAAGATTCCTCAAGAGACTTTAACAAATAATATTTCTCGAAATAAAACATAGTGAACAGCTGTTTTATCACATAGTTACAAGTACCTCAATTACACTCGAGTATTTCATTTTGTGGCTTTAATTAACGAATGCACAACCATGTTATAGCTTGTTCCTAGCCCAATTCCACTGTACCAAGTGTGCTTGCATTTTTTTTTGTTAGTATATAGTAAGACTGAAGACATATTGCTGATTTTTCTACTTTGACACTGATGTCTAGTCATCATTTCATATTTATCTGTGTGTCTAAATTGGGTGTCAAACCAGGAAGATAATTAGAATGGTAGAAAAAATGAGTGTTAGTGCTCTATTACAGTGTGAACCTTCACATTGTGTTGGATCAGAATAGGATTGCGCAACAACTTTTAAGGATACTGTGTTTGATGCTAGTACAACTAGTAGGTACTAGTATTCGAACAGTTTTCAATCTGCAAGATGCTATAATAAGATAAATTTATTCCAGAGAATATTTTACAAGTGATATTGTTTACGGGGAACCATTATCTCCGCTTGTAGCTGTGTTACTGACGGATCTGCAACTTGGCCTTTTTGAGGAGTTTGCCGCAATAACAGAATAATCGGTTTTTCTGGAAGCAATAAATCGATTACTTTTATAATTTTCCATGAGATTTATACAATCCTGACACAAATTGACGTTATTAAGGGATTTTCAGTAATTGTTATAAAGAAGTACCACAGCAGGGAAAGGTTAGAATAAGAATTCATACATATTTCATGATGGAACTAGAGGTAAGTTTTCTACTTAAACATATAAGCAACATATTCTTCGCTATCAGTGTCTCGTATT
Organism: Schistocerca cancellata; assembly: GCF_023864275.1. Classification (NCBI taxonomy): domain Eukaryota; kingdom Metazoa; phylum Arthropoda; class Insecta; order Orthoptera; family Acrididae; genus Schistocerca; species Schistocerca cancellata. The sequence continues at coordinate 608,998,392 of NC_064627.1, forward strand.
TCCCCTTCTTCCAGTGTTGCTGTGATTGTACAAGTACCACCATAAAACTGCTAACATGTCTAATTAAAAGAACACTGCTTTAAAACGGAACATACAGTGCATGCAAAGTAAATCCAAACACAGTGCAACATGTGAATTGTCTACAAGGGCTCTATGTTTTAACTGCCTGAAGCAGGTGCTTTATGCCAAGAAATGTTCCTTATTTTGTGTTACTTAAATAGATATGACAAAATAACTGCGCTGAGAACAGTAACTCCATATGCCCCAAATGAACAACATGCCACAGTGCTGCACATTGTCACATTATGCTCTGATATGCACGTAATTCAAAGTAGAAATGAAATGAGTAGTGTTGGAGCACAGCTAGAGTTGTAAAACTACCGTAGGCTACTGTAGACTACCATAAATAAGCGTAGAATACGGCAACTTTTCTAGAAGCTTTGGTAAGTTCAGGTTGTACCTGCATTACCTGTATGTTGGGCTTGTTGCCTACCTATCAGGCGTTACCTCTTATCGATTGCTTTCTTTACGTATGCTGTCAGTGTTTTACTATTTTCCTCTACAAACTGGAAGTGGTGAACCATCTAAGAACTGAATAAGGATATATAAGGGGTCAAGTAAGCTACGGAAAATTTTTGTTCTGCATAGTTATATTCCTGTTCGTTACTTAAGAATCATTGGTATATATAGCAAAACTCAAATTTTCAATGTTTCATTCAGGTTTTATTCTAAAATTACTGATTTTTAACATGAAATAGAGGGATGATGTAGCAAAAAAAAAAAAAAAAATGAAGAAAACAAAACAAATTTACCATGTAGCGCCAGAAAACGCAATGTTCTTAACAAAGAGGTATAATGGCAGAAACTACAAAACAAAAATATATCAAACATTACTTCTATACTTCGTCAAGATTATATAAAACATGTTTCTGTCATTCGTATGCTACTTTTGCATTTATCAATCACAATAGGAAACTCTTGCCTTTGATCATAATGAAGACCATGCTATTCAGTACAAAATAACGACAATGATTATACACATTTTTTATGTTTGTGGATGTAAACTGTACTTGCATCAAAAGTAACTGCTTCGGTTACACAAGAGGACAGAAGTTACGCGATCAACTAACTTTTATTTCTTAAAAATGCAGTTTATATTCTGTAAGGATATGAAATACACGAAACTAAAATTGAATGATATGCAGTACTAATTATGCGCAAAACAAACAACCAAACAAACAACAAAAGAAGAAATAAAAATAGTCGGTTGTCATTTTCTCTCTTACACATGCATTTATGTTTCTTTCCCTACCAATTCTACCAATACTACCGGTAATTGTGCCATTTACTAAGACATTTATGTAGTGTACCAAAACGGTAGTTTTGGCAGACACCGAGCACGGGGTTCCTACTTCGTCGTAGCTGCGCATGCGTAGTAACGCCTGTTTTCTGGAGCTTGAAAGCAGCTCACTTACAGCTGTTCAGAGGAGCCTTCTGCCACTGTTGCTTCGCCCGTTGCTCACGGCCTGGCCTCCCTTTCGTCAGTACTTCCTCCCCCGCCCCCCTTTCCCGCTTGCCATCAACCTTTGGCCGAACAGTGGACCGGGCACACAGGTCGCGACCCCTGGGCAGAAGGCGCGCGTGTGCACCAGCCGGACAGCCTTGACAAAAGGTACGAGGCGTTGTCTCTTGATGAAAGGCCTTCTGAACTTTGGGACGGAGGCCGGTCTTCCTGGAAGGTCTGGAGAAGCCCTGAGGGAGAGAGTGTCGGCTACTGGGAACAGGTAACAGTGTCCTTCAGAAAAATAATCATCAGGTCGGAAAGGAAATACGCCCTCACGGCAGGGGCAGATGTTTCAACCACGGGTTTCATGCCACAAAACCAAGGATACTGAAGGACACATGTTATTTAAATGTGTTAGCTTCTGAAACAGTATATGCAGCTGCGCAAATGAAACTAGGAAGAAATTGCATTGGAATGTGATATGCAAGGGCGCAGCAATATTCAAAGACATGCTTTTCCGTCGCGTCGTTATCTCAGTGGAGATCCTTTAATAGCAGTCTGCTAAAGACCATGAGACGAAACTGTGCATCGAAGTTAACAATGATTAATAAAAATACCCAGATCATGCAGTATTAGTTGGAGGCTACTTTAACCTACCGAGTATACGCTGGAACGTCTAGGGTGTTATTAGAGTGGGTACAGACAGACAGTCTTGCCAAGTACTTTTGAATACATTATGCGAAAACTGTCTTGAGCAGCTAGTTCGACAACCCACACGCAATGGAAATATGTTAGACCTCGCAGGTACAATCAGGCCCGAACTTATCTACGGCGTCAATATAGAGAGAGGGATTAGTGAGCATGATGTCATTATAGCAACTATGGTTACTAAAGTTAAGAAAGTTAGGGGAGTATTCTGCTAGAAAGAGCTGATAAGCAGATGCTTCCAGAATGAGCGCAGACTCCGCTTCTGCAGCGGAGTGTGCGCTGAAATGAAACTTCCTGGCAGATTAAAACTGAGTGTCGGATCGAGACTCGAAGTCAGGACCTTTGCCTTTCGCGGGCAAGTGCTCTACCATCTGAGCTACCCAAGCACGACTCGCGTCCCGTCCTCACTGCTTTACTTCTGCCAGTACCTCGTCTCCTGTGAGGACGGGACGCGAGCCTTGCTTGGGCAACTCATTTGGTAGAGATCTTGCCCGCGAAAGGCAAAGGTCCCGAGTTCGAGTCTCGGTCCGGCACACAGTTTTAATCTGCAAGGAAGTTAGATAAGCAGATGTTAGCATCCCACTAGACAATGAACTCACAACACTTAGTCCCAGTATGATGAACGTAAAGAAATTACGGTCAATGTTTCAACGGACTGTAAATAGTGGTTTGTAAAAGTATGTGTACAGCAAGTGAATTAAGGGCTGGTTTATCATCGTAATTCGAAAATTCTGACGAAGCAGAGGCTGTTGCACGGTTCAAAAGAGAACGCGCATATGACGAAAGGCAAAAGTCAGCAGAAATTCGTGTGTCTGTAAAAAGATCGATGCGCAGAACACACAGTTACCACCTTCATGTCTTAGCAAAATATCTTACCGAGAACCCGAGAAAATTCTGGTCCTACGTAAAATCGCTGAGCGGGTCTAAGGGTTCTACTCAGTCACTCGATGACCAGTCTGGTGTCACAGTGGGAGATATTAAAAATAAAGCCGAAGTTTTAAATTTCACGTTTCAGAAATCCTTAATGCAGGAGAATAGTTCAAAAATACCATAGTATGACCATCGTACTGACTCCCGTGCGGATGACATAGTAAGAAGCATCCCTGACATAGGGAAACAACTGAAAGAGTTGAAAACAAGTAAGTCGCTAGGTCTGGATGGAATTCATATTTCGTTTCACACAGAGTAGCTTGGATTTACCACGAATCTCTCGCTCAGCGCAAAGTCCAAAGCGACTGGTAAAAAGCGCCGATCACTCCTGTATATGAGAAGGGTAAAAGAACGAATGCGCAGAACTACAGACCGGTATCCATAACATCAATTTGTTCTAGAGTTCTTGAACGCATTCTCAGTTCGAATATAATAAATTTCCTTGAGATGGAAAACCTTCTGCCCACGAATCAACATGGATTTTAGAAAGCATCGCTCGTGCGAAAGTCAGATTGCCCTTTTCTCACATGATATCCAGCGAACAATGCATGAAGAGCAACAGGTACATTCCATACTCCTAGGTTTCCGAGAAGCGTTGGAAATGGTGCCTCACTGCAGACACTTAACGAAGATACGAGAATACGGAATAGGTCCTTACATATTTGAGTGGCTCGAAGGCTTCTTAAGTAACACAACCCATTACATTGTCTTCTACGGTGAGTGTTCATCAGAGACAAGAAGATCGTCAGGAGTGACCCAGGAAGTGTGATAGGAACGCTGTTATTTTCTATATACATAAATGATTTGGAGGACAGGGTGAAAAGCAATCTGCGGCTGTCTGCTGATGATGCTGTGGGCCACTGGTAGGTGTCGTCGCTGAATGAGTGTAGAAGCATACGAGATGACGTAGACAAAATTTCTAGTTGGTGAGATGAATGACACCTAAATGTAGAAAAATGTAATATAATGCAGATGAGTAGGAAAAACAAACTTGCAGTTTTTGAAAACGGCATTAGTAGTGTGCTGCTTGCCACAGTCACTTCAGTTAAATATCGAGGAGTAATGCTACAAAGTGATAGGAAATGGAATGAGCACGTGAGGATGGTAGTAGGGAAGGCGAATGGTCAACTTCGATTTATTGGGAGGATTTTAGGAAAGCGTGGTTCATTTATGAAGGACACTAGCGCCACCGATTCTTGAGTACGACTCGAGTGTTTGGGATCCGCACCTCCGCACCAAGTCGGATTAAAGGGAGACATCAAAGTAATTCAGAGGCGTGGTGCTGGATTTGTTACCGGCAGGTCCGAACAACACGCAAGCGTTACCGAGATGCTTTGGGAACTCAAATGGAAACCTCTGGAGGGAAGGCGACGCTCTTTTGGAGGAACACTATTAGGAGAATTTAGAGAACCGGCGTTTGAAGCTGTTGCAGAACAATTCTACTGCCGCCAACGTACATTTCGTGTAAGTGGCACGGAGATAAGATAAGGGAAATTAGAACTCGTACGAAGCCATGTAGACAAATATCTCTATTTGTGAGTGGAACAGGAAAGGAAATAACTAGTAGTAGTACAGGGTACCCTCCGCCACGCACCTTACTGTGGCTTGCGGGTTATGTACGTAGGTGTAGACACAGAAAATAAACTACTGTAAAAGAGTAGACGGGATTTTATCATTTAAATTTCCAAAAAAATATTTCCTTTAATATGAAGGTTGCTCATGCTGCCTGGTTATTAGCACTGTGCGTGTATTGCAACAATTTAACATCTAAATAATTTTTGAACAGTGCTTCAGCTCAATATTTGTTACAGTAACATTAGACAGTGAAGAAATTAAAATTCCATTTCCAGCAATTTCATTCATCGTCAGGCATATGATGTACAGACTGAATACTTTCATCTTAAATCGAAGCTTAATCTACTTATTGCTTCAATATAGAAATGCCCTGCTTCCAAGAGAAGGATGAATTGGTTGGGCGGTAAATGTCTGCAAATAATGGCGCCAGCCCCTCTCCGTATGTGAACGGTCAGTGACTCTAACTGCTGCGAGGAGGATGCGGTTTAGGTTCCATGCACTCATATGTTTTTCTCCCGTATGACAGCTTATGAACGGGTTGTACTTAACTTCTGGACGCCATTTGAGGTGAAAAATGATTGAAAAGTAGCGGATCTAAGATTCGGAGCGCTGACAACGGCTCGGAGAATGAGGTGCCCCTCAATACATGCCCATTCAAGTGATGCATTTGACGGAGGATGACGCCACACCTGGTCTTGCTCAGCAAGCAACAGGATATGTTATGTGCAGGGGAGTGTTCGAATGCGACTTATCAATTGGAAAACTTTACTATATGCATCTAGTACACACAGGAAATACATGAAATGATCGCAAAAACGAATGTATGTGTAGAAAACGCAAGTATATTTTTGTAAATAGTTAGATAATTTATTTGAACTGCTAAGAGTGACTGTTTGAAGGGAGGATATAAGATGAACATCAACAAAAGCAAAACGAGGATAATGGAATGTAGTCGAATTAAGTCGGGTGATGTTGAGGGTATTAGATTAGGAAATGAGACACTTAAAGTAGTAAAGGAGTTTTGCTATTTGGGGAGCAAAATAACTGATGATGGTCGAAGTAGAGAGGATATAAAATGTAGACTGGCAATGGCAAGGAAAGCGTTTCTGAAGAAGAGAAATTTGTTAACATCGAGTATAGATTTAAGTGTCAGGAAGTCATTTCTGAAAGTATTTGTATGGAGTGTAGCCATGTATGGAAGTGAAACATGGACGGTAAATAGTTTGGACAAGAAGAGAATAGAAGCTTTCGAAATGTGGTGCTACAGAAGAATGCTGAAGATTAGATGGGTAGATCACATAACTAATGAGGAAGTATTGAATAGGATCGGGGAGAAGAGAAGTTTGTGGCACAACTTGACCAGAAGAAGAGATCGGTTGGTAGGACATGTTCTGAGGCATCAAGGGATCACCAGTTTAGTATTGGAGGGCAGCGTGGAGGGTAAAAATCGTAGGGGGAGACCAAGAGATGAATACACTAAGCAGATTCAGAAAGATGTAGGTTGCAGTAGGTACTGGGAGATGAAGAAGCTTGCACAGGATAGAGTAGCATGGAGAGCTGCATCAAACCAATCTCAGGACTGAAGACCACAACAACAACAACAAGAGTAACTGTAGCTCACCCATCAAAATATGTACTGTAATTAAGTAATTTTCTCTAGACTGCAGACCACTGATGATGCCAACCATGAATAGGCGGAGCATGTTTGGTAGAAACAAATGAAATATTCACCTGCAAAGACAGATTTTTCCTTACTTCTATGATAAAGCATAATGCGAGTACCAATTGAGGAAAAATCACTGCAAGAATTAAATTATCTGTGCAGTGTTACAAGATTGAGGACTAAGAGGCGCCTCGAAAGCTGGAGACAACACAATTTCTGATTGCCAGTATCCTTCGCAAACTTTCGATATTCGTCAAATGTACACAATTTGTCACAGAAGTGACACATTTAAGAAATCTGTCGGTGAATTAGAAAAGATGGCTGATTTCATAGGGACCAGAAACAGCCTGGCACTACCGCATTTCATTTTTTAACTTAGTACACGTATCGTTTCTGAAAATAAGCTGTCGTCAGTTAGTTGCCGCTGGTCTCTTTTGCAGCGGCATGTTTTACTAGCATTCTGTTTGATCGGTGTTGCAGGTGAGTTCTGAAAATAGGCGTCTGGTTGAGATTACTAGCCTGTAGATGATGATGCAGACGGCCTGATCGTATGTGAACAGCTGAAATGCGCTGGTTATCCTCGTTTGCAAAGCTGCTAATCTAAATCGACAACTAACAAGATGACAGGTAGTAATACGACATCGTCGCAGGCTCCGTCGTTAGTCAAAATACGAAGATCTTTAAAGCCCTCTCGCCTGCCGCTTTGAAGAATTCAGTACAGTGGGTTCAAAATTACCCTTGCATTCTGTGTTCTAGTTTAAAACTAAATGTCCATTTTCTATATTCCTCATTAAAACCGAGTAAGGTGACACAGTGGTTTCATTAACTCGATTGTGGCAAACGCCGGAATGATTATGATCGGTCGTCGATGGAGTTAAATCCTCATTTAACTATATAATCTTTAATATGTAGTCTGGAATCACCAAAAGAAACTCAGTTTATTAACAGAAATAATGTAATGAGTCTAGCTGTCTCGAAATAATTTTTTGCAGCGTTTTAAAATATTTTAACGGCAACACTGCATCTCGCTACCGAGGCTGAATTTCACTGTAAACAGTGATTTTATTAACTTCTGTTTCTGGAACCTCTAAATTAAGAGAAGTTATTTGGACAAGATTCTGTGCCAGTTCCGAGGGTGACCCTATTGGCGGGTAGGGAGGGAACAAACCGAAATTACTTCGACTCTCATAATGGGATTTGAAGCTCTATTTTGGAGAAAATAATAATCAATTCAAGAGGGTCTGCCTTCTTGCAAGAACACAATTTTGTTTTATTCTGTTTTGTCCCCGAACACTTTTCAGCACAGTTGGGGCGTCTGGCGGCTACAGTGGGTCTTTGTTTCCTTGTTTCTGAAATGTGTATATACAAATTTTATGTGGGGTAGGAAAATGTTGACATCAGATTTTGTTGTTGCTTATATTACGTATGTACACTAGTGTGCAGTAATTAAAGATGAAAGAAACTCTTACGTGATGTGTCAATGCAAAGCACTTTAGCTTGATGAAACTTGGACCACATATAGAATGAATTGCCATGGTGTAGTACAGTACAGAGGGTAACTGGAAGAAATACGAGAAATGATGCTTTTCCTGAAAAATAATAATCACACAGAAGTGACCCCGTTTTATGGTAGTCTCGTAGACATTATGAAAGGCGGGACAGGGTAGTTAATAGGGTGTGTGATCACCACGGAGGCAATGCCTAATCTGCAATTGGCTCCCAATCTGGCCGTAAGGTTCATAAAGAATTCTTGAGGTGGGGCGTTCCATTGCTCCACCAGCGCATTTGACAACTGCTGGATGGCCGTTGGTGCATGTGGGAATGCTGAAAAAAGAATCCTCACTGCATCCCACACGTGCTCGATGAAATTTAAATCGGGGAAACGGGCAGGCCAGTTCATTCAGCGAATATCCTCTCGTTCCAAGAGCTCCTCCAACTGCGCAGTTCCATGCGGTCGCACATCGGCATTCATAAAAATGGAGTCAGGGTCCAAAGCACCCCTGAAAAGATGCACATGAGGAAGGAGTACAGTGTCATAGTAGCGCTGATCGGTGAGAGTACCGTTTCAAAGATTTGGTAGTCAGTACGTCCATGCAACATTATGCCTCCGCACACAGCAACAACTGGACCACGAAAACGATCATACTCGACGATGTTGCTAGGTGCGTTACGTGTTCCCACCTCTCGCTGTGGAGGGTACGTCCAGCATTGTCGAACAGGACCGTCTTGGTGGTTCAAGTGATGTGGGGAGGCATTGTGTTATATGGGTGCAATGACCTCCAAGTCGTTGAACACGGCACTCTCATCGTTCAACATTATTGTGACACTGTGCCCCTTCTCCACGTGCGTTTTTTCCAGGGGTGCATTCGGCCCTGATTTTATTTTTATGTATGACAATGCGCGGCGCCCGCATCTCGTGGTCGTGCGGTAGCGTTCTCGCTTCCCATGCCCGGGTTCCCGGGTTCGATTCCCGGCGGGGTCAGGGATTTTCTCTGCCTCGTGATGGCTGGGTGTTGTGTGCTGTCCTTGGGTTAGTTAGGTTTAAGTAGTTCTAAGTTCTAGGGGACTTATGACCACAGCAGTTGAGTCCCATAGTGCTCAGAGCCATTTGAACCATTTGAACAATGCGCGGCAGCTTCGAACTGCGCCGGTTGAGGAGATCTTGGAACGAGAGGATGTTCGATGACTGAAGTGGCCTGCTCGTTACCCAGAGTTCAGTCAGTTCCATCGAGCACGTGTGGTATGCGCTGCGAAGACACACACCCACGTGTGTTCAAAGACAAGTCTGCCATCTGGCAGTTGTCAACCGCACTACCACAAAAATTCCTTACGAGCCTTGTGGCCACCAGCATGGGACAACGCTACACAGAATTCACTGCCGTCCTTAGTGATCAGACGCCCTACTAACAAGCATGTCCCACCTTTTGTAATGTCCAGAGGACCACCGTACACAGCGGTGACTTCAGGGTAACTATTCTGTTTGAATAAAAATGTCTTTTCTGTTCATTCCACTGCGTATATCTCGCACTTATCATTTGTGCTATACTGTAGCAAGCCTATATTAATATGGCATTTCATTTGCAACACAGGGATGTTTGGGGAACATATGAGGTGAATTTTTATTTTAATATAAGCTGTAAACTAAATACTCCTATATAATATTGGCATTTTTCTTTTATTATATTGTAAACAAAAATTCAGTTTCAATACAACAACTCTGTATTACTGATGACATGCTATATTAACATAGACTTGCGGCGAATATCTGTTGGCAGCTACAGTTCACACATAATGCAGAAAAATTTAAGGTACTCTCGTACATATAAGATAAACAACAACAAAATCTGATTCCAACATTTCCGAACTTACATAAAATTTGTATGTATAGATTTCAGAAACAATAAAAGAAAAAATCCACTGAAGATGCCACAACTGTAGGAAAACTTGTTGGGGATTAAACAAAAATGTGTTCTTGCAAGAAGGATGACCGACTTCGACTCTCATTCATTCTATCATTTTTCTGTCTCACCATAAGTGTACTCAGTAGGATTTTCCCTTCTATGCCAGCACAGTATAAAACGAGTGTGTATAAATGACATTATTATGCATATCCACCACAAAGCTGCTAAAATATTTATTGTTCTGCAATAGTTTCTATGGTGTGTCACAATCTGGCAGACTTTAATAATGGCACGGCCATAAACTGGTATTATATTATAATCCAGGCATTTCTTGTGAAACTGTATGCTCTCTACCCATTTTGCTAATTTTAATTTAAGCTGTTGTTAAGCTAGTATTGTACATCAGCCTGAATAGATAAAGTCCATAAAAATCTTTTTTCAGCTGCATAGCTTCTTTCGATGACAATGTTACGTATAAACACAGCAAAACTTCTGAAATTTTTATCGTTCCGCAGCCCGCTCACCTATAAGTTGACCTGTACTAGGCTGGAATGCGGCAGTAAATGAATAGTACTCTAGTGCCATCGTCAGCTCTCTCACTGTAAACCACTTAAGCAGCAATGATATATGTTTGCTTCTGTGTTTCGATGTCGCAAGAACTGTCAGATCAAATGTTCAAGGCCGGCCGCGGTGGTCTAGCGGTTCTGGCGCTGCAGTCCGGAACCGCGGGACTGCTACGGTCGCAGGTTTGAATCCTGCCTCGGGCATGGGTGTGTGTGATGTCCTTTGGTTAGTTAGGTTTAAGTAGTTCTAAGTTCTAGGGGACTTATGACCTAAGATGTTGAGTCCCATAGTGCTCAGAGCCATTTGAACCAATCAAATGTTCAAATGTGTGTGAAATTTTATGGGACTTAACTGCTAAGGTCATCAGTCCCTAAGCTTACACACTACTTAACCTAAATTATCCTAAGGACAAACACACACACCCATGCCCGAGGGAGGACTCGAACCTCCGCCGAGACCAGCCGCACAGTCCATGACTGCAGCGCCTTAGACCGCTCGACTAATCACGCGCGGCAAGAACTATCGGAGCAGTTTTGTATGAATAGCAACAGTAGGCGCTGAGGTAGGATTCTTTAATATGTTCATGATTGCTGCAGGGCATGGATCTTACAGGACAAATCCAAAAATATTCGATAATCGCGGAATTCGAGCTTTTCCCCTATGGAGCGTGAATATTGTGTCTTCGTTGCACTATTCCCTACAGAAGACAGTGAACAGCCCGTGGGAAGTATATTGTCGCGTTTATGTTGTTAAGGACGGTGAGAAAGAAGGGTGAGGGACATACCTAGTACTGGCGCACAGCCTGCTCCTATCGAATAACACCAAGGGCTTCTCCAATCCGGTTGACACACTGCCCAATGATTTCATATTCAACCAAATATGTTGATACATAGTCTTTTTATTAGAATCTTGCCGGCCAAATTCTGGAAATATAGACATCTTTCACCACGTAGACTACGGAGACTACTATCTTGGTTACTGACATAGATCTTGCAGTGTGTTGGCCCGTAACGGAGCTCAGACATACTTTACCACTTTGCACCAGGCGTAATATTTACCGTCCGTGTAGTTCCATACTTCGTAAATTCTGTGTCGTTTCTCTTTCAGAAAAAATGCGGTTTTACATGAAACGTCATAGGAAAAAGACCATAAACTGGAGCCACAGCAGATCTCTGCTGTTATTTAATGATCTGTTTTGGAATGGACATACCTCAGTTGTCCTTATTGCAGTCAAAAGTTGAAGCATTTGTTGTCCAAGCGAAACAAATCATTGTACTGTGATCGTTCGCTTTATTGGTGAACACTACGTCATCGCTCTTCGGGGGGACACAGCAACGAGCTCTGTCAAAATTTGTGGCACTAGTTGTATTTTTATAAATTTGTGGTACGTTTTATGGGAGTAAACTCCTGAGGTCATCGGTCCCTAGGCTTACGCACTACTTAATCTAACTTAAATTAACTTACGCTAAAAACAACACACACACACATGCCCGAGGGAGGATTCGAACCTCCGACGGGGGTGAGCCGCGCGAACCGTGGCGAGGGGCCCCCAGACCGCACGGCCACCCCGCGCGGCTACTACTTGTTTGTTTAGGTAAGAAATCTATTAAGAAAAATCAGATGCGAAGTGACCAGGGTAAAAATAATGCAAAAAAAGTACTGTTTGAGATAATTTTAGAGAGAACTCCAGTGTTTCACTTATTTATTTCTATACAGACAATTAGTGATGAAGATAAAACACGCTATTCAGTGTAAATTAGTATCTGTGACTGGTAGCAGCTGTAGGATCATCCTTCCTTAAGTGACATCTCCTGACGAATTTAGAAAGATTCAAGAATCATTACGGTCGTAATAATCGTAAATATGGAAACCATTCGATAAGTAATGAAAGGTGCTCAACGATTGGAATAAAACTCGTACCGTCCAGCGTAAAGTATTTTTAACAAAAAGCAGTAAACAACCGTAATTTAATTTTAGAATCGTTGTCGGTTTTTAAGTTTGAGACACACGTCGTCAGAGAGCATACATGGTCCGGTGACATGAAATGATCTTACAGCGTTATTGCCCAGGACACACCATCACGGTTCGCTGATACGATGTCATTGCGTGACTTTTTATGTAGACGCTGTCCTGAGATCAACATGTGTTTGCTGAGAATACTATTCTAGCATGCATGTATCCCCATAATCTCTATTTAGATTTATTTTTGAAACACATAATTGCTCACGATGTTGCTTTTATGGTCTTCAGTCCAATGGCTGGTTTGATGCAACTCTCCATGCTACTCTATCCTGTGCGAGTCTCTTCATCTCCGAATAAACGCTGCAACCTATATCCTTCTAAATCTACTTACTGTATTCATCTCTTGGTCTCCCTCTACGATTTTTAACCCCGCCTCCCACCCATTTCTCCCCCAGTACTAAGCTGGTGATCCGTTGATGTATCAAAATGTGTCCTTTATCAATCGATACTTTCTTTTGCTCAAGTTGTGCCATAGATTTCTTTTGTTCTCAACCCTACTTAGTACCTCCTCATTAGATAAGATATCTGCCAATCTGATCTTCGCGCAAAAGTGTCATATTTTAATCGCTTTTTCAGTGGCTAAAGAATCAATAACTTTTCGAAATGTCAGAAACTCCGAATTTACCAATTACTTCGGTGTATGTCTTTCAACTCATTCTGTGTGAAGAACGCGAGATGAGTGTCGCATAATCGATGTTTCTCGAATCTGTACTGGCTGTCCAATGGAGAGACGGAGGGCACTGGTGGAGGGGAGGCATTTCGTAAAACTCAAGTCATTACGGCCGAATTGAGAATATGATGATCGTTCAGTATTAAGTTTTGCAATGTTTCTTTAACAAGTTTCCTGTACGATTCTCGCCCAATCTGAGCTAGTACCACGCTTCTAATGACCTTTTTTTCGACAGAAGCTAAATTATTATTTTCGTTTGCTACAACGGAGAAATATCAGTGGTGTAAGGCTGTAGTTCTTTGGAGCAATTATGTTGCCTACCTTATAAGCACTATGACCTACAGTAAATACAAGTTTTGTTTCCGAACTGAAAAGGATTTGTTTGATATGTTTGTTTGCATGCCCATCTTCCACAGCAGCTGTTACAATCAATTACGCAGTAATTTTAAGAGGAACAAACCAATAATATTGGATTTTTTGAGTCTTGAGGGTTTATATTTTAGCTGGTTCAACTGCTGTCGGCACGAATGGTTCTAAAATCAACGAGACTAAACTATTCAGAAGTTTCGCCGTTTAATGGGGAGAGAGAGAGACAGAGAGAGAGAGAGAGAGAGAGAGAGAGAGAGAGGGAGAAAACGTTCAAATGTGTGTGAAATATTATGGGACTTAACTGTTAAGGTCATCAGTCCCTAAACGTACACGCTACTTAGCCTAAATTATCATAAGGACAAACACACACACCTATGCCCGAGGGAGGACTCGAACCTCAGCCGGGACCAGCCGCACAGAGAGAGAGAGAGAGAGAGAGAGAGAGAGAGAGAGAGGAGGAGGGGAGAGAGGGAGGGGAAAAACGAAAGGGGAAGTGATGGAAGTGGAGGGAAGAAGAGAGTGGGGAGGGTAGAGTGACATAAAACGGGAACGAGAGCGAGAGAGAGAAAAATTGATGGAGTGGGAGAGAGTTAGAGGCAAACAGAGAGAGAGAGAGAGAGAGAGAGAGAGAGAAATTGGATAATATTTGTTCCCTTTAATGGAGAGAAGCGCAAATTGCAGAACTGCACTTGAACTCACTCCCGGTCAACAAAACGATGGTACCAACACGCTGAGGATCGGAGAGGGATGTGAAGATCAGTTACAGACCAACGGTAGCCTCTAACAGAGAAGTCTATCGCAGTACTCGCAACACCTTACCAGATTAAGAGACATATTTGTGCCATGGCGCGTAGGGATAACTAACTTTGCGCTTTAAAGGAGCAGTATCCACAGGGGACATTACAGGCAGAAGCAAAAGACTAGAATGTGTTAAATAAATTATAGAAGATGTTGTCTGTAGTAGATATATTGAAATAAAGAGATGGGAGATGAAATTAAGTCAGACGGTAGACTGGTTACGTGTGAATGACGTATGGGTGCTTATCGTATTATTTGATCGTCCTGTTTGTCGTCGTCTTGACGGAGAAGATAGACAGCTTTGCACCACATTACCTGCCAGAAATAAATACCGCTGTCACCTATCTGAGAAACATAAGGTCTCGCTGAAACGGGAATCTGAGGATAAGTGTTGCGTGGGACAGCGCCGTAAAAGCAGGGCCGAGATTCCCTGGCATGCGCTGGGCACAGCCGGCGTGTGGTGACGTGCTGGCTGCCGAGGCAGCGCGGCGAGCACAGCACACGCGAGCGGCGCGCGCGCTGCGTGAGACAAGCATCTGGGCGCTTCAGCGGCTTATCTCACGCGACTGGACGGCGCGCAACGCCAAAGGAGCCCTCCTCGGCAGACGCGAATTTGTGGCGCTACCGGCGCCAATCGCGACCTCGGATCTCTGTCGCGTTACCACCGCTGCTGCTGCTGGCTCACGCCTCCGCAGTACTGCACTTGCTTTGAGAAATACGACCAGCTTCATTATCACCACCATTATCATTATTTGCTCGTTAGACCTTGCCGTGTTGTGGAAACTTCAAGTTGCGCGTAACCGTCAATAGACTCATTTCATCGTCTTTGGTTATGCGAAATCCATTCTACTTCTTGTTCTGCTTATTGACTAATGGATGTTGGCGACCACACGTTGCATCTTTATTCTCTGAGCCGGAGTGTGTAGGAGTTGATCTGCACTTGGGAATTCTGTCCATTGCTTTATGTTATCTGACCGATGATGCAGGAAGGAATTATCTCAGTGGGATGGAAATCCGTAAATGTGATGTACGTGTACATACAAACAAATGATTAAAATTTCAGGCAATTTCAGTCCTGTTGAAGAGAAAGAACTTCACAAATCGAAGAACCCAGTAACGCATTGGTCTACCTCTGACGCTTATGCAAGCAGTTATTCGGCTTGGCACTGATTGACAGAGTAGTTGGACGTCCTCTTCGGGGATATCGCGCCAAATTCTGTCCAGTTAGCGCGTTAGATCGTCCAAATCCCGAGATGGTTGCAGGGTTCTGCCCATTTAAGTCCAAATGGTTCAAATGGTCTGAGCACTGTGGGACTTCACGTCTGAGGTCATCAGTCCTCTAGAACTTAGAACTACTTAAACCTAACCAATAACCAACCTAAGGACATCACACACATCCATGCCCGAGGCAGGATTCGTAAGTCCAGGATGGCTTGCCCTGAAGGGCGACAAAACACGGCGTAAAATATCGTCGACGTACCGCTGTGCTGTAAGGGAGCCGCCGGTGACAACCAAAGGAGTCCTACTATGAAATTAATGGCACCCCAGACCATCACCCCTGTCTGGCCGTATGGTGAGCGGTAGGCACTGCTATCCATGGCGTCTCCAGACACCTCTTCGCCGGTAGTCGGGGGTCAGTTCCAAGCGGGACTCATCATTGAGACAAGTGTACTCCGATCAATGAGATTCCAAGCCGAAGACGTGTCTGTAGATGCCTCGGATAGCGGTGGGATATCAGCCAGACTGTCGCCTGCCATATGGTCCGACAAACATGAGTGTTGGTCTGGGGTGCCATTTGTTTTCTTAGCAGAATATCTTTGGTTGTCATCCGCAACACCCTTACAACACAGCGGTACGTCGACGATATTCTATGCCTCATTTTGTTGCCCTTCATGGCAATCCATCCTGCGCTTACACTTTATCTAGATTATGCCACTGACGGACAAACCCTTAGAAGATATATATATATATATTTGCTGTTCCGAAAAATATGTCGTAGGTACTCAGTTATTCCTCTTTTAAATGTTATTAATACACTCCTGGAAATTGAAATAAGAACACCGTTAATTCATTGTCCCAGGAAGGGGAAACTTTATTGACACATTCCTGGGGTCAGATACATCACATGATCACACTGACAGAACCACAGGCACATAGACACAGGCAACAGAGCATGCACAATGTCGGCACTAGTACAGTGTATATCCACCTTTCGCAGCAATGCAGGCTGCTATTCTCCCATGGAGACGATCGTAGAGATGCTGGATGTAGTCCTGTGGAACGGCTTGCCATGCCATTTCCACCTGGCGCCTCAGTTGGATCAGCGTTCGTGCTGGACGTGCAGACCGCGTGAGACGACGCTTCATCCAGTCCCAAACATGCTCAATGGGGGACAGATCCGGTGATCTTGCTGGCCAGGGTAGTTGACTTACACCTTCTAGAGCACGTTGGGTGGCACGGGATACATGCGGACGTGCATTGTCCTGTTGGAACAGCAAGTTCCCTTGCCGGTCTAGGAATGGTAGAACGATGGGTTCGATGACGGTTTGGATGTACCGTGCACTATTCAGTGTCCCCTCGACGATCACCAGTGGTGTACGGCCAGTGTAGGAGATCGCTCCCCACACCATGATGCCGGGTGTTGGCCCTGTGTGCCTCGGTCGTATGCAGTCCTGATTGTGGCGCTCACCAGCACGGCGCCAAACACGCATACGACCATCATTGGCACCAAGGCAGAAGCGACTCTCATCGCTGAAGACGACACGTCTCCATCCGTCCCTCCATTCACGCCTGTCGCGACACCACTGGAGGCGGGCTGCACGATGTTGGGGCGTGAGCGGAAGACGGCCTAACGGTGTGCGGGACCGTAGCCCAGCTTCATGGAGACGGTTGCGAATGGTCCTCGCCGATACCCCAGGAGCAACAGTGTCCCTAATTTGCTGGGAAGTGGCGGTGCGGTCTCCTACGGCACTGCGTAGGATCCTACGGTCTTGGCGTGCATCCGTGCGTCGCTGCGGTCCGGTCCCAGGTCGACGGGCACGTGCACCTTCCGCCGACCACTGGCGACAACATCGATGTACTGTGGAGACCTCACGCCCCACGTGTTGAGCAATTCGGCGGTACGTCCACCCGGCCTCCCGCATGCCCACTATACGCCCTCGCTCAAAGTCCGTCAACTGCACATACGGTTCACGTCCACGCTGTCGCGGCATGCTACCAGTGTTAAAGACTGCGATGGAGCTCCGTATGCCACGGCAAACTGGCTGGCACTGACGGCGGCGGTGCACAAATGCTGCGCAGCTAGCGCCATTCGACGGCCAACACCGCGGTTCCTGGTGTGTCCGCTGTGCCGTGCGTGTGATCATTGCTTGTACAGCCCTCTCGCAGTGTCCGGAGCAAGTATGGTGGGTCTGACACACCGGTGTCAATGTGTTCTTTTTTCCATTTCCAGGAGTGTATTTCTCGCTTCGCAATATTTTGGTGTTAGCTGTTCCTACAGCATACGGTATTTTAAGCGTTCTGCCGTAAATCCACATTTTCAAGGCCTCCATCTTGTTTGCTGTTGACGTATTTAGTGTCTACCCTTCAGAAGCATACAGAAATACAAACTAGACGTAGCATCTTACTAATCTAAGGTTCAGAATTTTATGAATATACGTTACGGGCGTTCACTATCCAACGTTTTACCTCCGTGTCTCATCTAGATTCTTTACACACTGACGTTCCAAGATACTTGAGCTTGTCTACTGTTTGTGTTAAGAAGCCAGTGAATCGTCGGTTTGCATCTGTAAAGGAGTCAGTCTGTCGCCTGACGATCATAAAATGGGTCTTTTTGGTGTTGTTATTGAGATCTGGAATACTGCTCTAATCTCCTCCTATGTTCGCAAGTTGTTGAAGATCACCTAAATTGCCGCACGGAGTGGCCGCGCGGTTTGAGGCGTCATGTCACGGACCGCGAGGCCCCTCCCGCCGGAGGTTCGAGTCCTCCCTCGGGCATGGGCGTGTGTGTTATTCTTAGCGTAAGTTAGTTTAAGTAGTAAGTCTAGCGACCGATGACCTAAACAGTTTGGTCCCTTAGGAATTCACACACATTTGAACATTTGAACAGCATCTATATGATCAATAATCAATACTTTATCATCAGTACAACGAATGTCGTTGATAAGGACCCCATTCACCTTTAAACCTTTTTCTACATCAGTAAGTGCTCCCTGAAAGGTACTCTCTGAGCACAAATTGAATAACAAAGAAAAAGAACGCATCATCGTCGGTCTCCTCTACAGGAATGAAGCTAGTCGATGATCTCATTAGCAACCTTAACCTGTACTGTCTGACTCCAATATAAATTCTCTATAGGGTGGACGTTTTCATGATGTTCGTATATTCATTCTTTTGAGAATTTCTAGGAGTTTATGATCAATTACTCTACTAAAAGCTTTTTTATAATTAGCAAAACAGATGCTAAATTTTGATCCCGATTACAGCAAAAATTTTTATGGTAGCAGGGATAAAATACAGCGAAAAAAGCTATCTAAATGCTTAGCAGAACATGGTTAGCAGAACCTACAGAAGGTAATATGAATCGAAGGACATGGAAAGAAAATGGTGGTTGAGAAAAGAGCGAGACAGGGTAGTAGCCTATCCGTCATGTTATTCAATCTGTGTACTGAACATGTGAGGGAAACCAAGGACAAATTTGGGAAGAGAATTACGGTATAGGAGGGCAAATAAGAACTTTGAGGTTTGGAGACAACATTATAATTCAGTCAGATACGGCTGAGGACTAGAAAGATTATTTCAGCGGAATGGACAATCTCTTAAAAAGCGAAACAAGAGTAATGGAATGGGGTAGAATTAAGCCAGGCGAAGTATCGACTAATATCTCCAATGTTTTCTGGTATACATGAGAGAAACTGCTGATGGAAACCCGTGTCCAAAACCATCATGCACCAAGACAACAGAGATGGAATTCATAGGAGACAAGGCACGTCTACGCAGCACTTAGCCCCATCTGCTCCACTGACAACCAGGCCAATCAGTCGTGGTCACTGAATAACGAACAACATTGCGAGACGTTCCGCGTAAGGTACATCAGTTACAAAGTCACGTTTGCTGTCGAAGGGGTGACTTGGCGGCAGGCGCCGGCGCCTCTAACTTGGACGCTCTGTATGGATGACATTTCCGGCCAAGGGTTCGTATCCTCTATCTGTTCCCCAAGAAACTCCCTGCAACCCCTCGAAGTCTGTCACAACATTTCTAGGACTACCTGTATATGAAAATGTAGATTGATGCAGAATATGGACGTAAAACTGAAACGCGTCTTGTCACACAGAAAGTTACATAAAAAGTGGCTGTTTCCTGTAATGCTTCTCAGAATTTAATCGAAAGTCACGGAGTTGAACCACCATTATCATGAATAAATTAGAGCCATATAAAGTAGTGTAGATTACGGCAGACGTTGGGAAGAAACATGGAAATGAAAACTTAGATTCATTGTAGAGAGAAGGTAGTGGACAGAATTAAACGGGTTGTAAGGCTCAGGGTTATTAACAGAGACCTTACGGCGGAGTGCGTCTGTCGGTAATGCTTCCTTTGTTACACCCTGCGTAAAACGGCTGACCCCGTGAAAAGCAGCTTTTGAGACGCTCAGAGGTAGTAGAGAGGTAATGAAAACTGCAGGATGCCGGGGCACTAATGGCGAAGGCTATCACCGAAACCCACCGTGGCCTCCGCGAGTGAGGCGTTCTCCGGGAGCGACCGAGCGTGTCGGCGTGCCCTCACGTGCGCGTCAGCCGCACGCACTCCTGTACGCACCCGCACTGATGCTGGAGCACGCAAACCACGCATCCACTCCTGCACGCGCACACTGCTTTACTAGCAAATGTGCGCCTCTACTTCAAAAGGCTAATAAATAAATGTAGTGCCGTTTGCAGATCATGCATCACAGATAAAAATAACTATTATGTTAACAAGACTAAGTTACAAAGGCTGATTAACGAAGACTGAGGCTGATTTCCTTCACAGATGATTATTATTCCATTTCGGTGTTCACACAATCTTTTTTCAAAGTACTCTCTTCTTGAACACCTTTTTATAGCGTCTCTGCCAGTCCTCGAACACACACTGCAGGTCATCCTTCGTCAGGTCCATAAGAATCGCCTCACAGTTCTCAAATCGAATGCCCCGAAGCTTTGACTTTCGTGATGAGAATAAAAATACCACAGAGTACAAGAGCGGGTCTATAAGGCGAATACGGTACACAGGCAATGTTGAATTGACCGAGAAACTGCATGACTTGATTTTCGACGTAAGGCCGTGCATTGTTATGATGAAGTCGTCACCCAGTCAGAGAGACTTTCCTTGCAATGTGCTTCCTCAGTTTAGCCAATACTGGCGTTCAGTA
Organism: Schistocerca cancellata; assembly: GCF_023864275.1. Lineage (NCBI taxonomy): Eukaryota > Metazoa > Arthropoda > Insecta > Orthoptera > Acrididae > Schistocerca > Schistocerca cancellata. The sequence continues at coordinate 609,018,999 of NC_064627.1, forward strand.
TGCTGCTGTAACTGTAGTGTGAGGGGGAACTGCATGCTGGTAAATGGTTCAAATGGCCCTAAGCACTATGGGACTTAACATCTGGGGTCATCAGTCGCCTAAATTTATAACTACTTAAACCTAATTAATCTCTTCAGTCCGGAACCGCACTGCTGCTACGGTCGCAGGTTCGAATCCGGCCACGGGCATTGATGTGTGTGATCTCCTTAGGTTAGTTTCGTTTAAGTAGTTATAACTTCTAGGGGACTGATGACCTCAGATGTTAAGTCCCGTAGTGCTCAGAGCCATTTGAACCATTTTGAACCTAACTAACCTAAGGACATCACACACATCCATGCCCGAGGCAGGATTCGAACCCGCGACCGCAGCAGCTGCGCGGTTCCGGACTGAAACGCCTAGTACCGCTCGGCCACAGCGGCCGGCTCCATGACAATAAAAATATGTGATAACCATTTCTTTCCCTGCAGATGGAACAGATTTTGCTTATTTTGGTGTTATAGAACCTGGCGATTTCCACACGGTGCTAGTTCGTTTCTCCTCAGGATCATAGCGATGCAGCCGTGAGCCATCATCGGTGACGATCGGTTCCAGCAACACATCCCCTCCACCAGCAAAGAGACGCAGCACCTCACAGCTTGTGCCCATTCGAACAGTCTTTTGTTCGGGAGTCAACGGGCACAAGCACAGATCATATGGAGATCAAGCATAATCGTAAAGGTACTGCCACATAAATTCTCAATACTTCACTAACGTTACGTAATGTTATGCGCCGATCCTCACGGGAAATGACAGCAGCTGTGTTGATGTTGACATCAGTCACAACAGAAGCCGCAACATCGGTCCTGCCTTGCTTAACACAAACAAGTCAGCCTTCTTTGAAGTCCTTGAATCACCTAGCCTCTATTGCAAGAGGTAGCGTATCTTCACCGTGCGCTGTTGTAGTTTTTCGTAAGTTTCAGTGGCTGTATGGTTTAAACGAACACAGAATTTTATTCCGCCATACTACTCTCGCGTCGTCTTCATTGCTTGGTATGCGAAGCGCAAAGTGCGTCTACAAAATAGAGCATTACTACCAACCTACCAATAGTGCTGTCGCCTATGAACACAATACATAAAAACCCGCTCTTTTATAAAAACCCGCTCTTTTCAGATATTCATGGTACAGATGAGACACTATCACGAAAACTATAGGGAAATACCAGTCTCAGTCTTTGTTGATCAGCTCTCTTATATTTAATTTTTAATTGTACTTAAGCATGTTGATGGAACTATTACAAGTTGGATTAAAGGAAGAGATCGAAGAAATTAATGAAGATTTACGCTTTGTCTCAAGAGTTTCATGGAAAGCAAGACAATGTCGCATTAAAGCTCTACAAACGCCGCTGTGGATCATGGAAATCGTTACGCTCAACAGACACTGCTGACATACTCCTGGGTGGTGGCTCTCGACCCGGAGATAAGCCAGTTGAATCTGTGTGGTGGATGAAGTTTTCATTGCTAATGTTGCCGGCAAGAGAACGTCAGGTGGTCGGATAATGTTCCTGATCACCAGTCTTTGTGCTAGTGCCCCAGATTGAATTCCAAACCTCTCCGCAGTGTCTCACTGAAGTGAGGGCATATGATTCTGTTGACAGTGATCCGTTCTGTCGGATGGTTACATTAAGCTCGGCAACCCCTTTACTTGGCGGTAGTGTAGAGAAGAAGTCTATGTGCCGGCGTTGGGTTTCACCGTCTCCCTTCACTCACCATCATCATCATCATCATCATCATCATCATCATAGAACACAAATATAAGACTACACTATACACGCTTCCATTACACAGTCACCTATACGCTACAAAAGACACACACGACACACATTTCTGATGTCAACCGGGTGAGGGACCAATGTGCGCAGAGGAACGACAAGTTTGCCGAGAAGCGGCTCAAGCTATCCCGTGGAATACTACAGCCAACAATGCCGTACGACATCTAAATTTACAAAACGAGGGTGAAGTTAAGGCTACACTGTCGCGTTGCGACAATCTTTCTTCCCAAGCTCCAGCCACGGTGGGAAGAATTAGGTGTTGACGGCGCGGTTGGAAGAGAGCGGAAGAGAGGCACTTTGCAGAATACAGATACAGATACGCTGAAGAGCCAAAGAAACTGGTACACTAGCCTAATATCCTACAGGGCCCCCGCAAGGACGCAGAAGTGCCGCAACACGACGTGCCATGGACTTGACTAATTTCTGAAGTCGTCCTGGAGGGAACTGACGCCATGAATCCTGCAGGGCTGTCCATAAATCGGTAAGAGTACGAGGGGATGGAGATCTCCTCTGAACAGCAAGTCGCAAGGCATCCCAGATATGCTCAATAATGTTCATGTCCGGGGACTCTGGTGGCCAGCAGAAGTGTTTAAACACGGAAGTGTGTTCCTGGAGCCACTCTTAACAATTCTTGACGTGTGGAGTGTCGCATTGTCCTGCTGACACTTGTTGATGGCCCAGCATTGAAATTTGCAGCAATTTGCGGAAGGGTTGCACTTCTGTAAAGTTGAGTGATTCTCTTAAGTCGTCGTTGGTCCCGTTCTTGCAGTATCTTTTTTCGGTCGCAGCGCTGTAGTATATTTGGTGTTTTACCGGATTCCTGATATTCACGGTACGCTAGTGAATTGGTCGTATGGGAAAATCCCCACTTCATCGCTACCTCGGAGATGCTGTGCCCCATCGCTCGTGCGCCGTCTATAACAGGACGTTCAAACTCACTTAAATCTTGATAAGCTGCCATTGTAGCAGCAGTAACCGATTTAACAACTGCGCCAGACACTTGTTGTCTTAAATAGGAGTTGCCGACCGCAGCGCCGTATTCTGCTTGTTTACGTATCTCTGTACTTGAATACACACGCCTACACCAGTTTCTTTGACGCTTCAGTGTATAACAGACTGGCAGTCGCTCGAAAATTTAGGTTTTGCGCTTTACCTTTATTGAGCCGCCTAGGAACGAGGAATTGGGAATTACCATGCCGCCTGCGCCTGCCGAATCGTTGTTTCCGTGGCAAAACAGGTGGAGCGCGAAGTGTAGACAGTGCAGTGATCAACTGCGAGCCGCAGATTTCTGAAATAGTTCACAGAGATTGCGTCGGGCATTTAAATTTCGGGTGGTCGTATCACAATAAGAGAAAAGAAACGGACTCAAATTTTGGCTGAGTAGGTGCCTGACAAAGACATCAAGCAGCCAGCAGTATTTGGGAAACAGAAGGGCGGAAATGGGATGGAGAACAGTACCTATTGTAAAATGACGCAGTAAAAGTCTTGGAATTGACATTCAGGACTTGTCATTATAATATTAAGGCTGACTCGTATGCACCGAGAACCTGAACTCCACTTTTCTGAGGTTATTCAGGGTTAATTTCTGTGTATTTTTTGTACGAGGGACTCTTGATCTCCGGTGCCTAGTTACGAAGTAATTGAATTTTCTTCGATTTATTGTTCCTATTTATTTCTGTATCGCTACGACACCGAAAACATATGCAATATATTTATCATTATCATCGATCCGACGTGCAACTGGTCTTTTATTGAGCACAAGGACCGTTAATAGGCAGCTCACATAAAGGGAGCTGAGGTCATGGCACCCGTTACACTGACTACTATTGACCTCTGTACACCAACAAGCCCGTTTGCAGTGGTGTCTGGCACATTCGGCTTGGAATCTCAAAGACTGGAGAACAATTTTCTTCAGTGACGAATCCCAATGAACAGCGAAGACGTGTCTGGAGGTGGTTCCAGAAAGCGGTGGGATACCAACATGACTGTCGCCCGACACATGGTCCGACAACCAAGAGTGATTATCTGCGGTGTCATATCATTTCATAGCAGGACCTCTTTGGTTACCATTCACATCACCAATACAGCGCAGCGGTACGTCGACGATATCCTACGCCCCGTTTTGTTGTCCTAGGCGGCAAGCCTTCCCGGACTTACATTCCAGCAAGATAATGCCCGACAAAACACGGCAAGAGTTTCTACTGCTTGTACTCGTGCTTGCCAAACCCTACCTTGGCCAGCAAGGTAAGCGGATCACTCCCCAATAGAGAACGTTGGGAGGATTATGGGCAAGGCCCTCTAACCAGCTCGCGATTTTGACAATCTAGCGCGCAAGTTGAACAGAATGTGGGACGATGTCTTTCAGGAAGACATCCAACAATTCTGTCAATCAGTACCAAGACGAAGAACTGCTTGCATAAGGACGAGAGGAGGACCAACGCGTTATTTCAAAAATCAAATGGCTCTGAGCACTATGGGACTTAACATCTGAGGTCATCAGTCCCCTAGACTTAGAACTACTTAAACCTAACTAACCTAAAGACATCACACACGACCAAGCCCGAGGCAGGATTCGAACCTGCGACCATAGCAGCAGCGCGGTTCCGGACTGAAGCGCCTAGAACCGCTCGGTCACAGCGGCCGGCTAACGCGTTATTTACTTGCTCAGTTTGTGAATATCTTGCTCTTGAATAAATAATCCAATTTTTCTGAAATTGCAATCGTTTGTTTGCCTGCACATGAACATCACATGCACAGACTTCCGTACCGTTCTGCTAATTCCTTCGTAGTTCGATGTTTTTTTTTGTCTTAGAGCGTATTTCGTCGTGCACTTTCAGATAGGCAACCCAACTTATATCATCTGCCTTGGGTCGCTGACACAACTGGTTTTCGGTTGTATCGTTTCGTTTCAACGCCACTTTAACAGCACTATCAAAACCTCCCAAGGTAACCGGTTTCTGAAATAACAAATTTTCTGTTTTTTATTCCTATTATTTCCCCTAATAAACGTAGAAATCTTATAAAGACTTGAAAAAATGTGACCCCCTTGGTTTCAAGATACGTAGAATCAAAACAGTAAATGAAATGGGTAAATAAAAGAAAACTTGCTCCATCCGCAATTCGCTGCATTTCTCGAAAAGTGCTAAGTGGTTGACTACTACAAAATATCATCTATATACTGTTATTTATTCCAATTTTTTGAAACTCTGCCCAAAAATTATATTGTAATCGGGGATCATACCACTATTAGGAAGGTTGAAAATTGAGGCTGAAGTAGGCCAGTTCAATTTTTGTGTTAATTGATCCGTTTTGAAGGCATATAAGTATATACAGGCAGTAGATCACCTGCTTACTATTTTATTGTAAACTATGAATGAACTGTTAAGCCTTACGTTTTCTTGTTATATTATGCCACATGTCTGTTGTGGCTGCCCTCGTGATTAATCTTTTAAAGCAAATGGAGCATTGTACTTCATTTATATCACACTTCATAAAATACTTTAGACTAGGGATAGCGTCATTCTGTAATACAACTGATGTCTGACGACGACAGAGAGAAATTATCATACTGACCAGATGGGGCAGGTCTTGCAACACTGGATGTATACGCGTAGCATCTAACAGGCCACGCCATGTGGTAAGAGATACATCATTGCCTCAGCAATGGTGAACCAGTTCTCATGCCATATGTTTGTTGCTCATTTCTACCGGCATTGTTATTAAAATAGCGCTGATCTCTTTTCCCATTTTCTATAATAACGCAATATTTCAAAGAAGTGCAGATTTTACGAAAAAAAATTACCCTTTCTTTAAAAAGAGGTTTTTTTTTTTTTGAACGAAAAATTGTAGCAGTGCCTCTGTGGTTAACTGATATATCGTCTTTTATATTAGTAAAAAGTTAAAAAATGCTGTTATAACCGAGACCAAACAAATACCGAAAAATACAGGTTATTCTGAACTAAAATACCGGTATCGGTTTTAACCGGTCGGTTTTTCCCAACGCTGTCCTGGGAGCGGATGATATAAGTTGGCTTGCATAACTTACGACAGATGAAATATTTTTCAGGCCAGTTTAATTTGCTCATTCCATAAGTTTAGATACACTTTCTGTAGTAGCTCGAACGCAACATTCTGGGAAATTTGTACTGTTTCGTCTTCTCCGCGTGTAGTTGAAGGTGTACTCTTAAATATCCTACGACGTACGTCCCACATCATCACCCGTGTGCTGCTTCAGATGAAGTGGGACGGCAGAACCGGAGAACCGCTGTTTCGTTGCAGCCGTCCCTGCAGAACGCACTGCACGGGCCTGCGGACTGCGGGGGGCGCGGCTGTGCAACGAGCTGGCAGCCAGCCCTGCAGGGGCCGTGACGTCGCGTCCTCCTGTTTTATGCGCGTAACACGGCCCGCCCACACTGTTCGACCACGTTAAGCCAGCAGGATTTGTAGGACGCCGCCTGCCACCACTGGGTCGGGATCGGCAGTAGGCCGTGCAGCCCGCGTGCCTGACCTCTGGCAGCCCACACGTTTCCCAGTTACCTAGGCGCACTCAGAGTCGGGCCCGAATCCACCGCAACGTTCCCATAAACGCAACACAGAACTGACATCTAAATCCTAGCATTACGCTATGTCGCACACATACAGTACTTTACCATCCCGTGGTACACAGGCATGTCAGTATTCACAACGTGGCCGTATGGACGGCTCTGCGCTTTGCTATTTCCTTCATATTTATAAGACTTGGAGGTCAGAGTCCGGGCATCAATTTTCTAAAGCAGTCGAAAAAATAAGCGATGATGGTATACGAGTGCTATAAAGTATGAAATATTTCATGTTTTTTTAACAGAGCTGCCTGTATAGTGTTTTCTTCTTGCAATCGCGGCGGCGAAGATTCTATTCTCGCTAGACACAACGTGTTTTTCCTCTTGTAATGTTATCTTGTATCCTGTGTTTATTATCAAGCTGTAAAGTTAAGATGGCCGAGCGGTTCTAGGCGCTTCAGTCCGGAACCGCGCTGCTGCTATGGTCGCAGGTTCGAATCCTGCCTCGGGCATGAACGTGTGTGATGTCCTTGGGTTAGTTAGGTTTAAGTAGTTCTAAGTTCTGGGGACTGATGACCTCAGAAGTTAAGTCCCGCAGTGCTCAGAGCCATTTGAACAATGTTTTTGTAAAGTTAAGAAACAAAAGTTTATTCATAATTTCTAATAAAATTAATATCTCTTGTTTTTATTTTGTTAAAAAAGTTTAAGTAACATCAAACAGAACATAAATCACCCACTTCATTTCTAGAGAAAACGAATAAACACGAACACAATATTAAAACAATTTATTGATCCCTATAATATTTTTATTTAACAATAAGAGATTTTACATTTTTGTACCAAATTTTAATTTATTATAACTACTCACATTTTCATATGATTAGTAAATAAAAATAAAAATATGTATTTTTATTAATAATTATGATTCAATATGTTTTTGAAAAAATGTGTACCACAGTTCCTGAAACCGTAATAGCTATGAATAAAATCGTGTGATTCAGTATCTGTTAGCATTTCAGTTTTATAATAAATATGGAAGTTAACTGAAAGTAAAAAAGAGTCATACACAAGACTCGAACGAGCAGTCAGGGGATTATAAAACCAGAACATTACGCTTGCAGCTACGGTTCACTCTTTTTATTTCTAAGTCAAAAATTTTCTGTTGTGCTGAAATGCAATTAATTAAAACGTTGTGCAAATGTTGATGCAAAGCTTAACCATTATCAACACAATCTTCGCCGGGCGCTGTGGCAGAGCAATTCCAGGCGCTTCAGTCCGGAACCGCGTGACTGCTACGGTCGCAGGTTCTAATCTTGCCTTGGGCATGGATGTGTGTGATGTCCTTAGGTTAGTTAGGTTTACTTAGTTCTAAGTCTAGGCGACTGATGACCTCAGATGTTAAGTCCCGTACTGCTTAGAGCCATTTGAACTATTTTTCAACACAATCTTCAAATTATTTTAAGCAATAAATTAATTAAAAATAAATAAAAATGATAGTTTTGGAATGCTACGAAATTTTTAATTCTTAATGGCGCTTGGCAATCCCTACACTCAATTTTATCGTTTTTGAGAAGTGCTTCCTACTGCTTTTGAAAACTGATGTCTAGCCACTGACCTTAAAATAAGTACGAAGAAAATCAAAGCCGTCCAGTCTGCAAGGTTTCTCTGTGACATGCATACATCAGTAAAACAATTACTACACCTACTCTCAATATTTGACAGCTACTCGGAGATCCGTGCGCGTTAAAGCTCCCGCTTGGGGAACAGGGTGTCGCGCAGGCCGTGTGTTCGAATCCGGTCGGCGGTTTCACGATAGGGGCCGGTGTGCCGGCCAGCTTGCACGTGGTTTTTAGGTGGTTTCCCACTTCCCACTAGGTGAATACTGGGCCGGTATCCACGTATCGCCTGTGTTACACGCTACGCAAATATTCAGAACTTTCGCACACTTGCACATAGAATTTACTCTAGATGGGGTACACTGATTCCGTCCTTGCAGCTGAAGAGGAGACGGATGATCTTCGATGTTTTGTCTCTGTGAACACGTAATCAACAGCAAAATTTTGTCCATCTTTTTAGTATATGTTCACCCCAGTGTTACGATGACAATTGGTCGAAAACTGTACGCAACAACACAGGAAACATGCTGGTTACCCATAAAAAAGACAATCCGCTTAGCTCATTCCTTTTTTTCACATTAGCAACATCTGAATGACGGGTTAAATATTAATGTTTTCACACGGTCGAAGGTCGCACGCGACGATACGAAAAATTTCCAGATCGATGCTCTCATTGGGGATGACTGCTAGAGAACAAGTCTATTGTCTGTTACGACGAAGATATCGAAAGACATAGAAAAGGTACAATGCACAGAAAAAGTTTTCAAGTGGATATTTCCTCAGCCGACTTCAGTGTGCAAACGTGGCTGCTACCGCTTTGTTCCCATGAATCATCAATCCAGAAGTAGATGTCTGATTACAGTGCCTTTATATTATGTGCTTCAATGTGTGTTACAGCTTTAGTAAGGCGCTGCGGCAATAAGAAAAAGTCCCTCTTGGCTGTTTATCGTTCATAGTGCGTATACGAGGGGCGTTGAATAATTAATGCTACACATTTTTTTCTGAAAGCAGGTTGGTTTTATTCAGGGTTCCAACACAACATATTATTCCCCACACATCTGGCTTCAAAACCCTATTTTTCAACATAACCTCCGTTCAAAGCGACGACCTTACTCCACCTTACTGTGAGGTCCTGTACGCTAGCATGGGGCCACTGCGCTGGTCGACGTCGGAGCCGGCGACTTGCTGCATCAAATGATGATGTCCGTGGAGTGCATCAGTGAGCCAAACAGACGAAAGTCGGAAGGTGCGGTATCCGGGCTGTAGAAGGATGGGGAAGAACAGGTTTGTGCGAGCTTGTTGCGATGATGAAAGACACCTGCTTCTGTGTACTGTCAGCACTCCGCGGGGATTCTGCGATGCTCTTATTTTTCACCAGAAGAAACTTAATGGCAACTTTCTGCTTAAGGTTACGTATAATCCGACCATCTATCGGAATTTCTTGATACTATAGGAGCTGGTGCGGAAATATTCCACTACGTCCCACAGCAAATTCCGCATTTATTCAACCAAAGATAGCCGAGAAGAAAAATGTTGCATTACTTATTGAACGCCCCTCGTATTACTGTTCATTTACGTATAAATAAAACCAAATTTTTCGCTTGAACACGATGTTGTCTGGACGCTGCAGACTGAGGTTTCATTAAAAAAAAAAAAAAGCTGTATTTTCACTCTACGTCGCACAGTTGGTTCCTCTGTAGTCTCTATGACGTACCACTATTTAACACTGAAGTGATAGTCTCCAAGTGTTCAAGCCATGCCAAGTAAAATACCTGTGTTTCGACGGAACGAGGAAACGATTCAAATTTCCTTCTAGCCATCCATTTAGCTTTTCTGTCATCTTTCTAAATCGCTTAAAGGCAAATACCGAAATGGAAATATCTGTAGCAAAGTCACGCCCGTTAGGCCCAATTTTGTAGACCTTACGAAATTGGTACTGAGAATGACGCAGATACTGCTACAAAGTCTTTGCGAAAAGAAAGAAAAAGTGTAAGCATGACGTAAGCAGAAAAATAAACTGAACACGTTCTGATTTTTGAAAACAGAACCCCGGGAAAGCTTTGTCGTATGTCTTGGTAACAAATGGCCTCTTGGAACAATTCTGGAGGCAATATTTCCTCGCTGTCTTTCTCTAATGCAACAAGTGCCTTTTCATGTGACGCTGCAATTTTTTAAAATCAAAGACGCGGCGAAACTCTCTTTGAATACGGGTTACAAATTTAACTTTGGCAACCACACAACTCATTTCTCTTGTGTCTGTACTGTTGCCTCCGTGGAGACTTACTTTGACTACCGAAGCGTACAAGCTCTGCTGCGCTGAGCGTACTCCACGTAGCAAAAGAATCGTCTTGAGAGCTCTCCTTTAGCCTGCTACGTACCTCTGATTTATATCTCTTGTTTGTTTCACCGCAGTGAAAACTTGAAAGCCCAACGCAGTGACATGAACCCATTGCGCCTGTATGTACGAGATTTTGAATATGAAGGATTATTAACGAAGGCAACTGAAGCACACCACAGACGCTTGGAAATGAGACTGTTCACCAGAACAGTTGCTTGTCATACGGAATGCAATCATTTTGCATCAACTAATTCCATAATCGACATAACCATTTTTGTTGCAGTCGTGATTAACTTCAGATAGAAGAATTGATATATTTCCAGTAATGATTCGGCACCGGGAGGAAAATGATTTTCTAAACCAGTTCCGACGTTAGTATGAGCAAAGCTCACCTATAGGCGCCATTATAAACTCAAACATTTCTTCGAAGACTTCCGATTAAGTTTTGCTATATGAAAGCTGATATCTCTGTTACATTCTCCTGCAACATGATGACGATACTGTAATCATTTTGCGAACATCACGCCCACCCGTTAAGCGGCGGTGCAGTTCGACACAGTATTGGACAGTTTCTGTGAGAGTGGGTTTCCAAGCTTGACATTCACCAACCAATACCGCACGCATTCTGAAAATGAAAATGTCGTTGTCACAGCCTGAGTGGAAGAGAACTGTCCAATATTGCCGTATACGTTGCATCAGGTGAACTGGAAAGGGTTAACCAAACAAAACTACGAGAAACAATCTTGGATTAAACTACACACATCAAAAAAGTTTTGCGTCACCTCGGTTCCAAGAGTTCTGGAACCTGCACGGAGAATTGAAATAGAGATCAACGTAAACATCATTTCCGCCCTTTTTTATTGCTGATGAAAACCACGCAATGCATGTTGTACCACCATACAGCGAGACCTTCAGAGGTGGTGGTCCAGATTGCTGTACACACCGGTACCTCTAATACCCAGTAGCGCGACCTCTTGCATTGATGCATGCCTGTATTCATCGTGGCATACTACCCACAAGTTCATTATGGCACTGTTGGTCCAGATTGTCCCACTCCTCAACGGCGATTCGGCTTAGATCCCTCAGAGTGGTTGGTGAGTCACGTCGTACGTAAACAGTCCTTTTCAATCTATCCCAGGCATTTTCGTTAGGGTTCATGTCAGGAGAACATGCTAGCCACTCTAATCTAGCGAAGTTGTCATCCTGAAGGAAGTCAGTCACAAGATGTGCACAATGGGGCCGTGAATTGTCGTCCATGAAGACGAATGCCTCGCCAATATGCTGCCGATATGGTTGCACTATCGGTCGGAGGATGGCATTCATGTGTCGTACAGCCGTTACGGAGCCTTCCATGACCATCAGCGGCGTACGTCGGCCCCACATAATGCAACCCCATAACAGAAGGGAACCCCCACCTTGCTGAACTCGCTGGACAATGTGTCTAAGGCGTTCAGCCTGACGGGGTTGCCTGCAAACACGTCTCCGACGATTGTCTGCTTGAATGCATATTCGGCACTCATCGGTGAAGAGAACGTGATGCCAATCCTGAGCGGCCCATTCGGCATGTTGTTGGGCCCACCTGTACCGCGCTGCATGGTGTTGTGGTTGCAAAGATGGACCTCGCCATGGAGGTCGGGAGTGAAGTTACGCACCATGCAGCCTCTTTGCGCACAGTTTGAGTCGTAACACGACGTCCTGTGACTGCACGAGAAGAATTATTCAACATGGTGGCGTTGCTGTCAGGGTTCCCCCGAGCCATAATCCGTAGGTAGCGGTCATTCACTGCAGTAGTAGCCCTTGGGCGGCCTGAGCGAGGCATGTCATCGACAGTTCCTGTCTCTCTGTATCTCCTTCATGTCCGAACTACATCGCTTTGGTTTACTCCGAGACGCCTGGACATTTCCCTTGCTGAGAACCCTTCCTAGCACAAAGTAACAAGGCAGATGCGATCGAACCGCAGTATTGACCGTCTAGGCATGGTTGAACTGCAGACAACATGAGCCGTATAGCTCCTTCCTGGTGGAATAACTCTGGAACTAATCGGCTGTCGGACCCCTCCGTCTAATAGGCGCTGGTCATGCATGGTTGTTTACGTCTTTGGGCGGGTTTAGTGACATCTCTGAACAGTCAAAGGGACTGTGTCTGTGATACAATATCCACAGTGAAGTCTATCTGAAGTGGAAACCGGAGTGATGCAAAACTTTTTTTGATGTATGTATAATCTTTTGGCCACCAAATCTCACGGAAGGAATAATGCTTTCCATAATATGCATGTTTAACAGCAAATGCAATGTGTGAAGTAATTCTTCCCATCAAGTGGAGCTCACCCATGTTTTGGATATCGATGTCATCTTTTTGCACCAATTAGATTAGACAGCGATCAAATGAACTAGGCTCGTATCCGGGAGGAACCGGTTTCTAACACTCCTCTATCAGTCCTAATGTAACTTACCTGTGATTGTCTTTTAACTACTCAAGTGAATGTCCCAATGATTTCTTGAAAAAGGTGTTGGTCGTTTCCTTCCCTCTCCCACCCTTGTTCAACAGGAACTAACGTGTCGTCTCGGAAATCTAAAATGTCCTTTTCCACGGCAGCAAGAAGTCAGTTTGCTATCCATCATTTTATTTGTTCTGACCAAAGGAATTCAGAGGGAAAGAATTGTCCATGAGTATCAAGTCATCAACTGGACTTGGCTTCGAAAGGCCGTGGCTATTATTCCTAAGAATCTTGTTGATGACTCAATCGCACTTCAACTGTTTGTCTGGCTTTTTTACGCTATTTCACATCAGAGTTACTTATTGCAGATAGCAGGGTCTGAAATATACCCAAAAGCTACTGGATGAAAAAGCGAAATTAGTGGTCATAAATAATCGTGCTAATCCTGCGGCACTCGTTTTTTGCAACTAGTCCGTAGTCCGTCTATCTATCGATAGAGCGAGCGATTTGATCAATAACGCATCTCTTTTCGTTCAAGGATTGTGAGCCCCCCCCCCCCCCCCTCCCAGTCTCATTCTACATATGGCATGAGTCAGTTTTTCTTTTCCCTACAGGTTGCGTATCATTTATAATAAGCTATTGTGATAGCCTCGATTGTGTTCAGCTCGAATTTGTACATTTCTTCTGTGCTGCAGAATATTGATGGTGTATTGTTTATATAGTCATTACAAAACTGAGGATCTTTCATTGCTAATGGATTATCTCGCTACAATAATTACCTCAATGAGACCGTAAGGTAATTGGTATGCCATCATTTTTCATACATCGGTTTGTTTTTCTATCCTCTATGGAATGACTATTGTTTTCGTATGAATAGAGACACGCAGTGCAGCTTTGGCTTTCCAAATACATCGACTTTTCTCAGCTGTGGAAATGGGTTTTTCGTCAGAAGGGAGGAAACACGCACAGAATTTAACGTCCAATAGACATCTAGGTTATTAGAAACTTCTATGGCCTAGCCGAATGGTCCACCTAGCCCTTGGGCGAGTTAGTTTAAGGAAGCGCACTCCCTCGTCCGCACCACCACTCAAGAGATGTAATTCAGTGGGAGGAAGACAGGAGGGTTTCACTTCTAGTAAGAGTTTGGTACTGTCATGTGCTAACCAATCTTCAACTGGTAGCGGTTTCACTGTAGTTACTTTTACAAAAATCCGACATTAATATATCTCTGATAAGAGAAGTAATTATTAATATGCTTGTGTCCCTTTTCCTGTTTCAAGACCAGTTCATACTCTAAGTCGTTTCGCTTAGTTTGATTTTTTGCACGTTCTGTGACCAAATTTGTGACCACTCGCCATGGTGCGGAGTGATTCGGTAGGTTTACAAATAAGATACATTTTCTCTTTGAAAACATGGCTATGGGCTGGCCATTTACAGAACTGCATTTGTTTTAAAAATACTTAATCTACAACAAAATTTGATATATGTAATCCAACTACAAGCAAACTATGTACTTAGTATTTCATCTATTGAGCAGAAGGAGTTTTCAAGTAGAAATATTTTTAATTTGTTTTTAAAGCGTTCAGTATCTGCTTGCACTTTTAATTCACAAGGAAGGTGGTTAAATATTTTTACAGTTACAGCCATTGCTCCTTTTTGTGCAATAATAAGCTTAAATTTTGCAGAGTGCCGGCTATTTTTGTTCTTTCTATGTTTACGAATACTCTGATACTGTGTCTAATCTGTGCTGGAAACTATACACCACTTGCAACGTTCGCCTATCTTGCTAATTGGTTTCTTGCAATGTTTCCATGTGTTATATAAGTAAAGCATGGGGGTTATAATTAAAACGTAAAATGCTCGAACAGTTACACTGAAAGAAACACTTCAGTTTCTTCAGAAGCTATAAAATTTATTTCGAGTCTAACAAAAGTAGTCAAGTTCGTTCCTTGTTCCAAAAACGTCTCCCTCTTTACCGTTTACCCTATCCCTAACACAAGTCTTCTGTCAAAAATCACGTTCCGAAACTAAATCACAATACTCACCTTCGAAAATCACAAGTACCAAAAATCGCCTTTTCTCTACGTCTCACACAACGCTAAAACACGTACTCTACACAGCACGCCTGTCTGCAGCTGACTGAAAAATTTCTCGAATGCAGAGCAGCACAAAAAATTTGTTAACAGTTGTTCTCTCATCTAATCCATACTTCTGTTTCAGATTGATTGTCTTTTTGCCCTGATACTGCTTCTGCCACTACAAACTGCACATTCGTGTTCGGTGCTGGCACTTGACGCTTCGTTGTCATCACGTACACTCGCAGGGAATGTCAGAACAGTTAGGACTTCGTCATGGGGAATCTTTGAAACATCCAATAAGTGTTCTGCAAGGAAAGAAACTTTAAGTCAGCTGTATTCAGGTCAGAGATATGCACCCCATCCGCAAATAGTTATTGGAAAAGGAAGAAACCCTGGGACGAAAAGGACCTGAAACATCTCATGCATATTAGTTATCGAAATGCCTGCCATAGTCTCAATGACAAGAAGAGCGGTCTCTCAACGCCCACCAATCTTTCTCCAAATTTTGTTCCGGGTTGGATAATTTACTACGGTGAAAGCTCGTGCCCTGCTGTGTTAGACTGATCATGCTACAAACAGAGGGAAAACGAACGAAGAAAATCCATAGTGGAACCTGTATCAAAGATACTGAAGGATGTGAACTGTGGTTCAATGTCTCGCCGGTATTGAGAATATTAGAGACAGAAAACTGATTTAATTGGAGAACGGCGAGAGAATGAAGTGGCTGTTGTGTTATTACGTGATTTAGGAAATCCACTCACGGCGAGTGTACAGGTATTTGAATCCTGATCCTACAATATGCAGTATGTACTTCTCTCCAGCCCATTGCTGTCATGGTAAGAGAGAGAGAGAACGAAAGAACAATCATGTTATTAGTGACGACGAGATTACTCAGAATTGTACACGTAGTTATCTATTCCTTTTAAGGTTAGCATTACGATCTGACGAATCACCACATAATACGTTTCTGTGTTATGTGGCGGCGAGAGTGCGAAATACGATGCAGTGAAAGGAAGGGCTAGCAGAGCGCTGAGCGGCACCCCGTGGTCGTTCAAGTGTAGGCGGCAGCCCGAGTACTCCTCTGCCGTTGGAGCTACACGGCGCTCGCCGTGTGGTGAGCTGTGGTGTCCTCGCCCTTGACCCTTAGCTCCCTGCGCATAGGTCGTACGTATTGCTGCGCCTCTAACTCCACCAAACCAGGGCCAGTAGGGGTGGGGGGTGGGGGGTGGGGAGGAAGGACGGGGGAGAGGGACTTAAGCTCTAATGTATAACAAAGGAGCATACACTGATGATCTATCACCTTCTGACCACTTGCTTAATAGAGCGTTAGTTCACCTTTGTAATATAGTACAGCAGCGATACTCCGTGACATCGTTTCGACAAGTTTTTGGTAGGTTTCTGGAGGTATGTGGCAATAGATATCTACCCACAGGTTGCGTAAATCCCGGAAATTTCAGGCCGCTGGTTTATGGGTGCGGAGATGGCGTCCGATGGCGTCGCAGATATGTGCCATCCGGTTCAGATCAGGCTAATTTAATGGACAAGACAGCAATGTGAGTTCACTGTTGTTGTCGTCGAACCACTGTAACACGATTCTAGCCCTGTGACATATAGGATGTAACGGGTGTGAGAGCAGATATTTCTGCTGGTGACTGGGGACAGTGTACTGAACAACAGCACATCAGTATTTACGTCAGTTACAGACTAGTACTTTTAGCTGTTAAAAGTAACGTGTTTTTAAGTTGGTTAGTACCTCCAAGTGCGTACGGCAAGACCAAGCCATTTACGCTTAATTTAGCGTCGGCAGCATGTCAGATGTTGAAGTGTCAAGCGTGGACACACAACAGTTAGTCTATAACGACGGCGTAGTCCACTTGGTGGTGCAGTTACGACGGTGCAGAAAACACCAGGTAATAAATGATGTGATTTCTTTGTGGGAAGACTGTTCGATGCAGAGAAAAAACAAACATCCAACACACTTTTAAAGCCGGCCGCTGTGGCCGAGCGGTTCTAGGCGCTTCAGTCCGGAACCGCGCTGCTGCTACGGTCGCAGGTTCGAATCCTGCCTCTGGCATGGATGTGTGTGATGTCCTTAGGTTAGTTAGGTTTAAGTAGTTCTAAGTCTAGAGGACTGATGACCTCAGATGTTAAGTCCCATAGTGCTTAGAGCCACTTGAACTATTTGAACACTTTTAAAAATATCTGCACTTATACCCGTTATCTTGCTGTAAGATGCCATCGCCATCAGGGATGACGTCGTGCATTCGATTACTATTACAGGTCCCATAGGAAACCAGGTGAATGTCCCTCATAACAAAATACTGCTCCCACTGGCCTGCGTCCGTGGCGTGTTGCACTTCTAGAACAACGGTGCGCTTGGATGACGGTCTTTCCGGACACAGCTATCGACCTGGCGTAACAAGAAATATGACCTATCTGAGCAGAAGACACGTTTCCATTGATACACACTACAGTCTCTATGAACCCGAGCCCACTGAAACTGTAATTAACGACGTTGTTGGACCATCGTGCGTACACATAGGGGTCATCTGCTGCAAAGTCTCGTTTTCAACAATGTCTGCTGACTGGTGCGCTCCAAAAAGCTTGAGTTTGCACCGGCACTGGACTCTGTCATCCTACCTGCCACAGATCGCCGCTTATTCTGCTTTGTAGAAAAGCCAGTATCCGACCTCCAAGTTATGTGATGAGGCTTCGTCGTCCTACATCTTGTCCCCAACCTGTGCTTCCACCATGTTTCACCCACCTTCCGTAGATGCTTACGACGAAGTCGCCTGTAATTGTATGCGACAACGTCAGCCAATGGGTACAGTGATTTTAACATACTGAGGTCATGCAGTCTGTATCATCTACAGTATACCATATGATCAAAAAGTATTTGGATAGCCCGATGAAATGAGAGTTTCATCAATGGGTCAGCGAGGAGCGGTCAGTGGGATTTGGTAAATGCCTGGAGAACGTTACATGCCGCCATGTGTAGTGCCAACAGTGGAGTACAGAGAAGATGTTATTAGGGTATGGGGGTGCTTTTCGTGGTTAGGATGTGGTTTCCAACTATGCTTCAGAAAACGCTAAATGTGTAAGGATAGGAACACATTTAAAGCTTTGTGCACTGCGTACAGAAGAGGAACATTCTGATGAGTATGATTGATCGTATCAGCATGACAATCCACCCTGTCATTTAGTAGCATCTGTAAGGGAATTTTTTGTAGCAATAACATTTCTGAAACGGCCTGGCCTGTCCAGAGCCTCGGCCTAAATCCAATCGAACATTTTTGAAATGCGTAGCAGCACACACCAGTGTCCAACACCAGTACATTCTCTGGTCTCGGCACTTGAGGAAGCAGACATTCAGACACCTCCTTGAAAGTGTCCCCAGGGGAATAGCAGAGATCAAAAGGGCATAAAGGCGACGAGTGGACACAGCCTCTATTAATGTTAACTAATAAGTGTCCGGCCGCCCGCGTGACCGCTACGGTCGCAGGTTCGAATCCTGCCTCGGGCATGGATGTGTGTGATGTCCTTAGGTTAGTTAGGTTTAAGTAGTTCTAAGTTCTAGGGGACTGATGACCTTAGAAGTTAAGTCCCATAGTGCTCAGAGCCATTTGAACCATTTTTTTTGTGCGGCCGCCCGGTTAGCCGAGCGGTCTAAAGCACGGCTTTCCGGAGTGGGAAGGAGCGCCTGGTCCCCGGCACGAATCCGCCCGGCGGACTTGTGTCGACGTCCAGTGAGCCGGTTAGTCTGTGGATGGTTTTTAGGCGGTTTTCCATCTGCTTCGGCGAATGCGGGCTGGTTCGCCCTATTCCGCCTCAGACACACTGCGTGAGCGAATGCTGCGCAAACAAGTTCTCCACGTACGCGTTTTGCCTGGGGGGGGGGGGGGGGTCCACCGGGGGCAGAACCGCACAGTAACCCTGGGTTCGGTGTGGGGCGGCGGAAGGGTGAAGTGACCACTGCGGCTGCCGCGGGGACAGAGCCTCTCCGTCATTTCTAGGTCCCCGGTTAACATACCATACAATAAGTATCCGGACACTTTTGATCAGAAAGAGTACACAGCCCAAGTACCAATCGGAGAAATGGAGCTTCTGTGGCTGCAGGCCGGAAATTTAATGGATCGTGATTCCAGTCAATGATCAGTCCAAACCATGTACAGTATTAACGGCCGACTCCACGAGGCAGTTTTATTCTGGACGACAGATTTAGAGGGCTCCGTGATCTCCCTGGTGACGATTTGCAGTCGTAGTAGTCGCAGTGTGCTTCCTTTCGTGACTGTGGCGCGTTTCGTCTGTCCAGCTGAGTCCGTGACGGCTCCCAGCCGCCCCCGTGCGGACAGCGGAGTCCCGTGAAGCCCATTACGGCCGATAAGGCCGCCAGTAGCCGGGGGATCGCCCGGCCGGTGCCCAGGGTACACAACCGGCAATTTCGCCGTCACGATGGCCGCCGCGGCCGCCGGCCAATCAGGCGAGTGGGCCCTGTCCGCTGTTCCCAGGCGACCTTTTTGTGGCGGCGTGGCGCGGCGCGAGGCGGCCTTCGCCTCCGTGGGAATGCGGCGCGCATTCCTGCATGATGACGGCGCCGCCGCGGCCGCCGCGGTGAAAGTGCGACGCCCACGCCTCCGGCACACCTGTCGCCTCTTCCTGCGCTAAAAGCTACTCGCTCGCTGCGGAACTCGGAGCTGTTAATGGCGGCGCGAGTGGTGGCATCATTTCTGGCTAATCAAACAGCTTCTGCCTGTTTTGTAACGCGTCCCAGGTGGTAAAGAGGTGCAGTGAAGACTCACGACGCTACAGATACCTACTTGGTCTTCAAGCAGGGATGTTGGTGCTCGATACATTCTGGGTAGAGAGAGAGGGAATACTCTGAAGTGTCACCAGTGTGCTCTCTGTGTGCCTTACGTCACACTTTCCAGCTGTTGCCTATCCTAGCATGGTGCGGCCCCTATGGGGAAAAGGTTGAGAGATGGCATGAGCCCCCTCTCATATTTCTATCTTACGATTTTCCTCTCTAATTGTATGCAGTGAAAAGTCGCTATTCCTTCACACGCGGACTTCCCACGCAGTGTCTCTCGTCACCCGGGTGGTCCGGTGACAGGCGGGCTCTGCTGATCTGGAAAGGGTTAAGCCGACGGGTGTGAGGAAGTCGAGTGAATGCTTTGCAGACGCCGACATTGTCAAAAGACACGCCCGGAGGGGTCTGAAGTAGCGGCTGGGCTAGAGGTTCCGTTACTTCGCAGAAACTTAGCGAAAACACTTTCTGGCGGGTTACCAGCGAGGCGTGTGAATGACCTGTGTACACAGGCAGTTGTGGCGGGAAAATTCCCGCGCTTTCTGCAAAATAGTAACTGTGATTGGCTTGCTCAGGGAATAGCTCCTTGACGTAGCAAAATCAGCGCAAAAATTGGCGCCAAGAATCTCCATTGGTGGAATGGTAGTGCTCCGGCAATAGATTGGAATTTTCCGCCGGTTTTCGAGTTGCTGATTGGAACGTTTAACCACGGCCACTGTCGTGGGGGCGGGAATGTTGTGTGTTCGGCCTGTACGGGTCGAGGACGTCGAAGCAACCAGCCATCGCCTCCGGTACGCCAGATCGTGTTCTGGCAGTTAAGAAGACAGTTTGGTAATGTACGTCCGCAGCACTGGCAGATAGGGATTTTCCTAGGTGATAATCAGAGCTCAGCAGAGCGCGCCTGTGCATCTTTTTCTAACTTTGTTCTGTCTTGAGTAGCAGCAATTAATGTTGGGTTAGCTGTGTGTCTCTCTTAAGATTTGAGTGGCAAGGAATTGGCTCCACATACCACTTCGTCTTAAACCTCACAATCTAGTTTAGGGACAACTTCACCTTCATGGCGTTTGTTTGAGTATCCAATTTGAGCCAATTTGATGTATTATAAATGTTTCATGTGTTTTTGTTTATTATTTTGTGTTTAGTCTTAATAAATCATATTGTTATTTTGGACAGAACTTTCATTCTGTTAATCGGTAGAGCAACCCATCATTTCTCACTACGTTAATGAAACCTTCCTTTATTTAACTTATTTATCAAATTAAATTATTGCAGGTGCCAAACTCTTTTCTACTCCACTTGCAGGGTTGATTACAGTCAGTTCGCGTATATTTTTTAATCCATGTGCAACAGCAAAAGTCGGAGTTAGAATAGAGGGGGCTTAGAGCATCATTTACATAAGGAGATTCTAGAAGAATTTAGTGTTAAATACACTGCTTGCCCCGGCACCTCGCAAGGTCACTAAACTCCAACCCTCATCTCCCCCCCCCCCCCCCCCAAAAAAAAGTAGTGTAACCATACAATGAATACTTTCACTACCGGATGTTTCAGCTGCCAAGAATTCTTCCGGGTTGTATGGCCGTAGTCCTTGGAACACTTCTATTCCTGACGTTTCGTCCAAAGCTACGTTGGACATCTTCGGAGGTGCTCCTGGTTGTGTCTTCGTGCTTCCCAGACAGTACCTTGACCATCAAGGTCACCGGATTTGTCCCCAATTGAAAACTTTTGCAGTGTTAAAGGTAGGGCCTTATAACCAGCTGGGGATTTTGTTTATCTAATGTGCCAATTTGACAGACCTTGACGCCATATTCCTCTGAAGATATCCACCGTAGCTTCGGACGAAACATCAGGGATAGAAGAGTTCCACGGACCACGGCCATACAACCCGGAAGAATTCTCGGCAGTTTACATTCTTGGAAGAAGTTTGAGTAAATCCTAAACAATGCTGTCACCTGCCGAGAAGTGGTCACACTAGTTGTAATATACACCATCATTGTTCTCGATGAATTTGACAGAGAAAGCTTGTTGCGTTATTTTGTAACAAATGATTTTCAGTCATCTGTTGCAAGGGAATTCATTTATATGATTCTTGCTACCTCGTTTATACGTAGAGTAATACTTTTTAACAATATCAATGTTTTAACAACGTCTTTCTGTTGCAAATTTCGAAGTTCCTTATTGTTTCTTTAGGATTCATAGTTTCATCTACGAACCACTAGTGCTAACACGGCGTCCTGTGGCGAAAAGAAGGTCATGGTGTTTGCCTATATCCCAATAAGAATCAGTTACTTCCGTACTTCATGCATTATAAACTGTAAGAAAAGAAAAAAAAAGACGCACCACTGAGTAATTATCCGAATATTTGATGTAGATGTATAGACAAACAAATCATTACAATTTCGGAAACACTGGAAGATTTATTCAAGAGAAAGATCTTCACAAATTGAGCAAGTCAGTAACGCGTTGGTGCACCTCTGGCCCTTAAGTAAGCAGTTGGCTTAGCATTGATTGAAAAAGTTGATGAATGTCCTCCTGAGGGTTATGGTGTCAAGTTCTGTCAAATTGGCACATTAGATAATCAAAATCCCGAGCTGGTTGGAGGGCCCCACCTATGATGCTCCAAAAGTTTTCAATTGGGGACAGATATGGCGACCTTGTTGGCCAAGGTAGTGTTTGGGAAGCACGAAGACAACCAGTAGAAACCCTCGTCGCGTGCAAGCGGGCATTATCTTGCTGAACTGTAAGCTCATGATGGCTTGGCATGAAGGGCAATAAAACGGGGCGCAGAATATCGTCGACATACCACCCCGTTACAAGGTGGCCGCGGATGACAAGCAAAGTGGTCCTGCTATGAGTGAGACGAACTGTTCCCTAGATCATCATTTCTGGTTGTCGGGCCGTGTGGCGGTTGGTTGGTATCCCATCATTGTCCGGGCATCTCCAGATCCATCTTCGCTGGTCGTCAGGGCTCAGTTCGAAGCGGGGCTCACCACTGATGACAATCTTGCTCCAGCGAATCAGATTACAAACCAAAGACATCTCTGAAGAAGCCCCGGACAGCGGTGGGACACCAACCGGACTGACGCCCGCCAAACGGCACGGCAATCAGGAGAGCATCTGGGGAGCAATTATTTTAACATCAGGACCCCTTTGGTTCTCATGCTCGACACCTTTACAGTACAGTGGTACGTCGCCGATATTCTACACCCAGTTTTTTTTGCCCTTCATGGCAAGCCATAGGGGCTTACATTTCAGCAAGATAATGCTCGCCTGCACAAGGCCAGATTTTTTACTCCTTGTTTTCCTGCTTGCGAAACGCTACCATGGCTAGCAACGTAGCTGGATCTCTCCCCAGTTGAGAAAGTTTGGAGCACTATGGGCAGGATCCTGCAGCCAGCTCGGGATTGCGACGGCCTAAGGCGCCAGCTGGACAGCATCTGGTACGATATCCGCCAGACGGACATCCTACAGTTCTATCAATGAATGCCACCTCGAATAACTGCTTGCATAAAGGCCGGAGGTGGACCAAGCGTTATTGAGTTGTTCAATTTATGAAGTCCTTTCTCTTTAACACATCATCAAAATTTTCTGAAACTGTAATCATTTGTTTGTCCGTACATGTACATCACATCTACGGATATCCGTCCTATTCGCATTATTCCTTCGTGGTTCGCCCTTCTTTCTTGTCTTCGATCATACTACAAATAAGACTGATTTTTTTAAACCCATTTATATACAAACATATCATTCGCCTTTGTTTCCTTTCGTGACGATTTTGAATTATCATTGTGAATATTTTGTGCGCTGCCTTCCAAAATGTTTTAATTCAATGGTTTGTTTGTTTGATTTTTTATAATAGGTTTTATAAATTTACAGATGTAAGTAGCCTGCCTGTATGCTGGCAGCGCTAAAGACTGTGTTAATATCGCTGACAGCGCTCTGCACCCATGGCAAGAGATTTTGTCGTTAGACGGACTTTTGGTTAGCGAGTGGACAGAGAAGTGTATGGACATGTTTTTCTTTGTGGAGACTCTGTGTTGGTAGGACATGCATTGTAAAGTGAGATGCAAAGAAATGTAAAATGACGATGGACGTAGTTGGTAATAATCATCTTTTCGACAATTAAGTTATAAATGCAACTTTTACATAATGTTGTACACAACACAAATGTTAATATGTAACCACAGTTTTACAGTTAAAAATAAAAATTGAACCCACTGACGATAGCACAAAAGTGCTGAAACAGAACAAAAAAGGTGCCTTGCATAAAGCGGAACTTCTCATCCCACGTTGTTGGTAATGTTTGAGTTGTGGAATTATTGACTACTATATAATTTTTGTAACTGGATGTCACATAAATAAAGTAAAATGTTCTAAGTACATTATTTGCTCTTCAATAAAATATTTTTTTTGCTAACCATATGCACCCTAGTAGTTAGAGTCTATAGTTAGAATTTTTTTATTTATGAAGATTTTCTGTGAGGTAAGTACTTTAAAAAAAGAATGGGGTTCACGGCTGAAATGAGTTTAGGCAATTAACAGAGTCGGAGGTTGTTTCATATTTCTTTAATTTCATATTTTTTGGAATTTTATTATTGTTAGCATTTCTTGCAATTCAGAGACATTCTTTTGTGTTAAAATGGGTAAATGAATAGGTTAAGTCTGGGTTGTCTTTGTCAGGGAAAATTCCGTGGGTCGGTGTTTAAATGATAAAAACAAGTAAAGACATAGTTTCATGGATTTTAATGTATTGCTTGACTGTGTTTTAGTTCACACGGCATAGCTTTTCATTTATTAGACGCACGTAATTATAACAGCAAGTACTACTTTTATAATCGCTGCATCATGTACATGTAAAAAGTATGTATAATATTAAAATTCATCCGCTGTTACATATATATTTCTGTGTGGTAGGTCTAATGAATATTTGTCGTTAGTCAGGAGAACTTAACATGAGCTAAGTGCCACCATCAGAATAGCTAATTTGACAAGTATGAAATTATGCCCAAGTAAATTACATTTTGCAATTTGACTGTTGCTCACAGTTCCTGGAAGTCCTCGTGGAGGTCAGTTCGTACACAAGGATAGATAACAATCAGAAAGGATCAAGTCAGGAGAATGTGGTGTGCAAATGGTACTTAAAACCACTTACGGCGATGGCGGCCGTGGTTTTGCGACTCAAATGGGGACGACCGTTGCCGCGTTGCAAGAGGACTTTTTCCTCACGGTGCACCAGTCGCTTCTGAACAACTGTGGCATTTACACCTGCCATTCACGGAAACCACATCGTCCAGCGCTGGCCGTGATGACGACAGTCGCTGTTGTCCACTCACGTAATGACAGCAGTTGGGGAAACGGCTCTATTTTGCAGGGACTACACTGCTGGTGATTTTCTGTCATCTACGGTCAGACCAAAATAGTACGTACTTGCAGCCTCGTGATGACTGGGTGTTGTGTGCTGTCCTTAGATTAGTTAGGTTTAAGTAGTTCTAAGTTCTAGAGGACTGATGACCATAGATGTTAAGCCCCATAGTGCTCAGAGCCATTTGAACCATTTTTGAACGTACTTGCAACTGTAGTGATGAGTCAGTGAGCACACCATGAGTGATGGGTGAAAAAGAAGAATAAATCAGTGTGGAGCAGCACTCGCATTTCCCGGATCGCTGGCGCCGTTGAGACTGCGCGGGTTCTCCCCAGGTAGGGCGTGGTGAGTAGACGCGGACAGACCGCCGCCAGCTAACCGAGTTATGCGCGTAATCTCGTTTGGAGGTGGCACAATGGGCGGCGTGGAGTGCGCGGGCCGCGGCTGCTGACGCGAAAGAAAGCAGAAGCCCTCCGCCTCCGCTGCCGGCACTGCTAGGGCCGCGCCGGCGCTCCATCCACACTTGTTGATCGCCCCACACAATACAGTACTGGCGTTCACACCTCAGCTAACGCTCTGCGAGAAACGTTTCAGGGGTCACATTGTTCCCGTTTCGATATTCGCTCGAGAATTCCAAGTAAAAAAAAACGGGGACATTGGAACAGCGCAGGTTCTGCAATATTAGGGCAAGGAGAAAATTTGCCGTCCTCAGAAATGGAATTCGCTAAAATCATTCAAAATTAGTGCTGTTTGATCCGAACAAGACACAGCCAGGGCAAAAGCATCTCAGACGCAAAGATGCGAGCTGGTACCAGTGCCATAGAAACTTGCCACTTGTGCGAGTTCCCCCAGTGTCATGGGCGGAGCTGAGGATGAAGATACCAATTGCCAGACGAGTACCAGAAGCCTACTCGAACATAGAAGAGCAGCTCTCGCCCATTTGGCTGCGGTTGGGTTGTTTTGGGGGAGGAGACCAGACAGCGAGGTCATCGGCCTCATCTGATTAGGAAAGGACGGGGAAGGAAGTCGGCCGTGCACTTACGAAGGAACCTTCCCGGCATTTGCCTCGAGCGATTTAGGGAAATCACGGAAAACCTAAATCAGGATGGCCGGACACGGGATTGAACCGTCGCCCACTTGGTTATAGACCATCGTCCAGGGCTGACTTAGACAGGGAACAGACAGTTGTTATAAATTGCGTTTGTTACGTACTGTGAAATTTACCCACGATTATTTGCACTTAACCATTCAGGGCCTTTTTTCTGTTATGCTACAATCAGTGTTGCAGACTTCATTTTTAAACTAGCTACAAAAATAAATAAACCCTTTAACTCATTAGTGTGACTTCGTTAGTAATTTATTGGAGTGTTGTAGAACCTTCGATCTCTTACCCTGTTACCTGATCCTGTGGCATAGCTGTGCAACAGTGGCAAGGAGTACTGCACTAGCTGCCGGCCTACGGTAACGACCTTGGCAATTAGGCCTCCACAGCAGTAGCGACGAGGCCATTATAAAACTGGCGATGAGGGTTTATAAAAATTAGTCTTTGTTATATTGGTACATACTCCATAGAATAACTCTTTAACTCTGTAGTTGTTTCGAAACTTCCTGGCTGTTGAAAGCTGTATTCCGGACCGGTTTTCCAACCTGGAACATTGCCACATTACTAAATGCAGAGTGAAAGATTAATCCTGGAATCTTCTGTGTTGTGGGCTTATGCCTGCTCTGTCAGCAACGCACGTTACATCCAAGTTAAACGGGCAGCCGGCTTACTGGCAGACGACCCTTAGGCATGCCTCAGTACAAGTTAACACACAGCAACCCAAGCGCCATCAGGCGTCGCTGGTCCTACGAACCTCTTTCTTAAGCCGGCCACGTGACAGGAAGCAAGACCGACTATTACCTGGCACCTGGAGCTGCACTTAGTGGCGGGACGACCGAATGTTTTAAAAATCTATTGCTCCGTCGATTGCTTTTTCGTTCAGTCGATTTTTTCATTCGAATGAAACGACGAAATGAAACTAGTTTCTGCGGCCATGTCAGCTACAGGAATGTTTCAACTCAATGATCAAGTTTGAGTGGTTTCGTTTAGTGTGAGGTAAGCGACTGACACAAGTCTCTGTCGGTTGCGGCCTTTATATGAATGTTTTCACACAGTCTTCGGGTTTGAACGCTTTCATTTACATACTTTTTCAGCCTCTTACTCTGTAGATGAACCATGACTGGGATTGACAACAATTGTTTACAGATAAATAAAGTACAAGTATCTTATTTCATGTAGATGTGAATAAAACCCGTTTTTCTAAAAATAAAGTATTTTCAAGATGTATATATTTACTTACTCAAGTAAGAGTTTTCGTACTTGTGGCATTTAAATATCAATTTTTGGTCGTGTAGGAGGACGGCGACAGCTGGCATTGTTAGCACCGAGCTACTGAAACGCAAGCGACGAAACATTCGGCATCCTACGTCCCCGCTCCCGGCGGTACATAATGACCATCGGCCAACTTATCGTCTACAGACCACTGTGTGTGTCCGGGAAAATAATCCGATTTGACCCATATGTACGGGGTTTTCGAAGTTTTTGTCCGCGGTCGGCAATTTAAGTAATGGCATGCCTGCCCCAGCGATCCGTGAGCGTAGTTAGTTACGCGTTACTGCCACCCGGAACAACTTAATCCGCAACAATACGTGAATCAGTTGTAAATGATGAAAAGAAAAATTACTCCATTAAATATATCATGAAATAAACGTATATAATGCTAATTTAAACTTTGCCACAGCCCCTTAGATATGTCTTCACTTATCCCTTGGGATGCCAACGGCCTTTCCGCAGTGGTAACACCGGTTCCCGTCAGATCACCGAAGTTAAGCGCTGTCTGGCTGGGCTAGCACTTGGATGGGTGACCATCCGGTCTGCCGAGCGCTATTGGCAAGCGGGGTGCACTCAGCCCTTGTGAGGCAGACTGAGGAGCTACTTGACTGAGAAGTAGTGGCTCCAGTCTCGGAAACTGATATGGGGTCGGGAGAGCGGTGTGCTGACCAAATGCCCCTCCATATCTGCATCCAGTGACGTCTATTGGCTGAGGATGACACGGTGGCTGGTCGGTACCGTTGGGCCTTTATGACCTGTTCCGGAGGAGAGAGTTATCCTTTCGGATGGGGCTATCCTCTGGTGGTATAATGTAGCACTCTGTTAGTTCAACTGATGAAAGTACTGCAGACTGGCTACATTCAGAAGAATGAATGGATAACTCACTCAGCTAAAGCACTGTAAAGTGGTTTTAGCTAAAACAGTGAGTACATGGTTCAACCAACAGAAAAACTACTGACTGTTTCCATATGAAAAGAAAGAATGAATAATTAGTGTGTGTATCTACAACGGTGTCGAATGGTGTCTTTTGGTTACTCCCAGTGGCCGAGCGGTTCTAGGCGCTACAGTCTGGAACCACGCGACCGCTACGGTTGCAGGTTCGAATCTTGCCTCGGGCATGGATGTGTGTGATGTCCTTAGGTTAGTTAGGTTTAAAGTAGTTCTAAGTTCTAGGGGACTGATGACCTCAGATGTTAAGTTCCATAGTGCTCAGAGCCATTTGAACCATTTGGTTACTCCCACAGACTGCATAACTCGAAGAAAATAAATGAATAATAATCCAAGCCACACTTGAAAATACAACCGACTGACTCGAGTGCTTTCATTCGGTTGCTCCCACAGACTGTTTTTCACTCAAAAGAATGAACAAATAATTGAACCGATAAGTAAAACTACAACCGAATGAATCGACTGTTTTCATGCGGTTGCTCTCATCACTAACTGTACTTACGCCGTCACTCTTACCCTGAGAGGCCATTTGGATGAAGGCGGCGGAGACGCAGATCTGCCACCACCAACGGCTCCAAGCCAGGGTGATGGGTCTCGCACTGCGTCTACAAAGGGACTTCCCTATGGCCGACCTTCACTGGGTCTCTGAGGTTCTTCTATTACGAGGTTTCGCCAGGCTGCACAGTTGTTTTATGCAAACGCTGCCCAGCCGTTCGATCGTCTCATCCACTCCCTTGGCCAATGAGTGTAGTGCCTCAACACTACTCGATGACCACACCTGCTGCATGACGCTTAAGTCTCCACCTCACCAGGGCATCGTTTCCAGGAAGCAAGTCATAAGGAATCCTATATGTTAGGTCTGCAAGCTGTTTTCATCTATCTCAATCTTTGTGACACGGCCATCCATCCTGCACTTCACTGGCAGATGGTGACCCATCTGTCTCCATCGTATGCAGCAGTAGCAGCCGAAAGGCCAATTCATTCCGAGTGAGCTTCTTGGGCCAGGTGCAGAATGCACTCGCATTTCATCTCGCAGGAACTCACTCGGAGAGAGCACGACACCATCACCTCTATCTGTGCCTGTCTCCTCTAAGTTGAACCTCCGACGTAACCCTTAAGACGCGGATACCATCACTGTGACGCCATTGGGCACCGTAATATTTTCTCTTGTTAGCTATTGACATCATGTCGCACTTATATTTTTGATATATCTTCGTAATATTAACTGTGGCTCGTCCTCTAGGGTGCACAACCAGGTGTATATTACTGACTGTAGTAGTGTGGTATTCTTACTTGAAATCGTGGCACATAAGGTTGCAACGATCAGAGTTAGATTTTTCATTAAATATTCAAGTCCTAAAGAGTCAAAGTCAGTATTTTTGTGTTCAATAAAAACCCAGAACTTGACCTTATTGAAGGATGTGTTTAACACTTACTCCTGTTGTAGATGATTGAGTTTGGTAAACGTATTAAGCAAATTCTACCTGAGTGTGTTTTCCCTGTTCCGCCTTTGGTGGATACATTAGAAACAATCCTTTACTCTGCGGCTAAGCCATTTCTGCGCAGCAGCCTTTCTTCCAGGAGTGGTACTCCCGCAAGGTACGCAGAGGAGCTTGTGTGAAGTTTGGAAAGTAGGAGAGAGGTCGTGGCAGGAATGAAGCTGTGACGAGTTGTCAGGCGAGCCCGGGTTACTAATGGGTAGCCGCGCGGAGTGGCCGCGCGGTTTAAGGCGTCATGTCACGGACTGCGCGGCGCTTCCCGCAGGTGCTTCGAGTTCTCCCTCGGGCAAGGGTGTGTGTGTGTTGTTCTTAGCATAGGTTAGTTTAAACTGGTTTAAGTATTGTGTAAGTCTAGGGACCGATGACCCAAGCAGTTTGGTCTCTTAGGAATTCCTACACATTTGAACATTTGAACTAATGGGTAGGAGCATATAGTACACAATTTCCTTGTCGCCCGTATGCACTAGTGCTGTTTGCTTTTGTATTCGGCTCAGCTAGTTTCCGGCTGCATTGGGAAGCGGGTTTTTGTTCATCGTGAAGATGATGGGATGTTTTCCCTCATCCTCCTAAATGTGTAGTGGCTGGAACCGACTACGCAGATTTGAAGAGCGAATAACTTCCCGAGGACTCATCGTAGAGTGAGTTCTAAGGTCCTACTAGAAGTCGACACCTTACGGGAGTGTTACAAATGGGAGCAGGAAGTAGCCAATCAGAGAGACTACATTCTGCTCCTGATTTTGACAGTCTGTAACGCCAGAGAGTTATATAGTTTCGTGGAGCGCGGAGGCAGTGTTTTGGGAGTGTTTTCTGAACTCGGGAGTAGGTGATCCTTCGTGATCCACAAGTTATTTAGTGCAGTACGGAAGAATGAAAGAATCCGAAGTGCATTCTCATGTACGAGCGTTAAATTCTGCTTAGGAACTTTCCTGTGCGTGGGCTTATTTCAGTACAAAGAGGCCACAGAGTACAGCGTGAAGCTTTTAGAGATAGTTGGAAGTGGTGTTGGATAAAATTGATTGACTTGGCTTCAGTTAATTCGTACAAATAAATTTCATTTGTTTCTGTGTAAATTTGAGAGTGATGTTTTTGTCTGATACTGTCACTACTGACTTGGCGCTCTGTTTCCGTTTGTTTCCCTGGTGATTAACACGGGCATTACTAGCAGCCAGTTGATCGCGGTGTATGACCATATCAGAGGTGTGTGTAATGGAGCCCAGATCTCGGAATCTTACTAACGAGGAAACAACACCAATTTGACGTCATATTAAAGGAGAGAAAAAGCACTTTTGCAAGACAGCGGTCCCAGCAATTTATCGTGCACAAAAATATGGGCCATAATTGTGATAATACGCCGTGATAGTACGCCGTTATGACCTCCTGTATGCACAGCTTTTAAATATTCGCGCGGGCCGGTTGTTTGTTGCTCGCACCGCACCACTGCAGCCGCTTAATGGTCCAGGGCAAAGTACTGTACGTCGGAGTGAGAACCAGTGCCCTCTTATGTGCAGGATGTCGATGGTGAGGTAAGAGGAGGGGAAGGGACCACGTGTGTCAAACGTTTTCAAAAATCTTTTTGAGGGCGTGTTATTTCGAAAAGAGTACATAATACGTCACTTCAAGCACATTATATTCAATATATTTTTAAAATTATAAACATACAATCAAAATGAATAAATCTAAGGAAGGGAAGACTTATTATGATATGAAAAAAACAATTTTGTTTTAGAACTTAATCTCGCCAGTCACGTTGAAGAACAGCGCAACTCCTCCAAAGGGACTTAACTTCAACATTGTCACCTTTAAAATACAAAGAAAATTCCGCAAAATAGCGATGCCAATAATCAAATAGCGCTACGATACTTCTTTAGCGACACACGCATTCATTTCATTCATTTGCACTGTATTTGTGAATCGGAACATAAAAAATCGGAACACAAAAATTTTCAAAGCAGACAGATATCTGGCACTAGCTACTAATTAGAAACCACGCACTTAGACACAATGAACAAAGTAATGTACACTACTTCAGGCTCAGTCATTAATTGGCAATACAGGGTCAGAGAGAGTGACGAATATACGGTGCGTGCGCTTGCTTAAAGGGTGTATTTTTACAAGGTCGTAACTGCGTGCTATCTGAATTATGGCCCAAATTTTTCCGCGGGGTCGATTGCAGAGGCTGATATCTTGCAAGTGTGCTTTTTTCCCCTTGCAGTTTGAGGTCAAGTTACTGATGTTAACTTGAGAGGTTGCTCAGATACCTTTTAGGGCTTTGACTATTGACACAGTAGTAGTGAGAAATTTAACCCCCCCAAGCAGGTCAGTGCGAGGCTGGTGACCATTATTTAGGCATATTCGATAGAGTCGCAGAGCAGAGACTAAATCAGGGTCTGCCAGTAAAATTTTCCGATTAAAGCCGTCCTCACACGGACGAAGCAGCTAAACTTCACGTGGACGCCGTCGGGACATCCGACCTCACGGGAGACAGCACGTCATGGCACTGGACAAGATGGTTAACATGACTTTCCGCTCTCAGCGCTCTCCAGCAGCCGTTGTCGGCCTTATTTGGCTCGAAATACACACATTTCCATAGGAAAAAGGACTCATTGATGGCTTGAACTGCGAATTGCAGATAGAGGGACACAACATAATGCTGCACAGTGATGTGAGACACATACTGAAAAAAGTTACTTGTCAACTCAATTGAATTTTTATCCGATTTTTCGGTTTAAATTGAATGCAGTTAACATATGGTGTTTAATGTCAGTTTGCCCCATGCGTAATACTCATATTCCCGACATCGCATTTACTACCATCACTCTGAACTAGCATACTTCATCGCATACATAGCAAGGTCGAGATTCGTTTTGGAAGTTCATTCGAATGGAAGAAGAGAGTTTCTCGAAGCTGCTCATCATCAATGAAAAAGATATTTACCGGAAAGTTATAAAGCATAAGCCAGTCCATAAACCCAGAGATAGATGCATAAATTTTACACAAAGTTTCAAAAAAGCCACTGGGGAAACGTTTTAGTCATTGATATTTGGAACAAAAATTGCAGCAAATACATGATTTATAATAAATGGCGTCTACCTCTGAGATAATAATTCTATTGAATGAATAAGAAATACCTAGAATATTTTAGAAAACGAAAAGGGAAAGAAAAAAATTCTGATTTTTTCACTTCGTAACTCGGAACGCAGGACGCTACCAATGGCGGCATATCCTCGACCTAGTAAATATACCTCCTTGTATGACGTAGAATATCTAAAGACTGTATATACATACGCCATTATTTGAAATTTAATATGCAGTTGTACTGAAAAAACACGCTTTTGATGGATCACCATTGTGCCGTAGCAGTGAAACGGTATACATTCGTAACAAGCAAGTTAGAACGCTAAAAACATCAACTACAGAAATACCTTACGTAACGCTATGCAGTTTCCCATCATTTTATTATAACAGATTGTAGCTTAAACGAAGCGTTGTCGAGAGACCCTCAATTTGCTGATGCTTTGAAACAGCGTATACTCATACCACTCCCTCTATGAGAAGGAATGCCCACCAAATACGAAATTTAAAGTCTTACAATATGGCGGCTCCAACGTTCCGTTTGCAACGCAAGACAATGTCGCCTCTCTTTGGCCACGTTATTGTCCACGAGACAAAAGTCTGACATGCCACATTCTTTATTTCACTCTGCGCGGTGCAGTGGAACCTAGAATCCACTCCATGACGTCACGAGCTCCTCGTCCACGTGCGTTTTCACGTCCCGTCAGAGGACGGCTGGTCTGTGGAGCGGCACGTGACATAATTTGTCTCGCACTCACGTCACCTAGAGCGCACGTGGTTTGGCTGCTGCTGCAGGTGGGACTCGGTTCGACGTCACACAAGATCCGAGCCAGGAAGTCTCAAATGTAATTCACGTGCCATCTGGCCCTGTGGAAAACTTTTCTTTGTGTCGAGCTACTCTTAACACGTTTCTGTATCCCTGCATAGCCACTGCAATCTGAAACCATTTGAAGCTGCATATTGAGGTCAAGCCTTGGTGTCCCACTACAGTTTTTATACAGCACACTTCACTCCATAACCACACTAATACTCCCTGATGTCTCATGATGTGTCCTATCTCTCTTTTAATCAAGTTTTAACACACAGCTGTTTTTTCGCTGATTGGCTCGGTATCTCTTCAACTATTATCCGATCTACATAATACTCAGCATTCTTCAGCAGCAATAATTTCAAAAGCTTCTGTTCAACCCTTGTCTGAACCTTTTACTGTCCAAGATTCACTTCCGTACAAGGTAACTGCCGTATTTTTTCTGAAGCGATTTTCTTGCCATTGCCAGCTAACATTTTACCGTCTCTACACAGGCCGAGATCAGTTACTTTGCTGCACGGACAGAAAAACTCGTCTATCACTTTTAGTATGTCATCTCCTGATCACCCGGTTCAATTAGGCTACATTCCACTATCCTAATTTTACTTTTGTTGACGATCATCTTCGAATCTTTGATCCTTACAGATATTCGTTTTCTTGAGCTACTCTTCCAAATACTTCGCTGTCTCTGCAGGATTACTCTGGCAATAAAAAACTTTAATGTTTTTACTTCTTCTCCCTGAAATTTCATTCCCTTCACCGAGCGAGGTGGCGCAGTGGTTAGACTCACATTCGGAAGGACGAGGGTTCAAACACGCGTCCAGCCATCCTGATTTAGGTTTTTCGTGATTTCCCTAGATCGCTTCAGACAAATGCCGGGATGTTTCCTTTAAAAGGGAACGGTCTATTTCGTTCTGAGTGTCTCCGTGTCACTAATGATCTCGTTGTCAAATTCAAATGGCTCTGAGCACTATGGGACTTAACATCTATGGTCATCAGTCCCCTAGAACTTAGAACTACTTAAACCTAACTAACCTAAGGACAGAACACAACACCCAGATCTCGTTGTCGACGGGACGTTATATGCTAATCTCTTCCTTTTCCTCCTCATATCTTCCTAAAAATATCCTTGGTTTCATTCACAGCTTGCTCAATGTACAGACTGAATAACATCTGAAATAGACTACAAACCTGTCCTACTCCCTACTGCTTTCTTTTCATATCCTTCGACTCTTTGTAACTGATGTCTGACTTACGTGCAAATTGTAAATATCTTTTCGCTTCTTGCATTTTATCTCTGCTACCTTAAAATTTTGCTGTTGTCCAGTCAACATTCTCAAAAGCTTTATTCTAAATTTAGAACTGCTATAAACGTTGGTTTACCTTTCTTCGACCTACCTTCTAGGATAAGTCGTAGGGTCAATATAGGCTAACATGTTCCCACATTTATAGTGAATCATTTCTGGTCTTCCCTGAAGTCAGCTTCTAACAGTTTTTTCTTTCTTCCGTAGGTTTTCCTGTTTCCTGTAGCCGGCCGGTGTGACCGTGCGGTTCTAAGCGCGTCAGTTTGGAACCGCGTGACCGCTACGGTCGCAGGTTCGAATCCTGCCTCGGGCATGGATGTGAGCGATGTCCTTAGGTTAGTTAGGTTTAAGTAGTTCTAAGTTCTAGGGGACTGATGACCTCAGTAGTTAAGTCCCATAGTGCTCAGAGCCATTTGAACCATTTGTTTCCTGTATCCATACGTAAACAGGAAGAATACGGCGCTGCGGTCGCAACGTCTATACAGGGTGTTACAAAAAGGTACGGCCAAACTTTCAGGAAACATTCCTCACACACAAATAAAGAAAAGATGTTATGTGCACATGTGTCCGGAAACGCTTAATTTCCATGTTAGAGCTCATTTTAGTTTCGTCAGTATGTACTGTACTTCCTCGATTCACCGCCCCGATTTCATACGGGATACTCTACCTGTGCTGCTAGAACATGTGCCTTTACAAGTACGACACAACATGTGGTTCATGCACGATGGAGCTCCTGCACATTTCAGTCGAAGTGTTCGTACGCTTCTCAACAACAGATTCGGTGACCGATGGATTGGTTGAGGCGGACCAATTCCATGGCCTCCACGCTCTCCTGACCTCAACCCTCTTGACTTTCATTTATGGGGGCATTTGAAAGCTATTGTCTACGCAACCCCGGTACCAAATGTAGAGACTCTTCGTGCTCGTTTTGTGGACGGCTGTGATACAATACGCCATTCTCCAGGGCTGCATCAGCGCATCAGGGATTCCATGCGACGGAGGGTAGATGCATGTATCCTCGCTAACGGAGGATATTTTGAACATTTCCTGTAACAAAGTGTTTGAAGTCACGCTGGTACGTTCTGTTGCTGTGTGTTTCCATTCCATGATTAATGTGATTTCAAGAGAAGTAACAAAATGAGCTCTAACATGGAAAGTAAGCGTTTCCGGACACATGTCCACATAAAATATTTTCTTTCTTTGTGGGTGAGGAATGTTTCCTCAAAGTTTGGTCGTACCTTTTTGTGACACCCTGTATAAGACAACAAGTGACTGGCGCAGTTGTTACACCGATTACTGCTGCTACAATTGTAAGGTGTCAGGCAAATCCAACACCTTCCATGAAAACCCTGACATGATAAGCAAATCCAGTAGTATGTCACATAGCTCTGAATAAATCGTGACATTAGATTAACCAAAATAATACGAGTAACGAGTGAGCAAATGGAATACCACAGACTAACACAAGAATGCCTAAATGCATGTCATACCTTCCCACCGTGAGACAGACGCAGTTCCGAGGGGAGAAACGAGAACAGAAGCCGAGAGCAGAACCGTGTTAAGCTAGAAGGCCCTATGATAAGGGACGGACACCCACGTTGCCAGCTAACCACCAGGACCACACCCCAGCCCATGTTAAAAGCTAGAGCCCTCCAGAAGAACAGTATAGATCTTACGATAACACTAAAAGGGCCACACCAGCCGCAAGTTTCAGCGTGAGACTTTTTCTCGTCTCTGTTACGTTGCAAACGTTAAAAACCTTGCCCCACCACGAAAAGTAACTGCCAGGACCACCCCCCAGCCCATGTTAATAGATAGAGCCCTCGAGAAGAACAGTATAGATCTTACGATAACACTAAAAGGGCCACACCAGCTGCAAGTTTTAGCGTGAGACTTTTTCGCGTCTCTGTTACGTTGCAAACTTTAAAAACATTGCCCCACCACGAAAAGTATAACGTTTCTCATTGGATAGACAGAATTTTTGTAGGCGGAGCTTAAGGTTAACATTGAGGCCCTGATTGGTCAGATGAAAACACAGCCAGATAGTTTTTTTAAAACCAACTTCGGTAAATTGTAGTAAGGAGAAGTTAGGGGAGAGTAGCTTCCGAGATGGCGAGATGCATGGAGCTGCGCCTGCCGCCGCCCCCTGACGAACACCGACAAGGTATTGAACGCACGCGATGCCGCATAGTTGAGCGCATAAGGCTTCACTCAGAACTGCAGAAGTCTCATCTGTTACATCCCATTGTTACGTAATACTAGCGTCGATCGTCAATTGAAGCTCATGGTATTCACATTTGCTAAGTAAGTTAAAATCTGAAACGCGATGATTTTTCTGTTATGTAATTATTGAGAAGCCACTGTAATTTACGACAAGTTAGATAAGTAATTAAAGATAATTGAGGGTCACTGTAGACCATTTTGATAGTTTTCTCTTTTGTGAAACTTAATTTAAATCTAGATTATAGATGTGATACGGCATAGGTCATCCTTCGATCCATTGTAGAACTTCCCTTCCACTAAATTTAGTTAGTATTAAGATTCTTTTACAGGGAGCGCAGTGGAGCTGGTTATATCATCGCTAGTCTCACTGAACTCTTCTGAACGCTACATGTCAAGTGTGGTCTGGCGTCTCCTTACCAGCAACAGGTCCCAGGTTCAAACTAGTCAATTCCCTAAAAAACACGCTCAGAGCGTCGTTGCGCGAAAGTGGTAGGGAGGCACGACTTAGAACAAACAGAAACCACGCAGAATGTTAGACAATGGCAGGTTATCAAGATTTAAGTGAGTTTGAACGTGTGTTATAGCCGGCGCGGCGAGGAATGGGCCACAGCATCTCCGAGGAAGCGATGAAGTGGGAATTTTCCCATACGGCCATTTCACGAGTGTACCGTGAATGTCAGGAGTTCAGTAAAACATCAAATCTCCGACATCCGACAAATAACGGGATCAACGACGACTGAAGAGAATATTTCAACGTGACAGACGTGCAACCCTTCCCCAAATTGCTGCAGATTTCAATAGTGGGCCATCACCAAGTGCCCGCGTGCGAACCATTCAACGAAACATCATCGATTTGGGCTTCCAGAACCGAAGGACCACTCGTGTACCCTTGATGACTGCACGACACAAAGCTTTACGTCTTGCCTGGGCCCGTCAACACCGACATTGGACTGTTGATAAATGGAAACATATTGCCTGTTCGGACGAGTCTCGTTTCAAACTGTACTGAGTGGACAGACGTGTACGGATACGGGGACAACCTCATGAATTCATATACCCTGGATGTCAGCAGGGGACTGTTCAACTGGTGGAGGCTCTGTAATGGTGTGGGAGTGTGCTGTTGGAGTAATATGGGACCCCTGATACGTCTGGATACTGCTGTGACAGGTGACACGTACGTAAGCATCCTGTATGATCACCTGCATCCATTCATGCCCGTTGTGCATTCCGACAAACTTGCGCAGTTCCAACAGGTCAACGCGACACCCCACAGGTCCAGAATTGATACAGAGTGGCTCTAGGAACACTCTTCTGATTTTAAACACTTCCTCTGGTCACCAAACTCCCCAGATATGAACATTATTGAGTATATCTGGGATGCGTTGCAACGTGCTGTTGAGAAAAATATCCATCCCCTCGTACTCTTACGGATTTACGGACAGCGCTTGAGGATTCATGCTGTCAGTTCCCTCTAGCACTACTTCAAATATTAATTGAGTCCATGCCATGTCCTGTTGCGGAACTTCTGCCTACTCACTGGGACCCTACACGATATTAGGCAGGTTTACCAGTTTTTCGGCTCTTCAGCGTAAAGTCAGTCTGAAACCTTACAATATGCCCAGCTGTGTACCACGTATACACCTATCTTTCGTGGTTCTTGAAACAAATTTTAACAACAATTACATTACATTCTATAAAAAATTCTAGCTGGTGACTTTCCCTTTCATACCGTTTCCCCATCCCACACTCTCCTGTCATTCTTCCTTCTCGTTCTTTTCCTACAATCGAACTTCTGTCCCCCATCCCAATGCATTTTCGTCTCCCTTAAACATATGAATAATTTCCTTTATATCATCATACATCTTACAGGAAGTGCAAAATGGGTAAGCAGGAATGGCTAGAGGACAAATGTAAGGATGCAGAGGCAATCAGTAGGGGTAAGATAGATACTGCCTACAGGAAAATTAAAGAGACCTTTGGAGAAAAGAGAGCCACTTGTATGAATATCAAGAGCTCAGATGAGAAACCAGTTCTAAGCAAAGAAGGGAAAGCATAAAGGTGGAAGGAGTATAAAGAGGGTCTATACGAGGGCGATGTACTTGAGGGCAATATTATGGAAATGAAGAGGACGTATGTGAAGATGAAATGAGAGATATGATACTGCGTGAAGAATTCGACAGAGCACTGAAAGGCCTATGTTGAAATGAGGCCCTGGGAGTACACAACATTCCATTACGCCTACTGATAGCCTTGGGAGAGCCAGCCCTGACAAAACTCTACCATCTGGTGAGCAAGATGTATGAGACGGCGAAATACCCTCAGACTTCAAGAAGAATATTAATTCCAATCCCATAGAAAGCAAGTGTTGACAAATGTGAAAATTACCGAACTATCAGCTTTATAAGTCACGGCTGCAAAATACTAACTCGAATTCTTTACTGGTAGAAGTCGACCTCGGGGAGGATCAGTTTGGATTCCGCAGATATGTTGGAACACGTGAAGCAAGACTGACCCTACGACTTATCTTAGAAAATAGATTAACGAAAGGCAAACCTACGTTTCTAGCATTTGTAGACTTAGAGAAAGCTTTTGACAATGTTGAGTGCAATACTCTCTTTCAAATTCTGAAGGTGGCAGGGGTAAAATACAGGGAGCGAAAGGCTATTTACAATTTGTACAGAAACCAGATGACAGTTATAAGAGTCGAGGGTCATGAAAGGGAAGCAGTGGTTGGGAAGGGAGTGAGACAGGATTGTAGCGCCGGCCACTGTGGCCGAGTGGTTCTAGGCGCTTCAGTCCGGAATCATGCGGCTGCTACGGTCGCAGGTTCGAATCCTGTCTCGGGCATGGGTGTGTGTGATGTACTTAGGTTAGTTAGATTTAAGTAGTTCTAAGTCTAGGGGACTGATGACCTCAGATGTTAAGTCCCATAGTGCTTAGAGCCATTTGAACCACTTTGATTTGAGGATTGCAGCCTATCCCCGATGTTATTCAGTCTATATATTGAGCAAGCAGTAAAGGAAACAAAAGAAAAATTTGGACTAAGAATTAAAATCCATGGAGAAGAAATAAAAACTTCGTGGTTTGCCGATGATATTGTAATTCTGTCAGAGACAGCAAAGGACTTGGAAGAGCAGTTGAACAGAATGGACAGTGTCTTCAAAGAAGGATATAAGATGAAAAGCAACAAAAGCAAAACGAGGATAATGAAATGTAGTCTAATTAAATCAGGTTAT
Organism: Schistocerca cancellata; assembly: GCF_023864275.1. Lineage (NCBI taxonomy): Eukaryota > Metazoa > Arthropoda > Insecta > Orthoptera > Acrididae > Schistocerca > Schistocerca cancellata. The sequence continues at coordinate 609,059,441 of NC_064627.1, forward strand.
ACTGATGGAATTACATTAGTTTTGGTATTTAGGGAGCAAAATAACTGATGATGGTCGAAGCAGAGAGGATGAAAAATGTAGACTGGCAATGGCAGGAAGAGCGTTTCTGAAGAAGAGAAATTTGTTAACATCGAGTATAGATTTAAGTGTGTGGAAGTCTTTTCTAAAAGTATTTGTACGGAGTGTAGCCACGTATGGATATAAAACATGGACCATAAATAGTTTAGACAAGAAGAGAATAGAAGCTTTCGAAATATGGTGCTACAGAAAATGCTGAAGATTAGATCGGTAGATCACGTAACTAACAAGGAGGTACTGAGTAGAATACGAGAGAAGAGTAATTTGTGGCACAACTGGATTAGAAGAAGGAATCGGTTGGTAGGACATGTTCTGAGGCATCAAGGTGCAACTTCACTCGGGCTCGTACACTACCTTTTATCATGACTCGTCTGCAAAAGGGGTTCGGTTAACACAGTTGATTTCGCGCCCTAGATTGAGTAAATAGCCAGCCTAAGTGCAGCAGTGAATGAATTCAAGTATTTGCCTAAATCACGATCGTTCACAAATGATTTACACCGACAAAAGTTGAGAATGAAAACGTTTTTATTTTACTAAATCACAAAAAAAAAACAAAAAAAACTGATGGCCATGTGATACTATATCGGCGGCTCTTAGCCGCACCGACCTTACCGCACCGACGGACCACGATCAAAAGACCTCGACCTTTTTCCCATATCCTCTGTCCTGTGTCCGGTCACATGACACTACATCAGTCAAATGTGTTATTTCTAAACATGACCATCATGCATTTACAATGTTACAATACTAAAATACGTAAAACTAAATACCTTATATTATTTTGTAGACTATCATCAGATTATTTACATATTTAAGGGCACTCCACTTTTTGGCAGTTTCACCCCTCTTCTTTTGTTTAATCACGTCTTTGCCTAAAAGGTGTGGCATAGGGAATACTCATTTTGCTCTACATAGATCGAAAACTGAACAGTACCTTCACAATAAAAGAGAATAACTTATTATGCAGAGGTTCTCAAACATCCTTACAACTTAATTTTTATATAAAACATGTTCTTTAATGTCCAACATATTATCCCTGCTACTATGCTTTAAATTTGAATTTTGAACTATTTTCAAGAGCTCTTATGTGTATGGAGTACTCCTATTTCAGTGATCAGATACCCAGCAAATCTAATGATTAGCAAGACAAGCACACCTTCCATTATTAACATATGTACAAAGTTATGCACTGAGACATAGGCAACTATGAAACTAAGTAATTCAATGTGAAACTGTTATATGCTGCCTCCTCTCTTTATCAAGAAGGTGACTCCATAAATATTTTGTCTTGTGCTTGCTACACCCCAACTGTTCTTCCACAGTAAACATTATCACATCCAGCAAATTAGTTATACTATTACAGTATCCCTTGTAACCTCACAAAGGGATCACCAGTTTAGTATTGGAGGGCAGCGTGGAGGGTAAAAATAGTAGAGGAAGACCAAGAGATGAATACACTAAGCAGATTCAGAAGGATGTAGGGTGCAATAGTTACTCGGGTTTGTTTATTTATTTTTTGTTCCGTGGGACGAAATTAAGGAGAAGTCTCCATGGTCATGGAACGAGTCAATACATGAAATTATAACACGATAGTAGAAACAGATAAAATGAAATATGAGAAACGTATTCAGGCGACAATTCGTAAGTTTAAATAAAGAAAATCAACAATGTATCACGGGAATTTTCTTAATTTTTCAGCTCTTCCAGGAGCTCCTCGACAGAATAGAAGGAGTGAGCCTTGAGGAAACTCTTCAGTTTAGACTTAAAAGTGTTTGGACTACTGCAAAGATTTTTGAGTTCTTGTGGTAACTTATTGAAAATGGATGCAGCAGAATAGTGCACTCCTTTCTGCACAAGAGTCAAGGAAGTGCATTCAAATGGTTCAAATGGCTCTGAGCACTATGGGACTTAACAGCTGTGGTCATCAGTCCCCTAGAACTTAGAACTACTTAAACCTAACTAACCTAAGGACATCACACACATCCATGCCCGAGGCAGGATTCGAACCTGCGACCGTAGCAGTCGCACGGTTCCGGACTGCGCGCCTAGAACCGCGAGACCACCACGGCCGGCGAAGTGCATTCCACATGCAGATTTGATTTCTGTCTAGTATTAACTGAATGAAAGCTGCTAACTCTTGGGAATAAGCTAATATTGCTAACAAAAAACGACATTAAAGAAAATATATGCTGTGAGGGAAATGTCAGAATTCCGAGACTATTGAATAGGGATCGACAAGAGGTTCTCGAACTTACACCACATATAGCTCGAAGAGCCCGTTTTTGAGCCAAAAATACCCTTTTTGAATCAGAAGAATTACCGCAAAAAATAATACCATATGACAAAAGCGTATGAAAATATGCGAAGTAGACTACTTTTCGTGTTGAACTGTCACTTATTTCAGATACTGTTCTAATGGTAAATAAAGCAGCATTTAGTTTCTGAACAAGATCCTGGCATGGGCTTTCCACAACAACTTACTATCTATCCAAACGCCTAGGAACTTGAACTGTTCCGTCTCGCTTATAATATGCCCAATCTGTCTGATCAAAACATCGGAGATGAAGACTCTTGCACAGGATAGAGTAGCATGGGGAGCTGCATCAAATCAGTCTCTGGAATGAAGACCACAACATCAAACAACATCTTGTAATGCCTTCATCGCCGGCCGGAGTGGCCCGGCGGGTCGAGGCGCTACAGTCTGGAACCGCGTGACCGCTACGGTCGCAGGTTCGAATCCTGCGTCGGGCATGGATGTGTGTGATGTCCTTAGGTTAGTTAGGTTTAAGTAGTTGTAAGTTCTAGGAGACTGATGATCTCAGAAGTTAAGTCGCATAGTGCTCAGAGCCATTTGAACCATTTGATTAGCAAGACAAGCACACCTTACATTATTAACATATGTACCAAGCTATGCACTGAGACATAGGCAATTATGTAACTAAGTAATTCAATGTGAAACTGTTATGTGCTGCCTCCTATCTTTTTCAAGAAGGTGACTCCATAAATATTTTGACTTGTGCTTTCTACACCCCAACTGTTCTTCCACAGTAAACATTACCAAATCCAGCAAAATATTTATACTATTTCAAGATTTTAAACATGGCTGCAACAGCGACTGATGAATTTCTTCACGATAAAGGCGAAGTACTGGTGCTAAACTGTTCGCATTGGCCCTGTGCACATAGTCATGTTGTACAAATGGAGAAGATGTCTTAATTATTGACGACGCCTTTGGCACAATTGTTTTATTAATCTCCATTGCATGATGTAATTTTAGATTTTTTACTTCTGATGAAGGTATATTTATATGTACCGAAACCTTGGTCAAGAATTTTAATAAATTTTTATCCCGCAACTGTTTTGGCTGTCAACCTTTATTGTGAAGTATTTATACTATTATAGTATCCCTTGTAACCTCACAAAGGGATCACCAGTTTAGTATTGGAGGACAGCGTGGAGGGTAAAAATAGTAGAGGAAGACCAAGAGACGAATACATTAAGCAGATTCAGAAGGATCTAGGGTGCAATAGTTACTCGGAGATGAAGAAGCTAGCACAGGATAGAGTAGCATGGGGAGCTGCATCAAATCAGTCTCTGGACTGAAGACCACAACATCAAACATCTTGTAATGCCTTCATCATTAAAAACTACAGATGAAGTATCTATAGCCGGCCGCTGTGGCCGAGCTGTTCTAGGCGCTACAGTCTGGAACCGCGCGACCGCTACGGTCGCAGGTTCGAATCCTGCCTCGGGAATGGATGTTCAAAATGGTTCAAATGGCTCTGAGCACTATGGGACTTAACTTCTGAGGTCATCAGTCCCCTAGAACTTAGAACTACTTAAACCTAACTAACCTAAGGACATCACACACATCCATGCCCGAGGCAGGATTCGAACCTGCGACCGTAGCGGTCGCGCGGTTCCACACTGTAGCGCCTAGAACCGCTCGGCCACTCCGGCCGGCGGCATGGATGTATGTGATGTCCTTAGGTTAGTATGGTTTAAGTAGTTCTAAGTTCTAGGGGACTGATGACCTCCGAAGTTTAGTCCCATAGTGCTCAGAGCCATTTTTTGAATGCCTTCATCACTTGCAGAGTTCGCGTATATCTAGAAACGCTGTTAACGTAAGTTTGCCTTTCTTTAGTGAGTGGTAAATGCTGAGGCCGTCGGAGCTTCCAGCTGCCGTGGGAGGAGCAGAGGCCGGCAGCTGGTGAGGAGTAGTGGGTGAGCGAGCAGGGAGCAGGGCGCGCTGACCGCGGCGGCGGCCAAGGCCGCTCTGGGCGGGGCAGCACACAATGCGCGCGCAACAATGACCCGCGCCCGACTACCGACTACCTGCCCGCCCTTGGACGCCGCGCGCGGCTCCCGGCGCACTTTCACCGCCGCAGCCTCCAGACGCCGCCGCTTTTGTCGCTCGGCCTCGACCGCGGCCCGACTCCCCGTCTTCTCTGCCGCCTGCCTCACACCACACACAGACGCCCGCCGCACTAGTTGTCACCATTTGGCGATTTATTTGGATATAAATATGCGGCCTGTCGCTTTTTTGATGTGATTTTCTGTGCCTAACCCCACCTTGAGAATTATTTCATTCCATTTTGGATTGGTGGTACAGAAACCTTCAATTGCGACTATTTAGAAAACAGTCGTAGGTTGCAGAATATTTTTATTAAGCTAAGGACGACGCGTTTCGATCGGATAGTGCATCATCAGGTGATGTAAAAGAACAGAAATTGTCTGCCATAAAGCACATAACCTTATGATGCCCTAGCCAGGAGAAACGCGTCGTTCTTAAGTTAATAAAGAACATTCTGCAACCTGCGACTTTTTTTAAAAAGTATCCTAGCATGATTCATTCTTACAACACTGCCCGCTTATTGTAAACGTCTCGCTTTGGCGATGTTCGAAGACTGGGAGTTGGTGTTCCTCAATTCTGGCAATGCTCCTTGCTTCGGCTCTGTATAGCTGTACTGGCATTATGATTATGTTGTATGAGTTTCAATTTGGTCTTCCTCGCCGTAAGTTTGGTTGGTTGGTTGGTTGGTTGTTTTGACGGGGAAGAGACCAAACAGCGAGGTTATCGGTCTCTTAGGATTAGGGAAGGATGGGGAAGGAAGTCGGCCGTGTCCTTTCAAAGGAACCATCACGGCATTTGCCTGGAGCGATTTAGGGAAATCACGGAAAACCTAAAACAGGATGGCCGGACGCGGGATTGAACCGCCGTCCTTCCGAATGCGAGTCCAGTGTGCGCCGTGAGTTTGGCAGACAGAAGTTTTTGGAGGGAAAGGTAAGCTTAACTGCGTTCCGTAATCTAATTTGGTATTCGACTTGTTTCTATTTCAATCATTTATATTTACACCTAATTATTTGTAGTTAGGTGTGCTCCTGAGAGTGTGGGTTTCTATTTGAAGGTTATCACGTTCTCCTGTAGTCATATTTTCCCTGCGTATCATCTTGTATTTTGTTTATCCTTCATTAATTTTTGAACATATTTTCGTGGCCGTTTCATTTAACTAGAAGAACGTTTCATTTCCACCACTGTCATTTCCTATTATAACTATGTCATCTGCATAGGCCAGTATATTTGACTGTTTATCTCCTATGCAGCTTTACTGTATGATTAAATGATGATGGCGTCCTCTTGGGTAAAATATTGCGGAGGTAAAATAGTCCCCCATTCGGATCTCCGGGCGGGGACTACTCAAGAGGACGTCGTTATCAGGAGAAAGAAAACTGGCGTTCTACGGATCGGAGCGTGGAATGCCAGATCCCTTAATCGGGCAGGTAGGTTAGAAAATTTAAAAAGGGAAATGGATAGGTTAAAGTTAGATATAGTGGGAATTAGTGATGTTCGGTGGCAGCAGGAACAAGACTTCTGGTCAGGTGAATACAGGGTTATAAATACAAAATCAAATAGGGGTAATGCAGGAGTCAGTTTAATAATGAATAGTGAGGGTAAGCTACTACAAACAGCATAGTGAACGCATTATTGTGGCCAAGATAGACACGAAGCCCACGCCTACTACAGTAGTACAAGTTTACATGCCAACTAGCTTTGCAGATGACGAAGTAATTGAAGAAATATATGATGAAATAAAAGAAATTATTCAGGTAGTGAAGGGAGACGAAAATTTAATAGTCATGGGTGACTGGAATTCGGTGGTAGGAAAAGGGAGAGAAGGAAACGTAGTAGGTGAATATGGATTGCGGCTAAGAAACGAAAGAAGAAGCCGCCTGATAGAATTTTGCACAGGGCACAACTTAATCATAGCTAACACTTGGTTCAAGAATCATAAAAGAAGGTTGTAAACATGGAAGAAGCCTGGAGATATTGACAGGTTTCAGATAGATTACATAATGGCAAGACAGAGATTTAGGAACCAGGTTTTAAATTGTAAGACATTTCCAGGGGCAGATTTGGACTCTGATCACAATCTGTTGGTTATGAACTGTAGATTAAAATGAAGAAACTGCAAAAAGGTGGGAATATAAGGAGATGGGACCTGTATAAACTGAAAGAACCAGAGGTTGTAGAGAGTTTCAGGGAGAGCATAAGGGAACAATTGACAGGAATGGGGGAAAGAAATACAGTATAAGAAGAATGGGAAGCTTTGAGAGATGAAGTAGTGAAGGCAGCAGAAGACCTAGTAGGTAAAAAGACGAGGGCTAGTAGAAATCCTTGGGTAACAGAAGAAGTATTGAATTTAATTGATGAAAGGAGAAAATATAAAAATGCAGTAAATGAAGCAGGCAAAAAGGAATACAAACGTCTCAAAAACAAGATCGACAGGAAGTGCAAAATGGCTAAGCAGGGATGGCTAGAGGACAAATGTAGGGGTAAGATAGGTACTGCCTACAGGAAAATTAAAGAGACCTTTGGAGAACAGAGAACCACTTGTATGAATATCAAGAGCTCAGATGGAAACCCAGTTCTAAGCAAAGAATGGAAAGCAGAAAGGTGGAGGGAGTATATAGAAGGCCTATACAAGGGCAATGAACTTGAGGACAATATTATGGAAATGGAAGAGGATGTAGATGAAGATGAAATGGGAGATACGATACTGCGTGAAGAGTTTGATAGAGCACTGAAAGACCAAAGTCGAAACAGGGCCCCGGGAATAGACAACATTCCATTAGAACTACTGACGGCTTTGGGAGTGCCAGTACTGACAAAACTCGACCATCTGGTGAGCAAGATGTATGAGACAGGCGAAATACCCTCAGACTTCAAGAAGAATATAATAATTCCGATCCCAAAGAAAGCAGGTGCGGACAGATGTGAAAATTATCGAACAATCAGTTTAATAAGCCACGGATGCAAAATACTAATGCGTATTCTCTACAGACGAATGGAAAAACTGGTAGAAGCTAACCTCGGGGAAGATCAGTTTGGATTCCGTAGAAATGTTGGAACACGTGAGGCAATACTGACCCTTCGACTTATCTTAGCTAGATTAAGGAAAGGCAAACCTACGTTTCTAGCATTTGTAGACTTAGAGAAAGCTTTTGTCAATGTTGAGTGCAATATTCTCTTTCAAATTCTGAAGGTGGCTGGGGTAAATTACAGGGAGTGAAAGGCTATTTACAATTTGTACAGAAACCAGATGGCAGTTTTAAGAGTCGAGGGGCACGAAAGGGAAGCAGTGGTTGGGAAGGAAGTGAGACAGGGTTGTAGCCTATCCCCGATGTTATTCAATCTGTATATTGAGCAAGCAGTGAAGGAAACAAAAGAAAAAGTCGGAGTAGGTATTAAAATCCATGGAGAAGAAATAAAAACTTTGAGGTTCGCCGATGACATTGTAATTCTGTCAGAGACAACAAAGGACTTGGAAGAGCAGTTGAACGGAATGGACAGTGTCATGAAAGGAGGGTATAAGATGAACATCAACAAAAGCAAAACGAGGATAACGGAATGTAGTCGAATTAAGTCGGGTGATGCTGCGGGAATTAAATTAGGAAACGAGACACTAGTAGTAAAGGAGTTTTGCTATTTGGGGAGCAAAATAACTGATTATGGTCGAAGTAGAGAGGATATAAAATGTAGACTGGCAATGGCAAGGAAAGCGTTTCTGAAGAAGAGAAATTTGTTATCATTGGGTATTGATTTAAGTGTCAGGAAGTCGTCTCTGAAAGTATTTGTATGGAGCGTAGCTATGTATGGAAGTGAAACATGGACGATAACTAGTTTGGACAAGAAGAGAATAGAAGCTTTCGAAATGTGGTGCTACAGAAGAATACTGAAGATTAGATGGGTAGATCATATAACTAATGAGGAGGTATTGAATAGGATTGGGGAGAAGAGAAGTTTGTGGCACAACTTAACTCGAAGAAGGGATCGGTTGGTAGGACATGTTCTGAGGCGTCAAGGGATCACCAATTTCGTATTGGAGGGCAACGTGGAGGGTAAAAATCGTAGAGGGAGACCAAGAGATGAATACACTAAACAGATTCAGAAGGATGTAGGTTGCAGTAGGTACTGGGAGATGAAAAACCTTGCACAGGATAGAGTAGCATGGAGAGCTGCATCAAACCAGTCTCAGGACTGAAGACCACAACAACAACATCTCCTTTGTTTCCATTTGTTGGTCGTTTGGTTCCTCTTACCACTTTTCCCACGGCAAGATTGGAGATAAGTGAGCATAGCGCATCACCTGCTTCAGTCCAGTTGTGTTCTCAGAACAGTCCGATACCGAGCCACATCATGTCATCCTGCTTACTGTCTTCTCCATACATATTTTGACCCAGCTGATTAGCTTCTTGGGGATTCCGTATTCTGTCGTTATTTCCCATACCCTTTCTATGTACAACGAATCGTACGCCTTTTGGAAATCTATGAACAGATAATAGAAGCTCTTGTTGCATTCCAATATTTTTTCATTGATGATTTTGAAACAGAATATGCTCTGTATTGTTGATCTATTTTTCCGAGAACCATTCTGATAGTCCACTATTGTGTCCTGTGTTCGGTATAGAGGGTCAGTCTTTGCAGTATTGTATGTGACACGAACTTCATACGCTGTGACAAGTAGGGGTATTCCTCTGTAATCCTGCAGTTTTGTTTATCTCCTTTCTTGTTTATAGGGACAATGATTGATTCCCTTAATTCATCCGGTATTGTTTCAGTTTGCCACATTTTAGGGATAAGACGAAACAATTTCTCGTGACGTTTATGACGGCCATATTTTACTAAATATCTGCTATTCCGTCAGTTGCCGCCGTTCTGTGATTTTTCAGCTTTTTCAAACCGTTGTTTACCCTTCAGCTACAAGAGGTTCAGCTGTTGCAGGGAAAGTTTCTTCCAGCTTGTTTTCTGGTTCCGGGCTAATCAATAAGTCGTCAGAACATTCTTTGCAAACATGTTATATATCGACTGATCCAGCGATAGTGTTTCCATCGATATGGTGAAGATCTGCTCTTCGCGGTTGATATACCTTTCTGATGTTATTTACAGTGAAATTCGCTTCGCGCATGTTGTTTTCTTTCTGGTAGTTCTCAGTACTCCCTACTGTATGATTCAGGTAACGCCTTATTTCTCTTCGTAGCGTCTTTTTTGTTTCTATCGTGAACCACTTCTTCTTCATTCCTTCTGCTGTTGAGGGTTGCAGATCTTCGCGGAATAAATTCGTACAGTGTTTGAATATCTTCCGTCGGAATGTTCTCCAATTCTTCTACCAAAATACCCTATAAATTCCTTAAACTATGTTGCAACTGGAAATCTGCTCCTCACTCTCTGCTCTAAAACCTCCGTAAGGATTCAGTGATGTTGAGATCTGGCAAGCCGGCCGGAGTGGCCGTGTGGTTCTAGGCGCAACAGTGTGGAGCCGAGCGACCGCTACGGTCGCAGGTTCGAATCCTGCCTCGGGCATGGATGTGTGTGATGTCCTTAGGTTAGTTAGGTTTAATTAGTTCTAAGTTCTAGGTGACTGATGACCTCAGCAGTTAAGTCGCATAGTGCTCAGAGCCATTTGAGCCATTTTTTGAGATCTGTCAGCAGTTGTGGCTAGCGAAGATGTCTGTTGATATTCTGATGTTCCACGAAGTACGCCTGTACCTTTTCGGCTGTATGTATGGGCGCATTCGCATCTTGGAATATGTTACTGTTTGGCTGTAATTTGCTAGTCATAATAAGCACTTCATTGTCGAGATGTTCATTCGCACTAAACCGGCCATTGAGGTAACTATAGGACTTGCAGAATACTACGATACAGCTGCGAAAACCATAAAGGAATTTCCCCCATGTTTGCCTTTTCGGGTACTTATGGTACACTGCGTCTTGGTATCCATGGCAAATCCGTTCTGATAATATACATTGCCAGTTCATACACATGCATACGTAGTATTTAGCTGCACTTGATTATATGTATGTGTATGTATGAACTGAAAATATATATCGTCATAACGGATATGCCATGGATATCACAAGGCAGTGCACTGTGGCTAGCTAAAACGTAACAAACGTTTCGTTTCATAAACTTTTCCTTACCAGTAGCTAAATGTCCTCATTTTCGCCAGAACCACGTCCACAGCGCCTCGCTGCACGTGGTCCACAATATGGTGTTCCTGTAACACCTCTGGTGATGAGCCTGCAGTCGCTCGAAAACTAGTTAATGGTACAGAAATTTAATCGTATCAAAAATTCAAAAAAGCGACTGGTCTCATATTTATATCCAAATATATCACCAATATAAATGAGAGTTTCAGGTCGCCATACGTAATGGATATGCTGAAATCCTCATCGTCTAATTCTGAAGCTCTAACAGCAGTCGTGTTTGCCGTTAAAATTGTAGGGATTCGATTATAAACTGCCGTCACCCACACACTGAACGCGGAACAGATGCCTATAGTGTTACTAATGATGACAATAAAATTTAACAGGAAGGGGACATTGAAGAAGTCCAAAAGAGAGGAGAACGAGTAGTAAAGAAAACTTAGATAAAATTAAGACTTATTCGGATATAAAAAACGCAGGCCAAAATTATATGGGCATATTAAAATGGAACCAAACTGATTAAATAGAAAGTTATGGTATTCCATTACAGTCGCATTAAAGCTAAAACTGATAAAATGGGTCGGTGCAGCAATAGAAGACTTGAATGATACAGAAATTGGTCATACTAGTGAAAGGTCTCTGTTGGATTCCTTTCATGTTAATTTCTTAAATCTGTTGTCATTTACGGCATAAATTCCTCTTCTAAATTTACTGTGGTGTCTCTGACTATCTGGGAGGAGACTGAGCAGTGAAACGTGTTACTTTTACACATAAACAAGAACAATCTGTCACACTACTACACTTTAAAACACAGTTTATATGGAATTCATGTCACACAGTCTCATACGGAACCTACATCCGCTTTCTTTTATATACTGTATATGATAAGATACTGTCATCCCCCTTCCCTTCTGTGTGAGAGGATGAATGAGCAAATGTATTTCTAGTTGCATGCTTGATGGTAGCAGACAAACCTGTCTGCTAGAGAACAGTAGGACCAATGTCGGAACAGGTAGCTATGCTTTCTAAAAGCAGAGAGGTTTCTATTCTTAGTACGGTCCTGTCTGTCCCTTGTCATGTTGGTATAGGAAGCTGCCTCTCTGATCACTTCCGTTTATATTTGTTAAGCACGCTCGGTAGGATCCCAGTGTCCGCGGCGAGAGTTTGAAGTGATAAGCTCTCCGGCTAAGCGCGTGTCTGCTAAGTCCATAGGACAATGGATTTTTTAAGTTCAGCCTAACTGAAAATTTAATCACCTTTATTTCAGGTTTAGCTCTAAAATATCTAATGTTATCTTAAATTGCAACGCAGTGTAATTCGAGTGTGAAGTTCAGAATATCTTCCGGTAGTTGCTTTGGCACTACTTTGTGAGTAAAGTGGAACCATGTGTTGATCAGTAACTCTAACTAAGATCATCAATCTTAAATGTGAATGTGCGTGAGATTATAACGTCTCGTCTTGACAATATTTTTCAATATAGCAACTTTTCTTTATGTTCAACCCACATGGGGTGTACTTTGTGAGACCAGTACCACGTGCTTGTAGAATTGTTTGACCCATCAGGTTAATAGTAAGACGATAGTAACCAGTTCGAGGTTTTTCTTTTGAAGTTGCGATTCGATGTAATTTATTTTAATTATCAAAATTATTATGGAGTTACACTCTTTGTGTAAACCAAGTTGTCCACGTGAAGCATGTGGTGTAAGCATCAAAGTAGCCGTCAGCTATTCTTTTTGGGAAGATTTCACAGAGAGTTAGTATGAATTTAGTATACCAGTGTGTGGTAATTTCATGACGGACAGGATTGTGCTACGAACGTAACTTCTTTGGGTGAAAATTGAATCGGTTGGTTGCGGTTAATTTCCTCTTGAATATGTTTCAACGTTCTTCGTGTGTTACTTTATGAATGCAGTGTTGTATGTAGTCTCCCAATCTTGGCTCCCTATTTGATGTGTTCCGTAGGATTACAAACTCATATTTTCACAATCCTAAATAAGGCACCAGTTCAGTTATGAATGCAGTTTGAGATGCTGAAATTTTAACGGAACAATGATCATTGTTAGAATAAATGTCCAAATATAAACTGATTTATTTCTTTTTATTTAAACTGTCTTTTTATATATATATATCATCGGTTATCGTAAGATGAGTACTAAAAGATTATAATTAATGTTAGTCTGGTTGGGAATTTGGTAAGCTAGACTGGATACCTGGTGAAACAGTTGCGCAGTAATGCAAGGTTAACTTCCTCAGATAGCTCACAGCTTTTAACCCACTTTTATGGTCTTGAATATCAGCACCGCTTTCAGAACAAATTAAAGCAACAACATTACACTAGGCAGAAAATTCACGACTGGAGAAAACTAGAGCAGAATGGAAAAGTTGGTCTGAGGATAGGACAAGAGCCCACTCTCAGAGAATGAAAGTTGTATAGTGTAAGAACGAGTGAAAGCTAAAACAATCTCTAAAAATGCCCTTTGTTATACATCGAGTGGTCCGGTAGAGCCCAAATGTAAATAAAGGTAATAATAAAATGTATACAAAAAGCAAAATTAAAGTCTGTGGCGCAAGTCCGTTACCGAACACTGGCCTGACTGCAGGCAGAGTGCAGTCCTCCTCCGCCACTGTACTAGGAGAGGCGAGACCAGCGCCCTGGCCGGATGTTGTACCCAGGGGGAAGATCCCCGCTACTCATCTGCAAGCAGACTGGGTGGATCTGGAATCGTTCTGGAGGGACGGGTACAAAGAAGAATTCCTGTCCACACCAAGCATCGAATCCGCCACCTCCACGATCAGAGTCTAGTGCTGTACCCGCAAGACCACTAGGGCCGCAATAAAATACATAAAATGTTTTTTTATAATAATAATTATATCCTTACGGCAGTGGCTTGTACACTGGCTAAGGGTCACTTATAGCTAGTTGCAATTCATTACGTGTCATTATAAAAGTATTCGTCCGAAAATGGCGAGGAATGACTGCTAGTCAGACACACATACGGTGAATGTAGTATCAGTGACCGTGCCGTCCTGTGCAGAATGGGTAAGGCGCGTGATCTAGCTGAGTTTGACAAGGCGCAGCTTGGGATGGCCCGAGGCACGGGACGAGCATTTCGGAAACCGCACGACTTGTCGGGTGTTCGAGGAGTGCTGTGGTGAATGTCTTCAACAAGTGGTGAAACCAAGGTGAAACCACGCGCAGACGTCGTGGGGTTGCGCGCCCAGTCCTCATTACAGATGTGGCAAGCCGTAGCCTGGGCAAACTGGTAAAACAATACAGGCGGCGAACTGTGGCGGAATTAATATCAGACTTGGGTGGAGTACAGGTGTGGCTGAACACACAGTGCTCGGAACAACCATAATGATGGGCCTCCACTGCAGATGACACATGCATGGGCCAATGTAAATACCATGACATCGGCAACTACAGCTGAAATGGGCAACTGACCATCGACACTGCATGTTTTCGCAGTGGCAGTCCGTTGCATGGTCTGACAGATCCCGATACCCCCTCTATCACGGGAGAGCGCGAATCTGTCGTCTTCCGGGGGAACAGCTCCTTCACACCTATGTTGCAGGAGGGAGACAAGCTATCGGGAGCTCCATTATGTTCTGGGGAACATCCAAGTGGGTGTCCATTGGTCCAGTGTAGCTCGTGTACAGCACCATGACGGTCAAGGAGTATCGTACACTGGTTGCAGATCACGTACATCCCTTCTTACGACTGCAGTGGCAGTTTTCAGCCATATAATACGCCATGTCACGAGGCTAGAAGTGTGATGCAGTGGTTCGAGGAATACAGGGGCGTTGTTCTCTAGCCGACAATCAACTTGTTCCCCCGTCGGAGGTTCGAGTCCTCCCTCGGGCATGGGTGTGTGTGTATTGTCCTTAGCATTGGTTACTTTAGGCTAGATGAAGTAGTTCAAAATGTTCAAATGTGTGTGAAATCTTATGGGACTTAACTGCTATGGTGATCAGTCCCTACGCTTACACACTACTTAACCTAAATTATCCTAAGGACAAACACACACACCCATGCCCGAGGGAGGACTCGAACCTCCGCCGGGACCAGCCGCACAGTACATGACTGCAGCGCCTAAGACCGCTCGGCTAAACCCGCGCGGCTGATTAAGTAGCGCTTAAGCCAAGGGACCGATGACCTCAGCAGTTTGGTACATAGTCCTTATCACAAATTTCAAATTTCAGTCAACTTGCCAACAACGGGCGGTATTTTTGATTCTCCCAGAGCTACTGAGCTAATTAAATATGGCAACCGTGCCAGGCGGCGCAGTGGTCTTGATACTAATCACACATTTGGCAAGAACGTGCTTCAAATTAGCGCTTCGTGGCTTCGCTAAACCAGAGAATGCTGGGAAGGTTCCACGGACACAGCCACGGCCGTGCTGACTCTCCTTCGACCTCGCGGCCGGCGAGACGTTGAACTGTAACCTTCTACCCTTCCATTTTCCAAATGCGGCGAGACGGGCGCGCGTGCGGCTCGGTGCAGCCTCCGGCAGACGGACAATGACGCCGGCGGTGGGCGGCGGGCGGAGGTCGCGCGCCTCGCTCCCCGCCGCATGTAGAACGCCGCCGCACCAGCGCCGGTTTCCAGTCTTCGCTCGATGAGTTAGAGAACACGTTACAACTGTTCCTTTCCCTGCGAGAAAGCACAAACTCTGCTGACACTGTCAGCGTACTACCGGCGATGTACAGCGAGGGAGAGGCCGCCCTGCAAAGTTGTTACGTAACTGCGCAACCATGGCGAAGGAACGTTAAGCGGCGGTCCCGGATCAACTTCCAGCTCTTACATACCTCTGAAATTGCTTCTACAGGGGTCGCCAGCCTCGCTATGGCCCACGAGACAAGCTGAACTGTTAGATAGACATCCCTGGGGTTGTGAAGCAGCTGAATGGGTTGAAAATAAATAAATCGTCAGCTCCTGATGGGATTCCAATTCGGTTTTACAGAGAGGACTCTACTGCATTGGCTCCTTACTTAGCTTGCATTTATCGCGAATCTCTTGCCCAACGTAAAGTCCCGAGTGACTGGAAAAAAGCGCAGGTGACGCCTGTATATAAGAAGGGTAGAAGGACGGATCCTCAAAATTACAGACCAATATCCTTAACATCGGTTTGTTGCAGGATTCTCGAACATATTCTCAGTTCGAATATAATGAATTTCCTTGAGACAGAGAAGTTACTGTCCAAGCATCAGCACGGCTTTAGAAAGCATTGCTCCTGCGAAACGCAACTCGCCCTTTTTTCACATGATATCTTGCGAACCATGGATGAAGGGTATCAGACGGATGCCATATTCCTTCACTTCCGGAAAGCGTTTGACTCAGTGCCCCACTGCAGACTCCTAACTAAGGTACGAGCATATGGGATTGGTTCCCAAATATGTGAGTGGCTCCGAGACTTCTTAAGTAATAGAACCCAGTGAGTTTTCCTCGATGCTGAGTGTTCATCGGAGGTGAGGGTATCATCTGGAGTGCCACAGGGAAGTGTGGTACGTCAGCTGTTGTTTACTATCTACATAAATGATCTTTTGGATAGGGTGGATAGCAATGTGCGGCTGTTTTCTGATGATGCTGTGGTGTACGGAAAGGTGTCGTCGTTGAGTATCTGTAGGAGGATACAAGATGACTTGGACAGGATTTGTGTTTGGTGTAAAGAATGGCAGCTAACTTTAAATATAGATAAATGTAAATTAATGCAGATGAATAGGAAAAAGAATCCTGAAATGTTTGAATACTCCATTAGTAGTGTAGTGCTTGACACAGTCAAGTCGATTAAATATTTGGGCGTAACATTGCAGAGCGATATGAAGTGGGACAAGCATGTAATGGCAGTCGTGGGGAAGGCGGATAGTCGTCTTCGGTTCATTGGTAGAATTTTGGGAAGATTTGGTTCATCTGTAAAGGAGACAGCTTATAAAACACTAATACGACCTATTCTTGAGTACGCTCGAGCGTTTGGGATCCCTATAAGGTCAGATTGAGGGAGGACATAGAAGCAATTCAGAGGCGGGCTGCTAGATTTGTTACTGGTAGGTTTGATCATCACGCGAGTGTTACGAAAATGCTTCAGGAACTCTGATCGGAGTCTCTAGAGGAAAGGAGGCGTTCTTTTCGTGAATCGCTACTGAGGAAATTTAGAGAACCAGCATTTGAGGCTGACTGCAGTAAAATTTTACTGTCGCCCACTTACATTTCACGGAAAGACCACAAAGATAAGAGAGATTAGGGCTCGTACAGAGGCATATAGGCAGCCATTTTTCCCTCGTTCTGTTTGGGAGTTGAACAGGTAGAGACGATGCTAGTTGTGGTACGAGGTACCCTCCGCCACGCACCGTATGGTGGATTGCAGAGTATGTATGTAGATGTAGACAGCTCCTAGTCCACCGATAGGCTGTCGGCCAGTTGGAAGGATAGCCCAGAGCGAGATACTATTTGGTTTGTCTGTACAGGACAGTAGGAAGAACACATGCTCATGTTTAAACGTGATTTGGGGGTTCGCAGGTGCCCAACTCCGTACCCAGAGTTGCCAACTCCGGCGGAAGCAACGGCTCTATTACATCTGGGCATCGAGTCGGACTCAGTTTGCATCTGCACCTACATCTGCATCAACATCTACATCTTGCATAAGGGGTGCGGTTGCGTCATTCCACGCTGCTTCAGCTCTATGGCAGAGTTCAACAGTGTTAGTGACTGGCAAGTGGTGACGCACCGATCTGTCGGCAACTCGTGATCAGTTATTTCCACTGGGTCAGAGATCTGAGACGGTATTTTTTTTGTCAGATTTGATAACTTTGGTTATTTTCTTTCAGTTTTTAACTGATGTTACTAGCTATTTCTCTCTCTTTAAATGTGACATTCTGTTGTTGATGGCCGTCTTCAAGTGTATTTTCGCTAATGACTATCTCTTAATACAACAGTCTCACAAGAAGCAATGAGCACAATTTCCTTATTGATGACTCACAAATAAATACGCCCTATCATCTCTATCTCATTCCACCTATCCCGATCTCTCTCTACATCTACATCCACATCTACATGATTACTTTACAATTCACAATTAACTGCCGGCGAAGGGTTCATCGAACCACCTCCAAGCTATTTCTCCACCGTCCTGCTCTCGAATAGCGCGAAGGAAAAACAGACACTTAAAACTCCCTGTCATCTCTGATTTCTCTTGTCGATGGGTACCGACAAAATAGTTTCGTAATCTGAGGAGAAAGGTGGTGAGTGAAATTTCACGAGAAGCTTCCGCTGCAACGCAAAACGCTTTTGTTTTAATGATTGTCACCGTAATTAGCGTATCATATCCGTGACACTCGCCCCTGTTTCGTGATAATACAAAACGAGCTGCCTTTCTTTGGACTTTTTCGATGTCCGCTGTCAAATATTATTTGATGCCGATCGCATACTGCACAGCAATACTCCAGAAGAAGGTGGACAAGCGTATTGTAAGCTATTTCTTTAGTAGAGAAGCTGCATTTTGTAGGTGTTGTGCCAATGAATCGCTGTCTTTTTGTTTGCTTTCCCCACAACACTCCTATCTGATCGTTCCAGTCAAAGTTATTCGTAATCGTAATCCCTAAGTATTTAACTGAGTTTACAGCCTTTAGATTTGTGTGATTTAGCAAGTAACCGAATTTTAGACGATTCCTTTTAGTACTTATTTGGATGACTTCATTATCGTCACTTATTTAGAATCATTTGCCACTTTTTCCACCATACATGTATCTTGTCTAATTCGTTTTGCAGTTTATTTTGATCATATGATGACTTTACAAGACCGTAAATGACAGTATCATCTGCAAAGAGGGCTACTAAGATTGTCTCCTAAATCCTTTATGTGGATCAGGAACATCAGAGGGCCTATAGCACTTCCTTGGGGAACGCCAAATATTACATCTGTTTTGTTGGACGACTTACTGTCCGTTACTATGAAATGTAACATTTCTGACAGGAAATCACGAATCCTGTCGCATAACTGAGACGATAGGGCATAGGCAAGCAATTCGATTAGAAGTCGCTCTCTTTCTCTCTCTTCCTCTCCCCCTGCCCCCCCCTCCCCCCTTCCACAAAACCTTCAGAACGTCCTTCTTCCAGACTTGTAAGCAATTGCATTTACACATAATTAAAATAACGTGAACTTACAATCAAAAGAAGTATCGATTACATGCATATATATTATTCTCACTCTGTATGTAAATAAGCATGTCAAATTTCATGTTGAATTTGTAAGCATGTCAAATTAAAATTGTTGACAGTACTCTAAATAAGTTTTTAATTTCTTATTTTATTTACAGTGGAAATAACAGTAGATGTAATATTTCATCACATCACTGTAAAATACGCTGAATATGCACCGTTAGCATGTAGTGCTGTGATAAACATGCTAATTAGTTTCATAATGTTAAATGCAAACGTAGAAGTTCTTCACCAATGCTGAAGACAAAAGTCATGTGGTCAAACGCAGGTAACACGCTACTAGACCTTACTTTTCTCATTTCGCTAGCCTTATCTCATTAACCCCGCCTGAGGTATAGTTTACCTCGTTATGTTTAACAAGTGTGTCGTTCTTTCACTGTCAGGTGGATAACTGAAGCAGATGGAACGCCCAATATATCCATACGGTCAGAGATGACCCCAGAAACGCATCGGACAGCGATTAGAAAATAAAATTTCTGGTCGATGGAGGAATATTATAAACTAATAATACAGTATCTTTAATTTTCTGTATTATTTACTTTCTTGTTCTATTTTACATTCTTCTTTCTTCTTTCTGGTGTGTGTATCTTACTTTTTGGTATGTTACTGGTGCTGAAAGGAATTAACGAAACTACAATTCTCGAAATACTGTATAAATACTGTCATAAAAGATAAGCTGTACATTGATTTTGTGATGATGGATGAAATTTTAATATTTCAAAAACAATTACACTTGCAATGAAATCATAGCTGTGTCCTCCTTTTCCTACCGCACTGCATGGAATAGTTGGAGCTAGTGAACTACTTGATCGATCTTCAAAAATGAAGTGTAATGTTAAAGCGAAGCGAGCCTTCTTTAAAAAAAACTTATTATTAATCAGTTTTGGACTGTTAATGTTTGAGTTTTCACAGAAATAAAAAAAAAACATTTTTGTGAATTTTCTGTTCCATTGCACGACGTCGTAGTCTGAATGGTTGAAGCTTGATCAGAATTACCAGAAACATCATAAAATGAGTAGACAGACAAATTATGCTGACAGTGGTATCACATACAGTACGTTAAGCCACCACCCAAGACTGGTACGGCAGAGCTCTCAGAGTTTGTTCCAACTTGAAGTGGAAATAGACTGGAGTATGACCGCAGAGCATATACATGCCAACTGCATCTTCATCTGTGAAGTTTCGTTTAGAGCCTTATGACTCTATAACCATTAACACCTGCACGATAAACGTTTCCTGGTTTAAAAATGTCTATAAACAGTTTTTCATAAACTGTACGTCTGTTTTGTTTACGACGTTCCACGAATTAAGATATCATAAATGGTCCTGATACCGAATCTCGCACTTGCCCCTTCCCCTCCTCCTTTTCCTACCATCACTTGCTGTGGCTCTTAAAAGTTAGGACTCGAGCAAGTAAAGAACTGAAAAGTGTTTGCCGCGTTATCTCTTGTCGCTCCATAAACCGCCCGTTGCCGAGCGGTTCTAGGCGCTACAGTCTGGAACCGCGCGACCCCTACGGTTGCAGGTTCGAATCCTGCCTCGGGCATGGATGTGTGTGATGTCCTTAGGTTAGTTAGGTTTAAGTAGTTCTAAGTTGTAGGGGACTGATGACCTCAGATGTTAAGTCCCATAGTGCTCAGAGCCATTTGAACCATTTGAAACCGCACGTTTACCGGGAGCGCGCCTACCTCGTTGCTACCGGCCGGGCTCGTGGTCGCTGTGTAGCTCGTCGCCATTCCTGTCGCATGCCCCCGTTTGTCCCTGCGGGCCTGGCGGAGGGGTGGATGCGTCCCACCTCCCCCTAGGGGCCATCTCGCTCCTACGACGAGGCTTCCACTGCGATGGCTTTTATCACCGGTGGGGATTCCGACAGACAATACGTCGCGCTCCCGATATTCCTCGGAAGGCAGACTGGCGGCGAGTGGGATCCAGAGGCAGAGGCTATAACTTTAAATTTCCATTCATCCGCCTGTTTTTTGTTGTAGAACTGTGGTTACATGCCTACGGCCCATCCTGTAACATACTTAGAAGAAAAATAAGCAAGGAATGAGGACACTTGCGGATTAAAACAGGTCCTCATTTCCAGATAGACTTATTAACCGAATATGCAAGGGGTATCCGGAAAGTAAGGAACGATATGTCGGGAATGGAAACCACAGTTTGGGTAGTGTCTCTAGTATGCCCGCAGATAGTGTCACGTCGCTCTATTCGGTTCTGAGCGCACAGTGAGCCCGTAAAGACGCCTAGGAAATAGTGTCTCCCGCTAAGATTTCGGCTGATTTTATGCAACCCCACATAACTATCATACCATTCCTTCTAATTTCATCTCCATGACAGTTCTCGGCCGCACAGTGCATGGGCAATAAGACGCTCCTATACTGTTTTACATGGGAAGTGTATGATCACCCATTATACAGCCCGGACTTGGCTGTCTCTGATTATCATCTCTGCTCAAATGAACCTCTGGTTATGAAGAGAAAGTTTTGGCACAGACAACGAGTTGCAGTCCAGCGTAGAAAATTGTCGGAAAGTACAGGAGGCTACTTCTACGACGAGGGCGCTGGAAAGTTGGTACAACGCTACGACAGATGTTTTAATTCGGGCCGGCGACTATGTAGAGAAGTAACTGGAAGGCGTGGCTGACTGTTGCAAATGAAACATGTTTGATTTTCACTGTGGTTTTCACTTCGTAACCGATCGCTCCCTACTTTCGGAACAGCCCTCGTACTTCAGGAACTACACAGATCTAAAATGTCAGTTTGCTTCTTTCGTGTCATACCACGTATACAGTTTCCGACGATGCTGAAGAGCCGGTTTGCAGTAAACTGATTGTTTAGTGCTCACGAGTTATTAAAACAAGAGCTTGGACAAGAACGAGTTGGCTCAAATGGGTCTAAGCACTATGGTACTTAACCTTCTGAGGTCATCAGTCCCCCCAGAACTTAGAACTACTTAAACGTAACTAACCTAAGGACATCACACACATCCATGCCCGAGGCAGGATTCGAACATGCGACCGTAGCGGTCGCGCGGTTCCAGACTGAAGCGCCTAGAACTGCTCGGCCACACCGGCCGGCCAAGAACTAGTAAAATGAACCGTAATACTATTTTGTTTCTCATTCACTATGTCTCGGCGAGAAGAGTGCTGCACAAATTTTACACGGTTTCCAGACAACTTGTTGATCTTACTGCAGTTACAGTTCTACTAGAACATCAGTGTCTGCCCTCTTTCTTCGGTGATCAGATTTTGTACAGATGAATTATCCCTTCTCTGCCTGTATTAAAACTGATCGCATTGTTTGTGTGTGTGTGTGTGTGTGTGTGTGTGTGTATGTGTGTGTGTGTGTGTGTGTTGGGCGGGGGGGGGGGGGGGGAGGGGGAAATGAATACCAGAACTCTCATTAGAAGAAAAGATTTGAGAACGTTCTTTTTCTTGGGTTAATGTGTAATACGGGAGGTAATGCGGTCATTAGAGACGAAGAACTTTTTTCTCAATTCAGACAAAAAAGCTCGCCACGACCTTAATTAAGACGCCACCCTGCAATACCGAGATAACGACGTAGATCTGCCACGTTTTTCAGAAAGTTGTAGCAATTTGTAACGTAGCCTGAAGAGGAATGCTTTCCGGAAGTCCAGGTTATCAAGGCAATTTGTCATACCCTACTCAGTAAACTGTTATTTTCAGCTACTTTCTAACATACTGGCGTACTGCGATGCATTACTGCGAATCATGTGGGAACCGAAAACTAGTATTTACGCATTTTGGAAGTACTGTGAAATTAAAGGGGAGGGAGGGTATGTACCCGACGCTACGGACTATAAGACAGACCTTCATTTTTAAGCAATTTTTTTAGAAAATGACAGTTTTCCATTTATAAGTAGGAAGCAAAGCCAGACTAAAAAAAATCATAGTTTACAAAATCCAACTGACTTTCAAAATCTCTGAAAATTGTCATCTGAACTTTCTCCTCCTCCCCCTCCTCCTCCTCCCAAATCGTCATCTCAACTTTCTCCTCCTCCCCCTCCTCCTCCTCCTCCTTTCTTCTTCTTCTTCTTCTTCTTCTACTACTTCTTTCTCTACGTCGTTATTAAATGGTTCAAATGGCTCTGAGCACTATGGGACTTAACATCTGAGGTCATCAGTCCCCTCGAACTTAGAACTACTTAAACCTAACTAACCTAAGGACATCACACACATCCATGCCCGAGGCAGGATTCGAACCTGCGACCGTAGCGGTTGCGCGGTTCCAGACTGAAGCGCCTAGAACCGCTCGGCCACACCGGCCGGCTCGTCGTTATCGTTGTCCTCTTCATATATGCGGTACTTTCAATTTATGGCCCCCATCATAGAATACCTCTTATTTCATTTACATTACGAAACTACTAACAAAAATATTGTACTGTTACCGATAAAACAAATTACTTTCAATTCAAGTTCACTGGCACCATAGACTCCACTGACGCATCATATGCTTGACAGTGTTCTGGGTTTGTGATGGCGGAGCGGGAGGGAGACAGTGTCAGCAAGCTAGCGAATCTCCGCAACTCATGTTCGTCGCATCAGTGCAATGCTGCTGCCAGTTCAATCCAATGTTGCCAGACAGAGGTAGGTTTCCCGCGACGTCGAATATATCGCCATTTTTAAGACTGGCGAGAGTTTTAAATCGAACACTGCCCATTTTTGTATTAATTTCGAGTATAAGGCGCACCTGGATTTTGGAGGCAACTTTTCGAAAAAAATAATTGTAGTCCGTAAAATACGGCATACGATGTTGTTAAGAATAATTGGATCGCTAACGATCTAATTGAGAAAAAGTAGGGATTTTGGCCCAATAGCGGTAACAACTTCTAACGCATATCATAAAAAATTTATTTTTGGGGTACAGATGATAGATGATAGATGGCAGACAGAATCAATAGATACTGGCCGTATGAGAACAAAATTAGCGCTAAATTATTCCGTTGTCTAATTCAATCCGTAGTGTGTGTGTGTGTGTGTGTGTGTGTGTGTATGTGTGTGTGAGTGAGTTTGTGTTGCTGGCTCCTTAAAAAAATGGAATAGGAGAATAAGAAATCGTCCGAAGCAGATGAGGTAGACCTCTACATTTAATGAGCCGGCCAGTGTGCCTGAGCGGTTCTAGGCGCTTCAGTCTGGAACCGCGCGACCGCTACGGCCGCAGGTTCGAATCCTGCCTCGGGCATGGATGTGTGTGATGTCCTTAGGTTAGTTAGGTTTAAGTAGTTCTAAGTTCTAGGGGACTGATGACCTCAGATGTTAAGTCCCATAGTGCTCAGAGCCATTTCATTTCTACATTTAATGAACCTAGAGAAGATGATAGGATGATGACATCAGAAAGTGGTGGAGCAGACATGAACAGGATCTGCAGTTGCAAGACGTATTGTGTGCATCACGTAACAAGCGGAAGTAATACGGTGGGTTCGTAAAATTGATTAGTTAGTTAGTGAGTTAGTTACATGTTCCATAGATCATCTGAACGATACTTTCATCGAAAATATGTGGAAGGAGTCAGTTTACAGGATATGTATACATGATTAGTGTTAACATTAATGAACATATTAATGGCACGTTATTAAATCGAAGCCAAGGAAACCAGAAACGCGTGAGGGTCCACTGTTGATCGACAGTAACGATAAATTTTCTTCTATTGCATGTAAGTGGAAAATGTGAAAAGTTACAGCTGTAAATTTGCAGGGTGGTTATAGTTGAATATTCTTTACCTACGCCAATGTAGACGGAAAACTGTTTACCATATGGGCACCCAACTCTACAGGAAAGATTGTCAGACTATGCACTGCAGTATTTGAGTTGTGTTATGACGTGCTATTAGGCGCCGGTTCTGGTACGGTGACGTGGGATTGAAACACAAGCATCTGTGTGCATTACAGTTACAGACAGTCTACATGGGTCTTGACAATGTGATCACAGCTTTAGTCGTAAAGCTGTTTATCAAAACAGCAATAATGCTGCTGCTATTCGCGAGTATCGACGCATTAAAGGGATACGGAGCGATCCTCTTTCCGCACCGGAAGTCTGAATTAACTGTCGATTTGGGAATTTCTCCTGGGAGAGGCCGACGGCCAGATGCGCCACAATCTGTTGAAGAAGTTTCTGTTGTCACTGCTGAGAATGCTGGACGCAATGTGCGATCTTCAAGCAGTGCACGAGCTGTGTCATGACAGGTGAACAGTCCATGGTCCATCGTCCGAAAAGTGCTGCGAACAATTGTGAAATGGTATCTCTAGTGCGGTTCCGGGCTGTAGTGGATGCAAATGGTCGTTACATTGGGCAATGTTCGTAACCTGGAACGTAAACATGGTACGCAATTAACAACGTTACCCTCTCACGTGGAAATTAAAATGTGTTTCTTTTAATGTTTTTTTCGTTATTTCTCCTCCGCATGTCCTTACAAACATATCCAGAGGTACAGCTGCCCATGCAGCTTCAACACGATACCACAGTTCATTAAGAGTAGTGACTGGCGTATTGTGACGAGCCAGTTGCCCGGCCACCACTGACCAGACGTTTTCAGTTGGTGAGAGATCTGGAGAATGTGCTTGCCAGGGCAGCAGTCGAACATTTTCTGTATCCAGAAAAGCTCGTACAGGACCTGCAACATGCGGTCGTGCATTATCCTGCTGAAATGTAGGGTTTCGCAGGTATCGAATGAAGGGTAGAGCCACGGGTCGTAACACATCTGAAATGTAACGTCCACTGTTCAAAGTGCCGTCAGTGCGAGGAAGAGGTGACCGAGACGTGTAACCAGTGGCACCCCATACCAACACGCCGGGTGATACGCCAGTATGGCGATGACGAATACACGCTTCACCACGATGTCGCCAAACATGGATGTGACCATCATGATGCTGTAAACATAACCTGGATTCATCCGAAAAAATGACGTTTTGCCATTCGTGCACCCAGGTTCGTCGTTGAGTACACCATCGCAGGCGCTCCTGTCTGTGATGCACCGTCAAAGTTCAAATGGTTCAAATGGCTCTGAGCACTATGGGACTTAACATCTGAGGTCATAAGTCCCCTAGAACTTAGAACTACTTAAACCTAACCAACCTAAGGACATCACACACATCCATGCCCGAGGCATGCTGCTGCAAACGTCGCCGAACTGTTCGTGCAGATGGTTGTTGTCTTCCAAACGTCCCCATCTATTGAGTCAGGGATCGAGACGTGGCTGCACGATCCGTTACAGCCATGCGGATAAGATGCCTGTTATCTCAACTGATAGTGACACGAGGCCGTTGGGATCCAGCACGGCGTTCCGTATTACCCTCCTGAACCCACCGATTCCATATTCTGTTAACAGTCATTGGATCCTGACCAACGCGAGCAGCAATGTCGCGATACGATAAACCGCAATCGCGATAGGCTACAATCCGACCTTTATCCAAGTTGGAAACGTGATGGTACGCATTTCTCCTCCGTACACAAGGCATCACAACAACGTTTCACCAGGCAACGCCGGTCAACTGCTGTTTGTGTATGAGAAATCAGTTGGAAACTCTCCTCATGTCAGCACATTGGAGGTGTCGCCACCGGCGCCAACCTTGTGTGAATGCTCTGAAAAGCTAATCATTTGCATATCGCAGAATCTTCTTCCAGTCGGTTAAATTTCGCGTCTGTAGCACGCCATCTTCGTGGTGTAGCAATTTTAATGGCCATAGAGAGAGAGAGAGAGAGAGAGAGAGAGAGAGACATAGAAAGTTAGATAGAGTATGTGAGAGAGGCGTTGGATTTGTGCAATGCGGCAAGGTCAGCCGAGGTGAGACGTCAGCGAAGGACTGTCATAATCGGTTATTCGCGTGTCCAGAGTGCGGACAATAGACATGGGGAGAGTACGCGACCGAGGAGAGTCATATGGGACCAGACACTAGCGACTCGGTACCCCCCTGAACAAGTGAGTCGTAACGGGACAAAGAGCGTTGCAGTACTCTAGCAGCGACTACTATTGGGTATACTTTGCAGCATCCGATTCGAATTTGCAAGTTTCCTAGCTTTCAGGTGTTACTCTCCCTCTCTCTCTCCGTCCAAACAGTCGTTGAAGGGGCAACGGTACCGATCGACCGCTGTATCACCTCAAACCATGGGCGTCGCGGATGCAGATACGAAGTGGTATGTGGTCAGCACACAGCTTTTCCGGCCGTTGACACTTTTCGCGACCGGAGCCGCTACTTCTCAATCAAGAAGCTCCTCAATTGGCCTCACAAACACTAAATGCACTCCACGTGCCAACAACGCTCGGCAGAACGGTTAGTCATCCATCCAAGTGTTAGCCAAGACTGTCAGCGCTTAACTTGGATGATATGGCGGGAACCGACGTTACCAGTGTGGGCATCTACGAGGGCTGTTCAGAAAGTAAGCTCCGATTGATCGCGAAATGGGAACCACAGTGAAAATTAGAAATGTTTTATTTTTAACAGTTAGCTACACCATCCAGCTACTTCTCTACGTAGTTGCCGTTCTGACTAAGACATTTGTCGTAGCGTTGTACCAACTTTCCAATACCCTCATCATAAAAGACAGCCGCCAGTGCTTTCCGCCAATTCTCTACGCTGGCCTACAGCTCGTTTTCTGTGCCAAAATGTTGTATTCATAGCCAGCGGTTCATGTGAGCAGAAATGAAACGCAGGGGGAGTCAATTACGGGCTGTATTGTGGGTAGTCAAACATTTCCAATTGAAAACGATGCAGGAGCATCTTCATTGCCCCTTCAGAATGCGGCTGATGAGATGATGATGTTTGGTTTGTGGGGCGCTCAACTGCGTGGTTATCAGCGCCCGTACAATTACCCAATCTTTGCTCAGTCCAATTTCGCCACTTTCCTGGATGATGATGAAATGATGAGGACAACACAAACACCCAGTCATCTCGAGGCGGGTGAAAATCCCTGACCTCGCCGGGAATCGAACCCGGGACCCCGTGCTCGGGAAGCGAGAACGCTACCGCGAGACCACGAGCGGCGGACAGAATGCGGCTGAGAATATTGCCTTGTAGAAGAAACTGCACGACAGTCATGTAATGTTGGCTGTATAGCTTCAGGCGAAATTTCTCACCAGGTCCTCGTACTTGGCCGTAGACACTATTCTCTAGACAACTTTACGCGATCACTGTGAGCTCAGAAATGAGAGGAGTGACGTGATGCTATCTAGGGTCATACTAGAGACACTGCCCAACACATCTGTGCAAAGCTTTATCGGATTATCATAGTCGTTTCCATTTCGCGATCAATCGGAGCTTACTTTCTGAACAGCCCTCGTATAATTACAATTGCCCCACTGGGAACGAGTCGAGACGAAAAACATACCTTCCGTCATACATCTCTGGCACTGCGTAGTCAAAAGACAGCCGTTTAAGCGATTTAACACGTAAGGGCTGCCAACTGGCGCGAGACGGTCCTCTCGTCGTGAGCACGAATCGACTGTGGTGTGTATCGCAGCGGCCTGGCAAGCGATATCCCACGTCCACGGTCATGGCCTATTTGATTTCATGCCAAGGAGAATAAGATCTCGCAACGCAGCTGCTGCTGATGGTGTCCCAAAATAGTGGTTCCGCGCCAGCAGCGCTGATACACTGACCTGGAAAGTAAAACCGTTTATTTATATCGTCTTACAGTTGGCTACATTTGCGATTATTTTGGTATTTTTCTGGTGACTATTCACCGGCGAGGCATTTTATCAGTAAGGTTCTCCAGTGCCGTCATGATGACCTCGTTAGGTCAAATAACTATCAGCAAATTGGACTTCTCTGGCGGTAATTCTTTTCGTCCAGTAATCGCGATGTTAGGAAAACCTATTTCTTTATGTAATTTGGCTGACTTAACTAACCGTGATCATATAGTTTGTTTTCAAAAACATATCGACCAACGAGTGTGTCCTCAAGCAAACAGAAACCAAACTACTTGTTCAAACAAATTTAGAGCTTGCAGCCAGTCGTCGTTTAATTCATCGCACGATATTTCGACTGGGCACCTGCCAATCATCTTCAGGTAAGCCGCAGTAGACTTCGATGGACGGAAATACTTCAAAACGCACACCAGATTAGGTATTTACGTAAATACACGCTCCATCGAGACCACTACATGTATTTTAAAACCTCTTTCTAACTTGTTCGCGTAATTATTCTCAGAGGTAAGAACATCCAGAAAAAACGATATGCTTTTCCAACAGTTGCCTAGTATGCTTATGCGTGCTGTGCATCTCATATAAAAACAATAAAAACTTATGGTAGCACAGAAACCGTAAGCAACAAAGCAGTTATTTCAAGGAAGTAAAGTAGTAGAAGAGGGTAGGACGTATGGCAAGATTGACTACGATTACGCAAAAGATTATTTAATGTAACAAAGCCTTAGTAACAAGCTATTCACACTGTTTATTCGCTTGCCTACATCGCAAGTAGCAAATTTCAAGACTAGAGAAAAAATTCGTGAAAACGTAGCATGCTTTTATCTGTTCCAAATAATGCTACATGGCACACTTATAAATGAAACTTTAGTGGCAAATAGCACACCCCAACTTTACATTAAGGAAGGAAGTTTAGAGTTCAACATCAGGTTTACATTAAGGGCATTAATAGTAGCTGTAATTGGTTAGGAGGACAATTGTAAGTGTTTTACGGTTTTCATGTTGTCACGCACGCACATTCCAGAGGTGACAAAGTACTTCAGAGATTGCTCTAGACGTTACATCCGTAAATACACATATGAAAAAAAAAAGTTTTGCATCGCTTCGGTTCCAAGAGTTCCGCAACATGTACAGAAAATTGGTATGTAGATCACCATAAACATCATTTCCGACCTTTTTATTGCACATGAAAACCACACACTGAATGTTGTACCATCATACAGCGAGACCTTCAGAGGTGGTGGTCCAGATTGCTGTACACATCGGTACCTCTAATACCCAGTAGCATGTTCTCTTGCACTGATGCATGCCTGTATTGTCATGACATATTATCCACACGTTCATCAAATCACTGTTGCACCAGATTCTCCCACTCCTCAAAGGAGATTCGGCTAGGTCCCTCAGAGTGGTTGGTGGGTCACGTCGTCCATAAACAGCCCTTTCCAATCTATCCCAGGCATATTCGATAGGGTTCATGTCTGGAGAGCATGCTGGCCACTGTAGTTGAGCGATGTCATCCAGAAGGAAGTGATTCACAAGATGTGCACGATCGGGGGCGCGAATTGTCATCCATGAAGACGAACGCCTCGCCAAGATGTTGCCGATATGGTTGCACTATCGGTCGGAGGATGGCAATCACGAATCGTGCAGCCGTTACGACGCCTTCCGTGACCACCAGCGGCGTACGTCGGCCACACATAATACCAACCCAAAACAGCAGGCAACATCCACCTTGCTGAACTCGCTGGACAGTGTGTCTAAGGCGTTCAGCCTGACCGTGTTGCCTCGAAACACGTCTCAAACGAATGTCTGGTTGAAGGTATATGCGACATTCATGGGTGAAGAGAACGTGATACCAATCCGGAGCAGTCCATTTAGCATGTTGTTGGACCCATCTGTACCGCGCTACATGGTGTCGTGGTCGCAAAGATGGACCTCGCCATGGACGTCGGGCGTGAAGTTGCGCATCATGCAGCCTATTCGCACAGTTTGAGTGGTAACATAAGGTCTTGTGGCTGCACGAAAAGCGTTATTCAACATGATGGCGTTGCTGTCAGGGTTCCTACGAGCCACAATCCGCAGGTAGCGGTCATCCACTGCAATAGTAGCCCTTGGGCGGCCTGAGCGGGCATGTCATTCACAGTTCCTGTCTCTCTGTATCTCCAGCATGTCCGAAAAACATCGCTTCGGTTCACTCTGAGATGCCTGGACACTTCCCTTGTTGAGAGCCCTTCCTGGCACAAAGTAACAATGCGGACGCGATCGAACCGCGGTATTTACCGTCTAGGCATGGTTGAACTACAGACAACACGAGCCATGTACCTCCTTCCTGGTGGAATGACTGTAACTGATCAGCTGTCGAACCCCCCTCCCACTGACAGGCGCTGCTCATGCAAGGTTGTTTACATCTGTAGGCGGGTTTAGTGACATCTCTGAACAGTCAAATTGACTGTGTCTGTGATACAATATCCACAGTCAACGTGTGTCTTCAGGAGTTCTGGGAACTGGGGTGACCCAAAACTATTTTGATGTGTGTAGTATTGGATACACCACAGAGATCGGTCGTTTGCAGCCTCGTGGGCTGACAAAAATACCATCTGTTTGTTTACTTTCTGTTTCTGCAGATTTCTAACACTGTGCAAGTGGGCAGGTTGATCAGAGCTTAGTGCTCTCGTCTGTATTCACCAATCCCCAGCGAACTTGGAAATAAGAAAAAGATTCTTATTCTGGAGTATCTTTTACAGCCAAGGGCAGTCTCCTGGGAAATGTGGAGCAGGAGCCCGCACACTGAACCTATCTTAAGTTTTGACCACAGCTTC
Source organism: Schistocerca cancellata (assembly GCF_023864275.1). Classification (NCBI taxonomy): domain Eukaryota; kingdom Metazoa; phylum Arthropoda; class Insecta; order Orthoptera; family Acrididae; genus Schistocerca; species Schistocerca cancellata. Next base: position 609,090,695 of record NC_064627.1, read on the forward strand.
ACTGTTTCCAGTAAAATGAAAGTTAGTGTGAGTATATAAGTGTGTATATGGTTAGTTCCGCATACACATCTCATTGCTATTCCTCAACTATTTGCTTATTATGATGCCATCTCTCCCTCTACTTGCTCGTAGGCCTATAGCATAAAGAGCAGTGCGCTAGATTGCGAGACAGTGAGGTGGGCCAAACCCGGATCGAATCCGAGAGGTGAGTTAACGGCCTTGGTCTGCTACAATGGTCAACATGAATGTGGTTTTTAGGCGGTTTTCTACGCTCGTTCGGGCAAATGGTAGGCAGATCTCCGACTTCTGCCTCAGAGAATACGATATGTAAACAGTTTAAATATGATAACACCCAGAATAAAGTTTACACGATTCACAGGCAAATGACACACAGGGCTTCGCTGCCTTAGGTTACCTTGATGACTGCGGCGTCAGGATGAACATCCGGAAAAAAGTTAAACTTTAAAATAAAATTTGAATAAACTTGAAAAATAGTGAACCACCACGTAGTAGATGGGATTAACGCCAAGAAAAAAAAAAAAAAAAAGAATGGATGCCGTCTCTCCCTCTCTCCAGCCCAGTTAATTCTAAGAGAATCGTGTATACAACTGAACGATCGAATCTTCCCACTCCACCTGTTTCATTTAAAGCCTTCACTGAATACTGAGAGCTATTTTCAGACTGAATCGTTCTCTTTTATTTTCAGACAAGCAGTAATTATAACCACAATATGGTCACCCACTCAGAGACATCTTCGTATTAACTTCGGCAGTCATATCTGTAAATAATAAAGGCTACCGAAAAGTGCTTACCACAATGAGCCAGGCAGTGTTGGTGATCCTTACCTGAAAAAAAACAGAAAAGTCGATGTTACTGGTACTGAACAGAATACAGCAAAATCTGTACTTAAGATCGTGACTACATTATTTGCAAAGACCGTACTAAGAGCGAGATGATTTAATGCTACTGCTGTTCACATTTCCAGTCCCGCAAACTTATACGGAGAAGCAATAGTTTCACGTATTACATAGCTCATGTATGCACCATTAGAAATGTGTAAGTATCACGGCATACAGGGTGTCCCAGCTATCTTGTCCACCCAAAATATCTCTGAAACAACAACAGATATTGGAAAACGACTGTCACCGGTATCAATGTAGGGCTGGGGCCCATGAATGTACATATTTAGAAACATTCTAAAACGAAATCATATGTGTTTTTTAACACAAACTTATGTATTTTTAAATGGACCTCCTACATTTTTTTCTTCAGCAATCCATAGCATGACAAAGCACATACACAATGGCGTTGATTGCATCGCAATATTCCCATTACATCCCAAGATATTAAGACGCGAAGTTGACGCTTGAAACACCCGACATGCGCTGCTAGCACACGTCCTGAGGCTCAGGCGTGAAACCCATGCTGCCCGTAATCGCGATGTGATTGACATGCGTAATCACACTTCCATACTTATCAAGAAGTCCGAAACGAATAATACGGTCTGCTGCCACCCTACTGCGATTACGGGCAGCATGGGGTTCACGCCTGAGCTTCAGGACGTGCGCTAGCAGCACATGTCGTGTGTTTCAAGCGTCAACTTCGCGTCTCAATATCTCGGGATGTAATGAGAATATTGCGATGCAATCAACGCCATTGTGTATGTGCTTTGTCATGCTATGGATTGCTGAAGAAAAAATATAGGAGGTCCATTTAAAAAAACATAAGTTTGTGTTAAAAAACACATATTCTTTCGTTTTAGAATGTTTCTAAATATGTACATTCATGGGCCCCAGCCCTACATTGATACCGGTGAAAGTCGTTTTCCAATAGCTGTTATTGTTCCAGAGATATTTTGGGTGGACAAGATAGCTGGGACACCCTGTATAGTAAATGCATATGACATACTAGCATGTAAGAGTAAGCAACAATTTGTATTTTCATGAATCAAAATGAAACGTAGACTTGTCTTTGTCACGGAACACATCCTTGTGGTTGTACAACACATGCACTACGTGCCTAAAAACGTGAAATATTTGTAGATTAAAGTTCGCACCGAGCAGAGTGGCGCAACAGTGAGACCCTAGACTTGTATTCTGAAGGACGGCGGTTCAGTTCCTCGATCGGCTATCCAGATTTAGTTTTTCAGTGGCTTCCATGAGCTGCCTAAGGAAAATGCTGGAATGTTTGCTTTTAAATACACGGTTGGCTTCCTTCCTCAAACGAACTCGCGCTCTGTCCCTAATGCCCTATCTGTGGAAAAATGGCTCTGAGCACTATGGGACTTAACATCTGTGGTCATCAGTCCCCTAGAACTTAGAACTACTTAAACCAAACTAACCTAAGGACACCACACACATCCATGCCCGAGGTAGGATTCGAACCTGCGACCGTAGCGGTCACGCGGTTCCAGACTGAAGCACCTAGAACCGCACGGCCACACAGGCCGGCTACCTATCTGTGGAAGGGGCGTTAAACTCCACCACTTTTTGTTAAGTTCAATGCCAAACAGAAAGAGTTATTGGAATACCGAAAATCACGAACAACAAAACAGAGCCGGCCGTGGTGGCCGAACGGTTCTAGGCGCTACTATTTGTAACCGCGCGACCACTACTGTCGCAGGTTCGAATCCTGCCTCGGGCATGGATGAATGTGATGTCCTTAGGTTAGTTAGGTTTACGTAGTTATAAGTTCTAGGGGGCTGATGACCTCAGAAGTTAAGTCCCATAGTGCTCAGAGCCATTTGAACCAACAAAACAGATGTGTGTTACTGTGCAATCACTAACAAGCAGCGGATGAGCTAATCACTTTGCCACACAGTGTAACAACTTCCTTTCATTTTAGAAAGAAGTCCTGACTCCGCACACACAACTCTGACAAGCCTTGGGCAACCCTCTTACCTTTAGCAAGTATGTGGAGCACTGCTACGTGACAAGTGAGTCCTCACGCCGAGCTAGCCGTGAGATATGTGGGGACAGCTCACTATTCTTAATACTGTTAGCATGACTGTTTCCATCTGCGTGGCTACCAGGGCGAGGGCTCCCGTACCCGGGGGCAAAGGGGTGGAGGGTGTCCCTCTCTCCCTGGCTCTCGCGGAAAGACGTTTTTATTACAAGAAATTGATTTAAAAGACGATTTTAGGCCTGGGTTCCCGGGTTCGATTCCCGGCGGGGTCAGGAATTTTCTCTGCCTCGTGATGGCTGGGTGTTGTGTGCTGTCCTTAGGTTAGTTAGGTTTAAGTAGTTCTAAGTTCTAGGGGACTGATGACCATAGATGTTAAGTCCCATAGTGCTCAGAGCCATTTGAACCATTTTTGAACCGATTTTAGGTATGTTTTTAACAGGGCCAGAACTGAAACTTTTTTATGGCTACTTACAAGTCACCATACTTCACAACCTCCCCCCTTCCTTGGTTTTCCGCCTGTCCTACCCTTACAAACTGTCTTATGGGCGCTAGTGCCAGGATTTGCTTTAGGGACATTAAGTCCGTCTGATAGGTCGAAATGTTTTTTTATGTATCTCCGTCCACTCAGTTTGTCAAAGACACTCCTTTTCATCGTAACAAGAAGGCAACTCCATGCAGGAATACGGCATGCTTTGCCACAGTTCAGAAGTTTCCTTATGCACATTATGAGGAGCCGTCAGAAAGTATTAGTTCGAAGACCCTACAGTACAGAATCGGTATGCCAATCTGACAAAATCGCCATGATTATTAAGGCAATCATCCCACCGGCGCACCAGGTTCAAAGTACCAGTTTGGTAAAACATTATGTCCTGCTGCACATCCTCGTCCGAAAGGAATCGTCGAACTCACGAGGCTTTTTTTTTTTTTTTATTCGCATGGGGAAATATCAGGGCTATAGGGTGGGTGCTCGAGAGCTTCAGTTGGCGTAACTTCTACGTTACGATATTCGCGATATGGGGGGTGTGCTCGTCGAATTGCGTCCAATACGGTACTTCGCATATCACTACTCGACGGTGCTTTTCGACAGACATGCTGCTCTATACATATACTTCATTTTTTGATGGATATCTGCAGTGTTTGTCGTTCGGCAGCCAAGAAAAGAAGAACAGAATGTTTAGCATTTGCCGTATGCACGGCCGGCCGGTGTGGCCGAGTGGTTCTAGGCGCTTCAGTTCGGAACCGCTGGACTACTACGGTCGCAGGTTCGAATCCTGCCTCGGGCATGGATGTGTGTGATGTCCTTAGATTAGTTAGGTTTAAGTAGTTCTAAGTTCTATGGGACTGATGACCTCGGATGTTAAGTCCCATAGCGCTCAGAGCCATTTGAACCACTTGAACCATATACACGTCGGAATGATACGAATTCAAGTCCAATCGCTTGCCTAAACGTCGGTGCTTAATTATCCGCATGGGAGTCGCGGTATATGCTGCAGAAACGCCCTCAAACTGAAACTTCTTGACTGTTACTTACAATAAACCGATTTTTCGCCATGTGATGAATCAGCTGAATTTGCTACGTCTATATTACTTTGATAATTCTTTGCTCGGGTCGTACGCAGCGTGCTTACTGTTTTGTAACTCATGAAAGTGCGTTGAACAGGCAGCCTGGTAATTTTGTCAAGCATTGAAGACTGTGTTGTTGATCGCATTAGATGTCGTTTGATGGAATCATCCGGCTCCCCAGTCTCTATTCAGAAGCTGGAACAGTTCGATCTAGCTCTAACTTTGGATATTTCATCATGCCAAGGGGAAAAGTAGGCGGCAATTGGAGAAAAGAACTATTGTTGAATCCATTCGGAGAGATCGCAAATAGTGAGCAATATTCGGGGATCGGATTCTTCGTGTATAAATGAGAGCAAAAGGTCGCATAAATATGTGTCAGGACGTGCTAGTTCTGCAGCTGCAGACATAAAGTCGAAGTTAGGAACAACGATCGTAATCGACCTTTTAATAAATTAATGACAGATTTGATATATTATAGTAAATGTATTTATTATTCCTTTTGGGTATGGTTAACATAAAATTTCTGTTTTCGTCCGTGTCTTAAAAAGTTCATTTGGCTGGGACTGGCACACACAGTATGTTGGAAAAGCCTGTGATGAGATTCATTTGCATCTCAGCATGGAATAAGTAGGTATTATGGTGGGTAAGGCCGAAACCCGTGATCAATAAACTGTAAAACACGCACGCTACACTTTTAATAAATTAAGAATAGTTTCCTTCTTAGGATTATTCAGAGGCTGGGTCAGTACGTCATTTGCATCCATGTTCTTCTTCTTCCTGAAAGCACATAAACTGCTGTAACAGGGGTGCTGTTACTTGTTAAAGAGAAAGGCATGTACAACTCATAACGGTGGTCCTGCAGGTTTCATTGTGCCAATGCGGCGCACCTGAATACACAGCGTGCTGGTCTGCAGAGATGTAAGTAAGTGTGGGGCAATTCCTTGGCCTTCTCCACTGTCTGAAACATACCCTAAGTCAAGTGGAGCGTTTTCGAAACATCTGTCACTGATGAAACAATTACGTTCTCGGGCCAGTGGTGGAGACATGCGGGACGTAGCGTAATATTCCAGTGTGGCTACTACTCGCTGAAGCGTCGAGGCGAAGTGATGCCTGTATTTTAGGCGGGAAGTGTTCTCTTTGAACAGTGTGTGTGAGGTTAAATGCAGCAAATAGCAGGTTAATCAAACAATTGCCTCAGCTATCATACTATGCGCACAGTAGCATGATTCGGTTACTAAGCACTTGTGGACTCACATAGACATAATTATTTCTTCTTTTTCTTCTACGAGGAATTCGATCCTCAAGTATTGTCCACTGTTTCTGATATGCATATTGTAATGTTTCACGCACGGTGGTCCGCTGGGGTAGTGTCTCACCCTGAATGCCGTCTGCTATCGCTCCGAGACGAGGCAGCGACTGTGGAGCACTTGAAGAAGGGCCGCAAGGTAAACGTCCCAAGAACCGTAAACACAGTGGAATTGCGGTATTTGAGAAAAGTTTTACCTTGAAGGACATACTTTCATAGAAGTCTTTATAACTGTGACCGAAGCCGATACAATATTTATGAAACGGACGAAGGAAGATTAGATTTTAATGTGCCGTCGACAACGCGATCGTTGGAGACAAATTCAAGCTCGGAGTGCGGAAGGATGGTGATGGAAATCGGCCGTGCCGTTTCAAAGGATCATCCCGGCATTTGCTTTAACGATTTAGGGAAAAAATGGAACATTTGGATATGGATTGCCGGATGGGGGTTTGAACCGTCGTCCTCCCGAATGCGAGTTCAGTGTGCTGACGACTGCGTCATCTTGCTCGATAAAATAGTTGTGGGCAAGAACCGTGTGAAATACGTATTCATCAGAACGAGGACAAACTAAATAGGTTGCTGAGCAGACAGGGAAATTGCCGGCCGGTGCTTTGCACTCAGTAACTGGCACAGAGAACGAAGCACACGGTTGCAACTGAAGCAAAAAGTAGGTGCTGTTTAAAAACCGATATCCAATTTTTGTGGATTTTGTCTTCGGTGCTCAACATGCCCGAATACTTCTGTGATACAAGAAATAAAATGCAACGTTCGTCAGTATTTGTAAGACTTGGAGATTATCAAAAGTACGATCGTATGAGGTATCAAGCGAAATCTGTGAGTGGACTGAGGATTTTTTGGTAGGGAGGACACAGCAAGTTATCTTGGATGGAGAGTCGCTGACAGATGTAAAGAACTTCGGGTGTGCCCCAGGGAAATATGTTGCAGCCTTTCTGTCCGTTATGAATATTAATGACCTTGCAGACAGTATTAATAGTAACTAAGACTTTTCACATATGATGATGTCTGCTCGGACAGTCATTGTTGCACCGCGCTCAGTCGGTGCAGAGCCGTCAGACAAAGCGACAACGTACAAGCAAGTGGCGTTATGCCTCGCCGACGTCCAAGGGCGCAATTCAGCATGTAAGTGAGATCGAAACGAATTTGATATAGCAAGACATTGCCCTACGTTCAATGCACTTTGATATGGCAGTGATGCGTGTGTGGAACCAGTGGACAGAAGAGGGTCGTCCCATCGACGAGCAGGCACTGCACCACACAGCGTGACCAGACCGCGGGATATCTGCCACCTTGAGCGCATGGCCGCAACAGATAGAACAGCTTCTTCCGTAGCGTTGGCTCGACGCTGGGGCACTGCAACGGGTGAGGACATGACTGCGTCGATGGTTCCACGCCGTCTACTGAAGGCTGGGCTGGTGGAATGTACGCCATTCCGTTGGCTTCCATTGACCAGTAACCACAGCACCTCAGACAGCAATGGGCGCGTGAACGCCTTCACTGACGTGCTGAGTAGCGAACAACAGTGTTTTCGGACGAGACCCGCTTCAACTTTCGTGCAGTGATGGCCACGTACGTTTTAGACGTTACCGTGGTGAACGCAATCGAGCAGACTGCATTTTTGAGCGGGATATCGGATAAGCGCTGTGTGTGTGTGATGGTTCGGGGTGCCATTGGCTACAACATGTGATAATCTGAACAGCAACAGCTACGTCAGGGAAGTTTTAAGAGGCCGAGGCACTGCGTCTCCTGCAGGCAGCTCCATATGCCATATTTCAACAGGAAAATGTCCGTCACATGTGGTGAGCAATGCGCAGGCCTTCTTCGAAGACCGACAAGTACCACTGCTTCCCTGGCCTTCAAGTTTGCCTGATATGTCGATCGCCGAACATGTCTGTGATATGGTCGGTCTACACCGTGTTTTTCGTGCTCATCCTGCAACCACTATCGGTACAGCATTGAAACAGAGGATGACACGCATTAAGATGAAATACTAAACACCTTTTTCCAAAGCTGTTTCACAGAGGAAGACCGCACTGCAGTTCCTTCTCTAAACCCTCGCACAAACGAAAAAATGGCTGACATCGAAGTAAGTGTCCAAGGAATAGAAAAGCAACTGAAATCACTCAACAGAGGAAAGTCCACTGGACCTCACGGGATACCAATTCGATTCTACACAGAGAACGCGAAAGAACTCGCCCTCCTTCTAACAGCCGTGTACCGCAAGTCTCTAGAGGAACGGAAGGTTCCAAATGATTGGAGAAGAGCACAGGTAGTCCCAGTCTTCAAGAAGGGTCGTCGAGCCGATGCGCAAAACTATAGGCCTATATCTCTGACATCGATCTGTTGTAGAATTTTAGAACATGGTTTTTGCTCGCGTATCATGTCATTTCTGGAAACCCAGAATCTACTCTGTAGAAATCAACATGGATTCCGGAAACAGCGATCGTGTGAGACCCAACTCGCTTTATTTGTTCATGAGACCCAGAAAATATTAGATACAGCCTCCCAGGTAGATGCCATTTTCCTTGACTTCCGGAAGGCCTTCGATACAGTTCCGCACTGTCGCCTGATAAACAAAGTAAGAGCATACGGAATATCAGACCAGCTGTGTGGCTGGGTTGAAGAGTTTTTAGCAAACAGAACACAGCTTGTTGTTTTCAATGGAGAGACTTCTACAGACGTTAAAGTAACTTCTGGCGTGCCACAGGGAAGTGTTATGGGACCATTGCTCTTCACAATACATATAAATGACCTAGTAGATAGTGTCGGAAGTTCAATGCGGCTTTTCGCGGATGCTGCACTTGGTGCAGGGAGTGGCAACCTACCCTTAACATAGACAAATGTAATGTATTGCGAATTCATAGAAAGAAGGATCCTTTATTGCATGATTACATGATAGCGGAACAAACACTGGTAGCAGTTACTTCTGTAAAATATCTGGGAGTATGCGTACGGAACTATTTGAAGTGGAATGATCGTATAAAATTAATTGTTGGTAAGGCGATTGCCAGGTTGAGATTCATTGGAAGAGTCCTTAGAAAATGTAGTCCATCAACAAAGGAGGTGGCTTACAAAACACTCGTTCGACCTATACTTGAGTATTGCTCATCATTGTGGGATCCGTACCAGGTCGGGTTGACAGAGGAGATAGAGAATATCCAAAGAAGAGCGGCGCGTTTGGTCACAGGGTTATTTGGTAAGCGTGATAGCGTTACGGAGATGTTTAGCAAACTCAAGTGGCAGACTCTGCAAGAGAGGCGCTCTGCATCGCGGTGTAGCTTGCTGTCCAGGTTTCGAGAGGGTGCGTTTCTGGATGAGGTATCGAATATATTGCTTCCCAATACTTATACCTCCAGAGGAGATCACGAATGTAAAATTAGAGAGATTCGAGCGCGCACGGAGGCTTTCCGGCAGTCGTTCTTCCCGCGAACCATACGCGACTGGAACAGGAAAAGGAGGTAATGACAGTGGCACGTAAAGTGCCCTCCGCCACACACCGTTGGGTGGCTTACGGAGTATAAATGTAGATGTACTTTGCATATACGCCTACAAACCGCGTGGCAATGCGTTTTCCAGAGGGTCTAACCAGACCTTCTTTGATTTCATGACACGACGTCTAGAGGTTCTGATTGCCTAACGTGGTGGCTTCACACGGTACTGAATTCTTGCGATCAAAGAGTGCGTACAGTTCTGTACTTATGATCGCTTTGTGTTATCATGTCTCTCATCTGTGGAATACATTTCATTGTAATCACATGTTTCCTTCTTGGTGGTGCAGTTTTCACAAATAGTAGTGTACTAAGAAAAATATCATATGACGGCCACCGTGTTTCACTAAGACAGCATGCGTATTCTGTGTAAGATCTTAAGATTTCCATTAAAAAAATCGAGGCATTTCAATCTTAGTGTCACCTACCTACTCACACTCAATATCTCCCCTACCTTCTCCTCAATGACATTATGTGAAATATGAGACAGTAGCTATTGAACGATCGTACCGTCCGTGCCGAATATATTGGCCAGCTAAATTTATCAATCTGACTTTCAAAAGAACAGTGTAATGTTTCTTCTAACGATTCCCGCGCGTATATCCGGAAAATCTGAGTGCTAAAGATTTCATCTAAATCTACATCTGTACTTTGCAAACCACTGTGAAGTAGATGGCAGAGGGTACTCCCACTGCACTAGTTATTAGGGCCTTTTCCAGTTCCATCCATCCACGATTACTTAAAGCCCCTTGTGCGTACTGTAATTAGTCTTACGTTTTCTTGGCGATGCCTATGGGGGAGATGCGGACAGGCTGTAATATAGTTCTAGATTCGTCACTCAAAGTTGGTTTCAGAAACTTGCTAAGTCGGTTTTTACGGCTAGTTTTCGTCTGTCTTCAAGCGTCTTTCAGTCCAGTTCTTTCAGCGGCTTCGTGATACACTCCCACAGTTCGAACAAACCTGTGACCATTCGTGCTGCCCTTCTCTGTATACGCTCGATATCCGCTGTCAGTCGTATGTGGCACGGTTCCCGCACACTGGTGCATTATTCTAGAATAAGTCGCGCGAATGTTTTGTATGCACTCTACTTTGTAGACTGACTGCACTTCTCTTCAATAACGACACTTGCTTGAATGTTATCACTTTGTTTGCTGGCTCTTCACCGACTGAGGGTGGCGCAACATTGACTGCCCGGTCACAGAAAAGAGGGTGGTGCTAGCCCTACGTGCACACCGTTTCTGTGCAGTCTTCAAAAATGGTCCGAATGGCTCTGAGCACTATGGGACTTAACATATGAGGTCATCAGTCCCCTAGAACTTGGAACTACTTAAACCTAACTAACCTAAGGACATCACACACACCCATGCCCGAGGCAGGATTCGAACCTGCGACCGTAGCGGTGGCGCGGTTCCAGACTGAAGCGCCCAGAACCGCTCGGTCACAGCGGCTGGCTCCGCAATCTTAAATCACTTGTTACGGTTACTATTTTGTACAGGTAATTCAGATTTTGGAAGGATTCAGATCATGCCTGTTAGGTGTTGCTGTTTCACCAACAGCTATGTACAAGCTATATTTCAGGTTCAGGTCACACAATTACTAGTTGGTTGACCTAAGATTGAAATAATAACAGAAATATTCTGAGGTTCTTAATTACCCTTTTTTACGTACAGCACAATTTATTGCAAAATATGTTGGTGGATGCATATGCTTCAACGGAGAATGGCATGTAGAAAATGGAACGGAGCTCAATCTTATATCTTGGAAAAAAAAACATAAAAAGCTCTTGCCCGCAAGCGGTTGCAGAGAACTATGGCTGAGTCCTTGAATGAAAACTGATTTGATGAAACTGGCAATTACTTTCATTGTTCTCTTCTCCGTACAATTTAATCAGACTCAAGCAAAGAACGTCTCGAACTGAGAAAAAAACATCTTTCAAATGCGTCTCCCGAGGTTACCACTTAGCGTCATATTAATCCTAATGAAAATTACTAGCTTCACTCCTCTTTAGAAGGTGAAGGTTGCCTCGACACGTGAAACTGCTTATTTTCGTTGTTAAGGCTAAGAATAAAAGTGTTTCCCGACAAGGTGAGCTTCCATATTAAACCTAGGATATAAAGAGGCAGTATAGGTAAAACTCTATGAGATAAATAACTTTACGAGATAAACAAAAGGTGCCGGACAGACTGTACCAGTAGAACGAGAGATCGTCTTTGCTATTTCCTACTGAGTCATCAGTATGGCGATTGATTCGAAGCTTTTTTTGCGATCGTTTGCATAGTTTTCATCATTGGTGAAACCTGACCATCGGATTGTATCCCGCTGGTGAACCCTGTTACGGTTTTCCGCCTCTCACTGTATTAATGAAAATGACTCACTGGATGCACAGGAGAAAATACAAGGTGAGAAACGAAAGCAGGTGTTTAGTTTCAAAAGCAGCGTAGCAGGGAGGGAAGGAAGAAAGGAAGGAAGATTGAGGTTAACCTCCTGTCGACATCGAGATCATTAGAGACGGAGCACAAGCTCGGTTTGTGTCAAGGATAGAGAAAGAAGTAGGTCATGCCATTTCAAAGTAAATATCACGGTATTTTCGTGGAGCGATTTAGGGAAATCACGGAAAACCTAAATCGGGATGGCCGGGCGTGGGTTTGAAACGTCATCCTCCCAAATCTGAGTCCAGTGTGCTAATCACTGCGCCACCTGGCTTGGTAGCAGCGTAGCAGATGCACCGCGGAAAAGCTACTTACGTAGCAACAGTTAGTATATCTTCTACACAGTTGGTTGCTGGATCGATAAATGATTACTTCAAATCCTGTCCAACAGTTTACTTATACTGAGGTGACGAAAGCCGTGGGATAGCGATATGCCCATATACAGAGGGCGGTAGTATCGCGTACACGAGGTATAAAAGGGCAATGCATTGGCAAAGCTGTAATTTGTATCCAGATGACTCATGTGAAAAGGTTTCCGATGTGATCATGGACGACGGAAATTACCAGACTTTGAACGCGGAATGGTAGTTGGAGCTAGACGCATGGGACATTCTATTTCGATAATCGGTAGGTAATTCAATATTCTGAGATCCGCAATGTCAGGGTTGGCAATGCCAAATTTCATGCATTACCTCTCACCACGGACAACGCACTTAACTACCGAGAGTAGCAGTGTTTGCATACAGTTAAAAAAAAAAATGGTTCGAATGGCTCCAAGCACTATGGGACTTAACATCTGAGGTCATCAGTCCCCTAGACTTAGAACTACTTAAACCCAACTAACCTAAGGACATCACACACATCCATGCGCGAGGCAGGATTCGAACCTGCGACCGCAGCAGCTGCGTGCTTCCAGACTGCAGCGCCTAGAACCGCTCGGCCACCGCGGCCGGCTGCATACAGTTGTCAGTGCCAAAAGACAAGCAACACACTGCGTGAAATAAGGGCAGAAATCAATGTGGGTCGTACGAGGAACGTATCTGTTAGGATAGTGCTGCTAAATTCGGCGTTAATGGGCTACGGAAGCAGACAACCGACGATAGTACCTTTGGTAACAGCACGACATCGTCTGCTGCGGCTCTCTTGGGCTCGTGACCTTATCAGTTGGACTCTAGACGACCGGAAAACCGTGGCCTGGTCAGATGAGTCCCGATGTCAGTTGGTAAGAGGGTTCGAGTGTGCCATAGACCCAATGAAACCATGGACCCAAGTTGTCAACTAGGCACTATGCAAGTTGGTGGTAGCTCCATAATGGTGCGGGCTATGTTTACATGGGATGGACTGGGTCCTCTGATCTGACTGAATCCAACATTGACTGGAAATGGTTATGTTCTGCTACTTGTAGATCATTTGCAGTCATTCATGAACTGCATGTTCCCAAAGTTCTATGAAACTTTTATGGGTGACAGTGCGCCATATCACAGGGCCGCACTTGCTCGCGATTGGTTTGAAGAACATACTGGAAGATGCGAGTGAATGATTTGACCACCAAGATCGCCTGACGTGACTCCCATAGAACATTTATGGGACGTAATCGAGATTCCAGTTCGTGCACAAAATGCTGCACAGGCAACAGTTCCGCAGTTACGGACAGCTATAGAGACAGCATGGCTCAATATTTCTGCAGGGGACTTCCAACGACTTTTTGAATCCATCCCACGTAAAGCTGCTGCACTACGCAGGGAAAAAGGAGGCCTGACACGATATTAGAAGGTATGCCACGACTTTTGTCACCTCGGTGTATTTATGCAACAGACCCTGAGGAACACCTCCCATCATCACAAGTTCTACTGTGCTCTTTAGTGATGTGTTAATGAAGAAGGAAGGAGCAAAGAGTTTTACAGCGCAGTTGTAGAGCTGATCTGGTCTGTCTTGATACAGAACCTCCGCACCCAACCTGGATGGATTCAGTTCTCTTCAGTGACATAGTCAGCAGTGTTGCAATTCACTGGTCCACGTTCCCTGGCAATCGAACACACTCACTCCCGAGCTGAGTGCACAGTTACGTGGACGTAACATTGAATATTACAGAACATGCTTCTATATAATTAGTAAGAGAATTCCAGACTCTTCTGCAAGTACGTAAATAAAATGAAAATTATTTGCAGAAAGTAGGGCGCGAACAACCGGTAACCTTTCGCATCAGGATCATATTTCTGTTGAGTACATTACGGTTCACTCATGTTAATTAGAATCTATACCTGTTGTGGTTTAAAAGTATGTACGCTAGAAGCCAATGATAAATAAATGAATAAATTTATATATTTGATCTTACAATCTCCTGAAAATTTTAACGACCAATATGTCGTTGACTCACATTTAATTATGACAAATCATATAGCAAATATCAATGCTTCGGTGCCTTGATACCACATACTTCAATTGCACACAAAATCCTTTAATCATCAATATTCTTTTTTTCTCATTTCATTATTAAAAATCGTACCGAAAATTTTAGAGATAATATGCTTCCCAACAGCAAATATTGACAGCGCGTAACTAATACCGTAGCGCTATGGTTATACGAGTAGTACAAAAACCGCCAAATATAGGCTCCAACTGCAAACGATGTAATCCAGTATGGCGTCTCTAGAGTTCTGCCTGTGACGAAGAAAGTGATTTTGCATCTCACTGGCCACGTTGCTCTCCACGAAGTGAAACTGCCTTTACGCTTGGGAATGCTTCGCAGTGTGCAACTGATTTTATGACATCAGCAACTACCACTCCCCGTAGCCGTTCTGGACGGAGAAGTATGTCGGTGTATTAACGACGAGGGGTCGGTGAGTTGGCCAATCTGGATGGGGTTTTTTCCCACATCCCAATAGGTGCATACCGGCCAGGTTCCCATGCTAGTCCTCAAATACAGGCTATGCAAACATTTAGTTAACTTCCTCAAACTTGCACACAGACTGTACTCTATATGCTGACAGATTATAGACCACTCAACAAATACCACTCAACCAAGTCTGAAAACACATCCGTCTTCGCAGCTGAGTTATCTAAATCGCGCCTGTGCAGTAGCGTGCGACTCGGAGATACCCGGTTCGGATTATGGTGGCGGATGAAATCTTACCCTTTAGTATTTGGCCACAAAGGGAGGGAGACGTTGTACAATAAAGTTCCTAATAAAAGATATTACGTCAGTTTCCTAGATTAAATTCCAAATCGTTCCAAAATGGTTCAAATGGCTCTGAGCACTATGGGACTTAACTACTGTGGTCATCAGTCCCCTAGAACTTAGAACTACGTAAACCTAACTAACCTAAGGACATCACACACATCGATGCCCGAGGCAGGATTCTAACCTGCGACCGTAGCCCAAATCGTTCCTCAGTGTCTTATGGAGTAGAGGCATGCGACGCTACTGGTGACGTACGTCCGTCGTATGGGTAGGTTAAGCTCGGTGGTCCCCTCGGTAGTATGGCCTATCAGAAGGCAACGGCCGGCCACTGTGACCGAGCGGTTCTAGGTGCTTCAGTCCGGAACCGCGCTGTTGCTACGGTCGCATGTTCGAATCCTACCTCGGGCATGGACGTGTGTGATGTCCTTAGGTTAGTTAGGTTTAAGTAGTTCTAAGTCTAGGGGACTGATGACCTCAGATGTTAAGTCCCATAGTGCTTAGAGCCATTTGAACCATATTTTGAAAGCAACGGGTTTCGTTCTCTCCCTTCTCACTACGCCATGCAGGAAAAAAATGGTACTAGTGAAAGGTATCTTTGAAATTAATCTAAATACGGGAGGTGAAGTATGGCCTCAGTACAACTGTCGCGCAAACAGAATGTAGGAGGGTGTGCCGTACATCAGAGCTGGATGAAGCATGAAGCTGAATTTTAACAGTGTGAGCGTAAACAAAAACTCTGGCAAAAGAACATTTATTAGATCGGTAAATTTAATTGTACACTTGAACATGTATAGTGGGTAATATGACGGTTGCCGCTGCCGCTGCCTATTACGTCGCGTATTAATTAACCCTAGAACTTTACTTCGGAGTCCCCTGCAAGGTCTATCATCTATGGAAAACGAATGATCAAAGGGTGGTTCAATCACGAACACTTACAGTCACTCGCACTTGAGAGACTAACAGGAAGGAAAAGAACTAAAAACATAATTTCTATTTGAAGTGAATTGCTATAAAAATAAAGCATAATTAAAAATCATAATTAATTCAGATGTTCTACAGCGGAAGATCACTGTGGTCTTGGCACTATAAATTTGCTCATTAGATCACGACCACGTGGTCCTCACAAACAAAAGTGTGCTCAAAGGAAGTTATGAAGTGAGACGAATTGTACAAAATTCAGTCATAAAATCACGGAAATCATTCGCCATATACATGCTCTAAATCTAAAGAAAATGAACTGAGTCAAATAAACTCAACACAGCTCCACGTGTTTGATTAACAGTTCAACTGAACAACAGCCTACACCGCCCCTGGAGTTTAACGCACTTAACACTCGCGAATTAGGAAGTAAAACTTGTCACACACGATAATAAATTATGAACGATGAGGGGAATCATTTACTTTGACTAGCTTTGAAAAACTTACGTAAAACAGAACCTTCACATCTCATCGAAAAGGCACACTTACCGCCAGTAGGTTTCACCCGTCTCGCGTCCGATGGAACACTCCTCGAGCATTCGCTCTACAACCAGAACCGCTTCCCGTACCTACGGAAGTGGTCAGAGGGATCTCTATTGTGGTGCCAACCTATACAAAAGGTTCGTCCAAGGCAAACAAAAACCTCTTTGCTACCTGGTACGTGTTTCCTACAGTTGGCTGTTCTGACACAGTGGCAGACTACCACCCACAGATCTACACAATGAAATCCTTGCACGTTCTCATTCATATATTCAACTGATCGGACAAGAAGAGGAAAGAAAAGATACAGTGAAATATGGCACTTAAATATATCAAACATGCGTGTGGGGCTCCGACAAGTACCAATAAGCTAATGAAATGTTAAAACGAAATATGGATAGTATACCGTGGCCACCACAAACACACTCAGCTGCTCAGTCTTTTTCGTTTTCTTCCTTACATCTAGGGTAACAGACCATTTGCACCAACAACTGAGGTGCCGAAGGCAAACAAATGAAGCTGTGTGGTATGGCAAAATCATGAAGAGGCTCATGCAGAGACCCTTCACTAGACTAGTATTTAACTGTCAGGATAAGGAAGAGGGAGGGAAAGGTGATAGCGTACTGTTCTCCATCACGAGGTTGTGTGACGGAATTTATTTATATTAATTAATTAAATAAACAAAACATCAATATAATAAAGTAAATAATGAAGACATCCTGATTTGCACAGAAAAATTTTCAGTGTAAGTGAAACACTGATATTTTGAACCTCTTCCTAGATACACTTTCCAGTACATCTACTGTGTTACGACTTATCTCATCTAAATTGAAGCTACCTTAAAATAATCAAAATAGAATAATCAATAATGAGAGCGATGGGCGGTGTGTACACACCTCAGAGCCAATATCAGTTAAATTAAATAAATAAAATTACTATCAAATCCACCTTCATCAACAGTATTTCACCATCAAATCCGTTATAAACAAAAATCTATTGTAACCCAACGCCTCTTAACTATAAGCTGCACCTTGACCTGAAATATTTTATAATTATAAATCTTGAGTATTACAACTATAAAAAGATTCTCTGATAAAGGAGATACACAAACAAATAAATTAAGTTGAGTAAATCGTGTATTATCAATCATGGGGTATCTAATCCTAGTTTATTATTTAAATTTCACAGATTCATAAAAAGAGCTACAAATAAAATTTAACATTTCACCTTACAAATTTATATCTTAACCCTAATAATATAAACAACTGCTTTAACCAATAATATTCACTTGTATCAATCGTATAACCGCGGCTGCTGGCACGAATTATGCCGATACTAAATCAATCGCTAAATCCAAAATCACTTGATAATTAAATCAAATTACAGCAAAAAGAACATTTAGTTTAACAAAACGTACATATAATACAAAGAAAAATTGATGACACACCTGCCCTCTCACACAAAGCCGCCCCCCCCCCCCCCCCACACACACAAACCCACTCCCACTTACACTTACACTACTTACACACACACACACACACACACACACACACACACACACACACACACACACACACTAATCCATCATCTTATAGAGTGGTGATACGTCTGAGTAATGAAGAGGTTGACCTAGGCCGCTTCTCAGTACACTTAAGGAAGAACAACTGTTTGACTGCAAAACGCTACACATTTTTCAAGCGTTTCGTTGGAACTTTCGCCATGATGGTGGAATAGTAACAGCAAGATGATTTTTGATTACACCATCATTCACTATTTTTATGATAACATTAGGTTATAATAACATAAACAACAAAGGACGAAATTAGGGTTTAATATCTCGTCAACGATGAAGTCACTGAAGACAGACCATTTTATTACTTGTTTATTGATTTCTTTAAACTGGCAGGCCCTCTCAACAAGGCATTTTACATATTTTACATTACATATATTGCGGCAAAAATGATATATTACATTCAGAAACTGAAGTCACAATAGTACAGATAAAGACACAGACACACACACACACACACACACACACACACACAACCAGAGAGAGAGAGAGAGAGAGTTTACATTCGTTCATGATAAGTACGTGGGCGTGCTAAAAAGTAATGCCTCCAAATTCTTACGGGAAAAAATTTGAAGCTGTTTAGATAGAACAAACGTTATTAACATTCTACATCTTTATTCTCAACGTATACATACTGTATTTGCGGCCTTCTGCCGCTAGAGGGCTCCGACCTGTAGCGTCTAACATGGTGGAGTTTGGACGTAACTATGTCGACGCGTGAGAATGGAGTTACGAACTGGAAGAGTTGGTCCACAAATGGAGCACCCTCTCCTGAAACATGACTGTGCCAGACCACACACTAGCGCTGAAACGTCTGCAGCAATCCGACGCCTTGGGTTCACTGTCTTCCGTCATTCTCCATACAGTCCAGACCTGGTCCCATCCAATCTTCATGCTTCCAAAGCTTAAAGAACTCCACTGAAAGCTTCACTTTTATAGTGATGAAACAGGACAAGCAGAGATGAGATTGTGGCTCCATCAACAAAAGCAAACGTTTTACAGTGAACTGGTGTCTCGTTTGTCGCCATTGTGACTGTGTTGAAAAATAAATACGTAGATAAGAGATTAAACCTGTAGAATGTTAATAATGTTTTTAAAAAGCTCTAAGAGTTTTCACATAAAAATTTGGAGGCATTACTTCTCAGAACACCCCTGCACAATAGTAAGCAGAAATTCCTGAAAGATAGGTCTTAATTATGAGCGACAGCAGCAATGGGTAAGAGAGAAATGAGTGGAAAAGACAGAAAAAGAGAAACGTGATAACACACTGTTAAGGAAAACAAGAGAGAAAAAAATGTCGTGACTCACGAAGAAGGGAAAGAGGAATGAAGTCTAAGTGGGAGAACACAGGAATTGGATCTGTTTTTGGCGGAGGGAATGATGACCATATGCGCTTGTTTTTCGGAAACATTGTAAGGTTGTGAAAAGGAAGTGTTTTTGTTTCTTTAAAGTAACAGGACATTGAGTTGTGCGGAGAGTACTGGGCACCTTGTTCCAGAGGCGAACAGCAGCAACAGCGAGTTTGCGAGTGTTTTTCTTTTACGAACGGCCACGCATGTGCTTCAGCACTGACCGAGGAGCCGATGCACCAGATATAGTGTGCAGTAGTTATGTAACGTGTCTGGCCGCAACCTCCCCAATTGGTCGTATGAAGTACTGACATGGTCATATTAGACGAACGTTGCTGTGATCTAACGTACACAAGCATTTAGGGTTATTTCTAACATTCTTTCTGAAGTTATTGATTTCGGATGGGGTACTAAGCTTGCTTGTGACTTTTTTGCATTCAGTTAATGTGCCGTCGCGGGAGGTCAGTGAGCCGCAGCTGTTCAAAAATGGCGCCACCGGTGCTACGGCCACCGCTGAGCGACTTCTCGGGCGCAGCAACAGCTGATGTGGTGTCCTATATATACCTTAAAGTATAGTTTTCTTTCTAATCTACAATGTGCGATAGAAATATGCTAATGGTCACAAAATAAGTTTTGCGAAGGGGAGATGTAATCGAATTCAGAAGTAGGTGAGAGTTTCTCTTGACGGGACATTAACCTTAGTTACATAGGAGGGCTGGAACTTAAATAGTGGGTACATGTTTGCACCTGTTACTCCCCTTCAAAGTAGTCACCAGCGTTGTGTAGAACCCTTTGCCAGCGATGTGGAAGGTGTAGTGTACCGTTAGCAGAGCCTGTTCTGTTGATGGCGCGAATGGAGCGGTCTACCGCCTGTCGAATCTCTGGAATAGTTCTGAAGCGAATGCCACGAAGTGGTTCCTGCATCTTCAGAATCAAATCAAAGCCACAAGGACTTAAGTCCGCCGAGTATGGTGGATGGTACATTACTTCCCAGTCCCATCGACCGAACAGAGCAGCCAGAGGTTGCGCTGTATGCGACCGGTCATTGTCGTGCAAAGTGATGTGTGAGTTGCACAGAAAGTGTCGCCGTTTCTTTCGCAAAGCTGGTCGCAGGTGATGCTCCAAAAACGAACAGTAATACTGTGCACTGACGGTCTGCCGTGGAGGAACGTAATGCGTTAGGATAACACCATCACAGTCGTACACGAGAATCACCATAACTTTAGACCGATCCATTCGCACCATCAACAGAACACGCTCTGCTAACGGTATACTACGCCTTCCACATCGCTGGCAACGGGTTCTACACAACGTTGGTGACTACTTTGAAGGACTGTAACAGGTGCCGCTTGTGAATAAATAGTTGCCACTATTTACGTTTCAACCCTCGTATCTTCTGCGGCCTCACATTTTAATATGCAACTGAAGGGGGGACATATGTCCTAAAACCGGATCATTCTTTTCTCTTTTTAGAAATAAATAAGTTTTACAACTGTAGGTGAGAGTGTTGTACCTATCATAAAAAACAAATAATTGAGGTAGTTAAAGCATTTAAACACATAGTAAAAACCTATTCACATGGCGCAGAATCATTATCTGGAATGCAGTAAGCTACACATGGCTAACAACGACGTTTCACTC
Source organism: Schistocerca cancellata (assembly GCF_023864275.1). Taxonomy (NCBI): domain Eukaryota; kingdom Metazoa; phylum Arthropoda; class Insecta; order Orthoptera; family Acrididae; genus Schistocerca; species Schistocerca cancellata. Next base: position 609,111,602 of record NC_064627.1, read on the forward strand.
GCTTTGTCAGACTAAGTTAATTATGTGATCTGAAATGAGACACCCACAGGCGTGATATACCATAAAAATGAGACACTTGTAACAAGGCAACAACTATACATTGTATAAACGCTTTGACTGCACAATTGTGATGCACTGCGTTACAAATAATGATTTTGTCCCATGTAGAAGGATTTTCAAAAAATGGTTCAAATGGCACTGAGCACTATGGGACCCAACATCTGAGGTCATCAGTCTCCTAGAACTTAGAACTACTTAAACCTAACTAGCCTAAGGACATCACACACATCCATGCCCGAGGCAGGATTCGAACCTGCGACCGTAGCGGTCGCGCGGTTGCAGACTGAAGCGCCTTTAACCGCCTGGCCACACCGGCCGGCGGAAGGATTTTACCATATTATTTAATATTTGTACTAAGTAAATTATTCGCCTTTCTTGATACGTTAATGTTGTTCGCCCCCCCTCCTCCACCTCCCTCCCTCCTCCTATGCAAGTGACGTATTACGGACACATTTGAACTGTTTCATGTGACTATCACAATAGGACTACAGTCCTTCTTCTAAGGTTAACAGGCGCTGATGACCGCGTAGTTGAGCACCCCATAAACCAAACATCATCATCACCTAAGGTTAATATAGCCTACTGAAGAGTACCTTACATGTACTGTATGTAACAACTGCTCTTACCTAGCAATACACCTATACAGGGTGTAAAAGGTATAAGTGCAGATATTATTATTGGTGACTGAGGACCACGTGCTCAACAACATTACATCAGTATTTATGTCATTTACAGTTTAATAATTACAGCTGTTACAACTCGCATGTTTTTAGGTTGGGTAGTACCTCCGAGTACATGTGGCACGACCAAGCCTTTAATCCATATTTTTCCTTGAGCAGCACGAGAGATGTTGAAGTGTGGATGCGTGGAGACAAAATGGTTAGTCTATATTGACAGGAGTGGTCCACTTAGTCGTGCCTCGACGGCCACGCAGAAAACATGAGGTAGTAAATTGTGTGACGTGTTTGTGGGAAGACTGATCGATGCCGGAAAAAAACAGCAGACTCATGTGTGTACTTTTTAAGGTACCACATATAAAACATCTGCACTTATACCAATTATAACCCGTTTTATAGGCTGTTCGAAATGTTTGCAATAACTGCAAATATGACATAGTGCAGATGCTATTTAAGTCTTGGATATTACGCTGATCAAGAACACCAATGTAACTTGAACCTGTTTAGTCTAATATAATCAACATACAGGGTGAAAAGTATTTAAACTGACAAACTCTGGGAGGTTGTAAGGGATATCAAAACAAATATTTTTCCCTAACGTCATTTTTTCCTATGAGGATTATTTAAACCGGTGGAGGCCGTGTTACGCTCTTCAGTTGTTAGAGGCCGTATTACGATCTTCAGTTGTTAGAGGGCATATTTCGCTGTTCAGTTGTAGCCAACTGCTGTCCAGCAGTGTAATAGTGCATTGTCTCTGTTTACTAATAGAGCGATACACCTGGAGTGAGTACACAGATATGCTTGGTGCGTACTACGTAGCGCACCACAACGGACGAGCTGCACAGCAGGTTTATCAACAACAATATCCTAATCGCCGTATCCCGCATCATGCGACCTTCGCTGCTGTGTACCAACGTCTGCGTGAGATTGGGTCAATTAGCAGATTTCGTGGACAGGGACGCCGTCGCACAGTAAGAAAGCTGTAATTTGAGGAAGCTGTCTTGCAGCATGAAGAGCGGGATCCTTCAGTCAGCACTCGTGCAATTGCACGTAACATGGGGACGAATCAGACGAAAGTAAGGACAGTCCTTCGAGAGCAATTGTTACGTCCATTTCACTTACAGCGTGTCCTCAACCTGGAACCAGTTGATTATCCACTCAGAGCACAGTTTTCGCGGTGGTGCCTGGGACACTGTGAAATGCATCCTACATTTCCATCCTCTGTGTTGTTTACCGATGAAGCAACGTTCGGGCGTGATGGAGTCTTCAACATGCACAATTCGTATGTTTGGAGTGAGGCTAACCCACATGCCACAGTTACTAGCGCTCATCAAGTGCGGTTCGTCGTTAATGTGTGTGTCGGTGTTGCTGGGGACTGTTTAATTGGGCCGTATCTGATACCTAGGCCATTAAATGGCAGGCACTATTACACTTTTCTCGCCAGAGAGTTGCCAGAATTGCTGGAAAACGTCCCGCTCCCTACAAGACAACGCATGTGGTTCCAACATTACGGGGCGCCGGCACATTTCAGTCGTCTTGTGCGTCGATTCCTGGACCGACGGTTCCCAGAAACGTGGATTGGCAGAGGTGGTCCTGTACCATGGCCTGCTCGATCCCCAGATATGTCCCCTCTGGACTTTTTTGTTGGTTTAATTAAACTTCCTCTACCGGTTTTAATACTCCTCATAGGAAAAAATGACGTAAGGGAAAAATATGTGTTTTGATGTCCCCTACAACCTCCCAGAGTTTGTCGGTTTAAATACTTTTCACCCTGTATAATCATTTTTGAGAAGAGATTTTAGGTATTAAAATATTGTATTTTGTGCAATATAATAAATGCAACGTTTTCCATATCCAGTAGCCCGAAGATAGCGTTTCGGAACATGCAAGCCGTTATCTTTTGAATAAACCATTAAGTACAGCAGATGGTGTTATCATTTCTACAGAAAGGATGCAGTAACAGCTGTTGTCCCATTATCGACCAGAAGTTATATATGAAGACAGTAACTGTTCTCGAAAGAACAGATTACTGTTGTTGACCGTGAAGCTTTTCCCTGAAATAAATGATGACTAACTGAAACCCTCAGCTGCCGACAGGTGTTGTTGATATACCTCGATGTGGACAGCTGAAAATGTGTGCCCCGGCCGTGACTCGAACCCGGGATCTCCTGCTTACATGGCAGACGCTCTATCCATCTGAGCCACCGAGGACACAGATGAATAGCGCGACTGCAGGGACTTCAGTTAGTCATCATTTATTCCAGGGAAAAGCTGAACGGTCAACAACAGTAATCTGTTCTTTCGAGAACAGTTACTGTCTTCATATATATATATATATATATATATATATATATATATATATATATAGTTAAAGGCTACCTAGCCATTGACCTTCATCTGTGCGAATGCCCACAGGTTGCCCAAACTCTTACGGGAATCACCAAAGCGTGCGCGAGTAATCAGTGAATGGCAAATGTCTATAAGGTAATTACATATGTAGAATTGTGGACAGTTGAGAATGTGAGTCTCGCGGGAATCGTGCAAGGGATAAGCCCCTGCAGTCGCGCTATTCATCTGTGTCTTCGGTGGCTCAGATGGATAGAGCGTCTGCCATGTAAGCAGGAGATCCCGGGTTCGAGTCCCGGTCGGGGCACACATTTTCAGCTGTCCACATCGAGGTATATCAACAACACCTGTCGGCAGCTGAGGGTTTCAGTTAGTCATCATTTAGACCAGAAGTTACATTAGAAAGACAAACTGTTTAAGAGTGTACAAACGACTGATGACGCACGCAACTGTTAGGCAGAAGCTGGTTGCAGTTTCCCAGGTAAGAGGACGGCAGCGTCATAAGACGCGCCTTACCTGAGCGATCCAGTTGCAGGACGGCGCGACGTTCTCGCCATGGGAACCGTACGTGGACAACGCGCAAGCGCGCAGGACCGGTGTCAGCTCCGTGTGCGTTCTGCCTGCCTGCCCGAGACACGACACGACACAACAGCCCGGCCGCCCTCCGCCGCCGACGTGCAGAGCCTGGTCGGTGGTAGCGCGCCCCTGACCGGCAGCTGCTCGCCCACCCCCGCGCGTACACACAGGGCCGGAGCGAAAGCGAAGAAAAGGAACCGACCGGGGCCGCTGGGCCTCCGCCCCCGCAACCGGCGGCCTCGCTGGCAACGCCGGTCCGCTCCTCCCCCCAGGATCCGCCGAAGAGCTGGGAACAGGTGTGCGTCGGTTGCGTCCGCTGAGCGCTCAGCGCCAGACATTGCGGTACTGTCCTCGGCGCAAAAACGGAGCTCTTCCGTTGCGCCAGTCAAAGACTGGAACCACTAACTGTCGAATTGTCGCCACATCTTCCATTGAATCTGTACGGTAAGTCCGAGAGAGTTGGACCAGTGGGTGAGATGGACCAGAGGCGTATTTCACAAACGCGCAGCTGGAAAGCAGCTACTTGCTAGGAACCTCTTTAGTGAACAAACGTGGCGCAAAAGTGTTACTGTCATTTTCGTATCAGTTATGGAGAAAAATCAAAATCTCTGTTCTGGTAAGACGAAAAGTTTTATCGCGTAGTTACATATTCGTAATTTTAGTATGAAGGCTTAACACTATGCCGTCCGGTGACACCACAGTGGTGTCGTGCGCGAAATAGCGGTCAACAGGCTGCGACACCACAGTGGTGTCCTTCTGCATAGTATCGTGCAGTGGCCGGCGACAGCACTTTAGTATCTTTTGCATTCTGTTGCTGTTTTGTTTAGGTAACAAGTTACACACGACAATAAGTCTTTTGTCTTTATAAGTACTTGTGCCCTTTCATCAAGGCGGACGAAAGAGACAACAGGATTATTTACAATTAATGCGCGGAGGTCTTGTCTGACGTTCCGGACGACTTGGCCAATTGGGAAGTAGACATTGGATATAAAAAAAAATGAAAGTGAAGCAGAATTGTAGGAAGATAGTGAAATACGTCCAAGGAGAATTCGGCGAACGCTACGGTTGGCAGCTGATTCGGCTGAATCAGACGAAGAAGACAGTGCACAGTGGTCAGACTTTGATTTACCGAGGACCAATAATGAATTTGAAGGATCCCCGGGTGTTAACATATCTCCCAAAGATACACAGAGCGTCGAGGATATCATAGAATTATACATTGGGAACGATCTAATTGAATTTATTAACAACGAAACCAACAAGTACTACAGTCAAAATTGCAACATAAGGTAACTGGATTAAAAAAAATGCCACATTTGTCGACGTTATGGGATCCAAACTTAGAAAATGGTTTGGTCTTGCTACCCTTATGGGAACTGTAAAAAAAAAGCAAGGATCGATTATTTTGGTCAACGAATCCATTTATAGATACACCGATATTTTGCAAAGCAATGTCCCGCAATCGATTCTGAGGAACATTATCATTTTTACATTTTGCCAACAGCAATAAACCGGATAATGCCGACCAGCTTGTCAACGTGCAATTCGTAATTGATTATTTTTCCAAAAAGTTTAAAGAAACGTTTAATCTAAGACAAAACATCTCTATTGATGAAGGAATGATACCGTAGCGTGGACGGTTCAATTTTAAAGTTTACAATCCGTCGAATATTACGAAATACGGCATACTCATTCGGATACTGTGTGATTCGAGTACGGGATACATTTCGTCATTTAAGATATATTCCGGCGCTGGACAGCTTTCAGCAAAAACAGTGATGGAACTATTGACACCTTGTGATGGAAAGTGGCGTAACTTCTGCATGGATGATTATTATAACAGTGTAGAACTTGCAGAGAAATTAATAGAAAAAGAACGAGTTTGTGAAACGATACGGCAAAATAGAGAATTTCAGGAAAATAAAAGCGCGAAAAAGTCAATGTGAAGCCACGTAATCCGAACTAGCGCTGCCGGCTCCAAGCGAATAAATTTGTACGAGACGTGCGGACGGTGAAGTGTTAATTTGTAAAATATTGATGCAGCTTTTTTTACTGCGAGCTTGACAAATGGTATGAAACTAACCCAAAATAGCCACTAGAGTTCAGTACCTACCGATAGAAGTCGGAATTATCCATCTATCTCAGACAATTGGGAGAGATGGACCAGTGTTATTTGGGAGATATGGAGCACTTTGTTTTAATGTGAGAGAGATGGCGCACAATTAAATTTAGCTTCAGGGCATGTGGAATAGTCCCACTGAAGATGGCCGCAGTCTCAGACTATGCTTATTTGTCGTAAGCTTGTCTATGCCAACAAATGGAAGAGCAGTATCTCACGCATAGGCCAACCAACTAGTTCAAAACACATGAAAAAGCCTACTGGTACGAAGCACATCTAAAGAGCAGAGGTATTTGCACAAGTCAAATTCCCCCAGTGACACAACTTAGGACTCCACTACCACTAGACCTAAGACTTCCAACATTACCACCTCAAAACCGACTACCCATAAAAAAACAGGAAATACCATCTGTTCCTTCTACTGATAAAACATGAATTTTAAAAGAAAGACAGCAACTATACCCAAATGATTAAACTCTGCTCAAAATATTGAAACTGTAAAGAAAAATTGGGATAAGAGATGAAAGGAAGCAGTAAAACCGCACAAAAAGATCACCAAAGGGGAAATATTAGTGAACAGAAAAACATTCTAAGGAGCTAAAAAAGATATACTGCAAATAGCTCACCGTGTTCACCAGATGCAGGCATTATAGGAAATTACGAAAATAACTTTGAGGAATGGGATGAAGATGAATGTTTGGGTGTGGTGAAATCTATTATGAAACTAATAAAAGTCACGCATTTTACATGTTAAGGCACGACCTATCTCTCTTTGTCATGCAGCATTTACGAGGGTTGCCCAGAAAGTAATGCACAGCATTTTTTTTCTCAGCCGAAAACAATCCTACGAACGCGTAACGTTACGTTTGTGTTATTTGAAGTCTGCTGAGTGAGCGCACCAACACAGACAGCGTAGTGGCAGGACAGTTTCAAAATAGGTGATGCACGTTACATGCAACGTCCCGTCATTGAATTTCTCACTGCAGAGAAAGAAACTGTGGGGAATGTTCACAAACGCTTGTGCAAAGTCTATGGAGCATCTGTTGTCGATAGAAGTACAGTAGTCGCTGGGTACGGAGAGTGGGGCCATAAGAAGGCTGTTCGGCGGAGTTCCACGATTTGCAGCGGTCGGGGAGACCATCCACGCCTGTCACATCTGACTTGTTGCAGCGAGCTGATGTCGTCATTCGTGAGGACAGATGCCATTCGTGGAAGACATTTTGAGGACGATGGGGAGGTGATTCGCACAGTGAAGCACTGGCTGCGCTACCAGGACAAGAATTGGTACCGACAGAGAATACATGCCCTTGTTTCGGGCGGGAGGAAGGCTGCAGAACGGGAAGCAGATTACGTGGAAAAATAGGGTGTGTCGATAAAACACCATTCCTTCGTGTGTGTAATAGTCATTATGTTCAGTAAGGAACTGTTGAGGAAAAATGCAGTGCATTGCTTTCTCGGCAACCCTTTTAAGTGGCGCCGTTGCTGTAGGTCTTCAAGTGTATCAGAATCTATAAGAGATGCTTGAACTCGGCGTCTAAAATGAGAAAGGCTTGTGACTGATATTGGAAGTATGGATTAAATACGTTGAGGACTGTATAAGCGTTGTGCTCATTACACTGGATGGTATTATGCAGAACTTTTTCACAAATATGATAAATTTCGAAAGCCAAACAGTAAGAAGCTTTTTCAAAGAGGCTTTACGTCTCCATATTTCGCGGTATACGCTTCAAATCAATGAACATGTTCTACTATACACTTTATAAAGTAGCTAATGTTATTTTTCAGCGTTCAAGCTATTTCCATACCAAATTTAATCAAAACCAGTTCAGTGATTTACTCATGAGGGCTTAACAGACAGAATTACTTTCGTATCTATGATATTAGTATGGATGCAGATGATTTACTCCTACCAACTTGGCGCGTTTGCACTCATATACAGTACTTAGCACACCAGTGAGCCAAAACAGTATCAAAACTGTCCATCGTGAATTTGACGTTGCGGGCACGTGAAGTGGTAAAGAAAGTACATTAACGTGAAAAGGAAGAATTGAGTAAACATCTAACGACGCTAAGGATGTACCGTAAGCATACATAGTGGCGCTATTCAGTATCGATAGTCCCCACTGGTTGGCAGCATCACTGGCGGTGGTAGAGTCAGAGCGATTTTCCGCCATAGAGAGAAGCGCAGTGGCGATGAGGTCGATTTAAGGGCGACAGTTGTTGGTATTGTGGGTGTTGTGTTGTTCTAACCAATATCATTTCATTCCCATCGACGCGCAAGTCGCCGAGGTGGCGTCAAATCGAAAGACTTGCACCCGGCGAACAGTCTACCCGACGGGAGGCCCTAGCCACACGTTTATTACACTACTGGCCATTAAAATTGCTACACCAAGAAGAAATGCAGATTATAAACGGGTATTCATTAGACAAATATATTATACTAGAACTGACATGTGATTACATTTTCACGCAATTTGGGTGGATAGATCCTGAGAAATCGGTACCCAGAACAACCACCTCTCGCCATAATAGCGGCCTTGATACGCCTGGGCATTGAGTCATACAGAGCTTGGATGGCGGGTACAGGTACAGCTGTCCATGCAGCTTCAACACGATACCACAGTTCATCAAGAGTAGTGACTGGCGTATTGTGACGAGCCAGTTGCTCGGCCACCATTGGCCAGACGTTTTCAATTGGTGAGAGATCTGGAGAATGTGCTGGCCGGGGTAGCAGTCGAACATTTTCTGTATCCAGAAAGGCCCGTACAGGACCTGCAACATGTGGTCGTGCATTATCCTGCTGAAATGTAGGATTTCGCAGGGATCGTATGGAGGGTAGAGCCACGGGTCGTAACACATCTGAAATGTAACGTCCACTGTTCAAAGTGCCGTCGATGCGAACAACAGGTGACCGAGACGTGTAATCAATGGCACCCCATACCATCACGCCGGTTGATATGCCAGTATGGTGATGACGAATACACGCTTCCAATGTGCGTTCACCGCGATGTCGCCAAACACGGATGTGACCATCATGATGCTGTAAACAGAACCTGGATTCATCCGAAAAAATAACGTTTTGCCATACGTGCACCCAAGTTCGTCGTTGAGTACATCATCGCAGGCGCTCCTGTCTGTGATGCAGCGTCAAGGGTAACTGCATCCATGGTCTCCGAGCTGATAGTCCACGCTGCTGCAAACGTCGTCGAACTGTTCGTGCAGATGGTTGTTGCCTTGCAAACGTCCCCATCTGTTGACTCAGGGATCGAGACGTGGCTGCACGATCCGTTACAGCCATGCGGATAAGATGCCTGTCATCTCGACAACTAGTGGTTCGAGGCCGTTGGGATCCAGCACGGCGTTCCGTATTACCCTCCTGAACCCACCGATTCCGGACTGTGCTAACAGTCATTGGATCTCGACCAACGCGAGCAGAAATGCCGCGATACGATAAACCGCTATCGCGATAGGCTACAATCCGACCTTTATCAAAGTCGGAAACGTGATGGTACGCATTTGTCCTTCTTACACGAGGCATCACAACAACGTTTCACCAGGCAACGCCAGTCAACCGCTTTTTGTGTATGAGAAATCAATTGGAAACTTTCCTCATGTCAGCACTTTGTTGGTGTCGCCACCGGTACCAACCTTGTGTGAATGCTCTGAAAAGCTAATCATTTGCATATCACAGCATCTCCTTCCCGCCGGTCAAATTTCGCGTCTGTAGCACGTCATCTTCGTGGTGTAGCAATTTTAATGGCCAGTAGCGTATTTAGCGTGACAGCGGAGACGATTGCTCTCTCTCAGTGACCGGTTGTCAAGCGCTTTGTGTGGTGACGGCGGTTAGTAAGGGCCGTGACGTCGTGGTCGATAAGATCCTTGGTCCACTGCAGCATTTGTAATTTTAGGTTACGTGGTGTCCTGTGTCAGCCGGATCAGTGGAGACTGCCTTATGTAGAAGCTACACTCCTGGAAATGGAAAAAGAACACATTGGCACCGGTGTGTCAGACCCACCATACTTGCTCCGGACACTGCGAGAGGGCTGTACAAGCAATGATCACACGCACGGCACAGCGGACACTCCAGGAACCGCGGTGTTGGCCGTCGAATGGCGCTAGCTGCGCAGCATTTGTGCACCGCCGCCGTCAGTGTCAGCCAGTTTGCCGTGGCATACGGAGCTCCATCGCAGTCTTTAACACTGGTAGCATGCCGCGACAGCGTGGACGTGAACCGTATATGCAGTTGACGGACTTTGAGCGAGGGCGTATAGTGGGCATGCGGGAGGCCGGGTGGACGTACCGCCGAATTGCTCAACACGTGGGGCGTGAGGTCTCCACAGTACATCGATGTTGTCGCCAGTGGTCGGCGGAAGGTGCACGTGCCCGTCGACCTGGGACCGGACCGCAGCAACGCACGGATGCACGCCAAGACCGTAGGATCCTACGCAGTGCCGTAGGGGACCGCACCGCCACTTCCCAGCAAATTAGGGACACTGTTGCTCCTGGGGTATCGGCGAGGACCAATCGCAACCGTCTCCATGAAGCTGGGCTACGGTCCCGCACACCGTTAGGTCGTCTTCCGCTCACGCCCCAACATCGTGCAGCCCGCCTCCAGTGGTGTCGCGACAGGCGTGAATGGAGGGACGAATGGAGACGTGTCGTCTTCAGCGATGAAAGTCGCTTCTGCCTTGGTGCCAATGATGGTCGTATGCGTGTTTGGCGCCGTGCAGGTGAGTGCCACAATCAGGACTGCATACGACCGAGGCACACAGGGCCAACACCCGGCATCATGGTGTGGGGAGCGATCTCCTACACTGGCCGTACACCACTGGTGATCGTCGAGGGGACACTGAATAGTGCACGGTACATCCAAACCGTCATCGAACCCATCGTTCTACCATTCCTAGACCGGCAAGGGAACTTGCTGTTCCAACAGGACAATGCACGTCCGCATGTATCCCGTGCCACCCAACGTGCTCTAGAAGGTGTAAGTCAACTACCCTGGCCAGCAAGATCTCCGGATCTGTCCCCCATTGAGCATGTTTGGGACTGGATGAAGCGTCGTCTCACGCGGTCTGCACGTCCAGCACGAACGCTGGTCCAACTGAGGCGCCAGGTGGAAATGGCATGGCAAGCCGTTCCACAGGACTACATCCAGCATCTCTACGATCGTCTCCATGGGAGAATAGCAGCCTGCATTGCTGCGAAAGGTGGATATACACTGTACTAGTGCCGACATTGTGCATGCTCTGTTGCCTGTGTCTAGGTGTACCTGTGGTTCTGTCAGTATGATCATGTGATGTATCTGACCCCAGGAATGTGTCAATAAAGTTTCCCCTTCCTGGGAAAATGAATTCACGGTGTTCTTATTTCAATTTCCAGGAGTGTATTTAGGTGTGTTGCTTGAGCACGTATTTGTACTTGGATATGGATTATTCCGCAGAAGCTTGTATCCAGCGTAGTGGCGAGTTGGCTGCAAAATACTGATCACGAGGGTGATTGGTGGATACGCTTAACCAACTGCAGACGTTGACTTACGTTCCTACTTTCTCGGAACTATGGTTGGCATTCAATTCCAGTCTCAATCTTTATAGTTTGTGTGTGAGAACGCTGTTCTCTTACTTGTTATCCCGGTTATTCATCATCGTCAGTAAAACAGATTTTGTGAACCTGAGAAGTGATCCCATTCAAGTCATTTAACTGTGTGTTTCTGACTATTAAAACTGGCAGTGTGAAACCCTGTTGTGTGGATATGGCCATGGTAGCTGGCGTTACCTTAATCAGGCAGTACATTACGTGATCTCAGCTCACGAATAGCTTTTTCCAAACTAGTAATTTATATGTTTCAGGATAGCTTGAGTATACATATGTTTTATATTGTGAGTTCCGCTAAAACAGTTTTGAGTAAAGGAAGTGGTTAATAGTAAAGTGGTTGCTGTCTCTGTTAACCGTACTAAAGCGAGAGCCTAAAAACTCCGCTAGTCAGCCAGGCAGAGTGTTGTTTGTATACAAAAGGAAGAAGTTATCTGGGCCGTACACGGGCACCTTGTATGCACGACCAATGTGTGAACTTGTCATGAGCCTATTTACTTGGATTGCTTGTTTTTCCTAATTATATGAGGGCTGTTTTACTTGCCAGTTGATGTCGGATGTTAATTGTCTGTTAATCATTTCTTAAGTTTGAAATGTATTGTTAAAACAGCACAATGTTCATCTTATTAAACATCCATGTTAAGGCTTGGATTTAATGACAAGACTTCAGAAAAAAAATTTCTTACTGTTCTTTTCTTAAAATTTTTTCTTGAATGTTATTTTAGAGTCTTGTAAATTGTACCATCAGCTGTCTTGTTTCCGAAAGAAAACAATCACTAATAAATTAAATTCTGGTAGTAGTTGCTGAGATTTTTAGATCTTTTTGGTGTGGCTATAAAGTGGTTTATTTTTATTATATTTGTTAATAAAATTATGGCCCAGCTCCCTACCGCATTTCCAAGCGGTACAGATGGGGTAAGCCACTCAGATAGGCGAATTCGACAAACGGCAAGTTGTCACTGACCGACGCCTGGGGACGAGCATCTCGAAAATGGCGAAGGTGGTTCGCTGTTTACGTGCTACTGTCAGAGAAACTACGAAATGAGGTTGAAGGAAGGTGAAGCGATGAGTAGGCGACAACGTGTTGGATGTTCACGTCTCATCACCGAAGGTGAAGGTCGGAGGCTTAGCCACTCTGTAAAGTATGATAAGCAGTGGTCTGCGATAGATGTGGCTAGAGTACGATGTCGGTGCAGGCACAATAGTTTCGGGGCATACCGTTGAGCACACATTGTTAAACGTCGGGCTGCGCATCAAACGACCCCTTGACCAATGATATCGTCAGTTATGATCGAAGTGAGTATGAGCTCTTCGAGATTGGACCGACGAATCACGTTATTGTTACACTAGGCATATATATGGTCGCGTCTGATGTACCGTCATCCAGTCGATTGGCTGTTCGAAATTTCCACCGCGGCACGTACACTGGCCGGGGAGCAGAGGTAGTACTGCGCTAGAGGGGACATTCACTTGTCTTACGTGCGATCTGTGATATTAATCGACCGCACAATGACAACTTTGGACTAGCAGAGGCTGAAAATGACGCTTCAGTTTTGAAGGTTGTTTTTATTTAGTACACGACCGGTGTCGGGCTCTTACATGCCCATCATCAGGTGTTATGACTTTGTGCTGTGGTCCCGAGTGCCGCGGTGGACTAGTCCACTGGGACGCTCGGGGTCACAGCACAAAGCTATAACACCTGATGATGGGCATATAAGAGCCCGAAACCGTCGTGTTCTAAATAAAAAGAACCTTTACAATTGAAGCGGTGTTTTCAACCTCTGCTATAATGCTCAGTTCCGGACGTTCCTCGGACAAGATTAAATATGGCCTAGGTGAACTTTATTGTAGACCACTTGCATCCATCCACGCCTCATGTCTTACGCGATGGAAATCGCATCTTCTATCAGGATAACTACCCTTGTCACAAGGCAAGAATCGTGCTAAGTGTTTTGGTGAGCGCGACAGGGAGTCACGCTGACTGGCCACCAAATTCGCCAGATCTGCCTATGATGGAACACATATGAGGCGCCAGCTCCTCGTCCACAAACCACCTGCAAGTAACTTACTGTACTTGTGTGATCTGTGCGTAGACATCTGGTGCCATAGAAGGTACTTCAGGAAACCTACGAACGACTTACCGAATCCATGACACGCCGAATCGCTTTCCAAAGGTGAAGCAACATGTTAACACGCATGTGGCCATAACGCTATGGCTCATCACTGTATTTGCATACCTGTGTGTGTAGCTCAATTTGACGTTTGTAACTTGACGTTTTCATCGTGTTGCAATTTTAAGTAGCAGATGTACGTGATTTGAAAGCACCAGTAGTCTCGTGAGGCTTCTGACAGCACATTCCGCGCACGTCGCCGCAGCAGGAGCACAACGTAGCACATAAACACACGGAGACACTGCTTCCTGACGACCCCAGGACCCTGCTGTTCTCGTCTGTGGTTTTGGGTCGTGACGTGGCCAGCCCGCCGGCCGGTCGAGGTCACGTGACCTGCGGGATTTGCGGCGACGCGACACAAAGGCGGAGACCGCAGGTGGCCGGCCGCGTCCGCCGATTGCCAATCACTGCACGTGTATCGGCAGCCAGCCCGCGCCCGTGATTAGGCAGCACACAATGCACACACGCGGCGCCCAGCTGCGGGCCGCGCATTATCAGGGGCTCACCGCTGGCTGCCGGTCTCCGTAGCGGCGCGTAGCACTGCATCTCGCACACATCGATTGTTGATGGAACCCATATCCGCTATCCTTGAATCAGAAACGATTTTGCCCCTAACTTCTAAAGGGGACCAATGAGCTTTTTTGGTTATTGTCATGCACTGTTAGAAGATAGTAACTGCTTCGCACCCCACAGTTAACGCATCACTTCTGCGAAATCCCGTAATTGTCTCCCATTGCAACGTAGAAGTTTGAAATTTAGCTCAAAGGTGCCTACAACCTTCCTCTATAGTCATTAAGCAACCTTGTATGCACCACTGGTCGAACAAAAGTAGCAATAAGACAAGGGACAGGCGTAGGCGAAGGAAACACAAATGGCTGTCTTCGGAGTAGTCTATGTCCGGGCACGAGGGACTGCTGATGGATAGCGGCGCGCTGTATTCAGCGACGAATGAATCACGGTTCCGCATGCCTTCATAGGTGACTATGTCGGTGAACTTGTAACCTCCCCCGTCATAATCGTCCTACTGGATTGCGATATAACTGACCGTGATCGCATACGCCTAATGAAATTTTACAGTGAGTGCGGCTGTCGTTACCGAAGGAAAATAATACCAGTTAGTGGAGGATAGTGTACAACATATCCCTCTGAAGGTAGTCTCTATTCTGAACCTTATCTATTTACTGTTCATAATTTTGCACTGGTTGGAATATACTGCAATCGCTAACGAACTACACAACGGGGAAAAGGGTACCACGTTATATTTACTACAAAAATTAGTAGTAATACAAGTAATACACAGATTAGCTAAAAGGGGATAACTAAACCGTCGCCAACCTGCTAGGGTAATGAATCTCCAGAATCTTAAGAAAGGTAATGGCAAAGAAATTTACACAAATAATCACTGGCGTGGCAACAGAAGATTGTCACGCTTTTGCGCAGCACAACAGTTTACGAGAAAATAAATGAATCAGAAAGCTCTTAGTTTGCAGTTACTTATTCAGAATTACTAAATTTCGAAAGTAAAGTTAAATAGAGATATTGGTTAAATAACTGTAACTAAAACTTTGATACGTAAAAAAATTCAGTAAACTCAATGTAAAAATTTAGAAAAGGGAAAGCAATTTACCTTTGATTATTGAAAGACTGAACTGAACTCCCTCTAAGGGGGGTAGGACGTCAAACGGGCCGACATGGAGCAGGAGAAGCATCACAGGACATTTTAATTTCCACTGTCTATACTTTTACAAGTAAATTCATAAAACTTTGTCAGCATGACCATGAAGGATTCAGGATTCACACTCGTAGCAGCGGAAGTTCAAAAACATAACAAAATAATTTTTTTACATGTGAAATTTCATCATTTTTTCGCTTACTATTGGCTGCATTTGTTGCTATAGGTACACTTTTCGTCATAAGTAAGAGAGACTGTTCGATGAATTTTGCACAGCATACAAATCATACTTACAGGTGTCTGAAACTCTAGAATCTATTTAATTTATGAAAAATAAATGAGCTGTTACGTTTTAAGCTTTATGTTTAGAAAAAAATCAAATTTCGTAGTTAATTATCCCAATTCTTACCACAATTTTTAATAGATTCGGAAAATTCTAGAATTTCATACACCTGTAAGTATGGTTTGTATGCTGTGCAAAATTCATCAAAGAATCTCTCTTACTTGTGAAGAAAAATGTACCTATAGCAACAAATGCAGCCAATAGTAAGCGAAAAAATTATGAAATTTCACATGTAAAAAAATTATTTTGTTATGTTTTTGCACTTCCACTGCTATGAGTGTGAATCCCGAATCCTTCCTGGTCATGCTGACAAAGTGTTATGAATTTATTTGTAAAAGCATAGACAGTACAAAATAAAATATCCTGTTGTGCCTCTTCTGCTCCAAGTCGGCCCGTTTGAAGTCCTACCCCTATCAGTTGCTCACTTAAGTGAGCAACTGATTTTTCTTTTGATATAACAACAATAAAATACATACCAAGCCAGCAGAAGTCACTTACTTAGATAAGTTAAGTTAAGTTTAGTTATTAGTTTTTCCAGTGAAATTTGGCATTTCGGCGTCTTTGGTATTTCTGTTTTATTCCTTATGTAACATAATTTCTTAAAGCTGTATGTTGGCTTCTGCACAATTCGTGTAATTCGCATTTCAGCAAAATTGCCTAGCACGTACATTTCTTTCAAAATAGTACATGCACAACTGCAATTGAGTAAAAGTGCCTTCCATTTAATTAAGAGCCTTCAGCTGATTGGTCCTTGCGTTTTCTTTTACTCTGCTTGCGTTTTGGTTAAATTGTTGTGTTATTATGGATGGAATTTGACTAAAAATGTTGTCCCTGTATTATTCTCTAAATGCAGTAGGTCACCTTCTGCAAAATCTTGCCAAATAGTGATTGTATATGAACTGCACGACCTTTTTGTTCCTAATCACCTTCTGGGAATTCTGTTATGCTATTCTGAATTTTCTTCGGTAATTTTAGAACGGTTACCTAATGATCTTTTTACTGGAAACTTTTTTGTAACAATGTGTTAAAACGCCTTCTGCGCCTCCTGCTATCATTTTGTAATTTTTCTTTTTGATCTTTAGATTGAAAACATTTGTATCTGTGAGTTAAATAATAATCAATAAAATCTTGTGCGATATTCCCAGCAAATAAACTTATCCCTTGCAGGTTCCACTTTAGTTCTTTCTCCCCTTCTTATCATCTGAACAAGCATCAAAAGAAACCAAGGGAAAATTGGGAAAGCGAGACAAAGTTCAGCGAGACGGAATAAAAAACTTTTGCAAACGGCAAGGTACTTCTGTCAGAGACAGATGTGGACATCCAGGAGCATTTGAACGGAGTTGGTAACTTTGTAAAAAAGTTATAAGATGAACATCAATCAAAGTAAAACAGGGGAATGCACTGTAGTCAATTTACATCAGATGTTGCTGAGGGGATCATATCCGAAAATGAGACTCTAAAAAGTAGTCGATGAGCATTACTATTTGGGGAGAAAACTAAGTGAACATGGCCGATAGAGATAATATAAAATGCGGGCTTATACTAGTAACAAATGTGTTTCTGAAAAAGGGAAACTTGTTGAAGTCAGATATAAAATTAAAGGATGAAAAGGCTTTTCTGTAGGTATTTGTGTAGAGTGGAACATTGTAGAGAAGTGTAACGTGGACAATAAGCAATAAGATGTGGTGCTACAAAAGAATGCTGAAGATTAGATGGGTATATAGTATAATTAATGAAGAGATACTAAATTGAGTTTGTGGCACAACTTGAATAAAAGAAGGACTCATTTGATAGTACGCTTCCTGAGGCATCAAGGAATCGTCAGTTTGGTAATGGAAGGAAATATGGGTGGTAAAAATAGTAGAGGGAGATCAAGGCTTGAATGCAATAAGCGCCGGCCGAAGTGGCCGAGCGGTTCTAGGCGCTACAGTCTGGAATCGCGCGACCGCTACGGTCGCAGGTTCGAATCATGCCTCGGGAATGGATGTGTGTGATGTCCTTAGGTTAGTCAGGTTTAAGTAGTTCTAAGTTCTAGGGGACTGATGACGTCAGAAGTTGAGTCCCATAGTGCTCAGAGCCATTTGAACCATTTTGCAATAAGCAGGCTGAAATAGATGTAGGTTGGAGTAGTTATGCAGAGGTGAAGCGGCTTCCATAGCATAGACTATCGTGGAGAACTGCATCAAACATGTCTTCGCACTGAAGACGGCAACAACAACAGTGGAAATGGAAATGAGGGTTTGGCGTCATTGGTCGGGAGGCCCTTTGTGGGGCAGATCCGGCCGCCTTGGTGCAGGTCTTTTTACATTCGACGCCACATTGGGCGACCTGCGCGCCGGATGGGATGAAAGGATGATGAAAACAGAACTACACCCAGTCCCTCAACGGAGCAAATCCCCAATCCAGCCGGGAATTGAACCCGGGCTGACCACTCAGCTATATATATACAAATGAATAAAAGGAAGGCCGTTCCTCTTCGGCTACATAAATAGAATAATAGGAAGTCGTCCCGTTACAACAAAGGTTGCTCCATACTATAGCCCGCTGCGAATTTTCGATGACTGTCTTCTCGTTGCTGTGTTGTTTCCATTGTTTGTTCAATCTCATAAAAAAAGGAACTGGGAAGAGGTGCTATGGTTATCCTCTCATGTCATCGATAATCCAGCTGCGAGGCGGATTAAGGAATGCGCTCCAAAGAAAATTAGAAAAATATTGCCTATATTTGGGGTTCTTGACGATCGCACAATGTCGTTCGTTGAGGTAATACCAAAAACCGGGCACTGTCTTTTCGCCATTACCGAAAAGGTAGTGAACAGCGTGGCCGCTGATCCACGTCACAGAGTTCGTTTTTGCTCTTGGGAAATAAATCTTATCGGGGAAAAGAAGTGATCGGGTAGTTATCCTCGGGAGTCGTGCGTGTGAGAAAAGCCAATATCTGACGCACCAAATACCAAACGTCCTTTGCCGACCCGCATTCGAAACGATGTTCATCCGTGTCAACTATCGGGGCGGACAACAACACCAGTGATTCTGTAGGTCAGATCACGAACTTGGGAAACGAAATGAGACGAGGAGGAGGAGGTATTACGGTTCGAATGGTCCTAGTTGCGCCACACGCTGGTAGAATCGGCGTTAGCAAAGTGCCACGGCTCCGGTCACATCGCGCGTCACTTTGTCATGTCACTTGGAACAAAAACAGGCAGAACGAGCCTCCATATGATCACGGAGCGACACCCTGCGCTCACTCACCTGCCGATCTCGCATCCCGTTCGTGTTCAAACGCGAAAACATTTTTTCGCGAAATTGAAAGAGAGTCCGGTGTAAAAAGCAAACAACAATAAATATAATTTCCGTCAGATGGACGAGGCGGGGTGTGGGCACGGCGTCGGCCGTGACGGCGCGTTACATTTGTTTGGCACCGGGCGCGGCGTTATCTGACGGAAGCGTGACAGCGGCGGCGGGACGCTGTGAATGCTGTTGGTTGAAGGAGGGGTTGGGCAGGGGAGGGGGGAAGAGAGAGGTTGGACGCCGGCGCGCCTGCGTGTAGGCCGCAGCTACGACACACAATGCAGCCGCGCGTTTTTCCTTTTGTTTACATCACTTCTGCATCTACTACGTAGCACGCACTGTGCCAACCATAATATTTTCAATAAGCTGTAGTGCCCATATTGCCTCAGGTGCAGTTAAGCACAGTGGTACACGCGGAAATCACCGCTTCAGTTGTAAGGCTTATTTATAAAATTCACTAACGGTTTCGGACTAACAAATGCCCATTATCAGGTAGGCCAGGAGAAAAGTGAGAAAGGAATACGTCGCGATACCACGGCGGCAACAAATAAAAACACAGACAAACCGCCTAAGTGAAGAGCCGTGGCATAAGATGAGAAGCAGAACATCTACGTCGTGTGCTGCGACCCCTAGCGCAACGACACTGGGTACGGCAGAGGCGACCATTGGAAGCGAGTGCAGAGCTCCTGACTGTGGCATGTTACCGGGGGTTTGCTAAATGTATAACCACTAAGTTATGGAAATAACTTCATGGTTCAGTTAGTTTTTATTCTGCACAGTTTTAAGAACTGTGCTTCCAATAGAAATGTTGCCAACCTAACGAAGTACTTGCTGAAAACTAACTCCGTACCTAAACAAACCAAGCAGGAAGAGACATTACATGACAACACGGTAGTTACGACGTTAAATCCAGTTTTCGGTAAAGTATCTATAACTAGCGACAGTAGACTAACAGTGCACCACAGCAATTGGTGGAAAGAACTTGAAAATTGTGAAGAAAAAAGTTCGTAACATGAAAGTGTGCTTATGATTCATAAGTGAAGTTATAATGCGACTCCCAGCATTTGAACAGATGACAGAAAATGCAGGTGCCAACCAAAAACTCGAATACTGTAAGTAATCGCTTATTTACATAAAAAACAAGACGTGTACTCTTTTATAATCTACAAATATCGCGTATCATAACAAAACAGTGCCGGCCATTGTGGCCGAGCGGTTCTAGGCGCTTCAGTCTGGAACTGCGCGACCGCTACAGTCGCAGGTTCGAATCCTGCCTCAGGCATGTATGTGTGTGATGTCCTTGGGTTAGTTAAACTGCCAGTTAAACGCGTCACTTGGTCGCTAGCGCACTTCCTGGCCTGCATCGTTTGAAAAGAGGCAAAACCGCGACTTCTCGGAACACACTGCACTCCTGCAGGCTGCTACCGTCCACCTTGTGTGCTGACTGGGTCATTGAAGATGTGCAGCTTTAAGTCTGTCTGTACTCTTCGTTTCCTCGATCCACATATGAGGTCCTTCGTTCGTTTTTTTTTCCTCCGTTCAAAAAATGGTTCAAATGGTTTAAATGGCTCTGAGCACTATGGGACTTAACATCTGTGGTCATCAGTCCCCTGGAACTTAGAACTACTTAAACTTAACTAACCTAAGGACATCACACACATCCATGCCCGAGGCAGGATTCGAACCTGCGACCGTAGCGGTCACGTGGTTCCAGACTGAAGCGCCTAGAACCGCACTGCCACACCGGCTGGCTTTTTCTCCGTAAACAGGCGTGTGATCCGCGAGTATGTACCTCCTAGTTCTTAATTTTAAAACCAGGACGCATCACCTTGCAAGGAACGATTCGTGTGTTAATTTAGAGGTGCTAATATGTAGAAAATGGTTACTTGTAAATAATTGTTATACTACATATATTAGACTGAGTTTTCTACCTAAAATTCGATAACTTTTCTAGAAGTTGAGAACTAGTTTAGATTTGCACAAATTTTGTTCGTTACAATAAAACAACGCTCGTCCTTGGTGCGGATCTTAGGTCATAACGCACATCCGCTAATTTCTATTTGGTCTCCGACAATGCAATGCTGAGTTAACGGTTATTTCCAAACACTATAGCTTTTCATGAAACGTTAACTGATGAGCAGTTAGAAACTCTTCTTAATGAGAGCAATGCGAAATTATCTGACTGGTAAGATGAGGAATTCTCGTTTTTGATTGAAGACTGTCCTGCTGAGCTTGATGGAAGTGAGAGGTAAAAAATAAGATCGTTAAGATGTCGTGCCAGTAGCTAGGTGAATTGGACGTCCTTGAACAGTGTATTCCTCTGACTGTGAATATGCAGATGATGTAGAAAGCGTGAACAAAAATTCAAAAAGAGCTGTGCTGCATCCAAGTTCAGAAGTAAGGTGTTACAATGCTGGCCAACTACCAAAATTTGTTGAGGCAAGGAATGCCTCAAAATGCAGGAAACCTGGCAGCAGTTCGAAGATGACAGACATGTGCGTCAAATGTGGAATGTATTTATAGATTGTCAAAAATAATTGTTTTGAAGCTTACCACAGAACACAAAGGCGTTTTTTTTGTCGGTAGCAGCAAATTACTATGTACCCGAAATTATTATATGATTATTATTCTCTTGCATCTAGGAAGTTGTTTTAGAGCATTAACAAAAACTGTGTTGGAATTCATATATTTCAAAATTATTAACGTTAAGAATCCGGTTTTGTGTGTGCATTAGCAATATAGTTTACTGATTCAAATTAAATTTGCATAGGGTGTTCGGGAATTCCCATTACAAACTTCTAGGACTTGTAAAGGGGAATGAGTACATAATATTTTGAATAGCAGCCCATATCGGAAAGCGTATCATTTCCGTGCTAACGCTGTTTAAGATTATGTTTGCTATGTAGTTTTGCAAAACAATGGTCACGGTGGACGTGCTTACGTCGGACTACCTGATGTCATTTCTATGTCTACATCTACATGAATGCTCTGCAAATCGCACTGAAGTGCCTGGCAGAGAGTTCTTCGAACACCCTTAACAACAATTCTCTATTATTCCACTCTCGAACAGCCTTAGGAAAAAAACGAACACTTATATCTTTCCGTGCGAACTCTGATTTCCCTTATTTTATTATGATTATCATTTCTTCCTATGTAGGTCGGCGGCAACAAAATATTTTCGCATTCGGAAAAGAAAGCTGGTGATTGAAATTTCGTGACAAGATGCCGCCGCAAGGAAAAACGCCTTTGTTTTAATGGGGTTCATCCCAAGTCCTGTATCATGTCCGCGACAATCTCTCCCCTATGTCGCAGTAATACGAAACGTGCTGTTCTTCTTTTAACTTTCTCGATGTACTTCTTTAACCTTATCTGGCAAGGATCGCAGACCGCGAAGCAGTAATCCAAAAGACGGTGGACAAGCGTAGTGTAGGCAGTCTCTTTAGTAGATCTGTTACATTTTCTAAGTGTTCTGCCAATCAAAAGCAGTCTTTGGTTTGCCTTCCCCGCAACATTTTCTATGTGTTCTTTCCAATTCAAATTGTTCGTGATTGTAATTCCTAGGTTTGGATTAGACTGATTTATCCTGTAACCGAAGTTTAACGGACTCCTTATAGCACTCATGTGGATGATCTCACACTTTTCATTATTTAGGGTCAACTGCCAATTTTCGCACCAGGCAGGTATCTTTTGTAAATCGTTTAGCAATTTGTTTTGGTCGTCTGATGAGTTTACTAGACGGTAAACGACAGAATCATCTGCAAACAACCTTAGACGACTGCTCAGATTGTCTCCTAAGTTGTTCAAGTAGACAAGGAACAGGAGAGAACCTATAAAACTACCTTGGGGAACGCCAGATATCACTTCTGTGTTACTCGGTGGCTTTCCGTCAGTTACTACGGACTGTGACCTCTCTGTCAGGAGATCACGAATCCAGTAACATAACTTAGAGGATATTCTGTAAGCACGCAATTCGACTACAAGCCGCTTGTGTGCTATAGTATCAAAAGCCGATTGGAAATGTAGGAGTACGGAATCGGTTTGAAATCCCTTGTTGCTAGCACTCAACACTTCGTGTGTGTAAAGAGCTAGTTGTGCTTCACAAGAACGATGTTTTCTAAATCGGTTTTGACTGTGTGTCAATAGACCGTTCTCTTCGAGGTAATTCATAATATTCCGAGACCCTGCTGCATATCGACGTTAATTATATGAACCTGTAATTTAGTAGATTACTCTGTGACCTGCTCAGCTTTCCAGTCTTTGGGTACAAATCTTCCGTCGAGTGAGCGGTTGTATATTATTTGACGTTTATCCTACCTCTCTCACCTATTTCGAACCTCATTCACGTGTCTATGAGTTTTAGAAGTGATATGGAGTGTTTGAGCTGGTGTGGATGTAGTTGTTGGTCATACACAACATACAAGACGGTGCTGGGTGCAACATCCATTGCACACGCAACTGCTTGAGCACTCACTAATGGGTATACGATATAGTATATGATCAACATGATGCAGTACAGCCTCTTCCAGTTCGGGTATTCGGTGTTTGTGTGGAGGACCACGGCACGCCAGCTGACAGTGAAGGTACCAATTTCTCGAAGCCGTTGCGTAACTGTGGCGAAAAGGGTATGCGATGGAGTCGGACGTTGTGCACACGATGTTGATAAAGGAGACAAGCAGTTCTTACATTACCGTGAGCTTCACCATACAAAAGGATCATATCTGTATATTCTGCAATCGAGTACTTAACCATGTTGCTCCAACACTAACAGACACATGAATGAGGCTCGAACCAGGTCAGAGAAGTAGGTTGAACGTCAAATGATACCAGCCAATCCGACGTAAGCAGCACTCACCATGACTACCCTGTTGCAAACCTGACATGGATTCCTGTTCAAAATATATTGAGGCTCATTCCCCTGTACAAGTCTTAGAAGTTTGAAAAGGGGATTTCCGAACACCCTGCAAGTTTCTGATAGAAATGTTTTTATTTAAGAACGGAGAAAGAAAATACAAAGCAAAGACTAGTAAATTTTCACGATAAATGAGACTTCAGATCCACATATGTGAACCTCCATTTGTGCCTTACTGAATCGCCAAATGAAATTTCATTTGCATTTGTGTCATGCGTGTTTATTAGTTTACTGGAAAATAGGAAAATACAAATTTCCTGCATTTTTTTTTTAATCTCAGGAGTGAAGAGTCTCTGAGCTATGGCCTTTTGTGAAGTGCTCTACTCCAAATGTCCACTGCATCCCTTTGCAATATCAATGGGAAACTGGTTGAGCTGGACCAGCATTCACGCGCTTCCGGTCCCTGTCTGGAGGACATTCTTTACAGTATTCATAGGTGGTGTTAGGAAGTGCAGGTGGCACACCATTCCTTGCAGACACGAGGGACGACTGTATTGGCGCACCAACACATCGGGCATCTCCTCTCACGGTGCGGTCATAGGTACATCTATACACGATAGCCCCTTTCTTGCCATTCTGTCACGTGTCCACGCTGACACATCTCACTGCCTTGATTCCATACTTTCGTCTGAAACATACACACTATTTTACTGGTACGACTTACGTCTGCGGTGCAAGGCGATATGACCACCTGGTACCAACTGTGCACCAGCATCTATATACAGCACTGTATATAGATGACGAAATGTGGTGTGAGGTACCTGTGACAGATGTTAGATTCGGTACCATTCCCGTGAGAAAGACCGCCTGCATAATGCTACTGCTCTGTGATTGGCTGCTGTGTTCGGAGCAAGGGCGCCAAAGCGTTAAAGTATAGTTATTGTTATTAGTTAAACTACTCATTGGAATGACTTCACTTTTTAATATAAATATCTCTCAACAGATGACTATCAATCAGTTATTTTAGAATTATTAGAAACAATTTAAATGAAAAACAAAAGACTGACGAAATTGCAGACGAAGCACTTCGGAAGCGTTCGGGTCACGCCTTTTCTGGCATGGCGCGCGAAGTGTTTCGGGCTGTTCGTCACTCTGGATTAGGCAGTCGAGAAGAACAGACATGTTGTGTGTCATAGGATATGTTTCCAGCTTTTATTTAAGTTCCTGTTCGTCACTCTGGATTAGGCAGTCGAGATGTACAGTCATGTTGTCTGTAGCAGGATGTGTTTGCCAATATTCAGTATTAAAAGATTCACTCTGGTAGTCATGAGGCACAGACACGTGCCACAAATAGTGTAAAGATACATTTTCGTAAACATTGTGTTTGATCATACATTATTTCAGAACAGAACCTCGCTAAAAGTCAGTTTCAGCCTCAAGATACAGCACCTACGACCTGCGTGCTGTTTTCTGCGCTGGGGACATCAACTTGAAGACAGTAGGTTAGTGAACTATAACAGAAACTTCGTGTTCCACACAGTGCAGTGGAAACAACTAGGCGCCTCACGTGTACTGCATGCACAGAACAAATGTGCTCAGTGACACGTCATCTGCAGAGGAGGTAAAGGAGGATGATCGTTATTAACACCAACAATCAATTCATTCTTCCTTTCTTGCCGTAGTTTGTCGAAGTCTACGGCAACAAAGCACATCACATGATTAGATGGCAAAGACGCTTGCACTGTGGTTAAACAAGTCTGAACGACGAAGAACGAAATAGTAAACCTCTCTGGGAAGAACTGGAAGTTGCAAGAGAGGTGAGGCCCTGGCGACCGAACACCGACGTCTTACAATCGAGGCGACGATGGAAACTAAAAATCAGTGATCGCAAAATTTCTGCCAAAATAAAATCTGAATCGAAAAATTGCGCATCAACACATTTGCGCATTTTTCATCTACATCTACATCTACATGATTACTCTGCAATTCACATTTAAGTACTTGGCAGAGGGTTCACCGAACCACAATCATACAATCTCCCTACCATTCCACTCCCGAACAGCGCGCGGGAAAAACGAACACCTAAACCTTTCTGTTCGAGCTCTGATTTCTCTTATTTTATTTTGATGATCATTCCTACCTATGTAGGTTGGGCTCAACAAAATACTTTCGCATTCGGAAAAGAAAGTTGGTGACTCAAATTTCGTAAATAGATCTCGCCGCGACGAAAAACGTCTTTGCTTTAATGACTTCCATCACAACTCGCGTATCATATCTGCCACACTCTCTCCCCTATTACGTGATAATACAAAACGAGCTGCCCTTTTTTGCACCCTTTCGATGTCCTCCGTCAATCCCACCTGGTAAGGATCCCACACCGCGCAGCAATATTCTAACAGAGGACGAACGAGTGTAGTGTAAGCTGTCTCTTTAGTGGACTTGTTGCATCTTCTAAGCGTCTTTCCAATGAAACGCAACCTTTGGCTCGCCTTCCCCACAATATTATCTATGTGGTCGTTCCAACTGAAGTTGTTCGTAATTTTGACACCCAAGTACTTAGTTGAATTTCCCGGGAAACGTTTACGGACGTTTACTAGTGACTGACAAGCTTTCTTCAGACGTGCGTATAACAAACTGAGACACCAGTGTTTACACGTGAGTCGTCTCGCAGCGGAAATGGGTTGTTGATATCATTTGGTGCCGGCGCTGCAGCTTGTAGGACAGAAGGGAGGCGGATGGCTCACAGTGGTTGACTAACGACGGCGGTGCGGACGAGTCCTGCGGTCGGCGGTGGCAGCAACAGTAGCAGCCAGCCGCCGCTTTGATCACCCGAGCCGCTAATGAGACGCAGCGCGGGCTGCGAGGCCTCGCCGCGCAGTCTGGGCCTACGCGTGTTGGCTCAGCCGGCGGCTCGCCTGCGCGCTGGCGGGATGCAACCTGCAGCACACCACAGGCCGGCCTGTGGACACAGCGACGCAGGGGACCGCGAATACAAGCTCCTCCACCTGCTACCGTCGGAACGGCGTGGTGCGCAGTGGAAGCAAAGGGAACACACAGTTGCACCACTTGCTCTTCGTCTGCAGCACGTCTACTGCTCGGGGAATTCAAACGTATAACTGGCTAACTTAATGTCGTCCGTGTTGGGCTGTGGTTTGGAAACTGCGACTGTTCTAGACATAAAACGTTAGCTACAACAGCTTCGTTCGAGCAGCTGCCAGCGGGCACACGCGCATGCGCAGAGCTGAAATCACTTATAAACATCGCCTTCTACCGCTTCTGACTACTTGGAATGAGGCTGTTTGCTGTGTAAGTAGTGAGAGCGAGCAGCCAGATATTGCCCGGAACATTTTTTCTGGCGTTCCCAAGCTGCCAGAATCGCGTATGCGCAGTACTGCCCGCGTTACAGTGGGGGTGGACTTCAAGTGACTCGTGTTTTGTTTGTGACGGGTTCGTCAATCTTTAGGAAGCTGTTGCAGTTCCCGTGTTCGACTATGAGCTTCATTGTTAACTGTAAGGTAATGGTTACAATCCAAAATTAATAGATGAACTAAACTCTAAGATAAATCCCCACATAACCAAATACAATAACAAAACAGCATTAAAGAATAGCACAACAAAGCCAAAAGAAAAATATGTAAGCTTGCCATTTGTAGGAAAACTGTCATATAAAATAGCAAACCTGTTCCGAGGAACAGATATCAGAATCAGCTACTATACAAATAACAAAATGAAGGACAAAGCTATCCATAACATTAAAAATAATACCAAACCGTACAATCAATCAGGAATATACAAACTTAACTGCAACTCATGTCCAAAAACGTACATAGGCCAAATAGGGAGAAACTTCAACATACGTTTTCGAGAACACGTGGATGCTCTTCGTTTAAAAAAAAATTAAATAAATGCACATTTGCCTAACATGTAGCAGAAGAAGAACATCAAGTAACAGACATACCCCATAACCTACAAGTTCTCCACCTAGCCAACAAAGGAAAAAGAATGAACCTCCTAGAAGAAATCGAAATTTATTCACATAAACATGCATCCCTTTCTGACATACTTAACGATCAAACAGAGTTACCAAACCGAATATTTCTGAAAAACTTCCACACTCTACTTATCAAACCACTTACTAAGCACAATCAAGAAATAACATAATCTAATATAAACCCAACAAATGCGTGTAATAATATACAAAACAAAAATCTTAATTCTATCTTTATGTTGTAAATGTATTAATTACTGCTTTGTATAAATGTGTTATGTTAGTTTATCATCTTCAATACCGCCTAAGTAACCAAAAAAAAAAAAAAACTTCGTATACATCGTACTTAGAATACTTCTATCACCCAAGTCAATGTTTAGTAAACTGTAGCTTAGCTAGAACCTCAAAACTTTAGTAAAATATAACTCTGTCCATAGATAAACTGCTTGTATGTGAACAAAAACTGTCAGTCGACAACATGGCGGATAACGCAGTACACCTGTGTAAAATACGTGACAAAAAGTGTTTGTGCTGTTACAAAAAAGAAGAAAATCCAAGAAAAAACAAAGAGAGGAGAATGTAAGTAAAATGAACAACTGATTGTGCGTAATTTTAAACTCGCGAAATTGAATTAATGATTGGAATTGTTGCTTTTGCACAGGCCAGCTGCAGCGTCCAAACTGTAGAAACTGAAGATACATGTAATTTGCTAGCTGAAGATGGGTGCAAACCCGAAATGCATATTGGCATAAATAAAAACGCATTAAAAAAGTGGCTGGTCGCTGTATTTTTATAGTAAAGTATCATTATCCACGGCAACGGAGCTCAACAGTCCAAATAAAATGGACAAATTGTTAAGGATTTTCTTATTCTTATAAAATTACCTTTACATACAGAATTGCAAAACAACTGAAATTGGTTGAAACATGAAACTTACAACTGCCATTTGTTCCATATGTCCAGTGAATCGGAATCCGATTTTCTATCGAGTTATGAGGAGTTGGAAGTATAACACACAGAATGTGGTGCCACAGAATAGCGACACAAAGTTTATGGAACATTTTCGTGTGCTGCTTCATATGCAGAGGAATTAAATGAAAAATTCATGAACTCTAGCTATTATAAGTATCAGGTGGGGGGGGGGGGGGACTGGAAGCTACTTCCACTGTCGCACGTTCTGATCTTTTTGTGGTTTGATGACCACAAAGTGGAAAGTTTTAGAAACACGGCAGACAGATTTAACATTTGTACTGGTTCGTTGCACGATGACGCAGAAAGAGTGACTTACTTTGACGGTGGTTTACGAGTCGACGCTATAAAGTGGCCATCTGCCGAGGAAAGAGGCCAAATTCCGGGTAAATAGGATGCCTGGTTAAATGGGGCAATCGACGGGACAGAGATTAGAATAGAAAGTCTTTCTAAAAATCTCCAGTAGTACTTTAATTGGAAAAACTATTTTTCCCTGCAACTACAAATAGTCTATGACCATAACCGATGGATTCGGGACTTACTCGTCGGTTATCGTGGTCCTGTCCATCCCTATGTCGTTATCGCGACATAATCGCTCTTGATCGCTCTAGTCGTGTGCCTGGAATTTTGGCAGCTCTTGACTTCAGTCAGGCGTTCGATCGGATCGATCAAGAGTACCTGGAAGGGGTGCTTCGCAATATGGGATACCCTGATACAACCGTCGACGTCGCAGTGCGTCTTCTTCGTGGAACTACGTCCCGTGTTGTGTACAATGGCTGTCTCACTACTCCCATCTCGATACGGCATTCGATGCACCAAGCTGCCCGCTCTCTGCACTGTTTTACGCTTTCGACGTGGAACCATTGCTCTGCAGCCTCCTTCAACGCCTGTCTGGGATACCGTCGGTGGCCATGTATACAGCTGCACAGCTTATGCGGACGATCTCGTAACCGTACTCCGTAACGGTGCTCGGGTCAGGTAGTCACTGGCAAGGGGTACCACCTACGACGAAGTTACGCCCGCAAATCGAGCGCCATGGCTACAAGTGCGGTAAAATGTAAGCCCTTTCTTATTTGACGTTATAGGCATAACAAGATAAAACTGTGTTGACACAATGATTGAGTAGAAACCATTTAAAATTATTTGGAACATGTCAGTGGCTGGTTTATTCGAACTTTCAGATACTTCTAAATGAACCACATATTTCTAGTAACTGTGGCATACCACATTACAGCTGTTTTAAGTATTGCATGTCTGAATATTTTCTGACGATTAACTACGGGCGTGCGGTTGTGTTGGTAAACGTGTTCATGCTCCCTGAAAATTTAGATGAAGTGAAAACATCGCGTTATGCACTGAACGCCTGATTTAATAGAACTAACACAGTGAGACATACTTCTATCCCTGGACTCACCGCAATCTCAAGAATTCAAATCTTTGCTACCACAGGGCTATTTGAACCGCTCAGTGGCACTTTAGACTAGTCTCGAAAATAAATAAAATCTGCTGAAGCGTGCTCACCGTACAGGAACAGATGTTGGCCACTGCCCTTACCTGAAACAAGAAAGAGATGGTGTTAGTGAATCTGTGCTAGAGGCGGGAAAGGCCAACTCTTAAATGAATTACACGACTAAAACATAACATCTACTGATACATTTCACAAATGAACAACATTATCACTTTTTAAGGGGTACAGTAAAATTATTTACACTGCTCGATGAGGATGTTTGAAAATAGCTCTAAACATATTAATTTGCTACGGAAGTTGTGATGTGGTAAACTGTATTTATCGGAGCCGTCATTTCACCCATTGTAATAACCCATCTCTCGCCTTGTTTGCTACTAAAGGTCTAATAATAGCTCTGTGGTTGGCAGATTTCTGTGACGAAGGGTAGAGTGCCCGGCGCGCAGCCAGCCACACTTAACAAGAGACTACATGCGCGTACAAGACAGGCAACTTAGCGAGCATGTGGCGCCGGAGAGCGACCTGTGAATACATCAAATGAATTCGTAGTTGCCAATATGGACAACCATCGGACGTGTAATGGAATGACGATAGTGAAGATTTGTGCTGGACCAGACATCGAATCCGGATTTCCAGCTTATCACGAGTGGTCGCCTTACCGTTAGGCTACCCGAGCACGACTCACCGCCAGACCAATATGTCTATCTGTCGTCAACCATGTATCAACAGGCTGCATTCGTACATTCATCACGTTTATTACCGTACAAGGGAAACATTTTCATTGAAAGTCGCTTCCCAGTGTCGGTGGATAAACACGATATTGCAATGACTGTATTCATCAGATGTACGATGCAGTATACCTTCGGACATGTCACCACAGGCACTGCAATATCGTATAGAATTGAGATTGGTTGGCGGCTCGCTGAAACGCAACACACAAAGTTATTTTAATTGAAGTATGGATATCGTGAAAAACTACACGACTAGCCATAAAAATTGCTACACCAAGAAGAAATACGGACGGTAAACGGGTATTCATTCGACAAATATATTATACTAGAACTGACATGTTATTACATTTTCACGCAATTTGGGTGCATAGATCCTGAGAAATCAGTACCCAGAACAACCACATTTCTCCATAATAACGGCCTTGATACGCCTGGGCATTGAGTCAGAGCTTGTATGGCGTGTTCAGGTACAGCTGCCCATGCAGCTTCAACACAATACTACAGTTCATCAAGAGTAGTGACTGGCGTATTGTGACGAGCAAATTGCTCGGCCACCATTGACCAGACGTTTTCAATTGGTGAGACATCTGGAGAATGTGCTGGCCAGGGCAGCAGTCGAACATTTTCTGTATCCAGAAAGGCCCGTACAGGACCTGCAACATGCGGTCGTGCATTATCCTGCTGAAATGTAGGGTTTCGCAGGGATCGAATGGAGGGTAGAGCCACAGGTCGTAACACATCTGAAATGTAAAGTCCACTGTTCAAAGTGCCGTCAATGCGAACAAGAGGTGACCGAGATGTGTAGCCAATGGCACCCCATACTATCACGCCGGATGATACGCCAGTATGGCGATGACGAATATACGCTTCCAGTGTGCGTTCACCGCGATGTCGCCAAACACGGATGCGACCATAATGATGTTGTAAACAGAACCTGGATTTGTCCGAAAAAATGACTTTTGCCATTTGTGCACCCAGGTTCGTCGTTGAGCACACCATCGCAGGCGCTCATGTCTGTGATACAGCGTCAAGGTTAACCGCAGCCATGGTCTCCGAGCTGATAGTCCATGCTGCTGTGAACGTCGTCGAACTGTTCGTGCTGATGGTTGTTGTCTTGTAAACGTCGCCATGTGTTGACTCAGGGATCTAGACGTGGCTGCACGATCCGTTACAGCCATGCGGATAAGATGCCTGTCATCTCGACTGCTAGTGATACGAGGCCGTGCGATCCAGCACGGCGTTCCCTATTACCCTCCTGAACCCACCGATTCCATATTCTGCTAACAGTCTCTGGATCTCCACCAACGCGAGCAGCAATGTCGCGATACGATAAACCGCAATCGCGATAGGCTACAATCCGACATTTATCGAAGTCGGAAACGTAATGGTACGCATTTCTCCTCGTTACACGAGGCATCACAACAACGTTTCACCGGGCAACGCGGTAAACTGCTGTTTGCGTATGAGAAATCGGTTGGAAACTTTCCTCATGTCAGCACGTTGTAGGTGTCGCCACCGGCGCCAACGTTGTGTGAATGCTCTGAAAAGCTAATCATTTGCGTATCACAGCATCTTCTTCCTGTCGATTAAATTTCGCGTCTGTAGCACGTCATCTTCGTGGTGTAACAATTTTAAAGGCCAGCAGGGTAAATGCAGATGCTAGCCAAGCCTGCAGATGGTGCTGTTGTACTGGGCCACAAACAGCACATGTGTAATACCCTCTACTGTCCGATTACATGGTGATGTTACAAGCTTTCAGAGACGATTGAGAAGGGTATATGTATCAATATGAGGTAACGGATCCTTGTGCGGAAACCACCCAGTCGAATGTTATAAACGGAAATCTTTCTGATACTCCTGTACTACCGGTACTACTGATGCTAAGATTGTAGGGTATGCAATTGACTCAACTGGCCCAGTAGACTATACCATCTTGACAAAAGTATCCGAACACCTCTACATGATACAGAATTGAACATGGATATCACGAGAGGTGGAGGTACCAGTATATAATGATGTGGGGAGTACTGTGCTGTCAATAGAGAAGCAGCAACAGCAGAATGGGTGGCTCAGCAGGGCTCAGTGACTTCGAACGTGGACTCCTCACTGGATGCCACCTGAGTAACAAACCCACAAACCCATCAGAGATATTTCAAGCCTTCTATGTTGTTGTTGTTGTTGTGGTCTTCAGTCCTGAGACTGGTTTGATGCAGCTCTCCATGCTGCTCTATCTTGTGCAAGCTTCTTCATCTCCCAGTACCTACTGCAACCTACATCCTTCTGAATCTGCTTAGTGTATTCATCTCTTGGTCTCCCCCTATGATTTTTACCCTCCACGCTGCCCTCCAATACTAAATTGGTGATCCCTTGGTGCCTCAGAACATGTCCTACCAACCGATCCCTTCTTCTGGTCAAGTTGTGCCACAAACTTCTCTTCTCCCCAATCCTATTCAATACTTCCTCATTAGTTATGTGATCTACCCATCTAATCTTCAGCATTCTTCTGTAGCACCACATTTCGAAAGCTTCTATTCTCTTCTTGTCCAAACTATTTACCGTCCATGTTTCACTTCCATACATGGCTACACTCCATACAAATACTTTCAGAAACGACTTCCTGACAATTAAATCTATACTCGATGTTAACAAATTTCTCTTCTTCAGAAACGCTTTCCTTGCCATTGCCAGTCTACATTTTATATCCTCTCTACTTCGACCATCATCAGTTATTTTGCTCCCCAAATAGCAAAACTCCTTTACTACTTTAAGTGTCTTATTTCCTAATCTAATACCCTCAGCATCACCCGACTTAATTCGACTACATTCCATTATCCTCGTTTTGCTTTTGTTCATGTTCATCTTATATCCTCCCTTCAAGACACCATCCATTCCGTTCAACTGCTCTTCCAAGTCCTTTGCTGTCTCTGACAGAATTACAATGTCATCTATAAAAGTTCCCAAGTCGACTGCTCATGATGTGACTGTGAAGTGGAAAGCGAAGGAAGAACCACAGCTAAACCAAGACGAGCTAGACCTCATTTACTGATGGAAAGGGTCCGTCGAGTATTCCAGAGGGTGGTTGTGGAAGCTCGCATGTATTCAGCAAAAGCAATCACTCGTGAGCTCTAAAGCCCTGCCAGCAGTCCAGCTTGCACAACGAATGTGGGTAGGGAGTCCACATCGGTGGAGCAGCTCCTCATAAGCCATTCATTTCAGCAGTCATTGTTAAGCGACGGCACTGTACAGAGGATGACTGGAAACGAATCATTTGGAATGATGGATGACGCTATACCCTGCAGAAATCGGATGGAAGGATTTGGGTTTGGCGAATGCCTGGAGAACCTTGCCTGCCGTCATGTGGAGCGCCAACAGCGAAGTACGAAGAAGGTGGTGGTACAGTATGCTGGTGTTTCTCTGTCTCGGGTGTGGTTCCCTTATTGCGCTTAAGGAAATGCTAAGTGGGGAGGATACGAGGGTTGTCCAGAAAGTAACTTCCGATCGGTCACGAAATGGCAACCACTGGAAAAATCCGGTAAAGCTTTGCACAGATGTGTTGGGCAGTGTCTGTAGTATGCCCGTCGATCGTGTCGCGTCACTCTTTTCAGTTTTGAGTGAACTGTGAGCACGTAAAAATGCGTAGGGAATAGCGTCTCCCGCCAAGTATGAGGGCCTGGTTAGAAATTTCGCCTGTGTCATGCAGCCCACATAACACAACTGTCGAGCAGTTCCTTTTTCATGCCAATTCTCGACCGCACTCTGCAGGGGCAATGAAGACGCTCTTGCAGCGTTTCCGATGAGAAGTGTCTGATAACCCACAATACAGTCCATAATTGGCTCTCCATGAAACTCATCTCTGCTCAGAAGAACCGCTGGCTATGAAGACAAAATTTTTCCAATGACAACAAGCTGCAGACCGGTGCAGATAACTAGCCGAAAGCACAGGCGGCTACTTTCTATGACGAGGATATTGGAAAGTTGATACAACACTACGACAGAACTCGAAGTTGGAGCGGCAACTATGTAGAGAAGTAGGTGGAAACTGTACCTACCTGTTGCAAATAAAACGTTTCTGGTTTTCACTGTGGTTTCCATTTCGCGACCGATCGGAACTTATTTTCTGGACAACCCTCGTATGAACACAGTTTACAGCATTGTGTGCCGCTTATAGTAGAGTAGACAGTTGTGACATGATGACTGTTCGTCTCAGTATGACAACGCACCGTGTCATAATTAAAGCATCTGTGAGGCAGCGGTTTGGGTACAATAAAATGCCTGAAATGGACTGGCCTACACAGAGTCCTGATCTGATCACAATAGAACACCTTTGGATGAGTTCGAAAGTAGGCTTCGTTCCACATCCCAGCGTTCAGCAACATTATCTTCGCTGGTTTCGGCTCTTGAGGAAGAATGGGCTGCCATTCCTCAACAGACATTCACAAACTTCATTGCACTTTCCTCCAACAGTTGAAAGTGTCATAAAGGCCAAGGGTGGACACACCATACATTAATATCCATTAACAGGTGTCCGGATACTTTTGATCAAATAGTGAACTTTATCCTGTTCAGGGCTACTTGCAGTGGCTTAGACTTTGGTTTTATAAACATCATAGCGACGCGATCCCATACATGGATACGTTTTATTAAAGTTGATGGTTATACACTACTGGCCATTAAAATTGCTACACCACGACGATGACGTGCTACAGACGCGAAATTTAACAAACAGGAAGAAGATGATGTGATATGCAAATGATTAGCTTTTCAGATCATTCACACAAGGTTGGCGCCGGTGGCGACACCTACAACGTGCTGGCATGAGGAAAGTTTCCAACCGATTTCTCATACACAAACAGCAGTTTACCGGCGTTACCTGGTGAAAAGTTGTTGTGATGCCTCGTGTAAGGAGAAATGCGTACCATCACGTTTCCGACTTTGATAAAGGTCGGATTGTAGCCTATCACGATTGCGGTTTATCGTATCGCGACATTGCTTCAAATGATTCAAATGGCTCTGAGCACTATGGGACTCAACATCTATGTCCCCTAGAACTTAGAACTACTTAAACCTAAGTAACCTAAGGACATCACACAACACCCAGTCATCACGAGGCAGAGAAAATCGCTGACTCCGCCGGGACTCGAACCCGGGAACCCGGGCGCGGGGAGCGAGAACGCTACCGCACGACCACGAGCTGCGGACCGCGACAATGCTGCTCGCGTTGGTGGAGATCCAGTGACTGTTAGCAGAATATGGAATCGGTGGGCTCAGGAGGGTAATAGGGAACGCCGTGCTGTATCCCAACGGCCTCGTATCACTAGCAGTCGGGATGATAGGCATCTTATCCGCATGACTGTAACGTATCGTTCAGCCACGTCTCGATCCCTGAGACAACAGATGGGGACGTCTGCAAGACAACAACCATCTGCACAAACAGTTCTGTTATGTCTGCAGCAGCATGGACTATCAGCACGGAGACCATGGCTGCGGTTACCCTTGACGCTGTATCACAGACAGGAGCGCCTGCGATGGTGTACTCAACGGCGAACCTGGATGCACAAATGGCAAAAGTCATTTTTTCGGGCGAAACCAAGTTCCGTTTACAGCAGCATGATAGTCGCATCCGTGTTTGGCGACATCGCGGTGAACGCACATTTGAAGCGTGTATTCGTCATCGCCATACAGGCGTATCACCCGGCGTGATGGTATGGGGTGCCATTGGTTACACGTCTCGGTCACGTCTTGTTCGCGCTGACGGCACTTTGAACAGTGGACGATACATTTCAGATGGGTTACGACTCGTGTCTCTACCTTTCATTCGATCCCTGTGAAACCCTACATTTCAGCAGAATAATGCACGACCGCATGTTGCAGGTCCTGTACCGGCCTTTCTGGATACAGAAAATGTTCGACTGCTGCATTCACCAGATCTCTCACCAATTGAAAACGTCTGGTCAATGGTAGGCGAGCAACTGGCTCGTCACAATACGCCTGTCACTACTCTTGATGAACTGTGGTATCGTGTTGAAGCTGCATTGACAGCTGTGTCTGTACGTGCCATCCAAGCTCTGTTTGACTCAATGCCCAGGCGTATCAAGGCCGTTATTACGGCCAGAGGTGGTTGTTCTGGGTACTGATTTCTCAGGATCTATGCACCAAAATTGCGTGAAAATGTAATTACATGTCAGTTCTAGTATAATATATTTGTCCAATGAATACCCCTTTAACATCTGCATTTCTTCTTGGTGTAGCAATTTTAATAGCCAGTGGTGTATATTTTGGAATTGCTGCTTTCACACTTGCACTCCCGTTCTCCTTTCAATTTTTTTAACCATGTACTTTGCATTTGGAGGGCCTATTTACGTAATCTGGCAACACGTAACAGCTAAGCTTGTGCGACATGGACAGTGGTATTAGAAAGGACGCGTCGTTCGTCTGAAGCGCGCTGCGGCATTGCTGCAGCGCGCTGTGGCAAGAAACGCAGTTCCACGCCTCTGGCTGCGACGTAATATACCGCCGGTTGCTTACAGTGATTGGAGACGCCAGCGCCTCCAGAGGTCCCTTCTGCCCGGTCGCAGTTGTTTCTGAGACAAAACACAGCCTCGCTGACGTCATCTCCTTGATAGCTCGAGACGGCGCCGAGAGCTCTTCGCGAGATGAGACCATTCGCCGGGCCGACTCCTGCATCGGCGGTGCAGCTTTTCCCTTGTTATAGCTACGTTTTACAGCGGCCCAGAACTGTCTGCCGAGGTGGTGTCGTTAACCCTTTGAATACCAGTGGTTTCTTTCTGAAACCACCATTTTATTACTTTTTTTTTTTTTTGGAGTACCAGTGCCTTTCGGGTGAAACAACCGACGCTATTGTAGGACCTAGACATCTACTGGTACACTGATGTACTTCTACGAATGTAGTGCATTTATGAGTCCCTTCACAGCGTTGAAAGCCACAGTCGGCGCGGAGATTCTGTTACATGATTGAAGGAGATTGTGACACTTGATCGCATTCATGATATCATTTACAGTGAAAGTAAGTACATCTAAAGTTATTGTAACGCAAATTCGAGCTTTTACTACTGCTTCTATGAGTGGTTTCGAAATGAAACCAATGAGGCAGTGCGTACTTTTGATATAAACTTATCAATTTTAGGCCTATTTTTGCTTGTTATTTAGGTCTATTTTTTATTTCAGCCATTATGAGTTCATGGAAGCTTCGAGATGTGGGATTATGTCTTGGAAATGTCCGAAATTGCTTTCAAATATATCTCATGAATGATGGGAGATTGAAACCTGTATATTCCAGTGTTTTCAAAGTGAAACCACTGCCTCAAAGCAACTGACTATTTACTTTCTGTCAACTTCTTCTTGTATTCATTGCTTACTAAAATAATGAAGTTTAATTTTGTGAAAATTGTAACACTATACTCTGCAGAGAAACCATCTTCTTAAAACAACTACTTGTTTACTTTTTGCCGGTTTTATGCTTGTATTCGTTGCTTACTACGAAGATAAAAGTAAATTTTTCAAACACAATTAAAATTAATTTTTTACGTTATTGAGACTGAAAGGTTAAGGACTATTAAAACAGATAGCTTGTAACGCTCTTGTTAATGAGGGCAGGGTTATTAGCTTTGTGCTTTCACCAACGGAATAATATTGAATGGCAATGTGAGGTTATCAGTTACAAAAGAATTAATATGGATTATATGATGTACAAAGCAACACAGCAGTAGCTTGGTGCAAACGCAATCAGTATCCATACATAGTATAATAGTATATGTATGCACACAGGTATGTTCACACATACATACAGGTATGTATGTATGAACGTTCCTCATCTTCTCCTAAACTACTGGATCGTTCTGAACCAACTTGGTAAACATATCACTTAATGTGTGGAAAGAAGCGCTGACGGGGTAAGAACCACATTCCTATCAAAGTGTGGGGAGGAGATGAAAAAGAAGTGGAGCCCAAGACGCGCGAATACCCAGACTTTATTCATGTTTACGAACTAGAGCACTTAGTCACTTGCAACAAACTTTACACATAATTTCAAAACTTAACGAAACTTTATCTTGCTATGAAGGGCCCTCTCCACCCCCTCCCCCCCCCTCTCTCCCCGCTGCACCAAACGGTGAAAGGAAAATGTATATCCCTTACCACATTTTCGCTGTTGATGCAATAAAACTGACATCACATTTAAATTTATTAGTTCTTTACTGCTAACTCTATTCGCGTCACATTTTGCAGACAGTATTCACATATACCACGGAATGTACCTGCAAACTTGTATCAACGCCATAGTTCGGGAGATGAGGTCACAAACATTGCTGCGTGAAAACGAAATTGCAGGACAAAATTAGATAGAGATATGAAATATGTATGCAAATATGTGTGAAATACGTCAAATATCTTTGAGATATATGAGACACGTGTGTACACAGTGAAGCCGCTGCTAAAAAGCTCCTCTCAAAACCTTGGATCGATTTCAACCGGACATGGTACACATGTTACTTACGGTCTGGAAAAAAAAAATACTGTGGGATAGGAACCACAACCTCCTTTTGGGATGTGTAGTGACGGGCAGAGAATGGTGGGGCAGGAGGAGATGGAGATACACAGAGGGGAAAGAGGGGATGGACACAGGTAAGGGTGAGCACAGCATTGTCAGCAAGTGTTCTCTGAACAGCAAGGGAAACATGGTCTGTGGGAAAACCGGAACAGAAAGAATCGAAGCATTTGGAACGTGGCGCTACAGAAGAATGTTGAAAATGAGGTGAACTGAAAAGGTAAGGAATGAAGAGGCTCTCCGCAGAATCGGCGACGAATGGAATATATGGAAAACATTGACGACAAGAAGGGACAGGATTGCAGGGTGTCTGTTAAGGCATGGCGGAGTGACTTTCATGGTACTAGAGGGAGCTGTAGAGGGTAAAAACTGTAGACGAAGGCGAGATTGGAATACATCCAGAAATAATTGACGACGTAGGTTGTGAAAGGTCTCTGTTGGATTCCTTTCATGTTAATTTCTTAAATCTGTTGTCATTTACGGCATAAATTCCACTTCTAAATTTACTGTGGTGTTTCTGACTATCTGGGAGGAGACTGAGCAGTGGAACGCGTTACTTTTACACATAAACAAGAACAATCTATCACACTACTACGCTTTAGAACACATTTTGTATGTAATTCATGTCACACAGTCTCATACGGAACCTACATCCGCTTAATTTTATATACTGTGTATGATAAGATACTGTCATCCCTCTTCCCTTCTGTGTGAAAGGATGAATGAGCAAATGTATTTCTAGTTGCATGCTTGATGGTAGCAGACAAGCCTGTCTCCTAGAGAACAGTAGGACCAACGTCGGAACAGGTAGCTTTCTAAAAGCAAAGAGGTTTCTATTCTTAGTATGGTCCTGTCTGTCCCTTGTCATGTTGGTATAGGAAGCTGCCTCTCTGATCACTTCCGTTTGTATCTGTTAAGCACGCCCGGTAGGGGCCCAGGGCAGTGTGTCCGCGGCGAGCGTCTGAAGTGGTAAGATCTCCGGCTAAGCGCGTGTCTGCTAAGTCCGTAGGACAATGGATTTTTTAAGTTCAGCCTAACTGAAAATTTAATCACCTTTATTTCAGGTTCAGCTCTAAAATATCTAATGTTATCTTAAATTGCAACGCAGTGTAATTCGAGTGTGAAGTTCAGAATATCTTCTGGTAGTTGGTTTGTCACTACTTTGTGAGTAAAGTGGAACCACGTGTTGATCAGTAACTCTAAATAAGATCATCAACCTTAAATATGAATGTGCGTGAGATTATAACGTCTCGTCTTGACAATGTTTTTCAATATAGCAACTTTTCT
The DNA here is from genome assembly GCF_023864275.1 of Schistocerca cancellata. Taxonomy (NCBI): domain Eukaryota; kingdom Metazoa; phylum Arthropoda; class Insecta; order Orthoptera; family Acrididae; genus Schistocerca; species Schistocerca cancellata. Next base: position 609,152,298 of record NC_064627.1, read on the forward strand.
TTATGTTCAACCGACATGGGGTGTACTTCGTGAGACCTGTACCACGTGCTTTTACTATTGTTTGACCGATCAGGTTAATAGTAAGATGATATTAACCAGTTCGAGGTTTTTCTTTTGTAAATTGCGTTTCGATGTAATTTATTTTAATTATCAAAATTATTGTGGAGTTACACTCTTTATGTAAACCAAGTTCACCACGTGAAGCATGTGGTGTAATCATCAAAGTAGCCCTCAGCTATTCTTTTCGTGAAGATTTCACAGAGAGTTAGTATGAATTTAGTATACCAGTGTGTGGTAATTTCATGACGAACAGGATTGCGCTACGAACGTAACTTATTTGGGTGAAAATTGAATCTGTTGGTTGTGGTTAATTTCCTCTTGCATATGTTTGAACGTTCTTCGTGTGTTATTTTATGAATGCAGTGTTGTATGCAGTCTCCCAATCTTGGCTCCATATTTGATGTGCTCCGTAAGATTACAAATTCCCATTTTCACAATCCTAAATAAGGCACCAGTTTAGTTATGAATCAAGTTTAATATGCTGAAATTTTAACGGAACAATGATAAATATTAAAATAAATGTCCAAATATAAACTGATTTATTTCTTTTTATTTAAATTCTCTTTTTATAAATGTATCACCGGTTGTCGTAAGATGACTATTAAAAGATTGTAAGTAATGTTAGTCTGGTTGGGAATTTGGCAAGCTAGACTGGATACCTGGTAAAAAACAGTTGCTCAGTAATGCAAGGTTAACTTCCCCAGATAGCTCACAGCTTTTAACCCGCTTTTATTGTCTTGAATATCAGCACCGCTTTCAGAACAACTTAATGCGTCAACATTGCAGTTGTAAGTGCTCCTTTCAGATGAAGAGGTTGGCACGGAAGAGGATTCGTGGCGGGCCACATCAAACCAGTGAGAACACCTAAAAAAAAAAAAAAGTGAGAAGGAGATGGACAGAGAGAGGGGAAGGAAGAGATGGATAGATAGAGGGGGGAGTGGGAGGAGAAGATGGACAGAGAAACGGAAGACGAGGGGATGGGCCGAGAGAAGGGGTAGGAGGAGATAAGCGGAGAGAGGGGAGGAAGGGATAGACAGAGAGGGGAGAGGAGGAGATGGACAGAGAGGGGAGAGGAGGAGATCCAAGAGAGAGGGTGGAGGAGATGGATAGAGAGAGGGGGAGGAGGAGACGGACAGGTCGGTAGAAGGAGGATATGGACTAATAGAATGTTGGGGTAATTACGTAACTGAGCAATGCCGATTACTCAGTTTATACAGGTTTGTCCATGAGTGCCACTGTAACTCCGCAACCCATCTCTGCAGCCCTAAAGGGATTATATGGTAGGGTAGCTTCCCATCCTTCACTGACGAAGAAGGTTTCAGTTTGTAACTGCAGGGGCTGGGTTCGAAGATATGGGTGACGAAAGGGGGCATCAGCTCTTATGGGAAACACAAGCAAAAAAAGGTTCAAATGTGTGTGAAATCTTATGGGACTTAACTGCTAAGGTCATCAGTTCCTAAGCATACACACTACTTAACCTAAATTATCCTAAGGACAAACACACACACCCATGCCCGAGGGAGGACTCGAACCTCCGCCGCGACCAGCAGTCCATGACTGCAGCGCCTTAGACCGTTCGGCTAATCCCAAGCGGCGAAACACAAGCACAAAAAAGTTACTTCACTGACCTCAGTATGGAACAAAACTCAATGGTTCAAGTAGGTGGCTGGAAGTAAAGTTCTCTTTACAAAATTATGCACCATTAGTGGGCGGAGTAAATAAAGATGGTCGCCGCTGCCAGAATGTCGCGGGGTCGTGCCCGCCTAAATTCGTGGTTATTAGCGGCGCCTGCCCGCCCTCACAACACAGTCCGGCTGGCACGTGGCTTGTCAGCGCAGCTGCTGCCTCGCAAAACTCAGCCCGCAAACTACGCGCCGCCCCGTGTTTTCAGACTGTGAAAAGTTTGACTAGACTCTTCGTTGCCCCTGTAACGGCCTATGTTCTAGATTTATCCAGCCGCACACAGCGCCAGGAACGCGTGCAACATGTGCCGCGCTCCGATATTCCGCTAACAGTGCACGCGGACGGCGTGTATCATCGCGCCTGCGGAGTTTTCATTAAGGGAACAGCTGAAGCTCACCGACCGAGCAGTGTGGGTCTGCTGTTTAATGCAGCTTTTCACTTCTGAATATACAGGCATTTGATGAAATTTGCATGTCCGTCTCTGGAGATAGATCCTGCGTTTCGAACATGTACCTATAGGCTGCAGAGAATTGAAACATTCGCACACAGCGCTAGCAGATTGATACCAAGAGCGTGAGCTGGATTTGTAATCCCGGAAACGTGTGGGCGGCCATTTATGAAAAGCACACGGCTTATGAATATCTGCAGTTGCGGAACAATGAATTGAGAAATTAGTACGTTTGTTTGCATGGGCGCCTTTCTAGCAGCTGTCATAATCAGTTATCGTTGATTATTTTCTCTCTTAAGCTGACTGCAGATAAAGAATATTTTTGACCAGACGCTTTTCGCTTTCATTTGTAAAGCATATTCTGTGGTCATTCTGGAAATAGGGACACGTAATTTGTCTCTACGTTGGTATTTATGGATTTAAATCGAATGTTTCTTTATTAACTCTGCGTACAATTTACTGGTGGTATTTTTGTTTATTGTTTGGATATTGTAGAAACCAGCGGATGCATTACGTGTTCCCACATCTCGCCATATGAGGGTACGTCCAGCGTTCTCGAACATGATCATTTTGCTGATATAGGTGCTACAGCAGCGTAGGGAGGCGTATTGTACTATGGGGGTACTGACTCCATATCTTTGAACACGGTACTCTCACCGATTAACGTTATTCTGACACTATACTCCTCCTCCAAGAGCGTCTTTTCAGGAGTGCATTCGGCCCCGACTTCATTTTTATGGATGACAATACACGACTGCATCGTACAGCTCATGTGGAGGACCTCTTGGAACGAGAGGATATTTGGCGAAAGGACAGACCTGTCTGTTCGCACGATTTAAATCCCATCAAGCACATGTGGGATGAGCTGGAGAGAAGAATAGCAGCACTTCCACATCCACCAACGACTACAGACAATCGAGAGTTGTCAACCGTACTGGTGGAGGGATAGAACGCCCTCCAACAAGAACCCCATTCAAATGTTGTGGTCAGTATAGGAGCACGTAGTAAAGCATGCATTACCGTCCGTGGTGATCACACACCATATTAACAAACATGCCCCGCCGGTTGTCTTTGAATAAAAGCGTCATTTTTGTTCGTCTCACTGCGTATTTCTTTCTGCTACCTTCTGCACTATACTTCCCATGTACGGTTCAACTTTCGTCAAGCCATGTTACTTGGAAATGAAACATCATGTGAAGTTACTTTCGTTCTTAAGTTTTGCACACGACTGTAATATACAAGAGGGCAGACGTAACTGAACATTTGGTACAGAATCTGATTTTGAGAGATGAATATCTAGGAGGGTCAGTCCAAGAGTAATGCACACTCTATTTGTAAAAAATTCTGCATGAGTGAACGTTTTACAGTGTGTAGATCATCCTTCCCGCTTGTTTTCAAACTTAGTTCAACCTGTTCTCGTGAGTGGCGCCGTCACAGCATGTCTTCAAGATGGCTGCTACACTGGACGTTCGTCAAAAGCAACGTGCTGTCATAGAATTCCTGTGCTGTAAAAACGAGACAGTGGGAAACATCCACAAGAGGTTGAAAAAGATGTAGGGAGATGTTGCTGTCGATCGCAGTACAATTAGTCGGTGGGCAAGCGGGTTACGCGATGAAAGCGGGCACGGCAATATTGAGGATTGTCGTCGCAGCGGTAGACCTCGTACTGCACTCAATCCAGACAATGTGCAGACACTCACCTTATAGTTCTGACCTGGCTCCATGTGACTATTATCTCTTTGGAAAACTGAAAGACTCTCTTTGTGGAACAAGGTTTGAAGATGATGACTCCCTTGTGCACACTGCCAAACTGTGGCTCCAACACGTTGGTCCATAATTTTACCGTGCTGGTATACAGGCACTGGTTCCAACATGGCGTAAGCCTGCCGGTGTGGCCGTGCGGTTCTAGGCGCTTCAGTCTGGAACCGCGTGACCGCTACGGTCTCTGGTTCGAATCCTGCCTCGGGCATGGATGTGTGTGATGTCCTTAGGTTAGTTAGGTTTAAGTAGTTCAAGTTCTAGGGGACTGATGACCACAACTGTTAAGTCCCATAGTGCTGAGAGCCATTTGAACCAAGATGGCGTAAGGCAGTTGAGAGGGATAGAAATTAAGTGGAGAAATTTAAATATTGTTCCTAAAGGATGTATCTACATACTGTAAAACCTTCAAACATGTAGAATAAAAGATAGATTAAAAAAATAGTGTGCATTTCTTTTGGAGTGACCCTCGTACTAATAGGTGCGTTCAAAAATGATTGGCACTACAATTTTTTGTGTTTATAGAAACCATTTTCTGATCAAACGAATACAGACTATATTACAGGTATTCGCCAATGTCTGAGCTCTTTTGCCATCGTTCTGGCAGCTTCCATATTTGCGTAACAAACCATTCTTCGGGGGTGTCGCGGCGCTGCTGTTGAACAACTGCACGAAGTTTGTCATTGGTGGCGAATCTCTTACCCTATATGACTTCTTTCAGTGCGTCGAACAGGGAGCAGTCGCTAGGAGCCAGACCTGCGAATATGGAGGACGTGACAACACAGTTAACTCCAGTTCACGCACGGCGGAAATGGTGTGGGAAATACCACGTGGCCGCGCATTGTCGTGTTGCAGTAGAATACCACGGCCCCATTTTCTGTGGCCGCGTTGTTGAATGCGTCGGCGGAGTTGGTGCAGTTGTAGCGGTTCCATCTGCTTTATTTATTTCGTTATGTTGTTGGCCTCGGTGTCGACGTACTGGCTGAAAAATGAGTTGTGGAAGTACAACAATGACTTCTTTAAATAGTGTATCCGACAGATGCACCTTTGCGTTTCACTGTCTTTTACTTTCACTTTTCACAACCCCCATATACACATTTATATGGCCAGTCCACTATTATTTAACTTTTGATAAGCCTCATCAATAAGTTGCAGGCGAACATCCACATACTGCTACAAAAGTTTACTGTTGAACATCTACAAGCAGTAAATAACATAGCCACAAAGTTCACAGTTCTTGAATAATAGAAAGGTACGTATGGAGCAGACACTGTCAGTGTTTTAACACGCGGCCTATTGGTGTAACACTTATTTCACTGTTAAGTTGATGCATTGCTGTCGTTTTAAGCAACACAGATTCCTCGTCTGAAACTCGGCCGTGGACTGACCGACTTGTGACCAAAAAAATCGGGACCTTACATATCATCACAATAATACTCATTGAAGTCAAATTTACAGAAATTACAATGAAAACATAACTCATTAAATTAACTGCATACATCGAAAAATTCGTTCTTTTTAACAGTTTCTTCTACCACAAGGGTTAGGCCGAATTATTTGTTTAAATAATGAAATTAACATATATAGTTACGCAAACAATACTTTTGACAAAACTGTTAATTACTTTGGAATTAATTGAGGGCTGACTTTGCTAACATGTTTCCGACTAGAGCCAAATAGATACTTTAACAATACTAACATTTCGCCTTCCAAATGTTTAGAATTATTACAGAATTTATATTTGTTTATATGTCAACAATAGAATTTAAGTTACGAAACGGTTACTGATTTCACCCTATAGCAAAAGATACGAACTAGTAATAGTCAAATAAATTATAGAATCAATTACATACATGAACTAAGCACAAAATTAGATCTGGTGTTATATTCTTTAAAACTGAGGGCAAACCTTTCTCTTTTATGAAAATGCCGATAATATTCACGTATGATAATGGTAAATAGTTCAAACTAACAAAATGAATTTCAAGAGGCAGATGGCGGAACAAGACGGAAATTAAAATTATCCCAGCTTGCTTCCCCACACAGTGAACTGCAGTTTCGATCAAAATTGAAGGTTGTACTCGGCGGTAGCCGGTCCACGATTTCTACCCCTTCCTGATCCCAAAACACATCGCCATTTGTTTCTGCACGAGTAATCCCAGCTGTGACTTCTGGGAAGAGGGCTTCCAGTATGTTTCCACTCCACTGATAGGCGTTTCTTTTCTGCAGTCTCATGGAAGAACCATGAAGTGTCGACGGTGACCATAAGCTCTGGCTCTGAACTGTACTTTGCACAACTGTTGGCATATCTCTACATGTTTCTGTTTCCGCGAAATAGTGAGGGAATAGGGCACCCATTGTGTTCACATCTTCCTCATCTTCAGACCCTCATGGATGATGATGTGAAGTGTTCCCCGTGACAGATCTGTTGGCTTCTTTAATTCAGGAAAGGGGATTCGCCTATGCCTCATTGTCAAATCATTGACACGGTGGGCATTGTTTGGTTTGCGTGCAGTTGCTGGATGCCCGGTACGGTTGCGCTTTTCAGCACGGTTCCTGACTTCTCTGAACAAAAACTCATCTACAACTTTTAGAGTAAATTGCTAAAACTAATTTTCAAGACATCATCTGATTTAATTTGACTGCATTCCCGCACCTTTGTTTTACGTCTGTTGACATTCATCTAATACGCTCAAGACACTACTCATTCTGTTCAATTCCTGATACCTACCAGAATTAAATCTCATGAAACGGGACACAATAAAGTTTTTGCTCAAAAGTAAAGTACCATGTGGTTATAATCAAAGTGGAGCTACTCACGGAGGTGCAGTGTGGCTGTAATTATCGTGTGGTAGCGAAACTTGGAAGGTATGCTAGTTAGCTTTAATGACGAACCGAATTATTCTGGAAAACAAAATTAGTTCCAGTTGTGACCACCAGTTGCAAATCTGATGCTGTACACTGTTTGTATGACGGTATGACGTCCACGCCGTCGTTTGACAAGCTCTAACATGAGTGAACAGCATGGCTATCGAGAAGAAAGACCGTGCGCTGTTAGTGAAACTGCTTATGTGAGCGGCAGTAATTACAATGCTGCACTGAAAGAGAATCGCCGACTAAAAGGTCTGAGGAGCGGCCCAATGTCACTAAATGGTTTAAAGAAGCTGTAACGAAATTCGAAAAACACTGGTGAGTTTGGGGTGGCACTTGGAAGACGTAACTGACCACACAGCACGTATTCCGGGTAGTGACAGCGCTCGTGCAGTGTTACGAGAATCGTCAACCCAATGGTAAACAGTATGGAAAGTTTTACGGTCTATATTGCACTGCTACCTGTACAAGATCCAGACGGAGCAGTAACTGAAACCTCACGAGCCGCAACAGCGTTCTGAATTTGCTCTTGGGTTGCTGGCACGGATCTAACGTAATGACAGGTTGCTGGGCAATAATAATCTATGGAGTGACGAGGTACATTTTACACTACAAGGCGTAGGGAATACACAGAACTGTCGAATTGGGAGTGGGGAGGTGCTGTTAAACTGCGTGTTGGGCACGAAGAGCCACTGCACTCACCGCATGTGACTGTGTTGTGTGAATTCGCAAAGAGCGTTATTCTCGGCCCACTCTTCTTTGAAGAGAATACACCCAGTGGGCCCGTCAGTAATACCGCGACGTCTGCACGTTATCAGGGCCTCCTTGTACAGCATGTGATTCCTGCTTTGGACGAGTGCAATTGTACGGAAACAACTGTTTTCACGCAAAGTGGTGCAATACCTCATGTCGCTCGCCCATTGAACAATCTGTTTAAAGGAAGATTACACGAGCGTTCTAACTCCAAAGGCTTTTGGCCCGCAGGCTTACCTGATTTGAATTCAAATGACTTTTGGCTCTGGGAATATCTAAAGGAACGCGTTTGCCAGGGACACGTTCGGTGGAATTCACACATTAGGATGGCTACCAAGTTTCGCTGACATACGATTAATAGAGGCCACACTGAACCACTGCGAGTAGCTGCATTTTAATTGTTGTTGTTGTGGTCTTCAGTCCTGAGCTTTCCATGCTACTCTGTCCTGTGCAAGGTTCTTCATCTCCCAGTACCTACTGCAACCTACATCCTTCTGAATCTGTTTAGTGTATTCATTTCTTGGTCTCCCTCTACGATTTTTACCCTCCACGCTGCCCTCCAATACTAAACTGGTGATTCCTTGATGCCTCAGAATATGCCCTACCAAGCGATCCCTTTAAGTTGTGCCACAAATTTCTCTTCTCTCCAATTCTATTCAATACCTCTTCATTAATTATGTGATCTACCCATCTAATCTTCAGCATTCTTCTGTAGCTCCACATTTCGAAAGCTTCTTTTCTCTTCTTGTCTAAACTATTTATCGTCCACGTTTCACTTTCATACATGTCTACACCAATACTTTCAGAAACGACTTCCTGACACAAATTTCTCTTCTTCAGAAATGCTTTCCTAGCCGTTGCCAGTCTACATTTTATATCCTCTCTGCTTCGACCATCATCAGTTATTTTGCTCCCCAAATAGCAAAACTAATTTACTACTTTAAGCGTCTCATTTCCTAACATAATTCCCTCAGCGTCACCTGATTTAATTAGACTACATTTCATTATCCTCGTTTTGCTTTTGTTGATGTTCATATTAATTATATCCTCCTTTCAGGACCCTGTCCATTCCGTTCAGCTGCTCTTCCAAGTCCTTTGCTGTCTCTGACATAATTACAATATCATCGGCGAACCTCAAAGTTTTTATTTCTTCTCCATCGAATTTAATTCCTACTCCAAATTTTTCTATGGTTTCCTTTACTGCTTGCTCAATATACAGATTGAATAACATCGGGGACAGGCTACAACCCTGTCTCACTCCCTTCCCAACCACTGCTTCCCTTTCATGCCCGTCGACTCTTGTAACTGCCATCTGGTTTCTGTACAGATTGTAAATAGCCTTTCGCTCCCTGTGTTTTACCCCTGACACATTTAATTATGTATATTTAACTAGAACCACCCATTTGTTGATGGGGGATACTTTGGTCAGATGAGATGTTAAACAGCACTGCAACTGCAAGGCATCGAGGTATTTGCACACTTCCGGCAAAACCAAATTCTCCGATGGAGAGGTAGTGCAGGTAAGTATTGGAATATGGGCCTCATTCGGAAAAATTCCGAATGTCTGGTAGCAAGAGTGCCAAATCACGCAGCAGCCAAGCCTTGCACGTGACGTCACAGCACACTGTGCAGTCTCTCTCTGTCGTCCCGGTCGTAGGAGAATTTCATGAGGGTTTGCAATTCTATCTGTCAGAACGGTAGAGGGACGCGATATTTGCATGCGGAAGCAGCGCGCTTCCAGGTAACACGTAGGCAGCAAGCGCTCGCATGTGATTGCCGACTGGGAGGCGACATCCACTGGGGAAAGACAAAGTCGGCAAAAATTTGCACATGATTGCAGGCCGACAGGAAGAGCAAAGCGGACGGAATTCGTCGCGGGCGGCGCCCGACACTCACGGCGCGCTAACATCTCTCTCGCTCTCTCTCTCTCTCTCTCTCCCTCTCTCTCTCTCTCAGCAGTGGAGTGTTCAACGCTGTAACTCGAATACAAGGTGGTCCTCGAGGGGGGGCAAACACGCCATTTGGCTTCCCTCTCCTGGAAGTGTTTTAAATAAGGTACTGAAAACCGAATGTCCTAGTTTAATCATTTTGATAAGAGCAACAAATAGATATCTGGAAAAAGCACAATTTTTTGCCACTTGTTTCACTACTATAATTGTTTATTCTTGTGACCTACGTTTCGAGTTATGAGACCATTATCTAGCATAACTAACGAAGATGTTGTTGTGCATAATGCTACAAACATTAACAACAACTGATTTACAATCATCACAATGATTGATTGCTAATCTATAGACTTAAAAATTAAATATTCATTTGCTCAAAAACGGAAATCTTCGGGAGTTCTTCACCGATTGATTCGAAATTTTGCCACAGCGTTGCGTTCGAATACGATCGTATTTTTGTATAGCTGTTTCTTAAAATATGTATAAAGGACAGACGTTATTACCAAAAATCTTGAAAAGTTATTGAGCAATTTACTGCAGATTTGTACACAATTCTCTAATGAACATTGAGATCTGTAATAATAATAAATAAACAGGGCTCGAGGTCAGAGAGAGGGAGGAAGAGGAGATAGACCAGAGAGGTGGGAGGAAATGGACATAGAAGGTGGAAAGAAAGAGATGGACAGAAATCGGTGGCAGGGGGAGATGGAGAAGGATAGGGAGGAGAAGATGGACAAAGAAAGGGAGAGGAGTTGATTGACAGAAAGTTGGGGTGTGAGGGTGGGTAGGAGGAGAGAGAAGGGGAAGGAAAGGTGGACAGAGAGAGGAATCAAGATGTAATGGACAGAGGGAGAGAAGGAAGGAGAAAGAGCTGGACAAAGTGAGGGGGAGGAGGAGAAAGAGACGGGCAAAGACAGGGGGAGAAGGAGATTAGGACGTATACCCAATTCCCGTATATATTAGAAACGTGTGCTTTCTCTTTTCTTTCTTTTGCACTAACCAGACTAAGCCACAGTAACACATGCCTGAAAATAGCTAATACTGTATAAACAAATTAAAAAAACTGAAAAAAACCTGTCAAATGTTTTATGAAATAATCTGCCTATGAGCAAGAAATAAAATAGATTAGAGAAATATCGACGCGCCTTTGAATGATGCTCTAAATCCTGTACAGAGGCTGGATGCTTGTACATTGGTGATATAAGATGTAAGTCCACCAGACAAATATCTTTTAATACTCTTTAAAATCCTAAGACTCTTAGTTAAACATTGAACTTTAAATGGTTAAACGGTACCTCCTCTCCTGTGCATAATTCCGAACATCATTCAAAAGTGCGACAAATGTTTCTCTACTTGACAGGGTGACTACAATAAAACTTCCACTACTTGAGAGCGCTCCCATGAAAAATGAGTGATCGTAGGTCAGTGAAACTTGGTTCAAACATTGTAAGGATATGCGGAAGAGAAATAACGAATAAACCGTTGAAAGAAGCACAGTTTTCCGCATGTGTGGGTAATAACTCTTAATTGCGTACCACGTTTACGTAACAAATGTTGTTCAGTTTGACCACCATCTGCATCTACGACAGCCTCGAATCGCACTAGAGATTGCTATATTGCTGGTGGGCCGTGGACTGTTCACCTGTGGTGACACAGCTCCTGCACTGCTTGAAGATCGCACATTACGTGCAGCATTCTCAGACATGGCAACAGCAACGTCTTCAACAGTCTGAGGTGCAATTGGTAGGCGTCTCCCAGGAGCAATTCCCAAATCGCCAGGTAGCTCGAACTTCCGTATCATGTTCTTCAAACCTGGTGCGGAAAGAGGAACTCCCTTCATATTCATTTACTGCACCGATACTCGCGAAGAGCGCCAGAACTCTTGCTGTTGTTTTGATGAAACGGTCTTAGGAGAAAAGCCTGTCCACATCCATGTTGACTGTCTATGTTGACTGTCTGCAACCGTGATGCACAATGATGCTGGTGTTTGAACCACATGTCGCCATACCAGTACCGGCGCCTGACGGCAAGTCAGGACACTAATACTACTAACAATGTAAATCCTGCGGCGCACAGTCTGAACGTCATACCTACAGTTTAGTACCCATACGGTAAAGAGTTTTCCGTCTACATTGTCTCAATTTTAATTTTATTTTTAATTTTCTTACTTCTACAGAATTCATTTCACAAAAATTTGACCGTTGTTTTAAATGTTCAAGTTTTGTTCAGAAAGCATGAAATATAATATATTTAAATATCGATCAGTATTCTATTACCATTAAAAGTATATGAATCAAGAGAAAGCAGAAAACTTTCAATATGTGCTGTGATTTAATACTGTTTGTGAAATATTTTTATCTTCCTTTAAAATACTAATTAATATTTCCTTAATTACACTGGTTATTTTCAAGCAATTAAACCTTTTTTCTGCCAAAATACACCTCATGCTGGTGTACTTTATACCCTATTTGAACATTTCCTTCTTCGTCTGGCTGTAAAAATTCTAACAAAAACTCATTGTACAACTCCTGTGAAATCTGATTTTCGCTGCGTCCAAACATTTGACCAGTAATACAGTCATAATCACATAACACTAAACTAAATAACTGGCACAATGATTTGTAGTGTTATATGATCATGAATTTATTAATTTGTGTATTTGGTATTATAAACTAATTTTTTGATAATTGTTAATTCTTTCCTTTTTTGTTTTTATCATTATGCGCAACAAAGTTTTTTTCGATTGTGTTAGACGATCGGGTAACAACCCAAAACTTAAGGTCAAAAAATATTTAATTACTGAAACAAGAAGAAAAAATTGTGTTTTTTCTTGGTGCAGTAATGTTTCAACAAATATCCACAGTGAAGTCATGAAATACAAGATATCTTGTTGGAAAATTAAACCCAGTTTGTTTTTCGAAGAGAATCTCCTTTTTATGCTTATATATTTGATACACTGAATTACAAATATTTTCTTCTCAGAACAAAAATAAGTTTTCTCAAATTGCAAAATACTCAGTTATGTACGCGATATTTTCCTCATTTGGTAATATTTTTCCTCCCCAAGAACCCAAACATTCAGGAATAAGCAAAAGCTATTTGGAAATTAGTCAGGAGAATAGAGTGGATGAATAATTTATTCAGCTTTCAGCTGACCCACTTTCGCCACTGTGAGTGCTACAAAATGAGTTGTAGAACGGCTTTGACTAAAGAACACTTTATCACGTTTTCAAAACAGACGACTAGGAATGAGCTCATGTGTGAAACGATCCACTAACGACGTGTAATAGGTGTCTTTCGAAAGGAACTACTAGGACGCTATCCTAAGAATTTCAAGAGATTGTTGCCACCACCTAACTAACCCTCAGAATAGTCCTTCCTCTTTAGTCCATTCCCATGCCCTTTTATCCATTGTTTTAATTGTCGCTTCGACTATGAGACGGACCCATGTTTCTTTCATCAGCACACGAACATAATACAGAAGTGTTGCGAACTGCTTCTAAACATTACTATTTCCAGTACTGTAATGTTCTTCCGCATCGACTTTTGGCCAAAAGTAGGGACTTGCGACACACAGTACACACGCAGGTTCCTCAAGTTTTGTTTCTTGTTCACCTCTGAAGCCTACAAAAGCAGTTACGAGTATATTGCACGAAGTTTCGCGTTTCTCTACCATTGCCAACCGGTCTTTTGACGTGTGTCGTGAGTTCAGTCGATTGGGTCGTCTTTAAGCCTGTGTGAACACGTCTAATTTCTGTAACCCAGAGGTAAATAGCCTCCATTGTCAGTACTGAGTACTGAGGACTTCCTGCAACCTGGGTTTCATTTACGTTTGTGAACATAGCTTCAAAATAAACAGCACGAAACTAGTTTTCCATTAAAAAAAAGTACTCCACACTTCCCATCGACTGCTTAACAAGATAACCAACAACTTCATGTCACATCATTTTGGAAATTTGAGAGAAAGCGAAACAAGAAACATCATTAGTGGATATAACAGGATTTAGCAAAGTTTCTCAGCCTTTCGCAGCTATTTACCTGACTTATCAAACTATGGGCCTCTAGAGACGATCAGCGAAGCTTTCCTAACGGTCTTTTAATCTGACGCCCAGATAGTAGGCAAGGTCGCAGATAACGGACAAAGTAGTTAAGCGCTACTGTTTTTCAGTGTCATAGTTACACGTGTTTTGTTTATAAAGCTGACACCAAGCGAGGTAGCGCAGTGATTAGCACACTGGACTCGCATTCGGGTGGACGATGGTTCAAACCCGTGTCCGGCCATCCTGGTTTAGGTAATCCGTGATTTGCCTAAATCGCTTCATATAATGCCGGGATTGTTCCTTCGACAGGGCACGGCCAATTTTCTTTCCCATCCTTCCCCATTCCGATGGGACTGATGACGTTGCTATTTGGTCCTCCTCCCTAAATCAACCCACCAACCTTATAAAGCTGACATCGCTGTTACAAGAGTCGCAGCCTGATAATTCTCATGAAAAGAATTGGTCGTAGACTTATTAAAGGCATGTAAGACTTCCTCATAGAATTTAAAGCATCGTTATACTACATTTCTAGTTGGATCAGCCCTTAAGGTGAACAGGAGAGAGTCACCCATCTAGCTGGACATGTACTTAGTGTGTTCCTGAATGTGATCTTCTGTTTACTATTTTCCACTTACGAATAAAGATTATGATCTAACACGAACATCTCAGAATCACGGGAGAGGTAACCTGGCCTTTAAAATATGGTATTAGAAGTCTCTAGGAAGAAGAAAAAGTAATAATAGTGGTAGATTAAGAAGCAGAAGATAGTTGAAAGTGTGCCAAACATTTATTCAGTGTAGTAAAAATACAGTGAACTATTTCCAAAGATGAATGAGACACCCAAAAAATGCAATGAATTGGCTGTATGGTTAAGTTGGGAGATCCGTATACTTCAATCCAAATGAAACGAATGGAAGATTCTGCTCACAACAGAGACATTTAGCGTGATGGGCAGAAAATCACAAAACTTTATATCACCCACATAATAATAATAATTAGTATGACAATAAACTTTTTTTGAGTTGTGCTTATGGAACTATAGTGAGAGGGATACACGCTATCATTGCGAATATTCAAAATGGAACAGCATTTTTAATTATGTCTTTACACACTTTAACCACTAAAATTTTCATTATGCCTCCGTGTGTTTCGGCAGCATCATGCACGCATCGTATTACCTCATTCGTTTCACTAATATTTCTTTCAAAACATTGCCCATATTTAGCTGTTACTTTGGCGAAAACTACGTGTGTATTAAACACACCGTGTGAGGACCGCGTTCCCACGTTTTCTTTTGGATGCATTGCAGATTACTCACTACAGATCTTCCACCAACACTTCGTTTGGCATAGGCGGAAGGTGGTGGTAAGTTCCTGTGGGACAGACTACTGAGGCAATCGGTCCCTAGGCTTGCATACTACTTAATCTAACTTAACCTAACGTTGGCTAAGGACAATACACAAAACCACGCCCGAGGGAGGACTCGAGCCTCCGACAGGGGGAGCCGTGCGAACCAGGCAAGGCGCTTCAGACCGCGCGGGGACCCTGCGTGGCTGGGCGGAAGGAAGAGGACGCTATTCGTAGAAGAAAGCTCCAGAACACAGCTTATTAAAAACACTGAAGATATTAATCGAGATGCAGTGACAGAGGACAGGTTATGAAAGCTCTGGTTTAGTTTCAGCAGATTAATCAGAATACAACAATAACGTGTGACAGACGACAGCAGGCATCTTCGGTGCAACTTCTCCGAACGACGCGGCGTTCAGAGGGATGATACCACTGACGCCGACCGGCATAACACTCGGCAAAAGGGAACGGTTGTTTACGCTCTGATGCAATGAAATGAAGCCATTTCAAACATCGTAATAACACCAGTCGAGTCCTTCGTGTATGACTTAATAACCACATCACTGAAATGACAAACAGCGGGGTATAAGGTTTGAGATATTTAAAAATACTGTTGTTTGGGAAGACCAGGGCAGGTTGACAAGCGGTAATGGATAACTTAAAATGGTTCAAATGGCTCTGGGCACTATGGGGCTTAACTTCTGAGGTCATCAATCCCCTATAACTTAGAACTACTGTACTTAAACCTAACTAACCTAAGGACATCACACACATCCTTGCCCGAGGCAGGATTCGAACCTGCGACCGTAGAGGTCGTGCTGTTCCAGACTGGAGCGCCTAGAACCGCTCGGCCACTCCGGCCGGCAATGGATAACTAATCACTTGGTTTAAGCATACGGATGCTGTTAAGATTTCACACAATAAGGTACTACGAGGTGCATTCAAGTTCTAAGGCCTCCGATTTTTTTTCTAATTAACTACTCACCCGAAATCGATGAAACTGGCGTTACTTCTCGACCTAATCGCCCTGCAGACGTGCCATTTTTCATAACGTTGACGCCATGATTCCATGGCAGCGGCGAAGGCTTCTTTAGGAGTCTGTTTTGACCACTGGAAAATCGCTGAGGCAATAGCAGCACGGCTGGTGAATGTGCGGCCACGGAGAGTGTCTTTCATTGTTTGAAAAAACCAAAAGTCACTAGGAGCCAGGTTAGGTGAGTAGGGAGCATGAGGAATCACTTCAAAGTTGTTATCACGAAGAAACTGCTGCGTAACGTTAGCTCGATGTGCGGGTGCGTTGTCTTGGTGAAACAGCACATGCGCAGCCCTTCCCAGACGTTTTTGTTGTAGTACAGGAAGGAATTTGTTCTTCAAAACATTTTCGTAGGATGCATCTGTTACCGTAGTGCCCTTTGGAACCGCAATGGGTAAGGATTACGCCCTCAGCTGTCCCAGAACATGGACACCATCATTTTTTCAGCACTGGCGGTTACCCGAAATTTTTTGGTTGCGATGAATCTGTGTGCTTCCATTGAGCTGACTGGCGCTTTGTTTCTGGATTGAAAAATGGCATCCACGTCTCGTCCATTGTCACAACCGACGAAAAGAAAGTCCCATTCTTGCTGTCGTTGCGCGTCAACATTGCTTGGCAACATGCCACACGGGCAGCCACGTGGTCGTCTGTCAGCATTCGTGGCACCCACCTGGATGACACTTTTCGCATTTTCAGGTCGTCATGCAGGATTGTGTGCACAGAACCCACAAAAATGCCAACTCTGGAGGCGATCTGTTCAACAGTCATTCGGCGATCTCCAAGAACAATTCTCTCCACTTTCTCGATCATGTCGTCAGACCGGCTTGTGCGAGCCCGAGGTTGTTTCGGTTTGTTGTCACACGATGTTCTGGCTTCATTAAACTGTCGCACCCACGAACGCACTTTCGACACATCCATAACTCCATCACCACATGTCTCCTTCAACTGTCGATGAATTTCAATTGGTTTCACACCACGCAAATTCAGAAAACGAATGATTGCACGCTGTTCAAGTAACGAAAACGTCGCCATTTTAAGTATTTAAAACAGTTCTCATTCTCGCCGCTGGCGGTAAAATTTCATCTGCCGTACGGTGCTGCCATCTCTGGGACGTATTTACAATGAACGCGGCCTCATTTTAAAACAATGCGCATGTTTCTATCCCTTTCCAGTCCGGAGAAAAAAATCGGAGGCCTTAGAACTTGAATGCACCTCGTAAAAGCTAGTAGACGTTCAGTGTGCGTAAGATAATTCTGTTGTACATTGCCTGAGGTGTTATAATTTTCACCATATACAACATGTGATCTTGTGGAATAAAAGGGAAGATACTTGGTTATTCTTTTCTGTCTTTAACTACCTTAGATAATACGTCTTTTCCAGCTACTATTTAGTCATTTCCTAATCTTGTTAATCCTGGTATAAGAATCAAAGACGTTTAACACATCCGACTGAAGCTAGTTTACTGGGTCAAGGTGAAGATCTCGACATGTGTTGAGAGCTGACTGACGAGGATAAAACGGCAACTGTCATGACTCGATTTCCAGAAACTTCGCTCCGAGGAAGAGGAGCCAAAATAAGCGAACATATATCTCGGCTTACCCGTGAATACTCGACAGTTTCTGAGAAAACCAACGGTCGAAGTTTTACAAGTTTTTTAGAAACCTTTAGCGCATGACAAACTCAGCTCAATTGGTGACATAGAGGCTAGAGTCGCGGCCTTTCATTTTTACGTTCAGTGTTCTAAACCGGGATTATTATTATTTTTTTTCATTTATCTACCCATGTTCGTAGAATGCCATTACGCGATTGCTTCTTATTAAGTTAGGTAAGTTAGGGGATACAAGGGCAATACGAGAAACAGAATTCTCGAATCTCACTTCTTATCCTTTAGCACTGAATACACGTACTGCTGAAACAGTAGTACGATGCGCATTTACAACATGATTCTCGAACACAGATTAAAAAAGGATTACAATCGCTAGCAGAATGCAGGTGAATTTTTTGTAGTATACAATCTCTCAATACTTTTCGAGAAAAGCAGCGAGCAACGGACGGACTAAGTTTGCTTTTATTTCCCTATTTTATTTGGGGTTTTGATTGTTTGTATCCTGAAACGGATAATGCAAAAGCCTGAGGGAGTATAAGAAATTTTCAGTGTTCGTTCGATGTCTACGTTTATTGCTGGAAATAGCACCAATGAAAATCTAAAATCGATTATTTCAGAAACCGGTTATTTTGAGCGGTTTTAACAATCAGGTTAAATTGCAGATGAAAAAAAAGCCGATGTAACTGAAAACCAGTTGGTTCAGCAATAGCTGCCATTCATATTCCGTCATAAAACTCCATTTCGGCTCGATACCCAATTGGATTAGAGCCATTCTTATTGCCACGACTGGCAGTTCTGTGTAATATACTCCACACCCTGTATAACCTCAAATCTCCTACAAATTTTATCATGTTTTTTTCTTCCTAAAATGGATACCCACAATAAATGAGTTTTAGTTCACAGTTATCCTTCTAGCGCTAACGGCCTCGATGCAGTGAATACACCGGTTGCTTTTATATCAACGAAGTTAAGCACCATCGGGCTTGCTAACGCCGGATGATGGGTGACCGCCCGGGTCTCGGGTCTGTTTTGTGCTACTGATAAGCGGGGTGCACTCAGCCCTCGTGAGGCCAATTAATGCTACTTGACTGAGAAGTAGCGGCTCCAGGCCAAAACTGACAACGACTGAGAGAGCGGTGTTGTGACCCCATACCTTTCTATATCCGCATCCGATGACGCCTTTGGGCTGAAGATGACACGTCTTGTTAGGGAGTAGAGTTTACGCTTTTAGTTTTGCTATTTTAGTGATTATTAGTGCATTTTCCCATCCTCTTTTAGGCGCCTTCAGTTTTCAGAAGAGTTTGGTAACGTTTGGCACACTCACAACACGGAGGAATACTCTACGGGAGTGTGCGTTTTTGGCTGACACCTCATAATGTTGAATTCGAGTCAAGGCACGCGAGTACAGTTGCGCGTTGTGCGATCCTTACTATATAGGATTAACGGAGTACATCGAGAAAGTTCAAAGAAGGGCAGCACGTTTTGTATTATCACGAAATAGTGAAGGGAGGGTCACGGACATGATACAGGGTTTAGCGTGGACATCATTGAAACAAACGAAATTTCAGTCCCCAACTTTCTGCTTCGAATGCTAAAATATTTTGTTGACGCTGACCAGCACAGGGAAAAACGATCATCATAATAAAATAAAGGAAATCAGAGTTCGCACGGAAAGATATATATGTTCGTTTCTTCTGCGCGCTGCTCGGGAGTGGAATAATAGAGAATCACTGTGAAGATACTTCGATGAATCCTCTGCCAGGCATTTAAGTGTGATCATATAGATGTAGATAGAGATGAAGGTCAAAGTTAGTACCGCAGTCAGTGTCCAGTTTCTGCAGCATGACATATTTGTGATGTGTTCCCTTAAGCTGCTACAGCTTTCACAAAACTATCAATTATGCGTCCACTGTGTTCTTACGTTGCATGAAGCACTCTCATGACTGCCGGTGTAGTATAGTGAGGACGTGGCATCAAAACATTGGATTATGTTTTTAAATGGCGTTCTTGGGGGTTACCAAAACCAGCGTCCCAACACGAAGGACGGAACACCAACAACAGTGTCCAATAATCTCATTCAACGACTCGCTACAGAGAGGAGTCCATGGTTGAACATGGTGTACGCCACATGCAGCACGTCGTCATCTCCACTACTTTTGTCGGACAGTTGCATATAGTGAAAATTTCTCGTAGAACCAGGTTTCGGACCGACAACTTCTCATCGCAATACATGCATCTGTGACAACGACTAAGTAAGCGGGCGTCCTTGTGTTTCCTGTGAAAAGATGTTGTTTTGTTTGCAGTAAACGTAAACATTCGAAAATTAACATTTGACCTGCTATCTAGTGACTACGACAGTTCGGTTTTTGTTCTTTTTTTTTCACGACACTGAACTGTACGTGTACTTAAAACGAAGACGGCGTAGTTTCTTAGTGTTTTAAGAAAGCTGCAGTTTTATATATTTGGAAAATGAAAAATAAATTATGAAACTGAAATGCTAAAAAGCAAAAATTTATGTGTTACGAAGATTAAACAAGTAGGAAGGCAGGAAAGAGTTTAGATTTGTAGATTGTCACTACCGTTGCTGTTCAGGAGGGAGTATCTCAGAAAGAAATTGAGCCTCTCGCACTGAAATGGTGTGGTCCATCGTCTTTGTTATGTTGTTTCTTTCTTCTACACTCCTGGAAATGGAAAAAAGAACACATTGACACCGGTGTGTCAGACCCACCATACTTGCTCCGGACACTGCGAGAGGGCTGTACAAGCAATGATCACACGCACGGCACAGCGGACACACCAGCAACCGCGGTGTTGGCCGTCGAATGGCGCTAGCTGCGCAGCATTTGTGCACCGCCGCCGTCAGTGTCAGCCAGTTTGCCGTGGCATACGGAGCTCCATCGCAGTCTTTAACACTGGTAGCATGCCGCGACAGCGTGGACGTGAACCGTATGCGCAGTTGACGGACTTTGAGCGAGGGCGTATAGTGGGCATGCGGGAGGCCGGGTGGATGTACCGCCGAATTGCTCAACACGTGGGGCGTGTGGTCTCCACAGTACATCGATGTTGTCGCCAGTGGTCGGCGGAAGGTGCACGTGCCCGTCGACCTGGGACCGGACCGCAGCGACGCACGGATGCATGCCAAGACCGTAGGATCCTACGCAGTGCCGTAGGGGACCGCACCGCCACTTCCCAGCAAATTAGGGACACTGTTGCTCCTGGGGTATCGGCGAGGACCATTCGCAACCGTCTCCATGAAGCTGGGCTACGGTCCCGCACACCGTTAGGCCGTCTTCCGCTCACGCCCCAACATCGTGCAGCCCGCCTCCAGTGGTGTCGCGACAGGCGTGAATGGAGGGACGAATGGAGACGTGTCGTCTTCAGCGATGAGAGTCGCTTCTGCCTTGGTGCCAATGATGGTCGTATGCGTGTTTGGCGCCGTGCAGGTGAGCGCCACAATCAGGACTGCATACGACCGAGGCACACAGGGCCAACACCCGGCATCATGGTGTGGGGAGCGATCTCCTACACTGGCCGTACACCACTGGTGATCGTCGAGGGGACACTGAATAGTGCACGGTACATCCAAACCGTCATCGAACCCATCGTTCTACCATTCCTAGACCGGAAAGGGAACTTGCTGTTCCAACAGGACAATGCACGTCCGCATGTATCCCGTGCCAGCCAACGTGCTCTAG
This sequence comes from Schistocerca cancellata, assembly GCF_023864275.1. Lineage (NCBI taxonomy): Eukaryota > Metazoa > Arthropoda > Insecta > Orthoptera > Acrididae > Schistocerca > Schistocerca cancellata. The sequence goes on from NC_064627.1 coordinate 609,173,538, forward strand.
AAGGTGTAAGTCAACTACCCTGGCCAGCAAGATCTCCGGATCTGTCCCCCATTGAGCATGTTTGGGACTGGATGAAGCGTCGTCTCACGCGGTCTGCACGTCCAGCACGAACGCTGGTCCAACTGAGGCGCCAGGTGGAAATGGCATGGCAAGCCGTTCCACAGGACTACATCCAGCATCTCTACGATCGTCTCCATGGGAGAATAGCAGCCTGCATTGCCGCGAAAGGTGGATATACACTGTACTAGTGCCGACATTGTGCATGCTCTGTTGCCTGTGTCTATGTGCCTGTGGTTCTGTCAGTGTGATCATGTGATGTATCTGACCCCAGGAATGTGTCAATAAAGTTTCCCCTTCCTGGGACAATGAATTCACGGTGTTCTTATTTCAATTTCCAGAAGTGTAGTTTACAGGGCAGGTATGATTTCTACATTCGTCTTATTATTAATGTTAATAAACATGTTCTTCGTGACTCCCTGCTGACAATAACAAATTAGGTTTAACTAAAATCCTGTTTATAAATTTACTATTTTCGGTTTTTGAGATTCTATTACGTGTGTGTGTCGGTGTATGTGTACGTTGTGTTCTATATAATGCAGTGGTCAGCGTTATCCTTGGCCTCGAATGCCGGATTCGCCAATTCTAATGCAACACGTAGCCTATGTTAGTATATTATATTTAATCTTTTTTCTATGTCGATACGTCTTCGTCTGTAACGCTATCGACTGATCTGCTACCACTACTACTGTTATCTGCCTCGGTAATATAGTATGTGTAGTCACAGGCATTCGGAATGATAACCACTATGGATCTCCAAAGCTACAATATAAAAGGGTATGCTGTGTATGAAACTCTGTTCACAGAAAGCCGGTAGGGAACGTGAAGTTTGATCATGCACGTTAAATTAAGAGAAGTACAATGGAACAGCGAAAGCGATTATCCTTACAGTATGAATTTGCTTCAGTTTTTGGCATAACCTTTACTCTTTTATTGTCAGAGTCCCAATACGCGTTTCTCTGTTATGAAACGTACATCACTCAGCTGGAGAGTAAACAATTATGGTTCCCCTGGCGCGAGGCGGTTGTTGAGACGGTACAGACTTGCTCATGAATTTATGACTTTATGAGGCGGTGTTAAAAATTCACGTGCTGTGCTAAACAAATTTCCACTGAGAATAGCGCAGCTCGCCTCAGCTTTCCATTGTTTCAAGGGCAGGTCTGACGTACATTATCCGCAGCGGAAACTGTTAAACAGAAGACACACGCCTCCCGGCATCGCAAACTGGTAATTCGATTTCAGACCACAGTGCTCGCACAGCGGCTAACAGCTCTGTAAACCGGAAGATTCTCCTGGGAACGGTTCCTGAAGTTGATAATATTGCCCACTTTATTGCAGAATATTGTAGCACAAAGTAGTTTTCTTTCTGTTAGATACTTTATGGTCAGATCTCTTGTATCGTACCTATGGGTGGGCTACCTACAGGGGAAAGGGTGTGGAACTGCCTCACGTAATAGGAGTACAGTCACTTCACCTAGTTGGCCGCTAATGATCACTTGAGAAGGTCTCCCAAGACAGTAGTGTAATCGTTCGAAGTTTTGTGCCGAGTTAATAGAACAGGAAGAGCGAGTGTGCCCAAGCCCAGGGTTCAAGGGCGGGGAGTATTAGTGGAAGAGAGCGATATGTGTTCTTTGTGACGCCAGGTGAAATTTACCAGCAAATTCATCATTGAGTTTTTATTTTCTTAAAATGACGGAGACAACTGTGGAGAGCAAGCGCTATTGTACAGAAAGAATGAGATAACGAGTTGTGCTGCTGATGCTACAGGCTTTTGACACTGTGTCACACACAAGCGGCTAGTTGTGAAATTCGTGCTTATGGAATATCGTCTCAGTGACTGGACTCGTGATTTCCTATCAGAGAGGTCACAGTTCGTGGTAATTGACGGAAGTCATCGAGTAAAACAGATGTCATTCCTGGCGTTCCCAAAGGTATTGTTACAGGCCCTATATTGTTCCTTATCTATATAAACGATTTAGGAAGCAATCTGAGCAGCAGTCTTAGGTTGTTTGCAGATGATGCTGTCGTTTATTGTCTAGTAAAGTCATCAGGAGATCAAAAAAATTGCAAAACGAGTCAGAAAAAATATCTGTATGGTGCGAAAATTGGCAGTTGACCCTAAATAATGAAAAATATGAGGTTCAAAAATGTTCAAATGTGTGTGAAATCTTATGGGACTGCTAAGGTCATCAGTCCCTAAGGTTACACACTACTTAACCTAAATTATCCTAAGGACAAACACACACACACCCATGCCCGAACAGTTCTAGGCGCTGCAGTCCGGAACCGCGGGACTGCTACGGTCGCAGGTTCGAATCCTGCTTCGGGCATGGATGTGTGTGATGTGCTTAGGTTAGTTAGGTTTAAGTAGTTCTAAGTTCTAGGGGACTGATGACCTCAGATGTTAAGTCCCATAGTGCTCAGAGCCATTTGAACCATGCTCGAAGGAGGACTCGAACCTCCGCCGGGACCAGCCGCACAGTCCATGAAAAAGTATGAGGTCACCCACATGAGTGCTAAAAGGAATCCGTTAAACTTCGGTTACACAGTAAATCAGTCAAATCTAGAGGCCGTAAATTCGACTAAATACCTAAGAATTAATTACGAACAACTTAAATTGGAAAGAACACACAGAAAACGTCGTGGAAAAGGCAAACCAAAGACTGCGTTTTATTGGCAAAACACTTGGAAAATATAACAGATCTAGTAAAGAGACAGCCTACACTACGCTTCTCCGTACTTTTTTTGGAGTGCTGCTGCGCGGCGTGGGGTCCGTACCAGATAGGATTAATGGAGTACATCGAGAAAGTTCAAAGAAGAGCAGCACGTTTTGTACTATCACGAAATAGGGGAGTAGAGTGCCACAGACATGATACAAGATACATGGGGTGGACGTCATAAAAGCAAAGGCATTTTTCGTTGCGGCGGAATCTTCTCACGAAATTTCGATCGCCAACTTTCTCCTTCGAATGCGAAAATATTTTGTTGACGCCGACCTATAAAGGGGAAAAAGATTGTCACAATGAAATACGGGGAAAGAGAGCTCGCACGGTAAGATTTAGGTGTTCGTTTTCTCCGCGCGCCGTTCGAGAGTGAAACAATAGAGAATTCGGTGAACGCTCTGCCAGGCCTGCACAGATTGACGTGCTCCACTCCAGGGGTTCTTGAGATCATCAGGGGATGTAAGATCTGGAAATGATCGCTTACAAGGTCGAAACTGGTCACCTGAAAATGTAAATAAACAATGTAAATGCGATCACGACTGTGTGTATCGAAATATGTCAGAACGTAACTTGGGAAAAGACATAATTATTGAGAGATGAAGACAGCTACGCAGGGTCGAGTATCATGGGGATCTGAATGAAATGAAAGGCCAGGAGTAAGCAGCTGATGCGACACTGGTCTCTGAAATGTTGTAAAAGACAGACGTCGCTCACCGTTCTGAAAGCTGCAAATCGCTAAATGAATACTCTGCAACGGATTATCGCAGACTGGGCGTAAGTGTCGAGTGCTGACCGACAGGAAGACCTGAAGTATGAATGCTCGATTAACGAGCGCCGTAGGCGAGCTGGTGCTCACGGGTCCGTAACGAAATGGTGGCGGCGGCTGGTCGTGTGGTGTGGCTGCGAGGAGAGAGGCCGAGGGCGCGGGCGGGACCCGCGGTCGGCCATCGGCGCGGCGTTGGAGGGGCGCTGCGGGACTAATGCACGCGCCGATAGGGTTTCCGTGTATCCGGCCGGCATTAGGAGGCAGGCGCCGGCGGCCGCTGTTTGCCTGTTAATCATTCAGCGCGCACAAAGCGGCTCGCATCGATCCCTGCGCGCAGACAGCTCCGGCGAGCCGTCCCCACCTGGTCCACGGCGGCGAGCGCAGTCCCCGGGAACGCCACTGCCGATGACGCTCCTACTTGCTGATCCTGCGGCCTGCGAGTCTGACTGTCACACGGGGCTCCAAGATTCGATCTACAGTAAGAAGGCGGTTGGTGTCCCGTCGATGACAAAGTACTCTGCATCATTTTAAAAACAGTTTGACCGCAATAAAATACACTGACGGAATAAAAAATCGCAACACCAAGAAAAAGTTGTGTGACATGCATGAAAGTTAGTAGCGGTCGCGCGGTTACAGACTGTAGCGCCTAGAACCGCTCGGCCACTCCGGCCGGCCAATAAGTAATACAACATATTTTCTTTCTCGGCCAATTTCAGTTGAAAAATGCGAAATTTGCTGTGGGACACCGTGGAATATTCCCGTTTCAGCCCCTATAGTTTCATGAACTCTCCACTAGTGGTGGAGCTATACGTGGCCTTCAAATGGTATCAGAGGTCCTAGCCAAGCGGAGAGGTGTCATCGAGTGTCTTTTCGCGGAAAAACAGAGCAGCGGAGATATTCATAGGCACTTGCAGAGAGCCTGCGGAGACTTGGCATTGAACAAAAGCACGGTGAGTCGTTGGGTGAGCAATCTATCATCATCGAAACAACGTCGAGCAGACCTTACCGATTTGCCAAACACCGACTGGCAGAATACTGCTGCGACTCCTACAATACTGGAAAGTGCCGACACTCTCATTCGAGGTGATCGATGGATCACAATCAAACACCTCTCTTCACAATTTGACGTCTCTGTTGGTAGTGCTGACAATATCGTCCTCCAGTTGGGGTACTCGGAGGTGTGTGCCCATTGGGTGGAATTGCATGCGCGTTACGAGACTCATCGTCACAATTTTTTATCAAACATCATCACAAGCAATGACACATGGGTTCATCACTTCTAAATGGAAACAAAACGGCAGTTCATGGAGCGGCAAGATGTTGTGTCTCCTCCAAACAAAAAGTTCAAAGCCGCAACCTAAGCCGGTCAAGTCATGGCGACGGTCGTCTAGGATTCTGAAGGGTTTTGTAGCCAAAGCAGTGAGGAATAATACTGGTGTGTGGGAATCCTGAATAAAACCAACCTGTCTTCAGAAAAGAACACGACGCCTTACTTATTCAATGCTTCTTGCATTTGCAATGGTAACCGGTTTCGGTTAGAATGTGACCATTTTCAGACCATTTATAACAAGAAGGTAGGCGATGGCGGTGAACGGAGCAGGTATCTTTGCTTCACGAACGTCAACTGCATTTGATTAGAGTTGCGTTCTACTAAAAATACAGTGCAGTAGTTGCAACAGTACATAAACGATGTAGTAAGTGGCAGGATTCCGGTAGCATTGGTAGCAATAGTGGGGAAAAAACATTAAATAATGTGTGAGGCAGAAAGTGGGAGCCGCCGACTTCTCTTTGTTTTTTGTCTGTTTGGTTTGCATGTAATTAGAATCACACATCACTCAGTGTTAGTCCAGTGTCTACTTTATATACTTACAAAATGTAAAGTGCATTTTGTTAACAATAAAAATCAGTTGATCGCGGAATTTCTAAGTTTTTATGTAACAAAGCAATTGTTTTTGATGCAGGTACACTTTTCATGCACAAACATAAAAAATCTATGTAATTATGCTTGTTATTTTGTACTTCATATAGCACTGTTCATCGTGAACAAAGTCAATAATTTCCTGTTATTATTGATAAGTGTGGAAGTTGTTTATGAATAACAGAAATATGTTTGAAATAAGCTCGATGAAGGAATGGAGCGACGTTTGATATGTTTTTGTTTCGTACTTTTTTAAAATTTAACCCTTTTTTTTAGGAAATCCCCTTTTCTAGGGCTATATAATATTAGTTTTATAATTTTCACTACAACATACCTCTGTTTCGCGTTACAGATCAAAAATTTTCGAGTTCATCCACAATTAAACATTGACAGTTTCACTTTTGCTATAAATGCTGTTTATTTTGAAGTAATACACAGGAGGACAGCTATGAAGCACAAAAATGTTCCGTAGGTTATGTGGCACTTTATACATCCGCACTCACTTTCTAGATGGTTCACAGATTCCGGTTGCTATGGGAGTCCAGTAAGACATATGCAAAGAAAGGGATCGAAATAAAGTAACGCCCGATAGGTAGGCAACGGATCTAACGCACAGGTAATGCGGTCGTGATCTTAACCGACGAAGGCTACTAGGAAAACTACCGTAGTCTGCAATTACTTATTACACTCTGCAGTAGCCTACAATGTTTTTTTTTTAACTCTAACTATGACCATTGTGTGGCGTTACACATCGTCTATTCACCGCATCCGCTGACAAATGAAACTCAATGAAGGTGACGCCATACTGTGTGGGCTTGGAAGCGTCAGACTCAATCCTATTTGCAGATGTGAATCAAGCAATCATTTTGAACATCGATTAATCCAATCTAATCTAGAGGGTGTAGGTGAACACAAAGGGAACCACAGTCATAACAATCAGAAAAACCCAAATTTGACTCCTTAACTGCGATATATTCTGTATTCAAGATTTGCAAAGCAAAAGAAAATCAATATTAAGCAATGGAATCGGGAAGAAAGAGTCCACTTGTGTTCAGTACAGAACTGGCACGTTATCAGACTCCAGTTTAAATGAAATATACAAAAAAAAATTAATCATTGAACGCACTAAAAGGTTGAGACGAGCGAGAGAGAGAAATTCTAATAATTATGAGTAACAGTGGAGCATGATAGCGCGATACCTATCCTGTGGGACCGTAACATATCACCGTCTTGTGCCGGCTGGCATGTATCCAAGAGGTTCTCTGTGACAGATACTGGCACTGCGAGTTGACTGCTACAGGACACCGGCGAGAGTCAGGCTGAATGACACTGCAGGATCCTATTTGAAAAATCTTGCCAGCAAGAAAACACCAGACTCTCAGGGCAGGCACTATTTTCTCCCGCCACCCCAAACGGCCATTCCTACAAAAAGCTGTGTGTCTTACCGGCGAGATCTGAGTAGGGTTACCAAATCATCCGGTTTTTCCGGATTCCACCCAGTTTTTAACGCTCTGTTTCAACCCCTGTTTGCAAATTTATAAAACAATAACAAAAATGATTTTTAGATTTCCGCATCAGGTTGTAGTTCTGTGACGTCAAGCGTCATTTGGCGGACTGAAACTGGGCATAAATTGGAGGAGATGAAAGCGGTTTGGAAACACTTCAGGCGATCGTCGGCTGTCGTGGTGCAGCTGCTTTATCGTCAGCTTTGCGCCTCTACAATAGTAGAGTTGAAATAGTGAATTGTAGGGTTGAAACAGAGCATTAAAAACTGGGTGGAATCCGGAAAATCCGGCTGTCAGATAACTATGGTTTCTTCAGTGTCTACCCTTACCTGCACAAGCAAATATTGCGCACTGAAGGTGAAAAAAAATATTGTAGTGCAAGAGTATCCTATCCAGACTGACACTGTGTCAAGCTTGCAAGAGAGGGCTAGAAATAACTTCGTTCCCCTAAAACTCTTAGCAAAGAACTCCACAGAGAAAGTGTGGAAAATGCTGAAAATTCTGTATCTTATTTGAGAAATAGAAACGTGCTTGATGATGATAGTGACTTCTTTGATGAAGCAAACCGGCTAAAAATGTTTCTAAATGAATCGCTCAAATCGGAAACCAGATTAACTTTTTTAGAGGAAACTGTATGTGATAGAGGGTGTGATTTCATGAACAATCATTCAGGAGATGAATATTCAGAAGGTTTGAAAATTGTGGAACACTCTCTTGCCATCCCTGCGCACAATGCAGCTTTGGAAAGGATATTTTCCCTATTAGATGTACAATGGATTGATGAATGAAATACTTTTGAACAATGTGTAAAGGATTTGTTGATCGCCAGTTATAACTATCAAGATCTCAATTGTTTTCAAAAGAACAATAACATCAAATCCAAGGAAGAGTTACTTAATAAGGTTCGAGGAAGCAAGAGACATGCTTCTCTAACAAAGTAAGCCTCTTTGTTCACATAAACATTGTTTGTAATCTCCTCCCAGTTCATTTCATTTGGAAATATGGTAACTAGATCTGCGGGAACTCTCCAGATCTGCAGATCTTTTAGGTTGCCGTTACTTGGCTGTCCTAACTGCCAATTACCTCTCAGGAATGTATTCCTGCACTCTTTGCGTCCTTCCAGATAACGTCTTCGGTCTGGAATCTCACTGAATGGAGTAGAATTGTCTTCAGTGAGGAGTCTCGCTTCCAATTGAGCTCCAGTGACCAGTAGAGACGTATGTGGAGACGCCCCTGACAGCGATGGGATATGAACCTGACAGTCGCCCACCATACGTCCCGACAACTGGGAGTGATGGTCTGAGGAGGCATTTCTTTTCATAGCAGAATCCCATTAGTTGTCATGCGCGGCAACATTACAACGCAGTTGTTGCTTTTCATGGCAAGCCATCCTCGGCTTATATTTCACTAAGGTAACCCACACACGCAAACTGCGAGAGCTTCTACTGCTTGTCTACATACTGGGCATATACACTCCTGGAAATGGAAAAAAGAACACATTGACACCGGTGTGTCAGACCCACCATACTTGCTCCGGACACTGCAAGAGGGCTGGCTGTACAAGCAATGATCACACGCACGGCACAGCGGACACACCAGGAACCGCGGTGTTGGCCGTCGAATGGCGCTAGCTGCGCAGCATTTGTGCACCGCCGCCGTCAGTGTCAGCCAGTTTGCCGTGGCATACGGAGCTCCATCGCAGTCTTTAACACTGGTAGCATGCCGCGACAGCGTGGACGTGAACCGTATGTGCAGTTGACGGACTTTGAGCGAGGGCGTATAGTGGGCATGCGGGAGGCCGGGTGGACGTACCGCCGAATTGCTCAACACGTGGGGCGTGAGGTCTCCACAGTACATCGATGTTGTCGCCAGTGGTCGGCGGAAGGTGCACGTGCCCGTCGACCTGGGACCGGACCGCAGCGACGCACGGATGCACGCCAAGACCGTAGGATCCTACGCAGTGCCGTAGGGGACCGCACCGCCACTTCCCAGAAAATTAGGGACACTGTTGCTCCTGGGGTATCGGCGAGGACCATTCGCAACCGTCTCCATGAAGCTGGGCTACGGTCCCGCACACCGTTAGGCCGTCTTCAGCTCACGCCCCAACATCGTGCAGCCCGCCTCCAGTGGTGTCGCGACAGGCGTGAATGGACGGACGAATGGAGACGTGTCGTCTTCAGCGATGAGAGTCGCTTCTGCCTTGGTGCCAATGATGGTCGTATGCGTGTTTGGCGCCGTGCAGGCGAGCGCCACAATCAGGACTGCATACGACCGAGGCACACAGGGCGATCTCCTACACTGGCCGTACACCACTGGTGATCGTCGAGGGGACACTGAATAGTGCACGGTACATCCAAACCGTCATCGAACCCATCGTTCTACCATTCCTAGACCGGCAAGGGAACTTGCTGTTCCAACAGGACAATGCACGTCCGCATGTATCCCGTGCCAGCCAACGTGCTCTAGAAGGTGTAAGTCAACTACCCTGGCCAGCAAGATCTCCGGATCTGTCCCCCATTGAGCATGTTTGGGACTGGATGAAGCGTCGTCTCACGCGGTCTGCACGTCCAGCACGAACGCTGGTCCAACTGAGGCGCCAGGTGGAAATGGCATGGCAAGCCGTTCCACAGGACTACATCCAGCATCTCTACGATCGTCTCCATGGGAGAATAGCAGCCTGCATTGCTGTGAAATGTGGATATACACTGTACTAGTGCCAACATTGTGCATGCTCTGTTGCCTGTGTCTATGTGCCTGTGGTTCTGTCAGTGTGATCATGTGATGTATCTGACCCCAGGAATGTGTCAATAAAGTTTCCCCTTCCTGGGACAATGAATTAACGGTGTTCTTATTTCAATTTCCAGGAGTGTATTTCACTAAGACAACGCGCATCCGCAAACTGCTAGAGCTTCTACTGCTTGTCTACTGCTTGCCGAACCTTTCCTTGGCCAGCAGAGTTGCAGGATCTCTTCGCAGTTGAGAACTTTTGGAGCATTATAGTCAGGGCCCTCCAGCCAGCTCGGGGTTGTGACGATATAACGTGCCAGTTGGATAGAATTTTGCACGATATCTCTCAGGAGGACATCCAATAACTCTATCAATCAATGCCAAGCCGAGTAACTGCTTGCCTCAGGGCCACAGGTGGAATAACGCGTTATTGATTTGCTCAGTTTGTGAGGTTCTTTCTGTTTAATACGAGGGTAATCCCAAAAGTAAGGTGTCCTATTTTTTTTTATAAGTACATAACTCTGTTTGTATGGCAGTTGGTCACACTGTTATGAAGAGTGCTTCACGCGCTGTGTGTAAACATTAGCACGCCGCGCTGTGGCACTCAGTCTTGGCTTGGCAGCCATTGAGAATGGAGCTCCCGTTGGATGTTACCGCCAAGTGCGAATTGCGCGCAGTTATTCGGTTTTTGAACGCAAAGGGCACTGCGCCCATTGAAATCCATCGACAATTGACGGAAGTGTGTGGTGAGTCGTGCATGGATGTCAAAAATGTTCGTAAGTGGTGTAGAGAGTTTGCAGCTGGTCAGACTGAAATTCACGACGAACAAAGCAGCGGGAGACCGTCAACTTCTGAGGAGACAGTATTGAAGGTTGAGCAAAGCATGCGTGAGGATCGGCGGATCACCCAGGATGATCTCTACACGTTGGTTCCTGAGCTTTCCCGAAGAAACGCTCACAGAATTTTAACGGAAATATTGAACTACCGGAAGGTGTGCGCAAGATGGGTGCCACGCATGCTGACTGAGGACCACATGCGGCAACGAGTTGATGCTTCTCGCGCATTTCTTCACCCCCTTGCAGCCGAACACGAGAACTTTCTGGACTCAATTGTCACGGGTGACGAAACCTGGGCATACCACTTTACACCTGAGACCAAGCAACAATCACGCCAGTGGCGGCATCCTTCTTCGCCAAAGCAGCGGAAATTCAAACAAACACGGTCTGCCGGTAAAGTCATGACAACCGTTTTTTGGGATCGGAAAGAGGTATTATTGGTCGACTTTATGCCCACTGGGACCCCAATTAACGCTGACAGATACTGTGAAAAACTCAAACGGGCAACTCAGAACCGGAGAAGAGGAATGTTGAGCAAGGGCGTACACATTCTCCATAGCAACGCTCGCCCACACATCGCTCGGCAGACCGTAGCTCTCCTGCAACAGTTTCAGTGGAACATAATCACCCACCCACCCTATAGTCCTGACTTGGCGCCCAGTGACTATCGACTGTTCCCTAGGTTAAAAGAAAAAGCCGGAAAGCGATTCAGCTCCGACGACGAGGTGAAAGAAGAGGTTCATAACTTTCTGAACACCATGGCGGCGAGCTGGTATGACATGGGCATACAAAAACTGCCACAGCGTCTACAGAAATGCATCGATAGGAATGGTGATTATGTCAAAAAATAGCTAAATGTTCAAGCCGTAAACTGATGTAAACCGTTGTAGAACTAAACTGGTCTACGTACTCATAAAAAATAGGAGACCTTACTTTTGGGATTACCCTCGTAAGTTATCTCGTTTTTCTGAAATTATAATCATTTGTTCGTCAGTTCAAGCACATTGTAACTAGCGATTTCCGTCCCATTTGGATAACTGCTTCGTGATGAGTCGTTTTTTTGTCTTAGAGTGCATCTAGACCATCTAAGTCGGTTGGACGTAATAGCGAAAAATAAAACTTCCATGTTCAAAGTACAAGGCATAATATGAAGCTCTATATTCATACAACAGAAATCTTGCCTTTATAAAAATACTTTCCGACAAGAAATACGAATATAAAACTTACAAACACGAATAAAATACAAGCAGCACATTTCTGCTGCTGGAACAGTGTACTTGTTCTAAGTGATTTAGGGATGTATTTTACGATTATTGTAAGTGCAGGCGTAGGATTCATAATGCACAAGATTAAAAAATAGCTCGATTTCGAACTGTAAAGAGAGATAGATAGAAGGTAACATGTTTATACGTCTACGTCGCGTTTGCTGGTTTTAACTGCATTACGTTACACCAAAAACAGCGTCCTTCTGATAAATCTTTGAAGCATCAGTTTATCTAAGATTGGCATTTTCTTAGTACACCAATTGTAATACCATAACTGCCAAATACGGCGTTTTAGTTTTGGAACGATCGAATCCAGCAGGGCGTAAAAAAAAATGGGGGTTGAGAAGTAGCGCAACAGGTGACCAATCAACGGAATTCCAAATGAAAGTGGAACAAGAAGCGTTTGAGTAGCGCAGACAACGCGTACAGGTTTCATATGTCATCGTAGTTGTCCGTTCGCAGTGACGCCTGTTTTCTGCCATTTTTAAGTAGCTTCCTATCAGCTGTTCAAACGAACATGCCACGCTCCACGTTCACGCCCCATCACAGTCGGAAGCATGCACAATCCGTAAAACAAGATAGGCGGCGATCTGTGGCACATTTGATGACAAACTGTAATGCTGATGCAGGCGCAAGTGTTCCTGAGTTCACGGTTCAGCTAACACTGTTGAACATAGAGCTCTGCAGCAGACGAACCCTGCGTGTTCTGATGTTGGCCCAACTACATCAAAAAGTGGTTCAAATGGCTCTACCAAGGGAACCTCCCCATCGCACCCCTTCAGATTTAGTTATAAGTTGGCACAGTGGACAGGCCTTGAAAAACTGAACACAGATCACTCGAGAAAACAGGAAGAAGTTGTGTGGAACTATGAAAAAAATAAGCAAAATATACAAACTGAGTAGTCCATGCGCAAGATATGCAACGTCAAGGACAGTATGAGCTCAGGAGTGCCGTGGTCCCGTGGTTAGCGTGAGCAGCTGCGGCACGAGAGGTCCTCGATTCAAGTCTTTTCTCGAGTGAAAAGTTTACTTTCTTTGTTTTCGCAAAGTTATGATCTGTCCGTTCGTTCATTGACATCTCTGTTCACTGTAATAAGTTTAGTGTTTGTGTTTTGCGACCGCACCTCAAAACCGTGCGATTAGTAGACGAAAGGACGTGCCTCTCCAATGGGAACCGAAAACATTTGATCGCAAGGTCATAGGTCAACCGATTCCTCCACAGGAAACTGCGTCTGATATATTCTATATGACACTGGTGACGGCATGTGCGTCACATGACAGGAATATGTTGTCGACCCATCTAGCTTGTACACTTGGCGAATGAGTAAAAAGATTCTTCTACCTTGCCCGATTTAGGTTTTCTTGTGAATGTGATAATCACTCCCAAAAAAAATGATGAAAACAAAGATTTTGTCACATAAACTGCAACAATTGAATGCAACAGTTTCACAGTCGCGCAATTTTCCCTGTGCTCTGTCAAAACATATGGTTTTTTTTTCAAATTTTTCCATGTTTAGACCGTAAAATCCTGCATATGTCCAAACAAATCTGAACATGTCCTGGAATTTTGGAGAGTGAAGTTGATTATGTGTGAGTGCCTGAACTTTGATAATTGTATGAAAATAAAAAATTAAAATTTTTACTCGAGGGAAGACTTGGACGAAGTGTAAGTAGGCTGTTTATGTTTTCTTATTGGCAACGCCACGTAGCGCTCTGTATGAAAATCACTGGCTGTGCTGTGTGCAGTCTGTGGCTAGTTTGCATTGTTGTCTGCCATTGTAGTGTTGGGCAGCGGCAGCTGGATGTGAACAGCGCGTAGCGTTGCGCAGTTGGAGGTGAGCCGCCAGCAGTGGTGGATGCGGGGAGAGAGATGGCGGAGTTTTGATAATTTGTAATACTGGATATTATGAACTACTATATGTATTATGACTGTTAAGGTAAATACATTGTTTGTTCTCTATTATCATCTTTCAATTGCTAACTACGCCTATCAGTAGTTAGTGCCTTCTGTAGTTTGAATCTTTTATTTAGCTGGCAATAGTGGCGCTCGCTGTATTACAGTAGTTCGAGTAAAGAAGATTTTTGTGAGGAAGTGATTTGTGAAAGGTATAGTTTAACGTTTGTCTGGGCCATTCTTTTGTAGGGATTTTTGATAGTCAGATTGCGTTGCGCTAAAATTATTGTGTGTCAGTTTAAGCACAGTCGTGTATAATTGTTGTAAGGGGAAGTTTCACAAGGACCTCTCGTTCCACAGCTGCTCACGCTAGCCAAGCGGCCACGGCGCACCTGAGCCCACATGAACCTTGACGTTGCATGTGTTGCACATGGACTACTCAGTTTGTATATTTTGCTTATTTTTTTCATAGTTTAACACAACTTCTTCCTGTTTTCTCGATTGATCTGTGTTCAGTTTTTCAAGGCACTGTGCCAACTTATAACTAAATCTGAGTGGGGTGCAATGGGGAGGTTCCCTTGTAAGCACTTTGGGACTTAACATCTGAGGTCATCAGTCCCCTAGACTTGGAACTACTTAAGCCAAACTAACCTAAGGACATCACACACATCCATGCCCGAGGCAGGATTCGAACCTGCGACCGTAGCAGCAGCGCGGTTCCGGACTGAAGCGCTTAGAACCGCTCGGTCACAGCGGCTGGCCTAACGACATCGTCAGTTAGTACTGCAGTGGGCACAGGACCATCGAGATGGAGCCGTAAATCGGTCGAAATATGTCACTTCGGCGGATGAATTACACACGAGGCGGATCGTCGTGTCCGCGCACACCGTCACCCAGGCAAACGGCTTTTCGAAACATGCACTGCGCCACAGAGGCAGGCCGATACAGGCTGTATTACTATGGAGGACTTTCGCCTGAGCTTTCGTGGAAACTTGAGTATGTGTCAGAAGACCAAAATCGTGCTACAGTGGTTTTAGAGGTATGGGAGTGAACTCACGTTGACGTGTGAACGCTATGGAATACATCTGGGACGCTATCGCTCTCCAGTTCCGCGCCCATAAACCGTCAGCCCGTAAGTTAGAGGATTTGCGTGACCAGTACGTTGACGTCTAGTGCTACATACGCCGCCCGGAAAACTAGGAAGGATTTATTGACTCCGTGCCACGCAGAAACTCTGATGTACTGCATTCTAAAGGTGGACTAACGCGCTGTTAATCAGCTGGTCATAGCCTTTCGGTTTACCAGTGTATACACTCAGCACGCCATTGTACATAGCATGGCGGAATGTTCGTAGTACCAATGCAATCGGTGTTCTTAAAAGCCGACCCCGAAGAACATCTATTTTGATTCCGTAGAAATGTAGAAACACTATAAATGGGGGAAGAAAAGAGGCAATGCTGACACACGACTTATCTTAGAAAACAGGTTAAAGAGTGGCAAGCCTTCGGTTATAGCAGTTGTGCAATTAAGGAAAGCTTTTGAAAATGTTGCCTGTTTAATGCCACCCTGTCCTGCCTACAACCGAAACGTTGTTGAATAACTGACGTAATAAAAGAACCTTTACAATTCTGTCGGTGAACACCAGATATATAATTGATTAAAATAAATTGCTGGGCGTGTGTGTAAGAACTACTTCTCAAACACTGAACCTACTGAAAAGTCAGTGGTTAAAAATAATACTCATATCTTGATTTTCGCCGTAGTTGTTGCCGTTGCTTATTGTCCTGAAAATAAAAGGGATATGATTTCGCCGAGAGGGACCTGGATCTTGAAAGTGTTTAAGAACAATATGTTAATCTAAAAGTAAATACAAAACTGCAACCAGTCGCTTTTTTGAATAGTTATTTATTACTCCAATTTTCGAACCTCTTCAGGTTCATCTTCAGATAGTTTGTGGAAGTTACATCACTATTTCTAACATAATGCTGGGTGCTGGGTCTATGACAGGAATATGGATCATGTTTTAATATATCCTCATGAGTAATGCTTATCTGTCGATATAGATGTAAATTTTTCTTTTTTTTTTAGTTTTGCACTTACTGCAACAGCGTGGGTGGTTTTTTGCTGTCACTGTCCACATGTCTGCTCCCATTTTGATGGCCAATTCGTACATCACTTCACACACTTTTACACGTCTTATATGCATTTACGCTCTGATACCGAAACTTTGGCAGCATCTAGCATGTGCTATAGAAATGTTGGTTGTTACAAAGATCTTGACAAAAGATATGATACAGACCTACTTTGCTCAGAGATGTTATTTGTTATTGTTTGCATGTATTAAAGTCGATATATAGGCAAATACTTTAATCAGATTGGCGTTAACATGAGAGCTCAAAATAAAATAAATACATAAATATATTACTGCAAGAACAAACTTCAAGTGATGTCTTATTTCTGTTCGTATATTAACGTATAATCCGATTTAAGTATTTGACCACAAATTGACTGTATTATTATATATTAATGTACGATCAGAAATAAGATATCGGATCACTTGAAGTTTGTTTTCGCACTAATTCGTTTATTTACTTATTTTATTTTGAGCTCCCATGTTAATACCAATCTAATTTAAAGTATTTTCCCTTACATTGATTTTAATACATGCAAACAAAAACAAATATCATCTCTGAGCAAAGTAGGCCTCTTCTCATATCTTTTTGTCAAGATCTTTTTAACAAGCAACATTTCTATAGCATATGCTGGATGGTGGTAAAATATCGCAATCACAGTGTAAATTCATATAGAACGTGTAAAAGTGTGTGAAGCGATGCACCAACTGGCTACCAAAACGGGAGCAGACAGATGAACACCAACAAAAAAAATTCGCCCACACGGTCCCAGTAAGTACAAAACTAAAAAAAAAAAGGAAAATTTACATCCATATCGACAGATAAGCAATACTCAAGGGGATACATTAAAGCATGTTACATCTTCCTGTCACAAAGCCAGCAGCCAGTATTATGCCAGAATTAGTATTGTAGCTTCCACAAAACCACCTGTAGATGAACCAAAAAAGATTTGAAAATCGGTTCATCTAATAATAAATAACTATTTAAAAAAGTGACTGGCTGCAGTTTTATGTATTTACTTTCAATTAACATTCATGGGCTCTGAAATAATCGTAATGGATAAGCTTAATATGTTAATCTCCTTCTTGTTGTCAATACTGTGGCGTAGTTCCTTCACTCAGTGAAGAGATCAGTAATTCAGATTAGTTGTGTCCCAAAACAGCTTCTTCAGGTATAAATATAACATATTTAAATGAAACAAGAGTTGAAGTCACTTCAGTATGTATTCTTCACTTTTAAATAACCACAAAACAAAATTTACACATTTGTTGTTATATTGAGAATATAGTCCTCATAGGTGCAACGGAGACTACTTACATTACGACTCCTCTCCTCCAAAGCACACTATCAGCTCCCCACAGACAAGAGCAACATAAACCAAACACACAAAAGCTTTACATCGATAGTTCACAGAAAGTGACTTATATCGATATTTGTACAGAGTTGACATTTAAATAGAATAGTTTATATCGAATAATGGTTGTATTTTTGTTAAATTTGAATTATCAATTTGTTTTGTAAACAATAAATTATAGTCAGTTTTTAACAGTTTTATATGTTTTTAAGATCAAAATTATCTACTGATGACTGATAAGTGTAAATACAATTAGCCACCTACGATAATCAATGTTCTCACAAAAGAATCAAAAATACAAAGACATTGATTTTCAGATTAAACGAAGATAAATAATCATGAAATAAGAAACATGGGTGCCCGAACATTGAAATAAACCGATGAAGTCACAATAAGAAAATATGCTTTACCAACGTTCAAAAATATCACAAGATCACAAGGTGTATTGCGTTTTATGCGTTTTACAATTAGTTACAACCGTATCACCATTTATTGTACTCCACAATTACGCAGGTGTACGCTTGTTACATCTGGGCTACACTCTTTGATATTCCCATTTTAGCACGGGTAAAATACACATATTGTTTAGAAACGAGATGGTAGGTATAACAATCGAAGGACAGGAAAGAAAGCCATTAGTTCAGACGCGAGTAATACATCATTGTAAACTGTCCCCAATATTATGCAATCTGCACATTAAGCAAGCAGTGAAGGAAATTAAGGATAATTCTAGAAAGAGAATTAAAATTAAGAGATTACCGATATGAACTTGTTAAGATATGCCGATGAGTTTGTAATGAAGGCGATGTAGATCAGGAGGTGTTGAGTAAATTAGATTAGGAAATGAGACACTAAAAGCAGTCTTTGAGTTTTGCTGTTTAGGCAGCTAAATAACTCACTATGGCCGAAGTAGATAGCATACAAAAAGCAGACTGGTAGTAACAAGGGAAACATTTCTGAAGAAGAGGAAATTTGCTAACAGCGAAAGTAAACTTAAATGTTGAGAGTTCTTTTCTGAAGGTACTCGTCTGGGGTGCAGTCTTGTACGTAAGGGAAACGTCGGCGATAAGCATTTCAGACAAGAGGAGAATAACAGTCTTTGAAATGTAGTGCTGCAGAAGAATGCAAAAAATTGGATGGGTAGAACAAATAACTGACTACAAGATACTGAATCGAATTAGGAAAAAAGCAGTTCATGGCACAAGTAAACGAAAGGGTCGGTTGATAGAACGCACCACCAGGCATTATGGAATAGTCCATTTAGTGAAGGAGGGAAGCTGGGTGGTTACGAGTTATAGAGGGAGATCAAGACTTGAATACAGGAAGCTCGTTCAAATGTATGTAGACTGCAGAGATGAAGAGGCTTGCACAGGTCAGGTCATGAAATAAGAAACATGGGTGCCCGAACATTGAAATAAACCGATGAAGTCACAATAAGAAAATATGCTTTACCAACGTTCAAAAATATCACAAGATCACAAGGTGTATTGCGTTTTATGCGTTTTACAATTAGTTACAACCGTATCACCATTTATTGTACTCCACAATTACGCAGGTGTACGCTTGTTACATCTGGGCTACACTCTTTGATATTCCCATTTTAGCACGGGTAAAATACACATATTGTTTAGAAACGAGATGGTAGGTATAACAATCGAAGGACAGGAAAGAAAGCCATTAGTTCAGACGCGAGTAATACATCATTGTAAACTGTCCCCAATATTATGCAATCTGCACATTAAGCAAGCAGTGAAGGAAATTAAGGATAATTCTAGAAAGAGAATTAAAATTAAGAGATTACCGATATGAACTTGTTAAGATATGCCGATGAGTTTGTAATGAAGGCGATGTAGATCAGGAGGTGTTGAGTAAATTAGATTAGGAAATGAGACACTAAAAGCAGTCTTTGAGTTTTGCTGTTTAGGCAGCTAAATAACTCACTATGGCCGAAGTAGATAGCATACAAAAAGCAGACTGGTAGTAACAAGGGAAACATTTCTGAAGAAGAGGAAATTTGCTAACAGCGAAAGTAAACTTAAATGTTGAGAGTTCTTTTCTGAAGGTACTCGTCTGGGGTGCAGTCTTGTACGTAAGGGAAACGTCGGCGATAAGCATTTCAGACAAGAGGAGAATAACAGTCTTTGAAATGTAGTGCTGCAGAAGAATGCAAAAAATTGGATGGGTAGAACAAATAACTGACTACAAGATACTGAATCGAATTAGGAAAAAAGCAGTTCATGGCACAAGTAAACGAAAGGGTCGGTTGATAGAACGCACCACCAGGCATTACGGAATAGTCCATTTAGTGAAGGAGGGAAGCTGGGTGGTTACGAGTTATAGAGGGAGATCAAGACTTGAATACAGGAAGCTCGTTCAAATGTATGTAGACTGCAGAGATGAAGAGGCTTGCACAGGTCAGGTCATGAAATAAGAAACATGGGTGCCCGAACATTGAAATAAACCGATGAAGTCACAATAAGAAAATATGCTTTACCAACGTTCAAAAATATCACAAGATCACAAGGTGTATTGCGTTTTATGCGTTTTACAATTAGTTACAACCGTATCACCATTTATTGTACTCCACAATTACGCAGGTGTACGCTTGTTACATCTGGGCTACACTCTTTGATATTCCCATTTTAGCACGGGTAAAATACACATATTGTTTAGAAACGAGATGGTAGGTATAACAATCGAAGGACAGGAAAGAAAGCCATTAGTTCAGACGCGAGTAATACATCATTGTAAACTGTCCCCAATATTATGCAATCTGCACATTAAGCAAGCAGTGAAGGAAATTAAGGATAATTCTAGAAAGAGAATTAAAATTAAGAGATTACCGATATGAACTTGTTAAGATATGCCGATGAGTTTGTAATGAAGGCGATGTAGATCAGGAGGTGTTGAGTAAATTAGATTAGGAAATGAGACACTAAAAGCAGTCTTTGAGTTTTGCTGTTTAGGCAGCTAAATAACTCACTATGGCCGAAGTAGATAGCATACAAAAAGCAGACTGGTAGTAACAAGGGAAACATTTCTGAAGAAGAGGAAATTTGCTAACAGCGAAAGTAAACTTAAATGTTGAGAGTTCTTTTCTGAAGGTACTCGTCTGGGGTGCAGTCTTGTACGTAAGGGAAACGTCGGCGATAAGCATTTCAGACAAGAGGAGAATAACAGTCTTTGAAATGTAGTGCTGCAGAAGAATGCAAAAAATTGGATGGGTAGAACAAATAACTGACTACAAGATACTGAATCGAATTAGGAAAAAAGCAGTTCATGGCACAAGTAAACGAAAGGGTCGGTTGATAGAACGCACCACCAGGCATTACGGAATAGTCCATTTAGTGAAGGAGGGAAGCTGGGTGGTTACGAGTTATAGAGGGAGATCAAGACTTGAATACAGGAAGCTCGTTCAAATGTATGTAGACTGCAGAGATGAAGAGGCTTGCACAGGTCAGGTTAGCGTGGAGAGTTCCACGAAACCATTCTTCAGACCGAAGACCAAAACAAGATTTCCTTCTCGTTCTGACTGGCGAAAATATATATCTGTCTATGTGTCTCGGGCCACTTTCCATAGTCTTTCTTATCTTATTCTAATGATCCCCATGCGATATATACAGGCGTTGGATAAAAATGTGGAAGCATCGCGAAAAATGCATGTTTAAACATAATTACAGGCGCTAACCAAGCCTGCAGGTTGGGTTTTATCTCTGACCAAGAACAGCACTTGTGCAATGCCCTCAAAACGTTGCAAGTGTGAGTCGTAATCAGAACAGTGTTGTCTGTAGTTGTGACTGCATTATTTTTGGAACTACGTGGGCAAAATGTTGGTGCTCGTATGGTTGGCACTTCTGCAACAAAGGCAGCCGAAGTGTTTCGTGTTTCAAGAGGCACCGTATCGAAGATTTACAACGCACACAGGGAAAGCGGAGACACACCATCCGCTAAGTAACAACGCGGACGAAAGTGCGTGTTGAGTAATCGTGACGGACGGTCATTGAGGAGAATTGTGGCGAAAAATAAAGAGGACGAGCGCAGCAAAAGTTACTGTGAGACTAAATGTCGCACTCGCGAAG
Organism: Schistocerca cancellata; assembly: GCF_023864275.1. NCBI lineage: Eukaryota > Metazoa > Arthropoda > Insecta > Orthoptera > Acrididae > Schistocerca > Schistocerca cancellata. The sequence goes on from NC_064627.1 coordinate 609,194,794, forward strand.
CCTAACAGAACATAAAGGGAGTTCCACAAGTAGGGAATTGCACGGTGCGCTGGAGTTTCAAAGCCACTCACCACTGATGCAAATGCCCGTAGCGGGGAACCTAACGCCGAAGCCAAAAAACCTAGACTGTGGAGCAATGGAAGAAAGCCATTGGGGCAGATCAGCCCGGTTCCACACTCTTTCCAAGTTGTGGCCGATCTTACATCCTACGAGTGAAACTTTGTGGGAATCATTGATGAATGGACAGCCTTACCAGGATATTCCATGGGCTCCATGTGTGCCCTGCAAGGTCGCATTACTGCCGGAGTTATGCGACCAATTTGGCTGCTCAGGTCCAACCCATGGTACAGTGTCTTTACGATGCTGTGTTCCAAGACGACAGGGCCCCTGTGCGCGCAGCTCGCATCGTCCAGGACTGGTTTTGTGAGCGCGAGGATGAACTGTAGCGTCCTCGCTGGCCACCACAATCACCAGATCTCAATATTATTGGCCCTTCGTGGTCTCCTTTGGAATGAAGGGTGAGGATCACTATTCACCTCTATCATAGCTACCCGAACTTGCCACTGTTTTGCAGGAAAAATGGCGTAAGATCCCCTTGTAAACAAGACGGGACCTGTAATTATGCATTCCCGGACGACTGAAGGTTGTTTTGAGTGCCAACGTGTTTTTCACACCATATTAAGCACTGTAACCTGTTATGTTTCTGGAGCTTCCATGTTTTTGTCCAACCCCCGATACGATGACGACGCATAATGTCCTTACAGTCTTTTTCGAAGAGAAATTTTACTAGAACTACGTCGTCTTTGTTGGAAGGATTCCCATTTAAGTTCCCCGATCACTTCTGTTGCACCTTCGTCTGGGCTACAGCAGTCCGTTACATCGTTACAGCGCGTCTCTGAATTTTGTTGTTGTTTCAGCCAGTGCCGTAATGCCGAGTACTCAGTGGTCTGCTTGTTGTTGTTTGAGCCAGAGCTGCAATGCCGAGTACTTTGATACGTAATCAGCATGGTTTCAGAAAACGTCGTTCTTGTGCAACGCAGCTAGCTCTTTATTCGCACGAAGTAATGGCCGCTATCGACAGGGGATCTCAAGTTGATTCCGTATTTCTAGCTTTCCGGAAAGCTTTTGACACCGTTCCTCACAAGCGACTTCCAATCAAGCTGCGGGCCTATGGGGTATCGTCTCAGTTGTGCGACTGGATTCGTGATTTCCTGTCAGGAAGGTCGCAGTTCGTAGTAATAGACGGCAAATCATCGAGTAAAACTGAAGTGATATCAGGTGTTCCCCAGGGAAGCGTCCTGGGACCTCCGCTGTTCCTGATCTATATAAATGACCTGGGTGACAATCTGAGCAGTTCTCTTAGGTTGTTCGCAGATGATGCTGTAATTTACCGTCTAGTAAGGTCATCCGAAGACCAGTATCAGTTGCAAAGCGATTTAGAAAAGATTGCTGTATGGTGTGGCAGGTGGCAGTTGGCGCTAAATAACGAAAAGTGTGAGGTGATACACATGAGTTCCAAAAGAATCCGTTGGAATTCGATTACTCGATAAATAGTAAAATTCTCAAGGCTGTCAATTCAACTAAGTACGTGGGTGTTAAAATTACGAACAACTTCAGTTGGAAAGACCACATAGATAATATTGTGGGGAAGGCGAGCCAAAGGTTGCGTTTCATTGGCAGGACACTTAGAAGATGCAACAAGTCCACTAAAGAGACGGCTTACACTACACTCGTTCGTCCTCTGTTAGAATATTGCTGCCCGGTGTGGGATCCTTACCAGGTGGGATTGACGGAGGACATCGAAAGGGTGCAAAAAAGGGCAGCTCGTTTTGTATTATCACGTAATAGGGGAGAGAGTGTGGCAGATATGATACGTGAGTTGGGATGGAAGTCATTAAAGCAAAGACGTTTTTCGTCGCGGCGAGATCTATTTACGAAATTTGAGTCACCAACTTTCTTTTCCGAATGCGAAAATATTTTGTTGAGCCCAACCTACATAGGTAGGAATGATCATCAAAATAAAATAAGAGAAATCAGAGCTCGAACAGAAAGGTTTAGGTGTTCGTTTTTCCCGCGCTCTGTTCGGGAGTGGAATGGTAGAGAGATAGTATGAATGTGGTTTGATGAACCCTCTGCCAAGCACTTAAATGTGAATTGCAGAGTAATCATGTAGATGTACTTATTTTTCTTACGTTTTACAAGTCACTCAATGTTCTGGATGTTATATCAGAAAGTATGAATGCCGTGTGATGTTACCTTTGTGAAAGATGCTTTACCACCGTGATGATGGCCTTGTGACTGAGACCAGTCGTGAATAAACTGATCTACATGACAGCATTTTGTTCATCATGCATTTTAACAAATGTGCTGAATCTATTCGGTGTGTGTTCACATGCCTCACTGATAAGGACTCCAAACACTAGAACAGCACTCTAGAATTGTTTGCACTAGCGTCTAGTTTCCAGTAAACGTACACTATATGTTCCCAGAATGCTACCAACAAATCTAGGCCTTCCATTTACCTCCCCTAATACTGATTTTACCTGTTTGGAAGATTTGCACGAGTAAGTCAGTCACATAGGCACTGCTGCGCTGCATCGGTACATCATTGACTCTAAAAGCATACAAAGGCAGTAAAAGCAGCCAGAGGTTACAGGACCAAAGGCAGCAACAGCATTTAAAATGCCGTCTATAAGAACGTTGTATTTTCGAAGATGTTAATGTATCATGACAGTTGAAGAAGGCGTCTTGACATAAATAAAGCTATTTAAAAAGTGGCTGGTTGGTATATTCCTTCAAGTAAACAAACACTATGGTATTTCTTCCAGCGCAAGTCTCTTTACTTTTGGGGCAGATACTAATCGCAATGGCGTCGAACGAATGCAAACAGCGCCTGTTTTTGCAGTTACTCTTCTCACACGTTTACGGGTCTATCTTTTCTCATTGCCTGATACAGCTTATTACCGCGATCAGCTGTGAGTTGGAAGCTTTCGACTCTTTAATACCGGCGTAGCACTCCAGTACTATATAGATGCAACAGCTCAGCCTCCTGCCTGTTATTACGGCGGCAGGCGAAGAAATCTTTTTATCCGTCTCTTTAAAGGGCAATGTCCATTAGCTCCTAACTGGAAAAATCTTTAGAGAATGAGAAAGTTAACAAACTATTTTACAAAGGATGGTTCGATGTTTACCATAGCCACGCCGAATTTTTGTAGCTAGTCGTACACTTGGAATCACTGGCAGTACGCATCGCGACAAGCCATGTTTGTTTTCTAAATTTTTACTTTCATGATAGATGAATGTGACATACAGGGTGGTCAGAAACAGTCCGAAAAGGTGGTAAGTGTGTTGCAGGGTGGACTGTGCTGCGAAATAACTGTCAAGAAAAATATTCCATACATTGCACCGTTTCCGAGCTAATTAGATTGAAGTTAGCGAATCGGGCCGTTGCCAGCGCAAATTCCAGCGGACCGCCAGATACAATTTGTGTCAGGAAACCAAACGAAGAACGTGGCTGGTGATGCCGTCTCTGTCGGGCTGCATGAATCTGCGCGCGCAATCTCCTTATTGGTTAGCTTCAGTGCTAATTAACTCGGAACGGCGTGAATCATCGAATTGTTTTTAACTGTTCTCTCTCAGCACTGCCTACCCTGCAACACCCATACAAGTTTTTCAGACTATTTCTGGCCACGCTGTATTGACAGTCCCAGTCAACGAATATAAATTTTTAGAGTGTTTAGACGAGATGTAAGCAAACTTTTTTATAAGACAATAAACTGTCACAGGTGCGCCGTTTACCTGCTAGGGGTCGATGAAGGTTGTCATTCTAGTAATGTAGTACAAACTGCGGTGAGACGAATATTGCCTTAGAGACGTCGCTGACCACCCATGCATTCTTTTCATGGGGAGAGATGAAGACATTGGGTAAGAAATAAATAAAAAACACGGTGCATGTATGAGGCACAATAAAGAACAGTTGCATTGTTGATCCCAGCAAGCAGCATCACCTTTTTAGTCCTCAAAATATCTTCATACGTTTCAGTGCCACTTACCGAGGACATATAAATGAATTTGAAAAGAAGAGAAACTCTCCGACATTTCGAAGAGTTTAGACGGTGAGACTCATCTCTTTACTAAAAGCAGGCCAGGCTTTTTAAACATCCTCTACATTTTGTGTTGAATATTCTCGTTAAGCTCGTCAAATTACTGAAGCAGTTAATTCACAATGCGCTTTATTTCTGAGAATCCTCCATCTACGTAATTGTGTTTGTGTCACTTTCAGCTAAGCGCCTGGCGTTGTCTGCCTGCAGGTCCATCTTGTTCGATAGCGACCCTCTTGCCACCTACTGAGCGTTTTGGTAACTAGCATAGCAGAGCCGCTCTGCCTGCCATCTGTCGGCCGCACTGCATACAACTACGCACGGCAGCTTTCGCAGCAATGTTGATCCCGATGGTAACTGCATATTAACAAGGACGTAGAACAACCCGAAATATTTGTCACATTAAGACCGGACTGTGAATGCTTTTAGAGAAGCAATACGTAAGTCGCTGGTAATATACGTATATCATTTTTCAGTAGGGTATATGAAATGTCGGCATGTATGTTGCACCCGACAGCAGGACAAACAGTATGGGGCGTGGGTCGTAATTACACGAGTGTGTTCCCTGTATGCAAATCGGAAACCGCTGCTGACTCTACTTTAGCTCTGGCTTGAATAAGTAACGAGAGAAATTTACACGTGAGAAAGTGTGCCCGGATTGGGGCAGCAAAGCGACACATATGAATATTCAGACAATAACTCTTTCAACTAAAAGCCAGCAAGACAAAAGAACAATGAAGTTTGAACAGTTGAAGAGAAAAGCTGTACTGGTGACAGGGGATTTCACGGTGAACAATGCATACTGACGGCCTGCTCATCATGTAGAAATGCCACCCACATTTATAGTGAAACCGTTTCTCTCTCCAAATTTCATCTCACAGGCCTCAACACAGGATATCAGAATGCTGTCTCGAGTGACAGAGATTCCAGCAAACCCAGTAACAAGGTAGTTTTTATTAAAAAAGCGGGAGTAATGGAAATGATTGGAGTTGGTGTTCAATAGGCAAATAAAATTGCACCGTCAGAAATAGAGGGCTGCTCAATAAATATATGATGCATTTCGTGGCAATTTGATGTAGCATCGTAATATCTTACAAAAATATGTTCAAATGTGTGTGAAATCTTATGGGACTTAACCGCTAAGGTCATCAGTCCCTAAGCTTACACACTAATTAACCTAAATTATCCTACGAACAAACACACAGACCCATGCCCGAGGGAGGACTCGAACCTCCGCCGGGACCAGCTGCATAGTCCATGACTGCAGCGCCGTAGACCGCCTTTTGCTGCGCGGCTAATGTCTTATACAAAGGGCCAAGACATATTTGACAGACGAATTCGATAGGAAACCAAGACTATTTTGTTCTTTTATTTTTTTTATTATACAGCACAAGTGCATCATCATTTCACAACGCCATAACGATTTCAACAAGCCAGTGACACACCTGAGAATACTTTAAAGAACTGTACTTTTAAATGCACCTTCTTTTAGTTACTTTGTGTACTTATCTGTACTTTATGGCTGCATCAACAGTTTCTCGCATAGCTTTTCATCCTACATATTTATCCGGTTGAAGCATGCAAGGCAATTCTGACTCATATTACACATTCCCATTAACGTGATCACCGCCTTTTTTTTTTTTTTTTTTTTTTTTTAAATATAGTGTGTAGTGTGGACTGAAGAGATCATCCTTGATGACTTATTCTTCTAGGATGGGATGTAACGATAAAAGGAAAACACTTTATTTATTACACATTCAGTTAGGCTTGGGCACGCAATGGGTCCTTTAGCCTGCTGTCTTTGGCGATGTCTATCTCCTGTGGAGGGTGAAATGTGTCAAGGCTGTTACGTGTGACTGCTTCCTCGTGTTATGACAGATTGTCTATGGGGGGTGAAACGTTATTGACTTCGTTACTCGATACTTGTGCCATCTTGCAGGGTTTACCGTTCCTACCGATTGTAATTGTCGAACTTCGTCCCTAAGGGCATCGATCTTGTCAAAAACTCGTAGAGGCTTGTCATGGACCTTCTCTTGTATAGTGGTCTCGTGGAGTGCGGTGCGGATGTCGACGTTTCTTGTCTACCATGGAGCTCAAATGGTTCAAATGGCTCTGAGCACTATGGGACTCAACATCTTAGGTCATAAGTCCCCTAGAACTTAGAACTACGTAAACCTAACTAACCTACGGACATCACACACATCCATGCCCGAGGCAGGATTCGAACCTGCGACCGTAGCAGTCCCGCGGTTCCGGACTGCAGCGCCAGAATCGCTAGACCACCGAGGCCGGCTACCATGGAGCTCCTGTGATCCATCGACAGCAAATGTTTTGCAGCGCTTGGAGTTTGTTGTAGTTGGAGACGCACGTAGTTCCCCAGATCACCGCCAATGTCCGATTACAATCTGTAATACCCAGTCTCAGACGACAGGTGGCAGCACTAGTAATGGAGGGTGTTCTAGCGTAATCCCAAGCGCCGGAACGAATACGAAGAAACGCTAGAGAAAAGAAGGCGTTGAAACGACGTCGGCCAATGGTGCGCTGACTACGACTGCACTACGACTGAGTGGCCTCTCCAAGAGGAGAATATAGGCGCTGCTCCTGCGAGTCTCGGTCGTTCAGTATTAGGACAGTATTCGCAAGGTATTAGCGCGGCCTAGCAGATAGTGCTACGACAGCATTAGTAGTGATACATATCGGTTATTTACATGGACATTGTCTATAGCGAATAACATTACTTGTCTGAATGTCGTCCATAGCTTATGACTACTCCTTGTAAATCCCGAAGTACTGTCAGTCTCCTTATTTGTAATACCAACTACTGAGATTATTTGCTTGAATTGTTGTATAGCATTCCGAGGACACAGCATCCCTTAGGCAGCCTATACGCGACGACTGGGCATGACCTCACTAAATGGTTCAAATGGCTCTAACAAGGGAACCTCCCCATCGCAACCCCCTCAGATTTACTTATAAGTTGGCACAGTGGATAGACCTTAAAAAACTGAACACAGATCAATCGAGAAAACAGGAAGAAGTTGTGTGGAACTGTGAAAAAAATAAGCAAAATATACAAACTGAGTAGTCCATGCGCAAGATAGGCAACATCAAGGGTAATGTGGGCTCAGGGGTGTCGTGGTCCCGTGGTTAGCGTGAGCAGCTTGCGGAACGAGAGGTCCTTGGTTCAAGTCTTCCCTCGAGTGAGAAGTTCACTTTTTTATTTTCAGACGATTATCAAAGTTCAGGCACTCACACACAATCAACTTCGCTCTCCAAAATTCCAGGACATGTTAAGATTTGCTTGGAGATATGCAGGATTTGACGGTCTGCACACGGAAAAATTTGAAAATGTTAAAAACATATGTTTTGACAGAGCACAGGGAAAACTGTGCGACTGTGCAACTGTTGCATTCATTTGTTGCAGTTTATGTGACAAACTCTTATGTTTTCATCACTTTTTTGGGAGTGATTGTCACATCCACAAGAAAACCTAAATCGGGCAAGGTAGAAGAATCTTTTTACCCACTCGCCAAGTGTACAAGTTAGGTGGGTCGACAACATATTCCTGTCATGTGACGCACATGCCGTCACCAGTGTCGTATAGAATATATTAGACGTGTTTTCCTGTGGAGGAATCGGTTGACCTGTGACCTTGCAATCAAATGTTTTCGGTTCCCATTGGAGAAGCACGTCCTTTCGTCTACTAATCGCACGGTTTTGCGGTGCGGTAGCAACACAGACACTAAACTTATTACAGTGAACAGAGACGTCAATGAACGAACGGACAGATCATAACTTCGCGAAAATAAAGAAAATAAACTTTTCACTCGACGGAAGACTTGAACCAAGGCCCTCTCGTTCCGCAGCTGCTCACGCTAACCACGGGACCACGGCGCTCCTGAGCTCGCACCGTCCTTGATGTTGCTTATCTTGCGCATGGACTACTCAGTTTGTATATTTTGCTTATTTTTTTCATAGTTCCACACAACTTCTTCCTGTTTTCTCGATTGATCTGTGTTCAGCTTTTCAAGGCCTATTCACTGTGCCAACTTATAACTTAATCTGAGGGGGCTGCGGTGGGGAGGTTCCCTTGTAAGCACTATCGGACGTAACGTCTGAGGTCATCACTCCCCTAGATTTAGAACTACTTAAACCTAACTAACCTAAGGACACCACATACATCCATGCCCGAGGCAGGATTCGAACCTGCGACCGTAGCAGTCGCGCGGTTCAGGACTGAAGCGCCTAGAACTGCTCGGCCACCGCGGCCGGCATTTCACTAAGCTTGCTATTTAATTGACTGCACCTAGTAGTTAAAGGTTGGTATCCAGAACATGTTTTTGGTACTGATAAACAATAGATCTCATGTTCGAAACCTATTAAGTAATTTTTGTGTTTAAATCAATAAATTTTAAAATAAGCTGATGAAAAACACAGAACTAAATTTGTGGAAAGTAATTGGTTTCACGAACAACATGTCTACCAACTTTAAGTACTTAAAGAATTATATAATCTAATCGTAAAATCATTGAAAATAGTGTCTGGATATGACCAGATACTGTATCCTACAAAGTGAAATGAACTGACATAGAAACAAAATACTCCTGCAAATATTTTTCCCTTTTTCTCGAAATTAACAGGCACGGGCTAGTCTTGTTTCTGCAATCAGTGATACATAAATTTAGCACATGTTGGACAGTATCGTCTACTGCACCCAATTTTTTTAAATATTTAGCACAATACAAAAACACCCATTATAATGTGGGTAATACCATTTCTTTTAATGGTTGTGGGTATTCATATAACGTTTCCGACAAGCGGTAATCTATTAAGAGTAATTATTTTGCTGTGTGGTCGCGCCCCCATCTACCGAAACATTGCAGAAAGAATTTTATTTTTATCTTTTAAATGTTACGTTGGCCTTATTGTAAAGGTATGTGTTACACATATTAACATTGGAACGTATCGATTACGGCCAAATTTAATAGATTGGCGAAAACCTACGTCCATATTGTTCTCGGTTTTCACTGCTTGCAAGAACGCATGATGGCTGTCCAGAAAGGGTGCGTTTTCCTGTTCTCCCGACAGTGAAGTATGACGTGTGATGAAATATACAGAGCTTGTGACACTATCGCCGCACTGTTAGACGAAACAGAGGCACATAAATACAAAATGGAAGCAACAGTCCGTTTGAGGAAGCGAAGGAGAAGCGTTTGGCGAACTTCTCCTGTGCGAAATGCATCAGACAGTATGAGTTCCTGCGCCTACGTTGATCACAGAAAAGAATATTAGTGCCTCACTGTTGAGTAAAATTCCACGCGACAAAAATAATTCCACAAAATTGTAGGAATCTTAAGGATATGCAATTTGTCCACGAAAGCAGTAGCTCGTAATAAAACACCAATAGGACTGAATAACAAGTATTGATCACCAGTATGAGACCCATACCAGACTGGATTAATAGGTCAAGTAGAGTAGACCTGACGAAGAGCGTCGCGTTTCGTGACGTGGTCCTTTACGCGGGCGTAAAAGCTTTTTAAATAAAAGAAACGTTATTAACAACATTCTACATCTTTGTGCTAAATGTCTACTTGCCGCTACAAGGCTCCGAATTACAGCGTGTAAAATGGTGGTGCCTAACGTAAATATGTCGGTGCGTGAGAAACAGCGTGTTGTAGACGAGTTTCGAATTCAAACAGTTTGTCCATGGGACACCGCCTCCTTCAGCATGACAATGGCAGAACACACACGGGCGCTTCGACATCTGCAACAATCCGACATCTTGGCTTCGCTGTCACCTATTAATCTCAATACAGTCCCGACTTGGCCCCATCCGATTTTCATCTGTTTCCAAAACTTAAAGAACACAGTTCGGGACTTCACTTTGATAGTGATGAAGCGATGTAAGCAGAGGTGAGGTTGTGCCTCCGTTAAGAAAGTCAAACATTCTACTACGACGGTATCAGCAACCTGGTCTCTCGTTTCGTTGGGAGAATATTGAGAAACAAATATGTAGACACGAAAAGTAAAGATGTAGGGTGTTAACCACGTTTGCTTTAATTGAAAAGCTATTACAGTTTTCACGCACGAAATTAGGAGGCACTATTTTTCAGCAGCCTCTCGTAGTAAGCGTGAGATCTCTGCGGAGATTCTCAACAGAACTCCAGCGGTAGACTCTGCAAGAGGGGCGCTATGTACCATTGAGAAGTTTACTGTTGAAATTCCTAGAGGGCACGTTCCAAGAATAGTCGTACAACACATTACTTATTCTCATGTACGACTTGCAAAGTAATCAGCAGTAGAAAACAATAGAAGTTTGAGCTCTTACTGAGGTAGAAACAACAGACGTCTGAATTCATACGGAGGTTTATTGACAGTCGCTCGGCCCTCTCACCATTTGCGTAGGGGGAAATAATGGTGGTACCTGAAGTACCCTCAACCACACACCGTAAGGCGGATTCCGGCGTATAGATGTAGAAAATTTGTGTGTCTGACGCGACAGCACTATCACATTTATCACACTCATTGGCCCGTTCACCAACAGACTATCAAGGTTTCTTTTAATTTCCACCTTCTTTGGAATAATCCTACCTAGAACTGTTGAAACTGTACAGATATGAGTAAAAGACCTCCTGGTTGATTAAAACTGTATGCGGGACCGAGACTCGAACTCGGGTCCTTTGCCTTTCGCCCGCAAGTTTCCTACCAACCGAGCTACCCAAGCACGACTCACGATTCCTCCTCACAGCTTTACATCCACCGGCGTAAGTCGCCCTTGGGTAGCTCGGCTGGTACGAAACTTGCGGGCGAAAGGTAAAGGTCCTGAGTTCGAGTCGCGATCACGCATGCAGTTTTAATGTGCCAGGAAGCTTCATATCAGCACACATTCCGCGGTAGAGGGAAAATTCTTTCTGGAGATACTGAGTAGTGAACATGTGGAAAACGAGTGGATCACGTTTCCAGAAGCGTCAGTTTCTAGTTCTCTGGAGTATACGCGCAAAGTCGGCTCCAGGATTGAGGTTCAATGCTGCAACTGTGAGGAACTTGAGCTGTGTGCCTGGTGACAGGTTAACTACGTTTACTGAACAGCTAGAGCAAGGGGAATAAAGGGCACATATTTTTATAACAGTTTTACATCCCACAAACGGCTTAGTTACTGTGTCCAAAAATCTCACGTTTAACAAGGCAAAGAATCGCCTATATTGTTAACGGAAAAACTATGAAACAGAGATCTGACAGTCTGGACGCAGAGGTCGTCTCTATTTACACGCAGTAATGAGTGCTGTAGACAGGAGATTTGACCGTTTGGACGCAGAGGTGGTCTCTACTCGCACGAAGTAATAAGTTCTGTCGACAGTGGATCTTAGACTTATTTCATACTTCTAGGTATCCAGAAGGCATTTGACACCGTTCTTCACAAGTGACTTGTAATCAAACTGTGGTCCTGTCGGGTTTCTTCGCAGATTTGCCACTGAATTTGTGATCTCCTATCAGAAACGTCACAGTTCATAGTAACTGAAGGAAGGTCATCCAGTGACGCGGAAGTAAGTGTTATATTCACTCGTAATCCATATAAACGATTTGGGAGACAATCTGAGCAGCCCTTTTACATTGTCTGCGGATGAGGCTGTCGTTTAGAATCTAGCGAAATCATCAGAAGATAAAACACAATACTCAAAATAATTTAGAAACGATATCTATATAGTACGAAAAGTGGCTTAACTACAACGATAAAAAGGCGAGGTTCTCCACTGAGTACCAAATGTGTTAAATTTCGGTAGCACGATAAACCACACTGGTTTAAAGGTTGGTTGATTGAACTAGGGTTACCAATACGAACAACCTAATCTGGAACCATCACAAAGAAAATATTCAGCGGAAGATGAACGAAACACTGTGCTTTATTGGCAGAACACTTCGAAAATGGGACAGGTCTACTGAAGAGTCTCTTCAGTAGACCTGTCCCATTTTCGAAGTGTTCTGCCAATAAAGCACAGTGTTTCGTTCATATTCCGCTTACACTACGGTTGTTCGTCTTCTTGTGGGTACTGTTGCGCGGTATGGGATTGTTACCATAATTATAGGGTTGACGGAGGACATAAAAAAGGTTCAAAGAAGGGCAGTCGTTTTGTATTATCGCGAACTAGAGGAATCTCACTAATAAGACAGGCGAGTTAGCGTGGCAGTCATTAAAAGAAAGGCGTTTCTCGTTGCGGTGAGATCTTTTCACGAAATTTCAGTCACCAACTTTCTCCTCCGAATACGAAAATATTTTGCTGACTCCCATCTACTTAGGGAGAAATGACCATCGTAATAAAATATGAAAGTAAGAGTTCACACGGAAAGATTTAGGTGTTTGTGTTTCCCAGGTGCTATTGGGGAGTGGAATGATAGAGAAATAGTCTCAAAGTGGTTCGATGGACCCTCTGCCAAGCACTTCTGTGTAAACTGCAGAGTAGTCATGTAGGTACAGATGGTGTGCAATATGGCTTACACGCCTATTTTTCAATTTTTAGCGGTTGATCTCTGAGAGTAAAGTCCTTTATCTCAAACAAATCTTTTTACAACATCTTATGAACGAACTTGTACTGAGGCCCCTGGAAGTTTTCAGTATGTACTTATTTAGAACTCACAAAAGCAAAAGTAAATATTGGGCATCACTTATGGGAACTGTAAAACAAACGCTTTTGACATTCTCCAGCAGAGTATGGAATGACTTCCTCTCTGATAATGACGCAATTAGCGGCGCCAGGTTTAACGTCCAGTTCACGATGAAGTCATTACAGACGAAGCATAAATTTGAATTGGGGAGGGAAACCTGCCGGTCGAGGTGGCCGAGCGCTTCTAGGCGCTACAGTCTGGAACCGCGCGACCGCTACGGTCGCGGGTTCGAATCCTGCCTCGGGCATGCATGTGTGTGATGTCCTTAGGTTAGTCAGGTTTAATTAGTTCTAAGTTCTAGGGGACTGATGACCTCAGATGTTAAGTCCCATAGTGCTCAGAGCCATTTGAACCACTTGAAGGAAACCTCTTCAAAGAAAACATTCCGGTATTTGCCTTAAGCGATTTAGAGGAACCACGGAGAACGTAAATCTGGGAAATCGGCCAGGGATCTGAACCGACGTCTTTTTGAACCCGGTGCCTGGCTACCGAGTCACTGCGCTCCGTCGGTCTCTTCAGTATTAAATACTAATTTTTTTCTAGTACGCCGCCACCGTAGATATGGATAATTGAATTACAGCGGGTTCCATTTTCTGTAAGGTGGAATGTATTCGACAACGATTGTGTGCAGAGGAGAAATGTAGTAGATAACACGACTGTACGAAGTGAATCAACAAAATTTCGGATTTTGTGCAAAGATATTTTCTGAATGTTTTGGTATAAGGGCTCTCAATCAGAAATCCTGAAAACGACGGCATTGCCAACATTTTGATAGTGCTACTGAGTACGCGTGTCCCGTCGAGTACAAACCTACCCACGCAGGCATAGTTGAGAAGGTGCTAAACAGAAAGCGTAGGCTTGATACATCTTGTCTGAAATCTATGTCACTTGTAAAACTCTTTGAGCTCGCTGACACTGCGCCACCAGATATTCGTTGGGAATTACTTGCCAACGCGGAGAGAGCAAATCAGGTTCATCCGGAAAATCATACATTACATGGACCAGCTCCAAGGCTAAGTTCGAGAAGAAGTTCCCTCAAGAACTGTTCAGTCTCGTAAACTACAGCAGCTGCAGCAAGGAAATAGCTGTGGATTTCTCAACTTGAGAATAGCTCCACCTGGCCTCTCGCTTCGGCGGGCTTCCCATCCAGTCGTGAACGGGACTGGGTCGTATTATCACTCATTTGTCTTCGTTCTACGGTCGCAGGTTCGAATCCTGCCTCGGGCATGGCTGTGTGTGATGTCATTAGGTTAGTCAGGTTTAATTAGTTCTAAGTTCTAGGGGACTGATGACCTCAGATGTTAAGTCCCATAGTGCTCAGAGCCATTTGAACCATTTGTGTTTGTTCTGGCGTTGTAAAATACAGATGTAACCTCCAGAAATAGCAGTTCCCTTTGGACACCACCAACTATGACTCAGGAGACTCACAGACCACGGAGCCCAGCATCTTGCAAAAAATCGGCCTGCCACATCGCGCATAATTGAATTTGTAAGATTTTGGTCAACAGTATTGTAGGTTGACAATTATTTCTTTCACTTGCTTTTAATCGTAATTAGCTTGTATTACGAGTATACTTGTTTCTCACAGGAATAAATATATAAGCCATGGTAGCAGAAAATGAACAGTAAATTAATACAAAGCCCTCTGCAACTGAACTAGACGGTACAATCACATTAATGTGACTACCGCCTATGTTCGTCATAAAAGTGCAGCAACTACTTCAGGTGGCAGGCGGCACCACTAGCAGTGGAGGGTATACAAAGAATGTTGGGGGGAGGGGGTGCGCTGAAAACAATGCAGTCATAATGCGGAAACGAAGCGAATTATCTGATGTCCAGAACAACATGATCATTGGCTTTCGGGCCAAGGGTGGAAGCATTTTCGGAACCGCTAAGTTTGTAAGGCGTTTGCGTCCCGCCGTGGCTGAAGTATAGCGTGCATGGCAAAATGGCGATATGCAAAACTGGCGCCGAGGTAAACCACGGAGCATAGATTGCAGGGGTGAACGACATCTGTGGCATGTATACTTGTGTTCAGACGAACAGAGTGCAACTGTTGATCAAATGACCGCCCAGATAAACCAAGGGGTTACCACAGTGTCTCCTCAATGATTGTTCAGTGAATGTGGTTGCATGTGGGCCTCCGAACAGGCGCCAGGTTTATGCATCCACTCTAAATGCTGTCCATTGGCGACGAAGGCTGGAATTTGCACGCCAGTTCCACAACCGGACGTCCACGGACTGCTGACACTTGGCCTCTATAGATGAGTCGCGTTTTATGCTCCATTGGACAGAAAGCAGCACCTCGAAACAATCGTCGGACGGGTCCAGGCCGGAGGACGGAGCGTTATGGTCTGGACTCTGGGGAATGTTTTCGTGGCAGTCCTTAGGCGATTTCTTCATTCTGGAAGGCACAATCGGTCAATATAAGTATGCAGGTCTGTGATCACCTCGATCGAGCTAGTCCGCAGCTCGTGGTCTCGCGGTCGCGCTCTCGCTTCCCGAGCACGGGGTCCCAGGTTCGATTCCTGGGCGGCGTCAGGGATTTTCACCTGCCTCGAGATGACTGGGTGTTTGTGTTGTCCTCATCATTTCATCATCATTCATGTACGTGGGAAGATTGGACTGAGAAAAGGTTGGGAATTTGTACGGGCGCTGATAACCGCGCAGTTGAGCGCCCCACAATCCAATCATCATCATCATCATCATCATCATCATCATCGATCGAGCTGCTCACGTCGTGGCTCCTCAACTGAGAACCATAGCGGAAATGGGCACCGCACCAGAGTCGGCATGGCTCCACATTTCTGGAGGTACCTTCCAGAACCCCTCTGACACTCTTCCTACACGTTTCGCAGCGGTTCGCGCTGCAAAAGGCGGATATTCAGGTTTAAAGTCACTGGACAGTGTGTGTTTTCTGTTCTCATAGAACCGCTCATCTAGCCCAGAAAACAGAACAGAATATGTCCTGAACAGTCACACACTGCGTGTTTGCGAGTACAATTTCATAGAATCAAGACAAAAACAGCTACATTCCGCCTACTTCCACTCATCAATTTACACAGCCCATTACAAGTAGCATGTCCTCACTACGAAGAAGGAGAAACAGTTACAAAATGGTTCAAATGGCTCTAAGCACTTTGGGACTTAACATCGGAGGTCATCAGTCCCCTAGACTCATAACTACTTAAACCTAACTAACCTAAGGACATCACATACATCCATGCCCGATGCAAGATACGAACATGCGACCATAGCAGCAGCGCGGTTCCGGACTGAAGTGCCTAGAACCGCTCGGCCACAGCGGCCGGCAAACAGTTACAGAAGCAGGTACAAAGACGTAGCAAACAAATGTTATCTTCATAATTAACACAGTATTGTTGACAACAGAAGCGAAGCGAATACGTTAATAATTACAGCAAGGCAATATAGTGTTAACAAACAGCAAATTGACAAAACCAATAGTTTCATTTTAGGCCTAATATTTTCGTTACATGTTGAATAATGTGCTATAAAAAAATCCTTATTAGTTGTAGCTGACAAACTGTATCAAAATATCAGCTGTACTGCATGCTCCTTAGGGCTACATCAGCAGTAATATGTGCTATTGAGGTATATATTTTGTTACAACGTAATGGACATAATGACCATAATTCCGAAACTGTATTTATTATCATGTAAATATTTATCTGTTATTAAATGGAAATTAAAATGAACTCACTGACTATCATGAAATCTCACCGGGACACCCATGGACGAACGAGAAGAAAACTGTATCTGTTCAATGCAGAATTCTTTACCAAAACATATTTATTTGAAAGCAAACACGGAGAAAAGTCAGCTTTAATCTCAAGGCGAAAATCCGTAACTGCTTGATAACTTGTAATTAAAGATTTTTCTTTTACCACTTTCTATCTGATGCAGGTGGATTAGGCACCCAATTTAATAAATTTTGTGTTTCAGTTTGAAGAATAAACAATTTCATTTATTTGCCTTCGTAAATTGCTTCCATATTAATTAAAATATTTAAAATAACATGTGCGAAACTGGTCAGGCTGCACCGTGGATCGCAGTCCACGTTACACGCTGTGTCCCTATATCGGGCTGCGTATGTCAGTTCCTCTTCTCCGAGGACGGTTTAACATCACAGATAACAGTTTATTACGAGCTGTCGTTCTAGGCTGTTCACTTTCGCTATGAAATTTGAGTAAATGAACTGATACAGTTGTGAGAAATTTCCTTATTCGTTGCTGGCCAAGGATGTTTCCTACCAGTCATCGTGCTTTTCAGTCACGGCAGAAAAAACCTTATAACATTCTCTTTCGTTCTTCCAGCTGAATATTTATTCTTTATTACACTCCTGGAAATGGAAAAAAGAACACATTGACACCGGTGTGTCAGACCCACCATACTTGCTCCGGACACTGCGAGAGGGCTGTACAAGCAATGATCACACGCACGGCACAGCGGACACACCAGGAACCGCGGTGTTGGCCGTCGAATGGCGCTTGCTGCGCAGCATTTGTGCACCGCCGCCGTCAGTGTCAGCCAGTTTGCCGTGGCATACGGAGCTCCATCGCAGTCTTTAACACTGGTAGCATGCCGCGACAGCGTGGACGTGAACCGTATGTGCAGTTGACGGACTTTGAGCGAGGGCGTATAGTGGGCATGCGGGAGGCCGGGTGGACGTACCGCCGAATTGCTCAACACGTGGGGCGTGAGGTCTCCACAGTACATCGATGTTGTCGCCAGTGGTCGGCGGAAGGTGCACGTGCCCGTCGACCTGGGACCGGACCGCAGCGACGCACGGATGCACGCCAAGACCGTAGGATCCTACGCAGTGCCGTAGGGGACCGCACCGCCACTTCCCAGCAAATTAGGGACACTGTTGCTCCTGGGTTATCGGCGAGGACCATTCGCAACCGTCTCCATGAAGCTGGGCTACGGTCCCGCACACCGTTAGGCCGTCTTCCGCTCACGCCCCAACATCGTGCAGCCCGCCTCCAGTGGTGTCGCGACAGGCGTGAATGGAGGGACGAATGGAGACGTGTCGTCTTCAGCGATGAGAGTCGCTTCTGCCTTGGTGCCAATGATGGTCGTATGCGTGTTTGGCGCCGTGCAGGTGAGCGCCACAATCAGGACTGCATACAACCGAGGCACACAGGGCCAACACCCGGCATCATGGTGTGGGGAGCGATCTCCTACACTGTCCGTACACCACTGGTGATCGTCGAGGGGACACTGAATAGTGCACGGTACATCCAAACCGTCATCGAACCCATCGTTCTACCATTCCTAGACCGGCAAGGGAACTTGCTGTTCCAACAGGACAATGCACGTCCGCATGTATCCCGTGCCACCCAACGTGCTCCAGAAGGTGTAAATCAACTACCCTGGCCAGCAAGATCTCCGGATCTGTCCCCCATTGAGCATGTTTGGGACTGGATGAAGCGTCGTCTCACGCGGTCTGCACGTCCAGCACGAACGCTGGTCCAACTGAGGCGCCAGGTGGAAATGGCATGGCAAGCCGTTCCACAGGACTACATCCAGCATCTCTACGATCGTCTCCATGGGAGAATAGCAGCCTGCATTGCTGCGAAAGGTGGATATACACTGTACTAGTGCCGACCTTGTGCATGCTCTGTTGCCTGTGTCTATGTGCCTGTGGTTCTGTCAGTGTGATCATGTGATGTATCTGACCCCAGGAATGTGTCAATAAAGTTTCCCCTTCCTGGGACAATGAATTCACGGTGTTCTTATTTCAATTTCCAGGTGTGTATTTGCCTTAGCTACCTAACGCCTTGCTACTATACTGGTTATGAACGAAGCCAAAACTGTTCCAGCGTCTTCACGTATGACAACTTGGTACTTGCGGCAACTCGGACGACCAGCAACGAGAGGGGGGTCTTGTTAGTACGCTGTTATCCCCTAAGATGTGCTTGGCCAGCTATCTTCCACAGAAAGCTATTGTAACAACTGTTTTTTTATTCGGTGTTAAGCGCTTTGAAAGTCGAGAAAGTTATTAATCTGACAGTTTCCTTTTTATTGGCAGGTGCTGTAAACATTTTGAATACACCAAGAGACACCAAAAAGTAAGTTCATATTACCATGGAACGCCAAGTAACTGTTAACTGAGTGCTGTATTACATTTCAAAGTGACATCATGACACTATTTTTCAAAATCGTCACCAATTCTCTGTAAATAACGATCGCGACGCCCTACCAGTCATTCAGTTCCTGAGCCACGGAAACCGACTCCTTGGTCACGCAGCGATTCGAGAACCAGTGTGTGAACGTCCTTATCGTTGGAAAATCTCTCTCAACGAATGGGTTTTAGCTTGCCGAAAAGATGAAAATCGCATGGTGCAAAATATGAACTTCCAGATCAGCGTCGCCTATGTTTTGCGGACTTGGTCAACCACTTTACTACAGCTGGACGTGACACTGCATTTGTTCCACATATCGCCATAATTTCACGGTAAATCTATGTGAAAGTTAAATATTTGGCACATAAGAATTTTAATGTCCTGTGTATTTCAACTTAAGAGTACGTTTGCGGTTGCCACGCCATTTCACTCGTTCACTGTGGTCCGCCTGTTATCCGTACCGCAGCGTAAGTCTCTCTGCAGGGAAGCCGGAACATGTACTCTCCTCTGACAATGTAGCACTCTTGTGGAGTTGTGTTACTGTCTGAAATCCCTACGTATAATAGCCTTTTAAACTTTGACCGACGGTATGAGTCTTTGGGCGACGTACATCTGCAGCCACAGATACAACACACTATTCAATAAATGAACTATCTAAATGTTTACATTATTAGCACCGAATATGCTTCGTGAACAAGGCGAATCGCGCGTGATGAGATCGTAAAGGCAAAATAATACTTCTAAGAAAAACGTCACTGCGCGTCACAGCTGGTATTTTATTGTCACTGTCGAATTACAGGGACACGTCTTTGCTGGTCACCGGGGCTCATTTCGAAGCAGGACCCATCACTGAAGACAATCCTAGTCCAGTCAATGAGATTCCAGACCGAAGACATGTGTGGAGACGCCAGGGACAGCAGTGGGATACCAACCCGACTGTCACCCGCCCACCATAAGGCCCGACAACCAGAATTGCTGGGCTGGGGTGCCATTTTTTTTCATAGCAGAATTCCATTTGTCATTCGCAACATCCTTCCTGCACAGGAGTACGTCGACGATATTCTACGCCCCGTTTCGTTGCCGTTCATGGCAAGCCGTCCTGGGCTTACGTTTCAGCAAGATAATGCCCGTCCGCACACGGTGAGAGTTTCTACTCGTTGTCTTCACGCTTGTCAAACCCTACCTTGGCTAGCAAGGCCGCCGGATCTCTTCCCCACTGACAACGTTTCGAGCATTGTAGGCAGAACCCTCCAACCAGCTCGGGGTTTTGACGATCTAACGCGCGGATTGGACAGAATTTGGCACGATATCCATCAGCTGGATATCCAATAACTCTATTAAACAATGCTAAGCCGAATAACTGCTTACTTACGTGCCAGATGTGGACCAGCGCGTTGTTGGCTTGCTCAACTTGTGAAGCTCTTTCTCTTGGATAAACCATCAATTTTTTCTGAATCTATAATCACTTATTTGTCTGTACATGTACATCACATCTACAGAATTCCGTCGTTTTTGTTTTAGAGTATACGAGCTTTGGTTCAGTCCCACCACTGCAGAAATCATGTTCTCACTAAATTATTCAATCGATCACTGTGGTTTCCTCTAGACAGAAATGTCATTGTTTCCGAAAACGATTAACGGCCGTTGGTCTGGTACACCGTTCAAACTGAGTGTGGTTATTAGGCGGTTTTCAACGCTCGTTTTGGCAAACGTGTTCTGGTCCACATTTTCCCCCTCAGAAAATATGAGAGACACTCAAATACGATAAAAAACGTAACACATTTTACTCGATTCATAGGTAAGTGGCGCACATTATGTACCTCCTTTAGAGTAACAAACAACTTAGTGTCAAGGAAGACCCACAGGTAACAAGTAAATATGGCAAATTATAAAAACAAAGAGCTCATATGATACTATAAACGCTACGAGAGAATGAGAGTTAGTATGCACTTCTTGTCCACGGACAACAACTTCCATCCGTATCGAGCTTCTCAGGTGGCTGAATTTCTCGCAGCTAACGATATCCATCATATGAGCTAGGCGTTGAAATCTTCGAGTCTGCATCCTGCAGCTCAGATTGAATTTCATCGGGGATATGGAATGCAGGGCGTCCGCTGCCACCACGCATTCTTTTATCCTTCCACTGGACGCAGAGCGTTTTCTCAGTAACAGCCTCGATTGCCAATGCATCTCTTGAATCGCGCTGCAATGAGCATGTCATTCTTTGCAAAGCACGTATGACAGTGAAGGGCTATCAACAATAAGGGCGAGGAGTTGGTTTGTAGTAGTGGCAGAGATTGTTTCCTAATATTTACGTTTGAGATCAGAAATATTCTAATCAACGAGATTGTTGGTGTGGTCGTTTTCCGCAGCAATCACTTTGTCCTGTCACATTAATGTGATCACCTGTCGAAAGCAAGAATAACGACTTTTCGCAGCGCAGACTGTTGCGGGAGAGAGAGAGAGAAAGAGAGAGAGAGAGAGAGAGAGAGAGAGAGAGAGAGAGAGGCTCCGGAAGGTATCGACAAGGACGAGGAGCCATGTTGAGTCCAGTGCCGTGACTAGCTGCGCTAGGTTTTTCAGTTGAGGATCCATGGCGTGAATAAATGATTTAAATGGATGTAAGCACTACGGGCTTTAACATCTGAGGTCATCAGTCCGCTAGACTTAGAAATACTTAAACCTAACTAACCTAAGGACATCACACACATCCATGCCCCAGGAAGGATTCGAACCTGCGATCGTAGCAGCAGCGCGGTTCCTGACTGAAGCGCCTAGAACCGCTCTGCCACAGCGGCCGGCATGGCGTGAACAGCCTGATCGAGGAGGTCCCACAGATTCTCGATAGGGTTTAGATCCTGGGACTTTGGTGGCCCCTACAGTACGGTAAACTCATGCTGGTGCTCTTCGAACTGCTCACGTACACTGTGAGGTCTGAGCCACGTTGCATTGTCCTGCTGGTAGATGCCATCGTCCCGAGGAAAAACAGCCTGCATGTAGGGGTGGACATGATCTCCAAGAATAGATACATACTTGTGTTGACCCACCCCGCCTCCCAGAATGACGAGATCACTCAGGGAATGCCTCGCATATACTACTGTGACCATAACTCAGACTGTGTTTTCTTTCAGACGCTTCACACCATAAACGCCAACGGTCTTCCGTCCGATGGAGCATAAAATGTGATTCATCTGAAAAAGCCATCTGTCGACACTTAGTGGACGTCCAGTCGTGGTACTGGAGGGCAGCTTTCAGCTCCGAGGGTAATCCCAAAGTAAGGTACATGAACCTGTTATTTCTACAATGGTTTACATCAGTTGACAGCTTCAACATTTAGCTATTTTTCGACACAATCACGGTTTCTGTCGATGCATTTTTGTAGACGCTGTGGCAGTTTTTGTATGCCCTTGTCATACCACCTCGCCGCCATGCTGTTCAGAAAGTTATAAACCTCTTCTGATTGGTCTCTGGTGTAAAGTGGTACGCCCAGGTTTCGTCACCCGTGACAACTGAGCCCTGAAAGTTGTCCTGTTCGGCTGCAAGGCGGTGGAGAAATGCGCGGGAAGCGTCAACTCGTTGCCGCATGTGGTTCTCAGTCAGCATGCGTGGCACTCATCTTGCGCACAACTTCCGGTAGTTCAATGTTTCCATTAAAATTCTGTGAGCGTTGTTTCGGAAAACCTGAGGAACCAACGTGTAGAGATTATCCAGGGTGATCCGCCGATCTTCACCCATGTTTTGCTCAAACACTGTCTCCTCAGAAATTGACGGTCTCCCGCTCCTGTGTTCGTCGTGAATTTCGGTCCGACCAGCTGCAAACTCTCTACACCACTTACGAACATTTTTGACTTCCATGCACGACTCACCACACACTTCCGTCAATTATCGATGGATTTCAATGGGTGCAGTGCCCTATGCGTTCAAAAACCGAATAACTGCGCGCAATTCGCACTTGGCGGTAACATCCAACGGGAGCTCCATTCTCAATGACTGAGAAGGCAAGACAGCGCTTCAGCGCGGCGCGCGCATGTTTACACACAGCGCGTGAAGCACTCTTCGTAACAGTGTGACCAACAGCGACACAAACAGAGTTCTGTACTTTTAAGAAAAATAGGAGACCTTACTTTTGCGATTACCCTCGTAGGAACGGCAGTCAGCATGCATGTATGAACCTGGCGCGCGCTGTGGAGGTCTGTAAGCTAAAGCAGCAACGGTCGTTGAGGAGACAGTGTTGGTAGCCCCTTGGTTCTCCTGAGTGATGAGTTGCCCCACAGTTGCACGACCTTTCGGCCGTACAATCTTTGAAGCGATCGTTCTTCCCTGTCATTTGCCACCCGTGATGCACCACATCTCCCTCGGCGCTGGTTTTGTATAGCGCTGTTTTGCCATTCACGGTATACTTTAACCACAGTGGCACTAACGCCGGCCGTTGTGGCCGAGCGGTTCTAGGCGCTTCAGTCCGGAACCACGTGACTGCCGCTGTCGCATGTTCAAATCCTGCCTCGGGCATGGATGTGTGTGATGTCCTTAGCTTGGTTAGGTTTACGTAGTTCTAAGTCTATGGGGGCTGATGACCCCAGATGTTAAGTCCCTTAGTGCTTAGAGCCATTTGACCATTTGAAGTGGCACTCAACAGTTTAGAAACATAGCCGTTTCGGAAATGCTTCCACCCTTGGCCTGAAAGCCAATGATCGTCTCCGCATGAAGACAACGACTGCATTATTCTCTATTTTCACAAAACCCGTTTTATATGCCCTCCATAGCTAGTACCGCCACCTGTCGGCTGTTGACGGAAAAGCCTGTTCCACCAATGAAGCTATTTGCGCATGATGCTGTAGTATGTCGAGAGGTTGTAACAATGGAAAATTGTACTGAAGTGCAAGAGAATCTGCAACGAATTGACGCATGATGCAGGGAATGGCAATTGAATCTCAATGCAGACAAGTGTAATGTGTTGCGAATACATAGAAAGAAAGATCATTTATCATTTAGCTACAATATAGCAGGTCAGCAACTGGAAGCAGTTAATTCCATAAATTATGTGGGAGTAGGCATTAGGAGTGATCTAAAATGGAATAGCCATATGAAATTGAATCGTCGGTAAAGCAGATGCCAGGCTAAGATTCATTGGTAGAATCCTAAGGAAATGCAATTCGAAAATAAACTGAAGTAGGTTACAGTACACTTGTTTGACCACTGTTTGAATACTTCTCACCGGTGTGGGAACCGTACCAGACAGTGTTGATAGAAGAGATAGAGAAGATCCAACGGAGGGCAGCGCCCTTCTTTACGGGATCATTTAGTAATCGCGAAAGCGTTACGGAGATGATAGACAGACTCCAGTAGAAGACTCTGCAAGAGAGACGCTCAGTAGCTCGGTGCGGACTTTTGTTGAAGTTTCGAGAATATACCTTCACCGAGGAGTCAAGCAGTATATTGTTTCCTTCTACGTATATCTCGCGAAGAGACCAAGAGGATAAAATCAAAGAGATTAGAGCCCACACAGAGGCATATCGACAATCTTTCTTTCCACGAACAATACGAGACTGGAATAGAAGGGAGAACCGACAGAGGTACTCAAGGTACCCTGCGCCACACACCGTCAGGTGGCTTGCGGAATATACACTCCTGGAAATTGAAATAAGAACACCGTGAATTCATTGTCCCAGGAAGGGGAAACTTTATTGACACATTCCTGGGGTCAGATACATCACATGATCACACTGACAGAACCACAGGCACATAGACACAGACAACAGAGCATGCACAATGTCGGCACTAGTACAGTGTATATCCACCTTTCGCAGCAATGCAGGCTGCTATTCTCCCATGGAGACGATCGTAGAGATGCTGGATGTAGTCCTGTGGAACGGCTTGCCATGCCATTTCCACCTGGCGCCTCAGTTGGACCAGCGTTCGTGCTGGACGTGCAGACCGCGTGAGACGACGCTTCATCCAGTCCCAAACATGCTCAATGGGGGACAGATCCGGAGATCTTGCCAGGGTAGTTGACTTACACCTTCTAGAGCACGTTGGGTGGCACGGGATACATGCGGACGTGCATTGTCCTGTTGGAACAGCAAGTTCCCTTGCCGGTCTAGGAATGGTAGAACGATGGGTTCGATGACGGTTTGAATGTACCGTGCACTATTCAGTGTCCCCTCGACGATCACCAGTGGTGTACGGCCAGTGTAGGAGATCGCTCCCCACACCATGATGCCGGGTGTTGGCCCTGTGTGCCTCGGTCGTATACAGTCCTGATTGTGGCGCTCACCTGCACGGCGCCAAACACGCATACGACCATCATTGGCACCAAGGCAGAAGCGACTCTCATCGCTGAAGACGACACGTCTCCATTCGTCCCTCCATTCACGCCTGTCGCGACACCACTGGAGGCGGGCTGCACGATGTTGGGGCGTGAGCGGAAGACGGCCTAACGGTGTGCGGGACCGTAGCCCAGCTTCATGGAGACGGTTGCGAATGGTCCTCGCCGATACCCCAGGAGCAACAGTGTCCCTAATTTGCTGGGAAGTGGCGGTGCGGTCCCCTACGGCACTGCGTAGGATCCTACGGTCTTGGCGTGCATCCGTGCGTCGCTGCGGTCC
The DNA here is from genome assembly GCF_023864275.1 of Schistocerca cancellata. Lineage (NCBI taxonomy): Eukaryota > Metazoa > Arthropoda > Insecta > Orthoptera > Acrididae > Schistocerca > Schistocerca cancellata. Next base: position 609,220,306 of record NC_064627.1, read on the forward strand.
GGTCCCAGGTCGACGGGCACGTGCACCTTCCGCCGACCACTGGCGACAACATCGATGTACTGTGGAGACCTCACGCCCCACGTGTTGAGCAATTCGGCGGTACGTCCACCCGGCCTCCCGCATGCCCACTATACGCCCTCGCTCAAAGTCCGTCAACTGCACATACGGTTCACGTCCACGCTGTCGCGGCATGCTACCAGTGTTAAAGACTGCGATGGAGCTCCGTATGCCACGGCAAACTGGCTGACACTGACGGCGGCGGTGCACAAATGCTGCGCAGCTAGCGCCATTCGACGGCCAACACCGCGGTTCCTGGTGTGTCCGCTGTGCCGTGCGTGTGATCATTGCTTGTACAGCCCTCTCGCAGTGTCCGGAGCAAGTATGGTGGGTCTGACACACCGGTGTCAATGTGTTCTTTTTTCCATTTCCAGGAGTGTAGATGTAGATGTAGATATACCTGACCTCCACACTAAAAGCCGCACACGCACTTTTGCTAAAGAGCGATGCAGATGTGTTAAGAATGTGAATCTGCTTCACACGCCAAAGACAGACGATATCCATAGACTGCGGATCTCCGCCGATGAGCGCGCTAGTGTTGCAAGGACGCCTGCGGTTATTTGACGCGAGGAAACATTGTTTGTCACGCGAGAAGCCGTTGTGTGACGTGTGGCAGGAATCACGTTACCGCACAACAAAGAGCTTCATAAGTCGGGCTGCGAGGCGGGGGCGGTAATCGAGCGCTGCGCGACTGCTGTGCTTCCCGCGCCACTGTGCCGGAGGCGGGGGGTGCGAGCAGCGCGGCCGCACCACGCCACGGCATTTCTATGGCCGCGTCCCATCTCAATAAAGCCGCTCCACGGCCATTCATACCCGCCCCTTTTCGCAGGTGCTATTGTCGTCGTATAATGCAAAATGAGTGTTTTTTTTTTTTTCTCCCGCGTTTCCAACACAGTTTTCATCGCGCTTGGGAATGGAACGGGCTTGAAGGATGGCCCTCCTGTCGTCCAGATGAAACCTACCGACGAAATTGAGACTGGAAAAGTGTCGAAATGACAAATCTTTACTTGTTTACATATTATGTTATGTTATGTTAACCGGGGACCTAGAAACGACGGAGAGGCTCCGTCCCCGCCGCAGCCGCAGTGGTCCACAACCCCACTACGAATGCCGCAGTCCACTTCACCCCTCCGCCGCCCCACACCGAACCCAGGGTTATTGTGCGGTTCGGCCCCTGGTGGACCCCCCCTCCCAGAGAACGTCTCACACTAGACGAGTGTAACCCCTATGTTTGCGTGGTAGAGGAATGGTGGTGTACGTGTACGTGGAAAACTTGTTTGCGCAGCAGTCGCCGACATAGTGTAGCTGAGGCGGAATATGGGGAAGCAGCCCGCATTTGCCGAGGCAGATGGAAAACCGCCTAAAAACCATCAACAGACTGGCAGGCTCACCGGACCTCGACACAAATCTGCCGGGCGGATTCGTGCCGGGGACTGGCGCTCCTTCCGGCTCGGGAAGCCGTGCGTTAGACCACACGGCCAACCGGGCGGGCTTGATTACACATTGCTCGCATTTTGGTATAAACATCCGATCTAATTGTGATAAACGCAGCCGGCCGGAGTGGCCGTGCGGTTCTCGGCGCTACAGTATGGAACCGCGTGACCGCTACGGTCGCAGGTTCGAATCCTGCCTCGGGCATGGATGTGTGTGATGTCCTTAGGTTAGTTAGGTTTAAGTAGTTCTAAGTTCTAGGGGACTGATGACCTCAGATGTTAAGTCCCATAGTGCTCAGAGCCATTTGAACCAAACACTTACTCTCCGATCCGGAAAGCTGTAAGGTGGTCGAAAGGTCTTGCGCAGCAGTCAGCCTTAACAACCGAAGTGAATTGTGTATGACAACACTGCTGACTGTAGCTTCGAACAAAATAGGGCACTACTCGACGACGCGAAGCGGCATATCACACTCCCAATTTTCCGACAGTGCAAGATGTTTGAACGACATGTGGATTTTCGGTTCGTGAAATTCATATGTTCTGATTATTCAAATATCCACTGAAATGAGACGAAGCCTTATCAGCTCTGCGATTCCATGAATGTCAACAAATGCCCGAAACCATGGGCATTATGCTAGACGCTTTTCTTTATCCGGTGCCTTCAGTTCCTGAACAATACGAACACGATATGCACGACCTTTTAACTTCCGCTTCGCTTTCTGTGTACTACCATACGAAATCTGAGACTGGACTAATAGTGTCTTCAAACTTTTTGAAGGCGAAATCAGCATCACATTCATCTCCTCAGCCGGTTTAAAATGGTTCAAATGGCTCTGAGCACTATGGGACTTAACTTCTGAGGTCATCAGTCCCCTAGAACTTAGAACTACTTAAACCTAACTAACCTAAGGACATCACACACATCCATGCCCGAGGCAGGATTTGAACCGGCGACCGTAGCGGTCGCGCGGTTCCAGACTGTAGCACCCCGGCCGGCTCAGCCAGTTTAGCGTTCGTCGAAATAGCAGCTCTCCTAGTTCTCTTAATGTCTGCAACTGATCGGCATTCCGGGAAACGGATGACTAATGTCGTTATTGTCGAATTGTTCGGCACTGTGGTACCTGGGTACTTCTACGAAATACGTTTGCAATACGTGCATACGAACAACTGGCAAAATACTATTTAACAACTAAAAGTTGTCACTCTTGGGAAAATGAAATATTTACCAAGCAATGAATTGCGCAATACTACATTACCGTTACACTGTGTAATGGTACTTGAATTACGTAACCATTACGGCACCTCACCTCGACCTCTCGATATCAGCAATATTCTACTGTGTTTCTGTAAAATAGTTAACATATTTCTGTGACAACATTCAGATTTGAATTCATTAATGTAGAGGTACTTCGATACATCGATATGTATATATTGCAATGATATTATTGTTATGTGCATTCTTTCTTTTGTCACTATGATCCTTGACGTACTTGTAATTCTGATTTTTGGGCGCGTAAGCGGTTATTAGAGTGTCAAGTCTTGGTCGTCATGTTGAAAAGACGCAAATTGTAGTCAGTTTAGGAAATGTGAACTTTAACAGTGAGGAAGATATTTTCAAGTATGTTTTATATTATGAAGTGATGTTTTGGAACGAGTTACGTGATATTGCAAAAAAAAAAAAAAAAAAAAAAAGTGTAACTTAAATTCGGAGTGCTGATTACTTTTTTTACATCACCATTATTCTAACTTGCAAAAGTTTAATCTTCAAGAATGGTTTATGAAACACATCTATAAAACTTTGAAATATCGCGGAATAACACCTAGGCCTCTTTGCATCCGAGCTTGTAATCATCACTACCTAGATTTTCGACGATTGAGCCATGAGTTCACGAGACCAGCGTGGGAAACACGAAAAGATGAGTGCCTAGTTTATCCATTATTTTGAGAAATGACTGTATTAACTGTGCTCTAATGACACCTGCCACATAATATAATTTTGTTGTTGCCCAAAAATGCAATATTTAGCAGCGTGAGCAATCATAATTAATTTTTGACATTTGTTGTGGTAGGGTTGTTAGAACTGGTATCTTCATTTGTTGTTGCGTAAGTAGGCTGTTTAGGTTTTTATGTTGGTAATGCCACGTAGTGCTCTGTATGAAAATCGCTGACTGCGCTGTGTGCAGTCTGTGGCTGGTTGGACTCATTGTTGGAATATTCGCTTGCGTAGTGTTGGGCAGTTGGATGTGAACAGCGTGTAGCGTTGGGCAATTGGAGGTGAGCTGCCAGCAGTGGTGGATGAGCGCTATTAAGGCAAATACATTGTTTGTTATCTCTCAAAATCTTTCGTTTGCTAACTATGGCTATCAGTAGTTAGAATATTTTATTTAGCTGGCAATATTGGCGCTCACTGTATTGCAGTAGTTCGAGTAACGAAGATTTTTGTGAGGTAAGTGATTTGTGAAAGGTATAGGTTATTGTTAGTCAGGATTATTGAAAGTCAGATTGCGTTGCGCAAAAAATATTGTGTGTCAGTTTAGTGATGATCAGAATAAGTAAAGAGAGAAATGTCTGAGTACGTTCAGGTTTACTCTGCGGACTCTGTATCAAATAATGTAAGAGTTTTTCCAGCACTGTCATTCTATAATTTTTCGAAGGCGACGTTACAGTTGGCGATGCCTATAGTGCATGAGGTAACTTTGACGGTAGTGAACATTCGCAATGACAGCCATTTCGGACGTATTTAGTTTTGTGTACATAACGAGACGTAGAAAAGGAGACCTGAATAAAGTGGCCAATTTTCGGCTCCGCGAGAAATTGCGATTTTTCAGGGGGCTATATCTCGGGTTCTGTTAATCACAGAGATAAGGGGGTTATGTTATTCGCATATCCTTGGCCTAGCGACTATTTGTATGCCTATCGGAAGAACGGGTATATTGTAGCTATCCTACAGTACACGGTAGAAATTTAAACATTACACACTTCCAGGAGCCCAGGAAAATTGAGCAAATCCGTTGGTTCTTTTGTATTAGGTGTGGTCTAGGGTGGACCGTCGGCGGCTTATAAAAGCACCATTTGTTCACGGGCTGTTCCTGAGAAAAGCCCGAAAAATCACGACTTCTGAGTACGAAAAGCACCAGTTGTGAGGACGGTCACTTCTATAATTTTTATTCGTGGCAGATCGTCGACATTTTTACCTTACGTTCTTAGAACGAAATTGCTTGGGAAATTAAAAAACTTTTATTCTATGTCGTTATCGATTGCCGAGATCCAGAGAATCATTTAGCGCAGTTATGCAGAACATCGCAAAACCGGCTTTTAGCCGTTTTAGCACCGTGGACCGCAATTATTTAAATAACAAGCCACAGCAAATGACTCAAACTTTAACTGTACGTTATTTAGACTTTCATCTAGAAACGCCATTTTCTCGCTTTCGAAAATCTGTATCCGTCAGCAAGATACACCCGAAAAACCATGATTTTTGGGTACCAAAAGTGCCACTGGCGGGGATGGCCATTTCCATAATTTCTGTTCACAGCAAATCGTCGCAATTTTTACCATATATACTTAAGATAATGATGTCTGGCAACCTTGAAACTTTTTTTTCGATATCATTGTCCTTTATCGAGATCCAGAGGTTCAAAGTTTGTGTACTTATGCACGTAATATCCAGCCTGAGGCGTAAATATAATTTTTAACTGACGTAGTGAACACATAGCAAGTGTTTTGGGGTCATCACAAGGATTACGGGGTCACCGAACTATGTTGTTGGTAAGCATTTTTTTTCACCACTAAAACTTTATGACGCGCCAATTTCGTTAGGTTTATTAAATGGAAATAAACCGAGTAATTTTAATGGAAACTGAAGTTTCTGATTGGTGTCTCCCTTCCTTCGCATCTTTGAATTGATAAATGAGAGTTTTTATTTACTGAGATAGACGAAGATTTCGCAAGGGGCTGCTCTGAGTGTTAAACGGAGGCTGTTAGAATTGTTCGCTTCCAGCCCGGTCTAATGTCTCTGACGCGCTGGTGTTGCTACAAGACATTGGAAAGTTATCAAGAAGTATTTGACATGTATAGCATTGCAGAGAGGTGGTCCGGGTCCACCGTCTAAGAGTCCCTTCCCGAAGCGGTGCAGTTACGGCGTACAACAGATCTGTGCGCTTCGTGAAAAAAAAATGGCTCTGAGCACTATGGGACTTAACATCTGAGGTCATCAGTCCCCTAGAACTTAGAACTACTAAAGCCTAACTAACCTAAGGATATCACACATATCCATGCCCGAGACAGAATTCGAACCTGCGACCGTAATGGTCGCGCGGTTCCAGACTGAAGCGCCGAGAACTGCTCGGCCACCCCGGCCGGCCGCTTCGTGAAAGTCTGGTGCTCGTAGGCCGCAGCGCGGGGCGTTTTCGTTGTTTCATAGATGTAAGAAGAGTAGAAGTGTTACACAGTGTAGCCTACATCCTGACACACAGTGGGAAGAAGCTCTCAAGGAAACATGTCTCATTGTCTCAAGTTGTCTACCTACTCTTTACTCAGGTGGAGAAACTGCGCAACTTGGCTAGCGTAGCGTAGTACTCCCCAGGAACTTGTAACTACAAGAGAAGCGAGCATGGTATATAAATCTGCACCCTCCTCCATTGCGTAGTCGTCATCTGTGCCAATGTGTGTAAAAAAAGACAAGAGAGCTTTGCGTTTAAACTGTAATGCTTATTAAATACTAAAAAATCTCGTGCTGGCTGGAGGGCCATGCCCAAAATGCTCTAAACACTCTCAATTGGAAAGAAATCTGGCCATCTTGTTGGCCAAGGTAGGATTCGCAAGCACGAAGACAAGCAGTAGAAATTCTCGCCGTGTGCGGTGGGGCGTTGTCTTGCTGAAATGTAAACCGAGGAAGGTTTGCTATGAGGGCAACAAAACGGGGCGTAGAATACCGCCGACGTACCGCTGTGTTGTAAGCGTGCCGTGGATGACAACCAAAGAAGTCCTTCTATGAAAAGAAATGGCACCTGGATCGTCACTCCTGGTTCAAATGGCTCTGAGCACTATGGAACTCAACTGCTGAGGTCATTAGTCCCCTAGAACTTAGAACTAGTTAAACCTAACTAACCTAAGGACATCACAAACATCCATGCCCGAGGCAGGATTCGAACCTGCGACCGTAGCGGTCTTGCGGTTCCAGACTGCAGCGCCTTTAACCGCACGGCCACTTCGGCCGGCCGTCACTCCTGGTTGTCGAGCCGATTGAGAGGCGACAGTCACCTTGGTACCTCACCAATTTCTGGGGCGAAATTAGACTTAATTTTAATACCTTCAGCTGCTGACGGGCGTTGATATATATCAACGGATACAGGTGAAAATGTGTGCCCCGACCGGGACTAGAACCCGGGATCTCCTGCTTACATGGCAGACGCTCTATCCATCTGAGCCACCAGGGCACACAGAATAGTGCGACTGCAGGAACTATCTCGCGCACGCCTCCCGCGAGACCCACAATATCAACCTTGTATGTCCAAACACTACATTCGTAGTGTCCCACCCCAACACACTCATTACTCGTGGAAGATGGTTCAGATGGTTCAAATGGCTCTGAGCACTATGGGACTTCACATCTCTGGTCATCAGTCCCCTAGAACTCAGAACTACTTAAACCTATCTAACCTAAGGACATCACACACATCCATGCCCGAGGCAGGATTCGAACCTGCGACCGTAGCAGTCGCGCGGTTCCGGACTGAGCGCCTAGTACCGCGAGACCACCGCGGCCGGCACTCGTGGAAGACATTCTTACCAAGTCCCGTAAGAGTTCGGGCAGTATGTGCGCATCCGCACAGAAGAAGAAGATCATGGCCGGTATTGCCAGAACTATATACTTATATGGATATGGTGTCTGTTCTTGTATAAATTTCTGTGGCGTCTCCAGACACGTCTTTGCTGGTCGTCGGAGCTCGTCAACGAAGACAGTTCTACTCCAGTCAGTGAGATTCCAGACTGATGAAGGGCCTGGAGACACTCCGGACACCAGTGACTGTCGCCCACCATACGGCCTGACAACCAAGAGTGATCGCCTGAGGTTCCATTTCTTTCCATAGTAGGGCCCGTTTGGTAGTCGTCTGCAGCACACGAACCGCACAACGTCGACGATATTCTACTCCCCATTTTGTTGGCATTCATGGTAAGACATCCTGGGTTTACATTCAGCAAGATCGTGCACAATTTCTACTGCTCGTCTTCGTGCTCGCCAAACCCTACCTTGGCCAGCGAGATCGCCGGATCTCTCCAACCAGCTCGGTATTTTGACGATCTTACGCGCCAATTGGACAGAATTTGGCACGATATCCCTCACGAGGACATTCAACAAGTCTATCAGTGTTAAGCCGAATAACTGCTTGCATAAGGGCCAGAGGTCGATCAACGCGTAGCTGACCAACCCAGTTCGCGACGCCCTTTCTCTTGAATAAATCATCCAACTTTTTAGAAACTATAATCATTTTTTGTCTGTACATGTGCATCACATCTACGGATTTCATTCCCATTCGAATAATTCCTTTGTGTTCCGTCTTTTTTTTGTTTGTTTTAGAGTGTATTGGAAATGGCGAGGGCATAAAACTGTCCAGGTTTGATGTGGCACCGCTCTGTTTCTACGGTTTCGGGAGTTCAGAATGCCCTTTGTTATGCTCTGTAGTATTCAGTGATGGATCGAAATAGTGGATGGAGATGTTCGAACCTGTGTATGTATGCTGCAAGAACAAATACAAAGATAAGTTAATGTATCAATGGCGTACTTGGCAACGTATGTACATTTCTCTAGGGATACTGTTAGCGGATAAGGATGTGCCAATTTTTTTCGATAGCGCAAAAGACGAACGTGGTTATGCAGTCAAACTACTAGATTATTTGCTCATCCTGAGGATTTTGGAGGGTAAACGAACAGTGTGTCCACCAACTAACCTGGAATGCAAAAGTAGCCTGGAAGCTTTAAAGGACGCTCTTGAACTTGGTGATAATGTAACCGTTGCCATAACATCCGCGATTCAGGATACAAGGGCCAGAAATCCAGTGCTGACAACGAGGATGCTCTAAAGGCAAAGGAGTCATTCAATGATTACCACGTGGTGGATTGCCTGGCTAGGGTACATCCTAAGAAGCGGTTTTACAGTCAGCTTTACATTACTGGTCTCTCATTGGGAGAAATGCGTTCATATTCAAGGTGACCATGTAGACACGAAGAATGAAGTTGTAGAATGTTAAAAACTTTTGTTTCATGTGTAAATCTGTCAGAGTTTTGGCATTAAAAATTCGGAGGCGTTACCTTACAGCACGCTCACGTACAGCCCTAGAAAGCTGATATAAAATCATGGTCCATTTGGAGAATTACTGCCTGACAGAAAATTGTTCATAGGGGAGGTGTATGCCTTTGGTTAAAAGATGCTACAGACGTAAACAGTTTTTTGGTATCGGTAGATGTGAAGAAATAAGTTCCTGTTTTCCATGTTGCTCATATATAGTTTTCTTTTTCAAGAGTACGGTAAGATTCAATGTCGGTTTTTTAAAATTTGAATAAAGTTTGGTAATTGTGAAATCGACTCCCACTTATGAGCTCTACTTCCTACATCTTCTCCCAAGATTAGGCGACACTTATTTAGCAAATATAACCAGGAATATACTAACGTCTTGTTTCAATGTGATGGTGTTTCCCTTGTGCGCACTATCCAGATTACGAATGGAATCATAAGGTAATACGCAAATGAGTTAATTGTGGTGATGCGTCTTGAGTAGCGCTCTCACGTTTCATAACGGAGTCTATAACAGTTACAAACACAGATTAGTTTCAACAAACGCATCTCCTGTACGCCGCAGGTGAGGGGCGATTGAGCGCGGAGGAAGAAATCGCTTTCGGACCTATCCCTCAGTGTCTTCCTATACGACTATTTCTTTTGATCGATGTCTGTGCACGTATCTCAAGTGTACGGTTTCTCTCGACATGGGCCAAAACGCTACCGTCTCAGATCGATGTGGGATTTGTCACTTGCAGGATCCCAAACTAAGTGAGTCGTTGATACCGAACTAGAAGCGACCTCTCGGATACACAGAGGAAAAGGTGATATAAAAGGCCCTCACTCTCTAGTTCGTTAGTTCTATATTCAGTAAATCATACTCACGATAAACATTATGAAATAGAACGTGTCAGCTGAACAAATGGATGCAGAGACAATTTTTTAATGGACAGATTATCAAAGAGCTTCAAAGCTTAGTGCTGCGCTCGTAACATGTTAAATTTAGATTCACTAAAGACTGCCCTTTGTGTCACAAGATTTTCTCTTATTTTCTTTTTTCTTTTCTTTCAAGCAGTCTCAAGAACTGGAATTTCAGTGATGAATCTGCGCTCTCAAAGTGTAGAGAGGAACACATCACAGCTTCTTTACGTCGTCTCCAGCCACATTAGCGCTGAAGGATCTCATAATGGCAAATTGATTTGTCCCAAGTTTTGATCTAAGGAAAAAAAATTAAGTAGAGTTGATCTCTTGACATTGTTAATCTGTCAATTCTCATCATTAACGATTTCCAAGTCACGTGTATATGAAACAGGGTAAATGCAATTTATATTCTGCCATGAGCGTTTCGCTCCTGTTTATTGAAACGTCTTCAGTGACTGAAATACATATGCTCCTTCATTTACAAGCATTTACAGTGGCAAGATACGGACGTCCGATGTACCGCACGTAATCAAAAATGTGTATGTATTTCGCGCCATTGGAGGTGCTGCAGTAAATTGAGGCGAAACGAGTATTGCAAACAATTATTTGAATTCATTCGTTGTACACAAATTTAGCGTCAAAGTAATTAATTTGGTTTTTCTTATTTTAATTTCTTTTTTATGGGTATCGTAATATCTGACAACTGACTGTCTACATCTACATAAATAAAAATTTAAATTTTCGTTTATTCAAAATCTTAAATCTCCGAAAGTTCTTCACCGATTTCTTTGAAATTTTTACACAAAGCTGAACTCGAATACATACGTATCTTTATATACCTACTGTCGTGCACGCGCCTGTTCGAAAGCAACGTTGTGCCACGTTTTCAAAGCAAACAGTGAAGAATTTTCGGAGATTTACGATATTGTACCAACGAACATTTACATGTATATAATAGAAATATTTGTATTTTCATTTATACAAAATCCAAATGTTCCAAAGTTCATCACTGATCGCTGTGAAATTTTGACACGACGTTGCATTCGAATGAGCTCCTGTTTCAATATACTGGTTTTTTTCAAAAAATATATACCATGTGTAATGTATAAATTGACATACAATACTTAAAAGAGAAACTTTATTACGAAAAAACTCGAAAAGTTCTTGGCCGATTTCCTTCAAATTTGTACACAATACTCTAACAACATTCGGAGGGACCTAAGCTATATCTCTTTAATTTGTACGATATATAAATATGTAGACATAAAATTAGCAAAGAGGAAAGCTTTATTTATGACTTAGCAGTTTATGATTTGAATAGTACCACAGAATATCAATTTGCAATAACAATAAACAAGGCTCAAGATCAGCGAGAGGGGGTTGGGTGGAAGAGGAATTGGACAGAGGGGTGGAAGGAAATGGACATAGAAATTCGAAAGGAGGAGATGGACGAGGGAGGGAGCAGGAGGAGATGGGTGGGGGGAGAGGGAGGGTGGGAGGGAGGGAGGGAGAGAGGGAGAGAGGGAGAGAGAGAGAGAGAGAGAGAGAGAGAGAGAGAGAGAGAGAGAGAGAGAGAGAGAGAGAGAGAGATAGGCCGGCCGAAGTGGCCGAGCGGTTCTAGGCGCTACAGTCTGGAACCGCGCGACAGCTACGGTCGCAGGTTCGAATCCTGCCTCGGGCATGGATGTGTGTGATGTCCTTAGGTTAGTTAGGTTTAAGTAGCTCTAAGTTCTAGGGGACTGATGACCTCAGAAGTTAAGTCCCATAGTGCTCAGAGCCATTTGAACCATTTTTGAGGGAGGGTGGAGAAGATTGGAGAACACTGACTGAAAAAGTAGGGAGGAATTGATAGGTGGAAGGAGAGGGGCAAGAGCAGATGGAAAGAGCGAGATGGGTAGAAGATGGTCAGAGAGAGAGGGGGGATGGCAGGAGGATATGGACAGAGTGGGGCAAGAGGAGATGGAGAGAGAGGGGGACGAGAAGACGGACAGTGAAAGACGGGAGGAGGTGATGGGCAGAGAGAGAGAGAGAGAAATAAAGGAGCAGGAGGAGAAGGAGAAGGAGAGAGAAAGAGAGAGGGGAGGGAGAAGAAGATGGACAAAGAGAGGGGGAGAAGGTGATGAACAGAGGTTGTGAAGGAGTAGGAGATGGAGTGAGGGAGTGGGAGAAGGAGATGGACAGAGACAGGGGAGAGAAGGAGATTGGGACATATATCCAGTTCCCATACGTATTGGAAACACGTGTTTTCTTTCTTTTCCATTCAGACAGATAGAGCCACAGAAATGCGTGGCCGGGAACAGCTAATATTCTAACAGATGTCTTCTACTGGACTCTGATTTAATCAGAGTTTTCAACCCAGAATTCTCAAGTGATTTCATCCATCCTTTATACGCCATGTAATCTACAAAAAAACGTATGTAAATACTTGTGCGGGGCTGAAACGTAACATTTAGTAAATCGACTAACTGTGTGGGTTGTTTCGGAATTCGGGCTCGGGTGCACGATAATCGTTTAGCAGTGTGTGGCTGAAGGGCCGGTTAAAGCCGAGACAGAAGGTTCACGCTGTGTGTCACAACGTCGTGAATCGAGTCGGCAGTGCGCGTGCGCAGGAAAGGGGCGGTGCGGGCCACGCGCGCTTCCGCTTTCCGCACCCGCGCGCGACAATGGGCGCAGAGGTCGCGCACTGCGGCGGAACTGAACGCAGCGTCGACAATGGCGCCGCCCACAATGAGGCTGGAGGCGGGCACGAGCAATGCGTGCGCGGAGCTCAGCTGCCGAGCTACGTGGGACCGTGTTCCAGCACGCCACAGCACACCACACCACCAGTCCCACTCAGACTCAGTTTTTAATGTATATTTTTTTTCATCACTGCTCATATTTTTTAATCTATATGACATTTGAGAGGTAATGTAATTAAAAAAACACCATTATTTGCATGAAGTTTAAGTGAATTTCATGTTATTTGATTGTTTACTATTTCTAATTAAATTTAATTATTAGAACAAACATATTTATAGCTTTCTACAAGTAAGTGAAGAAATGCATAGAGTTTTCCTGAAAATGTACGCCTGTCGTGACTTACACATGTGATCTGGTGAGGTACTCGGAATTGCACTACTGGCCATTAAAATTGCTGCACCACGAAGATGACGTGGTACGGACGCGAAATTTAACCGACAGATAGAAGATGCTGTGATATGCAAATGATCAGCTTTTCAGAGCATTCACACAAGGTTGGCGCCGGTAGCGACGCCTACAACGTGCTGACATGAGGAAAGTTTCCAACCGATTTCTCATTCACAAACAGCAGTTGATCGGCGTTGCCTGGTGAAACGTTGTTGTGATGCCTCGTGTAAGGAGGAGAGGTACACAGTACCATCACGTTTCCGACTTTGATAAAGGTCGGATTGTAGCCTATCGCGATTGCGGTTTGTCGTAACGCGACATTGCTGCTCGCGTTGGTCGAGATCCAATGACTGTTAGCAGAATATGGAATCGGTGGGTTCAGGAGGGTAATACGGAACGCCGTGCTGGATCCCAACGGCCTCGTATCACTAGCAGTCGAGATGACAGGCATCTTATCCGCATGGCTGTACCGGATCGTGTAGCCACGTCTCGATCCCTGAGTCAACAGTTGGGGACGTTTGCAAGACAACAACCATCTGCACGAACAGTTCGATGACGTTTGCAGCAGCATGGAGTATCAGCTCTGAGACCATGGCTGCGGCTACCCTTGACGCTGCATCACAGATAGGAGCGCGTGCGATGGTGTACTCAACGACGAACCTGGGTGCACGAATGGCAAAACGTAATTTTTTCGGATGAATTCAGGTCTGTTTACAGCATCATGGTGATCGCATCCGTGTGTGGTGACATCGCGGTGAACGCACATTGGAAGCGTGTATTTGTCATCTGGCGTATCACCCGGCGTGGTGGTATGGAGTGCCATTGGTTACACGTCTCAGTCATCTCTTGTTAGCATTGACGGCACTTGAACAGTGGACGTTTCATTTCAGATGTGTTACGACCCGTGGCTCTACCCTCCATTCGATCTCTGCTAAACCCTACATTTCAGCAGGATAGTGCACGACCGCATGTTGCAGATCCTGTACGGACCTTTTTGGATACGGAAAATGTTCGACTGCTGCCGTGACCAGCACATTCTCCAGATCTTTCACCAACTGAAAACGTCCGGTCAATGGTGGCCGAGCAACTGGCTCGTCACAATAGGCCAGGCACTACTCTTGATGAACTGTGGTATCGTGTTGAAGCTGCATGGGCAGCTGTACCTGTACACGCCATCCAAGCTGTGTTTGACTGAATGCCCAGGTGTATCAAGGCCGTTATAACGGCCAGAGGTGGTTGTTCTGGGTACTGATTTCTCAAAATCTATGCAACCGAATTGCGTGAAAATTTAATCACATGTCAGTTCTAGTATAATATATTTGTCGAATGAATACCCATTTATCATCTGCATTTCTTCTTGGTGTAGCAATTTTAATGGCCAGTAGTGTATATTGCACCTCGATGCTTCGAGCTCTAGACACAAAGGTAGGTCCCATTTGGGAGTTAACTTGCGTAGCGGTGACACTTCGCTAATGTATTCATCAACGAATAGTGTAGGTGCAAATTTTTTGAATATTACAGAATTTACACTCATACTGCAAAAATGAAGACCTGAGCGGGAGTCGAACCGTCGTCTCACACACGCTCATCTTACAGAGATCGAAGGCTAATCACTTGTTCACCACGAACTCTAACGTCCGGCCCCTGTGCACAGATGCATCAGTTACGTAGCAGATGCGTAAAACTTCTCTTGCGATTTTCTTGAAATTGCCAGAGTTGTGCACCTTACTACTTGCAAATTATGTTGTTTTAATGGCCTACTAAATGTGTACAAAGTTTGAAGTAAATCCGTGATTCCAACATCGTGGCCTCTTCTTGTAAGTCTGGTGGGGAGAGACAGTCAGCTTCTTTTTAACAAAAAATTCCTGAAAAATGTCGGCCATACCGGGTGTGCTTTTTTATCGTTGAGTACGTCATTTCTCTGGAGGTTTTCCTCTTCATGTGCTTCCTAAACGTCTTAGAGCAGCCGGTCGGAGTGGTCGAGCGGTTCCAGGCGCTACAGTCTGGAACCGCGCGACCGCAACGGCCGCAGGTTCGAATCCTGCCTCGGGCATGGATGTGTGTGATGTCCTTAGGTCATTTAGGTTTAAGCAGTTCTGAGTTCTAGGGGACTGATGACCTCAGAAGTAAGTCCCATTGTGCTCAGAGCCATTTGAGCCAAGTCTTAGAGCTTAGCAGCATAATTTTTATTTGCTGTCTGACAGAGGCACGAACTCTTAATGGACAATCCCGAAAAAAGTAAATATTGTATTTTTTATGAAACTCCAAAAACGTTCGAGACAGCGTCAATAAAAAGAGAAAAAAGTTGAGAAGGCGGTTTTCAGTTCTACACTGCCTGTCCCTATTTTAATACAAAGCACTTAATGTTCATACAACCACGCCAAACTGTCAAAAAATGCTTCTTGTGCAATATTCAACTTGTGTGTAACTTTCGCACCATTTTCGGTTTTTGCGAACCATCAGAGACCCGTTGTGCACTTTGTCGTTGGTTCGTATTAATAACAACAAGTCTCCGTCAGCCGTGATGTTTTTTTCCAGAAAATAATTGTCTGCGTTTTGCATTTCAATCAAATAGTAGCAGGCATCCAAGCGTCGTTTTTGTTCGGGAGTCAAGGTGTGTGAAACGAACTTTGGTCACGTTTTTCTCTTCTTCAAAAGTCTCTGGATACTGTCTTGAACACCTGGTTGCGGGAAGTTGCTCCAGTGCGATTAGCGACAGAACAGCATTGATATACTACGGCCGCTCGCCACTGCTTAACACCGTCTGCTCACAACAGATTGATCAAATGCACATCTGTTCTTTACAACTGTTAGTTCAAACTGCCACAGTGGTTACTGCGCTTACTTCGCTTGTAAACCAGGAATAATATCGCTCCTGAAACTCTCACTCCTGGAACTCTTTGGACGGAGAAAATATATATACACGCGCTGCTCTTACATCTCAGCCAAAGCGAACTCATAAAAGCACGACGGTGATAACATGCACATCAAAAACTAGCCAAAGCATTCAGATCGCCACACTGGTTCAAGAGGGGTGTGAGGAGAGGCTTCTAGCGGTATTTCCGTGTACTCGTAACCTTTCGCACGCATAATTTAAATTTTGGGGACTTTTTTACAATACTCACAACTTGTACTGTTACTACATTTATTACGATTTCCGACAATAAACATACTTGAAAGTCTAATAAAGCTCTAATACGTGTATTGTGAATACTATAATATTTCTTCTCGCAGAATGAATGCCGATTTTGGCGATGTAAACGTTACAAAGTGAAGTTTACATTGCACTGCGGCTTCTGCAGTACGCTGACGAAACCGCATTCCTCGCTCTGTACCCCACACTCCTCAGATCCTATAGAATGCTCCAAATTTTACTTACTCAATTTACCTCATGGTGCAGTCAATGACTTCTCAATTAAACCCAGGCAATAATTATAGGTTGAACCACAAGCGCCTCCGCCTCCATGGCTTTTAACTCCTATTTACGACGATCCTATGCTAATAAGAGCACGCTAAAATATCCGGGACTATAAACCGAACGGCAGCTAAAATGGAAACCTCAACTGCTGACCATTCAACAGAAAGCCCACAATAGACTAAAACTACTATAACTACTATCTGGATGAAACTGAGTATTACAGTCCTCCACTATCCTCCACAACAAAATCTTGATCCGAGCTAGCCTCTTCTACGCAAATGCTGCACGGATATCCGCTACACCTAGTTCTACGTCAGTCTAAATCCTTGACAGCAACGTATTGCGCTTCACTTTTCGCATCAGTTTGCGTCCCCCCAAGTCGGTCCTTAATGATCGCATCAAATTTGACCTCTCTTCATCCAATCAACAGGACTTCTTGAGCGACGACTGTTTATTTTTCTGTATTCTCTCCACACACAAACATGGCGCCATCAGATAGGGACATTCTTGGCTCATCTGCGGACGCGTTGCAGGAAAACCTACTCAATACAACGAAGAGGCATTGCTGAAATGGCTAAATATCACATCAGTAATCTCTCCTGTGATGGAGAGCACCCATTTGGCAAAAAATAGTGTGTTTACACCGACATTAGGGACGGTAATTTGAAGCTAATGCACTGCCTTTGCTGTTGTCACGTGATATGAAACAACAAGGAAATATTTAACGTTAATTAGCCAACAAACGTCGCGTTAAAAACTGGACCTAACTGCTTATTTTATCGATACATATTGTAGGATTGTTTATGCTATCTTCAGTAGGTGACTGGTGAAGTGGAACACAGTCATAATGAATGTATCGGAATGATACATGGCAGTTGGCAGTATTTAACAGCAGAAGTTTTTTTTTAATATTGTATTTGAGTACTGGTTTCAATCAGTAACAGCCGTCTTCAGGTCAATCTGTGATATCAAAACGGTATGAAAAATATCATAAAATCTGAGCCAAGAAGGGTAGCCTCAGTAATACAGTACACGATAAAACATGTGAACAAACGTTCGTGATCATCGGAGTATTGAAGATGATAACCAATGATCGAAATACTAATCAAAGAAAATATATGAGGCGTATTCTGAAAGTAAGGTGCTATTATGTGCGAAATGGAAACCACTGTGAAAATCCTATGGAACTTTGTGTTGGGCAGTGTCTTAATGTGCATGTAGATCACTTCACATCGGTCTTTTCAGTCCAGAGCGCAAAGTGATCACTTAGAAATGCCTAAAACAACAGTCTCTCCCGCCAAGTATGTGGATCTGGTGAGAGATTCCGCCTGAAGCTATGCACCCCACATAACATAAATGTCATGCATTTCTTTCTTCAAGACAGTTTTCAGCCACATTCTGTAGGGGCAATGAAGATGCTCCTCCAGCGTTTTCGACGGGAAGTGTTCGATCACTCGCAATACAGCCCTTAATTGGCTCCCTCCGTTATCCACCTCTGCTCACATGAACCGCTGGCTACGAAGACAACATTTTAGCACAAACAACGAAAGGCGAACCAGCGTAGAGAATTGGCGGAAAGCACAGGCGACTGATTTCTGTTACGAGGGTACTGGAAAACGACAAATGTGTTAAGTCGGAGCGCGACTATTTAGAGAGGAAGCTGGAAGGTGTGGCTAACTGTTGCGAATAAAAAAAATTGATTTTCAATGTGGTTTTCATTTCGCGACCGATCGGACATTACTTTTCGAAAAACCCTCGTAATATGGTAGTCTTGATAAAAAGACTAACACAAATACTAAAAAACTCCGTCCGAACAGGCCTTGGAAGGCCCAACGGTACCGACTGACCGCCGTGTCGTCTTCAGCCCGCAGGCGTCACTGGATGCGGATATGGAGGGGCATGTGGTCAGCACACCGCTCTCCCGACCGTATGTCAGAATACGAGACCCGAGTCGCTACTTCTCAATCAAGTAGCTCCTCAGTGTGCCTCACAAGGGCTGAGTTCACCCCTTTTGCCAACAGCGCTCGGCAGATCGGACGGTCACCCATCCAAGTGCTAGCCCAGCCCGACAGCACTTAACTTCGGTGATCTGACGGGAACCGGTGTTACCGCTGCGGCAACAACTACATAAAAACAATTTCTCTCTGTGAAAGTTGTTTGCGATCACAATGTCAAATGGAGCATACAGGGGTTACAGGATCTAACGGATGTGTATTAAGAGCTGACAATATGCACATCCTGAAGGGGAAACTTACAATATGTGTTGTGTCTATTCACATTGTTCTCCTAGTCTCGCGGCGTTTGACATGCTAGGCAGTTGAATGCGCGCTCGTATATAAAATAAACACACGAACACACGCTGTCACGCCGAGTTCGAATGGCACGCTTTGCACTTCCGGCTCATCTGCGTTAGGTAGTTAACAAGAGTAGTTTGTACTCAGCGCTGTAATGTGATGAGTATTTACACGTAGTATGCGTCGACAGTTATTGTAATGGCGATGTGAAGGCAATATAAGTCGGAAGTGTTCAATAATACTAGCGACGGAGGAAGACTGCTTCTCAAAATAACAAACGTTATTTGAGAGAGTTTTTGATGGAATGCCCGAATGTGGTTCTATTATGTGTCCGTCGGAGAGGAAAAGTCAACAGCGTGTAACTGTTCTGGGCAACATTTTTCGATTAACTCTATGTAACGAAACGAGTAACTGTCGAAGAATTTCTGCACAGAAAGGTATGCTACAATATAGATGTAGTAGAAAATACGGAGCTTATATCTAGTAATGAGACAGTAAATCCGGCGTACTGACATGTAGTTAATATCTTTTCTCTTCTTTTCCACTTTATTTTGTAATTTATTTTCACACGTTTCAGTATATGTACCATTGTGTTAAAAAGGAAGCAACCAGTGCCACCTACTGGCGGCGTGAGGAACTATTTCAGTTTTGTTAATTGCTTGTGCAAATCTGTACTTTTAAAATTATTTTTCAATAGTACATTTTCATTTGTTTTGCTAAAGCTGTAATGGTATGTGAATAGTAGAATGTATAGCATGAAAGACAGTATTTACTTGCGAAAATTTTGTTTGACAGATAGAGCTGCACGAGCTATGGCAACGACATTATTTGTTGCTGAGCATGGAGACGAACAGTCTAGTCAGTGGCCTGTATTTTGTGTGATCAGCAGCGCAATATGATGGTGGTGCTCTGAGTAAAGTGGCAATATGTTGAGTGGATGGAGGAGCCATTTAATGCCATGGATTATTAGCGACAAAATTACACTGGAAGGGGGAGAGAGAGAGAGAGAGAGAGAGAGAGAGAGAGAGAGAGAGAGAGAGAGAGGGAGGGAGTAAAACACCAATCCACTATTAAAATCACGATATCTGCTTCGACAACGCTTACGTTTATCAACACAAGAACGTGGCACAAACTTTGTGAAGTGCAGTTCTCGACATTCTTAAACAATTTTAATTTGCAAAATAAACTATTGCAAGTGATTTCAAAGTTTTAACAACTATTTTATCTATCACGATAGAATTATACCTACACTGTGTGATCAAAAGTATCCGGACACCTGGCTGAGAATGACTTACAAGTTCGTGGCGCCCTCTATCGGTAATGCTGAAATTCAATATCGTGTTGGCCCACCCTTAACGTTGATAACAGCTTCCGCTCTCGCAGGCATACGTCCACTCAGGCGCTGGAACGATTCTTGGGGAATGGCAGCCCTTTCTTCACGGAGTGCTTCGCTGAGGAGAGGTATCGATGTCGGACGGTGAGGACTGGCACGAAGTCGGCGTTCCAAAACATCCGAAAGATGTTCTATAGGACCCAGGTCAGAACTCTGTGCAAGCCAGTCCATTACAGGAATGTTACTGTCGAGTAACCACTCCGCCACAGCCCGTGCATTACGAACAGGTACCCGATCGTGTTGAAAGATGCAGTCGCCATCCCCGAATTGCTCTTCAACAGTGGGAAGCAAGAAGGTGCTTAAAACATCAATGTAGGCCTGTGCTGTGATAGTGCGACGCAAAACAACAAGGGGTGTAAGCCCCCTCCATGAAAAATACGACCACACCCTAACACCACCGTCTCCGAATTTTACTGTTGGCACTAAATACTCTGGCAGGTGACGTTCACCGGGCATTCGCCATACCCACACCCTGCCATCGGATCGCCACATTGTGTACCATGATTTCTCACTCCACACAACGTTTTTCCACTGTTCAATCGTCCAATGTTTACGCTCCTTACGCCAAGCGAGTCGTCTTTTGGCATTTAGCGATGTGATGTGTGCTTATGAGCAGCCGCTCGACCATGAAATCCAAGTTTTCTCACCTCCCGCCTAACTGTCGTAGTACTTGCAAAAAAATGGTTCTGAGCACTATTCGACTTAACTTCTAAGGTCATCAGTCGCCTATGACTTAGAACTAATTAAACCTAACTAACCTAAGGACATCACACACATCCATGCCCGAAGCAGGATTCGAACCTGCGACCGTAGCGGTCGCTCGATTCCGGACTGTAGTGCCTAGAACCGCATGGCCACTCCGGTCGGCTGTAGTACTTGCAGTGGGTCCTGATGCAGTTTGGAATTCCTGTATGATGGTCTGGATAGACGTCTGCCTATTACACATTACGATCCTCTTTGTCGGCTGTCTCTGTCAGTCAACAGACGAGGTCGGCCTGTTCGCTTTTGTGCTGTACGTGTCCCACCACGTTTACAACGTGGACCTAGGGATGTTTAGGAGTGTGGAAATCTCGCGTACAGACATATGACACAAGAGAGACCTAGTCACCTGACCACGTTCGAAGTCCGTGAGTTCCACGGAGAGCGCCATTCTGCTCTCTCACGATATCTAATGACTACTGGTATCGCTGAATGGAATACCTGGTAGCATGTGGCAGCACAATGCACCTAATATGAAAAACATATGTTTTTTGGGGAGTCCCGATACTTTTGATCACATAGTTATATAGTGAAATACTGAAACAGTGACTGAACGAATTAACTGTTACTTTCATATGTGCTGATAACGATGAGCAGCATCATTTGATTTCATTAACGCTATTCGGCACTAACATTTATTCTAAAAAACAATATGGCGCTTCACGAAGTGGTTTGGTAACATTACGTATTGAAAACTCATCAGAATCATTTCACTCTTTTGTGCTAACTGATTAGTAATTTCGAGAGTAAGTTGTTTTCGAAGTTTGGAATATTAATTTTTTCCATACTTAATGGTAAATTAGTGTGCTTGAGGATGTGTATATGAATGATTTTCTGTGGCTATGCAAGTAATTTGTTACATAAATGCAGTGCTGACAGAGCTTATTATAAATCATTAACCACGCCTTCGTAAACATTGATTATATGATTTAATTAAATTACTTCATTTCAAAAAATACACACCTGAAGGTACAGTAGACGTACCACGAGTGTTTCATTTTTTTTTTTTATAACACGACGTTGAGTGTCCGATTCTTTAACGGAAAAGGTGTTTACGCGCTACAATTTGTACCATAATCAGCATGTGTAGGATGTTGGCAGTTTATGTAGTGGCAGCTGGCACGAATGATATGATTGGTCACTGGATAATGGTTATTAATGAATCATCTTCTACCTTGAACAAAATCGACGAACTATCGCAGATGTAACATGTGGTGTGGTATGATTGCACTTCGTTAATGGAGCACAATTTCTGCAATCCTGAGAGATGGCCTTATGAGTTTTCCCCTTCACGATATGTGTATTTCAGATGTAGCTTTGTTGTTAGGAAATGGCTCTCAAAGCAATTCTGAATCTTGAAGAAAATGAAAAATATTGAGACATGTCTGTGGAGCGACGGATATTCGAGAATTATTACTTTAACAGATAAAGATCTTATTTCCGTTACTCGCTAGCTTTCTCGGGAAATAGCGGAACGCCCGATACCGATAACAGTTTACAAAACACCTGAGGCAAACGTGACGTCATTTTCACGTGACACGCACGAAGATTACAGCAACTGTCTGTGGAATTTCGCGGTCAAAGAATCTGTCGTTTTTAGACGAAGCATATTGTCACGTTTTATAATGTAACATACGTCCTATGATTATGTGCTGTTTCAAAGTACTAGTACATTAAAGATTTCTCGAAAACGCGTCTGTCTGTTGTAGCGAAACGATGAGAAACGTCATATTGGTGATTAAAATAATTTTGTATTTGGTTGTTTTCGTATTAGAACTTGCATTTTGTGGAAGTATGCCGTATTAAGGCAACGGCACATTGAAGATTTATCAGAAACACGTTATTCTTTGTACGATTTGTTGTAAGTAAATGTCAAATAATGACATATCGGCAGTTAAAGCCTTCAGTAGGAGTGAGATAAAGGTCACTCTGGCAACTTTATCACCGTGGCGTAGTAGGTAGAGGTGGATGGAGTTACAAATGCCAAATTAGCTGGTTCGGGTCCTGCTATTTGTATATTTGTTTTTTCATCTTTGCATTTGTAAATATTCTGGGACATGATTAATTTAATTGATAAGTATTCTGTAATATTTGATGCTATTTTCATATTAGAACACCCTCTCTAGGAGTGAGTTGACATTGTCAATAATTTACAAATTGTGCATGAAACATGCAAATGCGACTAAATATTCATAATAGGTTGATCATATGGTAAAAAAAGCTACCAGTCAGTATGAAAACTATAGAAAAGTCTGGGACGTTTGAAAAAGAATTAAAAATTAAACTAATGTCAGCCATCTATTAAGTTGAATTCTCTTTACTTCACTTCTGTGGTCACCATTTTTTATGTCATCAGAGTATGGGTTCGGTCTGTAATGACCATCTTCAGATCTGCAGCAAAGTATGGGAAAAACACAAATAAACTAGCACATTGTCTATAGCTTAAAACAATAATATAGGCCATGACGGAAAGTGTTACTGACGTACATGTGCATTTGTGCGCTTTAAATATGATGAGGTATACCTATTTTATAAAAACATTTCCTAATAAATACTGGAGCCATAATGGCATCGTCATATGCTAAACACAAAATCGGCGCCAACATCGTCAAACATATCTAAATAATAGTGTACACAATATTCACCTTGTCAGCAGCACTGCTGTTCAAAACAAACTGCCGTACAGGAGCCACAAAATGTTTGTGTTGTAAGTTCGCCAAATGTCACTACTGTAGGTGTACACACGTTCTTCAGTGATAATTGTATGGTATAAAATAAAGGGGGATACAATTACTAAAGACTGTAATGGTACTATAAGGTGTAAGAGGCGTTACAGTAATAAAAAGCAATGAAAAAAAAACGACGAAAGTTACATTGCTAAAAAGGGAAAAAGTTAAGAGACAGTAATTGACATACGCTCAAGTGGCGATATAATAGATAATGATATAAAGAATAAAGAGTAAAATAAAAATTACAAAACAAAGAGCTAAAGAAGCCCAATGAATGAAACAGACTGCCGCACATCCTCAGCGCCCTCTCTTGTCCCTAACGACAGAAAGCCGCATAGGCGAGAAGTGGTTAGAGGAACGTGACCGCCACATGGCCCCTCGTATCCTGCGGCACGCCGTTCCAAGAAAAGAATGATAAAACTCCGTACCAATGCACGAGCAAGATTATCTACTTAATTAACTAGATAATATAAGGGACTGGCCGATTTCCTTCCCCATCCTTCAAACACTGCGAGCTTGTAATCCGTCTCTAATGACCTCGACGACCCAAATTCTCCACCCATCCTTAAAGACATACCAAAACAAAAGCTTAGTCGAAAAACCAGCAAGAGAAATCCACAAATATTCACAAAACCTCAATAAAAACAATCAGAAAAAGTAACATCTACGATAACATATACACCCAAATAAATCTACAAAAAACGGGTATGGGAAATTTCACTTGGCCTATACCGCTCAAATGATGTCCAGATACCACGAAAGCACACATCGTTCCAATAGACGATATCGGAAATTACGCTTCACCACATAGCTCAGACGAAGTCCATGATACCACGAACCATGACACAGCTCCAAATGCTGAATCGAAAACTTCACATGACCCATACTATCGAAATGAAAAATAAATAAAAAATAAAACGCAGCACAAAAATAACCTAAGACAGTCCCTCTGTAATTGTCCCCATTTCCCTCGTAAAAAACACCTACATGATATCTCTATCACTCAAATCACAAATTAAGCCTAACAAAGTAATGCGAACCAAATTTAACACGTCCCAAAAATTCAACTTCCAACCATTGACCTATACATCTTCTCAATAATCTTTAACAAGCCGTGGACCGGACAAAAAGTATCTGGCAAACTTTCTCCAGCAGTACTCATTTCAGCATCTCAGGGAGACTGGAAGCGGAAAATTGCGCCTTCCTCTTGCTTACCACAGATTTAACTACTCCCCAACACTCTTCTAATGTTCGATAGTTTCTAATTCACAAGCCAATGCCGAAACCCCTATGCCTCCAATTCACTATACTAAATACAGATACAAAAGTAGACCTCTCCTCAATATATTCCTCAGTTAACTCTACTAATACACGTTTCGTCCGTTTACCCATGAACTTAAAAGCTATGTCAGAACATTCAGCCACAAGTTCCCTCTCCTTCCCATACTTCACCTGCCGAAATGCCGACTCATAAATTACCACAGCAACATCCGACGCACCTAACCGTCTGCTATATTAATAAACTATGGAAAAAAAATCTCCCTTCAGAAAGAAAACCAATCGAACACAGTACGATCGCTAACGCCCATCTCTTGAGCACAAAAAACAACCGATGAGCGACAGCGAAAATAATAGGTAAACAACCCAGTATCACGAACGACTAGCCTGTACTTCTCGAACCAGTGACCCCTCCGAATAAATTTCCAAACATTGTCATGGCGACACCTCCACATATACCCGTCCCTACTCACTGACGCAGTAATTTTGGTTCATTTCATGAATTCGCCACAAACATAACAAGTGACATTTTCAGCAATATACCCAAAAAAACCAGCACAAACTTTACAGTTGTCGCTATATTGTAGACCACTGCGGCATGTAACGGCCTTCTGGTCCATTTCCTCGTCATACCCCTACGTAATAACATATGAAATGAAAAATTAAATCTTAACCGTTAACAACATGCAGAACTAATAATTCCAAAATGTAAAACAAATATGTTGCCACAAAGAACCAACATTAAAATAATTAAATTACAAAGTAAAAAAAACACAGTTCCAATACGAATCATGACATACAACACCCACCACTCCAATGGCTTACTAACATCACTCAAAAACAACTTTAAAATATCAACATTCAACACTACAGGGTGGTACCACTCACTCCAAAACGCTCTCTTCAAACATGATCAATTTTAAATACTTTGCGCAACCATCCACGAAATAACAACGCGGACGGAAGTGTGCGTGTGAGTGATAGTGGCAAACGGTGACTGAAGAGGGTATGACGAAAAGTAAGAGGACGACAGCAGCAAATTTCAAGCAGAACTGTACGTCGCATCCGCAAACCCTATCAGCACCAAAACAACACGAAGAGAGCTCCAGAGCTCCGTAAGCAGTGGACTGCAGGCCGAGATGGAATTCCAAGACCACTCATCACCGACGCAAATGCCCACAACCAAAAAACGTGGTGCGAAGCTATAACATCTGGACAATGGAGCAATTGAAGAAAATCACTGGGTCGGATGGGTCTTCTGGCTCACCGTATCTAACTTCTGGCGAAGCTTAAGTCCCAGGAGTGAAACATTGGCGGGTTTTGGCGATGATTTAGGCAGCCATGTCGCAATATGCCATGGGCTCCACGGTTACTCTGCTTTCACGCATCACTGCCAACAATTATGTGACCATTTTGGCTGATCAGACCCATCCCATGGTGCAGTGTTTGTTCCCCAATGGGGATGTTGTGTTCCAAGGCGACAGGGAACTGTTCACACAACTCGCATCGTCCAACACAGGGCTTTTTAGCGTGAGACTGAATAGTGACATCTCTCCTAGCCACCGCAGTCACCAGATCTCGATATTATTCAGCCTTTGTTGTTTCCTTTGGAGAGTAGTGTGTGTGATCGTTATCCACCTCCGCCACCTTACCTGAACTCGCCACTGTTTTGCAGGAATTGAAAACCAAGCAGGACCTGTATTTATCCTTTCCGGGACGACTGGAAGCCGCCGTATTAAATTCCAAAGGATGTACTACACTGTGTTAGGCATGATAATGTGTTGTTTTTAGGTGTTTTCATACTTTTGTCAAACCCTTGTAACTAATTTATGACTTTCGCCTACACAAAACATTAAAGCAGTTACATGTTTAGAAAACACATTATTTTAATTCGATTGCTAGAAGTCGGCGGCGCTGTTTTATTGTACTTCAGCCAACATCCTTCACTGTTAATACAGGGTGTTACAAAAAGGTACGGCCAAACTTTCAGGAAACATTCCTCACACACAAATAAAGGAAAGATATTATGTGGACATGTGTCCGGAAACGCTTAATTTCCATGTTAGAGCTCATTTTAGTTTCGTCAGTATGTACTGTACTTCCTCGATTCACCGCCAGTTGGCCCAATTGAAGGAAGGTAATGTTGACTTCGGTGCTTGTATTGATATGCGACTCATTGCTCTACAGTACTAGCATCAAGCACATCAGTACGTAGCATCAACAGGTTAGTGTTCATCACGAACGTGGTTTTGCAGTCAGTGCAATGTTTACAAATGCGGAGTTGGCAGATGCCCATTTGATGCATGGATTAGCACGGGGCGCGGTACGTTTGTATCGAGACTGATTTCCAGAACGAAGGTGTCCCGACAGGAAGACGTTCGAAGCAATTGATCGGCGTCTTAGGGAGCACAGAACATTCCAGCCTATGACTCGCGACTGGGGAAGACCTAGAACGACGAGGACACCTGCAATGGACGAGGCAATTCTTCGTGCAGTTGACGATAACCCTAATGTCAGCGTCAGAGAAGTTGCTGCTGTACAAGGTAACGCTGACAACGTTACTGTATGGAGAGTGCTACGGGAGAACCAGTTGTTTCCGTACCATGTACAGCTTGTGCAGGCACTATCAGCAGCTGATTGGCCTCCACGGGTACACTTCTGCGAATGGTAATCCAACAATGTGTCAATCCTCATTTCAGTGCAAATGTTCTCTTTACGGATGAGGCTTCATTCCAACGTGATCAAATTGTAAATTTTGACAATCAACATGTGTGGGCTGACGAGAATCCGCACGCAATTGTGCAATCACATCATCAACACAGATTTTCTGTGAACGTTTGAGCAGGCATTGTTGGTGATGTCTTGATTGTGCCCCATGTTCTTCCACCTACGCTCAATGGAGCACGTTATCATGATTTCATACGGGATACTCTACCTGTGCTGCTAGAACATGTGCCTTCACAAGTACGACACAACATGTGGTTCATGCACGATGGAGCTCCTGCACATTTCAGTCGAAGTGTTCGTACTCTTCTCAACAACAGATTCGGTGACCGATGGATTGGTAGAGGTGGACCAATTCCATGGCCTCCACGCTCTCCTGACCTCAACCCTCTTGACTTTCATTTATGGGGGCATTTGAAAGCTCTTGTCTACGCAACCCCGGTACCAAATGTAGAGACTCTTCGTGCTCGTATTGTGGACGGCTGTGATACAATACGCCATTCTCCAGGGCTGCATCAGCGCATCAGGGATTCCATGCGACGGAGGGTGGATGCATGTATCCTCACTAACGGAGGATATTTTGAACATTTCCTGTAACAAAGTGAAGTCACGCTGGTACGTTCTGTTGCTGTGTGTTTCCATTCCATGATTAATGTGATTTGAAGAGAAGTAATAAAATGAGCTCTAACATGGAAAGTAAGCGTTTCCGGACACATGTCCACATAACATATTTTCTTTCTTTGTGTGTGAGGAATGTTTCCTGAAAGTTTGGTCATACCTTTTTGTAACACCCTGTATACTGGGTGCAGAGTGAGGTAATCCGTTGTGAGGTGATGACTATGACGAGACAATGTCCTGGCAACTAGGACTGGCTATTCTCCATTACCAAGTGCGCGAAAGCCGAGCTACGATTTATCTCTCCGCCTATTTTTACAAGGAAACGCGTAGTAGTCGTCTATCAGATCTGCCTTATTTAATATTATTGTTATCAGTTTATCTCAAAACCAGCCACCGGATGAGACGCTGAGGGGACTTTCATTAAAGGAATTAAATTATTCACAGGGAGTGGCAAGGGGGCAGAGACGTTCAAATGTCAAATCGGCCATTATGATTGGGGAAGATGGCGGATACGGCTTAAAGTGTCGTTGACGATCATAATACATTAAGCACAATGTCGGAGTGGTCCAGCATGTCAAAGGAAATTAGCTGCGGTCTACTCAAATGAATCGTTTCGACTCTTGCTTTAAATAATTTGGGAAAAAAAACATAAACTGTAAAATGGCTCCCCCGTGACTGGGAATGTCCGGCATGGTGTTTGACAGTGGTGGCGCATTGCTCTACCTACTCAACCGCTACAGCTGGACGCTATCGTACACAAGCGGGCAGCCGTCAGCCGCATTCGCCTTCACAGCCTGGCTCAATACTTCCGTCCTGTAGCTTCGTTTCTTCACGCCGACTAGAACTCGGCATCAGGAAACAAAGTGCTGGAACTGGCAGTCGGAAACGTCACGTGCTTGCTGTCAAGGAGGTTCTGGAAGAAAACGATAAACGTGGCTGGGGAAAAATGCTCATTAGAAAGAAAGTGAGCACATGGATAGGAGGTTCCACAAACTTGCGTAATAATTAGCCAGACATATGAAAACAATGCAGATATATTCTTCAATATCAAGGTTCTGAAAGTACAATAAGGAAAAGTGCCTGATACAGTATTGTTCACTGTTCAAAAGAAGTACTGTAGTCTTCGTGTTATCATATGATAGAAATAAAGCACACACAATGGTACCTAATTTACTAATTCCCCGACAACGAGAAACAGGACAGCTTAGAAATAGTTTGTCCAAATAATTTACAGCACTAGATAACATATAATAAACGACGGAGTTATCTGATTCCGAGTAAAAAAAATTGAGAGGTAAATGTATTCAAGAGTTTATACCCACCTTTGCGAAAACGGAGTACTTCTTTAGTCACTATGAGTTCTAAAAGACACATTCTAGATCTACGACAATGTGATGTAAAAATAAAAAATTAATGAGTAATTATTATAATTTTGAATGTCATATAATCTATGTCAAGCACATGGTTACACCTATCGTGATTAGACAAGCTAATTGGAAGACTGGTCGAATACATATTTAAGTAAAAGGATGCCGAAAACTGTAGTGGAAACATCACAAACAATACACAATCTACTTGAAGAGTAATTACAACGGGCGTTCCACGGGGTTCAACCATGGGTCCTTTGTTCTTCTAAATTACGTTAACGTAATACCATTTTGTTTCGAATGAGGAGGCAGAAGCAATCTAATACAGCTATTACCAAGCGGAGACCAAAAACAACAGAGAAAATAGCAAATGATGTTTATCTAAATGTTATTGACTGATTTTGTACAAATGGGGCTTAAGAAAAGCAGCGCATATAATTAAGCACTATCTACAATATAATAAATCTGATTAATACAATGTAGCACAAGAAATAATGTAGAGGGAAGGACTTCACGTTGTGGAATGTACACTTTTACGAAAGCTTAGCTGGAAAAAATATACACATCCCGCTAAATCGTTTAGGAGAAGTTACTTATCACAAGAAGATTTGTCGACTTGGAAGACGAAAAAACCGTAAGGTTACATATGTTCATGGAAAGGTTGATCTGCAAGTAACGCGTAATCATCTGTAGAAAGATGTAAGCAAATATTATGCAAATTAATCTACTGAACATGTAAGCTTTAGTCCTCTGAATATCTTAATCAAGTACATGATAGAAGTGTAGCACTGCACTGTAGCTATCTTTGTTTCCATGAAACTAGTGCACGTTCGTACACCTCTTTAAGTAAAATATTGCACCACTTCTCACGCACGTAATTGTTCTGTAACCCATTCGGCCCATTAGTGTTGACGCAGTTCATTTTTCCATACCTACGCTCTCCGTGAACTATCTCGACATGATGCATGTGTCAGTTTAGGTGAGTTCATCAGTTATAGGCACATAAATCGTTAACGATGTACCTGAACGATGGTGGTCCTGGAAACAGCACTCACTGTGTTATAACCTCTGAAGGCAATGAAATATAATTATGTGAATTTCATTACGGTGCCACGCTGATATGACAAGACCTTTCTGTGATTCGGAGTTACTCAGCTAATGCCAGAGTTGTAGGAGAGTGTGATCACTGTTCGGAGGAGTCGTTGAGTGCCACGTTGATCGTCCATGGTGTCTTACCTGAAACAAAAGGAAACAAAAATTAGTTACAGGTCAGCTGGTAGAGCACTAATCATGTATCTACAAAACCAATTTCTATATTGGTTTCCATAAAAAATTTATAGCTACTGTAGATTACTCTTATATTTTGGGGAAAGTCTCAATTTAAATAAGTTACAGTAACGCAATTAGAATTACGTACGAGGTTCTCACTCCTGCGTATTCCAGACTTTTGCTGAAGCCGTTAGAAATATTAACAAGAGTTCACAGTACATTAATGTATTGGCGAAATTCATTGTCACCAAGGCATTTGGATGTTTGAGAGTACTTGCGATGCCCGTAAACGCGATTGTAGAAGTAAACAATACGCACAACCCTGTAATGAATGAATCTAACTTCGGCATAGACAGAAGTGAGATGCAAAGGAATGTAAAATGTTTTGACTTTGTATTCCTGGAATTACGATGACCTGACAGACAGCAGCACGCTTCTCAAAGATCTTGTATACTGAACAGTAATTTTTGATAGGAAGAAGTAGTCGATCAGTAAATGTAAATGGGCAAAGTGTGTAGATATATTTATTAAGAAATTAATGCAGTTGTTGTGTGTTCGACAAATTTGAAAACACAACATTTTTGGTGAATGTGAAGTCCGGTGCTAATAATTAAATAACTATTTGTACGTGGAAATAGGTTTCATGAAGGAAAGAGCGGCAATGATACACCATATATAAAGGGTCGATATTTCGTTCTTTTTTCCGTTACTGAGATAGTCACAAGAATATTTCATAATGTAGACAGGAGCAGCCTCACAGCGATCGTCTTCGGACTCTCTAAGAAACACGAAAAACGGAAAGTCACAGCAGAATCGGTACATTCTACAGTTACACAATGCTATAAACACCAAACAATGTCATCGCAACGGCACACGCATCATGCAGTGAACCAACACATGTAACTGTCGTGTGTAGTCACATTGAGTTACGCTATCAAAATGAGGTGAATACAACTTTCCTCTACCTCATATTCCGGTAAGTGTATTACGCGCATTGTATATGATGGTTGATCAACCAGGTTTTGAAGTTTCATAAGCATTAAAAATTCGTAAAAAGGCTGCATTTTCATATAAATGTGTCTTTAAATATAGAAGAAAATTTTATTTTCAAATTGAAAAGGCAGCTAATACGGAAAAACATAAAAATGCGGCTACTGTAGAATAGGTAGTGACCTGAAAATACATCAAAAATATTAAATAAATAGATATTTTGTTAAGAACGTAATAGAAGGAGCTAAACATAGAAACATTACGAAAAGACCGATTTTAAAAGAGAGGGACTATTTATAAAACATACAGGGACATGAAATAAAACTGCCCATTGAGTAAGCTGACATGAATGTGGCGCGGTAGTTTCGGAATGAAGTATTGGCGGTAATATATAGTTTTATTTATTCGAGCAAACAGTTCTAAATCTTCAAGCAATAAAGTGCTCTCTAAAGTGAGAGGACGAAGCCTGTTTGCATTGATGCTCTAAACTGGTAGATATAGCCATTTTAATCCTTCCAATCGTTAGTTCATTTGGTTTGCATATAAACAGTACGCATTACTGAGAAAAAAGTGTGTTTATAGATGGCGGATCTCGCTAACACCAGCTCGAACAAATCCTCGGCCGTTCTCGGACTTTACATTAATTAGCTCCAGCTCTTTACTCACCTCATTACGCCGAAGGGGAAAGCTCATCGGCTTGCTTGGGTGATCGCGTCGTCCTTTCGAAGGATTATCCCGCACACACGAGCAAAAAACTCGTAGCCCGTATCTAACACGTCGTCAATTAAACGCGGTTCTTCAGAATGAGTACCTTTAGTAATTTATTAACTTTCGTTTTAATAAAACTTCTGGAATATTAGCCTTTCAGCCATTTAACAGTCGCTTAATCTCTTTCATATTTCATACCCGCTGCCACCATTACGAGCCAGCCGCTCGCCTCGTAGAGAAATTACGCGGCATTCAGCTGCTTATCCCATAACCCGGACATTGCGCTCTTGTTAATAACTGTTATTTCATTCATATTGGACGGCGGTCTCCGCTACTATCGGGTACCAATGACTACGACGGCGCAATACCATCAGGTTTTGCTGTGGCAGCAGGAATAAAGGTGCGTTGTATATCTATTGCATAGCGGAACATCTGTATTTACACCCATACTCCGCAAGGGATCTTATGCTTCTGGTATCATCATCATTTCGTTGCCTTCAGTATCCCATTAACGAATGGGGCGTGGAGAGAAAGAATGAAGGCAAGCCTCGGTATGAACTCCAATTTCTCGAACTGTCTCGTGGTGGTCACCAAGCGGGACGTAAGTAGGAAGATGTAATAGATTACCCGACACTTCTTGGAACCTCGCTCTCAACAGGAAAACTCTCCGCGATGGACAACGCCTCTTTTGGAACGTCTGAAATGGCGTTTGTTGAGCATCTCCGTAGCGTTCTCGCTCTAAATAAACAAACTCGTAGCGAAACGTAACGCTACTGATTGGATATTCTCCACCTCTTCCATTAATCTACCTGGTCAGAGTCGCACTCTGACGAGCAATACTGAAAAATAGGTAGAACGAGATTTTTGCCGACCACTTCTTTCGTGGATAAATTACATTCTCAGTTCTGAATTTTAACCCTGCAAATGGAAAGATATGCATTTTGGGAATAAAGACTCGTTTCTCCAACCTAAGAAGGCGATGAAGACGAAGTGAAAGACGAATTTAATGGCAGACTAGAAGAGAAATTAGGAGATATACCAAGGCAAGATGTGAACGCAAAAGTGAGGAATGAAGATGCTTTTAGGCAGACGGTAGGAAAGGAAAGCCTGTATGATATGTCGAATTAAAATGGACAAAGACGTACTTACTTTTCCACGAGGAATGTAATGGTCGTGAAGAGTACATGGTTCCAGGAAAGCCAAATGGTGCTTGCCAGATGGAACCACTCACAATCAAATCGACCACGTAATAACTGACAGGAACATGAATCCGACATCCTTGAGGAGAGCTGACAGCGGCTCGGATCGTTGTATGGTCAGAGTGAAATACAGACAACGCGCTGCGGTCTTTAGACCCCAGAAGAAACAACATCTTCAAATTAAAAGAGAAAGGTATATCCGAAAAGTATGAAGTAGAACTGCAGAAGCTTGATGCTGAACAAAACTGGATATTGGAAAATGTTGAAGGGAAATGGGCATGATGAAAGATGCTCTACAAGAATCCGCAGAAGTAGTTTTGGATACAGCTGAAATGGCGGTAAGGGCTGTAGAGTTTGACGAAGATTACAATAAGGCAATGGCGAAGAGAAATAAAGTAAGAAAGATAATGATAAACGGCGGAGCAAGTTCTAATACAGAAGAATTTATTAGGAAAGGGAGCGAGGCAGACAGAATCTTTAAAAGGAAGAAGAGAAAATCAGAGAAGAAACGGATTACGGAGATAGAAGAAGAATATAACGACCAAGAAGTAAGAAAATTCTACAAAAGAGTTCAGGAACTGAAGAAATATTTCCAAACACGTACTGTATTCTGCAGAGATAAAGAACGAAATTTTATAGGAGGAGAAATGATTCTAGATCGTTGGACTCAGTATGTCAGTGAAATGCTATTAAGACAGTAATATCGGAAGAAAATGAGACAAAGAGCGACTAGCCATCGCACAATGTTAGCCAGGGTGGAATACCTGCCCGCAAACCAACCAAAAGGAATTACGTGAAATGTATCCGCAGTAACAAAAGGAAGTTAAGTTGGCAATGAAAAGCCCGATGAGTGATGCGGGTGCAGAAACAATGACATTTCAGCTGAGATGGTCAACGTTGGGGATGAATATCTGACACGTCTTGTCCTTCAACTGATGGTTGAAATATGAGAAAAAGGATTGATGCCGAACCAATTCAACTTGGCCTTTTTTGTCCGATTCATGAGAAGGACAAAGCAAATTGTGAAAATTACAGCGGCACCACTTTGCTCAGTGTTTTGTACAGTCTTGGACAATGTCATTGCAATGAGACTCTCTCCAATTGCAGAAGAGACATTTGAAGATAATCAGTGTGGTTTTCTACAGGGCAAATTGACAGCTGACTATATCTTCACCATACGGCAATAATGAAAAATTGCTATCAATATAATGTGGATGTACACCAGCTCTTTGCAGATTTCAAACAGGCGTATGACAGTGTTAAAATGAAAAAGCTGTATCGGACATAAACAGATGTGAAATTTCCATGCGAACTATTGAAATTAACCAAAAGTTACGACAGGGGGATGAGTTATCCACAATACTTTCCAACATAGTGGTGGAAAAAGTGGTGAGAAGAGTAGACATAACTAATCCAGGTGGCACTCTGTTTAACTTTATGAGCCAAAATTTAGAATACGCCGATTATGTTTGTATGCTTTCGAGAGGATTAATAGAGCTGGAAGAAGGATTTGGCAGACTAGATAAGGAGACAGAAGAGTTGGTGCTTCGAGTAAACGACACCAAAACACACTATCTGTTCGCATCCAGGAAAAACGCTGCTGCTAAAGAGACTGTCTATCGAACTGGTATAAGGTCGGTAGTAACCCATGACTCGGAAACATGGACAGTGGCTGTGGCAGAAGAGTTCCGGAGAAGATGGTAGAGGAAAATATTAAGAGAAAGTTTTGGAGCAATGAGTGAAGGAGGGTAGAGGGAAATGCGAGAAAACAAGGGCCTGAAAATGTTATAGGGTTATGCTGACCTAGATCACAAGCAAGAGAATATGATGGGTGGGCTATGTTGAGAGGAAGTCAGAGGACAAGTGTGTAAAGGAGGTATACAAAGAAAATGTAGGTGGCAGTAGATGCAAAGGGAGATCACGGAAACGGTGGCTGTATGATGTGGAGAATGACTTGAGGAAGATGGAACTAAGAAGATGGAGAAAACTGTAAGTAGGCTGTTTAGGTTTTTTTATTGGTAACGCCACGTAGCGCTCTGTATGAAAATCACTTGCTGTGCTGTGCGCAGTCTGTGGCTAGTTTGCATTGTTGTCTGCCATTGTAGTGTTGGGCAGCTGGATGTGAACAGCGCGTAGCGTTGCGCAGTTGGAGGTGAGCCGCCAGCAGTGGTGGGGAGAGAGATGGCAGAGGTTTGAGAGCGGATGATCTGGACGTGTGTCCATCAGAAACAGTACATTTGTAAGAATGGATGTCATGAACTGCTCTATATATTATGACTTTTGAACACTATTAAGGTAAATACATTGTTTGTTCTCTATTAAAATCTTTCATTTTCTAACTATGCCTTCCGTAGTTCGAATCTTTTATTTAGCTGGCAGTAGTGACGCTTGCTGTATTGCAGTAGTTCGAGTAACGAAGATTTTTGTGAGGTAAGTGATTTGTGAAACGTATAGGTTAATTTAGTCAGGGCCATTCTCTTGTAGGGATTACTGAAAGTCAGATTGCGTTGCGCTAAAAAAAATATTGTGTGTCAGTTTAAGCACAGTCATGTATAATTTTTCTAAGGCGACTTTTCAAAACGAGCAGAAGATCGTAAGACTGGGCTGCGATCGTTTGTGGATGAGGCCCTACATAAGCTGTAGCACTAAGGAGTAAATAAGTAAACGCTTAAATATTCGAATGCAGTGCAGATGATTGCTATTGTCGATTCTCATATTGTAATACAAGGCTAGCCACATGACTATAAAAAAGGTTCTTTGAACTGTGTTCGCCATTGACAATCCTTAATCTTATCAGATGGATGCTTTGATATCTTCAGTAATAACTGATACTGCAAGGATTACTTGGGAAGACAAGTTCTGGGGCAGCCCAAGTCTCATTAATTTATTGCAGTTAATTAGAGCACCAAGTAGTGACACATGGACAAAGAATATGCAATATATCAATAACTTTTTCAAAAGGAAAAAATAACTTTTTTGTTTTTCAAATCTTAAGAATGGGAACCAAAGGTATTGGTTTTAGCTATGATCTATGAATGGAAATCATCCTAGCATTCGACTGTAGTGGTTTTCGGAGAATTGATGAAGATGACTGTTAGCCGAGCGGTCTAAGGCGCTGCAGTCATGGACTGTGCGGCTGGTCCCGGCGGAGGTTCGCGTCCTACCTCGGGCATGGGGGTGTGTGTTTGTCCTTAGGATAATTTAGGTTAAGTAGTGTGTAAGCTTAGGGACTTTTGACCTTAGCATTTAAGTCACATAAGATTTCACACATAATTGAACAGTTGAAGATGACTGAAGAAGGTAAACAAGAGGTTACAGTTAACAGTTTTTCATACATTTCAGTTCATTTTTCGTAACTGAAAATTACCATAATACAATCAAGCATGGCTAAAGCATTAATGCAAGAATAGTATAGCATATAGAAACCTGTGTGACAAGTTCAAACCGTGTGCCAGATTCCTGCATACACCTCGCTTGATATGGAGAAGTGCAACAGCCGTTCTGAAAATTTTCAATTGAAAATAGCGTGCAAAACACTTTCGGTGACGTTATGAAGTTGCTGAAATCAGTAGCCACCATCCCAATGACAAAGTGTGACGCAGAGAGACATTTTTCCACTTCGTCGCGGATCAAAACGTTTCTTAGAAGAACCGTAGATGTAGGTAGGCTGTCTGCTGTTGCCATGCTATCCAATGAAAAGTAAATGATCCACAGGCTTCCAGATTTCAACGAGATAGTCATATACAGATTCACCACATAAAACGAGAGGAGAATGGTCTTTCTATGTAAATATACCTCTACAGCTGATTCAACCCCATGATCGTCTTCATGCTGATTTTAAGGTAATTTTAGAGGTAACGAAGTATTTTAAGTAATTTAGAAAATTAAATTATTTGGAAAGGTAAACTGCATGTACAGTAAAAATAGTGAGCCCCGTCATTTTAGGCACCAGCTGCCACTGCGGAATATACACACACACAAAAAAAGTTTTGCATCACCCGGATTCCCCGAACTCCTGAAGACAGACGTTCACTGTGGATATTGTAACACAGACACGGTCACTTTGAATATTCAGAGATGTCACTAAACCCGCCCAAGGATGTAAACAATCATGCATGAGCAGCGCCTATTAGAGGGAAGGGGTCAGACAACCGATCAGTTCCAGTCATTCCACCAGGAAGGAGGTACACGACTCGTGTTGTCTGTGGTTCAGCCATGCCTAGACGGTCAGTACTGCGGTACGATCGCATCGGTATTGTTACTTTGTGCCAGGAAGGGCTCTCAAAAAGGGCGGTGTCCAGGTGTCTCGGAGTGAACCAAAGGGATGTTGTTCCAAAAAGGGCGGTGTCCAGGTGTCTCGGACTGAACCAAAGCGATGTTGTTCGAACACGGAGGAGATACGGGGAAACAGGAATTGTCGATGACATGCCTCGCTCAGGCCGCGCAAGGGCTACTACAGCAGTGGATGACCGCTACCTACGGATTATGGCTCTGAAGAACCCTGACAGCAGCGCCACCATGTTGAATAATGCTTTTCGTACAGCCACAGGGCGTCGTGTCACGACTCAAACTATGCGCAATAGGCTGCATGATGCGCAACTTCACTCACGATGTCTATGGCGAGATCCATCTTTGCAATCACGACACCATGCAACGCGATACAAATGGATCCAACAACATGCCGAATGGACCGCTCAGGATTGGCATCACGTTATCTTAACCGATGAGTGTCGCATATGCCTTCAACCAGACTATCGTCGGAGACGTTTTTGGAGGCAACCTGGTTAGGCTGAACGCCTTAGGCACACTGTCCAGCGAGTGCAGCAAGGTGGAGGTTCCCTGCTGTTTTGGGGTGGCATTATATGGGGCCGACTTACGCCACTGGTGGTCATGGAAGGCGCCGTAATGGCTGTAAGATGCCTGAATGACATACTCCGACCGATAGTGCAACCATATCGACAGCATGCTGGCGAGACATTCGTCTTCATGGAAGACAACTCGCGCCCCCATCGTGCACATCTTGTGAATGACTTCCTTCGGGATAACGACATCGCTCGACTAGAGTGGCTAGCATGCTCTCCAGACATGAGCCG
This sequence comes from Schistocerca cancellata, assembly GCF_023864275.1. Taxonomy (NCBI): domain Eukaryota; kingdom Metazoa; phylum Arthropoda; class Insecta; order Orthoptera; family Acrididae; genus Schistocerca; species Schistocerca cancellata. Next base: position 609,258,959 of record NC_064627.1, read on the forward strand.
CCTACGGTGACCGAGCGGTCTAGGCGCTTCAGTCTGGAAACGCGCGACTTATACGGTCGCAGGTTCGAATTCTGCCTCTGGCATGGATGTGTGTGATGTCCTTAGGTTAGTTAGGTTTAAGTAGTTCTAAGTTCTAGGGGACTGTTGACCTCAGATGTTAAGACCCATAGTGCTCAGAGCCATTTTTCTCTCCAGACATGAACCCTGTCGAACATGCCTGGGTTAGACTGAAAAGGGCTGTTTATGGACGACGTGACCCACGAACCACTCTGAGGGATCTACGCCGTATCGCCGTTGAGGAGTAGGACAATCTCGACCAACAGTACCTTGCTGAACTTGTGTATAGTATGCCACGACGAATACAGGCATGCATCAATGCAAGAGGACGTTCTACTGGGTATTAGAGGTCCCGGTGTTAACAGCAATCTGGACCACCATCTCTGAAGGTCTCGCTGTATGGTGGTACAACATGCAATGCGTGGTTTTCATGAAAATAAAAAGGGCGGAAATGATGTTTATGTTGATCTCTATTCCAATTTTCTATACAGGTTCCGGAACTCTCGGAACGGAGGTACTGGAAAACTGTCTTTGATGTGTGTATATTACAACAATAATTTAGCGCAGAGACGCCTGACAAATTATGTAGGCTGCCTTGCTCCAGGACTTTAGAGCGACCTTTTCAGCAGACGCAGCTTTAACTTACCCTGATCCTGAGTGGTGATACGGTTGTCGGCCTCGCAACTAAACGCGCTATTTGTCAGCTCGAGGTTCAAATATAGGCCCCGGGAGCCGCGACGCCGCCGCCCTGTAAGCACGCCGTACATCGATACAAAGTGGCCATAACCATCTGGCGCGGGACGCGGTGAGCCGCCGGGTACCGAGATGCTTTTTTACGATGCACGCCGGCTTTCAGGCCCCAGATTTTGTGGAATACGCGGCTCGTGAAGTTAGCCAATTCCTTAAAATTTAGAGCCGCCTCTCCCAAGAGAACTTCTAACATTGCAAAAAGAAGAGGTACGTTATTTTATAGCAAGGCAGACGCGTTACAGTCAGTATGCAAACGCTGCTGGGACCGAAAGTGCACTGACGGAGGAACTCAGTATTGATCACAGAATTACTTTGCTTACTACGCTGTCAGGGTCCATACTTACTGTACTTGTTTTTCTTGTTTCAAATATTTGAGAATTTTTTGTATACATGGTGAATGAGCTGCCCCTACCGTTGTCATTTCATGCAGCCCGCTAAGCTATATCACGCCTTTAAAATCCACCCGCGAGATTTTCACATACCGTTGCTCGCTATGCGCGAAATGTTAGTACTACAGAAAAAATGAATGTGGTGTTTTTGTAGTAAATTTAATGTACACTCCTGGAAATGGAAAAAAGAACACATTGACACCGGTGTGTCAGACCCACCATACTTGCTCCGGACACTGCGAGAGGGCTGTACAAGCAATGATCACACGCACGGCACAGCGGACACACCAGGAACCGCGGTGTTGGCCGTCGAATGGCGCTAGCTGCGCAGCATTTGTGCACCGCCGCCGTCAGTGTCAGCCAGTTTGCCGTGGCATACGGAGCTCCATCGCAGTCTTTAACACTGGTAGCATGCCGCGACAGCGTGGACGTGAACCGTATGTGCAGTTGACGGACTTTGAGCGAGGGCGTATAGTGGGCATGCGGGAGGCCGGGTGGACGTACCGCCGAATTGCTCAACACGTGGGGCGTGAGGTCTCCACAGTACATCGATGTTGTCGCCAGTGGTCGGCGGAAGGTGCACGTGCCCGTCGACCTGGGACCGGACCGCAGCGACGCACGGATACACGCCAAGACCGTAGGATCCTACGCAGTGCCGTAGGGGACCGCACCGCCACTTCCCAGCAAATTAGGGACACTGTTGCTCCTGGGGTATCGGCGAGGACCATTCGCAACCGTCTCCATGAAGCTGGGCTACGGTCCCGCACACCGTTAGGCCGTCTTCCGCTCACGCCCCAACATCGTGCAGCCCGCCTCCAGTGGTGTCGCGACAGGCGTGAATGGAGGGACGAATGGAGACGTGTCGTCTTCAGCGATGAGAGTCGCTTCTGCCTTGGTGCCAATGATGGTCGTATGCGTGTTTGGCGCCGTGTAGATGAGCGCCACAATCAGGACTGCATACGACCGAGGCACACAGGGCCAACACCCGGCATCATGGTGTGGGGAGCGATCTCCTACACTGGCCGTACACCACTGGTGATCGTCGAGGGGACACTGAATAGTGCACGGTACATCCAAACCGTCATCGAACCCATCGTTCTACCATTCCTAGACCAGCAAGGGAACTTGCTGTTCCAACAGGACAATGCACGTCCGCATGTATCCCGTGCCACCCAACGTGCTCTAGAAGGTGTAAGTCAACTACCCTGGCCAGCAAGATCTCCGGATCTGTCCCCCATTGAGCATGTTTGGGACTGGATGAAGCGTCGTCTCACGCGGTCTGCACGTCCAGCACGAACGCCGGTCCAACTGAGGCGCCAGGTGGAAATGGCATGGCAAGCCGTTCCACAGGACTACATCCAGCATTTCTACGATCGTCTCCAAGGGAGAATAGCAGCCTGCATTGCTGCGAAAGGTGGATATACATTGTACTAGTGCCGACATTGTGCATGCTCTGTTGCCTGTGTCTATGTGCCTGTGGTTCTGTCAGTGTGATCATGTGATGTATCTGACCCCAGGAATGTGTCAATAAAGTTTCCCCTTCCTGGGACAATGAATTCACGGTGTTCTTATTTCAATTTCCAGGAGTGTAGTTAAATTTTGCGCTGGAAGACGCGTTCGCTGAGGGTCATGGTTTTCGAGTTGATCCTCAAACGCACCTACACCCCCCACACTTATCCTCAGCAATAAAGATTTCTGATGTGTTTCCAGAATGAGACTTTCATTCTGCAGCGGAGTCTGCGCTGATATGAAACTTAATGACAGGTTCGCAGAAAAGCTTCTGTGAATTTTGGAAGGTAGGAGACGAGATACTGGCAGAATCGAAGCTGTGAGGACGGGTCGTCAGTCGTGCTTGGGTAGCTCAGTTGGTAGAGCACTTGCCTGCAAAAGGCAAAGGCCCCGAGTTCGAGTCTCGGTCCGGCACACAGTTTTAATCTGTCAGTAAGTTTCATATCAGCGCACACTTCGCTACAGAGTGAAAATCTCATTCTGGAAACATCCCCCAGGCTGTGACTAAGCCATGTCTCCGCAATATCCTTTCTTCCAGGGGTGCTAGTTCTGCAACGTTTGTAGAAGAGCTTCTGTGAAGTTTGGAAGGTAGGAGACGAGGTACTGGTAGCAGTAAAGCTGTGAGGACGTGTCGTGAGTCGTGCTTTTGTAGCTTAGATGGTAGAGCACTTGCCCACGAAAGGCAAAGGTCCCGAGTTCGAGTCTCGTTCCGGCACACAGTTTTAATCTGTTAGTACGTTTCTAATATGTTGTTCGTTGCACTCCCTCCTACCGCAGCACAAAAATTTACGACTACACAAATTAGTATCGATCTTCGAAATTTTATGGACTTTCAAAAATGGTTCAAATGGCTCTGAGCACTATGGGACTTAAATGTTATGGCCATCAGTACCCTAGAACTTAGAACTACTTAAACCTAACTAACCTAAGGACATCACACAACACCCAGTCATCACGAGGCAGAGAAAATCCCTGACCCCGCCGGGAATCGAAGCCGGGAAGCCGGGCGCGGGAAGCGAGAGCGCTACCGCACGACCGCGAGCTGCGGACAAATGGACTCTAATAATTGGACTATCTCGCCACCAGCATAATGGCCTATTTCGTTAATATTATTAATTTAAACGTGCCCCTGAGAATAATGAAAGAGAAAGGACTTTTGTAAACGTTAAGCTGAAACCATTTACTCTGTATGTAGGCTGTTTAGGTTTTGATATTGGTAACGCCACTTAGCGCTCTGTATGAAAATCACTGGCTGTGCTGTGTGCAGTCTGTGGCTGGTTTGCATGGTTGGAATTTGCTATTGTAGTGTTGGGCAGTTGGCTGTTAACATGGCGTAGCGTTGCGCAGTTGGAGGTGAGCCGTCAGCAGTGGTGCATGTGGGGAGAGAGATGGCGGAGTGTTGAGGGCGGATGATCTGGATGTGTGTCCATCAGAGACAGTAAATTTGTCATGTTTAGGCACAAAATACAAGGGAACAAATATTTCCATTATACAAGTCGCGTCGTTTCAGAGCGTTTAACAGCACGTTGAACTCAGTGCACCTAACGTTGACGTTCGAAAGCACGGCCCGTGTGCCGAAGACTTTACCATCTTATAGTTCTTGTAGGGATCATGAGAGTAAAACAAGAGAGTTTAAGGTGCGAAAGAGGCATATGTGCAGTACCGTGTCGTTTGCATAGAATATCTTGCTTAAAGTTTCGCTAAGTGGTGTAGCGTTATACTCATAAGTGAGACTCTAGTCAACCGTATAGGAATGTAGCTTGTAGACAGTAATACACAAGAGCGACCTTCTACAATACAGTAGAAAGCTTCAGTTTGAACTAGTTTCCTTGTAACCAGTTTTCGTAATTGGATTTCCTCTAAGAAATAAATCGGTGCCCGTAATTCGCATTCAAGAACGATATTTATCCCAGGTGTTTACAATCTACCTTGAGTTCTCCGTAAAAATTCTACAGGGTATAATCAAGTTTCTGATCTACAATTATTATGATCAACGCCTAACAAACATACTGTCGACGGGAAGTTAAGCACAAATATTCTTTGCTGCCTTCCAAGACCAGTGGAGGTCATATTCTGTGCATAGATTTCGTGTGATCTGTTGCCCCATCCTATAGAGGATTTGTTGAAAGAACTGTGGGAACTTGCAGGGCATATGTGATGTACAGTAATTCTCGGGGTATGGGATCTCCACGATTACTGTCGTGATGCAGCGATCGGTTATTTGATTTTGTAATTATCGTGATATTTTTGAATCATATTTAATGAATTAACGAATGTGTGTGTATGTGTGCGTGGTTTCGTCACATCCGATTTATTTATTTATGAACATATTATAAAATTATAATGTTTTAAAAAATCATATCGATTTATAAAATTGTTTATGTAAATCTGAATACTAGCAGTTACCACATTAACGTCCAAAATGTAAATTGCTTGTATAAAAGGTAATTAATTCGTAATACTTGACATATATCCCTGGATTATATACGTCTTTGTAGGGAGCTCGTCCTTTTTGGGTTATTGAAAGTTTGGAATTAGCCTGAGGAGAAGTGAGAAGATAAGATATACAGCCAAAGTAACATTTTATAACCGAAAGGAAGTAGTTAACGCATTTATTGATATTTTGCAAAAAGTAGATGAATAACTGAGCTAAAACCCTAATTAACAAATCCACAGAGGAAGCTGCGTAACGTCTGGAACAATAATCTGTCAACAACTTCAAAAACCAGCAGGTAAGTAACTAAAACTACAGTTGTGCTTATTGTTCTTGATCATTTGGTGACATACGCTACACCCATTTATTGAAGTGTAATGCATTCAGTATAAAATTTACATAGATGGGAACGAGTTCTGGAAGTCACTTCGCCAGTCCCTGTGCAATATAATGGCATCTCGCAAACTGTACAGGTCACCCCGTCCAGTGTAAGCTGCTCCCGGGCGGGAACTTTGCGACTGTATTTCTGAGCGCCAACTTGTCCCTTTCTTCAGGACAGGCCTATACTGCTGAGGGACCGTACGGTGACGCGGTAGGTGATTACCTTGGGACATTGCAGTGCAGCGAGCGGATGTGTATCTCAGAGAGACAGCTCGCGTGCGTATTATGCAATTTGGTTGGTTGTTTTGGGGAAGGAGACCAGACAGCGAGGTCATCGGTCTCATCGGATTAGGGAAGGACGGGGAAGGAAGTCGGCCGTGCCCTTTGAAAGGAACCATCCCGGCATTTGCCTGGAGCGATTTAGGGAAATCACGGAAAACCTAAATCAGGGTGGCTGGACGCGGGATTGAACCGTCGTCCTCCCGAATGCGAGTCCAGTGTCTAACCACTGCGCCACCTCGCTCGGTTTATGCAATTTGTGAAGTATTACGAGAATAAATATATTTTCATATCAGTGCTTGTGTTACCGGCCCATAGCTGTACTTAGTATGCTATATAAGCTCCTAGAAAGAATGGTATACAACACGATGTGTCACAAGATTTTGGAAAATATAGCGGTTGAATAGGCAGGATTCGGGCCTAATCGCAGCTGCACAGACCAAGTGCCATCCCTAACTACCCTCACAGAAGCTGGCTTTCAAACTCGAGAGAAATCATCAGTCGCATTCATTGATCTGACTGCTGTATATAATACTGTCTGGGGGCACGGTGTCACACTGAAGCTTCTACAAGTCATCCCAAGCCTACTCGTCTTTTAATTTTGAACGTATCAGATATGTTTGTACTGTTCTCGGGTCTCCAGCTGGGTGCAGTCATTTTCAAACCACGATATTTCGACAGCGTTCCTTGCCGTCATCTTCAGGTGATACCTGCAGACTGAGCGTCTCCGCAGACGGAGACAGAGATGATTGAGGGTTGATCCTCTGCTGGTGGCGAAGTCTTAGCGCCTGTAGGGCGCTTCTCCTTCTAGCTTCGTGTCTTCGCTGAATCTTCTTCCCTTTATACTCTGATTGCTCTCCACCCCTTCCCCCGCGTCATGCCGCACGCGGCGCTTCGTGTAGTGGTGGTGGGGAGGGGCTATCTGCTGGCTGCTGGATACAAACTGTGGACCATCAGATGTCCTGTGGCCTTCGTCGGGCGCGGAAGTCGCTTTGGGTCGGCGCTGTGCTTTTAGTTGATTGAGTGCTGTGTCCCAGGCTTTGCTGAGGTTGAACCCGGCGTCTTTGTTGATCACCCTCAGCTACACGTATTTCAATCGCCTCATTCAGAACACAGTCCCAAAAAGACGAGGCTGCCGTAAAACTTCTGTTTTCGCGTACTCCATAGTATCTCCACTATCCAAGTAATGTTCTGCAACCGCAGATGTTGTAGGCTGCTTCAGTTCAATGTGCCTTCTGTGTTCCTGGCATCTTTCTTCGGTTGTCCGTACAGTTTGCCCGATGTATGCCTTACCGCATTTACAAGGGATACGGTAAACACCCGGTTTACGGAGACCCAGGTCATCTTCACTGCACCTAGCAGGGCACGCGTTTTCGGAGGTGGGCGGAAGACACATCTGATGTTACACCGAGCCAGAATTCTCTCGATTTTGTTGGATACTTTGCCGACGTAAGGCAGGTGTCAGCCAACTAAAAGCACAGCGCCGACCCAAAGCGATTTCCGCGCCCGACGAAGGCCACAGGACATCTTATGGTCCACAGTTCACATCCAGCAACCAGCAGCCCGCCCTCCCCACCACCACTCCACGCAGCACCGCGTGCGGCATGAGGCGGGGAAAGGGAGGGGGGAGCGATCCGAGTATAAAGGGGAGAAGATTCAGCGGAGACGCTCAGTCTGCAGGTATCCCCTGAAGATACGGCAAGGAACGCTGTAGAAATATCGTGGTTTGGAAACGACTGCACCCGACTGGAGAGCCGAGAACAGTACAAACAGTTAATCCTCCGGGAAAGCCTAAGATCACATATCAGATATGTCTGGGACTATATCAAATAGGTTTGGGTATGTTGACGACTCCGAACTCGCAACAAGGCATAGAGGTCTGAATGTTACCGAAACAGTGTTGATCAATGATCTAACAACTGCTGGTGAATATTTCTGCAATTGGAGGTTGCAGCCAAGTGCACTATGACGTAAGTCTCAACTTTTCACCTAAACAACAAGATAAACGCTCTGTACATCGGGTCTGTGACTGGTTTACTCTGTTGTGGAATGCTGCTCACCAGCATGGATGAATTGTGCTCACTTGTTGGCAAGCGGTTCAACCACATACTGCTTCTCGTAATTTGTTCTGTAAAACATTGAAAATGTTCTTGTACCTTGTTCGGTATAACAATGAGAATAATTGTAAATACGGGTTTTTCTGTTGAAGATTTTTTTTGTGATATGTTACAATACAGCATCACCGGTCTATTGCGGTCTAACTGTGTTGGTGAGGCAGTAAATTTATCCACAGGGCAGTGACTGCGTCACTGCAATTCACTTTGGAGGTGTGGCGGTGGGACTTGTAGTCCCGTACCACCCTCTGACGGTGACAGTACTACATCAGTCAGGCAGAAAAATTTAGCCTAACGTGGGCAGGTATGATTGGAAAGTATTGGACGTAGAATGGGGGCTAGACCCGCCAAAGGGTGCGTCCGTGGTGGGCGTGCCAGACATATCGTTAGCCATGGTCGGAATCCGATTCCTCTAGGATGGTTAGGGGAACCGGATGTCGATGCCAGCGGCGTGGAAGTGTGGTCCCAACGTGGCGTAACCCATGGACAGTGTCCCGCAAGGCATCCACTTTCTCATAGAGCCGCCGTGCGTTGTTGCGTATGGTCGTCTTTAGGGGGACGATATCCGCTTCCTCGTGGAGAGTGACAATTCTCGTGAGTGGCGGGGCGTGCAGGCTCCACCTGAGCACCTTGTTCTGCAGGCGCTGCAAAGTCCGCATCCTGGTGACGCTAATCGTGGCCCATGCAGCAGATCCATACGTGAGGGCAGGCAGGATAACTGTTCGGTAAATGCGGAGCTTGGTATGCAGGTTAAGTTCCCTACTGCAAAAGAGCGGGTACAAAGCCCTGGTTAGCTTTTGCCCCTTGTTGGTGACATACTCCGCATGACAGTGGAAGAGCAACTTGTGGTCCATCTGGACCCAGAGATAGGTGGTTGTCGGGGACCAGGGCACCTGCAATCGAGATATTGCGGCGGAGGACTGGGCGCCGTTTCGTGAAGTAAACTGTCGTAGTTTTGGCGGCATTGAGAGCTATTTTGTTTGTCCGGCACCAGGTGATAGTGACGTCCACCTGTCGCTGGAGGCGTCAGTAATGCGGCCAGTGGTGTATAGTGCTGTGTCGTCAGCATATTGTGCTAGGTGGCACTTGGGGATGACCGGCATATCATTGACATAGATATTAAAAAGGATGGGAGATAGCACCGATCCTTGTGGAGTGCCTGCTGACAACTGGCGAGTGTCAGCAATATATCTCGTGGTCTTATCGTGGCGTGTTTATCTTCTGCCGTTAGGTCAGACGATAGAAATGCCACTTGCACGCTTAGAGTAGCAGATTGACGGTGACCAACTTCAAACAGAACTTGATTAATTTTCACTCACATTTATTAAAATAATAACAATCATAAACCTTACTTAACTTGATTCTGGATGATATTTACAATTGACAATCTGAAGTTCCTTTGGTCTTGGTACGTTAATCTTATTCTCACATATCTCTGATAGTTGACAAAGAGTCTATACATTTCTCTTCATGGCTATGTACAGGAATATGATAATCTTATTAGAAGCATTCCCCGTTGAGCCACTAGGAAAGTCCTACCGCGGAGGAAGTAATCCACGATCTTGACATAAGTATCCGGTATAGGGGTCTGTGTCAGCATCTTGTGTACGAGGTTGTCTTGCCAGATCTTGTAGGCGTTTTGTAAGTCCAGAAAAACGGCAGCTGTCGACTTGGCAGTGTTGAAGCCTTTGCTGATGTGTTCAGTGATCCGTGGGACCTGAAGTTCGGCAGAGGGTTGCGAGGTGAATCCAAACTGTTCAGGACGGATCATCCCAGCCGCCGCAAAAGGTTGGGAAACTCGGTGAATGGTTACAGATTCAACGACTTTCGCCGTAGTGTTTAGGAGACTGATGAGCCTGTTGTTGGTGGAAACTGTAAGGCCGTTCAACCGCTTGGGGATTTTTTTTTTTTTTTTTTTTTTTTTTATGGACTTGTTAATATATATTACTAAGCGGTGCATTTCGCCTGCGCGAGCGAAGTGTTTATTCCTTGACTGTTCGTGCAGATGGTTGTTGTCTTGCAAACGTCCCCTTCTGTTGACTCAGGGATCGAGACGTGGCTGCGCGATCCTTTACAGCCATGCGGATAAGATGCCTGTCATCTCGACTGCTAGTGATACGAGGCCGTTGGGATCCAGCACGGCGTTCCGTATTACCCTCCTGAACCCACCGATTCAATATTCTGCTAACAGTCATTGGATCTCGACCAACGCGAGCAGCAATGTCGCGATACCATAAACCGCAATTGCGATAGGCTACAATCCGACCTTTATCAAAGTCGGAAACGTGATGGTACACATTTCTCCTCCTTACACGAGGCATCACAACAACGTTTCACCAGGCATCGCCGGTCAACTGCTGTTTGTGTGTGAGATTGGTTCAAATGGCTCTGAGCACTATGGGACTCAACATCTTAGGTCATAAGTCCCCTAGAACTTGGAACTACTTAAACCTAACTAACCTAAGGACATCACACAAGACCCATGCCCGAGGCAGGATTCGAACCTGCGACTGTAGCAGTCCCGCGGTTCCGGACTGCAGCGCCAGAACCGCTAGACCACCGCGGCCGGCAGTGTGTGAGAAATCGGTTGGATATTTTCCTCGTGTCAGCACATTGTAAGTGTCGCCACCGACGCCAACCTCGTGCGAATGCTCTGAAAAGCTAATCATTTGCATATCACAGCATCTTCTTCCTGTCAGTTAAATTTCGTGTCTGTAGCACGTCATCTTCGTGGTGTAGCAATTTTAATGGCCAGTAGTGTATATACGCCGTTTCTAAGCACCAGAAACTCAAGTATCTCTCGAAAACCCGTCGCTAATCCTACGATGTGTTGAAATAAAATGACCGGAAACGTCTTATTGGTGCTTAAAGAATTATTGTAACTTGCGTATTTTGAAAGTATGCCGTTTAAAGGCAACGTCACATCGAGGGTCCATCAAAAACGCTTTGTTTTTGGTACACTTCGTTATAACTAAATATTGGTTAATAACATACCTACGACTAAAGTTTTCAGGAGATGGTAGGATACAAAGCATGGTCGGTCTAGTATAGCGGCTAAAACTGCCGAATAATAAAGTAGGTGATGTGCTGGTGGTTCGCGTCTCTCTGGACCGAATCTTTTTTTTACTAATATTCGAGTTTTCTAATAGATTCAGATAATTTCTTATTAGTTTAACAGAATTATATTCTGTAATATTCGATGTTACGTAAATATAAATGCGATCTTCCTGAGGTGTGAGTTTATCAATTTACTTTATCTAAAAGACAAATTGCTCTACTTGTAGTAAGATATACTGCACTTTCTGGTTTCAGGTTTTGTATGGCACGTCTTTTAGTCTTCTGATATGTTCATGGATGTTGAAGTTTTTATCTATATAGGGTACAGACAGAACAACGTGACTAGCATATGGACAAGGGAGGAAATGTGCATTTTAACAGAGCTAATACAGGAAATTTGCGCCCGTTCATTTCGTAAACAGTGTGATTTGCGATCCGAATACGGTCGAAGTGGCACTTAATTTTGTTGCGTGATTAATATTCTACGACGAACCGCGATGTTGAAGCCACTTCCGCCCTTCTCCGAAAAGCCAATGATCATGCCGTTTTGGACTTCAGGTAAATATCTCAGTTTCCGCATTACGACAACGACTGCATTGTTCTCCACGTTCCCATGACACGCTTGATATACCCTCTACTGCTAGTGCTACCACCTGCCGTCTGTGAGTGGTTACTGCGCTTTGACGTCGAAAGTAGGCGGTGGTCACATTACTGTGAGTGGACCGTGTACGAGGGTAATCCCGATAGTAAGGTCTCCTGTTTTTTTATAAGTACATAGACCTGTTTATTTCTACAATGGTTTACATCAGTTTACAGGTTGAACATTTAGCTATTTTTCGACATAATCACTACTTCTGTCGATGCATTTTTGTAGACGCTGTGGCAGCTTTGTGTGTCCATGTCGTACCAGCTCGCCACCATGCTGTTCAGAAAGTTATGAACCTCTTCTTTCACCTAGTCGTCAGAGATGAATCGCTTTCTGGGCAAATGTTCCTTTAACCTAGGGAACAGGTGATAGTCACTGGGCGCCAAGTCAGCACCATAGGGTGGGTGGGTGATTATGTTTCACTGAAACTGTTGCAGGAGAGCAACGGTTTGCCGAGCGATGTGTGGGCGAGCGTTGTCATGGAGAATGTGTACACCCTTGCTCAACATTCCTCTTCTCCGGTTCTGAATTTCCAGTTTGAGTTTTTTCAGACTCTCTCAGTACCTGTCAGCGTTAATTGTTCTCCCAGTGGGAATAAAGTCGACCAACAATAGCCCTTTCCGATCGCAAAAAACGGTTGTCATGACTTTACCGGCAGGCTGTGTATGTTTGAATTTCCGCTGCTTTGGCGAAGAACGATGCCGCCACTGGCGTGATTGTTGTTTGGTCTAAGGTGGTAAAGTGGGACGTCCAGGTTTCGTCACCCGCGGCAACTGAGTCCAGAAAGTTGTCCTGTTCGGCTGCAATGCGGTGAAGAAATGCGCGGGAAGTATCAAACTGTTGCCGCATGTCGTCCTCAGTCAGCATGCGTGGCTCCCATCTTGCGGTAGTTGAATGTTTCCGCTAAAATTCTGTGAGCGGTGCTTCGGGAAATCTCAGGAACCAACATGCAGAGATCATCCAGGGTGGTCCGCCGATCTTCACGCATGCTTTGCTCAACCTTCAACACCGTCCCCTCAGAAATTGACAGTCTCCCGCCCCTTTGCTCGTCGTGAATTTCGGTCCGACCAGCTGCAAACTCTCTACACTACTTACGAACATTTAGGACATCCATGTAAAACTCACTATACACTTCCGTCAGTTGGTGATGGATTTCAAACGCCGCAGTGCCCTTTGCGTTCAAGAACCGAATAACTGCGCGCAATTCACACTTCGCGGTAACATCCAACGGGAGCTCCATTCTCAACGGTGGGCAAGCCAAGACAGAGCCACAGCGCGGCGTGCGCGTGAAGCACTCTTCATAACAGTTTGCCCAAGTGTCACACAAACAGAGTTCTGTACTCATATAAAAAAATAGGAGACCTTACTTTTGGGATTACCCTCGTATGTGCTGTTGTTGGTGTACGTCTCGTTACTTGTCTGGCAAGCCAACGTGCTGCGTAATAGGCTAAGCGAGCGAGTCTGAGTGTAAAGTTCACTGTGAAAATGATGACAGTCTAGAGCATGAAGTTGTTGGGCTTATGATGAAGAGCAACTGACGGTTTGAAACAGTCAGTTAATCTGCGATTTAGGGTTCATCACTGTGGTCTTGCACATCAACAGAGCGCATGTGAACACAATCTGGATTTCGTTAATGAGATACCGCGGCAGCTGCGTGCGAGATGATAGCGCGGATATAGCGGCGCGGGCGCCGCGGAGGAATTCTCCCACGTGTCGAGAAGCGAGAGCGGATCGCGGCTTTGTCGGCGCCTCTTTAAAACCCGCGGCGCGGTCGGTGTTTTTGTTTATAACGCCGCGCTCGCCGACAGCCGGTAATTCTATTATGCGGGATTTTCGTCGTCGGCAGACTGGCTGCGCCACCGGCGTACCGAGGTAGCTAATTAATTAAAGTTAGTCGCTCTCTTCGGCAACTTGTGATGTGCTCTTGAAACATTAACTCAAAAGCGGGAAATGCTCTCTCGCTAGTTAATTAGGGGAGGGCGAGTGCAGCTGAGCGCCACCCGCCGCCCATTACTGGGGACCGCCAGAATTATGGCGGATGCGATGCGCCTACAAGTGGGTTAAAGTTGGCCCGCCGCTGTTCCCACTCTGGCGTCTTGACGCAGGCCACTGGGGGAGCTGCAGTTTGAGCCGAAGATCGATTGCCTTCCTCTCGCTGGGGTCAGCCCAGAGGCCCGGCTTTCCGCGGGCACTCCCTCCGTAACAACAAGCCAGTTTCCAAGTTCACCGCACTCCTCGTCAAATTTTACTATCAGACTCTATTCAATGACCTTCCACCAACCGTCATTTATCAGGTTGACGTATAAATTTGTAGCGTTTTTTGTTTTGCATGTTGATATTCCGGTTGTTACGGATTTATTTATCGGTTGTCATCCTTCATTTGCAGTTTACTGTTGCTGTTTGCACTTTATTGTTGTCATTTGGAATTAGTGAGTGGAGCTGTGGACGGTAGAAATTATAGTTCCAATGACCATGTTTTAGTGTTCTTGACACCAGGCTTTACGGGCTCTCCTGTGACCAGGGGTCAGTGGAATGCACCTTGCAGGTCTCCGGGCGAATGAACCATGTCTGTTAAGTCGTCTGTAGACTGTGTGTCTGGAGACAACTGTTCCAGGGGCTGCGGTAAGGTCCCGAGCAAGGCTACCTGCAGTAATCCGTGGTCGTCCGCGGGAACTGATGGTGAGTTACCGGTCTTCTTGTGGTGTTGTACACTGTGGACGTCCCGTACTGTAGCGCCTGGACACGTTTCCTGTCTGCTGGAATCGTTACCATAATCTTGAAATCACACTTTGTGCACACAGTCAAACGCACCGCAGGATCATACCCTGAAGTGATTTAAACCCGCAAACCGCCCTCCAGAGCGTTGTTTTACCATGTATCAGCATTATCATTAATTTATGAGCATGAGTGTAGAACATCAATTGTTTTGGCAGGATCAACATTCATATTATAATCAGTTTCACCGTCTACAACTGTTTTGTAGATTGCAGGACGCAATCGATACACAGGCGCATACGGCGACGAGATATGTTGCCAACTGACAAGGCGGTTCAGAACAGAATCGCGTATATAGCAATAACCACGAGGACCGACCAATCTACCAATTTCTTTATTGATAAACCTATGTGTGTTCGCACTAGACGTATGTGTAAATTGAAAAAAGATGATTCTGTATCAATATTTGTACGTGATAGAGGTATTGAAATGAAATTTATTGGTGACTGCGCTGCCTATAATAGTATACAGGGTGTTACAGAAAGGTACGGCCAAACTTTCAGGAAACATTCCTCACACACAAATTAACAAAAGATGTTGTGTGGACATGTGTCCGGAAACGCTTAATTTCCATGTTAGAGCTCATTTTAGTTTCGTCAGTATGTACTGTACTTCCTCGATTCACCGCCAGTTGGCCCAATTGAAGGAAGGTAATGTTGACTTCGGTGCTTGTGTTGACATGCGACTCATTGCTCTACAGTACTAGCATCAAGCACATCAGTACGTAGCATCAACAGGTTAGTGTTCATCACGAACGTGGTTTTGCAGTCAGTGCAATGTTTTCAAATGCGGAGTTGGCAGATGCCCATTTGATGTATGGATTAGCACGGGGCAATAGCCGTGGCGCGGTACGTTTGTATCGAGACAGATTTCCAGAACGGAGGTGTCCCGACAGGAAGACGTTCGAAGCAATTGATCGGCGTCTTAGGGAGCACGGAACATTCCAGCCTATGACTCGCGACTGGGGAAGACCTAGAACGACGAGGACACCTGCAATGGACGAGGCAATTCTTCGTGCAGTTGACGATAACCCTAATGTCAGCGTCAGAGAAGTTGCTACTGTACAAGGTAACGTTGACCACGTCACTGTATGGAGAGTGCTACGGGAGAACCAGTTGTTTCCGTACCACGTACAGCGTGTGCAGGCACTATCAGCAGCTGATTGGCCTCCACGGGTACACTTCTGCGAATGCTTCATCCAACAATGTGTCAATCCTCATTTCAGTGCAAATGTTCTCTTTACGGATGAGGCTTCATTCCAACGTGATCAAATTGTAAATTTTCACAATCAACATGTGTGGGCTGACGAGAATCCGCACGCAATTGTGCATCACGTCATCAACACAGATTTTCTGTGAACGTTTGGGCAGGCATTGTTGGTGATTTCTTGATAGGGCCCCATGTTCTTCCACCTACGCTCAATGGAACACGTTATGATTTCATACGGGATACTCTACCTGTGCTGCTAGAACATGTGCTTTACAAGTACGACACAACATGTGGCTCATGCACGATGGAGCTCCTGCCCATTTCAGTCAAGGGTTCGTACGCTTCTCAACAACAGATTCGGTGACCGATGGATTGGTAGAGGCGGACCAATTCCATGGTCTCCACGCTCTCCTGACCTCAACCCTCTTGACTTTCATTTATGGGGGCATTTGAAAGCTCTTGTCTACGCAACCCCGGTACCAAATTAAGAGACTCTTCGTGCTCGTATTGTGGACGACTGTGATACAATAGGCCATTCTCCAGGGCTGCATCAGCGCATCAGGGATTCCATGCGACGGAGGGTGGATGCATGTATCCTCGCTAACGAGGACATTTTGAACATTTCCTGTAACAAAGTGTTTGAAGTCACGCTGGTACGTTCTGTTGCTGTGTGTTTCCATTCCATGATTAATGTGATTTGAAGAGAAGTAATAAAATGAGCTCTAACAATGGAAGTAAGCGTTTCCGGACACATGTCCACATAACATATTTTCTTTCTTTGTGTGTGAGGAACGTTTCCTGCAAGTTCGGCCGTACCTTTTTGTAACACCCTGTATAGAACGCTAGCGTCAGCCGAGTCCCCTGATCATACATGAGAAATGGGGGCTCAAGGATGCAACAGTTTTGTTAATAAATTGCATTGATCCGTCAAAAAAGTGTTTTCATGTCTAGTATTATCATACCCCAGTAACCCAGTCCTTGCCCTCTCTGTTTGTAAACACATGTTACGTAATCAATGGCATTAAAGAACATCGGCTTGAAATTATTGACTCTCCACGTTCAATAAGACCTTTGTGAATTAATGAAGATCGCTTACACACAATAATCCACGTTAGTGTACTCGAGAACTGGCAAACGTGTTCAGTCAACCATAGTGCGGCACTTGCATGGAATGGGGAAGCTTCAAAAATCGGTTGTATGGGTACCGCATACTGTAAGCCAAAGCGACAAAAATCGGCGGGTGGTGATATGTGCATCTCTTCTAGCTCGTCACCAATTGGCTCGTGAACAACACCGACATTTCCTGTCCTGTAAAGTTACTGGTGTCGAGAAATGGCGACTTTATGCTAACATGAGGAAAAGAAAGGAATGGCTGGACACAAGTAAAGCAGGAACTCCCGCACAAAGCCCTGCGGGAATCTACAAAACATAATGTAACGCATCAGGTAGAACAGCGACGGTGTGGTGTCCTACGAATTGCTTCCCGGAGGTGTAACCATCACTGCTGACATTTTCTGTCAACAACTGAGATGTCTTGCAGAGGCAAATTCGAGAATAACGACTAGGAAGACTGAGTCAAGTAATGCTATTCCCCGACAAGGCCCGCCCGCCTTCTGCCAGACTGAACAAAAAACACTACAGAAGAGTTCAGTTGGGAAGTCATTCCGCACCCGCTTTATTCACCTGACCTTGCGCCTTCCCATTTTCACTTTTTCCGCTCTCTGTCGAACAACCTTCAAAGAGCTTCCTTTGCGGATGAAAATGCACTCCGACGAGTTCTTTGCCTCAAAACCGCGTGGTTTCCATAGCTGTGGAATCGAAAAGTTATCCCCAGCGTTGGCAAATTGTTGAAAACAGTGAAGGAGAATGTATTATTGACGACTAAGTCTTTGTGATTGTGTATCTGTTATGATTATTAAATTATGGAAAAACGCTAAGAACTCGGGCACCAACCCAATAGTTATGCATTTATTTCATCTGGTCACCAGAGGGCCTTCACGTTCTCTCTTACATCTAACTATACGTATTTAATATAGCGCAAGAGAAGTATATAATGACTAGTTTAGCGCCCCCAGAATATCTCATACAGCCGATTTTAGAACCTTCCCCACTGCATGAAAATTCAGCACTATGGTGGAATGATTACAGTTCATTTTATTTTTTAATTTCACCCACTACTTTACCCCTTTGTTGTCGAATTTCCAAAAATTCTAGGGCCCCTATTTTTTTATTTCTAATCGAGAAACCAAATAACAATTTTCGTAATTCTGGCTTCAAAATTGCCTTAATACCTCCATGTTGTTGTTGTTGTTGTTGTGGTCTTCAGTCCAGAGACGGGTTTGATGCAGCTCTCCATGCTACTCTATCCTGTGCAAGCTTCTTCACCTCCGAGTAACTACTGCTACCCACATCCTTCTGAATCTGCTTAGTGTATTCATCCCTTGGACTCCCTCTACGATTCTTCCCCTCCACACTTCCCTTCAACACTAAATTCGTGAGCCCTTAATGCCTCAGAAAGTGTCCTATTAACTGATCCCTTCTTCTAGTCAAGTTGTGCCACAAATTCCTTTTCTCCCCAGCTTTATTCAGTACACCGGCCGCTGTGACCGAGCGGTTCTAGGCGCTGCAGTCCAGAACCGCACTGCCGATACGGTCGCAGATTCGAATCCTGCCTTGGGCATGGATGTGTGTGACGTCCTTAGCTTAGTTAGGTTTAAGTAGTTCTAAGTTTAGGGGATTGATGACCTCAGATGTTAAGTCCCATAGTCCTTAGAGCCATTTGAACCATTTTGATTCAGTACCATATTTTGTGCTCTTAGTACGCTCGAGTCACACCGCGTTTCTCGCGACATAATCTATTCACTTGGCTTTCAGAGTTCATAAAAAGAATCAACAAAAAGGAAGCTAATTGCGACCGACATTTTTCATCTAATCGAAACATTCAAACGACTTCAGGCGTTGGCTCCTAGTTAAACTAATTACCTGAGAGTGGCTTGTTACATGGAGGAGTGGAATTTCAAAGTAGCGTTAATTAATGCGAGAATGATGAGGTTGGTTGCTTATTACTGTTCAAAGGTCTGAAATGTCAATAATAAGTTCAAGATTTGCTTTTATTCCGCATTAGAGCACAACACGATTAGGACAAGTCTATAACTACACGACACCGTTACAATAATATCCATTATTTCCTCAATTAAAAACAGTTCACAGTTGCACTGAACACGGCACGACGCATGGGTGAGTATCCAACGAGTACAATTACCGCCAGCTACTGTACCATTTTTTCTGTTCCGAAAACTATTCTCATAATGACAGCGCGCGCTATCATTAACTACTAACACCAAGCTTAAAGGAAAGTTGGATTCAATTTTATTTTCTAGCTATAATCTTCTGAAATTTCTTACCGAGCTAGAACTACTTTGAAATGTAAGCGTCGTTTCCCAAACACATCCACTACATGGAGCTTCCACTCAGCTAAGATGCTCAAATAAACAGTGTTATTTGTGATTTTTGACGATGAGTCACTGTCACGATTAGCTTCGGAATATATTGTTCAGTCGTCCACCAACCGAAATTCCATCCCACCCCTTTTTTCCCTCCTAGGCCAGCGATGCATTTTCGTTGGAATGTGTTTTGGTACTGTTCACATTCGCCTCGAATTTGCACATAGGCTGCCATGACTTCCTTCCGCCTCAGAAGACTTTTGCAATATGACATTGTAACGCCGGAAATGCATATCCTCCTATTTCCATCTATCGTACTATAATTTTTTTCCTTGTTTTGTTACCTCAAGATATGACATTTCTGTCTCTTTATGTATTGTAATTGTTTTACTGTATATATATATATATATATATATGCATTTATGTCGAATTGGTTGTTTTGTAAATATTATTTGTATTTTTACGCTGGGTCTTGCCTAGGGAAAACTATGCTATCGAACGAATACGTCGATAGGTCGTGTGGAGAACCAGAGTGTTTAGGATCTTTGGTAGTGTTGACTCTGTCGCGTGGAGCGCGGGCAGAGGGAGTCTGGCTGGAGTAGGGAGTGGAGCAGGTGTTGTGTGAAGCTCCCGCGAGTTGCCGCGCTTTCGGGGTTTGGCAGCATGTAATTGCGCTCGACTTGCTTTGATAGTTTCTGACACGGTGTCGCGGACGGGAAGCATTAGCTGGCGCACATCAAGAGCCCGTTTCGTCTGGTGACCGTGTCGAGAAGAAGGCGCGCCAACATCCAGCTTCTGCAACAGCGACGGCCGACAATGAGTGACTGTCGCCACCTCCTCGATCGACAGCTTCAAACCTTCAATCAACCAACAAGGAAGACTGGAAGCACGTAAAGTTTTAGAACTGTTTGGCAGACCCCAGATTTTCAAACTTTTAAAATTGTTGCATCACATAATTACAGCAACTTAGCATGAACCTTTGTTGCTCATTGTCCCAATTGCATTGCCAAGCAGGGTCCCTTCCTTTTCCGAAATGAACCAGAGTGTCGTTGAAATTCAAACGCCAGCGTTAAAGTAATATAATTCGCTTTCACTGATTTAATTTCAAAGTTCAGTTAAGGCATTCATAGCTGGCTACAATATTTAGATTACACAAGCACAAATTAAGAGTGCGAGTTTTGTTACCGTATTGTAGCTTACCTGTGACTGCAGCTCAGCTTGGTACATACTAAATTTTACTATTGTTAATTGTTCAGAATCATTTAATTCAAGTTCAAAATTAAATCTCTCATTTCTAAATTGCGTAGATTCAAGTAGCTTTTGAAATTATTGTTGAGGTAGCCCAAGACTAACCGTATTTTACTGAATTTCGATATGCTTCAGAAACGAAGCTCACTATTAATTACAGTCACTAAATTAACTTTCAATTTTCCAGTTTTATTAATTCTTTTGCTAAATTAAGTCAGAGTGTAGTGAAATTTATTACTTCT
This sequence comes from Schistocerca cancellata, assembly GCF_023864275.1. Taxonomy (NCBI): domain Eukaryota; kingdom Metazoa; phylum Arthropoda; class Insecta; order Orthoptera; family Acrididae; genus Schistocerca; species Schistocerca cancellata. The sequence continues at coordinate 609,279,492 of NC_064627.1, forward strand.
GACAAACTTTCAGTTTTCACACTACACGTCTCAACCTTCAGTTGCCACGCTCCTAGTGCTGATTATATGTGTAATAACCTTTCTTTTTCAGTTACTATAGTAATTGTCCATAGGACTGGCGACCGTAATTTCCCCCAAATATCAAATATCTAATTACCGCTAGTTAATTGTTAACGTAACGGCCGCACATTTACTTTCCTTGTTAACTTTACCCCTTTTCAAAATTAATTTCCACCAGTTTCATTTGCATTTTTCCTTTCATTTAGATGTAACCCTTTCCCCCCTCTTTACCGACAGATTAACTTCGGTGACGATTGCTTTTCCCAAATTTCCATTAGGTACACGCGGTTTAATTTTTTCACTGTCATTAACGTCGATAAGTGAGGGGGAGGTTACAACATGACATTCACACAACAGTACATAATATACACAAATAATTGCATATTCCTTTCCTTACTGATGTCAGTAATTAGTCTTCGTACACAAGGTAGTGCGCCACTCTACTATGTGGCGAGTTATCAATGATTCTGGACCGTCACAACTTCCAGAACGTGTTGCTTTGCAGGATACTGCTTGAGGCGATGATATTGCCTAAGATGACGCCCATGTTCCATTGAAATATTACGAACACAACGACCCAGCCTGAGCTACAATTGCAGTAAATTTGGAATAAGTCTCAGGGGCCAAGTTAAGGATACTTCTGTTACAGACTGAGCCGTGTGCGGCTCGCGTACATGCCGTTTGTCCTTTGGCATTTTGTCACATCGAGTGGTGTCTTGTTTCTTCCTTACTTACTGGCGTAACGAAATTGCTGGCTTGCCTCCTTGAGTGGCAACAGCAGCGCTTATCAATACTAGTATTCTCGTACTATCTTTGGTGTGACCGTTAGTACTTCCGGGTGGTGGTGGTGTGTATGGTGGTCAGCGCGACCGCTACGGTCGCAGGTTCGAATCCTGCCTCGGGCATGGATGTTTGTGATGTCCTTAGGTTAGTTAGGTTTAAGTAGTTCTAAGTTCTAGGGGACTGATGACCTCAGCAGTTAAGTCCCATAGTGCACAGAGCCATTTGAACTATTTTTTGTGGTGGTCAGTCGGTTGGGACGGAGCAGCGGGGAAGTCTCCGCGGTGCGCGGCCAGGAGGGGACAGCTTGTGGCCTACATGAGCTGTTCGATCGGGAGGCGGTAGCTGCGAGAGCGACGAAGTTCGTTTGCCCACCAAACCTGGACGCGGAAGTTGAGTGATCAGTTAACCTGTTATGCAACCTCAACTATTGTGACACCTCTTCGTTTATTTGCGGGTTGTTGCTCCCTGGGCCTTTCGGGCTGGCAGCAACATATGATCTGTTGGACTCGGCGAAATCTTGCAGCTGTCTTCTATATTGCGATTAATTATTAAATTGACTGTTACTTGCCAGTGAAGTGCACCAGCGGTATTTTCTGCCCTGCGGCCCCAGTTACCTGCCCTGATCGTTAGTGTAATTTTCCGGCAGTGTGCCTTTCCTCGTCGTATTGATGCTGTCCGCCATGACATGTAGTTGGACAGCTTTTAAATTGTTTGGTTCACATTTTGGTTAGAGTGGTTATTGTTCCCTTGGCTGAAGATGTAGTGCTGTTCGTATTCTCGTCCTTGGCCGATATTTTCCATTGTTGTGCCATTGGTCGGACAGAAGCGAACTGGTTAAATTGTTGATCGGTCCTTGGGCCGTCCCTACTTTGGGTTGCCATCCGATTATTTAACTTTAACTCTTGGCTGCCTGTCTCACCTCACCTTACATTTGAGCTAGATTTTCAGGCCGACCCTTGCAACACTTCTGAGCAATACTTGTTCTGTTTGTTTTAGATTGTGATTTTAATTTTAATTTGAAGTATTGCGCGAGGCCTACGGACGTGTATTAAATCAGTTCTCTTTAAATTTTACATAAAGGCCTTCAGCCGTGTTAAATTAAAATTTTGAAGATTGATTTTATTTTAAAAAATATTTTTTCCTTACAATTTGTTCTATCTGAAATTGTTTGTAATCCAGGCACTAAGGTATTAGTTGTTCCATGTGTTATGCGTTGCCTTCAGCCGAGGATTTATGCGAACCCCTTTTAATAAGGTCTTCAGCAGTGAGTATTCTCTAAAGGAAAAATTTTATAAGAAGGAAGGGGTTTATTTTAAATTGTTTGTCTGAGTTGTCGTTCAGGCCTTCAGCCGTTGTTTCAAATTTGTTTGTTGGCCTCAGTCGTGCAATAAGTTAATATTTCTTTAATTAGGCTTTCGTCCATTCTGTTGTAAGTTTAAAAAGAAATTTCTTGGTTAGAAAAAAATTGTTTATTAATGTGTTTTAATTAAAGTTGTCCTTCAGACGTGCAGTGTCGGCCTTCAGCCGCTAACTGTTTTCAATTGCATGTTTTTTAAAAATGTTTACCTTCTATTTTTAATTGCTTTTGATCTCTAAGCCAGGCATTCAGCCGTTCTTGTTTTTGGTGTGGCTTCGGGCCCTAAGCCCAGAAAGCATCTTAAGTTTTCTTTAACTAGGCCTTCAGCCGTATTGCCTAATTGTGATCTTTTAAGGCAATGTGTAAATAAGTGGTTCTTAGAAAAATAAAGTTGTGTGTTTGATTGGGCAACTCACAGTAACTTTTTACGGCCCCGTTCACAATCGTAGCCTCATCCTGTGCGTTCTCTGAGTACCTACCAACCAGATTTCACCGACGAAATAACATTCCACCTGTAAAAATGGTTCTGGAGCACGACTTATTGAATGAATTTGTGTTGCGGGAGAAACACACTCATGTAGCGCCACTCTGAAACAAACTGCCACCATTACTTTGTGTGCTCCAGCTAGCCCAAACGTATAATTAGCGGACGTATTCGCCGTGTCACACTGTATGTGATCCTTGCTGAGACGATTCGGTAGCTACGAGCACAGCGGCACGTCACGCATTGTGCACAGGTAGCCGTGACACGGCAGTTCCACAAAATTAACGGACTCTGCAGCCGGCTGCGGCGCATAATACGCGTGTTAATGGGCTCACGTGGAATATTTCGAGCATAAACTGGTCATTTGGAGCTCCACTCATGCGCGGCTCCCGGAATGTAGCGGGGCGGCTGCACGCCCGGCGCGCAGCCTAGCGCTTCCACGTGATTTTTCCGCTTTCATCTGGACGGTTGCCCAGTTAACTCGGTTGCCAGCTTATTTGCTGGACCCAAAAACTCGCGTTAAGCTCATGGCTCTCGTGGATGCTAACACGCCTTATGTCGACTGCTTTATCGTTACAGAGCTCGTGCATTGGGAACGGAGCGACCTATGGTTGTTAGCACATTCGAAGCTCATCTGCAGTCATCTGTATCTACAGCTACACAAAAACTCCGCAAGGCACTACAGAGTGTACGGCGGAGGGTATATCGTGAATTTATTAGCGGACTGAACGAGTGGAAAAATAGCTGTCTGTATTCCTCTGTCCTTGCCCTCATCTCTCTTGTCTTATTCTTACGATCCTTGCGCCAGAAAAGCGATGGTAGAGCAGAATGATCGCACACTTTTCCTGAAGTACAGGTTCTTTCAATTTACCCAACAGTGTTTCACGAGAAGCATCTGAATGCCGTGCTTTTCACGCTGGTGTTTAAGCGGTCGATTTAAAGTGCTTTTCTTACGACTTCAGGAATTACTTAACATCGCCATGATTCCAGCGTCTAACTGCTCCTGGCATTAAGTTGTCTATATCCAGTCAGTAAAAAAGGCTGTCAGACTGGATTAATAGAAAAAAAGAGAAAAGTTAAGCTAATGGTGTTAATGCTTCAGGTGTTGTACAGTCTCCTCCCACTTGACTAAAACGCACAGAACGTTCGTACAGTCATTCCCGCGAAAGGCAAAGGTCCAGAGTTCGAGTCTCGGTCCGGCACACAGTTTTAATCAGTGCGTCACAGTCGCTCCTTCTGTGGTCTTGGCGAACCATCAGAGACTGCTTCTGCATTTCGTCGTTCTGTGGTAGGTTTCTTATTGGTAACACAAAATCTCGTCAGCCGTGATGAATTTTTCAGAAGGAACTGCCCTTGTTTTTCTTTTGAGTCAAGTCGCGGCAATCTTCCACGTGTCGTTTTTGTTCGGGAGTCAGGTGTGCGGCAAATTTTTCACACAGTTTCCTTTTCTTCAAAACATTCTGGAGAATGTTTCCCGAGTTCGAGTCTCTGTCCGGTACACAGTGTTAATCTACCAGGAAGCTTCATATCAGCGCACACTCCGCTGCAGAGTGAAAATTTCATTCTGGAAACATCCCCCAGGCTCTGGCCAAGCCATGTCTCCGCAATATCCTTTCTTCCAGGATGCTAGTTCTGCAGCAGAGCTTCTGTGAACTTTGGAAGGTAGGAGACGAGGTACTGGCGTGAGCACGGGTCGTCAGTCGTTCTTGGATAGCTCAGATGGTAGAGCGCTTGTCCGCGAAAAGCAAAGGTCCCGAGTTCGAATCTCGGTCCGGCACACAGTTTTAATCTGCCAGGAAGATTCATTCTGGAGAATGTCTTGGACACTTAATTTAGAGATGATTAAGTTCGCTGTTCCAGTGCGATTCGTGACACAAAAGCTTTGACACACTACGGTCACAGGCCTACTACTTCTCATGATTCTTACGTAGGCCCTCCAATAGGGTCAAGAACATAGTCTTTCGACAACTACACGGTTCCTTCCGAAGAGTAGGTGGAAAACAAACATGGTTTACATTTAAAAACATGTCTTTTTCGGGAATTAATTTTGATGCGTACCACGCATACGATATCATTGCCTTAAAAATCGGTGCTGAAAGTTGGTTATGAATGATGCTGAGAATAGTAATTGCATCCGTGCGGTTGTGCAATTCCCGCTGGGTTTCCAGAAGCAGACTGCAATTCTGAAGCCTCTGGCGATAGAAATAAACATCACACGGCTGGCACACAGGTGTGCAGTTTGGCGGTATTACTTTTACCGTGCACGTCGATTGACCCTCGTCATCAATACACATGGTGTCATACATTAGAGTATTAGTTTGTCCACCCCAGGAATCCAATATTAGACAAATCGTATTAGCAGCAACGTATGGTTTCAAAACATTCTCAAGAAATGATCTGTATATCGCTTTGTCAATTTCCCGGATTTGGAGCAAGTAATGTAAACATTTTTCAACGAGTCGGTTAAGCGACTGACCTCTTCTATAACCCGAGGACCAAATGTAACACTCGTTTCTTTTAAACGCAAGAAAGCCTTAGGCAACACTGTTCCTGAGGCTGTGGTGGCATATTGCGCCTTGTACGAATGTGTTAGTTTCTTTTTTACCTTCAACTGCGACAAGGGTTTGTTTTTCTCCCTTATGTGATAACGTGCGTCGAATGTTCAGCCGATAATCGCATCCTGTTTGATCGATGTTGATCAAGTAATCACGATTAAAACCTGTCAAAAGCGACGCCGTAGGCGTGCTAAAAAGAGCCGCCACTTAATGTAGGTAAATTCTTACAAAGAACAAAACAGCAACCAGCCACTGTTAATACTGCCACTTATTTAGGTAAACAGCGCCGTTACCGTTTTCGAACTGCCAAGTTCATCATTAGAGGCTGTTCACATGATTTTCAAGATACACTTTGCATTATCGTCCGTTATCGATTTTTATTCTTCCACTGTGGCGAAGCATTTTTGGTGTGTTGTTGCCCTACGGTAGAAAACAGTGTTAAAAGCGTCGTATGTGAAACTAACTAACTTCCAAACGATGAAATACAGAGTAAATAAATACGTGAGGTTAAGTGGTTATGGTATTTCAAAAATGGTTCAAATGGCTCTGAGCAGTATGGGACTTAACATCTATGGTCATCAGTCCCCTAGAACTCAGAACTACTTAAACCTAACTAACCTAAGGACATCACACAACACCCAGTCATCACGAGGCAGAGAAAATCCCTGACCCCGCCGGGAATCGAACCCGGGAACCCGGGCGTGGGAAGCGAGAACGCTACCGCACGACTACGAGCTGCGGGGTTATGGTATTTACAACGTAAGTAAATATGTGAGGTTAAGTGGTTGTGGTACTTACGGCATAAGTACCACTTAACCTCACATATTTATTTACTCTTTATTTCATCGTTTGGAGGTTAGTTATTTTATCATAGGATGCTTTTAACACTGTTTTCTACCGTAGGGCAACAACACACCAAAAATACTTCGCCACAGTGGAAGAATAAAAATCGTAAACGGATGATAATGTAAAGTGTATCACGAAAATCATGTGAACAGCCGCCTGATGATGAACTTGCCCGTTCGAAACCGGTAACGGCGCTATTTACCTAAATAAATAGCAGTATTAATAGTGGCTGGTTGCTGTTTTCTTCTTTTTAAGAATTTACCTACATTAATTGTACACAGCTACGGTCTGACCATGTCAGCTTTAGACAAAATACCACGAGTCGCCACTTTCTGTATATCTCCTACGTTTTCTACCTCATAGTGGGAGACGTGTTTAGTGACTTGCCGCTGACGATTTTTATATTCCGATTTGAAATTCCTTGCCCAAGATGATGATTCAGCAAATGCAAAATCCTTGTTGGTTGTATATTGAAGCGCTGCACCTGCAGCCCACTCCTCTCGTTGTTACATTCTCGTTATAACGACGGGATTCGACATATCGGTCGTATGTCCATTTATTTATCGCGTGGTATTTGTCTATCTTGTCCCTCCTTTAACGATATCACTTTCCCACAATTTTAGGTCCTTCTTCCTTTTCAGGGCTGTTGTTGTTCCATTCTTTTGCAGTGTTTGTAAGTTCCAATTTGGATTATTCCTGGCTAGCGCTCCCGCCTTTACTTTTACTTCAAGGGGTGTAGCGCCGTAGTTCAATCCTTTAGTAACCGGTTCGTAGTACTCATCGGGAACAGATGAAGCACAGATTGTGTTCGACGTGGACATTTCCAAAGTGATATGACCATTTTGCGATTCGCTAGTCGTGATTTCTCAATCACCTTCTGCTTCGCTTTCATGGTATAGTTCTTCAGTATCAACAAAAATCATTTGGTTCGTCAGCTCCGAAAATCGCTCGACGATAGCCGCTCCTATCAATCTGGAGCGCCGACAAACAGAACTGCCAGCTTCCGGTAGTGCATTGATAATACATCTGTCTTGCAACTCTTTTACAAACCAAAACACACCGTCGGTAACTTCCCGCTTGTTGTCGTCTGTGACAGGCTCCCAACTATATATTTCAGCGCAGGTCGGAGATGTGCATCCTCTGTTATTCAGATTATGAGACTGAAAGCTATGACACAACAAACAACACCTGTTTACTAGGGCATAAACAGAAAAGCTAATTATTACTAACTACATATGGTACAAGTCATATGTTACTTACGGCAGATCACTGTATTCTTTCACAAAACATATTTTATTCGGCGGATTAATGATGAAAAATCATTACATGTATACTCGAGGTTCGCGGCAGCCTAATGACGGAAAACAACTCTTTCCGATTAACAAGAGTCGCGCGGTTGGCTATCTGTGGTCCCTCGTGAGGAATTCGCAGTACTCTTACTCGGCGTTGTTTTCATATGACAAGGCTTAAAAGTTTAATTCTTTACTAATTCACCTCGTTTGGGAAATTAGTTTGCCTACCTTATTACTATTATTATTGTGCGTTGAGTTGCGTACCTTATTAACCCTTCTAACCCTACGAATTCTGATACGAAAAACTGCAATTTGAAAAAAATGGCCGGTCAAGGTGGCCGAGCGGTTTTAGGCGCTAGAGTCTGGAACCGCGCGATCGCTACGGTCGCAGGTTCGAATCCTGCCACGGGCATGGATGTGTGTGATGTCCTTAAGTTAGTTAGGTTTAAGTAGGTCTAAGTTCTAGTGGACTGATGACCTCAGAAGTTAACTCCCATAGTGCTAAGAGCCATTTGAACACTTGAAAAAATGAAAACCGTACAGTTTCCTCGAGATTCGGACCCCGGTTCTCCGCTTCCCAGCCCTTTACCTTGGCCGTTGCGCTGTCGGCCCTCTCGGCGAAAAGCGTTTACTATTTGGGTACACAAGCGGCAGTTGTAAAAGTTTCTTTCCTCGGTTTCTGGAAAAGTACGCGTTTGCAGACCACATACTTGAGATGAAAAATGCTTTTTTTTTCAATTATCTATTGAACCCCCCAATTTTGTGTCGATTGCTCATCATAACCTTTAGGGGCGATTTTCACAAAAACGAGCGGGTGTTGAGTCAAAATATCTTAGAGTCCTTCGTTTTAGGTTGACACAAGCGATCTGCCAATTTTGAGCCGAATCGGTTGGCCGTGTCTGAAGCCTTCCCCTTGTTAGCTCTGAGCGCAGTTACGAACTCGTGTACTCCCTCTCCTTTCTGCGCTGGTATAGTCGCCTTGTACCCGACAGCAGACTCGGAGGCGTGGTCGGCTCGCACTAATGCTGGTTTTGCTTTTGGCCATTTTGTCACCATCGAGTGGCGTCTTATTCCTCCCTCAGTTATCATCTGAACGAGTTACTCACTTGCCTCCGTCAGTGGTGGCAGAGCGTGGTTACGATCCACGGACCTCTGGGTTATGGGCCCAGGACGCTTCCACTCTGACGGCGGCAAGTGAGCAACTCGTTCAGACAGTAACTGAGGGAGGAATAAGACGGCACTCGATGGTGACAAAATGCCCAAAAGGGAAAACGGCAGGCGAGCCGACCACGGCTCGGACTCAAGCGACCACTTTTCAGTTATGTGTGGAGCGACGGAGACTGCTGAGTCGAATCTCCGAGCGCACGGAAATGGCGACTGCGGAGATGACATCACAGGATCGGCTTGAGAGTTGAAACCTCATTTCTGATCTCTAAGCCCTGCGGTTTAAAGGAGAATCCGTACCATGTATCATTCCTGGCGATTCTTCGCATGAATGAGAGGTGAAGGCTATTTTAAAGCAAGGCAGAAAATTCCGTGGTCGGAACAGGATTCATTCCCGCAGCCCTCCGTTTCCAAGCGCATGTTTTGCAGCTAGACAACTAGGACTGACAGATCCGTACATAATTAAGCCCACCATAGATCACTGGCGGACGACTGTGTCACTGTCTCAGCTTGGACATTTTTCCTACACAGGACGTATATAAACGTGGGCGGACGAGGGAGGAGGGTCGCGTTCCATCACAGTACGCGTGGCCTCTCAGCGGGGTCGAGACGGACGTAGTACTGCATCGGTGGGTGCGGATGCAGATCGGAACAATTAGCCTAGGCAGCTATCAGGGGCGCCCGCGCAAATTTACTCCAGCTGTAAATCTCAGCAAGTGCTCCAAATTGCGCAACCTCTATGAATAATTGCGGCCGCACTCGGCGCCGCACCGCGCTGCGGGTTAACACTCGCGCTCCCTCCCCGCGGTTAAGTGGCGGCGCATGCGCAGAGCGGGGGCGGCCGCTGGCCCGGCCTGGCGCGGCCGCGCAGTATCGAGAGGTGGCTGGCTGCTGCCTGCCGTGATGAATGGGCAAACTGTTGGCGGCGCCTCGGCCTCCGTCTGCCGCCTACTCGCCGCGCTCGTCAGCCATAAATCTTGGCCGGCCCCGACAGCAGGGGCGTTCCCCGCCACTTGCGTGCGGCTCAGCGTTTTGCCGAATCCCAATAAGCCGGGCGCGCGCGTTTGTTTTTCCTCTGCGCGTTTACGCGCCTGAGCGATGGTTGTCTGCAACGGCCGAGCGAAAGCGGGCACCTGGCTGAAATGGCTTCCGCCGTCTGTAGAACCTGAGGCGCGCGCCGTAGGTACCGCAGGACTCCTCGCTGATTACTCACGACCGACTATACCAGGGGTCTCCAAACTTTTTAGTCCGCGGGCCGCATCGACTCCTCCACGAAGTCATAAGGGTCAAGATCTGCCTAGTGGGATTAAAGCATCCTAGCACTCCATGATCACCGTATTGTAAGGCTAAAGGAAAGATGAAATCGCAAAGATCTAAGGTTGTGGGAATAGCTACCACTGAAACAAACTACGATTTTTATTTAATTACATAATTTTGATTGGTGGACGTACCTGACCGAAATTCTGGCGTATTTTATTCTGGAGAATTTCACCGACAAAAAAGTATGTCACTGCACATTCTTCACGAAAGCGTCCTGCAAAGTTAACGAAATCTCAAAGTCATTTTTAGCAACACTATTACTGCAAGACGTAACAGAGGTAGAGTGTGTCAACGCATTGTGGGATTAAAGCACGAGGCAGGAGGATCGCGTTCCTGATCGTTGATCTCTGTGAAGCAGAGATCAATGCCAGAATACAAGCAGGAAGCCGATCTTACCACAGCCTAGCACAACTTCTTCGGTCCAGATATCTCTCCAGACAGTTCAAGATTCGACTGTACAATAAGTTTAGTTCTGTAGTCTCGTAGCGAGTAGCAGAGCCAATGTCGCGGTGTATTGGTCGCGATAGGCCTCGAAACTCGATTGTTGGTAGTATAGGTACCACCTCAGATATTTGGCGGGCCGGATACCGGGGATGTCCGGCCAGCTAACGCGGGCCGGTTAGTTTGGAGACCCCTGGACTATACCATGAGAAATACTGCTCATGTCTCTTACTCCACACTCCCAAAACTATTTCCGTCATGTATACATAAAAATCTACAATCACTGCAGGTTGGGGACCAGTCCTACAAGAGAGTGCATGAATTCAAATACCTAGGGGCACTTTTCACTGAGAACTCGTCATGTGAAGCAGAGATCAATGCCAGAATACAAGCAGGAAACCGATCTTACCACAACCTAGCACAACTGCTTCGGTCCAGATATCTCTCAAGACAGTTCAAGATTCGACTGTACAAAACCCTGATCCAGCCTGTTGGCTGTGAGACATGGAGTATCCGGTAACAGGACTTCCATGAGCTCCTTGTTTTTGAGAGAAAAGTGCTTCGGAAGATCTTCGGTCCGGTTCTGGATGCAGATACAGGGGAATGGAGGATCAGATACAACCAAGAGCTTGAGCAACTATACCAGCAGCCCAACATAGCAGGAACTGTAAAAGCTAAACGAATGCAGTGGGCCTGCCATGTGGCCCGGATGGAGAATCACAGATGGCCTCGGAAGCTCCTGGATTTCACACCTACAGAAAAGAGACCGCCAGGGAGACCCAGGAAGCGTTGGAGGGATGGACTCCATGAAGATTTAAACAAAGTGTCAATAGATGTGGAAGGATGGCGGATATCAGCAATGGACAGAATACAGTGGAGGAGGAAACTTGTAGATGCGTGCAGTCCACTAGGCCTGATCACGTCGTAGTTGTATTATATATAAAAATATAGGTTTTAGAAAGATTTCAAATATTATTTACTGCCGTTTCGTGTCTGTCAATAAATCAAGCTAGATTTGGGTTCAACGTTTGTATTTGAACTTTGTCGTAAATCTACTACTTCAAAATGCTGAACTCAGAGGGTATCATCATCATTTTAAAGTAAGCAATAAATGTGGGCGTTGAAAATTTTAAACTAGAACGAAGAACGTAAATTATTTTGTAGTGATAAGAACTCTTCTCCTTCGAAGCTTGTTTCAGGTAAAATTTTTCTGAACTAAGTACATAATTATAAGGACGAATTCATATACGCCAACTTGAATAGAGCCCATTTAGGCATGAGCCAAACGGCATTCCCCGGATCTAAGCTAGGTGTAATGGCGTGGACCTACGCAAGCGGGCTCGACGTTGTGAAACGGGCACTCGCAGGACTGTCATAAAAGTCCTGTTTTGGGATGTTCTTCAAGTCGCGCGTCACATTGGTTTCAATATCGGTTTTGTGCTACGCTGTCTGGCTAGTCGTGACAGCAAAGACCAAGGCAAAAGGCGTACGCGATATTTACAGCAGGAACGCTACAAGAAACATGCTCTGGCGCGTATAAATACCGTCCGCCCCACCAGGTTGATCGTCTTTCGAACTGGCGAGTCCGAGAGTCGCCATCCATCACAGTGTCGGCTTCCGCCGTGAGGTCACACCACTCCATCCTCATCTTGACGGGAGCACCTGCCACGGGGGCTAGCCGCTGACTAATGGATCGGGGGTTGAACTGACGCCCACCGAGCCACCGTGACACTGGGGCACCTGCTCAGCGCGGCCCAAGCTTGGCGTAGTTAACATCCGTCGCCGGCAGCCGAACTACGTCATCGCAGACATGGCAGGCTGACACAGCCCTCCGAGTCACCAGCAGTAAGACAGCAGCCGCCACGTGGAAAGTCGTTAACACAGGGCACTCCATCTGTCACCTGCGGTACACCGACAAACTACAATTTCCAACTTATCTGTGGGACCAATATGAAAGATAAAGAAAGCCGGCCGTGGTGGCCAAGCGGTTCTAGGCGCTACAGTCTGGAACCGCGCGACCGCTACGGTCGCAGTTCGAATCCTGCATCGGGCATGGATGTGTATGATGTTCTTAGGTCAGTTAGGTTTAAGTAGTTCTAAGTTCTAGCGGACTGATGACCTCAAGTCCCATAGTGCTCAAAGCCATTTGAACCATTTTAAAGATAAAGAAAGTACCAAAATATGAAAATTTTTATGGATTTCCTGATCATAGGATTAGAAACAGCGTTAAAAAGCATGTGCTGAACCTCGGCAACCAGGTGGGTGCACAAACTGTTTAACAAAGACAAACGGGCTAGCTTGTATGAACATCAAGACGCAGCAACAGCCGGACGAACGAGGCTTCTCCGTATACGGAGTCGGTCTCCTAGCGACAATGAATTGTACTAAGTCTCAAATCATTTCGCCATTTCGCTGTTAAATTAGCTACGCTAGTTCGTTAAATAATAATAAAATTTTGTTAAAAAAAACGGTACTCGGAGGGCTGTGTCAGACTGCCGTGTCAATTTTGACGTAGTTAGTCCACCGGCGAGAGATGCTAACTACGCGAGGTCACGCCACGCCTGGACCGTGCCTTGTAGGACTGTTGATATCTATAAAATATCGAGAATGCGATATATCGATATTTAAAACGTTAAGTTACTATCCCTCGATGTTTCGAAATTAGTATCGATACGTCACTGGAAAAATTAATAAAATTTCGGTTACGCATTCTAAATACAATGCATTTTTAGAGCTGTATTTTTAAGTATTGATTTATTATTTGATATTCTGTACATCAACAAGCTAACAGACTGATTATCTTCCTTAGTGCAAGAATTGACAGGAAAACCATGCATTTTCAAGTTTGGCGATCGCCGCTTTGCTAACAATGGTGATTGTTTGTAAGTTGCGCAATTGAAGGTGTTCGATGGGTTCGTCGTTCGGTTTCGTCATATACTGGATTCGTCTGGAACGCTTCATCTCGACTTCATTGTTTTTCATGTCTGCAAACGTTAATTAACTGTCTGTGTGTCTATTGACACACAGACAACACGGGTTTAGAAAACATCGTTCCTGTGAAATACAGCTAACTATTTATTCACTTGAAGTGTTGAGTGACAAGGTATTTCAGATACATTCCGTATTTCTAGATTTTCCAGAACGCTTTTGACACTGTACCACACAAGCGGCTTGTAGTGAAATTGCGTGCGTATGGAGTATCGTGTCAGTTACGTGACTGTATTTGTGATTTCAGAGAGGTCACAGTTCGTTGTAATTGACGGAAAGTCATCGAGTAAAACAGAAGTGATTTCTGGCGTTCCCCAAGTTAATGTTATAGGCCCTTTGCTGTTCCTTATCTATATAAACGATTTGGGAGACAATCTGAGCAGCCGTCTTCGGTTGTTTGCAGATGATGCTGTCGTTTATCGACTAATAAACTCATCAGAAGATCAAAACAAATTGCAAAACGATTTAGAAAAGATATCCGAATGGTGCAAAAATTGGCAGTTGACCCTAAATAACGAAAAGTGTGAGGTCATCCAGATGAGTGCTAAAAGGAATTCGTTAAATTTCGGTTACACGATAAATCAGTCTAATCTAAAAGCCATAAATTCAACTTAATACCTAGGTATTACAATTACGAACAACTTAAATTGGAAGGAACACATAGAAAATGTTGTGGGGAAGGCTAACCAAAGACTGCGTTTCATTGGCAGGACACTTAAAAAATGTAACAGACCTACTAAAGAGACTGCCTACACTACGCTTGTCCATACTCTTTTAGAATACTGTTGCGTGGTGTGCGATCCTTACCAGATAAGGCTGACGGAGTACATCGAAAAAGTTCAAAGAATGGCAGCACGTTTTGTATTGTCGGGAAATGTGGGAGAGAATGTCACAGAAATTATACAGGATTTGGGCTGGACGTACAGGGTTATTACAAATGATTGAAGCGATTTCACAGCTCTACAATAACTTTATTATTTGAGATATTTTCACAATGCTTTGCACACACATACAAAAACAGAAAAAGTGTTTTTAGGCATTCACAAATGTTCGATATGTGCCCCTTTAGTGATTCGGCAGTCATCAAGCCGATAATCAAGTTCCTCCCACACTCGGCGCAGCATGTCCCCATCAATGAGTTGGAAAGCATCGTTGATGCGAGCTCGCAGTTCTGGCACGTTTCTTGGTAGAGGAGGTTTAAACACTGAATCTTTCACATAACCCCACAGAAAGAAATCGCGTGGGGCTAAGTCGGGAGAGCATGGAGGCCATGACATGAATTGCTGATCATGATCTCCACCACGACCGATCCATCGGTTTTCCAGTCTCCTGTCATCGGGTGTCAGGGCTTGTAGCAATTGTAAACGGTAAGGCTTCTGCTTTAGCCTTTTCCGTAAGATTTTCCAAACCGTCGGCTGTGGTACGTTTAGCTCCCTGCTTGCTTTATTCGTCGTCTTCCGCGGGCTAGGCGTGAAACTTGCCCGCACGCGTTCAACCGTTTCTTCGCTCACTGCAGGCCGACCCGTTGATTTCCCCTTAGAGAGGCATCCAGAAGCTTTAAACTGCGCATACCATCGCCGAATGGAGTTAGCAGTTGGTGGATCTTTGTTGAACTTCGTCCTGAAGTGTCGTTGCACTGTTATGACTGATTGATGTTAGTGCATTTCAAGCACGCTTCATACGCTTTCTCGGCTCCTGTCGCCATTTTGTCTCACTGCGCTCTCGAGCGCTCTGGCGGCAGAAACCTGAAGTGCGGCTTCAGCCGAACAAAACTTTATGAGTTTTTCTACGTATCTGTAGTGTGTCGTGACCATATGTCACTGAATGGAGCTACAGTGAATTTATGAAATCGCTTCAATCATTTGTAATAGCCCTGTATTAAAAGAATCGCGTTTTTCGTTGCGACGGAATCTTCTCACGAAATTGCAATCACCAACTTTCTCCTCCGAATGGGAGGACACCGAACTACATAGTGAGAAACGATCACCACGATAAAATAAGGGAACTCAGAGCTTGCACGGAAAGATATAGGTGTTCGTTCTTTCCACGCGCTATAAGAGATTGGAATAATAGAGAATTGCGAAGGCGGTTCGATGAACCCTCTGCCAGGCACTTAAATGTGATTTGCAGAGTATCCATGTAGATGTAGATGTAGTGTCAAAATTTCGGGCTGAAGTTAAACGTTTCAGTCTCTGTCGGTAGCGCCGAGCGCCGATTACTTCAGTATTTCCCCTCAAACGTCTCCGCCCACCGCAAAGATCAATCTTGTCATTTAGACTCTTGTTCATCATTTGCAGCAACTGTTCTCAAAGAATGCCGATGTGAAGAACGAACACACTAGCTGCGTTAAAATTATTTTTTAACGCAACTAGTTTGCTATTTCTTCACATCGGAAATCTTGTTATTCCATTCACACTGCCGCTCCCCACTGCAACCGGATTACTTCTTTCTGCTACCTGTACTTGCTTCACACTGGACGTGATGAAAGCTCAAAAAGTAAAAAGTCTCCTTCACACGGTGAAAGTAAAATCATGTTCTACTACAATTTTAAAAGAACAATTTCAAATATTTACTGAAAATTGATATTATATAAAATAAAAATATTGGCTCCCGATATTGCCATTTCGACATCGATATATCGGTGAAGAATATATTGCCGATATATTTTATCAACAGTCCTAGTGCTGAGCATAGAAGGCGGTGACCTACCATAAAACTTCACCGCAGGAGTCCGTGGGCCGAGGATAACATCGGAAGTTCAGTGAAGTTGAATGCTGTTCTATACACGAGTATTGCCGATGAAGGTGGCCAGTGTGCAAAGCCCTACAGTGTAGACCTTTTGGTTTTGGTTCACTCGCGACCGTGGTACTGTTCTTTTTTCAGAGGCCCAGTTCTACCCAAGGGACGTCTGCATATCTGACACAGCAAAGGGCGGTAGAACGACAGCGCCCATGCGACAAGGATACAAGCAAAGCGCGGGCAGTACCGCGACTCACGGGAAAGATGAGCGTTCGCTTTGATCGATTAGGACATGCGTCAGCAGACCCAAATAAGGATGGCCGCTGGCGAAGGCCGCACACAGCTTGTGAGCGGCCGGCCGTGCGTCGGTCCTGGGAGAGCTCGCCATCCTGAAGCAGCGGCTCTTCGCTTCAATGTCTCTCTTCCTCTCTCTCTCTCTCTTTCACACACACACACACACACACACACACACACACACACACACACCTTCTCTTCAGTGTCACACCTTACCTTGAATTGCTGCCAGAGGCAACGGTGATATTTAGCCACGTTTCCTGTTACGGGCATTTGCATCACTGATGAGTGGTTTTGCAATCACAGCTCGCTCCGGATTTCACAACCATGAACACACGCTGCACACACTTTCGTCTACTTTGTGACTGGGCGGAAGATGTTTTTACTCTTTCAGGGCATGTGTTAATAAATCTTCGATACGGTGCCTCTTGAAACACTTAAAACTTCGGCTCCCTTGGTTACGGAAGTACCCACCATGCGGGCACCAACAAATTGCCCACGTTCGAAGTCACTTTGCTCCGACATAATGCCCTCAGAACTACACAGAACGCTGTTCCGACCGCAACAGACACTTGCGATGTATCGATGGTACTTCACGGGTGCTGTTCTCACTCAGATACAACAGCCCCATTTGCAGGCTTAGCTAACATCTGCATATACCTTCATGCATGCAATTTTCAGGGTTTCCAACATGAGATTTTCACTCTGCAGCGGACTATGTGCTGATGTGAAACTTCGTGGCAAATTAAAACAGTGTGCCGGACCTTGACTCGAACTCGAGACCTCTGCCTTTCGCAGGCAACTGCTCTACCGTCTGAGCTATCCAAGCACGACTCACGACCCTTCCTCTCAGCTTTACTTCCGCCAGTACCTCGTCTTCTACCTTCTAAACTTCACAGAAGTTCTCCTAAGAACCTTGCAGAACTAGAACTGCTGGAAGAAAGGTAGGAGGCGAGGTACTGACGGAAGTAGAGCTGTGAGGACGCGTCGCTTGGGTAGCTCACATGGTAGAGCAATTGTCCGCGAAAGGCAAAGGTCCCGAGTTCGAGTCTCAGTTTGGCACACAGTTTTAATCTGCCAGAAAGTTTTATTTCTCAGGGTGTTTCCATGTTTTTGCCCAACACCTGTACACCATCTGTACCTACTAGTTTACTGCACATCTGTTACGTCCTTTGTAAGCATTTCCGACCTAACCCATTTTGGTGTCTCTGACCTACTAGGGCGTCGATGGCTTTGCAATAAGTCATGGCAAACAGAGGAGTTAAATGAGTTTTAGCAAGCAATGAGGATCAGCGAGTCATTCTGGACGACACAGAGAAAGTGCGCGAACGCAATATACCGAAGTCTTTTTTCAAATTGTCTTGATGTTGACCGAAGAGCTACCGTCTGACTTGGCGTTATTTTGACTGGATTACTGAATGATGCAACTCCCAACGCTAGACCCTCTTGTGCAAGCCTCTTCACAGCTGTGTGACTACTATAATCTACATCACTTTGAATCTGCTTACTGCATTTAAGCATTGGTCCCTCTCTACAATTATAAACCCCCTCACTTACCTCCATTACGAAACTGATGATTCCTTGATATCTCACGGTGTTTCCTAACAAATGAGCCCATATTTTTAGTAAAGTTGTGCCATAACTTTCTTTTCTTTGCGCTTGGTTCAGTGTCTCTTGATTTGTTAACCGATTGAACCACCTAATTTTCAACATCCTTCTGTAGTGCGACATTTCAAAAGCATCTACCGCATTCTTTTCTTGCCTCCACTGTTTATCGTCCAAGTTTCACTTCCATGCTCCAGACACTTATCTGAAGGAAATACTTCCTAAATTTTAAATTTATGTTTTAAATTAACATTTTTTTTTTCAAAAAAGTTTTTCTCGCTATTTCCAATCTGCATTTTATATCTTATCTACTTCTGTCATCAGATATTTTGCTGCTCAAGTAGCAAAACTCAGCTAGTACGTTTAGTCTCTCATTTCCTAATAAATTCCCTTAAAATCACTTAATTTGATGCGACTACATTATCCGTATTATTCTTGATATCCATGTTATGACCATTTTTCAAGACACGATACATTTCGTTCAGGTGACTTTTTAGTCCTTTTGCCGTCTCTGACACAATTATAAAGTCACCGGAAAACCTTAAAGATTTTTATTTCTTCTTCATGAAGTTTTCCTCCACAGCCTGTTCAATATACTAATTGAATAATACCGTGGATAGGGTACAACCCTGTATCCTTCCCTCCTCAACTACCGCTTCCATTTCATGTCCTTCGACTGCAGTCTGGTTCCTGTAAAAGTTGCAGTTAACATTTCGTTCTCTGTATTTTTATCTGTAGTACCTTTAAAATTCCACTCTATAAACAACGCTCTCAAACTCTATATGTGCTGTAAACGTGGGTTTACCGTTGTTCTTGCTCTCACCTGTTCGAAAAACCATCGTAGCAAGACCATTTGGGCTAATCATGGAGTTTAGTTTTTACTTCCTGTTCTTACAGTTATGTTAAGTAAATAGTCACTGAATAAACTGTTGAAAGACTTTGGACCATCCTGTCCGATTTTTAAGGAAGTATTAGTTGAGAAAAATGCGCAAAGCTTATTAAAGGCATTAGTGTGCCATATATTTGGAGTGAAGATGCTAGCTGAATAAATTGACCGGAGAATTTTTGAAACTTTTGGAACTGTGTAATTGCATTGTGAAAACACGATTACAACTGGGGTTGTAGATCCTACAGGCAGAAATAAGAAATACTTCCATTTTGCGAAAAAGGGCATTAAAACCAAACTGTCAAGACTAGCCAAAAGGAAAAAAATGCATCTGTTATGTAGATGCAGGCCGACGTTCAATCAATAGGAATCAGAATGACCAAAGGGCACATCTTTGTGGCAACATTTGCGCCGATAAACTGGCGGTCACACTGGTGAATATTCATGCACAGCAATTGAATCTGTCGGCATATTCATGCTCTGTTTCAGCTCTGGATCCACCCGAACACCACCTGTTTCCAGCGTGAAATGTAATTCGAACAGAAGAGGACACAGTTGCGTACGATGTCACGCTGATGTGGAAAACCGTTACGCTGAACTAAGCGTAGCGCTGAATTTAAAACTGTATTAACACTACTCAGGAAACCGCTAATGTTATATATGATTCCAAGTAAGTTTGTGTTATTTTGTTTTACTGCGTTGGCAATAATTAGGAAAACTTTACAGACATTATATTCAATGTGCTAGATTGGTGTTTTCTTTCAGATATTTCAAAAGCTTTCAGCGCAAGCACTGTCTACAACGGGGATTCTCATATTGAATTACTTTGACCTGTGGGAAGTAATGGAGACAGAATGAAACAAGGTTTCCAATAGCATGAAATGATACTGTTTTTATTTCTATGCTATTGAATTTCAGTGTTATTACCAAATGATCGTAAATCATAGCATTAAGTTAATTTGTCTTTCTAACAGAGGTAAAACAGGGCTCTAGTTTATGATAAAACTAACGACTATGTAAGTAATAATTTGGATAAAGTAACAGTAACAACAGTGTGTCTCCGTAAAGCGATTGATTGTATTGCCACTACACATTTAATTAACAAAGCGTAATAATGAATCGGGTATGAGAAATTGACGCTGCTCATAGAGAACCTTACGTGGAATCGTTAAGGTCGGTGGTCTCTTTGTTGGCATTCGGGAGGAGCAGGCTAAGTGCTGTCACCCGGTTTTCTCCTCTGCCTCTTTTCTTCCATTATTAACAAGAAAAATACGATACTAAACTCGTCTAGCACTCTTACATTAGAAGTTAACGTGAGCCAAAAACTCTCACATTACACAAACGAAAGCTCTAAACGTGAGTGAAGAAAGAAAACCTTCCCAATTAGGCAACTGAACCATGACCGTTCACACCAATGTCATACATTTAATTATTTACTTTGCGAAACAGACGCAGCTGCTGCATGTAAACAAGTTAACATTATCAGAAAAGGTCTCGTGGGAGTATAAAGGTACTGCAATGTAGCATAAGAATAGTTGTCTTGTTGAATACAATTCTGTATGACGTTCGTGATTTAATAGCAGTTTGGTCCACATGCCTCAATTTCTGAATTAATCACATCATTTAACATAAAAGGACTCATACAGACAAAATTTGTGGCATGCTTGTAAGGCTGTTATGTGAGTAACACTGGTCACAAGTTAAACCGTGTCCCATTCAGGAACATCGACGTAAAAACCTGATTTTCGTAGGCTCAGTTGTACCTACAGAGCCAACCTGTAATGCATCAAAAACAGACACCAGTTGTCACCTATTTTCTCCACTACTGTATTAATGTTTACAAAAATCCCATAGATTAGCAGGGCATTAAACGTATAGTCTTTAGCATGACTCCTTGTGCCATTGGTAACTTCTTGGAGGTTCCACTAGCTTAACTGCTGTGAAACTCTGGTTTATGCCATTCATCACTGTATTAAACAGGCAACTGAAGAGTATAACACTTTTATCAAATTGATATTGAGTACTGGTAAGTCGTAATACGATGCAATATGTCACAAGACATACTGTGTGGGCAGAGGGGCGTGGTGGCTCCTTGGTGATGAGTAACGGCGTCACTATCCACTTGGACACTGTGTCCTCGATTGCTACTGGCTGAGCAAAGCACGACAACAGAAGGCAGTGCGGATTTCCTGGACTGTGATTGGCTGAAACGCTCGAGACAGCTCCCTTGTGGCAGCAAGCAGAGATGGACAAAAGCCATAGCCTAGGTGGGACACGAAATGTAAGAGTGGGTTAATAATTTTGAGATTTTCATTACAAAGAGATACAAGCACGAGCCAGAGCTGAGTGTGGCCACTTGCATGGTCATTTGAATTAATGGTTCGGAGATTTTGTCAGAAACATTCAGCATGAGCTATAACCGAGTGCAGTCACGTATCATTACCTAGAGCGCCAAACTGTGTTAATCTCTTATTACTATTCCGGAGTGTCCAGTGCTGATGTACACGAATGTCGTGTTGCGTAATACCTCGTGTCTAAAAGATTGATAGTGCTGTTTTAACAAGTATAGCATTCAATACAAAGGGTGCCCTAGGGTAAATTTTATGTGCTCTTTACTGAAAAACAGACCCATATTTTCCTATGCCGATAATAGTTGCAGCACTACGTCGATGGCATGACCGAGTTTTATCTTCCGCAGCCAGAGAGACATGTGAACAAGACACGAGATGAGTTCTACAGAAAAGTTGTGAGGCGTGCTTGATACAATACCGCGTCAATACAGCCTTCACATGTTCGGATAGGGTGTTACAACCAAGCACCAGTGTGCATTTCATTCACAGCGTAGTCACTTTATACGGCGTTCCTGGTGGGGATGATACTGAGTGACTGTGAACGACTGTATTGAGAGAGAACAATGAAGTAGACAGAACAGTGAATTTATGAGAGTTATCTGTTAAACAGTGTCTGGGGTTGGATCTACGGTGATGAATATATAGCGTGATTGTTTCCACCGTGTACAAACTCTAGGGATTGATCGATGAGAGGATACGGAACAAAAAAAGGTCTAACGAACTTCTTTCCGGAAATGTATGATTTCCATGATAGAGACCATTTATTCAGTCATACATTGTTACATAGACTGCGGTCTAATACGCGCTGCACCACGGAGCCACAGTTACAGTATGTGTTGAAAATGGTTTCTATATGCCTCAATACATACGTGTACGCGTCGTAGTGTGTTCTGTCTCATACGTTCTTATGGGCCAGACTGCATCCGAACAGTGTCAAACGCAGAATGAATACGCTGCTTCAGTTTCTCCACATCTGGCATAGTCTCTACATATACGATACTTTTGATATGGGCCCAGTACCAGAAATCGCACGCGTCGAGATCCGATGGACCAGCAGGCCATCCAACTGGACCCCCTCGTCCCATCCAAAGATCAGGGAAGACACGACTGAGACGCGTACGGACGTCTAAGGGCAAAGTGGCTGGAGCACCATCATGTAGCAGCCACATAACTCTTCGATTCATCAGTGGCACTTCTTCCAGCAAGGAAGGCAAAGTCACCGGCAAGAAACGCTCATAGTTTCGGCCTGTTAGGCGACGCAGGAGGAAGACTGCTCCCAAAATACGGTCGCCAATTATCCCATCCCACGCATTCTGGCTGCATCGATGCTGATGATTCGCTGTCACCATGCATGGGGGTTCTGCATACTACCTCACAGTTGGGAAGGTGGCCTCATCTGTGAATAGGATGGATGGTACAAATCCCGGAATCGTGGTGAAGAAACCAGTGACAAAACTGCTCCCAATGCGGAAAGTCTGTCGCTCGTAAGCCCTGCACACACTGTAGGAGATAAGGGTAATAACAATTGTCGTGGAGAATATTCTACACGGTCGTCTGGCTTACCTTGTACTGGCGGGCCAGCTGGCAGGTACTTATACGGCGGTCGACTTCCACAGTTTTAATCACGTTAAGTCCGGTGTCCGAACATTTCGTGTTCGTCCTTCATGATTTCCTGCTTCCTGAAACGACCCTGTCTCAGACAAACGGTGAAACGCTGTTGCAAACATTGAATGCTGTGGTTGTTGTCGACGGGGCTAGGTCTCCTGATACAACCTTACTGCCCGCCGCCCGTTGCCATTTGCCTTTCCGTAAGTAAAGGCATTGTCGGCAAGCTATCGATTCGAATACGGAGCCATTGTGTACAACGCTGCGTCACATCCACTACAAGAGCGGTCAGCAAGAGAAGTGAATCAGACACAACATTACCGGTTTCTATGGTAGGAGAGGGCGTTAGAGCATGACGTATGAGAAACAGTACACCCTCTAGGAGGAAACCACGCATATTGTAACTGTGGCTGCGTGCTACAGCGCGTGTTAGACCGCAGTCCCTATGATAGACTATGACTGAATAAATGGTCTCTAGCATGGAACCATGAATTTCCGATGTAAGTTCATTATATCTATTTTGTTCCATATCCTCTTATCGATCAATCCCTAGAGTTTGTACACGGTGGAAAAATCACCCTGTATGTGACAGTTTTCAGTTGTAAAGAGAAAGACAACTCCATGACTCTGATATGGAAAATGTTATGGGATAAAATGTGACGAATTAAGCTTTGTGTGCTCTTCAACCCACACTAAATGCTGCTAAATGTCAGTTAGTGTTTATTTAGCATATCCATTGATCTCTGTAACAAGCTGCTGCCCAGTGTCTCTTGTTTTACTGCTCTTTGTTGAGAACATACGTGCTACCGAGGCATGAATGTTTATTTATAAATGCAGTCTTCTGTACTTGGCTCTGTAGAAAATACCTGCTTAACAAGTTCATTTCAGAATTTCTTAACACTTTCCAGTGGCATAATATTACAATTCTTGTCATGAACTCTAATTAGCTACTGTATTTACATCAGACCTCTCTTATTTATATTGCCGAATCAAATGTCAAGAGAATGTATTAAGAGTGTTTTGTCATCGATGTAACTGCCCTCTAGCATTTGCAAAATAATACAATGTATGATACGAAATTCCTCGAGTTTGTTTATACACTCCTGGAAATGGAAAAAAGAACACATTGACACCGGTGTGTCAGACCCACCATACTTGCTCCGGACACTGCGAGCGGGCTGTACAAGCAATGATCACACGCACGGCACAGCGGACACACCAGGAACCGCGGTGTTGGCCGTCGAATGGCGCTAGCTGCGCAGCATTTGTGCACCGCCGCCGTCAGTGTCAGCCAGTTTGCCGTGGCATACGGAGCTCCATCGCAGTCTTTAACACTGGTAGCATGCCGCGACAGCGTGGACGTGAACCGTATGTGCAGTAGACGGACTTTGAGCGAGGGCGTATAGTGGGCATGCGGGAGGCCGGGTGGACGTACCGCCGAATTGCTCAACACGTGGGGCGTGAGGTCTCCACAGTACATCGATGTTGTCGCCAGTGGTCGGCGGAAGGTGCACGTGCCCGTCGACCTGGGACCGGACCGCAGCGACGCACGGATGCACGCCAAGACCGTAGGATCCTACGCAGTGCCGTAGGGGACCGCACCGCCACTTCCCAGCAAATTAGGGACACTGTTGCTCCTGGGGTATCGGCGAGGACCGTTCGCAACCGTCTCCATGAAGCTGGGGTACGGTCCCGCACACCGTTAGGCCGTCTTCCGCTCACGCCCCAACATCGTGCAGCCCGCCTCCAGTGGTGTCGCGACAGGCGTGAATGGAGGGACGAATGGAGACGTGTCGTCTTCAGCGATGAGAGTCGCTTCTGCCTTGGTGCCAATGATGGTCGTATGCGTGTTTGGCGCTGTGCAGGTGAGCGCCACAATCAGGACTGCATACGACCGAGGCACACAGGGCCAACACCCGGCATCATGGTGTGGGGAGCGATCTCCTACACTGGCCGTACACCAATGGTGATCGTCGAGGGGACACTGAATAGTGCACGGTACATCCAAACCGTCATCGAACCCATCGTTCTACCATTCCTAGACCGGCAAGGGAACTTGCTGTTCCAACAGGACAATGCACGTCCGCATGTATCCCGTGCCACCCAACGTGCTCTAGAAGGTGTAAGTCAACTACCCTGGCCAGCAAGATCTCCGGATCTGTCCCCCATTGAGCATGTTTGGGACTGGATGAAGCGTCGTCTCACGCGGTCTGCACGTCCAGCACGAACGCTGGTCCAACTGAGGCGCCAGGTGGAAATGGCATGGCAAGCCGTTCCACAGGACTACATCCAGCATCTCTACGATCGTCTCCATGGGAGAATAGCAGCCTGCATTGCTGCGAAAGGTGGATATACACTGTACTAGTGCCGACATTGTGCATGCTCTGTTGCCTGTGTCTATGTGCCTGTGGTTCTGTCAGTTCCACCTGGCGCCTCAGTTGGACCAGCGTTCGTGCTGGACGTGCAGACCGCGTGAGACGACGCTTCATCCAGTCCCAAACATGCTCAATGGGGGACAGATCCGGAGATCTTGCTGGCCAGGGTAGTTGACTTACACCTTCTAGAGCACGTTGGGTGGCACGGGATACATGCGGACGTGCATTGTCCTGTTGGAACAGCAAGTTCCCTTGCCGGTTTGGATGTACCGTGCACTATTCAGTGTCCCCTCGACGATCACCATTGGTGTACGGCCAGTGTACGAGATCGCTCCCCACACCATGATGCCGGGTGTTGGCCCTATGTGCCTCGGTCGTATGCAGTCGTGATTGTGGCGCTCACCTGCACGGCGCCAAACACGCATACGACCATCATTGGCACCAAGGCAGAAGCGACTCTCATCGCTGAAGACGACACGTCTCCATTCGTCCCTCCATTCACGCCTGTCGCGACACCACTGGAGGCGGGCTGCACGATGTTGGGGCGTGAGCGGAAGACGGCCTAACGGTGTGCGGGACCGTAGCCCAGCTTCATGGAGACGGTTGCGAATGGTCCTCGCCGATACCCCAGGAGCAACAGTGTCCCTAATTTGCTGGGAAGTGGCGGTGCGGTCCCCTACGGCACTGTGTAGGATCCTACGGTCTTGGCGTGCATCCGTGCGTCGCTGCGGTCCGGTCCCAGGTCGACGGGCACGTGCACCTTCCGCCGACCACTGGCGACAACATCGATGTACTGTGGAGACCTCACGCCCCACGTGTTGAGCAATTCGGCGGTACGTCCACCCGGCCTCCCGCATGCCCACTATACGCCCTCGCTCAAAGTCCGTCAACTGCACATACGGTTCACGTCCACGCTGTCGCGGCATGCTACCAGTGTTAAAGACTGCGATGGAGCTCCGTATGCCACGGCAAACTGGCTGACACTGACGGCGGCGGTGCACAAATGCTGCGCAGCTAGCGCCATTCGACGGCCAACACCGCGGTTCCTGGTGTGTCCGCTGTGCCGTGCGTGTGATCATTGCTTGTACAGCCCGCTCGCAGTGTCCGGAGCAAGTATGGTGGGTCTGACACACCGGTGTCAATGTGTTCTTTTTTCCATTTCCAGGAGTATATATATATATATATATATATATATATATATATATATATATATATATATACTTCCTTTTTGGTGCTTCAAATCTGATGTTTGTTCTGTGCTTCTGTGAAGTTTCGAACCGTTCTGGCAGATGGCAGAGCCGTAGTACAGCGTCAAAACGGCGTCTACATTTGACTCACCTTACAAGCAGCGTGCTGTTATTGAATTCTTGTGTGTAGAAAAAGAAACCATGGTGAACATCCATAAACGTTTGTGTGCAGTGTATGGCGATGCTGCAATTGATAGGAGTACAGTTGGGCGATGGGCAAAGAAAGTTACAGCCTCAGGAAATGCAAAAACAGCACTCCATGATCAGCCATGCTTGGGACGTCCTGTCACAACCACTGTTCCAGACATGCTGAATTGTGCGGATTCCATTACTTGTAACGACCAGCGCATCACAACTCAACAGTTGGCTCTGCAGTTGTGGGTCAGCACTGGAAATGCGTCTGCAATGATTGAGACTCTCGGATATTCAAAGAGGTGCTCACGATGGGTTCCATGAATGTTCACAGCGGTCCCAAGATTCAAAGAAAGGCCATTTCATCTCATTTGTTGGGGCGTTTTGAGACCGACGGAGAGGCCTTTCCGTCACATATAGTTTCGATAGATGAAAGGTGGGTGCACCAATTTGCGCCGGAAACAACAAGACAGTCCATGGAGTGGCATTATCCCCATTCACCACAAAAGAAGAAAATCAAGACAACCCCTCTGCCGGAAAAACCATCGTGACAGTCTTATGGGATTGTGATGGCGCCATTCTCGTGGATGTGATGCCAAGAGGGTCAACCATCAATTCAGAGGGATACGCGAAGACTCTGAATAAATTCAAGAACCGTTTCCATCGTGTTCGATCGGACAAGAAACCAGCAGAAATCTTGCTCCAACACGATAATGCAGCCCCACACACAAGTCTGAGAACCCGGGAACACATTGCCAAATTGGGTTGGACATCATTGTCTCATCCACCCTACAATCCAGACCTGGCGCCCTCGGACTTCCATCTCTTTCGGCCGCTTAAAGATTCCCTACGGGGAACCCGCTTTGAAAGTGACGAGAGTGCCAGTCATGCAGTGAAAACATGGCTACGCGTACAGGACAAGAGCTTTTACCGGCAGGGAATACATGCTCTTCCACAACGTTACGTACGGCCATAGAAAGTTATGGAGACTACATAGAAAAATAGGACATGGACAAGACATGTTGATATAAATTGCCACCAAATTCAGACTCTTAACAGTAAATATATTCTGAGTAAAAAATGTGGGTCATTACTTATAGAACGACCCTTCGTACAAATGCTGCAGCGTACCGGGTGAAAAAAATGAAATTCCTGGTAGTCATAATGCCAAAACACATTTTTGTGATTCCGTACAGATGAGTTGTGTTTTGCAGTAGGCTGACTCAGTAACTGACACCGTTTCCAGAATATTCTGAAAGAGTTCCTTTATGTATAGCAAGACCTGCTCACATTTGCTTGTGTGTAGCACTGCAGCTCACAGTATGTATTGGGAAACAACATCCATTTCTAATCTTCGACATAGGTTAAGAATCTTTGGCATAATAAATGAACGAATGAGAAAGACGTTACTGAGCTAGTTTCGATGCCCTTTCAGGGAACATCAGAGCATGTTTCCGATTTGTTGTCAAATACATAATGATAAACGCGGAGAAGAAAGAGTCAGTGACATAACCAGTGCATTTTGGTTGTATATTTCTCAGAATGGCTGAGCAAAAAGGAGTTGCCTGTGTTCAGAAAAATACTTGAAATATTGGTTCATCCCGTAGCCTACATACGAACAGCTACTATTGTGGCTCGTTTGTTACAAGACATTTTCAAAAAAAGTTTCGAAGCCAGCCACTCTATGTGATCAATATGGAAAATTGCATTTGGACGAAATGGGACTGCCTCTTTCATTTTTCAAACTTTAAATCAAAGTCTGCAACATACAAGAATGGAGGCAAGTTTTTTGAAAAATCTAGTCTCGGTGCAGAAAAAGGTTTCCCCGTTTTTTGTAAACTCTTGTTATTACTAGAGACATTTGGCAAACCTCGTACTGGCGAGGAGACACTTGCGTTACTCACGGTTAAAGAAATAGTACTATGCTGGGAACTGACGTATGAGCCAGGATGAAATCAGATCTTTTGCATCACGACGCAATTCGGAGAACGATGGGCGAGGTGACCTTTGGTGTGGAAACTATAAAACTTTACAAGAATGTGTTCAGTATTACTAAATAAGTAATTTAGTATTAAAAAGTGAAATTAAAAAAACAATCGTCACTTTACAGCTACGTACAAATTATCGGAATATTAAATTCGTGGTGGAGTTTGTGTAGCAGCTAAATTTCGACAGCATTTAAACTAGGAAGACTGGATGACTGAACTGAATGAGTGGAGAGCAGTGCCTTTTTTTGTGTTGTCGACGACGAGATTTTACCGCCATTGTAATCTATCCACCACGTTTGCTACACGAGATTTTCATTTTAGTGTTTATGGCGGATATTGGTTTTATTGTCATGTAGCTGTTAGCCGTTATTTTATCAGCTTTTTCACGTATACTCACACGGTTCATGGAACAGCAGGTATACTTATACAACCATTTGGATTTGCTGTTCCACTGCTGGAAACTATGTACCAGCAGGTCACAACTTCATGTTGTTGAATGGGCCTCAATATTGCACGCACGAAGCTTTGATTTCTCAGTTTTACGCGTTTGTTAATTTATTTTATTTGGTGACTGACTGCTTTCAGAATGCTTGACAGTAAGAATGGGTCGAAACTGCAGTCGAAATAGATATTTGCACAGCGTAAAGCGGAAAGACTCCATTCAAGAATTTCACTAACGCTGTGGACCCAGTCCTCATCAGAATTCTGAATGCAAGACGTTGTTCCATCATCCTGATATTCGGAAACTACACGCTACTACCTCTTTTTCCTGCTGTCGGCCAGACACTTCTCAAGAAAATTACTTCGACCTTCAAAAGTTGAAGCTGGCGACGTCAAGAAGTTGCCGTGTTAGATGGAGTTTGTGACCTCGGTTACGGAACTGGGGTAATTTGAGTAACATAGGAGGGACGTTCAATAAGCAATGCAACATATTTTTTTCCCTAAAGCAGGTTGGTTTCATTCAGGATTTCAATGCAACAAATTATTCCAAACTCTTTTGGCTACAAAACCTTCTTTTCAACATAATTTCGCTTCAATGCTATGGCTTTACACCGCCTTACTGCCGGCATGTATGCCTGCATTGTACGAGGGTAATCGCAAAAGTAAGGTCTCCTACTTTTTAAGTACAGAACTCTGTTTGTGTGTCAGTTGGCCACACTGTTATGAAGAGTGCTTCACGCGCTGTGGGTAAACATGCGCACGCCTCGCTGAGGCCCTCAGTCTTGCATTGGCAGCCGTTGAGAATGGAACTCCCGTTGGATGTTACCGCCAAGTGCGAATTGCGCGCAGTTATTCGGTTTTTTAATGCAAAGGACACTGCGCCGATTGAAATCCATCGCCAATTGATGGAAGTGTATGGTGAGACGTGCATGGATGTCAAAAATGTTCGTAAGTGGTGTAGAGAGTTTGCAGCTGGTCGGACCGAAATTCACGACGAACAAAGGAGCGGGAGGCCGTCAATTTCTGAGGAGACAGTGCTGAAGGTTGAGCAAAACATGCGTGAAGATCGCCTGATCACGCTGGATGGTCTCTGCACGTTGGTTCCTGAGGTTTCCCGAAGCACCGCTCACAGAATTTTAACGGAAACATTGAACTACAGGAAGGTGTGCGCAAGATGGGTACCACGCATGCTGACTGAGGACCACATGCGGCAACGAGCTGATGCTTCCCGCGCATTTCTTGACCGCCTTGCAGCCGAACGGGAGAACTTTCTGGACTCAATTGTCACGGGTGACGAAACCGGGGCATACTACTTCACACCTGACACCAAGCAACAATCACGCCAGTGGCGGCATCCTCCTTAGCCAAAGCCGCGGAGATTCAAACAAACACAGTCTGCCGGTAAAGTCATGACAACCGTTTTTTGGGACCGGAAAGAGGTATTGTTGGTCGACTTTATGCCCACTGGGACCACAATTAATGCTGTCAGGTACTGTGAGACTCTGAAAACTTAAACTGGCAGTTCAGAACCGGAGAAGAGCAATGTTGAGCAAGGGCGTACACATTCTCCATGACAACGCTCGCCCACACATCGCTAGGCAAACCGTTGCTCTCCTGCAAGAGTTTCAGTGGAACATAATCACCCACTCACCCGATAGTCCTGACTTGGCGCCCAGTGACTATGACCTGTTCCATAGGTGAAAAGGATATTGGCCGGAACGCGATTCTGCTCCGACGACGAGGTGAAAGAAGAGGTTCATAACTTTCTGAACAGCATGGCGGCGAGCTGATATGACATGGTCCTAAATGTTCAAGCTGTAAAGTGATGTAAACCATTGTAGAAATAAACAGGTCTACGTACTTACTTTTGGGATTACACTCGTACCACTCTACTGGCCGAGGTCGGGACCAACGTCTTGCTGCATTGATAACCTCCCCGACATCCACATATTGCTTTCCGACGGGTGCATCCTTCATTGGGCCAAACGCATGGCAGTCGGAAAGTGAGAGATCCAGTCTATATGGAAGGTGAGGAAGAACTGTTTAATGAAGTTTTGTGAGGTTCTCTCGTGGGCACTGACTGCTGAGAGGCTTTGCGTTGTCATGGAGAAGATGTTCGTTTGCATTTTTGCGGCGATGAACACAATGAAGTCGCTTCTCCAGTTTCCTGAGGGTAGCACAAGACACTTCACGGTTGATCGTTGCACCATGAGGGAGGAGGGAGGACATCAAACAGAAGAACCTCTTCAGAGTCCCAGGAGACCGTCGTCATGGTTTTACCGGCAGGGAGTGCGGCTTTGAACTTTTTCTTCGGAGGAGAGATGGTGTGGCACCACCCCATGGATTGCCGATTTGTTTCTGGTCCCAAGTTATGAATTCATGTTCCATCGCCTGAAACGATGTTGGACAAAAAATAGTAACGATCACGTAAACAATTCCGCACAGGTGGTTCGTTGTTGCTCTTTATAGTCTTCTGTTATGCAGCGAGGAATCCAGAGGCCACACAACTTCGAGTGCCACAACTAGTGGACTAGTGTGGCACCGCTACCAATAGGAAATGGCGCGGTCGCGTTCTCGCTTCCCGACCACGGGGTCACGAGCTCGATTCCCGGTGGGGATCAGGGATTTTTACCTGCCTCGAGATGACTGGGTGTTAGTGATGTCCTCATCATTTCATCATCATTCATGAAAGTGGCGACTTTGGACTGAGCAAGGGTTGGGAATTTGTACGGGCGCTGATAACCGCGCAGTTGAGCGCCCCACAAACCAAACATCATCATCATCATCAATTGGAACGTCCATTTGAGCAGCGAGTTGTTTGGTTGTGATCCGTAATCACCTCGATTGGAAGTGACCTTACGTTCCAACACTGCAGAAGTCACAGTTGTGAGCGGCCGGCTAGCACGCGGGACATCGCACGGGTTTGTGTGAAATCTTATTGGACTTAACTGCTAAGGTCAGCAGTCCCTAAGCTTACACACTACTTAACCTAAATTATCCTAAGGACAAACACACACACCCATGCCCGAGCGAGGACTCGAACCTCCGTCGGGACCAGCCGCACCGCACGGGTTTGTGCGAGCTTGTTGCGATGATGACAGCCGATTCGCCCAACGAAAGAAATGGTTCAAATGGATCTGAGCACACTGGGGGATAACTACTGAGGTCATCAGTCCCCTAAAACTTAGAACTACTTAAACCTAACTAACCTAAGGACATCACATACATCCATGCCCGAGGCAGGATTCGAACCTGAGACCGAAGTGGTCGCGCGGTTGCTGAATGTAGTGCCTAGAACCGCTCGGCCACTCTGGCCGGCTTCGCCCAACGACTCACCGTGCTTTTATTCACTGCCAGTCTCCGTAGACACTCTGCAAGCGCCTTTGAATATTTGCGACGCTCTGGTTTCCCGCCACAGAAACTCAACGGCTGCTCTCGTGTTGGAACGCACCTCCGTCACAGGCGCAGGTTTGAAGGATACGTGTATCGCCGCCAGCTATAGGAACTTCATGGAACAGTAGGGGCTCAGCGGGAATATTGCACGATGTCCCACAACAAATTATGCATTTTTCCAATCAAAAGTAGCCGAACCAAATCTGTCTGCATTATTTATAGGGCGTCTCTCGTGATACAGCCCAGAAACTTTTACTGCACTAATGACAACAAATGCCGTGTGGCCTACTGCCTGGTGCAGTTCTTTTGTTTGGACGCCACTTCGGCGGCTTGCTTGTTCCTGAGCCAACAGCCGGCCCATCCATACGGTCACCCATCCAAGTTCTAAGCGAGAGCGACGTTGCTTATCTTCAGTGATCTGTCGGGGGCTTTGGCTTTACTATACTGAATGGACTTGATACTATGTTTCATAGTTATAAAGAAAATATTTATTATGCAAGTAACGTCCAACTATTAAACAAACCTGTGAAACTGTCAGTATCTCTTGCTTATATTTCGACAACTCCCTGTCTGTGCCATACACAGTTTTCAGAGATACCATGTAACACACGCACCTTTCACTTAACAGCGCACTATGAACTAAAAAAACGGCGAAAAAATGAAAAATTAGTGAATGTCAATTACGGTCATTAGTAACGAACGCGAGAAATCATTATCGCAGTCAGGAGAGAGCTTTTAGCGTGAGTTCTTCTGTCGGCTGCGTCAGCCCATACTACTGTGCGTCTTGTGCAGATGGCGAGTGCGTGTTAACTTGTCTGTAATGCTTATGAACAGACAGGACAAGGACGCGAGTAAATACACATACACTTATCGTTTACGAGTTTGATCATGACCACACGGCGGCTGAGTCATCCTGGACGTTAGCTTATCGTGGCACAGCAAATGAACGAAGTAAACAACGATGGTTCAGATCCGGTGATGTGCACCCAAAAAGTAAACAGCCTCGACATATACCATAGGCAAGGACGAACTGCGAATACTGGTGGAGTCATACACTTAACACAGCAAGTGGAAAATCACAGAGACAGGCTTACATCAAGAGATGTTAAAATGAATATTGGTAAACTAGAACATATTTACGTTGATTTTTGTCGTTTTGATGGTTGAACATAAATTCTGCACCTGAACGATATTATATATCCTCTCTTTAAAATCGTAAATTATACCCCAAAGAAATCTACGTATTGACTGAGTAAGGCAGTGCAGTGGTTAGCAAAATGTACTCATATGTAGGTGGGCGGCGGTTCAAA
Organism: Schistocerca cancellata; assembly: GCF_023864275.1. Classification (NCBI taxonomy): domain Eukaryota; kingdom Metazoa; phylum Arthropoda; class Insecta; order Orthoptera; family Acrididae; genus Schistocerca; species Schistocerca cancellata. Next base: position 609,313,148 of record NC_064627.1, read on the forward strand.
TACCAGTCCGGGCATCTAGATTTAGGTTTTTCGTAATTTCTCTAAATAGCTTATGATCCATTCCGGGCTGGTTTCTTGAAAGGACATCCCCAGTCCCCTGCGCTGTGGCTGAGCTATTTCTCCGCAATATCTTTATGCTCGTTGCTTGTTGGGGCTTCAGGGCGCAAAACAGCTGAAGTTATACCCCCAAATCTTGACTTAAAATTGCTCGTCATTTAGGTAACACACTCCATAGTTCTTGAAGTTAGTTGACACACTGGAGTACAAACGGCATTAGCCAGTGGATTCAACTACAATGAGTAGTGATAAGAAATCTTGGAACGCCAGTTAAAAACAACAAACGCAGTGGAAAGGTAAAATGAACAATTACAACATCCCTCTCTGCACTTTCTTTTAAGTGGTCGTTCGGTAAGAGTTTCTAGGACAACCGACGCCCACGGTCGAAAATTAAATCCCCTTCGCCATGTTGCTGCGACAACAAAGGGTAGAAAGTCATCTGCGACCTGTGCTGTATCTGGTAAGACCACCCACAGGTACATACACACTAGAAAGCATGAGGGATTTAAAAACTGGCATCGGGTTAAAAATGACGCGCCGCCATTGGTTCTTTACAGTGACAGCAAAGTGGTGCGGGTTCGCTGCTTAACTGATGATGGCTAAACAGACAGTGCGCAATATGAATTCTGGCTAAAATTATCTGGCCCGAAGAGATGGACGTGAGGAAGTTGCCCGAACCTTAGGAATGGATACAAAGTCTCTGAGTTCGGTCCCGTCTGCATCCGTGGGCGAGTGAACAGCGTGAGTGACAGTCAAGCGATTCCAGGTACTGCCAAGGATTTTCCCTTGGTTGGAGGACTGGTACGGGTACCCTCAGCCTCGTGATGCCAAGTGAGGGGAACTTGATTGAGAAATAGCGGTTCCAAGGCCTACAAAGTCGACACTACGGACGGGAGAGCGGTGTGCTGATCCGATGCCCCTCCATGCTGAGTCCGCATGACGCCGCATGGCGAAGGATATCACGGCGGTTGGTCGGCATCCATTGTGCCTTCAAGGACTGGGCGAGGAGTTCTCTCCCCCCCACCCCCCCTCTTTCTCTGTCTATCCAGCTTGTTTTCACGGTGAAATGACCATGTTCGTGCTAGAGTGCTAGAATGTTCTACATATGGCGAAGCCAAAATTAACTTAAGAAGAGCTACGCATGAAGTATTTAACGAATACGGAAGTAAAAATCTATCTACCCTCTTGACAGAAAATCCTAACAAGATCTTCTTATCATGTTAAATCCGTTAACGGATCGAAGCAAACTATCTAGACACTCTGTGACCGTAATGGCACTGGATGACGCAGAAAGGGTAGAAAGCCTAAAAGCCTTTTTCCAAAACTGTTTCACAGAAAAAGATCATTCTGTAGTTCCTCCTATAAATCGTCGCACGAACTACAAAATGACAGATGTCGAAATAACTGGTCAAGGTATAGAAATCGCTCGACAGAGGAAAGGCCACTGCACCTGACTGGATAGCAGTTCGATTATACACAGTATTTGCGAAGGAACTTGACCCTCTTCTAGCAGCAGTGTACCGTACGTCTTTGGAGAAGCGAAGTGTTCCCGATGACTGGAAATAAGCACAGCTCACTGTCGTTTCCAAGAAAAGTCGTCGAACATACGCATACCGGTACGCCCCTATCTCTGACGTCGATCTGTTCGTCAGTTTTGGGGCATGTTTCACGCTGGCGTGTAATGTCGTTTCTGGAGACTGGAAATCCCATCTGCAGGAATCAGTATGGGTTCAGGAAACAACGATCGCGTGAAGTCTGGCTCACTCTGTTGGTCCAAGAGGCCCAGGAAGCAGCGGATACCGGCGGCCAGGTACATACCGTATTCCTTGTTTTCCGTATGGTATTCGATATAGTTCCGCTCTGCGGGTAAACGAACAAAATACGAGCCTACGGAATGTAAGACCAACAGTCAGATTGGACTGAAGAGTTTCTAGCAAACAGAACACAGTATGTTATTCTCAATGAAGGTGAGTCTTCAGATGTAAAATTAACTTCGGCCGTACCCCAAGACTTATAGAATAATTCATTTTCATAATATACAGTACATAAATGACCTAGAAGATAACGTCGGAAGCTCCATGAGGTTTTTTCGCGGACGATACTGTTGCATTTAGAGAACTTGCAGCCCCAGAAAACTGTAGCGAAATGCAGGAAGACCTGCAGAGGATCAAATCTTTGTGCAGGGAGTGACAACTGATCCTCAACGTAAACAACTGTAAGGTATTACGAATACACAGACGGAAAGACTCATTATTGTATGATTACACGACTGCAGAACAATCACTGGAAGCTGTTACTACCACAAAATGTCAAAGCGTATGCGTAGGAGTGATTTAAAGTGAAATAAAACTAATCGCAGTAAAGACGGATGCCCGACTGACACTCATTGGAAGAATCCGCAGGAAATGTAGACCATTAGCAAAGGAGGTATTTTACAAATCCCTCGTTCGACCAATACTTGAATATTACTCGTCAGTATGGGATCCTTACCACAGAGTATTGGTAGAAGAACTAGAGAAGACGGAAAGAAGAGCAGCTTGTTTCGTTAAATGTTAGTTTAATAAGAACGAAGGGTCACGAAGATGATCAACCAGCTCCAGAGGCAGACGCTGCAAAATAGGCATCACGGCGTGGATATCCGGCGCAACGGCCTTGCCGCCGTGGATACACCGGTTCCCGTCAGATCACCGAAGTTCAGCGCTGTTGAGCGTGGCCGGCACTGGGATGGGTGACCGTCCGGGCCGCCATGCGTTGTTGCCATTTTTCGGGGTGCACTCAGCTTCGTGATGTCAATTGAAGAGCTACTCGAGTAGCGGCTCCGGTCACAGAAAACCATCAGAAGGACCGGGAGAGCGATGTGCTGACCACACACCCCTCCTATCCGCATCCTCAACTGAGGATGACACGGCGGTCGGATGGTCCCGATGGGCCACTTGTGGCCGGAAGACGGAGTGCGGTGTGGTTGTCTGTCACAGGTTCCGAGAACGTACATTCCTAGAAGGGTAACGCATATATTGCTTGCTCCTACGTATATATGGCGAAGAGACCATGAACATAAAATCAGAGATATTCGAGCCCGCTTGGTGGCTTACCATTGCCACGAATCATTCGCTATTGGAACAGGCAAAGGGGTTGGGGTTGGGGTTGGGGTGAGGGGGGGGGGGCGAGGGTGCGGTTTGGCAGTAGTACACAAAGCATCCTTCCCTTCACACCGCAAGATAGTTGCGGGGTCTGGATGTAGATGTAAAATTCCCTGGTCTCGATGATATCGCCTGAGGGGTCAGAAGTGCTAAATCGTATGGATACTAGAGTTTGCAGCCTTGGCAGCAGCCTCATTCGCAGACACACCAGTCTCGCAGCTGTGATTACGCTCGAAAAGTGTGCAGTAGATCTTCTTCAAAGTTTTGGAAATCCAAGAGAAATTCCGGCAGATTTGAAGCTATGTGGGCGACTCTTGACTTTAGCTTGGCTAGTTCAGTCGTCAGAGCACTTACATACAACGCGCAAATGGTGCGGCTTCGAGACCTGGTCTGGCACACAATTTTCGTGTGCCATAGGTTCTAAACTTTTTCCTATCATTTTACTGCTGAAAATTCTTGTAATATTTTTAGCTGGTTGGCCTTATGATGATATCATGAGACTGATTGACTGTGGTATGTAATGACACCGAGATAATGTCAGCTTGTGCAATAAAGACCAGCCGCTGCGGCCGAGTGGTTCTATGCGCTTCAGTCCGGAACCGCGCTGCTGCTACGGTCGCAGGTTCGAATCCTGCCTGAGGCATGGATGTGTGTGATATCCTTAGGTTAGTTAGGTTTAAGTAGTTCTAAGTCTAGGGGACTGATGACCTCAGATGTTAAGTCCCATTGTGCTTGGAGCCATTTGAACCATTTTTGCAATAAAGTGATAAACTCAATTCGGCGATATACATTGCGTCATCAGGTCCTGCGTATGTGCTCGATCACATAAAAGGCTGAGAAACACATTTTCTCCTCTCCCATCGGCTGTCCAGAGCACACTCTTTTAATGACATGTAGCCTTTTTTGGTCCGGACTGGCTAGTTTTGAGAACGGGCTCCACAATCGTGAGACCGGAAACGGTGGGCTTCAGTGAACGTGCATGGAGAAGCACGTCCATAGTACGACAGTATGTTTTAGTCTGTTTGAATTGTGCATCATTATTTTCGAAGTAATTGTTTTACAAGACAGGTATTCCATAAGATATTTTAAATGACAAACTTTCCACAAGGGCCGGCCGCGGTGGTCTAGCGGTTCTGGCGCTGCAGTCCGGAACCGCGGGACTGCTACGGTCGCAGGTTCGAATCCTGCCTCGGGCATGGGTGTGTGTGATGTCCTTAGGTTAGTTAGGTTTAAGTAGTTCTAAGTTCTAGGGGACTTATGATCTAAGATGTTGAGTCCCATAGTGCTCAGAGCCATTTGAACCATTTTTTCCACAAGGGTAGTTCAGGTGATAAATAGTACGAGAGGCATTCAATAAGTATTGCAAAGCATTTTGTTCTAATCGCAGGTAGGTATTATTCAGGATTCCATTACACCATGTTACTCCGCACTTTTTTAGCTATGATGTCCTATTTTTCCGTTCAATGCCGCTGTCCTTGCGCCACCTTAATGGGACGGCCTGTACGCCCGCACGGTACCACTATACTGGCCGAAGTCGCAGCCAATGTCCTACTGCACCAATAACCCCCCCCCCCCTCCCGTCGTCCACATATTGCTTCCTACCATGTGCATCCTTCATTGGACCAAACAGATGGCAGTCGGGACGTTCGAGATCCGGGCTGAGGTTGCACCTTCCAACTTTTTCTTCGGAGGAGTGATGGTGTGCTGCCACTCCATGGACTGCAGTTTTGTTTCCGTTTCGAAGTGACGAATCCATGTTCCAACACAGTCACTATGTTCAACAAAAAATAGTCACGATCAGCCTTGTAACGCACAGACGGTTCTTCGTTCCTCTTCATAGTCTTCCGTCTGGCGGCAAGGAACTCAGCGGGCACTCACCTTTGAGTACCCCCACTTGTGGACGAGTGTGTCAGCACTTCTAACAAAGATATCCAGTTGAGCAGCAAGGTCTTTGATTGTGATCCATCGATCACCTCTAATAGCAGCGCACGCACGTTCCAACACTGCATGAGTCACAGCTGTGCGGGGCCGGCCGGCGCTCAGAAGATCGGACGGGTTTGCACGACCTTGTTAGGATGATGCCAGACACCTCTCCCAACGACTTACTGTGTTTTTGTTCAGTGCCAGATCTATGTAGACATTGTGTAAGCGCCCATGAATAACTGCGAAGCTCTGGTTTTCCTCCAAAGAGACTCAATGACAACTCTCTGCTTGTAACGTACTTCTGTTACAGGCGCCATTTTAAAGGCTACATATAGCGCCACCACCTATCGGAATTTCATGAAACTATAGGTGCTGAGGTGGGAATATTCCACGATGTCCCACAGCATAGGTTTCGTAGCATCTCCAAAAAGTTATTTAAAAAGTAAATTTCCAGTGAGCAAGCGGCATGTCAAAGTTGTAGCGATCCTTATTGCGCTCAAGTTGAGTCCTGTGAAAAGACCCACACCCACCGTCATTACTATCACGGTGGGTGGCAACAAGGGCCCTACGACCGAGCGATATCTTCTGCGTAAGAGTCACAAATACAGAAGACGCCCGCAGCGAAAGAAAATTTGCAACGTGTACCTAAAGTGTACATATTCACCTGCACATCCTCGTGAAATGTCTGCCTGTTACAACCAGTCCACATAATCACTTACCGGCATTAATGATGACTGAAATTGTTGCACGCTCACAACGTCCGGTGTGTAGGGACACAAGCTGCCTGTTTTCATTTAGCGAAGGCAGCTGCCTGTTACACCGCGTGGGCTGCGGCCACAGAGCCTAGAAGTAAATTGAGTGGCCTTCGGGACGCGCAGGATGTGTCAATCTTTCCCCTCCCTCTGGGTACTCAAAATCATAGAGCTGCTGATGGCTCCATGCAAGACGAATCGTACGACACACAGAGAAGGAAGTTAAAAGTCAACCACTTTCTCTCAAAAAATTGTTTTATGTAGATGAAGCGAAGTAATCGTATGTCTCAGTAGTTAGTTTCTCACTAAAACTTTCTCACCTTTTTCTCGTAAAAAATAAAAACCACTGTTTTGGAATACGTGTGTGCTCTTTGCTATTTTGATTTTGAGGACACTATTCGGTAAAAAAAGAGAAAAAAATCCGCTTGTTATAGCCACCCAACACAGGTCGCTAACGAACTTGTTTTCTTTTCGTTGTTGCCCGTAGTTACTGTGATACGTGAAAGTAAAGTACAACACCGCTTATATTTTGAATAGTTTGCAGTCAAAAATGAAGTCACTAGCCAGTTTACGTTTGGTGCGTTTTATGGCATACATACCTGCGTATAAAATATAGCTAGCATAGCTAATTTGTTCTCTATCAGTGGAAGCAGAGTGATACCCATTTCCACTCTCGAGAATATACGAGACATGTAGTGAAGATTGGCAGCTAAGCGCCACACTCTTGGCTATTGCCACCTGCTATGCGGAGAACAGAGCTGCTCTATGTTTCTCTTGTACGTATGCTGCCGATACAAACGGAAATTGAAAGTAAAGAAAAAACTTAATGAAATGAAAAGACACCGGGAATCATCAGCTCATGACTATTTTTAGTGTTCTGTATCTCAGTCGGTAAAAATGGAACCCTTGTAGAATCACTTTATCGTTCGTCTGGCTATGTCTGTCTGTCCGATTGTCAAGAACCCTTTTTCTCAGGAACGATTAAACGTATTAAGTCGAAATTTATGCCACGTATAAGTTCTACAGTCCCTTGGCGGTGTAGAATATTGAAGCTTCGAAGTCAAAGCAGTCAAAAGATACAGCTATTTATGTCACATATTTCGATACTCGCAAACTGACTCGTCACAACTTGTAGTGTACTCCCTGTTGACCAATAAGCAAGAAATTTGGCAAGACAAACGGTCTCACAGTACAAATAAAGGGAAAAAATCGGAAAATTAATTTGTAACTATGTTAGACGAAAAAAATAATTTTTTGCTATGTTATCCGACTATCGTTCTGTCCGTCTCTTAAGATTATCTTTTTCTCAAGAACGAGTAAATGAGTCAAGTTCAAATTTGTGTCACATACTAAAGTATACAGTGTCTTGGTGGTGTAAAAAACTGTAAGGTTCTATGTCAATGCAATTAAAAATTACAGCCATTTATGTCACATATTTTGAAATCTTGCAGTATAGATATCAATAAAAGATAAAAATCGTCGAAATTCTCGATTCACGGGATTGCTGCACTATCTATAAACATAAATAAGTGCGCACGGGAAACTCGATGCGCGAGTCCTACTCGAACTTATACGGATTTTTTTTTTGTCTATGCTACCTGGTTTCGGGGAACAATGTTGCCTATATTATTTTGTTCACGGCGTTATCTACAATACTGAATTTATTCGCTCATTTATGAAATTAAGTTGAAAACTAACACATCTAAAGCAAACCAGAGAGAAATGCGAGGCAGGCAGTGAGTAAACAAGCAGACAGAGAATATTACACTACTGGCCATCAAAATTGCTACACCACGAAGATGACGTGCTACAGACGCGAAATTTAACCGACAGCATGAAGATGCTGTGATATGCAAATGATTAGCTTTTCAGAGCATTCACACAAGGTTGGCGCCGGTGGCGACACCTACAACCAGCTGACATGAGGAAAGTTTCCAACCGATTTCTCACACACAAACAGCAGTTGACCGGCGTTGGCTGGTGAAAAATTGTTATGATGCCTCGTGTGAGGAGGAGAAATGCGTACCATCACGCTTCCGACTTTGATAAAGGTCGGATTGTAGGCTATCGCGACATTGCTGATCGCGTTGGTCGAGATCCAATGACTGTTAGCAGAATATGGAATCGGTGGGTTCAGGAGGGTAATACGGAGCGCCGTGCTGGATCCCAACGGTCTCGTATCACTAATTGTCGAGGTGAGAGGCATCTTATCCGCGTGGCTGTAACGGATCGTGCAGCCACGTCTCGATCCCTGAGTCAACAGATGGAGACATTTGCAAGACAACAACCATCTGCACGAACAGTTCGACGACGTTTGCAGCAGCACGGACTATCAGCTCGGATTCCATGGCTGCGGTTACCCTTGACGCTGCATCACAGACAGGAGAGCTTGCGATGGTGTACTTAACGACGAACCTGGGTGCACGAATGGCAAAACGTCATTTTTTCGGATGAATCCAGGTTCTGTTTACAGCATCATGATGGTAGCATCCGTGTTTGGCGACATCACGGTGAACGCACATTGGAAGCGTGTGTTCGTCATCGCCATTCTGGCGTATCACCGGGCGTGATGGTACGGGGTGCCATTGGTTACACGTCTCGGTCACCTCTTGTTCGCATTGATGGCACTTTGAACAGTGGACGTTACATTTCAGATGTGTTACGACCCGTGTCTCTACTTTTCATTCGATCCCTGCGAAACCCTACATTTCAGCACGATAATGCACGACTGCACGTTGCAGGTCCTGTACGGACCTTTCTGGATACAGAAAATGTTCGGCTGCTGCCCTGACCAGCACATTCTCCAGATCTCTCACCAATTCAAAACGTCTGATGAATGGTGGCGGAGCAACTGGCTCGTCACAATACGCTAGTCACTACTCTTGATGAACGGCGGTATCATGTTGAAGCTGCATGGGCAGCTGTACCTGTACACGCCATCCAAGGTCTGTTTGACTCAATACGCAGGCGTATCAAGGCCGTTATTAGGGCCAGAGTTGGTTGTTCTGGGTACTGATTTCTCAGGATCTATGCACCCAAATTGCGTGAAAATGTAATCACATGTCAGTTGTAGTATAATATATTTGTCCCGTTTATCATCTGCATTTCTTCTTGGTGTAGCATTTTTAATGGCCAGTAGCGTACGTAAATTGAAGGTGGAGGGGGAAAAGGAAAGGGAAGAAACTTCTCATGTCAGCTGCATCGGGACTGTATGTGAAATCTAGGCGACGAATGAAAATGTGTTTGGGAGCGGGTCTCGAATACAGATTCTTCTGTTTACCAGGCAGGTGCGTTAACTAGTGGGCCACCAAAACACAGTGTTCATCGCAATTCTGCGGACTATCGCGACACGCCTCCGGCCGTCCCACACTCTCACCTAGCGCCCCAATCTGCAATCCCCGTTGATGTCCTCCATGTTCGCTACTCTGAGATGCCCTCAGAAAGTGGAACGGAACTGTGTACCTTATAGCGTCCCCAGTGCTATATTACGAAAAGACTTTGAAAAACAGTATTTATAAAGAAGAGACATTTAAAAATTGAATAATATGTTTTTACCATGTAGCCGTAAAATAATAATTTCTCTGTGTAAGTTTCGAGGGCACAGAAATGTAACAAAATGATCTAAAGAGACGACAAGATACGCTCTTTTGTCAATTTTTTAGTCGTCTTCACTTCTTCTCTTGTCTTGGTTGTGTGTAGACGGACATCTTGTGAGTGCTGGCAATGTAAGCATATTTGTACGAATTAAGCAGATAATATATTGAATTAATATCATTGTTCACTTTTAATTTGTAAGAGGTGATCCCGATTTCATGTCCGCCTTCCTTGAATTAACCTGCATTCGAGTAATTTACAGTTCAACAATCGCAGCGGCCGATGCAGCCAACGACGCCATTACGTGGCGATATTAACTAATAAAATTTTAGCGGAAGCGAAATACTCGCCCGCTATTAACGTAATACACATTTTTCTCCACAGCCGCACGAAGTTGCAGAAAATACGTAACTTTAAGATTCTTATTTACAGTACCATAGCTGAGAGCCACAGCCAGGACTCCGACTACAATACAATGGTTAAAGGAGGTAAGAAAAAATACTCCCACGCGTGTGTGGGCCACAACAGTAATTAATAACTAAAGATTTTTTGCTTTAAAGTGAACTGACTAGCCGAGGAAATTAATATGAAAAGTTTATTCCGTTGTCCAACTTATACGATCATGTCTTAAGATTCAGGGAGTCTAACATTCATTAACGTAACAAATAATTTAAGATTAATATTGTTAAAAAGGAGAACTTCACAAAAGCATTTAATCGTAAATCAAAATTGAATCAAATATCATTTTTATTAAGGCCCACCACGTAAGTCGGCAACAGTCAAAATAATAATAATAATATACTAAATTACGACAGCCGACGGACGCGAGAATCTGCACTGAAGGTGAGGGATTCATTGCCCGTCGAGGCGAATCAGTTACATGATTGGGTAGTGTCTGTTCTTTCGGGCCAGCCGGAGTGGCCGTGCGGTTCTAGGCGCTACAGTCTGGAACCGAGCGACCGCTACGTGCTCAGGTTCGAATCCTGCCTTGGGCATGGATGTGTGTCGTGTCCTTAGGTTAGTTAGGTTTAATTAGTTCTAAGTTCTAGGCGACTGATGACCTCAGAAGCTAAGTCGCATAGTGCTCAGAGCCATTTGTTCTTTCGGACATGTCTGAAAGAACAAACACCACACATTCATATAAAAGAAGCAGAGAAAACAGCGGCGAGACTGGTGCTGCCACAGTCGGCATAGGTACCCAACGAGTGGGGGGTCGGAGCACACGCTTTCCTAGTCCTTCGTCACGGGAAAGGTCCCTCTGCTTATTTCTACGTTCTGTGGCTGCGGGTCGCCGTAAATACAGCCGAGTGAGTGTTTTGGGCCAGTTTAGCGGTAGTGGCCCCCGGAAGGCGCAGCCCGGCCTCCCGCAGGGAGCCTTGGGCTGGAGGCCGTGCCGCCCCACACAGAGAGGCCTGCCGTAATTGTGTTTCCGGCGGCGCAGCGGCGGGTAATGTATTCCATCAGCGCAGCCAGCAGCACCCAGCAGCCAACCAGCGCCTGCCCGCGCCGCCGCGGCCGCAGAGATTTGCCGCTCCTCCTCTAGAGGTGGCTGCTGCCGCCCTCCTCGGGAGCACCGCCGCACAAACTTGCACAACCAAGTGCTGAGAATATTACACTGTTGCTACAAGACACCCAATATCAGTATCGGCATCAAACTGAGGCACGAGGGAGAGAAGTTCCTCCTGACGGCAGCTCCACACCAACAAAAGCCATTGTTTAGCACGCCAACGGATATATTGGAGCAAAATTCGTCGTTTAAATACAAAATATTCTCTGTGTCTGCTTATTTACTCACCACCTCGCCTCACATTTCTCACGGGTTTGCTTTAGATGTGTTAGTTTTCAAGTTAATTTCATAAATGAGCGAATACATTCAATAATGTAGATAACGCCGTGAACAATCTGTATATTGAGCAAGCAGCAAAGGAAACAAAAGAAAAGTTCGGAGTAGGTATTAAAATCCATGAAGAAGAAATAAAAATTTTGAGGTTCGCCGATGACATTGTAATTCTGCCAGAGACAGCAAAGGACTTGGAAGAGCAGTTGAACGGAATGGACAGTGTCTTGAAAGGAGGGTATAAGATGAACATCAACAAAAGCAAAACGAGGATAATGGAATGTAGTCGAATTAAGTCGGGTGATGCTGAAGGAATTAGATTAGGAAATGAGACACTTAAAGTAGTAAAGGAGTTTTGCTATTTGGGAAGCAAAAAACTGATGATGGTCGAAGTAGAAGAGATATAAAATGTAGACTGGCAATGGCAAGGAAAGCGTTTCATAAGAAGAAAAATTTGTTAACATCGAGTATAGATTTAAATGTCAGGAAGTCGTTTGTGAAAGTATTTGTATGGAGTGTAGCCATGTATGGAAGAGATGGGTAGATCACGTAACTAATGAGGAGGTATTGAATAGAATTGGGGAGAACAGGAGTTTGTGGCACAACTTGACTAGAAGAAGGGATCGGTTGGTAGGGCATGTTCTGAGGCATCAAGGGATCACAAATTTAGTATTGGAGGGCAGCGTGGAGGGTAAAAATGGTAGAGGGAGACCAAGAGATGAATACACTAAGCAGATTCAGAAGGATGTAGGCTGCAGTAGGTACTGGGAGATGAAGAAGCTTGCACAGGATAAAGTAGCATGGAGAGCTGCATCAAACCAGTCTTAGGACTGAAGACCACAACAACAACAACAATACAAAAGCCACTTCCTCATCCTGAAAAATTACAAGCAGCTATCTGTTTTACTTGGTAAAAACTTTCTGAAGCCGAGATCGCATAGATATTTCTTTACTTGCAGACGACCGGTTTCGACAGAAACTGTAATCTTCACGTCTTTAAAAATTTATGCAATAAAATGTGTTGATTTTGTTTTGGACCTCTTTTCCAGATCTCGTGTGCATAAAATGTAGGACATAATATAAATTTTGTCATAAATAAAACATTTAAAATCAAGAAGGACCTTGTGCACATGGCCATGTCCATACACATAGCGCTCACAGATGATTGATGCGTCATAAAAAGCACAGTATACAATAAAATGCACAACATCACATCTGTTAACGTTAGCTGGACCTGTTCTAGTCATTGAAGATCCACCTTAAACGGCGTATAGCGTACATCTGCTATTTTATTGCTACTTCATTGTATACTGAGTTTTTTGTGATGTGACAATCATCTGTGAGTGCTGCGTATTGACCTGATCATGTATACTAGCTGTGTCTTGATTTTAAATGTTTCATTTACGACAAACTTTCATATTATGGTTCAAATAGCTCTAACCACTGTGGGACTTAACATCTGAGGTCATCAGTCCCCTAGACTTCGAACTACTTAAACCTAACTAACCTAAGGACATCACACACATCCACGCCAGAGGCAGGATTTGAACCTGCGACCGTAGCAGCAGTGCGGTTCCGGACTGAAGTGCCTAGAACCGCTCGTACACAGCGGCCGGCTTTCCTATTATATGCTATGTTTTATGTACATGACAACTTGGTGTGAGGTCTAACTTAGAACGAACACGCTTTATAACATAAATTTCTGAAGACATGAAGCAAAGTTTGTCGAAAGCAGTTGTTTGTAAATAAAGAAATATTTTTGCGATCTTGGCTTTAGAAAGCATTTCGCGCTTAAAAATTCTTGTAAAGCCTCGTCGCCAGTTTTGTAAAGCCCTCGTCGCTATTGATGTGGAGGCCGAGTTGCTACTGTTGTTACGATAGGCCGAGTTGTGAGTTCGGAAACGGCTTCTGGTGCAATACACCTCTAAGACAATTTCTCCCTGCCACTATAACACAGCTATGCCTCAGTGTCAGGTAACGTAGAACGAAGGTTCTACGACTCCCAAACAAATTAGTAACAAAGTCTCACAAATGAGTTTAAAGATTTACTTCTTTTCGTGATTTGTTGAATTATGAAGTTTGCAACACTGCTTGTAATATAACACAAAATAGGCCCTCAATGGCTGAGTGCTAATAATTGTAGGTAAACTTCTCAGTAGATAGCGAATACAATTTACAACGACTGTCTGTTCACTTCTAAGAGTTCACTGAACGATGTTCCGTGTCTACGTCAGCCCTGGACTATGATCTATAACCAAGCCGGCGAGAGCTGGTCTTTTGTCTTCGGAGTAGGCTTCTGTCCATTTTCGTCCTGTAATTGACGGATTGTACTAGGCTACGCCGATATCTTCTTCCTCACCGCCGCCCGTGGCGCTAGTGCTACTCACGCAAGTGGTGACGAGTCTCTATGGTACCGCCACCAGCCCCCATCTTTGCGCCTGTGGTGCTTTTGCCCTGGATGTGTTTTGCTTGGACGACTCAGCAATAATTTTTATTAAAATGGAAAGCACACTGCCTTCAGCGGAAAATCGTGAATTTATTTCAATACGCGGGGACCCATCTCCATGTGCTTCATCGGTCTACGTCATTGTTTGAATTTAAGTTACTACTGGTCCACCAAAACAGCGTTAACACCAGTTCTCATCAGATCACCAAAGTTAGGTGGTTTTGGCCTTGGCTCGCACTTGGATGGATGACCGTCTGGGTCTGCGGAGCGCTGTTGGAAAGCGGGCTGCACTCAGCCGTTGACAGACCGATTGAGGAGCAACTTGATTGAGGAGTAGCGTCTCCGGTCACGAAAACTCACAACGGCCGAGAGAGAGGTGTCCTGACCACATGCCTCTCCAAATCCGCATCCGGTGAAGCCTATCGGCTGAGGATGACACGGTGACCGGTAAGTAACTTTGGACCTTTTGAGGCCTGGTCAGACGCAGCTATACTACTAGTCCTTTTAAGAGTACATACGTATATTGCAGGGTGGCATCTGCTTATACAGGGTGCTCCAGGAGAAACGGTCAATACTCAATATTCAGGGATATAGCAGGAATGATCATTCGGAAAAAAAACTAGTAAACATGTGCACTAAAATGCATTGCTTGAGTACTACTTCATCTTCGATAATGTGAAACAAATGTCTCCTACAACAACCTCTTTGCTTTCCAAGTTTTGAGAGGTGGTACTATGGACCAAAACAAGAAAAAAACTCCAGTGCACGTTGACTCTAAAGTGCATACGTTAAGAAATATGAGTACTCGGTCACCGCAGCTAATGCGAAACACATCTCTTGTATTAAACAAATGCTCGTAGCTCTTAAGGTATGATTTTAAGCCGCACGTTTACTGGACCTTTTCCCTTCCATTGATCATTCCTGTCATATCCTTGAAAACCCACCATTCCTTCTGAGATATCCCATGTATGGAAATGTAATATGTTAACATTTGGATGTCCTCTGACGTGTCTGAACAATGTTTACACATGTACTGTCAGGTGAAAACTCCGTATGCATATATGAAAATATGTGTAACCATACAGTGCTTAAGAACTATGAAACCACTGTTGGAAATAATTAGTGATTTTTCGCCGGCCGAAGTGACCGTGCGGTTAAAGGCGCTGCAGTCTGGAACCACTAGACCGCTACGGTCGCAGGTTCGAATCCTGCCTCGGGCATGGATGTTTGTGATGTCCTTAGGTTAGTTAGGTTTAACTAGTTCTAAGTTCTAGGGGACTAATGACCTCAGAAGTTGAGTCCCATAGTGCTCAGAGCCATTTGAACCAACCAATTAGTGATTTTTCCATTTCGTCATAGTTTTGCACAAATTTTTGTCGCAATTTACCATCTTCCACTATGCCTGTGAACTCTTAACAGGTCCGGCAGCAGACTGAATTCAATAAATGAGTAGACTGATCAAGCTCCTGAGGTTCCGTAGCTCGAAATGCGTCGTGCATCGAAATGAAAATCAGCATTTGTGACTGAAAGCGGTTCGCTTTCTTTTTTTACGAAAATAATAATGTCACTGAGACAACACTGATGGCAATGGACAAAACTAAGTAACAATGTTTATTTTACAGGAGCACTGCTCCTTTTACATTCAGTTTAGCATATAATCTGAAAGAGGGTATGTAAAACTTGCCTGTACGTACCTCTGGACTGTGGTTAGTGTTTTCGTTTGCATATTTGCCTATAGTTACTGCATATGTCTGTCAGTTCCACTGCTACATGTAAACTGAACCTAAGGTTTCGATTAGAGCAATAAAAACTAGCTTCTTTCATGATTCGTGGTCTGGAATACCGTCGTTAGACGTAGTGTGTGTACCTCATTCGTAACAACGTGTTAGACCAGTGTGGCCACTTCTTCTGGTTAGTAATACGTGAGGGTATGTTTGATCCGTCGTTGCAACTACAAAAATGCGTGGTTTTTTCACCAGACGCGTTTCGCTTTATTGAGGTAAAGCATCATCAGTGGTGGTGATTTCACGGCTGGTATCTCGCTTACATCGGGGAAATTCCGTCTGCTAGCACATCGTTATTTTTCTGTGTTACAAACTGAAAATTTTTGTCTAATTTTTAGGTATTCTGCAGTGCTATGTATTTCTCACAACACACTGTGTAACACAGAAAGATAACGGTGTTCTAGCAGATGGCATTTCCCGATGTAATCAGAAACCAGGCGAAAAATCACCACCACTGATGATGCTTCACCTCAATAAAGCGAAACGCGCCTGGTGAGAAAACCAAACATTTTTGTAGTTGCAACGACGGATCAAAAATACCCTCATGAATTATAAAGCAACTATGGACACCATGGCCACACAAATGAAGCATTTAGTAATAGTTTCAGCTAACAATCACGTCCGTGTTTTACAAAAAAAAAATGGCTCTGAGCACTATGGGACTCAACTGCTGTGGTCATAAGTCCCCTAGAACTTAGAACTACTTAAACCTAACTAACCTAAGGACAGCACACAACACCCAGCCATCACGAGGCAGAGAAAATCCCTGACCCCGCCGGGAATCGAACCCGGGAACCCGGGCGTGGGAAGCGAGAACGCTACCGCACGACCACGAGATGCGGGCCCGTGTTTTACAAGTACGTCAAGTGAGACTTACTACTCAAGTGATAAACTAATGTCTCTTTCTGCACCATGTCCGTTTAAACAGGTGAAGAAGCATGGAAAGCAGACCAAAAGCCAACCCAGAGTTTCATTTCCTTATTACCACCGTATCTACTTCCGGAGTCAGCCGACATCCGAGTAATTTTGTACTGGTATTATATGGAACTGGGGACCTAGAAACGAAGGAAAGGCTTCGTCCCCGCCGTAGCCCTCAGTGGTTCACAACCACACAACAGGCTACAGCAGTCCACTCACTCCACCACCGCCCCACACCGAATCCAGGGTTATTGTGCGGTTCGGCTCCCAGTGGACCCCCCGGGAACGTCTCACTCCAGAGGAGTGTAACCACAATGTTTGCGTGGTAGAGTAATAATGGTTTAAGCGTACGTGGAGACAGTGTTTGCGCAGCAATCGTCGACACAGTGTAACTGAAGCGGAATAAGGGGAACCAGCCCGCATTCGCCGAGGCAGATGGGAAACCGCCTTAAAAACCATCCACAAGCTGGCCGGCACACCGGGCCTCGACACTATTCCGCCGGGCGGATTCCTGCCGGGGACCGGCACTCCTTCCCGCCCGGAAAGCAGTGCGTTAGACCGAATTTTGCACTTACTCATAGAAAAAGCCTTGAAGGGTCGGCGATTAGTATGCGAAGAGGATGTACAGCAGGCATTTAGGGACTTCTTCACATAGCAGAACACGATGTTTTACGAAACGGGTATCTTCAACCTGTTGCGTCGGTGGGATGCTTTCGTCAAACACGGCAATTTTCTCTAACTGCCTTACCGACTCTGAACTGTACGGCATTCGAACGGAAACTTTTTGATCGCGCCTCATACATACGACATGGAGTTGTGAGTCATCGTTAAAGGAGGTGCTGAATATGGTGTCCTCTCGTAGTAAGGCTCGCTTCTTTCCGACATCTTAGAAAATTAGGAACTCTCTGAAACACTACTGTTTGGTCACGGTCGCGCTAACAGACAATTGTGAAGCGTTACTGTAGTGGCTCTGCATCATTAAAGAGGCTTGCATGTATCACAGATTTGAAGCGTCGCCTCACTCAAAGAACCGGGGTATTAAGATCGAAGGAACGAGCTGCCCAGCGCACTGGACCTCCTCGACCAATCCACTGACCACAAAATGTCTGTATGGGGCGTTCTCAGATATTTCGGAGAAAATGAGCTTGTGCTACATCATGCATGAACCACATCTCCAGACGTTATTGAAATGGTACCTCGCTAACGGAGCAGGCAAGTCGTTTGATACCACCTGGCGATAACGTGCACCAGTCAACCTGTTTGGTAGTATGTACGGTCCTATCAGTCTATCGTCAATAGCGCCAGAGGCGAAGATGACCAAGTGCTCACGGCTATTATGGTGTGCATTTTAGAGCCCATGTTTACTGGACGTTTTTGTGTTGTTTCGGGACATACTACCGGCTCTCAAAATGAGGAATATTTTTTAACTTCCCAAGCATTGATCATACTGTGTAGTAATAACAGCACTTCAAGACCCACTTAAGAATGTCCTGGATGTGAAGACAGGAAACGGTCATGAACTTAAATAAAGTACGCTCAGCAACTGGAGCGGCGATTCATTAATTATAGCAATGATCATTTGATTCGTAACACACGCTACAACCATTAGTTGAGGCCATAATGACAACGTCACATGTGACCGTAATGAAACAAGTGAAGGTCGTAGTGGGAAGATATGGAGAGTTTTCATAGAGTTCGTCTAGTTACTATCAGAATGACGAGAGCAAAAGTTTGAGACTGGGTACTATGAGTAATAAACAGTATATTAGCAACACTGAAGGTGTGTTGCTGGAATGTAGCAATATGTTTTTGTATTACGAAAAGCCGGCCGCAGTGGCCGTGCGGTTCTAGGCACTACAGTCTGGAACCGCGTGACCGCTACGGTCGCAGGTTCGAATCCTGCTTCGGGCATGGATGTGTGCGATGTCCTTAGGTTAGTTAGGTTTAAGTAGTTCTCAGTTCTAGGGGACTGATGACTTCAGATGTTAAGTCCCATAGTGCCCAGAGCCATTTGAACCATTTATTAAGAAACATTTTTGTTTGTTTCGAAACCATTTAAAATCACTACAAACATTATCCGAAGCCGTGGACCTGTCACCTTGGACGAACCGTCAACAACTGGCATTATGGTTCAAATGGCTCTGAGCACTATGGGACTTAACTTCTGAGGTCATCAGTCCCCTAGAACTTAGAAATACTTAAACCTAACTAACCTAAAGACACCACACACGTCCATGCCCGAGGGAGGATTCGAACCTGCGACCGTAGCGGTCGTGCGGTTCCAGACTGTAGCGCCTAGAACCGCTCGACCACTCCAGCCGGCCAACTGACATTATGGTTTTGAGAAGTTGCTAGGAGCTCGACGTTTACAACAAAAGAAAACACAGGAGTTCTCATGGGAAGATACACAGGACATGCTGAATTCGCAGTCGGAGCCTACCACGATCGTTTAAGGATCAGAGATTTTCGTCTGATTTCAGTGACTGTGAGCACAGTGAACAATATTGTAAGAAGTCTTGGCAAGAGGCAGAACTTTTTAGTCAAGGGCGACGAATGAGAATGGGTCCATACAGCGTCTGAGCCTGACTGGCTGAATTTTGAGAGTCTTATGGAGTTCACAAAGTCGAGTTGCCATTTGGCAGTCTTTCTGGGTGTAAGAGAGAGGTCGTTGGATGCTCTGGAGAGGAGGTACCGTTTGATAGTGCTTCTGGTTCGTGACCTCGGAACCTACTGATTCAGTACGGAAAGTATTCAAGAATTCTCAACTGCGCTCTCGTGCACTCGCGTGGAATTCTGATCAGCTTTTTTCCAATTTTTGTTGGAGAGTGTTATGCCTTAGTGCGTGCTTACATAATTGGTAGTATGAGACCTGTTTTATAGTGTAGTCAGTAGCCAGCAGTTTGTAGCATCATAGTTCATCGGTACTGCCAAAGCCGTGACCTCTGTCAAGGTTACTGGGGACGTTACGAGCGGCGCTTTGAACTTCGCCACCAATGGGATGACTTGTCCAACGAAGAACCTCTAGGCCGTCAACCAATGAAGACCGTCAGGACGGTGTTGTAAGCGGGGGGCACCTGGTCACCAGTCGTCTAGTTCGAGATTAGTCCCATGTTTACAGTTTGTGCAGAACGTTACACCGAGCTGTTAATAACTAGATCTACAGGCAAACATTCATTTTTCTTGGAAGTGAAGTGTTGTGGTTGTGGTGTACCGTTGCACAAATGCAGCTTCGAACCGTTGTCCTGCTTAGCTTTGTGGAGATTTCTGCAGAAACTGCATGAAAACAGTTGGATGCGGTGTATTAAATGACAGTGGTGTACATAAACGCGTGCGGTAGCCGTAATTCGGAAGCTCTGTGAATACACCCAGATTACCACAGGGCATTTAGTATTGGTGTGGCAGGAGAGAAAATTTAAACCCTGTTTCAACAGTACTGAGAACTGATCCCAGTCCTGCAGTAAAACTGTCCTTGCTAATTAGTGATGCGATACCCGAAATAAACAGTAATAACTGACTGATCCGTATAGCATAGTACTGTAGAAGAAATGGAACGTATCAGTTCTTGCAGAACTTCTAGCAAAACAGGGTGGAGGAATTTGCATCTGACTAATACATCAGCAATACTACTCAATACGAAAGAATAGCCTGCTATAAATTCACATGGGAGTGAGGATGGAAAAATACAAAGGTGTGCTGAAACTGTTTTACATAGGGGGAAGGGGTGGGACCTGCTCAATTACTGGTTCTATAGGAATTAAAAATTTACGTTTAATGGATTTACGAACGGTGTCGAAGTGATCCGCGACAAATGACGGAATGCTTACATGAAGTTAGAGTACCTGCTCGACTTTTAAAGTTAAGCGCGCGTCAATACCAACCGACACAGAGGGGTAATAGGGCCGGCCTCGCGGCAAGTAATCTCCGCGATCGTAACACTGCATGAAATTCGCGAGCCGCAGCTCCAAGTTACCTCGGTCTGATTTCAAGAGGCAATTACAAATTGTTAACGATATAATATTTGCCAATTAGTGCAATTTATTTTAAGCACTGCAGAAAAAGTTGTTAATTATTCATTATTGGCGCGGCTGTGAATCAGAATAATGTATGACCAGTGAATTATGGATGCAATTATATTTTTTCGCATGCCCGGCCACGTAAAAACGAGCGCACCAGCTGTGGTATTCACTTGCACGCGGAATTAACTTACCTCTGGCGTTCGCAGCTGAGAGCCGAAAGGTGTTTTAGGTGCCTGTCTTTCGTCATTTTGCATTAGTTTCCGTGTGTTGTTACTTCAGATCCATTAATTTCTTCTTATTCTTGCTCTCTGTCATCCTATCAACCCACCGTTTCTTTAATGTCAAGATGGTATATTAGGGTAGGTGTGAAAGGTTCCAGGTTGTCTGGACCAATACTTAATGTGTGCGTAAATTTTCGGACGCGTGATTTTCTTTCCTCAAAAATATTTCATTTTTCCTTACGCGCGTTCACAGTGTCGCTACCTTCAGTATGAATCAATAAGCTGCCATCTTTGTAATAATAAGATATCGTTAATGTGGCGTATCGACTAGGACCAAATGAAATCCTTTTAGGACACTGAAGGAAACAAAATTATTATAACAGTGCCTTTATTGACTTTATGTAATTTTCTTTTCATCTGGGATAGTCGTTACAATTGTAGATTGTAATTGTGAACTTCAGCTGTGACATCGGGTAGTAAAATCAATCTGAGAATGGCCCCTTTTTTAAATTGATACAATAAAATTAATCATAAAATCACTAAAATCTATGTGTCGGTGACATATTGCGTACTGAGAGAAAGAAAAGAGCTAACAATTAATTTGTTCTTGGTCACGAAGGCATTTAAAAACAATCAGGAGGTTAGGATCAAAGCTTCCAGACTCAGGACACACACACACACACACACACACACACGTAGCCACAGTCATGTAAAGTGTGTTACATAATGACGTTTTAAAAATTTGTGAATTATTAGATGATAAAATTCAAAACATTTTGCAATGAGGAACCTTTAGCTGGAAATGTGAAACAATGCACTTTCTGTTCATTCGGGAGGGTAAATGAAACACCAGAATACTGTATTTTGGAAAACCTTTATGGTCGGTAGAGCACAATCAAATATTGTAACGAAATACGTAGGCTCTAGAGCACATGTTCAACGTAACGACCGTAGACTTCGTTACATAATGTGAAAGAGGAACCATATTATGTCTGATTCTCTGTAAGATACCGGGCTTAAACCTGATGGTTGGTTCAAATGGCTCTGAGCACTATGCGACTTAACTTCTGAGGTCATCAGTCGCCTAGAACATAGAACTAATTAAACCTAACTAACCTAAGGACATCACACACATCCACGCCCGAGGCAGGATTCGAACCTGCGACCGTAGCGGTCGCTCGGCTCCAGACTGCAGCGCCTAGAACCGCCCGGCCACTCCGCCCGGCCTAAACCTGATGGTCTCCAACGCTGTGAACACTCGCTCAACAAATTTGGGTACTGTTCCTACTGGTTTTGAGTACTCCAGGGACTATACTATTCCAGAAGAAAAAGACATGAAGGGTGAGCTGAAGGGAGCGCGCAGGTCAAGAGGCTGGGCAACCCCCTCCAATTACTCGCTATCTGAAGCTGTCTGTGACAGGTGCCCAGGTCCGACGACCAAAGTGCGCCGGAGCGTCATCGTTCTGAATCTACAAGCTAGCGCTCAACTGAAAGGGAGCTTCTCCTGCAACACGTTTCCTTCGTTTCCTTTTGCCGGTCGCAGTGCACTGCCTGTTATGATACAGTGGCGCCTCGGGTAGTCCGTTGTTCGATATGTCGAGGGAATGCAAAGTTGCGAAAGGGGTTTCCGATTATAAGTTATGACATACTGGCCTGTCCTACCCTCGCAGCATGGAGGTGGAGTCCCACATGGCATTGGATATTCAAGGGGTATTGAGTTTCATGTCGTAAATTGCGATTGTGTACCCATTTCTACACCTCCGATTACAGCGCCATCTGCGGCGAAATGAACAAAATGCTTCATACAAAACGAATGCAAATTTTGCCGTAGAATTGTAATTTGCAATAAAAACATGGTTTCCCATTGAAGATTTCAAAGTTACCCGTCCACCCAAGCATGGGGTGGGGCGCCGGGATGTCCTCTTCCGAGACAAACAAATTGTAACTTTTTTTGGTCCGATGTCTAGTTTTCGAGGTATTTCAAATTTTTCAGTTAAAATGAACACCCTGTATGCACCTACCTATAGCAGGGATGCGAGGTGGAGATGAAAAACAAGTGTAGCCCACGACGCGCCAATGACCATAGTTTAATCATCCAGTATATGAGAATGAGAACATTTCGTGACTTGCAACAAACTTTGCACACAATATCAAATCTTTATGGAACTTTCTCTTACTGACATCCCCCACAAAATGATGAAAGGAAGAAGTTTATCGATTACTATTATACATTTCCGCTGTTAGTGCAATAGAACTGTAGTATGTATCACGTTTTAATTTATTATTTTTCAAACTACCTGTATTCGCGACATGTTTTGCAGACATACCGGAAAAATTATACTGTTGTACGATACGTAGTTCAGCAGGTATGACGTCAGAAACACTGAGATGCGAGAAAAACTGCGGCATCCACACATGACGTTTCAACTTATCACTTCTTTGCTACTGCCTCTATTTGCAACACATTTAGCAGACAGCATCCACACGTATCGATGAATGTACCTACAAAAATATATCACTGTCGGCGGAGGTTCGAGTTCTCCCTCGGGTATAGGTGTGTGTGTTTGTTCTGAGGATAATTTAGGTTAAGTAGTGTGTAAGCTTAGGGACTGTCGACCTTAGCAGTTACGTTCCATAAGATTTCATACACTTCTGAACATTTATATATCACTGAACGTGATATAGATCAGGAGGTATGACGTCATTCACAGAGATGTGTCAATAATTTCCGCATCATGCATGACTTTCAATTTATTACCTCGTTACTACCAATCCTATTCATAATACATCTCGCAGACAGCAGCCACATACACCATTGGATGTACCAGCAAAATTATATCGTTGTACGATGCATAGTTCAGGACATACAACGTCATAAACATTGAGCTGCGTGAAAATGAAAATGGAGGACGAAATTCGCAAGAAATACTGGTGAAATATGTGTGCAGTATGAAATATGTTGAAAATGTGAAGTATGTTAAATACATGTAAAATATATTTGACATATGCATACGTCGGTAAAGCCATGGGTACAAAGCTCATCCTAAGGCCCAGAAATAATTTCAACCAAATTTGTTACAAATATTAGTTAGGTCTGGAAAGAAATACTGTGGGGCAAAAACCGCCAGCCCCTTTATTGGTGTGGGAGTGCTAATGAGGAGAGAGTTGGGAGGCGAAGGAGGTGGACAGGTAGAGAGGGGGGAAGGAAGAGAGGGACAGAGTTAGGGGGAGAAGGGGAGAGGGGAAAAGACTGTGGGAGTGTGAGAAGATGGCAGAGAGAGGGGGAGGAGGAAATGGACAGATAGAGGGGGAGAGGAGGAGATGGATAGGGAAAGCAAAAAGGGGGAGATGGACGGAGAGAGGGTGGAGTCGGAGATGAACAACGAGATGGAGGTGGGGAATGGATAAGGACGGGGAGGTGAAGATGGACAGAGAGGGGGGAGAAAGACAAAGAAGAGAGTGGAGTGGAGGGAGTGCTCAGTGAAGTGTGTAGAAGAGATGGACAGAGAGAGGGGGAGAAGGGGAAATGGAGAGAGGGAGGGGAAGGTGAAGGTGGCCTAGTAGAAGAGTGGAACAAACACATAACTGGGCACGTTTTTATAAACAACTGTTTAACCGCAGATAACACTGTGGGATGGAGCTAGTAAAATCATAGAATACTTTTCTTTCGATTGCACCCGAAACACAGAACACGTAATAATACAAAGGTCCATACTAGCTGCAACGAAGGTTAGCCGGCCTCTGTGACCGAGCGGTTCTAGGTGCTTCAGTCCGGAACCGCGCTGCTGCTACGGTCGCAGGTTCGAATCCTGCCTCGGGCATCGATGTGTGTGATGTCCTTAGGTTAGTTGGGTTTAATTAGTTTTAATTCTAGGGGACTGATGACCTCAGATGTTAAGTCCCATAGTGCTTACAGCCATTTGATATTTTTGTAACGAAGGTTAATATTCTTCATTGCGACTGTTACTTCGGCTTTATTGCCATTCTCAAGTAACATGCGAATACAACACGTTGAAATTCTCTACGCATATAGTCGTTGTCCATGTGAATAATCATACAATAGTACTTACGTTTGATTAGATGTCCATATTACATCTACAGTAAACTGTCACTGTCTCAGTCGTAGAGATTACGTGACATGTAGTAATCATAAAAATATGGAATACGTGTTGTCTTTTGTTCGATAGTTTGTTTACTATAAAGCAAGATTTGACATGTATTTGACAGTTCGTTTACTACGGCGCTACTTGTTTATAAATGCGTACGTACCAATTTGTAATTATTCACATGGACAACCACCATATGTGTAGATAATTTCACAAGTGTTGTTGTATTTGTAGGTTATTTGAGCATGACAATAAAGCCGAAACAGCTGTCGTAATACTCGTAAAGCAAAGTGATTCTTCTCCAGACTGCATTTTGGACATAAGCGAGTGACTGCGTGTGAGATCGCTCTCTAAGTTTTCATATATTTTTAGGTTTCAGATACATATTTTAACGGTTTTTGTGATAATATTTACTATGTAAGTGACGTATTAGTGATTTCTTCATTCACCTCTGCCTTTCTTGTGTTGTGACCTGATATTTGTGAGTGTTTCGTATCGAGCAACTTAACCTCTTGCCTGTGTTTACATTCCGCGCTGACCAGTTGCAGCTGTAGCGGCGCATCGAAAGCTAAGTACTAATTAATTGTTTGTGTATAGTGGTTTATTTAGGAACTTTAGTAGTCTTCAATCGGTGTTCTTGGTGTTTTCTGGTGAAATAATTTCGGAAGAACCTTTTGGGAACTGTTTACAGCTTCGTTACTGTGTCATTAGACGTTTGATTCTCTTTCTGTATTAGTCTTTTGTTATATTCACATTTGTTGTTTATTAATACTGTTAATAATAGTAGTTACTTACCTTGTAGAGTAAGTTTGTGATTATTGTCGTCAGGTTTTTAACATCTTCTTATTGTAGTAGCGGAACTTAGAAAAAGTAAAATTTTACCATGAGTGAGAAGTGTGGGCTTTGCCGTAGGTTCGTGAGTAGTGGATTGCGGTGTGAGACTTGTTCGAAGTATTTTCACTGGGGGGAATGCAGTGGGGAAGCCAGTGGGCATTCTGGTGAGATCCTCTCCTGGAACTGCAGGTTATGTAGCAAGAGTAAATTGATAGAGGAGCAGGAGCGTAAGATCTGTGCCCTTCAGGTGCAGTTGAAAAACGCAAAGGAGGAGCTAGATAGGATGAAGAGGGAGAAGGGGGTTGGGGAATGGGAGCTGGCTGTTGGCAAGAGATCTGCTAGGAGAAGAAGATTTTCAGATAGTTTTACTATTGGTGTTTACAATAGATATGACCAACTGTCAGAGTCTAGTGGAGAGGAATCTCTAGTAGCTGTAGATGTAGGAAGTATGCAGCAGACCTCAGCAGTTACGGTGGCTAGGACAGTTGCCAAGTCGAAGAGGAAGAAGAAGGTTCTGCTGTTAGGTAGTTCTTATGGCAGAGGTGTAGGCCAGCAGTTGCAGGAAGTGCTGGGGAGTGAGTACCAGGTCACCAGCATTGTGAAGCCTAATGCAGGGATGGCTCAGGTGACTGTTAACATAGGGGGGTTATGTAGGGATTTTACTAAAGAGGATCAGGTAGTGATTTGGGTGGGGCTGGTAATAGTATTGATTGGGATGGGGAGTATAACATAGATGGTGACCTGGAAAAGATAGCCACTCAGACTGGCAACACGAATGTGCATTTCGTGGAACTGTTTCAGCGTCACGATCGACCTCATCTTAAAACAGCCGTCAGGCGTAATAACATGAGACTTGGGGGTGCGCTGATGACAGAAAGCATGGGTCACATTTCAGTTGTGTCGGTGGAGTCTATCAGCAGGACGGGTTTCACTAGACACGGCCTGCACCTCAACAGGTATGGGAAGGGGAGGTTGGCAAAGCTTATAGGTGACAGCATAGGTGGGGTTGGTGGGATCTCTCATGGGAAAATTCCTGCAGTAGTGGGTGTTAGAGCTGCACCTTTTTTAGATTGAAGTCAGCTGATAGGTATTCCTGCTTAAGGGAAGTCTCTCTAACAAGGGAATCACTTTTGACAAAGCTTAGGTATCCGAGTAATAAGGGAATTAGTATATTTCATCAAAATATACAAGGTATTAGAGATAAAGTTAGTGAACTGCTTATAGATGTTGACTCTGAAATTATTGGTATATCTGAACAATTCTTAAATAAGGAGATAATTCAGAGGCTTCCTTTACCAGGATACAGGTTGGCTGGATGCTTTTCGAGAAGATCTTTGCGGTGTGGGGGAGTAGCCATGTATGTGAAAAACGGCATCGCATTTGAGTCAGTTGATGTTTCAAAGTACTGCACTGAAAAGGTGTTTGAATGTTGTGCAGGTGTGGTTAAATTTAACGGAGCTAAACTTATAACTGTTGTTATTTATAGATCCCCAGACTCCGATTTCACAACATTTTTGCTAAAGCTAGAGGAGGTTCTTGGTTCACTTTATAGGAAATACAAATAGTTATATGTGGTGACTTCAATATTAATTGTATAAGTGATTGTGCACGAAAGAGGATGCTGGTAGACCTCTTTAATTCATATAATCTTATGCAAACCGTATTCTTTCCAACAAGAGTGCAAGGGAACAGTAGAACAACCATAGACAACATTTTTGTTCATTCCTCATTACTAGAAGGGCATTCTGTTAGCAAAAAGGTGAATGGCCTTTCAGATCATGATGCGCAAGTTTTAACTTTAAAAGATTTTTATGCCGCAACACGTGTTAAATATAGTCATCAGCTGTTCAAGAAAGCTGATCCAGTTGCTGTAGAGACCTTTGTAAACCTTATAAAGGAACAAGAGTGGCAAGATGTTTGTAGCGCTGATACAGTAGACGATAAATATAATGCTTTTCTCAAGACTTTTCTCATGCTCTTTGAAAGTTGCTTTCCGTTAGAACGTTTAAAACAGGGTACTAGCACAAACAGGCAGCAGGGGTGGCTGACTAGAGGGATAAGAATATCTTGTAGAACAAAGTGGCAATTACATCAAAACGTTAGAAACAGTCAAAATCTAAATGCAGCAGCCCATTACAAACAGTACTGTAAGGTGCTTAAAAATGTTATTAGGAAGGCAAAAAGTATGTGGTATGCAGATAGAATAGCTAAGTCTCAGGATAAAATTAAAACCATATGGTCAGTCGTAAAGGAAGTTGCTGGTCTGCAGAGACAGGTCGAGGATATAGAATCAGTGCGTAGTGGGAATGTCCGTGTTACTGATAAGTCGCATATTTGTACAGTATTTAATAATCACTTTCTGAATATAGCAGGTGAACTAAATAGAAACCTAGTCCCAACAGGGAATCATATAGCGCTCTTAGAAAAAAGTGTTCCGAGACTGTTACCTGAAATGCTCCTCCATGATACTGACAAGAGGGAGATTGAGTTAATAATTAAATCACTAAAGACCAAGAACTCTCATGGATATGACGGGGTATCTAGCAGAATACTGAAGTATTGTTCTATGTATGTTAGCCCAGTTCTCAGCCATATCTGTAACTTTTCCTTTAGGAGTGGTCGGTTTCCTGACCGATTAAAGTACTCGGTAGTGAAGCCACTTTATAAAAAGGGAGACATTGATAATGTTGACAATTTTAGACCTATTTCTATGCCATCGGTGTTTGCTAAAGTTATCGAGAAGGTTGTATATACAAGGTTACTGGAGCATTTAAATTCACATAATTTGCTGTTAAATGTTCAGTTTGGTTTTAGAAATGGTTTAACAACTGAAAATGCTATATTCTCTTTTCTCTGTGAGGTTTTGGACGGATTAAATAAAAGGTTGCGAACGCTAGGTGTTTTCTTTGATTTAACGAAGGCTTTTGACTGTGTTGACCACAAAATATTACTGCAGAAGTTGGACCATTATGGAGTAAGGGGAGTAGCTTACAATTGGTTCGCCTCTTACTTTAAGAACAGAAAGCAGAGGGTAATTCTCCGCAATATTGAGAGTGGTAGTGATGTTCAGTCCCAATGGGGCACTGTTAAGTGGGGCGTTCCCCAAGGGTCGGTGCTGGGGCCACTGCTGTTTCTTATTTATATAAATGATATGCCTTCTAGTATTACAGGTGATTCAAAAATATTTCTGTTTGCTGATGACACCAGCTTGATAGTGAAGGATCTTGTGTGTAATATTAAAACAGTAACAAATAATGTAGTTCATGAAATAAGTTCGTGGCTTGTGGAAAATAATTTGATGCTAAATCACAGTAAGACTCAGTGTTTACAGTTTCTGACTCACAATTCAACAAGAACCGATATTTTGATCAGACAGAATGGGCATATTATAAGCGAGACGGAACAGTTCAAATTCCTAGGCGTTCGGATAGATAGTAAGCTGTTGTGGAAAGCCCATGTCCAGGATCTTGTTCAGAAGCTAAATGCTGCTTTATTTACCATTAGAACAGTATCTGAAATAAGTGACACTTCAACACGAAAAGTAGTGTACTTCGCATATTTTCATACGCTTATGTCGTATGGTATTATTTTTTGGGGTAATCCTTCTGATTCAAAAAGGGTATTTTAGGCTCAAAAACGGGCTGTTCGAGCTATATGTGGTGTAAGTTCGAGAACCTCTTGTCGACCCCTATTCAAAAATCTGGGAATTCTGACATTGCCCTCACAGTATATATTTTCTTTAATGTCGTTTGTTGTTAGCAATATTAGCCTATTCCCAAGAGGTAGCAGCTTTCACTCAGTTAATACTTGGCAGAAATCAAATCTGCATGTAGAATGCACTTCCTTGACTCTTGTGCAGAAAGGAGTGCAGTATTCTGCTGCATCCATTTTCAATAAGCTACCACACGAACTCAAAAATCTTTGCAGTAGCCCAAACGCTTTTAAGTCTAAACTGAAGAGTTTCCTCATGGCTCACTCCTTCTATTCTGTCGAGGAGCTCCTGGAAGAGCTAAAAAATTAAGCAAATTCCAGTGTTACATTGTTGATTGTCTTCATTTAAACTTACGACATGTCACCTGAATATGTTTTTTTTATATTTCATTTTATCTGTTTCTAATATCGTGTTATAATTTCATGTATTGACTCGTTCCATGACCATGGAGACTTCTCCTTAATTTGGTCCCACGGAACAATAAATAAATAAATAAAAAATAAAATAAAATACTACATTCACTCCATATTCTAGGAGAATTAACCCGTTATTGGATATTCATCTGAAAACAGTACGGAGCAATATCCAAGTTGACGCACAACGGACGAAACTAATTTCGACCGCTGTGATTGAGCGATAACGTGTCCCTCAGCTACACGCGGCGGATAAGTGACAAAATCATGTGGGGGAGATGGACGCGAGGCGGCGACGTGTGTTGTCGCAGCGCGCGGTCGCCGTTATGATGTCTGCGGTTTCCGCGGTCAACGTTGTCGCGTCCGCTGTCCATATTGACCTCTGGCCGGCGTGGCCGGCTGTGGCTCTCACTGCGCACTGATCTACCCACCGCGACGCAGAGTGTCTGCTAATTGCTAATTGTGACTTCCACGGGTCATCACCGTTCCTGCACTCGGTCTCTGCTTCTCGTACTCCTTCGCTGTAACAGAAATGGTGTGGGAACGACAGACGGAGATTAGCGTCCTGCTGACACCTAGCTCCCTACAGAGGGAGCGCTAACTCAACGAGGCAAGGACAAGGGAGATCGGTCGCCATACTGTTGGATGCCTTGTAGTTTCATTCGCGCGAAGTAATTAAAAAACAATGGTCAACTGATATTGTAAGTGCTTTGTAACGCTTCGCTTCAACTTACGGTACGAAGATGGATTTTTCGGAACTTCGTAACAAGTGTAAAAAGTTCTGCACCTTGTATTACTGCACAATATACTAATATTTAAACCTATATGAAAACCAAATAATAGTTACATACATTACTGGCCATTAAAGTTGCTACACCACGAAGATGACGTGCTACACACGCGAAATTTAACCGACAGGAAGATGATGCTGCGATATGCAAATGATTAGCTTTTCAGAGCCTTCACACAAGGTTGGCGAAACCTACAACGTGCTGACATGAGGAAAGTTTCCAACCGATTTCTCATACACAAACAGCAGTTGACTGGCTTGAAACATTATTGTGATGCCTCGTGTAAGGAGGAGAAATGCGTACCATCACGGTTCCGACTCTGATAAAGGTCGGATTGTAGCCTATCGCGATTGCGGTTTATCGTATCGCGACATTGCTGCTCGCGTTTGTCGAGATGCAATGACTGTTAGCAGAATATGGAATCGGTGGGTTCAGGAGTGTAATACGGAACGCCGTATTGGATCCCAACGGCCTCGTATCACTAGCAGTCGAGATGACAGGCATCTTATCCGCATGGCTGTAACGGATCGTGCAGCCACGTCTCGATCCCTGAGTCAAGACAAACGCCAGTCACTACTGTTGATGAACTGTGGTATCGTGTTGAAGCTGCATGGGCTACTGTACCTGTACACGCTATCCAAGCTCTGTTTGACTCGATGCCCAGGCGTATCAAGGCCGTTATTACGGCCAGAGGTGGTTGTTCTGGGTATATATATAGTATATATATAGTATAATATATTTGTCCAATGAATACCCGTTTATCATCTGCATTTATTCTTGGTGTAGCAATTTTAATGGCCAGTAGTGTAATTCACTTACATTAATTGATCAAAAATATCCGGGCACCACTACGAGATATATTATTAAACGTATACAGAGCGGAGCAGCACGATTTGTCACAGGCTTATTTGACCTATGGGAGAGTGTCACAGAGATGCTGAAGAAACTGAAGCGCGAAACTCTTGAAGATAGATGTAGACTACCCCGAGAAAGCCTACTTACAAAGTTTCAAAAGCCGACGTTAAACGGCGATTCCAGAAATATAATAAGCAGCACCACCTACAGTCCCGTATGAATCATGAGGACAAGATTATGCTAATTACAGCATAACTGTTACACTAGGAATACCCTCTGCCATGTACTTCAGGTTGGTTTGCAGAACATAGCTGTAGATATAGATGTAGAATACGGTACTGGCGACTAGATGTCACGAGAGTTGACCCACCAGTATAGAAAGAGGCGGGGAGTGTTGTGTTTTTACTAGAGAAGCAGTAACAGCAGATTGGGTCCGTCAGAAGAGCTCAGTGACTTCAAAACTGGACTAGGCATTGGATGTCAGCAGAGTAAAAAATCCATCAGTAACATTTCAGCAGTTTTTAAAGGTTGTCTTGACCTCGAGGTCCTTACGGAAGGTATACACCATCTGTGCAAAGATTCCCGAAGCTGATTTTATTTCTAGTGTATAGGTGAATTAGAAAAACTGAATGTTTTCGAAAGAAAAGTAATGAGAAAAATCTGGCGACCTGTGTTGGAAGATGGCGTATGGAGAATTTGAAAGGACAATGAAATTTATCAGCTTATGAAGCAACTCACTCTCATTCAGAAATTAAAAAGTAGGAGACTGCAGTGGGCTTGACATGTGGCTAGAATGGAAAACAACAGAATAACCAAAGGAACTCTTCAGGCAACAAGACCATTGGGCCGACCTCGTACAAGGTGGAAAGATGACATAGAGAAGGACATCGCAGCATTAGGAATTTCCGCAGGGTAGAGAGAGACTGCGGAAGATAGAAGGCGGTGGAAGCAGATAGTTGATGCAGCGCGTGGTCTACAGGGCCTGTGATCGCCGAGGAGAAGAAGAAGTGAATTAGCGCAGTAACAACGTTGGCAGCTTGAAGTAACAACTGTGAACAATGGATGTGCATTCAGTTGTGAGCAGGCCGTGTTAAGCAGTGGACCTGTGGCCATAATGTGTCAAAGTTGTTCTGGCAGAACAGCAGCGAGCAGCGGTGCAGAACGCTTAAATTCTGGAACACTCCATAGTTATCGCCCCATGTTCACATTTGCTAAAGGCAACTAGCACTGGAAAGGAAACGTTACTTTCGTGGGACGACATCATGCAAAAGAAAGGAGCAATTCACAGGTGGATTTTGTGGTTCAGTAACACGGCTAGAGTTGCTGCTGTGTTCTTTTGTACGAAGACTGTATCGCTACTTCCCTCGACGTTGGTCTATCCCGTGGAAGGCTCTTCACTTCTTCATTACCGCTGCAACCTACATCCATTTGAAGCTACTTACTGTACTCAAATCTTGTTCTCTCTACATTTTTACTCCTTCACACTTCCCTCCATGTCAAAATGACGAATCCGTAATGCCTCGTAGTGTGTCCTTTCAAAGGACCTCTCCTTTTTAATCAAATTATGCCATAAATTTCTTTTGCCCCATTTATATGGACTACATCTAAGCTTCAGCATTCATCTGTAGCACAGAATTTCAAAAGATTCATTTCCCTTCTTGCCTGAGCTGTTTACAGTACACGTTTCACTTCTGTACAAGGCTACGCTAGATACAAATACACTCTAAGGGAAAAAAGAAATAAAAAAAGACGCACCACGAAGGAGTTATGTAAATCGGTCACAAACTGATGTTCATACAGGTATCGACCGAAAATGCAAAATTATAAACTTTGGCAACCGATGGATGAATGTATGGCGCAGCAGCACAATTACACCATGCAGCTGGAATGGACAGTAAACAAGTTAAAACCAGGGCAAAAAGTCTTCGCCAATTTCATTCCATGTACTCAGTTGGAGAATAACTACGCCTCGCTTACACGTTCGTGAAGAACAGACGAAGGTGTCATTCAGCATTTGAGAGAGGACGTCTAGTTGAGCTCAAAGAAGGTGTTTGGAGTAATCGGATAATGATCAACATTTGAATAGGAGCGATGGCAGTGTTTGAAGATGTTGGCAGAAATGTGTGAACCACGGCTGAATATAGCGATATAGCGTCGAGAAGGGAGTGGTTGACAGAACGTGAGGACCGAGCAATCGTGAGAGAGGCACGCTGATCCCGGGACTCACGCTATCATCGATGTGACCTGCAAGTGGTGGTTCACTGACTACAAGGACGCCTTCATTGACCACAAGGCGCCTTGTAGAAAAGGGGCCGAGGTCACGGCGCGCCTTGCTCCTGCTACCATTGACTTCCGTACACCAACTATTCCGTCTGCAGCGGTGTCGGGAACATCCAGCTAGGAATCTGACTGTTTAGTGTAGAACTGTCTTCAATGATGAATATCACTTTGAAGTAGGCCCCAAAGACCAGCGAAGACATGTCTGGAAACGCCCCAGACTGCAGTGGGATACCAACCTGTCACTGACCATACAGTCCGACAACCGGGAGTAATGGTCTGCGATGCCATTACACTGTACGTCGACGATATTCTACGCCTCATTTTATTGCTCTTCATTGCAAGCTATCCTGGGCTTACATTTCAGCAAGATATTGCCCGCCGGCACATGGTGGTAGTTTTTACTGCCTGTCTTCGTGCTTGCCCGCCCTACCTTTGCCAGTAAGGTCACCGGACGCTCCCAAATGAGACCGTTTGGAGCATTACGAGCAGATCTCTTCAACCAGCAGTGGATTTTGACCATCCAAAGGCCCAGCTGGACAAATGGTTCAAATGGCTTCTGAGTACTATGGGACTCAACTTTTGAGGACATTAGTCCCCTAGAACTTAGAACTAGTTAAACCTAACTAACCTAAGGACATCACAATCATCCATGCCCGAGGCAGGATTCGAACCTGCGACCGTAGCGGTCTTGTGGTTCCAGACTGCAGCGCCTTTAACCGCACGGCCACTTCGGCCGGCCCAGCTGGACAGAATTTGGCATGATATCTCTCGGGAGTACGTTCAGAAGCTGTACAATCAATGCCAAACCGAGTAACAGCTTGCACAAGGGGCAGAGGTGGAACAACCCGTTATTGACTTGCTCAAATTGTCAAGCTCTTTCTCTTGAAGAAATCATCCAATTTTTCTGAAGTTGTAATCTTTTGTTTATCTGTATATCTGTACACCTACCAATTTCTGGTATTTATTAATGACTTTTCCATGTTAAAATAAATATCTTTTTAAGAAACACTTTTCTTGCTACCAACACTCTGCGATTTATATCCTCTCCACTTTGACCACAGTCAGTTATTTTTCTAACAAAATGGTTCAAATGACTCTGAGCACTATGAGACTTAACATCTGAGGTCATCAGTCCCCTACACTTAGAACTACTTAAACCTAACTAACCTAAGGACATCACACACATCCATGCCCGAGGCAGGATTCGAACCTGCGACCGTAGCGGTCACGCGGTTCCAGACTGAAGCGCCTAGAACCGCTCTGCCACACCAGCCGGCCAGTTATTTTTCTGCTCAAGTAGCAAAACTCATCGGCTAGGTACTTTTAGGGTCTCATTTCCTAACCTACTTTCCTCAGTATCGCCTGACTTAATTCCACTATATTGCATCAACCTTGTTCTACTTTTGTTAATATTCATCTCATAACCACTTTTAAAGACACTATCCATTTCGTTCAACAGCTTTTGCAAGTCCATTGCCGTCTCTGACAGAATTAGAATCTCCTCAGCACCCTGCAGAGTTTTATATATTGTCCTTGCACTTTAATTCCTCTCTCCAAATTTCTGTTTGGTTTCCTTTGCCGCTTGCCCACTGTAAAGGTTGAATAACGCAGGGGATAGGTTGAAACACTGACTCGCTCCCTTTCCAGCAAAATGTTATGCCTTTCTATATAAAAATAGTGGATAGCAGTTGGGCTAGTCGAAAAAGAGCAACTGGGAACTGCGCATTTCCAAGGCACAGGGGCTTTCAGACTGTAAAGAATGAAGTACAAGCGTAGCACGCAGGAAGATATCGCAACATTGGTTATAATGGAAACAATTACTATGACTAAGTCTGATAGGAACTATTTATTTCATCCAGCGTTGTGGATCAAGATATTAAGCTGCCTGCAACTGACATATGCACTATTACCAACACTTCAATACCCTTGCTCCCGCATTAACCAGCAATCCCTTTAGGTGATTAATCGTCGACAGACGTCAAGCACCAACAACAAAAACAGCAGCACGTGGCTGCAGCAGAAGTAGCGCCATTTGCCGGCACATTTATCGAGCAGTTTCTCTGCAACCCTCCTACTTCTCCACGTGGCTTTGGCTTCATACTACGAGAGAATGGTGGCCTCAATGGGCTGTTGATTTCTACGAACAAGCAGTTCTTCCATATATGAAACTATCAATGAACCCAACTGTCAGAAAAACTATTGAAAAGTTAGTTCTGTTTTGAAAACAGTAAAAGAAAATACTCTGCATGACAAATCTTTTCTCTTACGCTCCCACGCGGACTGATTCATCCTGTGACGGACTGCGCAGTCCTTTTAAGCACATTTTCTGTTCAATCAATTTCTTTAAGCCTAACAGGGCCCTGGACTAACGAATAGTCCTAATGAGTTCGTTGCACGAAGCATTCATAAGTGACCTCCTTCGTGGACGTTTTACGAGTGTCATTTTGTGACATGTTCTCGCCGTAATGTAATTCATCTGCTCCTTCCGATGTCTTTTATGCAACTGCCACTACTTTTGTATCAGAAATGGTTTCAGACAGCCGACAGCCACGTAGGGATGAGCCCCATTCCAGTCGAAAATATGGCCTAATTTTCCGTTAGCACATAATTTGTTTGCTAGACGGCATTGGAATGTTCTCTTCCGATTGAACGGCCAGCTCTGTCATGTCCAGAGCACGT
The DNA here is from genome assembly GCF_023864275.1 of Schistocerca cancellata. Lineage (NCBI taxonomy): Eukaryota > Metazoa > Arthropoda > Insecta > Orthoptera > Acrididae > Schistocerca > Schistocerca cancellata. The sequence goes on from NC_064627.1 coordinate 609,349,506, forward strand.
CTGATCGGCGATCGTTTGCGTATGTCATGTGGATGTAATGCAGCGTCGTACAAAAGAGTACCAAATGCTTACATTAGGCATGTTTTTATCCATTATTAATTTAAATGACAAAAAAATTTCGCTACTTTAACTGGGGATAAAAGCTGCTTTAATAGACCTTAGCGATAAATGAAACATGTTTGCAAAACGACGCACGAGGAAAGATTATTAAGTGAGATAAATTTTTGTTAATGAGCGTGAAATTTTGTATAATCACGCAGGCGCTGGGAAGCAGGATTCTTCTAACGCTTTTGTTCGATGCTTCAGATAGAGGCTCCGTGTGGGCGTAAATTAGAGGCCATTTAAGTGATTAGTGAAGTGACTAAGAAAGCCGGCCGGAGTGGACGAGCGGTTCTAGGCGCTACAGTCTGGAACCGCGCGACCTCTACGGTCGCAGGTTCGAATCCTGCCTCGGGCATGGATGTGTGTGATGTCCTTAGGTTAGTTAGGTTTAATTAGTTCTAAGTTCTAGGGGACTGATGACCTCAGAAGTTAAGTCCCATAGTGCTCAGAGCCATTTGAACCATTTTGAATAAGAAAAAATTACTCAACAGTTTCATGCAGTGATAGCGGAGGACCGTAAGTGAAGGCGCAAGAACTAGGTTATTTCGTAAGTATTTTAACTGATGCAAAATCAGGACATGCGGGCAGGACGCCGCGGTTGATTACTTTTGACAAAAACAGAATATGAAAAGCGTTTTGAAAGCAGTAGCTGGTAATGTTTGGGTGCAACCTACAGGAATCAGTACCCAAATTCTTGTCTATATATGTTACTTAATCCTGAGAAAAAAATGGTTCAAATGGCTGTAAGCACTATGGGACTTAACATCTGAGGCCATCAGTCCCCTAGGCTTAGAACTACTTAAACCTAACTAACCTAAGGACATCACACACATCCAAGCCCGAGGCAGGATTCGAACCTGCGACCGTAGCAGCCCATAATCCTGAGAGCAAGCAAAAATTAGAATCATGGAAAAAAGCATGTGAGAGTTAATCGAAAATGCGCAGGTGTGTTGCCGGCAAAAATGTTAATGATCACTGCATCTTGGAATTCTCGTGGTTTAAACCGGTTTAGAGTACTTAGACATAGGGAGGAACATAACTCGCTCTATCGTAAACTGTTATTTGATAATGGGAAACGGGATTTCTGACAAAACACTTGCACCCACAGTGGTGGAATCAGATCAGTTAAATTTTGTGACTGATTTCATTCACCTTACCGCCCTAATACAGCCGCAACTGATTTCTTTCTATTCCTGAACTTGAAATCTTGGTTTGATCCGGTTATATTTTTATTAAATGAGAAGTGTTCGACTCCATAAAGAAGCATTTGCACATTTAGAGGAAACCTGCTTATTAATGATGTGAAAAATACTGGGACCTCGCTGTGTTAAGAGCAATGTGTCGAAGAAGACTATATCGCAGATTATACACGAAAATCACCATGAGCACAATGGCGATTTCAACGTTTGTGCATTGGCGGGGTTCATTTTTATCGTTCTTTGTTATGCGATGATAGTGGAGGAGAAAATGCAAGTTTAGTTATCACGCAAGTTTAGAAGAAGTATTCTTTGTACTGCCACTAGAACAAATGTGGCACATGCACGACATAGGTACTTTGGCAACTCTTGCTGCGTAACGCCAGAACAGAGGATGTAACACATTATTGCTTTTGCGGTTGCTTTGAATGCCCTCAGTTCATTACGCCATTATGGAATCTCTACATACGAGGGTGAGTCAAATGAAAACCTTAAATATATTTTTTAAATATTATTTATTGTACAGAAGTGATACAAAGCTGTATCACTTTTCAGCATAATATCCCCCACTCTCAGTGCAAGTTCACCAGCGCTTACAAAGTGCATATACTCATTTAGAAAAAAATTCTTTTGGTAGTCCGCGCAACCACTCATGCACCGCGTGGCGTACCTCTTCATCAGAACGGAACTTCTTTCCTCCCATTGCGTCTTTGAGTGGTCCAAACATATGGGAATAACTTAGGGCAAGGCCTGGTGAGTATGGTGGATGAGGAAGACACTCAAAATGCAGGTCTGTGATTGTTGCAACTGCTGTACGGGCAGTGTGGGGCCTTACATTGTCATGTTGCAAAAGGACACCTGCTGACAGCAATCTACGTCGCTTTGATTTGATTGCAGGCCGCAGATGATTTTTTTAGGAGATCTGTGTATGATGCACTGGTGACAGTGGTCCCTCTAGGTATGTAATGCTCCAAAATGAAGCCTTTTTCGTCCCAAAAGAGAGCCAGCATCACCTTCCCTGCTGATGGTTCTGTTCGAAACTTCTTTGGTTTTGGTGATGAGGAATGGTGCCATTCCTTGCTCGTTCTCTTCGTTTCTGGTTGGTGGAAGTGAACCCAGGTTTCGTCCCCAGTAACGATTCTTGCAAGGAAACCATCACATTCTCTTTCAAAGCGCCGAAAAAGGTCTTCACAAGCATCAACACGTGGTTCTCTCATTTCAGGAGTCAGCTGCCGTGGCACCCACCTTAAAGACACTTTGTGAAACTGGAGAACACCAAGCACATTGTGGTGTGCTGACCCATCACTAATCTGTAAACATGCTGCAATGTCATTCAGTGTCACTCGGCGGTTTTCCTTGACCTTGGCTTCAACTGCTGCAATGTTCTGTGGAGTCTCAACTCGTTCCTGAGCTGGACGAGGAGCATCTTCCACTGAAGTCACAGCATTTGCGAACTTCCTACTCCATTCGTAGACTTGCTGCTGTGACAAACATGTACCAACGTACTGAACCTTGATTCGTCGATGAATTTCAATAGATTTCACACGTTCACTACGCAAAAATCGAATAACATAACGCTGTACTTCCTTGGTGTAAGTCGCAAGTGGGGCGGCCATCTTTATACTGATACTGCGACGGTATGTGTGCATTTGCACTATGATGCCACCTAAAGGCCATTCTGCACGCAAGCCTACCAACTTACAGTATAACGGCGCGAAATTTCGATTTGTTATTACAAATTTAAGGTTCCCATTTGACTCACCCCCATACATTGATTAGATATACCTACAAATCAATGTTCACGTCATTTTACGCGTAACAACGTGACTGAGAAATAACTGAATAAGAGAAAGTGGCCTTCATTATGGACTAGCCTAAGCTACATCACTGTGATGTGCATCACAGAATGTAAATACAATGTTAATAATGGCAAATTATTTAGATCACAATGAAACATTTCCAGTTTTACAGCCGTTATGAAAAGGAATATACGAGATGACAATAAATGTACAGAAAGTTTCAGGAAATAAAAAAGGCTGAGAGGACTGGATTCGGAGAGCAGAGTGACTGCGGTGACTTTCAACCTCTCACACACCACTGCTTTATGTTAGCTGACACAGACCACGGAATGAGGAGGCACAGTGCTCTCAGTAAGACGAAAAGTCCGGACCAAAAGCGTAAGTTTAGTGGAAGTCGTAAGAAAAAAGGCTGAAAGGTGAACATGCAGAATAGCTGAAGGAATTTCAGTTCTCTTGTTTTAGAGAACGCTGGTGCGAATTTCTCTTATCTATTTTAAATGTGACAGATGCAGTGGTGAGACCAGTTCTTTCGAAATGTTGTGACAGTGTTCTTGTGCTAGACAAACGTGACAGACAATAACCACTTAACAAATGGTCAGTTCAGCACATTTTGAGTTATCCTTCCATGAAATTACAGACAGAAGTCATCTGGAAAGTTTCTTAGCTCAAGCCCCTACGTTATTACCATGTAAAATGACTATAAAACTAAATGTGAAGAGGACATGTGCAACTCAGTGCCTTTTCCAAAATACAGACAATTGTTCAACGAGTACGATATTTTTACCAAAGAAAGATTACTGTCTTAAAAGTTCCGTTTTTAATCCGATGACAGAGCTGGAGAAGCTGTTTAAGCAAGGGGATCTTGACGAATCTTCACAGAGAAGAAATATGGCTCGAAAAGTGTGAAATAAAGATAACCGCCTGGACCTAATGATTCAAGTGTTGTGGCTGCAAGTTTCGATGTGCAGGCTATGTTAAGCCCTCCAAAAGAATCCTGGGGCTAAATATTCTACACGAGAAAACGCTGCATTGTATAGTTTGATAATATATAATCTGGGAATTCATCGTAATAATTATTATTTGTGGAATGGGACAGACGGTAGACTAGGGTGAATTGAAATCTCCATATCTGTCTGTTACTACATTACGCTACTAGTAGACATCTCACAGATGAGGACGATGTCCGATGGATGTGGGCTCCATCAGAAAAACTCTACGTTGTTTGTTTTCCTGCCTAATAATTATCCAGACTTGCAGTCTACTAATCACGCATTTTTGAATCATGCCACAGTGAAACGGAGTGTGACTCTAGTCACGGAAAGGTGGAGAAGTAAAGTAAGTACGCGGCACGGTACCTCTGCAAACGTTGGACACTTCGATAGTTACAGAAGGAATCCCTGCCTTCCATGGTCTGGACTATGCTGTGTGACGATTTTCTCAACCTGAAAAGTGACTTGAAGGCTCCCTCGAAAAATTCCAGTGCATAGTGTTGGCGTAGTCCCCTACGAAATAAATGAACCGCTCACTCTGTTTTACAAGACAGACTTTGATCGTGACGTTACTGTGGAAGCCTTGAAAAGAAAAGTCTGTTCCCCCGGCACACGCAATAGAACTTCCGATTGCTACAGTTAAACTTAAAAAGAGAGATAGATGATTCCAAGGCAATACCATCAATGCATGCAGCTTTACTGTATGATTAAATGACGATGGCGTCCTCTTGGGTAAAATATTCCGGAGGTCGATTTAAAGATTTTCTCCACTCAGGGACCTGGTGTTGTCCTCATTATCATTTCATCATTATCAGTAGAAAGCAACGGGAAACCACCACTGGAATCACTTCCCTAGACGCTCATGCGGTGGACCTCTCTGACGAGGCTTCCCCCATGACAAGACCTGCCGTAAGGCAGAACACAAAGTTTTTTTCCTCGGCACATTGCACAGCCAGTGATGAAGCGGCCTCTGCAGAGCAGTTTTGGAAATGTTAGAATTGTCAGTCGTCATTTCCCTACAGCCTGGCCGTCCAGATCACCTGATCTTAACCTGTATGACTTGTGGCTTCGGGAGTATCTGGAAGATGCCGTGTTCTGTGCTCCGATTACAAACGTAGCTGAATTGAAGGCGCGCTTTGTGCAACATGTTGTTGAGATGTTCAGATCTGTTGCGAACATGCAGTTTCTCGATTTCAATCTGTGGTAAGAGACGGTGAAATGTCTCGTGCAGTCTCACAACAGATGAGAAGTAAGTTAATCTTTGCTTTATGCAGTTTTTGGCCCCAGGACAACTAAAAACCTATGTCGCTGTTGCTTTTTTAGCGGTTTTTGGCTTAAGCAAAATGAAAAAAAGAGATTTAGTTGTTGCTTTTTATAGGTTTTTTTGGCCTCATGACAATTAAAAATCGATTTTGTGAGTCTGATCTGGTACGATCTTGCCGTGGTGGGCGGGCCTTACCTAACTTTCAGATACGCAACTCTTGAATTCCAAACTTGTGCAGTCGTGCACCTTGCACAATAGAGTTGGTTTAATGAGCAACTCACAGCATAGCCGTCGTATTGCGACTCATCTGTCAGTTCTAGCTGAACACATTCACGATGTCACCTCATCTTCTGGGAAAATTTTCGCAATTTTTTTTTTTGGTTTTCATAACCTTTCCTCTTTCTTTGATAATATGTCGTCCAAAATTTGATGTCTTTAAGAGCAGTAGTTCTTTTTTATAGTTATGTTTCACAGCATTTTGGAGCGGGAATATAAATTATAAACACCCTAGTTATTATTTATACAACGAATAGAAATATTCTGTGCGAGTCTTGGATCTTTTTGCGCGTGTGGTGTGTGTTACTGAAAATGTCCTTTAATTTCTAAAATATCATGCATTGGGTACCGGATCGTAAAAAAAATAAAATAAAAGAAATACACGGCGGGTTCGCTGTCGAACATATGGCACTGTCATATTACTGTTACATGAAGCCAACGCTACCATATTCGTAACCGCAGAGCGTCACTAAAATAATTTTCGCTTTATGACGTGAGATCCTTTCAGATACTAGCAAACGTTTTTTAAAACACAGAAGCTCACATTCGCTACGTGGCATGCGCGAAACGAATACCAACGGAATGTTCGCAACGGAGGCTGCGAGCTAGCACGACAAAAGGCAGCGAAATAGCGGAACGCCCGTTGAGATATGAGTTGTATTTTTTAAAATGTTTTTTCCCCCGCCCGTCTGGCAGCTGTTCGTTTAAGCTGGCAACCCGTCGTTTCTCACCCTTCTCGTCACAACACACGTGCTCCATATGCGGCCTCGCTATCTCCCATTCCACTGCACCATACATCTCTGTCGGGCCGCTGACAGCTTTTGCATTTAAAAGTTGGACGCCCTGAATCCTGCGCGATGTATTTTTGTCGCTAGGGCTGCCGGTCGGCTCGCCGCGTTCGATCGCCGCTTCTCATCCGTCTTGGCCGAGAGCACTGGACCCGCGGCAGCCTCCCACAAATCCTTAAGGAGTTTACCGCCAGGAAGAGGGGGGGGATAAGAGAAAGGGGAGAGCAGAGAGTGGGAAGAAAAAAAAAAGGGGGAGAGAGGAATTGCATGCTAGCGAGCGAGATGCGCCTCTGCGAGATCTGAGGGCGAAGCGTTGGCGATTTTTCATATATTCTGCGCAGAACGGCGCGAGCTACTTCCTTTTCTCTCCTTTCTTTGTGTGCGCGAATGTGTGTGTGTGTGTTGAGAAGAGGATTCGAAGGAAGGGACCGCTGCGCCTTTGCATGTGCCGGACTGGAAAAGTCGGATACTTGCGCAATAACAGCGGACCTCGCCTCGGGCAGACCGTCACTGGCCGCAGTATTAAAGTAGGCAGTATTAAAGCAGCAGGTGAAATATTCTGTCTCGGGGGATATTACGCCACGCTAGGCTCTGCGTCTCGTGCTCCGCGCCGTGAAACAGGCCGGTAGCGACTGCTCACTGTCTCGCCAGGGGTTGGGACGTCGTATCTCGGAAAAACATTGTGGCTACGCGCCTTACGAAGTCATCAATTGCGACGGATAAATGGCGGTTGCGGAACAGTCCCTGTTCTTTCGCTGTGAGATCTAGTAATAAGTTGACATCGATGTGGGACTCCGGTAAATTTTCGGTGCATGGTACGATCTCTAGAAAAATAGTGGGAATGGACAGAGTCTTGAAAGGAGAATATAAGATGAACATCAACGAAAGCAAAACGAGGATGATGGAATGTAGTCGAGGTAACTCGGGTGATACTGAGGGAATTAGATTAGTGAATGAGACACTTAAAGTAGTAAAGGACGTTTGCTATTTGGGGAGCAAAATAACTGATGATGGTCGAAGTAGAGAGGAAATGAAATGTTGACTGGCAATGGCAAGGAAAGCGTTTCTGAAGAAGAGAAATTTGTTAATATCGAGTATAGATTTAAGTGTCAGGAAGTAGTTTCTGAAAGTATTTGTATGGAGTGTAGCCATGTATGAACGTGAAACATGGACGATAAATAGTTCGGACAAGAAGAGAATAGAAGCTTTCGAAATGTGGTGCTACAGAAGAATGCTGAAGATTAGATGAGTAGATCACATAACTAATGAGGAGGTATTGAATAGACTTGGGGAGAAGAGGAGTTTGTGGCACAACTTGACTAGAAGAAGGGATCGGTTGGTCGGGCATGTTCTGAGGCATCAAGTTAGTATTGGAGGGTAAAAATCGTAGAGGGAGACCAAGAGATGAATACACTAAGCAGATTCAGAAGGATGTAGGCTGCAGTAGGTACTGGGAGATGAAGCAGCTTGCACAGGGTAGAGTAGCATGGAGAGCTGCATTAAACCAATCTCAGGACTGAAGACCACCACAACAACAACAACGATTACGCATAAACCTTCTGTCTAGAACATTTGACGCAAGGTGTAAATACACTGAAGAGCCAAGGAAAGTGGTACACCTGCCTAATGTCGTGTAGGTCCCCCGCGAGCACGCAGAAGTGCCGCAGCACGACATCGCATGCACTCGACTAATGTCTGAAGTAGTGCTGGAGTGAACTGAAATCATGAGTCATGCAGGGCTGTCCATTAATCCTTAAGAGTATCCCAGATACGCTCAATAATGTTCATGTCTGGGTAGTTTGGTGGCCAGTGGAAGTGTTTAAGCTCAGACGCGTGTACCTGCAGCCATTCTGTAGTAATTCTGGATGTGTGTGGTGTCGCATTGTCCTGGTGGAATTGCCCAGTCCGTCGGAATGAACAATGGACATGAATGTATGCAGGTGATCAGAAAGGACGTTTACGTACGTTTCACCTGTTACAGTTGTATCTAGACATATCAGGGGTCCCATATCACTCAAACTGCACACATTCCACACCATTACGGAGCGACCATCAGCTTGAACAGTCTCCTACTGACATGCAGGATCCATGGTTCAAATGACTCTGAGCACTATGAGACTTAACTTCTGAGGTACAGTCCCCTAGAACTTAGAATTACTTAAACCTAACTAACCTAAGGACATCACACACGTCCATACCCGAGGCAGGATTCGAACCTGCGACCGTAGCGGTCACGCGGTTCCGGACTGTAGCGCCTGGAACCGCTCGGCCATCCCGACCGACTGCAGGATCCATGGATTCATGAGTTTGTCTCCACACCCATACACGCCCATCCGCTCGATACAATTTGAAACGGGACTCGTCCGACCAGGAAACATGTTTCAGTCATTAACACTCCAATGTCCGCAGCTCGTGGTCGTGCGGTAGCGTTCTCGCTTTCCACGCCCGGGTTCCCGGGTTAGATTCCCGGCGGGGTTAGGGATTTTTCTCTGCCTCGTGATGACTGGGTGTTGTGTGCTGTCCTTAGGTTAGTTAGGTTTAAGTAGTTATAAGTTCTAGGGGACTGATGACCATAGATGTTAAGTCCCATAGTGCTCAGAGCCATTTTTTGAACACTCCAATGTCAATGTTGACGAACCCAGGCGAGGCGTAGAGCTTTGTGTCATGCAGTCACGAAGAGTACATGAGTGGTCCTTCGACACCGAAAGCCCATATCGACGATGTTTCGTTCAATGGTCCGCACGCTGACACTTGTTGATGGCCCAACATTGAAATCTGCAGCAATGTGCGGAAGATCTGCACTTTTGGCACGTTGAACGATTCTCTGCATCTTATATAGGTGGTGCCGACCGCAGCGCAGTATTCTGTCTGTTCATATATCTCTGTATTTGAATACGCATGCCTATACAAGTTTCTTTGGCGCTTTAGTTTAGTAATAATTTGTGATCGATGTGGAACGAAGGTAAATTTTTGGTCCATGACTGAAGGTGCATGGTACGATCAGTAGAAAAATAATCGGACTTCTTATATTTTTAATAATTAGGCATAAACCCTCTATCTAGAAAATTTGAAGCAAGTTGTAAATAGAAGGACCACCTGAAAAGTGCGGCACAACGCACAAGCGCGAGTGTTGTGGTCATATGATCAAGCTGAAATCCACGTCAGTTGTTGGCGAGACTTTAGGCGTGACAGATATGTATGTACTTATTGGTTCGCATGGTTTTGTCGTTAGTAATTCAGTTTCAAAATGGAAGCTGAAACTGAGTCAGGTCGGATTAAACATAGTGACCAGCGTCCCTACATAGAAATTGAATCTTTAAATGGAAAGAACCCATCGGAAATTGACAACTCTTTGAGAGGATGGTGTGGGAATAGTGTAGTGGATCGTAGTACAGCATCACGGTGACCTGCTCGTTTCTGTGGAGGTCGGGTAAGCACTGAGGACAACGCAAGAAGTGGAAAACCATCAACTGCAACAGACTACACCACTGAGATTATTGTCAAAGATATTTTCATAGAGGATCGACGAAAAACATCTAAAAAATGGCATATGAGGGCAGAATGACAGTCGCGTCAGTTTACAGAAACGTAACTGAAAAGTTAAAGGTGAGAAAAGTTGCTGCCAAACGGGGTTACACATGGTCTGAGGGACGAGCAGAAAGCAGGTCGCAAAATAACCGCAGAATAATTGCGTCAACGACAAAGACCAGAAGGACAAAAGTTTATGAAAATGAGTGTTGCTCTTGATGAAACCTGGATACCAGCTTTTGAGCCAGAACTGAAGTCTCAGTCACCACAAAGGAAAATTTCCGACTCTACATGCCCGCTTAAATACCGCCGCCAACAATCAAAGGTAAAACTGATGACAACCTTTGCGTAAGGCATGAAGGTATCATAGCTACAAACAGAGTGGCCCCTGGGGGACGTCTGTAATAGGCGCGTACTAAAGCTATTTCTGCAAAATGTTTTGCGAAGGAAAATTCGTCGTAGAAGATCTGACATGCTTGCAGCTGGTCTCCACATTTTGAACGATGATACAAGATCGCATATTGCGCTATGAATGAGAGAAACGCTTGGCAAATATGGATGGGAATTAATTCCCCACCAGCCATACAGACATGAGCCCACCAGGCTTTAAATTTCCCGAATTGAAGGAGCAGCTCTGTGGAAAACCTTTTGATGCAGTTGATGAACCTTCCAGTGAAATGACTCGAGTAATCAGACAGCTCAGCAATGAAGGAGCTCTAACCGGAATACAGAAGTTTCCAAAAAGTTGGGATGCTGTATAAGCAATTACATTGAAGGTCTGTACAGGTATTTTGTAAAATAAATTATTTTCTTCAATTCCATCTTACAGTGCACAGAAATTGTGGGAAGAACCTTGTATTACATAATGGAACCAATTGTTACATGGCAGTAGAAACTTTTGATTTATATCAACATTGCGTAACTGAATACCTTCTAAATGCTATAATTATCTCCGTTTGGGACATAGAAGTTTGAAATTTGGCCCAAAGGTGGCTACAACCTTCCTCTATAACTGTGCTAAAGCATCGCATTCTGAGACGTCACCCTCGGGCTCAACGATGCCAAATTTCACCACCAAATTTCACCAGTGCTACCTTGGACGTGTCATATGATGGGAAGGTAGTCAGATGTCCTCTTTCCCACGTTTCACCTCTTTCTTTGACACCTCTACTAAGGGGGACTGGACAGCGACGCCCAGCGTAGAAATCCCGCAGTTTTTTGTAGGTAACCGAGAAAACCATTTCAGACACACTGCCGCTCAGATTGGACACCCAAAATGTCTTACGGGATGACATAAACGGCATCAATGAAACCACCCCTTCCCTTGCCGTCGAAAACGATATTTCGCATTGTGATGAGCATTAAGACGACGTTTTTGACAAAATGAGACACTAAAACGGAAGAAACTGCAAAAAGGTGTGAATTCAACGAGATGGGACCTGGTTGAACTTAAAGAACCAGAAGTTGTTGAGTGTTTCAGAGAAAGCATTAGGGAGCGGTTGACATGAACGGGGGAAAGAAATACAGTAGAAGAAGAATGGGTAGCTTTGAGAGATGAAATAGTGAAGGCAGCAGAGGATCAAGTAGATAAAAAGACGAGGACTATTAGAAATCCTTGGGTAACAGAAGAGATATTGAATTTAACTGACGAAACGAGACAATATAAAAATGCAGTAAATGAAGCAGGCGAAAAGGAATACAACTGTCTCAAAAATGAGATGGACACGAAGTGCAAAATGGCTGAGCAGGGATGACTACAGGACAAATGTAAGGATGTAGAGGCATATATCACTAGGGGTATGGTAGATACTGCATACAGGAAAAATAAAGAGACCTTTGGAGAAAAGAGAACCACTTGTATGAATATGAAGAGCACAAATGGAAAAGCAAAGGAGGGAAGGCAGAAAGGTGGAAGGAGCATATAGAGGATCTATACAAGGGAGATGTACTTGAGAACAATAGTATTGAAAGGACTTAGATGAAGGTGAGGTAGTAGACAACATTCCATCAGACCTACTGATAACCTTGAGAAAGCCAGCCTTGACAGAACTCTACCACCTGGTGAGCAAGATGTAAGAGGCAGGCGGAATCCCTCAGACTTCAATAAGAATATAATAATTCCAATCCCAAAGAAAGCAAATGCTGACAGGTGTGAAAATTACCGAACTATCAGTTTAATAAGTCACACCTGCAAAATACACACACGAATTCTTTACAGACGAATGGAAAAACTGGTAGAACACGACCTCGTAAGATCAGTTTGGATTCCACAGAAATGTTGGAACATGTGAGGCAATACTGACACTACGACTTATCTCAGAAGAAAGATTAAGGAAAGGCAAACCTACGTTTCTAGCATTTATAGACTTGGAGAAAGCTTTTGACAATGTTGCCTGGAATACTCTCTTTCAAATTCAGGAGGTGGCAGGGATCAAATACAGGGAGCGAAAGGCTATTTACAATTTGTACATAAAGCAGATGGCAGTTACGAGAGTGGAGGGAATCCAAACGGGAGCAGTGGTTGAGAAGTGAGTGAGACAGGGTTGTAGCCAATCTCCATGGTTATTCAATCTGTATATTGAGCAAGCAGTAAAGGAAACAAAAGAAAATTTTGGAGTAGGACTGAAAATCCATGAAGAAGAAATAAAAACTTTGAGGTTTGCCGACGACATAATTTTGTCAGTGACAGCAAAGGACCTGGAAGAGCAATTGAAGGGAATGGACAGTGTCTTGAAAGCAGGATATAAGATGAACGACAAGAAAAGCAATACGAGGTTAATGGAACGTAGTCGAATTAAATCAGGTGATGCTGAGGGAATCAGTTTATTAAATGAGACACTTAAAGTAGTAGATGGGTTTTGCTCTTTGGGGAGCAAAGTAACTGATGATGGTCGCAGTAGAGAGGATATAAAATGTAGACTGGCAATGGAATGGAAAGCGTTTCTGAAGAAGAGAATTTTGTTAACATCGAGTATAGATTTAAGTGTCAGGAAGTCTTTTCTGAAAATATTTGTACGGTATGTAGCCATGTACGGAAGTGAAACATGGACGATAAACAGTTTAGACAAGAAGAAAATATAACCTTTCGAAATGTGGTGCTAAAGAAGAACGCTGAAGATCAAATAGTATATCACATAAGTAATGAGGAGGTACTGAATAGAATTGGGGAGAAGAGGAATTTGTGGCACAACTTGACTAGAAGAAGGGATTGGTTGGTCGGACACATTCTGTGCATTAACGTATCATCAATTTAGTATTGGAGGGAAGTGCGGAGGGGAAAAATCGTAGAGGGAGACCAAGGAGTGAATACACTAAACAGATTCAGAAGGATGTAAGTTGTAGTAATTACTCGGAGATGAAGAAATTTTCTCAGAATAGAGTAGCATGGAGAGCTGCATCAAACCAGTCTTTGGACTGAAGACCACAACAACAACAGGCTGATACTCCCTCGACGATCCATCTCTTCTCTAAGCACATCGTGGGCCAGCAATCCCATTGAACGTGATCTTTAAAGTGCAGTGCGACCGATGTTTCTGCTGTGGCGTAGAGGGGGGAACCACTAGGGACTGTTTCTATTTGTGGCAGAGAGAGCACTACAAACTTGCTTCCGTTCCTTTTATTTGCATAAAAGCTCACATTCGAATAGAAATGGTGTAATTTATGTGTGATTTCCGGATCGTGTTACGAGAGAAAAACCATGATTTGTGTGCGGTATTTACAGTGTGCTTTAGCACATGAGCACATGATCACCAGCCGCGGCTGCTCTTAAGCACTTGTTTCTGTGGTAAATATAGCAGTCCGAAATAGTTAGAAAGAAATGACAAGAACGCATTTGCAACATCCACAGCGTCTTCCCTGCAGGATTTCGAGAGCCAAATCTTTTGCAGAGTTGCATCATGAGGGAAAGCATGAAGCACTACTTCAGCCTCTTTACTGTTGCAAATTGTGAGAATTACAGCTAACAACAGCACAACCTGACATTGCTTGCACGCACTCGAAAAACTGTCACTTGCAAATCACAAAGTACACGAAAGTAACCAAGCGTAAAGAACACAAGAACACTCACGAAATCACACAGCCTCCTACGTCGTGCACACAGTGGCAGAAACACGTTTGGTTCTGCACAGCGTTTACTGCGTCCCACTGGTACATGATAGCAAACTGATTTAGTTTCTCTCCTCTGTATTAGAATACAAGCTGTACGCCTGTTCTTCACGATAGAAGTTAAAGAAAGGCAAGTGCATACCACTGCAGTTTCATGTGAACTGCAGCTGTAGTAATACTGGTTGTTGCATGATGAATAGAGACCGAGGAAAGAGGTTACTTATAACACTTTCTCGGGTTTGCAGCCGCCTCAAGTGGCTGTATATCAGCGAGCTTTCGTCTGATTGCTCCTAGGCCACTGTCAATCTGCAGTGCTAAACGAGTAACGCAGCGAACGATCCCAGTTGCAGGTTGCCTGTCTAACGGCTAGTTGTTGTTGTTGTTGTTGTGGTCTCTTCTTGCCCAAACTATTTATCGTCCACGTTTCACTTCCATACATGGCTACACTCCATACAAATACTTTCACAAACGACTTCCTGACACTTAAATCTATACTCGATGTTAAGAAATTTCTCTTCTTCAGAAACGCTTTCCTTGCCATTGCCAGTCTACATTTTATATCCTCTCTACTTCGACCATCATCAGTTATTTTGCTCCCCAAATAGCAAAACTCCTTTACAACTTTAAGTGTCTCATTTAATCACCCGACTTAATTGGACTACATTACATTATCCTTGTTTTGCTTTTGTTGATGTTCATCTTATACCCTCCTTTCAAGACACTGTCCATGCCGATCAACTGTTCTTCCAGGTCCTTTGCTGTCTCTGACATAATTACACTGTCATCGGCGAACCTCGAATTTTTTATTTCTTCTCCATGGATTTTAATACCCACTCCGAACTTTTCTTTTGTTTCCTTTACTGCTTCCTCAATATACAGATTGAATAGCATCGGGAGAGGCTACAACCCTGTCTCACTCCCTTCCCAACCACTGCTTCCCTTTCATGTCCCTCGACTTTTATAACTGCCATCTGCTTTCTGTACAAATTGTAAATAGCCTTCGCTCCCTGTAGCTACTAAAATTAGGTTTTCAATATTTCGTATAGTTAATGACGGAATTTAAAAGTTTATAATGATGTCATAATATATTCATTAAGAGGACTAATCTGACAGTAAGGGTTTAACACAGAAAGACAAGTGTTGCAGTCACGAACTGTGTTTATGTCACCAGACAACGTATCTCACAGCCCGCATATTGCCCAGACTATATTCATCCAGAATTTGAGATAGGGCTGTTGATAAAATATCGATACTTCGGTGTTTTTTTCAAAAAGTGTTGATTTACATCGGTGACATATTTTTACCGGTACATCGGTATCGAAATTGCAACATCGACTGGCAATATTTTTATTTTATGTAACATTATTTTCGAAATTTTCAGAAAATATGTGACATTTTAGTAGAACATAATTTTACTTTCATTGTGTGAAGGAGCCATATTACTTTTTGAGCTCCCATCACGTCCAGTCTTTCTTTTTCGCAATGTGAAGCAAATGTTGGTGGAGTATAGAAGGCAGAAAGAAAAAGTCCGATTGCATTTGGCTGATGCCGGTGTGAATGGAATAACAAAATTTCTGATGTGGAGAAATAGCGCACCATTTGCGTTAAAAAACAGTTTTTGACGCATCTAGCGTGCTATTTCTTCACATCGGCATTCCTCAAAACATTTGCTGAAAAAGATGACAATAATTTAAAGGACACGATTGTTTTTTGTGGTGGACGGAGATGTGTGAGGGGTATGCTGACGTAATCGGCGCTCGGCGCTACCAACAGAAATTGGAACGTTTAACGTCACCACGCAATTTTGACACTAAAACTGCTATGTCGCTGGCGTTTGCAGAAATGAAAAAAAAGAAAAACAGGAAAGTCGGCATGAAGCGTTACAGACAAATCCAATACGTGACGAAACCGAACGACAGAGCCGTCGGACGCCTGTTATTGCGCCACTCACTTGCAGTTGCCACGGTCAGCAAAGTGGTTGTTGCCAAGTATGGACGTGCGTCATTTCCTTTCAATTCTTGCTCTAAGGGGGATAAACAGGCAGCTAGCTTGTTGGTGTACAGAATATCTAATAATAATTCAAAATTTAAAAATACGGATCTAAAACCGGCAATATATTTACAATGTGCAGCCGATATTTTTGTCAGCCAGTACGTCGAAACATTCTCTGTCTATACATCGATATATCGAAACATTTTCGTTATGTTATGGTCCGATAATTATATTTTTTAAATCGATACATCGGATTCCCGATATTTTTAAAAATATCAACAGCCCTAATTTGAGACTGAAAGCACTCATCAATTTATAACAAATTTTACACAGTATTTCAAGCCATGATGAAAGCTTCTCTTGCCGCCATTCCTGACAAAATGATGAAAACAAAAGTATTTATCACTTACTACGTTATAGCTATTCACACAGTTAAACTTTAGCATCTGGCATGACTTTTTAATTCATTACTTTTTTATTAATAACTATTTTCGCATCATATTTTGCAGATATTATCCACATTTACCAATGATTGTACCTGCAAAATTATATCACTGAACGACGTATAGTTCAGGAGATATGACGTCACAAACACTGAGACGCGTGGAAAAGTAGCTCTTGCTTAAAACGGAACGAAAATTACCCAGACTATACTCATCCAATGTTTTATAATGAGTGCACTTAGCGACTTCCGACAAACTTTAAACATAATTTCGAACCTGTTCTATCCTTGTTCTCGCTTACAAGCTTAATGTTAAATGTTTAATATATCATTAATTATAGCTCAGAGAAAAAAGCACAGTGATGTCTAATCAAGCGGACCACTGCCCAGCGATCAGGAAAGATGTGAATGACTGCTTTCTTAGTCACAAGCAAGTAGTGAGCTAGACACCAATCTTGCTGGTACCACATACTCTTCGCATTTCCTCTAGGAGAGCCGGTAGCACTTCGATAACAACTTGTGCGTATTTTTTTTACCCGTTAAGTTCTCTTCAATGAAGTATGGGCTAATCAAATTCTTCTATAGTACTCTATGCAGACAGAACACAGTTTATGATAATTCGTGCTGGTGGTAAAGTAGAGACTGGCGAAAAGAAAGAGGTGGTTCCGGAGGTAAATGACAGCGGAGATAACGAACAAAACGAATAACCAAACAAATCCAGAACGTTGCAAAATCTTAAGTGTATACGACTACCCAGGGAGGAATGCAAATCACAAATGTGAATCAGGCATGATGAAAACTCCATTATTCAGTGGTGCGTAACTAAAGGCTTCAGGGACTAGTGACAGACTGGCCACTAGAGGTCTGGAAATACGATGATACGTTCATTTATACTCAGTCGAGCCCACCGCGCTCGGGCAGGGCCTGCTCGACTACCAATGCTCTGTAGGGGTCGCCTCTTGTCGGGCTGAAAACCCCTACTGATCCTCAGGATGCAGACCGACGACCTATGCGGCAAAGTTAGACGTAATAAAACAATATTCAGAATTATTTCATTGTTCACTGACAATAAAAATGGTTGCTGCTTCTTCTGCGTCATCTGGCTGCTACGTAAACCGGAGAAGAATCCGCTGAATCCAATAGCAGAGCTGTAGAGAGCGCTTCATCAGCTTGGAATGGAAGTCGATGACTCCTTGATGCGGTAGTTTTGCCGCCTGCTGGCGAGACAGGTATACCCCGTCGGGAGCTCTGCTTGGAGGTGGCTGTGACCAAGGCGTGTGTGTTTCGATTCACACGCTGTTGCGGGGGTACTCGATCCCTCCCAGATCACTGCCCTCGTTGTCCCCTCAGGTGGACCGCGATGTCAGATGCGGTGTAGTTGTGCTGGATGCTGAACCTGGCCCGCCGGTAAAGTAGGCCTTCAGACCTGTGCGACGCTGGAGTTGGGACGTCTTTTGCCCTGGACTGGGATCGTGGCGGTAGACCTTCGGACTACCCGTCAGCGTGTAGATGTCAGTGCTGTACGCTAGACTGCGTCAGCCATGGCTTCGGATCGCTCACCGTCTTGCAGGGCAGCAACTGCAAGATTAGTACTAGAATAATCTCACACACAATGTGTTACCATAACTTAATCAGAGAATCGAATGCAAACGACATGACGACATCGATCCTACTGATCGAATGACAGAATCTAGCGGGGTCACAGTATTTATGTCGCCGAGGAGAGGCTGTGCTCTATGACAGCGTTCGTAATGACAGAATTTATTCTGCTCTTCTCGAGTCGTCAGTGGTCTTCAGTTCCGCTGCATTTGCTTATCGAATTTGTTACAGGGTCTTTATTGCTTCGTCAAACTCCCACGTTGCATCCTCCCTGGTGTCTCTCACGTAATGTTAGGGACTAACGAAGGCGGTTCGGACTGCACTGTTCTAATCACTTTCTGCTGGACTGCTCGCAGTCTTAAGAATCGAGGTGGTTGCCTTCTTGGCCCACTAATGGAGTTGAAATGCCTGCGCTTCCGGGCTGGTGGCTGGCGACACTTCCGCTTGACTGAGTAAGGCCGGCTGTTCGAACTTAGGAAAAACTTAACTCTCACGTTTCGTTACTATATTTTTCGCGCAACAGTTCGAAGCGGGCAGGCTGTGGTCGAACTAGGGGCCATGGGAAGGGCAGCGCACGCCACGCTGCTGTTGCGATCATTTTAGCAGCACCTTTGCGTGTCTGTAGGCTGATGTTTTCTCCTGACATAGTCCCACCAACTGATGGAACTACACTCAGATCAGTTTAGTTACGCTATAGACGTACACTGGACGGCTGTGTCAAGTCGCGACATCATACGACAAAACAGCTTACTTTATGCAATTACGAGGGACAGATGCACCATGAAGTAGTTATGTAAACTGGTCACAAATCGATATACATATAGACATCGATGGAAAATGCAAAACTTTGCGCTGCTGTGAAATGTCACAGTGCAGCTGGCAAGGACAGTAAACGTGAGACAAATCGATACCGAGGCTTAAAGTCTTTGCGAAATCAATTCCGCTTACTCAGTTGGAAAGTAACTACACCTCGCAGACAGATGTCACCAAATGGTTCAAATGGCTCTGATCACTATGGGACTTAACATCTGAGGTCATCAGTCCCATAGAACTTAGAACTACTTAAACCTAACTAACCTAAGGACATCACACACATCCATGCCCAAGGCAGGATTCGAACCTGCGACCGTAGCGGTCGCGTGGTTCCAGACTGTAGCGCCTACAACCGCTCGGTCACTCCAGCCGGCCAGGCGTCACCATTTGGGAGAGGATGTGTAGTTGGACTCAAAGAAGCCGGTTGGAGTCATCGGCAAATCACTCGACTTTGTATGGGAGCGATGTCACTGTCTGGCGATGATGGTAGGAATGAGTCAACCAAGGCCGGGCGCAACATCAAGACGAAAACGACCGAACCAGAGAGACGACAGAAAGTGAGGACCGAGCAATCGTCACAGAGGCAGTCAGAATCCCGGATTCATCATTATCATCGATCCGACGTGCAACTGGTGCTTCAGTGACCACAGGGCCATTTAAGGGCAGCTCACAGAAAGGGGGGCTGAGCTTATGGCGCCTCTTTCGGCGAGCACCATTGACCTCTGTACGCAAAAAAGCTAGAATCTCATTGACTGCAGCGGAATTGTCTTCAGTAATGAGTCCTACTTCTAACTGAGCCTCGATGATCAGCGAAGACATGTGTGAAGCGCCAAAAAGACAGTGGTGGGATACCAACCTGATTGTCGCCCTCCATACGGCTCGGCAACCAGGTGCCACTTCATTTCATAGCAGGGCTCAGTTGTCATTTGCGGCACCCTTAGGGCACAGCGGTAAGTCGACGATATTCTACGCCCGGATTTGTTGCCTTTCATGGCAAGCAATCCTAGGCTTACATTTCAGCAAGATAATGCCCGCCCGCACCCTGCGAGAATTTCTACTGCTTGTCTTCCTGTTTGCCCAACCGTATGTTGACCAGCTAGTTCGCTGGATCTCTGCTCAATTGAGAACGTTTGGAGCATTGTGGGCAAGGCCCTCCAATCAGCTCGGCGCCAATTGGACAGAGTTTGGCGCGATATCTCTCGGTAGGAAATCCAACAACTCTTTCAATCAGTGCCGAGACGAATAACCGCTTATGTAAGGGCAAGAGGTGGACCAACGAGTTATTGAATTGTTCAAGTTGTGACGCTTTTTCTCTTGAATAAAGCATCCAATTTTTCTGAAATTGTAGTAATTTTTTTGATGCACATGTACATCGCATCTAATGATTTCCGTCCCATTTGGATAACTACTTCGTGGTGCTTCCTTTTTTCGTCTTGGAATTTATGTGAACTTGACCACCTAAGAAATCGGAATTCTAACAGGAACAAAACTGTATTGAAATTGTTCCGTGTTACCGTAATTACAATAAATCGAATCGTTCCGGATCAAGTCTGTTTTATCCGTCTGAGGTAAAATTTCTTTCGCTAGTCACGTCTGAGACTGGAACACAAATCATTCTTCTCGCTAAATTAGACAGGAAAGAGGCTACTGTTATGATTTCAGCTCTCAAGTCAATCATCGTCGTCACCACTATCCATTCGACTTAAATAAAAGTTAGCATTCTTGGTAAATTGAGTGTGGTATGGCCCAGTCTAGTCACTCCGCAAACAGACTTCATTTTTTGGCTAGTAAGCGCGGCTGATATTCGGTCAACGGCCACAAATAGATATTTACAGGTAGCACACAAATAGAGTAAGATATTACTGCCACACTATAATTTTGTTCTAGCTTATCAGGAACTGATATTTCATTATATATTTGAGGCACAGTATTTAACGTCTCACTTCTACCATTATCCGTTTTCAATAATCGGAAGGGCAACCACTTAAATATTACTATTTTGTGCAACGTCCTAATTTCGATTTTCGCTAGAAGCAGAGATAGCACTGTCTTAGCGCTCGTACTATCTCATATTAAAAGCTGACAGGACGATATTTGTGCTGTACTGCCAAAATACCTGCAATTAAGTGCAATCTTCATTTTCTGGACACGCAGCAAATGTTAAACAAGAAAAGAGGACCTACAGTAATTTGAATGAACCGCCTGTATCTTCGGGCCCTGTATTACCATAACTTTTCATTTTGTGCACCCATAATAAAACAAACTGAATTGTTGCAAACTTCTCTCCTTCCCGTACTCCATTGCATCACTGGGTGGCTCTAGATACGTAACGAATTCTTTTGCAGAGTGGTTGTCGTAACCAGCAAGTGTTTCAGAGACGCGTCTCTTTCGAAGCATTTCCATGGCTTTGTGGTACTGCCTTACTAAAGGCTGTAGAATTCTAAACGAATTGTTACACCAATATTCTATTTCTTGCTTCAATACACATCTGTATCGAATTCAATTCACATGTTTTCTTCATGAAACGAACAGTACCTTTGACAGCGTAGGTCGTGACATAAACCACTGAAACTTCATTTATCAAATAATCGTCATCGAAATGTGTTTCACGACTGTGTTCAAAACATGTGTAATGCTTGCATAATGGTGAAAGGATGCAGTTCCTCGCATATATTGCCGCCTGCGTCAGTGAGAAAAGAAATCTTATGAACAATTTTAAAAATATTTCCTCAGCGCAGTTATAAATACAGGGTGTTTCAAAAATGACCGGTATATTTGAAACGGCAATAAAAACTAAACGAGCAGCGATAGAAATACACCGATTGTTGCAATATGCTTGGGACAACAGTACATTTTTCAGGCGGACAAACTTTCGAAATTACAGTAGTTACAATTTTCAACAACAGATGGCGCTGCAAGTGATGTGAAAGATATAGAAGACAACGCAGTCTGTGGGTGCGCCGTTCTGTACGTCGTCTTTCTGCTGTAATAGTGTGCTGTTCAGAGCGTGCAAGTGTGCTGTAGACAACATGGTTTATTCCTTAGAACAGAGGATTTTTCTGGTGTTGGAATTCCACCGCCTAGAACACAGTGTTGTTGCAACAAGACGAAGTTTTCAACGGAGGTTTAATGTAACCAAAGGACCGAAAAGCGATACAATAAAGGATCTGTTTGAAAAATTTCAACGGACTGGGAACGTGACGGATGAACGTGCTGGAAAGGTAGGGCGACCGCGTACAGCAACCACAGAGGGCAGCAGGTGATCCAACAGCGGCCTCGGGTTTCTGTTCGCCGTGTTGCAGCTGCAGTCCAAATGACGCCAACGTCCACGTATCGTCTCATGCGCCAGAGTTTACACCTCTATCCATACAAAATTCAAACGCGGCAACCCCTCAGCGCCGCTACCATTGCTGCACGAGAGACATTCGCTAACGATATAGTGCACAGGATTGATGACGGCGATATGCATGTGGGCAGCATTTGGTTTACTGACGAAGCTTATTTTTACCTGGACGGCTTCGTCAATAAACAGAACTGGCGCATATGGGGAACCGAAAAGCCCCATGTTGCAGTCCCATTGTCCCTGCATCCTCAAAAAGTACTGGTCTGGGCCGCCATTTCTTCCAAAGGAATCATTGGCCCATTTTTCAGATCCGAAACGATTACTGCATCACGCTATCTGGACATTCTTCGTGAATTTGTGGCGGTACAAACTGCCTTAGACGACACTGCGAACACCTCGTGGTTTATGCAAGATGGTGCCCGGCCACATCGCACGGCCGACGTCTTTAATTTCCTGAATGAATATTTCGATGATCGTGTGATTGCTTTGGGCTATCCGAAACATACAGGAGGCGACGTGGATTGGTCTCCCTATTCGCCAAACATGAACCCCTGTGACTTCTTTCTGTGGGGACACTTGAAAGACCAGGTGTACCGCCAGAATCCAGAAACGTGATGATGATGATGATGATGTTTTGTTTGTGGGGCGCTCAACTGCGTGGTTATCAGCGCCCGTACAATTATCCAATCTTTGCTCAGTCCAATTTCGCCACTTTCCTGGATGATGATGAAATGATGAGGACAACACAAACACCCAGTCATCTCGAGGCAGGTGAAAATCCCTGACCCCGCCGGGAATCGAACCCGGGACCCCGTGCTCGGGAAGCGATGATGATGATGATGTTTGGTTTGTGGGGCGCTCAACTGCGTGGTTATCAGCGCCCGTACAATTATCCACTCTTTGCTCAGTCCAATTTCGCCACTTTCCTGGATGATGATGAAATGATGAGGACAACACAAACACCCAGTCATCTCGAGGCAGGTGAAAATCCCTGACCCCGCCGGGAATCAAACCCGGGACCCCGTGCTCGGGAAGCGAGAACGCTACCGCGAGACCACGAGCGGCGGACGCTCGGGAAGCGAGAACGCTACCGCGAGACCACGAGCGGCGGACAAATAATCCAGAAACAATTGAACAGCTGAAGCAGTACATCTCATCTGCATGTGAAGCCATTCCGCCAGACACGTTGACAAAGGTTTCGGGTAATTTCATTCAGAGACTACGCCATATTATTGCTACGCATGGTGGATATGTGGAAAATATCGTACTATAGAGTTTCCCAGACCGCAGCGCCATCTGTTGTTGAAAATTGTAACTACTGTAATTTCGAAAGTTTGTCTGCCTGAAAATGTACTGTTGTCCCAAGCATATTGCAGCAAACGGTGAATTTCTATCGCTGCTCGTTTAGTTTTTATTGCCGTTTCAAATATGCCGGTCATTTTTGAAACACCCTGTAAATTCAACAGATTTTTTCTTCTCAGAAAAAGAGTTGTCATCAATATCATTTTTCGCACTCCTAATCTTCATAAACAAAGTGGGCAGTAATAGATATGTTACATTTTCCGATACGTTAGGGATGGGAAAAACCGACAGGTTAAAACCTATACATTTTAGTTTCGAATAACCGATATTTTTCGGTATTTGTTTGGTCTCAGCAGGTTTTTCACTAATAACGGGATAAAAAACTTAAACAGCAATTAGCCACAGTAGCAGTGGTACAATTGTAAAACGAGTGATTTTTCTTCGTAAAATTTCCATTGCTTTGAAATACTGAATTACTGTACACTGCCAAGCCAAAGAAACTGGTACACCTGCCTAATATCGTGTAGGACCCCGGCGAGCTCGCAGAAGTGCCGCAACATTACGTGGCATGGACACGACTAAGGTCTAAAGTAGTGGAAAGAGCGAACTGACTCCATGAAACCTGCAGGGTTGTCCATAAATCCGTAAGAGCACAAGGGGTTGGAGCTCTCTTCTGAATAGCACGTTGCAAGGCATCCTAGACATGGTCAATAATGTTCATGTCTGGGGAGTCTGGTGGCCAGCGGAAGCGTTTAAACTCAGAAGAGTGTAGCTGGAGCCATTGTGTAGCAATTGTGGACGTGTGAGGTGTCGCATTGTCCTGGCGGAATTGCCAAAGTCCGTCAGAATGCACAATGGACGTGAATGGATGCAGGTGATCAGACAGGACGCTTACGTACGTGTCGCCTGTCAGAGTCGTATCTAGACGGATCAGGGGTCCTATATCACTTCAAATGCACACGCACCACACAATTACAGAGGCTCCACCAGCTTGAACAATTCCCTGCTGACGTGGAGGGTCCAAGGATCATGAGATTGTCTCCATATTCGCACACTTCCATCTGCTCTATACAATTTGAAACGAGATTCGTCCGATCAGGCAACATATTTCCAGTCATCAACTGCCCAATTTCGGTGTTGACGGGCACAGGCGAGGCGTGTAGCTTCGTGTCATGCAGTCATCAAGGGTACTCGGTGGGCCTTTGACCTCGAAAGCCCATATCGATGATAATTCGTTGAAGGGTTCGCACACTGACACTTGTTGATGGTCCTGCATTAAAATCTGTACCAATTTACGGTAAGGTTGCACTTCTGTCACGTTGAACGATTATCTTGAGTCGTCGTTGGGCCCGTTCTTGCAGGATCTTTTTCCGGCCGCAGCGATGGCGGAGATTTGATGTTTTACTGGATTCCTGATACTCACGGTACACTCGTGAAATGGTCTTACGGGAAATCCTCCACTTCATCGCGATCTCGGTGATGGTGTCCCATAGCTGGTGCGCCGACCATAACACCACGTTCAAAGTCACTTAAATCTTGATAACCTGCCTTTGTAGTAGCAGTAACCGATCTACCAACTGCACCAGACACTTGTCTCATATAGGCGTTGCCGACTGCAGCGCTGTATTCTGCCAGTTTACATACTTCTGTATTTGAATAGGCATGCCTATACAATTTGCTTTCGCGGTTCAGTGAAGAAAATGGGAAAAGTGTTCAGTGCTATTTCATTGTAACAATGTAACAAAGCCTGCAGAAAGGGGCCAGAAGCAGTGATACAGCACTGCTGAGACGATAATGTACCTGTTACCATATGGTGTGGCCTATTGGAACTACATGTGTACATGTAGTGTGGGACATATGCTCCGTCTGGTCTACAAGGTAGTTTCTCGCTGTTGTCGTCGGATATAAGTTGAATTTCAGAATGGCAACGTTGCTACTCTGGAAGTATTTTACGAAGTGTGGTAGCAATGACGCAAAATACCCCATTTGCTTTAAAAGATTAAGAATGGGTAGAAGCAACAACCTTGCGACGTCATATAAGAAGCAAAAACTTTACAATTCGTTCATAGTTTACAATAAAAATATAAAGTAGCTCGTCTGTTGCCTATGTCTACATAGTAGACCTTTATCCGGTAGTAGCTTTTGGAAACGGACAAATTAATATGAAAAATAGAGTACCTCAACCTCAGTTTTCACCCTTTAGCACTGAATATTCGTAATGCTCATACAGTGTTATGATTCTCTATTACAACACGAATTTTGGGCAGAGCTTTGAAAAGTTGGCATAAATAGAATAATAGTGATGATTTAGTAGTATGCAACGACGTATCACTTTTAGAGAAAAGCAGCGAACGGTGGACGGACCGTTTTCTTTTATTTGCCTACTTAATTTAATATCTTGGTTCTATGTAGGTTGAAACTGAGGGAGTCAAATTTTTTTCGATTTCTACGTATATTAGAGAGAATAAGAGGAATGAAAACCGAAAATCGGTTAATCCAATAACCGGTTATTTTGAGAAGTTTTAACACTCAGGTTAAATTGGCGTTGAAAAAGCCGATATAACCAAAAACCGCCTGCTTCAGCGAATCAAGATCACGCGCCATGATTCTAGAGCGGGTGACTGGGTGGCGCTCGCTTAACTGTAGCTGACGGCGGGGCAATTCGAGTGTGCGATGCTCGAACGAGCGTCAAGGAAGTCGAGTACAGCTGCTTCCCCAGTCCAAAGTGGCTCTATCGACATCTGTCGGAGTTCCGCGGAACTACATGCGCCGAGCAATCCGAGCCAGCATAAACGTCAGATGCAGACCTCTACTTGCAAGCAATAGGCGGGCTGCGATACTGCAGCTGTAAACGCGTGTCGGTGGGTGGGGCCACCTCATACGCTTGCAACGGCTGCTGAGCCTCGCGCGGGCGCAAGCCAAAGCTGTAGCGTGGAGCCCCGAGTGCCTCTGACGTGTTCTTACTACCGATACTCGTACCACGAAGCAGATTCCATTCTCCGTTGGATACTAAAACATGCATTGTCCAATATTCCGCCACCATACTTTGACAGCCCACTGCCTCTGGTGGTCAACCTGCCTCTGCAAGTGTGGATTCTCAGTGGCACAATCCTGCACATTTCTAATATATATACACTACTGGCCATTAAAAATGCTACACCAACAAGAAATGCAGATAATAAACGGGTATTCATTGGACAAATATATTATATTAGAACTGACATGTGATTACATTTTCACGCAATTTGGGTGCACAGATCCTGAGAAATCAGTACCCAGACCAACCACCTCTAGCCGTAATAACGGCCTTGATACGCCTGGGCATTGAGTCAAACAGAGCTTGGATGGCGTGTAGAGGTACAGCTGTTCGTGCAGCTTCAACACGATACCACAGTTCATCAAGAGTAGTGACTGGCGTATTGTGACGAGCCAGTTGCTCGGCCACCATTGACCAGACGTTTTCAATTGGTGAGAGGTCTGGAGAATGTGCTGGCCAGGGCAGCAGTCGAACATTTTCTGTATCCAGTACAGAACCTACAACATGCGGTCGTGCATTATCCTGCTGAAATGTAGGGTTTCGCAGGGATCGAATGAAGGGTAGAGCCACGAGTCGTAACACATCTGAAATGTAACGTCCACTGTTCAAAGTGCCGTCAATGCGAACAAGAGGTGACCGAGACGTGTAACGAATGGCACCCCATACCATCACGCCGGGTGATACGCCAGTATGACGATGACGAATACACGCTTCCAATGTGCGTTCACCGCGATGTCGCCAAACACGGATGTGACCATCATGATGCTGTAAGCAGAACCTGGATGCATCCGAAAAAATGACGTTTTGCCATTCGTGCACCCAGGTTCGTCGTTGAGTACACTGTCGCAGGCGTTCCTGTCTGTGATGCAGCGTCAAGGGTAGCCGCTGCCATGGTCTCCGAGCTGTTGGTCCATGCTGCTGCAAACTTCGTCGAACTGTTCGTGCAGATGGTTGTTGTCTTGCAAACGTCTCCGTCTGGTGACTCAGGGATCGAGACGTGGCTGCACGATCGGTTACAGCCATGCGGATAAGATGCCTGTCATCTAGACTCCTAGTGATACGAGGCCGTTGGGATCCAGCACGGCGTTGCGTATTACCCTCCTGAACCCACCGATTCCATATTCTGCTAACAGTCATTGGATCTCGGCCAACGGGAGCAGCAATGTTATATTACGATAAACCGCAATCGCGATAGGCTACAAACCGACCTTTATCAAAGTCGGGAACGTGATGGTACACATTTCTCCTCCTTACACGAGGCATCACAACAATGTTTCACCAGGCAACGCCGGTCAACTGGTGTTTGTGTATGAGAAATCGGTTGGAAACTTCCGTCATGTCAGCACGTTGTAGGTGTCGCCACCGGTGCCAACCTTGTGTGAATGCTCTGAAAAGCTAATCAATTGCATATCACAGCATCTTCTTCCTGTCGGTTAAATTTCGCGTCTGTAGCACGTAATCTTCGTGGTGTGGCAATTTTAATGGCCAGTAGTGTATATTGCGTCTTGGTATCCGGTTGGTATGGGTTTATTTAGGGATTCTCACATTTTATTTTGTAGTTCACTGTTGCTATTTGAGTTTATATGTTGTGATTTGGGGATACCGAGCGGGACTGTAGACGCTAGGAAACGGGATGCCAAGTGGAGAAATCGGAACATTTCAGATATGTTCTTCGGTTTGAGTTCAATAAAGGGGTGACAGCACCGTACCCAGCCAGAGATGTTTGCGCCGTATACGAGGATAACGCCATTGGAGACAGTGGTTTTGTCGTTTTCAGGGGATCTTTTTGGCAGTAGTGAATCTTCACGTTCAGGAAGATATTCGGGGTTTGATGGAGATAGTGTAAACGCGTCAGTCCACAACGACCCACGTCAGCGTAGTTGAGAAGTGGCAAATGTGATGAACTGTGCTCACTCAACCATCGTGCGACGTTTGCATGTAGTGGGGAAGGTTCAAAAAGCGGGTTTACGGGTACCGCATGCTCTAAACCAAAATCACAAAAGCCTGCTTACTCGCATGCTTGCTCGCCATCAACTGGCTCAGGAACAACACTGACCACTGCTATCGTGCATCGCTACAGGTGACGAGAAGTGATGTCTTTATGCTGACGTAAGGAAAAGAAAGAAATGATTGAGCCCAGAGAAAGATCTGCACGCATCCACAGCAGGTAATATAGTGCATCTGGTTGAATAGTGACGGTATGGTGTATTACGATTTTCTTCTCTGAGGTGCAACCGTCATTGCTGACATTTATTGTCAACAACTGAGACGTCTGGCAGACGCAGTACAAGAACAGCAGCCAGGAAGATTGCGTGAAGTGATACTACTCCATTATAACGGCCGCCCGCATTCTGCTGGACTGACGAAAAACGCTGTGCAGGATTTGGGTTGGGAAGTCTCTCCGCACCCACCGTGTTTACATGACACTGCGCCCTCAGAGAGTCACCTTTTCCACTCTCTATCGCACAACCTTCGAGGAGCTGTGTAGTCGCGGAATCGAAAAGTTATCCCAGCGTTTGCAGACTGTTGTAAATAGCGAAGGAGAATATGTTACTGATGACTAAAGTCTCTATTACATGTATCTGTCGTGTTTATTAAACTTATGGAGAAACGCTACGAAGTTATGCACCGACTCAGTATTTTCATCGGTCAAGAGAGCTCTTCGAAGAAAGGACCTGTAGTCCCAACGTCTCATCAGAAACAAGCGACAGAATACGAGTACATTGTGTCCTCTGCACTCCTTCTGATTAATCTGCTGGTGGAGCGCACCTGATACGGATGGAAGCTGTCTGCACCCAAAATACAAAGAACGCTGGGCTGACTTATTCTAGAGGCGCTCGCAGTTTCTCTGGAGCTAACGTGTGGACTATGAGCAACAGCTGCCACAACAGCTATTTCGTTCACTTCGCTCGTTCCAGTCTTAGGCCTAGTCTTTACGCTCTGAGTAGTATTCCAGTGCACTTCCAATAACATTTTTTTGTACATTCGCTTGAGTTTCGTTCTTCTTGGACACCGTCTGTCGCAGTGGTCGTCAAACTGTACCCTGCGGGCCGCCCGTGGTTCTCAACCACATTTTATAATATGCATCTAGCAATGAACAGCCGAACCCAAAAGGTCAACTAACGTTAAGAACTTCTTAAGAGTGTAGCATTTCATGCTCAGTAACAAACGCACTCATTACAAAAGAAATAACATTCAAAACACTTAGTAAACATTTGCAACCGTGTCTCATATTGCTTAAAGCATTATAATTAGTACATTTACTGTTATTAGTCAATTATCGTCAGCTGACACAAATGGCACAAGAACACTTCCCCAGTTTCACAACTTTGAGGTCGCTGAGGGTGGCACCGGAATGAAACAGAGAACAGTCGACACGAAGTGTTCCAAATGGTGCCGGCTACTAATAAGATCGGTACATATGAGGCCTAAGGTGCCAGACTAGAGTGTCAGTATTGGCTCTTGAGCAGTATTGGCTGCTCTTGAGCATGCCACTGGTCTGTCGGGGTACCTCTTTGCGCACAACTCAACTGACCTTTCCGCGTTCCTTCCGCATTCTCTGTAAAGAAGTAGCACATCTAGTTTCACTTAATATCTGAAAGGCATTCATTTTTCAAACTAAACAGGACTCGACACGCAGGCAAATCTCATTATGCACAATAGTCAGATTCTACGGAAATCTCGCGCATACCGAGTTCGCGTAAATTTTACATGTAAATCATGGCGTTGTCTTTTCGTTTACTCTCATATGGGGTTTAAAATAGCAGAGTTCTCTAGCATTTCTACGAAAAATAACATTATCTTCCTAAAACGTATTTTAATGTAAAATTGATCATTTATACTCGTACACGTTCTTAAGACAATATCCCTTTTTCTCAACTGATACTAATCGTACAGATTAAATAAGGTATCATTATAAAAAATTTGTAACCGGCTTTTGACTTTGCATACCGATTCTGCGCTGAAACTTGCTATTTGTGAAATATTTTAACATAGAAGAGATTTTCAACTATCATAGACAAAAGGGCATTATGGATGCCCATGTTCATACCCAGGTTTTACGAACCTAAGTTACTAAGCATGAATAAGCGACTCCCTTTTCATGTTATCTTATTAAAAATACCATTTTGCTTGTTTTGGAGTAATTGTTAACTGGATAATTTGTATACAGCATTATTAACATTAAAATATCCGCGACCACTGCGGTAGTCCATTATCTCTGCCCGTTCTACAAGCTGACTTTTCTAAACGAATATGCTTTCTGAAACGACAAACGTATTTGGCACTGTCACTTTGAATTGTGATTTCAATATTGCTACCACGGTCTAGCATGCTGAGAAAGGATCACCCTCTTCTTTCGTTAAATCTGCACACAAGCTCTTGGCTCTCCAGAGAGACGCATATGCTGTTAGTTACGATGCATTTTGGTGCATTTTTTCCGCACTTTCCATCACCTCCCCGCGAGATTTGACCACTCTAGTCACACTTACGAATTATTTCCGCATCGTCACAAATAGTTCAAACAGTGGACTCATTAAGTCTCAAAGCAAGCTCAATATGAACAATATGCTTACCTTCCTCATAGCGATCCAAAACTTCTCTCGTTGTTTTTAATTATTTCGACCTTCGTACACGCTTCTTTCCCTCGATAGGCACGCTTTACTTTATTTTAGCTGACATTTTAAATACAGACTCTGTGAAGTGCAAGTTCACTGCCCTACTGACCAGGCGATTCACATCTCGACAAACATGACAGAAGACGTGCATTGAGGTGCTCTAAACTTTAGCGTCTAAAGCATTACTGCTTCCGCGCACTGTTAGCAAATGGCAGCACTGAACTTGACATTAAAATTGCGTATTTGCTAAAACGCAGGTAATAAATCCGCATATAACGGTGTCTACCTGTACGTGAAGGACACAATGAGATAGGAAGCCCGTTAGATACCGATGTTACGGCAATGCAACCTCCTGTTTCCTCCTTAGCCGACGTAGCGAATTTTGTTATTTGAATATGAAATCAAAAATTTCCGCGTAAGATCGCAATCGGTTTCACCTTCAAACCAGACAAATGCTAAGTTCTAAATATTATAATTACTCTGAAACTAGTAACGGAATTTTGAAGAGCGAGACGCGATTGAATCTGTCTCTTCTTGAACTACGACACTAACAGCAGAAATTACTAAAATTTCGTTTCGAAAAGCGAAATTGACAGCGATATTTCCATATTAATGTAGCTACGAAAAGAGACTATTAAGCTCCCTCAGAAATCTTTAACCTTCGTGACGATAAACAATTCGACGTCGGTATCTGAACCATGTTCATTTACCGGCAACAGCTGTGGATAGCGTAGGCGTAGAAATCTCTCACGTTCATTCCGATATTGTTCCTCCGTGTGTATGGTCTTCGACTACGCTTGCCAGAGAACCTGGCGGCAGCTGTGCATGTATCCGTGAACAGTCGTATATGAACCGCCAAAGGAGAAATTAGAGAATTCCGAAGAGTCATTTATTGAACAGCTCACCTTTTGAGTGTTTTAAGGCACCACGTATGTGTCGCTGTATCTGAAGTTCAAAATCTTCAAAGCAGAAGGAAGAAGACAGAGTAGTTATCCGCTTCGCGATATGTGTAAGTGAATTTTAAGTTCATATTTCATACATAATTTACAATCTTAATAGTTATAAACGTAAATAAAAAATGTTTACTTAGTGGGCGCCTGTGGTATAAAAAGAATATTTCCTCCAAATTTCATATTTCCAGGATCGATGGTTAAGCCTGAGTTTCGAGTTGCAAAATCGGAGCCACGCAGCGTCCTCAAACACAAAATTAAATGTCAAAGTAACCCCCTTAGGTGTTGACATTTGCAAAACCATTTGTTAGTGGGCGTTTGCGTAATGAATGTATCTTCAAAATGTCATGTTTATGGAACCAGTAGTTTAAACTGTGGTCGATACGCTAATAAAACTTAAGTTCCCATTTAACCCTCTTGGGAACTGAATTTCCTTTCTTAGCGAGAGCCTTTGGCTCACAAAGAATGTTCTTGGAAAATTTATTGTTTCCTGCTCCAGTTGTTTAGCTACAGATTGTGGTGTCAGTCAGTCAGTTTCTCCTTTAATATACGCATGATTAACTTTATCATTATCAATAATGTAGCTTAATGTTAGATTAATAAGGAAACTAGGTAAATACAATGTAAAATAATTGGCGTCTGAATCAGTAACAAGCTCCTGCTTCCCAACTAAAACATGTCGAGCATGCTTACCTGGCAGTCAATGAGATAACACTGCTATACATTTATCTGTCCATCTGTTGTTTCACCTCTGTGTAACTACCGCAGCCCACCTCCACTTGAACCTGCTTACTGTGTACTGTATTCAAGCTTTATGTATTACTGTGTTGAAGCCTTGATCCCTCCTCTACAATTTTTGTCCCCCACGGTTTCTTCCCTTGCCAAGTTTACAATTCTTTGATGTCTCAGGAAGTGTCCTATCAACCGATCCCTTCTTTTCTTCAATTTGTGCCGTAAATTTCTTTTTTCCTCAGTTCGATTCAGTATCTCCTCATTAGTTACTCGATCTATTCATCTAACCTTTAACATTCTTTAATAACATCACATTTCAAAAACTTCTATCTTCTTCTTGCCCGAATTGCCTATTGTTCACACCTCGCTTCCATACAAGGCTACACCCTAAAACAAATACCTTCAGAAAGAACTTCCTGATTCGTAAATTTATATTACGTTAGCAAATTTGTCTTCTTCGGAAACGCTTGTCTTGTCATTGTCGGTCGACATTTTGTATCCTCCCTGGTTCGACGACCATCAGTTATTTTACTGTCCCAATTGCAAAAATCATCTACTATCTTTAGTTTATCATTTCCAAACCTAATTTTCTCAGCGTCGCCTGGTTAACTGGACTACATTCCATTACCTTTGTTTTACTTCTGCTGATACTCATCTAAAAACCTCTTTTCAAGACACTTTCCGTTCCATTAAACTGTTCTTCCAGACCGATCCTCTGCTGCCTCTGATAGAATTACAATGTCATATAAACTCGGCAACTCACGGCGGAAGAGGATGCCATTTGTAATATGTTTTGGATATTTTTCCTGATCCATTGTAAGTGAAGCACAGGTTGCGAGATATACTTAGCGTAATTTCTACATCAACATCTACATCTACACACATACTTCGCAAGCCACCGTACGGACTGTCGTGGAGGATACCCTGTACCACATTTAGTCATTTATTTTCCTGTTGCACTCGAAAATAGAGCGAGGGAGAACGACTATCCATACTCTTCCATGCGAGCCTTAATTTCTCGTATCGTATCTTCGCGGTCCTTACGAGGAATGTAGAAAAGAAAGTCGATATCCCTCTAGGGATTACCGTTTGAGTTCCGAAACATCCCCGTAAAACTTAAGTGTTGTTTTGTTCCAACCTACCGGTAACAATAAATCTAGCAGGCCGGCTCTGAATTGCTCCGATGCCCTCCTTCAATCCGACCTGGTGTGGATCCCAAGCAATCGAGCGGTATTCAAGAATAGGTCGCACTGGCGTCCTATATGCCGTCTCCTTTACAGGTGAACCACACTGTCCTAAATTTCTCCCAATAAACGGAAAGTTGTAAGTACTTTCCAAGCAGAATACTCAAGGATGTCAGAACCACAAGAATAGCAACGGCAAAACAAAATTTTTATAAGAAATAAATTTTTTGTGAGAAAGAGTCCGCAGCTCGTGGTCTGTACTTGGATCTGGCTAGTCGTTTACAGATCAGCGACAGTAGCAACAACCAATCAGGGTTCGAGTCTGAGCACACCTTCTACCCTTGCACGGCTTGTGGCACCTCAGCAGCCGATTACCAGCGACCTGCTGACGACAACTGTTATCTGCAACATAAATGTTGCGATTTGTTACTATAATACTAGTTTGGTGGAGCAGCATGTTTCTTCTGTGGAATATGTGAATCTAATTGTGAAATAGCGTACAAAAGTTATAAGACTAACATGAATTCGTAGACTGAACTCAGTATTGCACCTTACCATGGGACCTACGAACGTGCTTAGTACTGAGTCGCATAGCTGTTGCTACCGGAGCCACATTGCCATAGCACGTAATAGCGAACCGACAACGCCCCCCCCCCCCCCCCCCCAATCCCTCAATTTTCACGCTCAGGTGCTAGTCGATTTGTTATCATGATCCAGGTATAGTGGTTAATATTGTTGCCTCAAGATCGTACGATCCTGGACTCGATTTCTAGTCGAGTCGAACATTTTCTTCACCTGGAGACTTTGCGTTTCTGTAGTACTAATAATTTCATCTCAGCTTCATCACAAAGACGTGCAAGTCGCCAAAGTGGCGTTAAATGGAAAGATTTGCACCAGGCGACTGAACAACCACATACGTGGTCTCTCGGCCACTAGTGCTATACGATAATATATATATCCTTTGATATGTGCTTACGGCAACCGTTAGCAAAGTTTTTTTTCGTATCGAACGCAAAACGCGATAGGCAAATTTACATGACTTTTTCATTCATTCTGATATCGATTTAGCAATTTAGAGAATGAAAACGGCGGGGACCGCGACAAGTAAACATTGATTAAAGATCTAGGACAACAGTGACTGGTAGTATCGTGTCCTATGTAATTTCCCTTTTTAATATGGCGAATAACTCACTGATTTCTGAATACCTCTGCGGGCGTGGGAAGAAAATGTGCTGGAGCCGAGATGGGTGAACAGAAAATGTTACGGACAGCAGCAATTTGCAGGGTGACGGGTAAGGGAAGCGATGACTTGGTAACTGGGACGCCTGCGGCTTCCACGGGGGCCACTAAATATTGTGGTGAGTGGGCCATCAGCGGGCGGAGAGACCCTACGACCTGCTGGCGAGGGCCGTTCTCTCACATTTTTACAGACCGGATTTTTAGATACCCATCCGCTACTTTCGAAAACACGAGGTGCATAAAACAATGGGCTAGCCTCGCTACCAGTATTTTCTAATTCCAGAGGCCCTCCGATACGGGACTAGCTCCGTGGGCGTGAAGACGCAAGATTGGTCTGTTAGAGGGTGACGTCATGAGCACAGAATTGGTGCGGACGTTTTTTAGCAGTTGGGGAGAGCTTCGCAAAATTATTGGTGTCTGAAGATGACTCGCTCTTTTGGTCGAACTCTCTGTGTTGGAAGGGAAAGTCGCTATTGGGTCACAGTTTTGTAATTTTGGAACTGGCAGCAGACACTGTTCTGTGGGAAGAAAGAGCGCAGAGTGTAAAGGAAAGCCAAAATTTATACAATCTTAGGCGGACTTTGGTCGGTGATCGTCCATAGAGTATTAACGGGCTGATTTTGGTCTGCGGCTGTCTGTAGAGATAAGAGGCTGGACTTGGTCAATGGAGGTCAATTGAGGTTTGCAGTTAGATTTCCGACAATGTGGAGAGGAGCAAATCTTAGCAGACAACCAGGGGACTGTGTTGCAAATATCACGACACTCCTTCGTCTTATTCGCCGACTCACCTCCATGCCAGTTGCATTCATATTGGCGCACGAGAAATTTATGATGAGCATTAAAAGCTGCTCTGGCGAGTTAGGTCATTATCGTCCACACTTTTGGACTTTTATGTTGTTGCCCGTCACAGGTTGAACGTTCATGAGTTGAATGTATGTTCAATATAATCAGTCACCAAGTTTCGAGTCACTGTAGTTTTCATTAGAAATTTGTGCGACAAATTTCAGTCTCCGATCGGGATTCGAGTTGACTGTGTACAATTTGATCAGGTAGTAGACTAGCACTGCTATCCACATTAATCTATGGGCAGAAAGTTCATTCACATACAATTTATCAGCTGTTTCACTGTCTCTTTCTTGAGAGTATGATAATCATCGTTGTAATAAAATAAATTGGAGTGTAGTAACGAAAGATTGTTTTTGTGAGCTACCCTTCCGTCACGTTATTATACAAATCTGCCGGCCGCTGTGGCCGAGCGGTTCTAGGCGCTTCAGTCCGGAACTGCGCTGCTGCTACGGTCGCAGGTTCGAATCCTGCCTCGGGTATGGATCAGTGTGATGTCCTTAGGTTAGTTAGGTTTAAGCAGTTCTAAGTCAAGGGGACTGATGACCTCACATGTTAAGGCCCATAGTACTTAGAGCCATTTGCACCATTTTATAAAAATCTCCCAGCTTCAGATCTCTACCTAGGTGCTAATACCGCGTTATCCATTTAAAATTTTGCACATGTAAATTCATAGGCTAAATCTTAGATAATTCGGCGACCCGCAAGTAGATTTCTAGGTGGTGGTCATAAATCAAAGAAGGGGGGGAGGGGGTTTCCAAGTGTAGCGTTACTGTACTGTACTGGTGTACAGAGAGTGCGAAAATTGCAATAAATGCAGGCAATGAGGACGGTTGACGTTGTGAGCTGGGAAGATGAAATAAAAAAGAGAGGCGGTATTAAAATGGGTAAATGAGGAAAGGGAAACTGCCGGCCCGCGGTGGTCGAGCGGTTCCTGGGCGCTTCAGTCCGGAACCGCACGACTGCCTACGGTCGCAGGTTCGAATCCTGCCTCGGCATGGATGTGTGTGATGTCCTTAGGTTAGTTAGGTTTAAGTAGTTTCTAAGTTCTAGGGGACTGATGACCTCAGATGTTAAGTCCCATAGGGCTTACAGCAATTTTGAACCATTTTTGAGCCCTTAGTCCTCTCTTTACCTTTTAGCTGTTTCCATTTCCTACTGTTGAGATCCTGCTTCTGTTTCACAGTATGGTTCTCAAATATAAAAGGGACTGAAAGCACTTTCTTTGCTGTTTTTAAAACGGATTGCATTAGAATTCCCTGTCCAGTACTCATTGTATCTAAACTGTCCTTGGGCCCCACTTGTCCCACCTGTATTTCAATTCATTATCATTGTCAGAGCCATTTCAACCCATTTGAAAGGGAAACTGCTAAAGAGAATCGAGAGTTTGAGGAGAAGTAGAAGTTTTCCTAGATGAAGCTGTATTACAAAGAATGCTTTAGAAGGATCTGTTAATAAAAGTAATGCAAAATGCTGAGAAGATATCTTCCAACCGAAGACATAAGGATAAAGGCGTCATCCATCAACACTTAAAAGGATGGTGTGGAAGAGGGGAGAATGGAGACTGCTAAGCCAGGAGGACGAAGACCCGCCCTTGACCAGAGCACGCGATTATGACGACGAGGCTGATAATATTTTATACCAAGACTTCAGATCGGGCTAAAATTTTCTTCGCCTTTTTCGTAGGGAATTGCCATCCTGTATGAGAGAGGCGTGCTGTTTCTTCGCCTTCCTAATATGCTAATGCGCATAAACACACTACAAAAGACGGCCAACTTGTGCAAGGACGCCCTCGGGGAAAAGAAGGAAGCTGTGCTCACGCGGACTGCCTTGTGCAATTAGCACTGAGTACCTCGTCTCTCGAAAACATCTCCGAGAGGAGGCCAGCGGACGAGCCGTGAGATAAATTAGACAAAGCGCGCAGCCAGAACAAAGGGAGCCTTCCCTTATGACGGATGTGGCGGCGTGGGCGGCCCTGTGTTTGCGACGGCGCCTCCCGTTCTGTTCCGTTCCGTTCGTCTGTGCGCTCCCAGCGCTGAGACGTCGCGCCTCCCCTGACAAATCTGCGAACCCGCTGCTGCGCTTGTCGGTATGCGGCCCGTACGCATCTGCCTCCCCCACCCGTTCACCTTCTCGCCCCTCCACCCCCCCCCCCTCCACCCAGCTACCGTCCGGGCCATGTATCATAATTAAAGAGGCAGCGCGTCCCGGTTCCCTAATGACGGGATTGAATGGCGCCATGGGGTCTGACAGACGCCCGCAGGATCGCAACCCCGCTCCCCTCCTCCCTCTGCCATGACGTGCACCTCACTCACTCACTCACTCGCGAAGAGACATATCGAATCACACTACGTCAGCCCTAACGAATGTCCGCATTACGTCTTTCTCATAGCTTCGTACACTGGCGCACAAAGGAACGAGAACCACGGTGCTACAAATATAACGAGGAAAACAAAATTTATCATGTAATGTTACATCGAATCTATTCTACATTGATTTGTGGTTGTGATAACATTTCTACGGAGGATAACCTACTACCTGCGAAAAGTTTACTGATCACCAACAAAAAAAAAAAAACAAAACAAAAAAAAAATTGTTCAAATGTCTGTGAAATCTTATGGGACTTAACTGCTAAGGTCATCAGTTCCTAAACTTACACACTACTTAACCTAAACTATCCTAAGGATAAACACACACATCCATGCCCGAGTGAGGACTCGAACCTCCGCCGGGACCAGCCGCACAGTCCATGACTGCAGCGCCTTAGACCGCTCGGCTAATCCCGCGCGGCGATCACTTACACAGAGGGGCTGTGAGACTGGAGGAACCTCTGCCCAATACGTACACTGATAGGACGAAACCTTATAACCACCTGCCAAACAGCGTGTTGGCCCACCTTTGGTACGCAACAGAACAAAGATTCCGCGTAGTATTGATTCGGTAAATCCTTAGTAAGTTTTTGGAGTTCTGTGGCAACAGATGCCTATGCACACGTCACGCAACTACCTTACATTAGGTGCCGGTGTTTTGTGATTTGGTGCTGGCGCTCGATAACGTCCAATATTTGTTCTATCGTGTTCAGATCAGGTGAATTTGGAGGCCAAGCATCAACGAGAGTTCACTGTAAAGCTCTTCGAACTACTGTACACGACTCTGGGCTCATGGCCGGCCGGTGTGGCCGTGCGGTTCTAGGCGCTTCAGTCTAGAACCGCGTGACCGCTACGGTCGCAGGTTCGAATCCTGCCTCGGGCATGGATGTGTGTGATGTCCTTAGGTTAGTTAGGTTTAAGTAGTTCTAAGTTCTAGGGGACTGATGACCACAGATGTTAAGTCCCGTAGTTCTCAGAGCCATTTGAACCATTTTTTCTGGGCTCATGGCACTAACAGTTGTCTCGCTGGAAGATGCCATCGCCTTCAGGAACGGCACCAAACATTCAGGGACACAGCCGATCCCTAGGAATATTCACGTAGTCCACCAGATAAGAATTACTCCATTACTATCATA
Organism: Schistocerca cancellata; assembly: GCF_023864275.1. Taxonomy (NCBI): domain Eukaryota; kingdom Metazoa; phylum Arthropoda; class Insecta; order Orthoptera; family Acrididae; genus Schistocerca; species Schistocerca cancellata. The sequence continues at coordinate 609,389,149 of NC_064627.1, forward strand.
GGTCACATGGAAACTTACGCGAATGTCCCCAACCCCCATAGTACAATATTCTCTCCACCGGCCTGTGGTGCGATGCGTGTTTCGAGAAATCGTTCGTCTGGATCCAGATACGACCATCGACTTGGTGTAATGAGAAACGTGGTTCGTTCGAGCAGGTGACATCTAATCTAGATGATACCGTGCACACTGCAATCTTAATGGGATCACGTAGGGATCGTATGCTGCAGAGCACCAAGTTCAATAATGTGTTGCTTTGAAACACTTGAGCATGCACTAGTACTGTACTGTCTTGCCACATGTGCCACAGTTTGGCATGTACCCTGCTTTACAGGAAAGGCAAGCTCCCGACCTGGACGTACCGGGTGATCAAAAAGTCAGTATAAATTTGAAAACTTAATAAACCACGGAATAATGTAGATATAGAGGTAAAAATTGACACACAAGCTTGGAACGACATGGGGTTTTATTACAACCACCCCGTATTGCTAGACGCGTGAAAGATCTCTTGCGCGCGTCGTTTGGTGATGATAGTGTGCTCAGCCGCCACTTTCGTCATGCTTGGCCTCCCAGGTACCCAGACCTCAGTCCGGTCCGCAGCTCGTGGTCGTGCGGTAGCGTTCTCGCTTCCCGCGCCCGGGTCCCGGGTTCGATTCCCGACGGGGTCAGGGATTTTCTCTGCCTCGTGATGACTGGGTGTTGTGTGCTGTCCTTAGGTTAGCGAGGTTTAAGTAGTTCTAAGTTGTAGGGGACTGATGACCATAGATGTTAAGTCCCATAGTGCTCAGAGCCATTTGAACCATTTTTGAACCTCAGTCCGTGCGATTATTGGCTTTGGGGTTACCCGAAGTCGCAAGGGTATCGTGATCGACCGACATCTCTAGGGATGCTGAAAGACAACATCCGACGCCAATGCCTCACCATAACTCCGGACATGCTTTACAGTGCTGTTCACAACATTGTTCCTCGACTACAGCTATTGTTGAGGAATGTTGGTGGACATATTGAGCATTTCCTGTAAAGAACATCATCTTTGCTTTGTCTTACTTTGTTATGCTAATTATTGCTATTCTGATCAGATGAAGCGCCATCTGTCGGACATTTTTTGAACTTTTGTACTTTTTTGGTTCTAATAAAACCCCATGTCATTCCAAGCATGTGTGTCAATTTGTACCTCTCTATCTACATTATTCCGTGATTTATTCAGTTTTCAAATTTATACTGACTTTGTGATCACCCTGTACTTTGATAAGAAATGGAGGTGCAGCATGTTGCCGCCTACTCGCGGTTTCAGCGTACTTCAAGCACTATCTGTAGATGCTCAGTACAATACCAGTTGACTAGCCGACCAACTTAGTTGTTTGAGAGGTGCTCGCATCCAGACGCCAAGGCATAACAACCTTATTTCTGTGGATTTTCCCATTTGAAACCTGTATCTTCGCTAGAATGATTCACATTCGCCTCTGTTCCACTTAAATACTTCACTTATTGTGTCACCTGCCTGAACGCCACCTGGCGACATTCATGCTCGCAGTTGGCAATGATCATCAAGTTTGGGCTCATCAGTGTAGACCAGGGGTGGCCAAGAATTCTGTTCGCAGGCCGTGGTGTGGCATGAGTGCCGTAGCGCTCAGCCTGTCTGGTACGTTCCCCCTAACCCCACGCCACTCTGTCTGCGCGTGAGGAGGGGGAAACTGGGAACGCGCCGCATTTAAATGGAAATACGGCGGTACTGCACACGACTTGCTTGTATTTCACATTCCTCAATAACATAGAACAAAAACTATCATCATATGGACACACGCATGTAAATTCGTAGATTATCGAAATGTGGTTGCCACGCAATCGTGACGTTTTTTTAGTTTCACAATAGAAAAAAAAACACGTCTTTCATGCACACATATGTTGAGCGAAATATTGTATCACTTTTGCAACCTCACTATGGAGACACTTTTAACGTTCAAGGGCTTTGTATTTTAAACGGTGTGTACACAGGGGTGCTTTCAACTGAAATGGCAAACGGTTTCGAACACAGCTCGAAAGCGGATGTAAGATTGGCAGTGTCCTCATAATGCTTAGGAAACTATCGTTTTAATTCTTTCAAAGCCACAACAAATTCTTCAAACTTCGCTTTTTCTTTAACGCCAGTGAGCTTAGGGAACTGGACTGAGTTTGCCAGAATGTGTCCACACTACAACGCGATTTTGTCCTGCAGTGTGCAATCAAATCCACTTACAATCGGAGATCTGTAATCCGTTCTGGATGTTCTAATTTTTGTTCCTGCACTGATTTTTCGTTCATAAATTCAACAATAGCGAGTTTTAAATCGAAAAATCGTCCCTAGCATGACGCTTGACTTAATCAATGTTCTTTGTAGTTATATGTAACTCCATACTCTTCGTTCAGTTCCATCGAGAACTGTTGCAACTAACAGTGGAGCAATAACAGCGACATGAGAAATTTCTCTCTTCATACCACCAATTTCCTCAAGAGATCCACGCTTGCAAATTAAGCACGAAGTGCTTCTTGATATACAGATCAATGAATCCTGTCTGTCGCTAGTTGAAATTTTTTGCTATTTCATTGCCAACTAAACCTCTGAATTCTTTCTGCATGGTATTGTAATGTCGTTTCATAGCGAACGTGGAATACTCTTTGCTTTTGCGCCTACATAAGATATTTGAGAATTCTTATCCCTCTCTTCTGTTATTCCATTCATTTTTAAAGGCCTGTGACGATAGATCGCTAGACTGCCTCTTTTTGTGCAAACAGTGAACGTCCTTCATGTGACGGACGAATGGCGAAAGGTGAAGAGCGCTGACGTAAGAGAGCTGGCATCACAATTCTGCCGAACTGAAGAGAGTTGTGTCAATCGAAAAATGCGACACCCCAATACTGAATGAAATGTCGCGCTGTACCGAGTACTTCCGGGAAGAACCGAACAAAGCCGAGACAGGCCGCAGGCCTTGTCCCGCTTGCGGCCGGTGCACCCTGCACTCGTGAACTTCCGCGCGCCGTTGTCCGCCCTGCTGCAGACTACCACAGGGAGACGAGCGGTGCTGGTGAGTGGTGGGGTGTGAGAGGCTCTGCCTCCGTTACGCACTGCTGACGCTACACTGCAGCGCTGTCTCTTGTACCAACATCAGTGCGGATGCGGAACGGCCATGCTGAAGTGACGAATGCTTAAATGTTTGGTGGAAATGCCATGTTGATATGACCGTTTTCAATAAAAGTACTTATTGCTACAAAGTCCGCACAGTATCTGAAAACAAACATTCGGCAAGTTATTTTCTGCGTCTCACCCTATATCAACCGTTTCCCTTGAGCTGTAGGTGACTGGCGTTGGGGGTGCAGAACAGCCTCGTCACACATTTCGAAACAAACAAGTCGAGATTTGTAATATTATACTGATTATACAAAGCCGGCTGTATTTAAATCCTTGATGACTGTGGTTCTGTGGGCAGTAAGCTGTGATCTAAGGCACGCTTCTGTGTTCACTGTTTCGTCTCCCACTGTTTCGTCTCCTGGTGAGGGAGACATCGTCAGACGCTATAAAAATGTAATTAGTTAATTTTGAAGTATATATTTATCGACAGTTTCGGCCATATATGAAAGGTTAGATGCCGTCCATCTGTTTATATCACAAAAGCACGCACAAAAAAATGGTTCAAATGGCTCTGAGCACTATGGGACTCAAGTTCTGAGGTCATTAGTCCCCTAGAACTTAGAACTAGTTAAACCTAACTACCCTAAGGACATCATACACATCCATGCCCGAGGCAGGATTCGAACCTGCGACCGCAGCGGTCTCGCGGTTCCAGACTGCAGCGCCTAGAACCGCACGGCCACTTCGGCCGGCAAAGCACGCAATTGCCCCACTTGGGCAGTACCACATTTGCACGACAGCAGCACTGTCTCCGTTTGATGAGGGCTGCTGGCGCCAGTTCGTGGCGTCCTCGCAGAGGTAAGTTTCCCCGTACCCTCCGCTATCTTGCATTAAGGTGTGCTCGCATATCCTTCTGATCGTGCATGTCCGGTAAGACAATGAATGCTAAACTTCCGTTTCAATAACCTCACGGAAAGCATACTGAAATATGTCAAACGTTTTTTATGATGCAATAATGTGCCCCGCAGAAACTCATTTTTCAGCTTATGATAGGTTCAGAAAATATTACAATATGATAGCGAACAGTTTATATTTTCTCATTTTCTTTATTCATTTCCTTCCTAGCCATCCATGGCAGCAGCATCGTACAGCTTCCGTTATTTTATCGTGGTATTGTAGTCAAGTTACCAGTAGAGAACTTTCCAGAACGAGACCAATAAGGATACTGCCCACATTATCTCCACCGTCGTACACTTCAGCGACATATTGTCTTTAACACTTTCGATAGAGGAGTGCTGATTTCTGCATCTAAGACAAAATGCAGCGATAAAGATGCAGTTACGGCTTTCTTGCTCAGCTGAGAGTTCGCGCTTTTCTAAATGGAACAATGTCTTTTACCAAGTGGGATGATACAGTCACGCATGACTCTGAATTACGTTCAATAATTCAACTATTGATGCTGTAATTCTAATTCTCGTTGCAACATCCTTCAAGTATGTCACCGTCAGCATAAAGTAATATAAAGACTACAGCATGGTCATCAGCTACAGAAGTAGTTGTAGCGCCCCGTTCAGCTTGGAGGTATGATTGTTCGATAGTAAATAAGAGATACTGTAAGGCATGATATCTTAACATTTGTAAAAAGCAAAAAACCACAAAAAAACAAAACAAAAACGATAACAAGGCGAGAGAAGCAGAACAACATACTCGCTAACATCACATAGAGTTATAAGTTAAACAGTACTAAATTAAATTATAACATTTGAAAATGGCAATAAATTTCTAAAATGTCTCGTGCTATACATGGAAAGGACGTAACTCGTATAGTGTCTAATGTTTAAATCAGTATCTTGAAAGGCTTTGCTTACCACAATTTAAGCTGCTACTCGAGGGTGTCTTTTCCTTAGGACTATAGGCTGCTGTGAATATAAATCGTACGTTACCTGAAACAAAGAAAAAAGTGAGTAAACATTCGCATATTTACAATCACTGGATGCATTTAAGTAAAACATTGTACGAACGATTATATTTATACGTTTCTGGCACCAAGCAAATATAATATCGTATTTTCGTGCAAGAAATGTATTGTAAGTAATGCAGAACGTAGCACAAATATGGACAAACACAGTTGAATTCAAATGGCTGTGAACACTATGGGACTTAACGTCTGAGATCATAATTCCCCTAGACTTAGAACTACTTATACCTAACCAACCTAAGGACAGCACACACATCCATGCCCGAGGCAGGATTCGAAAAAATGTTCAAATGTGTGTAAAATCTTATGGGACTTAACTGCTAAGGTCATCAGTCCCTAAGCTTACACACTACTTAAACTAAATTATTCGAAGGACAAACACACACACCCATGCCCGAGGGAGGACTCGAACCTCCGCCGGGAACAGCCGCAGGATTCGAACCTGCGACCGTAGCAGCGGCGCGGTTCCGGACTAAAGAGCCTAGAACCGCTCGGCCACATCGGCCGGCAAACACAGTTTAATATTGAGGTAGTTTTTCAGTCTTCCGAAACGGAATATTGAGTCCAATAACAAAGTGATGAAGGCAGCCTATGTACAAGTCCAAGCACGCTCTCGTATTTGCGTTTGTACTGCATATCTTACGGTCAGTGCTCCCCGTCGCAAAGATAAACAAACGCTGCAGTGAGAAAGCAGAAGCTGATACGCCGCCGGCAAACGTTGCGCGTATATTGCTGCAGCAAGCGTGTTGACACATTGTAGCTGTACGAGGGATATCAGCACCATATTACAGTTCCGGGACAAGCGCCGGGATTCAGGAATTATCAGCAGAGGGAGCACACAAAGCTACAAAAAAAAGTTACTTTTCTGAAGTACAAACATAAGATAGGTTTACACAGCCCCGCGCGGCGAGATAGTCTGCGACCAGCCTCATGCATACAAATGCAGCCAGAGCCTGCGACCTGCAGCAGTGTCCACGCTGCGCCATGCAGTTACGGCGATCGAAAGGCCGCCGTGTTATGCGGGTCGCACGTTGTTGGCCGCCTGTGAGGCCTACATGGTGATTATTACTTCTTCTAAATCCTGGAAAAAGAGGTCACTCAAAGTTCTCGCAGTTCGTATGGATTGCTGCCTATTGGAGTCCGACATTTTTAGCCGACCTTTAGTACCCAATCTAAATCTTTCTTATGTGAATAATTATAGTGTTCGGTCGTGTTTTAGAAGACAATTTTATTTTTCCACGCAGATTTTTATTATTGTGATCTATAATTCTCGATTTTCTTGCTGACTTTTGGCATGTCTAATTCTTGTTTCGTACAATGTCTGGCACTATTTAAAGCATGTAAAATACACCACACGAAATAAAATAGTGCACAGTTTTAGAAGTTTCCAATGCACTCAAGATTTATTGCTGCAACTGAGTATATGACTACATGAAATGATTACACTCACAGATCAAAAGCACAAGTGTTTCTGAGGTAGGTGCTGTAGCTGTATGTGGTGTAGCCTCCACGGGCGCAATGCAGGCGCTGACTCCAGCTTCCAGTCGATAGTACAGATGGCGAATACTGTCCTGGGATACGTTATGCCACGCCCGCTCGTTCTTTAAGAATTGTTGACTGACAAGTCGCACGAGTCACTTCTCGTCCCATTATATCCCATACGTACTCGACTGAAGACAAATCGGGAGATTGTGCGGGTCAAAGAAGTTGCTGCAGGTTTTGCAGAGCACGTTGAGTTTCACAGGCAGTGCGTGGGCGAGCATTATTCTGTTAGAACAAGACATCACCTTCCTGTTACAAGAACGGCAGAATAACGGGTGTAACAACATTCTGCACGTGCCGAGAGCTGCTTAGCGTCCTCTCCAGAAACACCAAAGGTGAACGAGTGTTGCAGCTTATGCACCCCAGACCATAAGTCCTGGGGTGTGGACAGTGTGTCTTGGACGAATGCACTCACCAGGTCTACGTCGTACGCGCAAACGACCATCACTTGCGTGCAGACAGAACCTGCTTTCATCGCTGAAGACCATGGCGCGCCATTCCATCTTCCGGGTCATCCTCTGACGGCTTCTGTCGAGCTGTGCACGTCGATATTGTGGCTCGAGTGGAAGACAGGTGTCCGTGCCCGTAGTTCCACTGCTTATAATCGGTTCGCAACAGTTCGTGTTGACACATCCGGGCTCACAATTCCTCTTATCTGTACTGTGGTAGGCCGGCCGGAGTGGCCGAGCGGTTCTAGGCGCTACAGTCTGGAGCCGCGCGACCGCTACAGTCGCAGGTTCGAATCCTGCCTCGGGCATGGATGTGAGTGATGTCCTTAGGTTAGTTCGGTTTAAGTAGTTGTAAGTTCTAGGGGACTGATGACCTCAGCAGTTAAGTCCCATAGTGCTCAGAGCCATTTGAACCACTTTGTACTGTGGCAGCTGTACGACCTTCCACTGCTGCTCTTACGACGATCGTGGCGGACGCCTGTGCTGCGTGGACGTCCAGAGCCTCGTCTATGGGTGTGAGAATGTTCACGTGATAACTGATACTAGCATCGTTGCACAACTGACGCAGTACGTCCAACTTGCGGCGGCAATTCTCCCAGAGGACCATCTCACCACTCGAAAGGTCACAATTTGACCCCTTTCAAACTCACTCATTTAGATTTGGCCGTAGGAAGCACGATTGCGTCTCTGTGGTTTGGATGCCTGCTTGGTTCACACTTTTGCACCTTACTTAGCCTAGTGGGTAGACGCTGATGGCACTCTGGTAGCTATGCCACTATGTTATCTGTTAACGGGCGACGTTGAAGTCAGGTGACATATGCCATCGTATCAAAATCGACGTCGTCTTTCCAGTTGTAATATTTTTATACGGCAGTGTATTATTACCAAGCTTGTTGAAAGGATAGTTTGAAGCAATAATCATATGAGTCGTATTGTAGTTGGGGTAAGGATTCTATTCCTTCGCACTCGACCCGATAGACGAAAAAACGGAGAATCGTTGTCGGACGTCTTTTTGGCTGTGAGGGGCGCATCCGGCATATGGCGCTATTTGGCTGTGCCAACTTGGAGTCGACGGACTTGTTTTCCATAACGCACGTAAAGTGTGTTGTAGATGGAGCTCAGCGGACTGCATTAAGGACTAGGGACTTGCCTATAACGGTTGATTTTTTCAGCACTTTTTAAGGTACAACACTTCCGAGAAGCCTGGGCAGAAAGCAAAACTTTTCAAAGCTTGATCAGAGAGTGCGCAATGAAAACGCATAAAATCTGCTCCTGAGCCTAAAGGGTCAAATGGCCCAGAGGATTAAATACTTCCAGGAGCTGCCTGGAGATCCAGTGCGTTCATATTTCGGAATTCGAGAGGTTATATTCACAATGCAGAAACTTAGAAAAATTACGAAGTATGTACGTGTGCATGGGCGTGAATTTATATTCAGTCATTTTCAATTTTCCACCATTTTCTCCTTTTTTTTCAGACGAGTGTTGTGGTATGTACTTATTCCACTTCTCTATTAGTCCATCTCCTCTTCCCTCTCTCTGTCCACCTCCTCATTCCCTCCTCTCTGTTCCTCTCCCCCACCTCCTCTCTCCACCTATCTCCTCTTCCCCCCTTCCTGTTGATCACTTCCTCGCTCTCTCTCTCTCTCTGTCCATCCCCTCCTCTTTCCTTTTTTGCCCACCTCTTTCTCTCCCCTCTCCCTGTCCATCTCCTCCTTTTCCCTTTCTCTGGACATTTCCTCCTCCCACTCTCTCTATCCGTCTCCTCGTCCCCTCTCTCTGTCGATCAGTTCCTCCTCCATCTCTGTCTATCTCCTTCTTCCTCCTCTTCTCTCTCCACGTTAGCACCTCCACAACAATAGGAGGCTGCTGGTTCTTACCCCACAGTATTTATTTCCAGATCATAACTAATATGTCTGCCAAATTTGGTTGAAATCGTTCCAGGCGTTTAGGTTGAGCTATTTACCCTTGGATTTGGCCACTATACATTTATAAAGTACATATTTCGCCTATATCTCTGGCGAATATTTCCCTGGAGTATCATTTTCACGCAGCTCAATGTTTACGACGTCATATCTCCTGAACCCTTATGTCGTACAATAATGTAATTTTGCTGGTACATTCAGTGGTATAAATGAACTTTGCTTGCAAAAAATGTCGCTAACACAGTTAGTAGTAAACAAGTAACAAATTAAAAGCTCATGCCTGATGCGGAGGTTTTACTACGTGAACAGCGATAACGTAGTAAGCGATCAATTTTTTCCTTTCATCATTTTGTGGGGCATGTCAGCGAGAAAAAATTCGTAACGGTTTGGTATTACGTGTAAAGTTTGTTCCAAGTCATTAAGAGCTCTGTTGTCAAATACTGGATCAATAAAGCATGGATATTCACGTACCATGGGGTACACTTCGTTTTCACACCTATCTCTACCACTTTGGTAGATTGGTATAAAGTATCCTATATGTTAATTTAGGTTATAAGCTATTCCATTCCAAATTGCATCCAAAACCGTCCAGCCGTTTCATCATGAAGGAGTAACAAACATACTAACCCCCCGGACTGTGCGGCTGGTTGCGGCGGAGGTTCGAGTCCTCCCTCGGGCATGGGTGTGTGTGTGTGTGTGTGTGTGTGTGTGTGTGTGTGTGTGTGTGTGTTGGTCCTTAAGATAATTTAGGTTAAGTAGTGTGTAAGCTTAGGGACTGATGACCTTACCAGTTAAGTCCCATAAGATTTCACACACATTTGAACTAACCCCCCCCCCCCCCCCCCACACACACACACTCAAAACCTATCACATCTGTAATGTAATATATATACAGGCAAGATTGTCGCAGTTAATCCAGATGTATCTGAATTGTAAACTTTAGCCCAACTTAATTGTGCTTAAATTTCACCCAACCTTGCGGAACGTAACGCATGCAAGATAGGATACCGGCACATCTTGGTGCCGAGTAAGACGACATCTAACGTGGCAACATGTCCAAGATGGAGAGTTCGACCAGGATCAGTACGTTGGCCTCCAACATCAGCTGACCTCAGTCCTCTGGATATTTCTGTTTCGGTTCACCTCAGACGTGTAGTGAGCGGCACTCCCATTGCTACGGTTGCAGAACTATGGCAGCACATTGTACAGTCTTGTTAAGATTTACGAGGAAATCAAGGGCTGGCTGAAAAAAATTGTAACTCACTGCAGAGACGAGTAAGACCTGAGTCCATGTATATGGGGAATTAAGGTAAAAGTTCACTTTTCAAAGGCATTTGTGCTAACATGGCCAGTATTTAATACTCAAATCACTGTTGGCTCCTAACCACCATTTGCAGTTAGCTCACAAACGGCTTGATTGCAGATCCATGTTGAACGGAACGTGTTTACCTATGTTATTGTATACTTTAATCTGTGTCAGTTTTCGCACACCATATAATTGCGAAAACTGATTATATATATGAGTCACGTAAGACGTAACACCCCCATTATAACCGGGGGCGATTGCCCGTATCGACAAGCGGTGTTCGGCGAATCATAGCCAACTATGGGGTACATAGTTTGGTACATGCACAATAATCACAACGTTTATATTGACCGAGATAATGAGGCAAGTACATGTTGTTTAAATGGGACGCTACACTTTTTTTCCGTGATTCGAACGCTCTAGAAAAGATGCGTATAGTGATGTAACGCATGTTGCTATTGTGATTCAAAATTCGCTTAAAAGACGCTGGGAAATATTTTACGATTGAAAGTCGAGGCGGTCGGAAGCAGGTGCAGACTGTAAACACGCCTCGCGCGACCCGCGGGCTGCGTTGCCGTGCCCTATGCAGCATGCACGGCCTACGCTACGTAGGTAAATCCCCTTCCGCCCTCTTTTAAGCAAAGTTTGAATCACAATAGCAACATGCGTTACATCACTATACGCATCTTTTCCAGAGCATTCGAATGATGGTAAAAAAAGTATACCGTCCCATTTAAAAAGCATATACTTGCCTCATTATCTCGGACAATATAAAAGTTGTGATTATTGTGCATGTACCAACGTACGTGCCCCATAGTCCGCTATGATTCGCCGAAAACCGCATGCCGATAAGTGCAATCGCCCCCGGAATAAACGGGGTGTTACGTCTTACGCAACTCACCCTATATAAAACTGCCTGACGAAAACGCGAAAACTGACATAATGTAGAGCAGTCATCAGAGTGCATTACTGTTGTTCATGTTTAGTGTTGTTATCAGGCTTGGTAGGATATACACGGAGAGCATAGAAACACCCTGAAAAGCTTGTAAGGGTATTGCAGAGTAGGTTCTGCTGAGAAAGCTTTAAAAAAAAGTACTCCATATGTTGCTCCATTTCCGGCTTAATTAGCGTTGAAGCTGGTCAATAAGACAAATGGCTCTGAGCACTTTGGGACTTAACTTCTGGGGTCATCAGTCCCCTAGAACTTAGAACTATTTAAACCTAACCAACCTAAGGACATCACACACATCCATGCCCCAGGCAAGATTCAAACCTGCGACAGTAGCGGTCGCGCGGTTCCAGACTGCAGCGCCTAGAACCGCTCTGCCGGTCAATAAGACAGTTGCGCCCACAAATTCAAGCGGGCCGCCAGAGACGGCGTCATCAAATGTGTTCTCCGAAATAGAGCGCGATTCAAAAACTGGCCATGAGATGGCAGTAAGGAGCGAAGCCGCGCCAAGGGTGAGCAGTCCCTCCCACAATCATCTGCGCTATAAGAACAACTGACACTAATTGTAACTGGCGGACGGCTTGAATCTGCGCACAACGGCCTGATTGGCTTACTTCAATTTTAATTAAGTTTGGCGAAACGTATCGGATTTTTTAAACAATTATTTCTCCGCACAATCTATTCTGAAATAGTCTGTTTCCGACCACCGTATGTAAGGCGCGCGAACAGCATCAGATGTTGAGTGATCACTGTAGAGGACACGAAGATGCCGCTTATTTCATGAGACAGCTTTATCGGCATCTGGCCTTGTTTGAAAGGAGAGTCGCCGGCTGGAGTGGCCGAGCGGTTCTAGGGGATGCAGTCTGGAGCCGCGCGACCGCTACGGTCGCAGGTTCGACTCCTGCCTCGGGCATGCATGTGTGTGATGTCCTTAGGTTAGTTAGGTTTAAGTAGTTCTAAGTTCTAGGGGACTGATGACCACAGCAGTTAAGTCCCATAGTGCTCAGAGCCAAAGGAGCGTCATTGTCGGTCTCCATTCGGCCGGTTTGTCGAATCGTACAATACCCAGACTTTTTTTGAGGGGGGTGGGGTTGGATGTGACAGTGGCCTGATGTTGGACTCCATGGGAACGTGAAAGCATGGGAATGAAAGGGCAGGTATATTCACCGTCAAGGTTCCGGTCGACCACACATGACCACCGCCGGGGAGGATCGCCGTATTGTGCACAATATAACTCCTTAACACTTACGCCTACCACCCGAGAATAAATAATAGACTGTCTGCAACATTCTACGACATCCTATACCTTTGGTTGGAGGCTAACGGCAGCCGGACTAGGGAGTTACTTCCCATACGTAGGCTACCGTTAAAACGACAACACAAAAGGCTCCCTTTCCAAGTGGAGCCGTGATCTGAAAGCATGGTCTGATGGACTGCTGATGAACGGGGTCGCATCGTCCTCAGCGATCAGTTGCAGTTCTGCGCCAACCTGGATCATCGTCGCCATGTATGATGGCAACCATTCTTCCAATGATGCGGAGGGGTACAGGTATCGTGGTGTGAGGGGCCATTGAGTGTAGCTTCGCGTCATGACTGTTAGCGATATAGGGAACTCTGATGGTAGAACAGTACGTCACGGACATCCTGCGTCGTCATGCGTTACCTCTCGCGCAACGGTATTGTGGTGCCATTTTCCAACACGACAATGCTCGTTCATACGTAACACGAGTCTCTACGGACTGTGTATGATGTTAAGGTACTCTTATGGACAGCAAGATCACACGATCTTTGACCAGCAGAACATGTGTGGGACCCGCTCGGACGGCAGCTGTGTGCCAGTGTCAGTGTGTAGAATATCAAGGACCAGTTACAACAGCTATGGATCGTCTTGCCTCAGGAGAGCATACAACGTCTTTATGACGCCCTTCCCAAGTGAATCAGTGCAAGCATACCAGCCAGACTGTGTGCACCATTGTACTGATATGTGGACTCATACTGCCAAGCTGCACGTAAATTTGATTCGATTATGTGATCACTTAAATATTTTTACATCTTGTGTCAATCTATGAAGATTTATTTTGTTTCCCTCACCCGTTCCGGGTGTTTCATTTTTTTCTTCCAGACGTGTGTGTGTGTGTGTGTGTGTGTGTGTGTGTGTGTTAGTGACAATACATCGAAGGAACTATACGGAAGACGGATATTCGGCGAAAGATAATTCAAGGCCAGTCTTTGGACCCGCTGTGTAAATGAGTATTCCTAAGTGTATACTGCAGTCCCCGAAGCAACGACTGCATCAGTGTGCAGGCCGTAGTAGCGAATTTGTTAATCAATAGTGGGTCTCACAAAGGGAGAGATATATGGCACAGAAGCCAGCACACTAAATCCCTCCGTGATCTCAGGAAATGGGATTTATGTGCGCACTCGGCCTGGGCTGCTTCCAGCGGGTACGTACTGCGGACACGGCCGCGCTGGGCAGACGACGCGGCTCAGGACAAACGGCCGGCCGGCACGGCAGCTGCTGCAACTTTCAGCAGGCGGCGTCGTCCCGTCCCCGGAAACACGCGGTCAGCCGATGCCACGCCACCAAACTCTACCCTGCGGAGTGTCGTGACGTCAGTGGTCGACTCATCTTTAGTACGCAGACGTTCGAGATACAACACTCAAACGGGGTTCTGAGTTTGTTTCTTGAACACGAAATAGCAGTCCCTATGTTACTAATAACTACGATGCAATGTTCCTTCGAACGCATGGAGATTTCCGAAAGAACAGGCACTGCAGCGACTAAAGCCACAAAGAAATATAGGAAATGCTTTAGCTGTTGCGAATACGAACCACCATATGCTGTACCTTGGAATGACGACAGTCCGCAATTGCAATACGTTTCCTGTATTTCTTGATGACTGTAGTAGCTGCAGTACCTGTTCCTTCAGACATGGATGCATGTCAGAACGAACGTCACATCGTACTTTTTAATAACAGAAGCACAGTTATTTCCTATTTACTCGTCAGTACCAGTCGTTGCTGGACGGGAATGAATATAAACACACCAAAAAAGTTTTGCATCACCGCGGTTGCCAGAACTCCTGAAGATAGATGTTGACTGTGGATATTGTATGACAGACACAGTCCGTTTGGCTGCTCAGAGATGTCACCAAACCCGCCCATAGATGTAAACAACCATGCATGAGCAGCGTCTATTAGACAGAGGGGGTCCAACAGCCGATTAGTTCCATTCATTCTACCAGGAAGGAGGTAACGGCGCGTGGTGTCTGTAGTTCAACCATGCCTAGAGGGTCAATACCGCGGTTCGATCGCGTCCGCATTGTTACTTTGTGCCAGGAAGGGCTCTCAATAAGGGAAGTGTCCAGGCGTCTCGGACTGAACCAAAGCGATCTTGTTCGGCCATGTAGGAGATACAGAGAGAGGAACTGTCGATGAGATGCCTCGTTCAGGCCGCCCAAGGGCTACTACTGCAGTGGATCACCCCTACCTATGGATTAAGTCTCCAAGGAACCCTGACAGCAACGTCACCATGTTGGATAATGCTATCCGTGCAGCCACAGGACGTCCTGTTACGACTCACACTGTGCGCAATAGGCTGAATGATGCTTAACATCACTCCCGACATCCATGGCGAGGTCCATCTTTGCAACCACGACACTATGCAGCGAGGTTGTAGATAGGCCCAAGAGATGCCGGATGGACCGCACATGATTGGCATCACGTTCTCTTCGCCGATGAGTGCAGAATATGCGTTCGGATACGTGTTTGGAGGCAACCCGGTCAGACTGAACGCCTTAGACACACTGTCCAGCGAGTACAGCAAGGTGGAGGTACCCTGCTATTCTGAGGTGGCATTATATGGGGCCGAAGTACGCCGCTAGTGGTCATGGAAGGCGCCATAACGGCTGTAAGATACGTGAATGCCATCCTCCTACCGATAACGCAACCATATCGGCAGCATATTGGCGAGGCATTCGTTTTCATGGACGACATTTCGCGTCCCCATCGTGCACATCTTGTGAATGACTTCCTTCAGGATAACGACATCGCTCGACTAGAGCGCCCAGCATGTTCTCCAGACATGAAACATATCGAACATGCCTGAGGTAGACTGTAAAGGGCTGTTTACGGACGACGTGACCCACCAACCACTCTGAGGGATGTACGGCGAATCGCAGTTGAGTTGTGAGACAATCTGGACCAACAGTGACCTCTGAAGGTCTGGCCTCATAGTGGTACAACATGCAATGTGTGGTTTTCATGAGCAATAAAAAGAACGGAAGTGATGTTTATGTTGATTTCTATTCCAATTTTCTGTACAGGTTCCGGAACTCTCGGAAGCGAGGTGATGTAAAAGTTGTTTTGATATGTGTTCAAATGGTTCAAATGGCGCTGAGCACTATGGGACTTATCTTCTGAGGTCATGAGTCCCCTAGAACTTAGAACTACTTAAACGTAACTAACCTAAGGACATCACATACATCTATGCCCGAGGCAGGATTCGAATCTGCGACCGTAGCGGTCGCGCGGTTCCAGACTGTAGAGCCTAGACCCGCTCGGCCACCTAGGCCGGCTTTTTGATTTGTGTACATAACGTACGAGCGCAGGTTGTGACGCATGAACGGCGACATATGGATGTTTGGGTCTGGCTGTGATTCGTGTACGGGAAGCCGAAACGGTTCAGGCGACAGTCACGTAAAGTGGGAAATCCGGGAACGAGACCCAGTCCGACACAGATTTACAGTTTCGTCATTCCAATATGCAGCCGATAGTGGTTCACATTCCCAGTTGCGATTACATTTCACGTTTCTTGAACGTTTGGATGAGGCTGCGGCTGTGATCTGACGCTATTAGCGTCAGTATATCAGAATCAGCATTGACAAACAGAATTTCGATATCCTACTCCCTCTCCGGAATGTGCCACACACTGTCGTCTCTTTGATATAACGTGGGTAGTAGGAATAATCTATACAATGTCTGAAAAAGTCTTGTAATTCTTGATTCGATGTGTATTCCCTCTCCTACCTCAAAATTAGTGGCCTCAGTTCAATAAGGCAAATTTCGACAGTGTGCCTTGTCAAATATATTCTATTTCGATACCCCACAGGGTTAAACTCCACAACTCAAAAATCAGTAATATCTAACTTCTTTCAGGAAAATCTCCAAGACCCGACCACTGGACTGGAGCAGGTACACCGCCAACAGAGCACACAGCGTCTCGTGCTGGCACCTAACAACTCAAATGTTCTCGTCTGTGGTATCCGGTTGACTTAGAACTGTATCGCTGATTCGTTGTGTAGCAATTACAGACGAGAATTGTTAGGTGCCAACTGGAGGCTTTCAGTTACTGATTTTGGAGTTGTGGAGTTTAACTCCGTCTTGCGGGTCAAAGCGAGGTTGGCGACCCTTATTTAAGGAGATTTTGTAGTGTAGCAGAGAAGAGAGTTAATCCGAGACCGCCAATGAACGTTTCCGATTAGACACACGGAGCAGTACGTCGCGTAATTTGTCTCGCGAGCCACTCACCGCCAAGAGTTCGTAGGTTCTGGCCGCGACCGCGGGAGTGATATCGCGTTACGCCGCAGACGATAGGGACGCTTCATATTTTCCAGTCTAAAGGTTGGACATGAGAATCTCCCCGAAAGCAGTTAGATAGCAGAAGGGCTTCAGTTGTTTACTTTGAGTAATGAGAATTCTAACCGCATCTCGCATGTCAAAGTTAGGTTGACGAATCTTATTTAGACTGATATAGTACTGTAGCCATGCAGAGTCCGAGAGTCCGTGGGTAAATTTTTCGTTTACAGCTGAGTAACAGTACGCCGCATAAAGTGAACTGAGCGCCGCTCAGCACTAAAGCCGTCGTCATTCGGGACGAGTTAACCCACGTTTACGTCGCGCTCTACGAGTTTTGTGACGTCACTTCCTGTTGTTTCACGCTGAGGAGCCATTTCGTCTTGGGAAACACGAAATAAGTTCTGAGATATATCGGCAATATGCCACGTAAAAGTAGAACCGATAGGAAGCAAAATATCCCCATGTGTGACAAGCAGAAAGTAAGGCGTCGTACTGGACTCGTATTCGGGAGGACGACGGTCAAAACCCGCTGACTTAGGTTTTCCGTCATTCCGCTAAGTCGCTTCAGGGAAATGCCGGGATGGTTCCTTTACAAGGGCACGGCTGACTTCGCCATCCTTCCCTACTGCCATGGGACCGATGATCTCGCTGTCTCGTCTACTCCCCCAAATCAACTAACCAACCAACCAAGACGTCGTACTGTAATTGCCGTGTTCAGCAGACGCCCATATTCAGTGGGTCTTATGTTACACAATGCCCCCTACGAACATATACTGTTTCAGCACATGCAATGTCTTGAGAACGAATCTTGATTAGTGCGATTCGTTGTAATAAAATGACGGAAAAGGTCATATTGGTAGTTAAGGAATTACGTACTTCTTTATTTTCGCATTATATATCGTGTGTTGTGGGAGTAAGCCGTTTCAAGGCAACGGCCCATTGAAACGGTTCGTTCTTGTTAGGATTTGTTATGATTAAATGACAATTAATAGTATTTCTGTTAGTGAAGCCTTTAGAAGACTGTAATATAAAATATGGAAGTCATTAGTAACAGAATTGGAGCATAACGTAGTTAGCTCACGCGTCACGTTACGGAACCGAGGGCAGCTCGGTAGAGGGGTTGCGTCCTGCCATATACACACATCAAAAAAGTTTTGCGTCACCTCGCTACCGAGAGTTTCGGAACTTGTACAGAAATTTGGAATAGAGATCAACGTAAACATCATTTCTGCCCTTTTTATTGCTCATGAAAACCACACATTGCATGTTGTACCACCATAAAATCGTGACTTTCAGAGGTGGTGGTCCAGATTGCTGTACACACCGGTACCACTAATACCCAGTAGCACGTCCTCTTGCATTGATGCATGCCTGTATTCGTCGTGGTATACTATCCACAAGTTCATCAAGGCACTGTTGGTCTAGATTGTCCCACTCCTCACGCCTATTCGGTGTAGATCCCCCAGAGTGATTGGTGGGACACTTCGTCCATAGACAGCCCTTTTCAGTCTATCCCAGGCATGTTCGATAGGGTTCATCTCTGGAGAACATGCTGGCCACTCTAGTCGAGCGATATCGTTATCCTGAAGGAAGTCGTTCACAAGATGTGCACCATGGGGACACGAATTGTCGTCCATGAAGACGAATGCCTCGCCAATATGCTGCCGATATGGTTGCACTACTGGTCGGAGGATGGCATTCACGTATCTTACAGCCGTTACGGCGCCTTCCATGACCACCAGCGGCGTACTTCGGCCCCACACAATGCCACCCTAAAACAGCAGGAAACCTCACCCTTGCTGCTCTCGCTGGAAGGTGTGTCTAAGGCGTTCAGCCTGACCGGGTTGCCTCCAAACACGTCTCCGACGATTGTCTGGTTGAAGGCATATGCGACACTCATCGGTGAAGAGAACGTGATGCCAATCCAGAGATATGTTGTTGGGTCCCTCTGTACCGCGCTGCATGGCGTCGTGGTTGCAAAGATGGACCTCGCCATGGATGTCGGGAGTGAAGTTGCGCACCATGCAGTCTAGTGTGCATAGTTTGAGTAGTAACACGACGTCCTGTGCCTACACGAAAAGCAGTATCCATCTTGGTCACGTTGCTAGCAGGGTTCCTTGGAGCCATAATCGGTAGGTAGCGGTCATCCACTGCAGCAGTAGCCCTTGGGCGGCCTGAAGGACAGTTCGTGTCTCTCTGTATCTCGTCCATGTCGAACAACATCGCTTTGGTTCACTCAGTGACACCTGGACACTTCCCTTGTTGACAGCCCTTCCTGGCATAAAGTAACAATGCGGACGCGATCGAACCGCAGTATTGACCGTCTAAGCATGGCTGAACTACAGACACCAAACGCCGTGTACCTCCTTACTGGTGGAATGAATGAAACTGATCGGGTGTGGGTGCCCCTCCGTGTAATTGACGCTGCTGATGCATGGTTGTTTACATCTTTGGGCTGGTTTAGCGCCATCTCTGACCAGTCAAAGGGACTGTGTCTGTGATACAATATCCACAGTCAACATCTGTCTTCAGGAGTTCTGGCAACCGAGGTGATAGAAAACTTTTTTTGGTGTGTGTACAATTTCTTTCCCTTCGCGTTTTCTAAAAAGGTTGTGGGGCTTTCTTATGAAATTAGTAGCAATGATTGCTGTAATATATCTTGATGTTAGGTAAATATAAGTGTGCTTGCTGTTAGCAGTCACTTTGCTCGATTTGACGAACTTATGTAACCTGATGTCTTTACTGAGTGGACACGTACGTGTATTTCATTTTTGTCTTATTACGCGTTCACGGAAATTGAAGACTTTATTTATGTATGCCACAGACAAAACAACACGACTAGCATATGGTCAAGATAGGAAAGGTTCGTTTTAACAAAGCTAACGTAATAATTCGTAGCGCCTCAATTTTCGTGAATAAGTTGTATGGTTTGCGAGCCTATCCTGGTCACAGCCGCAACGGGACACCATGAACGGACGAAGTCACGTTTCGAAATGTGTATGTGCGTGTGTTCACGATGTGCGGCTAAGCGTCCCGCAGGGCATCACCACAGAATATACGGGCCACTGCTTAGTGTCACTGTCACGCGGTGTCTTGGGTACAGCGTCATTCCACAACAGTGACGGACGTAGGAAAGCCAATCGCAGAGCTGCTATATTTAAGTAGTGCTATCCATGTCGGAATTTCATTAGGACTGCACGAAGTTTCGCACAGTTATTATTGTTAATTAATTTTAATTAGCAAACGAAATAAACAGAACGAAATAATTAAAAATGTTTTTCACATTTGTTGTAAAATTTAATAATTTGTCGTAAGAAGGCTCACCTGAAAGGAAAAAAATAAATGTTCAAAATATGAAATGCAATACGAAGAGTTATTAACGCTGAAATAAAACTGAAATCCCGTGATTTATGAGGTGGCTTTTTTCCAGTGTTCCCAAGCCGCTGATTTTCTCGTTTTTTCACTCGAAACACGAGTGGTCTGTTCCTTCTGAACCACGCCCGTACGGTGAAGTTGACTGTCTGGGCTTAAAGTCTATTGTTCCTGGTGCAGCCTTTGTTTTGGCTGCATTTCTTTGCAGGTACATATTTCCTTGTTCTATTCTTCTCAGCGTTGGTCCTCTAATTAAGAAAATTTACTGAAATACAGCAAGAAGAAAGTACAAATAATCGTACATCAGTTGCATCATTTTAAATTGCTGTGGATGTACGACTTATATGGTTGGTTAGCAAACCAAAAATCGATTTCAGTCATTACGATATGAAAATAATGGTTGCCATCGCCAACCGCCATACATTATTGAGGTTACTAATACGAAGTGATAGGTAATATTCACGCAGAGATGATTCTTTTCCCTTCTTGTCACACAAATCCCCTATATTGACTCTAACACGCGGAACATACATGTTAACGTGTTTCCCTTCTTTTCCGGTTCAAGACATTCTGTTTCTGACAGTGTATCCTCAGAATTGTGTAATGGTCTGGCTAAAGTGAATTACTGTGTCAAATTTGCTGAAATCACCCTCATACTTCCCCTGTTTTTACGATGAATATCAGTCCAGCACTTGTAAATTATCAGCTGTAAAATGAAAAAAAAAGTCTAATTTTACATACGAAGTTCTCGTGTACGCCTTACAATCCCTTCCCGGGAATTTCTTTGTAATGCCAAATTTCCCTTTGGTTTTCATTTTCATGTCGTTCATGAAAGTATTAATAAATACAGCGTATTGAGCATTATTTCGATTTATACGCAGTGTAAGGTAAAAGAAAATTTCCTCGTAGGAACCTCTTCAAATGGTTCAAATGGTTCTAAGCACTATGGGACTTAACATCTGAGGTCATCAGTCCCCTGGACTTAGAACTACTAACTAACCTAAGGACATCACACACATCCATGCCCGACGCAGGATTCGAACGCGCGACCGTAGCAGCAGCGTGGTTCCGGACTGAAGCGCCTAGAACCGCTCGGCCACAGCGGCTGGCAGGAACTTCTTGAAACACCAATCAATTTGGCTGTCATGGTTACAGAAGCACCCATCATAAGAGCACGAGCAATTTGTGCACTTTAGAATTCACCTAGCTTTGACATAATACACCAGCAACTACACGGAACTCTGTTCTGACGACGATTGACACTTGAGACGTGTTGAGAACTTTGTATAAGTGCCATTAGTGGTCAAATACAACAACGCAATCTGCAGGCTAGGCTAGCATCTGCATTTATGTTCCAGCATGCATCTGTGGCGGTGTTTCCATATTCTTGTCCAACCCCTGTGTATTCTGTGGATGGTCCCTTCTTCTAAAATTATAACTGCGTCGTTCATCGACTGGCCCGCTGAATTCTGAGTCATCAGGTCTTCTAAAATGGTTCAAATGGCTCTGAGCACTATGGGACTTAACATCTATGGTCATCAGTCCCATAGAACATAGAACTACTTAAACCTAACTAACCTAAGAACAGCACACAACACCCAGCCATCACGAGGCAGAGAAAATCCCTGACCCCGCCGGGAATCGAACCCGGGAACCCGTCCGTGGGAAGCGAGAACGCACGACCACGAGATGCGGGCAAATCATCAGGTCTTCTGTCTGGTTTGATGCGGCCCGCCACGAATCCCTCTCCTGTGACAACCTCTTCATCTCAGAGTGGTACTTGCGACCTACATCCTCAGTTATCTGCTGGATATATTCCAGCCTCTGTCTTCCTCTACCGTTTTTACCCTCTACAACTCCCTCTGCTGCCACTAAAGTCATTTCTTGACGTCTTAACACATGTCCCATCATCCCGCCCCTTGCCGGCCGGAGTGGACAAGCGGTTCTAGGCGCTACAGCCTGGAACCGCGTGACCGCTACGGTCGCAGGTTCGAATCCTGCCTCGGGCATGGATGTGCGCGATGTCTTTAGGTTAGTTAGGTTTAAGTAGTTCTAAGTTCTAAGGGACTGATGACCTCAGATGTTAAGTCCCATAGTGCTCAGAGCCATTTGAACCATCCCGCCCCCTGTCCTGTCAGTGTTTTCAATATATTCCTTTCCTTGCCGATTCTGCGGAGAACTTCCTCATTCCTTACCTTAACAGTCCACCTAATTTTGAATATTCGTCTGTAGCACCAGATCTCAAATGTTTAGATTCTCTTCTTCTCCGGTTTTCCCACAGTCCCACGATTCACTACCATACAAAGCCATGCTCCAAACGTACATTTTCAGGATCTTCTTCCTAAAATCATGGCCTATGTTTGATGCTATTATACTTTTCTTGGCCGCCAATGCCCTCTTTGCCATTTAGTCTGCTTTTGATGTCCTCCTTGCTCCGTCCGTCATGGGATATTTTGCTGCCTAGGTAGCAAAAATCCTTAACTTCATCTACTTCATGATCACCAATCATGATGTTAAGTTTCTCGCTGTTCTCATTTCTGCTACTTCTCATTACTTTCGTCTTTCTTCGGTTTACTCTCAATCCATTTTCTGTACTTATTAGATTCCATTCCATTCAACAGATTCTGTAATTCTTCTTGATTTTCACTGCGGATAGCAATGTCATCAATGAACCTTATCACTGATACGCTTTCATCTTGAATTTTAATCCTACTCTTGAACATTTCTTTTATATCTGTCATTGCTTCTTCAAGGTACAGACTGAGCAGTAGAGGCAAAAAACTACAACCCTGTCCTTCACCCTTACACCTCTGATTTACCCGACAGTAATCCCGTACAGTGTGTAGGACTACACGAAACGGTGAGTGAAACGTAGCTGCGAACATCCCAGCAAAGTCTACCAGTTCCAATAACCAATGAGAGGCTTCAGCTGGGTATGGCATTCCTGAAGAAACTTGTAGGCAGTTTTTCACTCCGAAAAGAGGGCATTACACACTATTAGCACGATGTCTCCTGTTTGCTTACGTATAGATACACAATTAATAAAATGTTCCGGGCTATTATGCCCTGGTCGGTTGAATGTCACTTTAAAACCCAACGTTTCGTCCACGTCTGCGGGGAACGCTTCAAAGGGGGATCGTAGCTTCTTTGAATGTCTGATTCGCACCCTGGCTCGTTACTGACTACAGAAAAATTCCAATTCCGGATTCTTCCTCGCAGTGGTGTGACATCACATGTTTTGAATACGCGAGCGCAACTGGCAATTATCGACTGCCGTAGTCCGCTGTTGCTATCACCACGTGGTGGAAAACTGCTTCACATCTTCTTCAGCACCGGAATACGGATACCACTCAGTTTCACGTCTTTCTCTTACCTCCTCAAATTCCTGGGGTGATTTAAGTCTTTATGGCCTCTCTGTATAACCTTTCATTGTACGAGAGTCACTCCAAAAGAAATTCACACTATTTTTGTAAAAATACAGTTTTCATTCTGCATCTGTGAAAGTTTTACAGTGCGTAGATACATCCTTCCCGCTTGTTTTTGTTCCCGTGAATGGCGCCGTCACAGCATGTCTTGAAGATGGCTGCTACATTTGACGTTCGTCAGAAGCAACGTGCTGTCATATAATTCCTGCGCTGTGAAAAAGATACAGTGGGAAACATCCGCAAGAGGTTGAAAAAGGTGTATGGAGATGCTGCTGTCGATCGTAGTTCGGTTAGTCGGTTGTCAAGCAGGTTACGTGATGAAAGCGGGCACGCCAATATTGAGGATTGTCCTCGCACCGGCAGACCTCGCACTGCACACACTCCAGACAATGTGCAGAGAGTTAACGAATTGGTGACTGCTGACAGACGCATCACAGTGAACGAATTGTCACGCTACGTTGGGATAGGAGAAGGAAGTGTTTGCAGAATACTGAAAGTGTTGGCGTTAAAAAAGGTTTGTGCCAGGTGGGTTCCCAGGATGCTGACAGTGGCTCACAAAGAAACAAGGAAAACGGTATGCATCGAACTTTTCGAACAGTACGAGAATGGTGGAGATGAATTTCTTGGAAGAATTGTGACAAGTGATGAAACATGGCTCCATCATTTTTCACCACGTGGTGGAAAACTGCTTCACATCTTCTTCAGCACCGGAATACAGATACCACTCAGTTTCACGTCTTTCTCTTACCTCCTCAAATTCCTGAGGTGATTTAAGTCTTTATGGCCTCTCTGTACAACCTTTCATTGTACGAGAGTCACTCCAAAAGAAATTCACACTATTTTTGTAAAAATACAGTTTTCATTCTGCATCTGTGAAAGTTTTACAGTGCGTAGATACATCCTTCCCGCTTGTTTTTGTTCCCGTGAATGGCGCCGTCACAGCATGTCTTGAAGATGGCTGCTACATTTGACGTTCGTCAGAAGCAACGTGCTGTCATATAATTCCTGCGCTGTGAAAAAGATACAGTGGGAAACATCCGCAAGAGGTTGAAAAAGGTGTATGGAGATGCTGCTGTCGATCGTAGTTCGGTTAGTCGGTTGTCAAGCAGATTACGTGATGAAAGCGGGCACGCCAATATCGAGGATTGTCCTCGCACCGGCTGACCTCGTACTGCACACACTCCAGACAATGTGCAGAGAGTTAACGAATTGGTGACTGCTGACAGACGCATCACAGTCAATGAATTGTCACGCTACGTTGGGATAGGAGAAAGAAGTGTTTGCAGAATACTGCAAGTGTTGCGTTAAAAAAGGTTTGTGCCAGGTGGGTTCCCAGGATGCAGACAGTGGCTCACAAAGAAACAAGAAAAACGGTATGCAGCGAACTTTTGGAACAGTACGAGAATGGTGGAGATGAATTTCTTGGAAGAATTGTGACAAGTGATGAAACATGGCTCCGTCATTTTTCACCAGAGACGAAGAGGCAATCAACGGAGTGGCATCATGCAAATTCACCCAAGAACAAAAAATTCAAAACCACACCTTCTGCTGGAAAAGTTATGGCTACGGTGTTTTTAGATTCCGAAGGACTCTTGCTTGTGGACATCATGCCAAGTGGAACCACCATAAATTCTGCTGCATATGTGACGACACTGAAGAAACTTCAAGCTCGACTGAGTCGTGTTCGACCACATCGGCAAAAGCAGGATGTTTTGCTGTTGCACAACAATGCACGACCACATGTCAGTCAAAAAACCATGGAAGCGATCACAAAACCCGGATGGACAACACTGAAACACCCGCCTTACAGTCTTGACTTGGCTCCTTGTGGCTATCATCTCTTTGGGAAACTGAAAGATTCTCTTCGTGGAACAAGGTTTGAAGATGATGACTCCCTTGTGCACGCTGCCAAGCAGTGGCTCCAACAGGTTGGTCCAGAATTTTACTGTGAGGGTATACAGGCGCTGGTTCCAAGATGGCGCAAGGTAGTTGAGAGGGATGGAAATTATGTGGAGAAATGAAAATATTGTTCCTAAAGAATGTATCTACACAATGTAAAACTTTCAAACATGTAGAATGAAAGATGGATTTAAAAAAAATAGTGTGCATTTCTTTTGGAGTGACCCTCGTATAAGCCCGCTTGTGGCTTCCAATACTTGAGTTCTATCAAATGTAGTGATCTCCTGGCTGCAAAGCATGTTCCGCAACAGCTGATATGTCAATGTCCCCTCTTCTGAAAAGTCCCTTGTGCTGTTCTGGCAGGAATTTATAGGATTCCGTGTAGTTCAAGAAACGACTAGAAGAGCACAAGGGCCATTGATGAAGAGGGCAGATTGACAGATCAACTGTTACGGAACACTCTTCGCAGCCACGAGACCTCCACATTAATTTTGATAGGATTCCAGGACTGGCAGCCACAAGAGGATACCATTAAAGGCTATACAGAGAGGCCATGGAGACTGAAAAACACCACAGGAATTTCAATAGGAAGGAGGAGGGCCTGAAACTGAGTGATAACTGCGTTCCAGTGCTGAAGGAGCTGTGTGCCAGTTTTCCACCACGGTGATGTAGCAACAGCAGACGACGGTAGTCGACAAACGCCAATTGTACTCGCGTATTCAAAACATGTGATGTCACGACACTGCACTGAAGCATACGGAAGAGGAATTTTGTCGCATCAGTAGCGAGCCAGGGTGTGAATCTGGCATTCAAAGAAGCTGCGATCCCCTTGAAAATGTCTTGGCAGATGTGGACGAAACGTTGAGTTTTAAGATGAAATCCATTCGACCACGCCGTAATAGCCCGGAATATTTTATTAATTGTGACATTTCCTGCCGTGAAAGTTTCCGTTTTACAGTTACCTATGGATTCTCATTTCGCATTAATCACTTGTGTAAAGTACCGGTGCAGCAGGAGTAGTGTCGTGTCACGAGGTCCGCATTCCCTGGCAAAGAACTGAAACACTGCTCTGTCCAACAGCGAACTGTTTCTGATGCAACCTGTACGAGAAACCTCCGTACGCTGTCATGTTTGCCCCGGAAACAAGCTCGGAGCTATAAAGAGATGCGTAATGTAGCTCTTTGACCACAGAACCGCTTTCGTAACTGCGCAAATGACGTTGTTTGCGAGACATGCAATCCGCAAAGCCGGCGCCGCGTGGCGTGTGCCGTGCCGTGCCGTGCTGTGTGGGTTACGGCAGGGAGGCGGCGCGGCCGGCAGGTGCGCGCCCAGGAATCTGCGCCTAATGAAGTTAACGGCCGCTCAAAGGCGCACAGCTGCGGCCTTTTAATATCCCCCCTGCCCGCGGCGCGGCGCTGCTAGCCATTTAGCGTCCTCTTCTGTGTTTCCCCCTAATGCACTGCAGCTTTCATAAACTGTACGACACCGCCCTGAACCGCTGCTCTTTATGGAGCTCGTTTTGCGAGAGCCGAACACACATCCGTTATCACATCGTCGCTCATTCTCTTGCCGGACATTAGCCACGTCCCTTTACGGCAGGCGGAGTCCTCTCTTCACCACGAACTGTACACCGTCCTGTAATTTTCCAACTATAAAGGTTTCTCTTTAGAAACCACCTCCATAATCTCTTGTTTTTAAAATACACTACACTGGAACCTGAGGAGCGTGGCGAGAACATCTCGAGTGGTATCAAGCAAACGACTATGACCACTGGTTTAATTTCATTGCTAGGGGAATGTTATGTAATTAGTATCAGTATTATTACTGTGGTAGAATGTACAGAATCATTGTAGTCAAACCACCCCTTCCTTCCGCCTCCTCGATTTCTACATCACCATCTATGGCCGTCCTATCGCCCTCACCCCCACCCTTAAGTGCCTTGGTGTCAACATCGAATGTCGCCTCTCCTGGACCCCCCATCTCCAGACGAACCAAGCCAAGGCACGCTCCGGACTCTTGTCTCCTCAAGCTCCTTTCCGGCCGTACTTGGGGTCTGAACCCCTCCACCATCCTCCATACCTATAAATCCCTCATTCGCCCTATCCTTTGCTACGCCCAACCTGCCTGGATCTCCGTTCCCCCTACCTTTTCCAAATCCCTTCAGATACTAGAACGCCATGCTCTTCGCCTCGCCTATCGCATCCGTCTCCCCTCCCCCACGCGGATCCTGTACGACCTTATTCCCTTCCCCCACCTCCTCCTTTTCCTCGAACGGTTACGGATCCTCTACGCCTCCCGTAAACTCGATCCTCCTCACCCGCTGGTCTCTCCCATCCTCTCCCGCCCCCGTCCGCTGCCGCGCCTGTACTTCCACGTCCCACCTGCTCTCCATCTCTCCACTCTCCACACCCTCTCCCAAGGTGGCTTCCGCCAGCTCCCCCTCCCTGATGATGCCCTCCTCCCCTCCATCTACCCCTCCTACCAACTTTGATCCTCCCTCCCTCCTCCTATGTTTTGTTCCTATGGGCACCCTCTCTCCCTTCTCTCCCTCCACCCTCTCTCTCCACTCCTCCCCCGGGCTTCCCCTACCCCCATTCCTCCGCTCCTACTCCCGTCTCCTCTGCCATTGGCATCTTTGCTCACCCCTCTCCCTCCCCATCCCCCTTCTTCCCCCCTTGGCAGGTCCCCGGACTCGTACACGCTACGTGGACATTCGCGCGCCGGAGATCATCGCCATCAATTTCTCGTGTGTGTGCCGTCGTGTTTGTGTTAGTGTCCGCCGTCACGCTCCAACCTTCACATGTGCCGTCGAACTCATCAGTGTTTGTGCGTCATGTCGACAGTTTTAGTGGTTTTTCCGTCTAGTGTGAACGGCTTCGTGTTTTTTATGTTCTGTATCTACTATTTTTTACCCGCCTTTGTTCAATCTCTTATGTGTCTTCTATATGTTTTACAATTGTTAACTTTGAGGCTGAAGAGCGGCGAAAAATGCTGCTGCCAGTCTACCTGTTGTTGTACAGGTCTAAAAATAACAATAAAGGAAAAAGAATGTACAGAAAGGCCACACAAATTTGAAAGCGCAGAAACGAATTAAAAAGTAGACGAACTCAAATAAGACGGGTTGTGGGTGTTCTAAATAAAGCAAACGGCACCATTTCTTAATCCATAACATAGGTCGGTGCGAATCCGCGATTTTAGGCAGCAGTTTGTTGCTGTCAGCACCCGTTCGTTGTAGTGCTACATACCCTGAGGTGACAAAAGCCACGGGATACGTCCTAATACCGTGTCGGACTCCTTTTTGCCAAGCGTAGTTCAACAACTCGAAGTGGCATGAACTCAACAATTTGTTGGAAGTCGTCTGCAGAAATATTGAGCGATACTGCCTATATAGCCGCTCATAATTGCGAAAGTGTTGCTGGTGCAGGATTTTGAGCACGAACTAGCCTCTCGATAAATGTTCGACAGTATTCATGTTGGGCGATATGGGTGGCCAAATCATTTGCTGGATTGTCCACGATGTTCTTCAAACCAGTCGCGAATAATTGTGGCCCGGTGACATGGCGCATTGTCATTCATAAAAATGGATCGTTGTTTGGGAACATGAAGTCGATGAATGGCTGCAAATGGTCTCCAAGTGGCCTAACATAAACATTACCAGTCCATGATCGGTTCAGGTGGACCACAGGAACCAGTCCATCCCATGTAAACACAGCCTACACCATTACGGAGCCAGCACTAGCTTGCGCAGTGCCTTGCTGACAACCTGGATCCATGGTTTCGTCGGGTCTGCTCCACATTCGAATCCTACCATTAACTCTTACCAACTGAAATCAGGACTCATCTGACCAGGCCACGGTTTTCCAGTCGTATGGGGTGCAACCGATACGGTCCCGAACCCAGGTGTGGGGCTACAGGCGCGCTCTTAGCAAAGACATCTGCGTCGGTCGTCTGCTGCCCATTAACGGCATATTTCGCCGCACTGTTATAACGGATATGATCGTTGTACGTCCCACATCGATTTCTGCGGTTATTTCATGCGGTGGTTTTTGTCTGTTAGCACTGACAACTCTACGCGAACGTTGCTGCTGACGGCCGTTATGTGAAGACCGCCGGTCACTGCGTTGTGCGTGGTGAGAGGTAACGCCTGGATTCTGGTGTTCTATTGGCACTGTGGTTCGCTGATTAATGAATTCCCTAACGATTTCCAAAATGGAATGCCCCTGCGTCTAGCACCAACTACCAATCGCCTTCAATGTCTGTTCATTCCCGTCGTGCGATAATCACGTCGGAAACCTTATCACACGAGTCACAAGTGTAAAATGACAACTCCGCCAATTCACTGTCCTTTTATACCTCGTGTACATGATACTACTGCCACCTGTATACGTGAATATCGCTATCCCATAACTTTTTTCATCTCAGTGTATATACAGTACGGCTTGCTCGTCTTGTCTAAGTTTGGAAATACTAAACAGACGCTACTTCGCCGCACCACCCTAGTATAGGAGCTGGCATCTATCACGAAAATCTAAAATCATTATTTACAAAACAATTATAGGAACAGTTTTATGTATGGTGTCGAGACGAGGACTATGACTGCAAATGAGGAAAGGATCCTTAGCATTTGGGAGTGAAAAGTTGTGCGTAAGAAATATGGCCCAATGTAGATCAAGAAGGTTGGGGCATCTGTACGAATGCAGAACTAGAACAACTTCTTGAAGAATGTAACATTTTCAGCGCCATTAAAATAAGAAGATTGCAGTGGGCAGGACACATGGTCAGAGTGGAGGAAGATAGACCATGTATGAGGACCTTTGATGGCAAGGCTGGACGCAGACGACGGAAGAGATATACTAGAAGGACGTTGTCGACGGAATTGGAGAAGACATCAAAAAGCTGAGTGTCAGATGATGGAGACGGAAAGCCGTGGACCGGATAGAATGGCAGGATATTGTGACGAAGGCCAAGGCCCTTCAAGGGCTGTAGAGCTGAGCAATAAGTAAGTAAGTAAGTAAGTAAGTAAGTAATTGGTTGCTTGTAGCCTCAAATGAAGTCTCCAGAATTACGAGGTATGGAAACACGGTTAGAGCACTGCCCAATGCCCATAAAACACGATCGATCAAAGATGCTCAAAAAAAGTTTCACACCACATGAATATCTGCGATAGTGTGTGGGCTTGGATTCAAGGGGAACGGGCAGTGAAAGAATCAGCTCCATGAAAGTAAAGAGCCAACTTGACTGTGTAATAAAAACAAAAAAGTAACGAAAATTAAGGCAGCCGGTTCGAAAGTGCATACCTCTGCATAGCTGTGTGAAACCAACACCTTCTGCTGGGTTACATTCAATAGCGTATAGCCTGTCTCACTCTTACATTTTGTTTTCCTTAAGTTATCCAGTGAATGAAGACGATTCTACCGACAGTGCCTTCCTAAGACCAGAGACTCCATTCCTTCCTAACTATAAAATGGTAGATCAGATGTGGCTTAAATCCAAAGAAATAGAATCGAAGCAATTGAGAGATTTATAGCAATAAATTTAGTAAATTAATGACTACAGCCCCCCACCCATAGTTGTTGACATTTTAGGAGTTAGCTGTTAGTTGCTAGATGCATCAATACATATTATGAAAATGTGTGTATGTATGTGTGTGTGTGTGTGTGTGTGTGTGTGTGTGTGTGTGTGTGTGATCCACATCTCCTCCTAAACCACTGGACCGATTTCAACCAAGATTGGTACACATATCCATTAATTTTCCGAAAGAATCGCTGCCGGGCTAAGAATCGCCTACCTACGGCACCTCAGGAGATACGACACCATAAACAATGACATGCATTAAAAACTGCCGCATCTTGCGTTACGTTTATATTTCGTAATTCTGTGCGACTAACTCTGTTCGCAATGAATTTCTAAGACAGTGTGCACGTATGTCGCTAAATGTGTCTACAAAATTTATCAAATTATATCAAAGTGCCACACACAGTACAGGAAATATGATGTCATAAACACTTAGATCATTGTAAAACTGCCGCATAATTCATGACGTTTACATTTATCACTTCTTTGCTACTACCTCTGTTCGTAACTCGTTTTGTAGACAGTATACACATACGCTCCTGAATGTACTTGCAAAATTATATCAGATCAGGAGATAAAATGTCATAGACACTGGAAGCGTGAAAAATTACCGAATCATGAACTACGTGTAAATTTATTACTTCTTTGCTACTTACCCTATTCGCAACATGTTTCGCAGACAGTAACCACATACGCCGCTGAAGGTACTCCATAAATACATCATTGTATGACACATAGATCAAGAGACATGGCCCTATAAACACAGTGAATAGTGAAGTGAATAGTGAAGTGATGCATGAAGTTTTAATGTATTTATTCTGCGCTACTGTCTCTAAGCACTATGGGACTTAACATCTGAGGTCATCAGTTCCCTAGACTTAGAACTACCTAGTCCCCTAGACTTAGAACTACCTAAATCTAACTAACATAAGGACATCACACACAGCCAAGCCCGAGGCAGGATTGTAACCTGCGACCGTAGCAGCAGCGCGGTTTCGGACTGAAGCGCCTCGAACTTCTCGGCCACAACGGCTGGATCTGTGCTACTAAGACACTCCCATAGTCGAATCGAGTCAAACTGAGAAAATCCCTGACACCTGGCAGCGCTGTTGACAGCTTTCAACTGCAAAATGCAAATGGCTGTAGGGAAAAAGAATATCCGTCTATAGAACTACGAAAAGGCGTTGTCATAGAGACGTTTACAAATTCGCCTTGTAGAAACGGGAAGCATCTGTACTTACACATTTGAACGTTATGCGTATTTCTTTGTAAGATTGTTTCACAGTTTCAGAGGTGTTCTCATGAATATATGGAAACAAAATTTTTCGATTTTACACTACAAACACAGTTCATTTTTTGTTTTGTTTCCGTTTCCAACAGAAAGCTGCCAAAATAATACCCGATCGAAGCCGCGTTTGTTAGCTAGAATGATTATAAAATAAAAGTGCGGAACTCAGTTTGACGACCACTCATCTATAACGTTCCAAACTGACCGTTGCGCTCCTTTACGGGGTGACTCATGTTTTATCACAGCGGACACGCATTCTGGAGGACGACGGTTTGAACTCGCGTGCGGCCATCCTGATTCAGGTTTTCCGTGATTTTCCTAAATCGCTTAAGGCAAATGCCAAGATGGTTCCTTCGTAAGAGCACGGCCGCTTTCCTTCCCCATCCTTCCCTAATCGGAGCTTGTGCTCCGTCACCAATGACGTAGTTGTCGACGGGACGTTAAGCACTAATCTCCTCCTCTCGTCCTCTATATTATATCCAATGGTCTTATAAGTGTATTAAATGAGGAGACCCATTGTTTCACTTTCTTCTTTCTTCTTCCTGGTCCCGTGACAACAAGGCTCGGTTTTCATTTCTTCATTTGGTATTTATTTTTTTATTTTCAGCTCAAACCAAAGAACTTGTCACAAAAGATCGCTGCCCATAAAATGTTCAAATGTGTGTGAATTCCTAAGGGACCAAACCAATGAGGTCATCGGTCCCTAGACTTACACACTTCTTAAACTACCTTATGCTAAGATCAACACACACACAAACACACACACACACAAACACACACACACACACACACACACACACACACACACACACACCCATGCCCAAGCAAGGACTCGAACCTCCGACGGGAAGGGCTGTGCAAATCCGTGACACGGTACCTCAAACCGCGCGGTCACTCTGCGCGGCTCGCTGCCTAGAGCTCTATCCCAAGATTGTATTATTTTCTTCCGAAGTAGCTTCGGTACAGTCCGAAATTCAACTGATGAGAAGAGGAGACAGGCAAATTCACAATCTCACAATTAGCAAACACGTTGGTGTGAACAAAAAAATGGTTCAAATGGCCCTGAGCACTATGGGGCTTAACATCTGAGGTCATCAGTCTCCTAGAACTTAGAACTACTTAAACCTAAATATCCTAAAGACATTACACACATCCATGCCCGAGGCAGGATTCGAACCTGCGACCGTAGTAGTCGCGCGGTTCCGGACTGAACCGCCTAGAACCGCTCGGCCACCGCGGCCGGCTGTTGTGAACAAAATAGAAAGTATCACTTGCAACTCTCCTCATAAATGCTCCCTCTTGGTAATTCATTTACTGTGGAAAAGAAACACCACGGCCTGCTCTGGTAATAAGGGGTGTTCAAAAGAACACGATGGGTACAATTCAAGTCTTTATTCAAAAGTGATCACTAGAGGCCTGAGCACAACTATCCCACTGTTTCACGAGCCGAAGAATTCTCTGTTTCCAGAATTCTTGTGCCCGTGACAGGAGCTAGTGGTGCACTGTGTCCTTCAGTTCGTCGTCCGAGTTGAAGTACTTCTCTTTAAGATGTGTTTTTAGCGGAGCAAACATATGGGACTCGGAGAGCGTCTTGTCCGGGCTATTGGGGGGGGGGGGGGGGGATAGCCGCGCGGGATTAGCCGAGCGGTCTAGGGCGCTGCAGTCGTGGACTGTGCGGCTGGTCCCGGCGGAGGTTCGAGTCCTCCCTCGAGCACGGGTGTGTGTGTTTGTCCTTAGGATAATTTAGGTTAAGTAGTGTGTAAGCTTAGGGACTGATGACCTTAGCAGTTAAGTCCCAAAAGATTTCACACACATTTGAACATTTTATAGGGGGGGATACTCAAGCTGCTCCCACTTGGGATGACGATTTGTGTGACCTTGCCCTCCGACGCAGCCCAGGCCGTTTGCTATTGTCGGACTGGCGTAGGCTACGGAGTTTCCCACAGTACACGTCTCTGTCAATAGTTTTCCCGTGCTAGAGGAATTCCATGAGCAGCCTATGAGGACAACGAAAAAGACGGTGAGTATAACCATTCCTGCTGAGGGCAAAGCTTTGAATTTTTTAGGGGTAGGTGACGACGCTACACTCGCGATCCTAGGTGTCTTGCTACTTTGTCCAAAAGTGGCGTATGCAAATTTCAACGGGTCTGGTTGTTACGAAGTTCCGTCCTCTTCCATTTGAACACTTCTTATACGTCCGCAGCGAACGGCGCTATACACAAGTTACAGGACAATGTGGCGTTGCAAGTACGGTCGCAACTAATACGGTAGGTGGCCACTGACGCTCAACAATTCCGTCCCTCAACCCTTACAGTGCAGTGCCACCATCGGTGTTTTCGTACGCTCGCCATTTGGCGAAGCGAGTTCTTTTTCTTAAGGAAAACCTTCTTATTCGGACTGTAACACAAGGCAAGACGGCCTCCTACTCTACAGACCTACTCGACTTCGACACAGAGTGCGCCACAGGTCTCAGAACCAAGGATAACATAACCGATGGTGATCCAGAATGTGGCGCCTAACGACACAAAACGAAGGGAAGGGAGTCTTTTACGCTGTCTGTGAATCTCTGCGAGATGAGATATACCAACAGGCCGATGAGTCCCTTTGTTTAACCTGATCTTCTCAATTTGATTTCGTTAGACATTTGGGTAGCAATGATTGAAAAGCCGAAGTGCAGTTTATCTAACTGCTTCAGGGGACAAAACTCAGGTAGGATTATATTTACAAAATCACCATCACTGTCGAAGAAGGCCTGTCTAGTCGTTTCTGGTGCTGTGTTGTTTGCGTCATCCAGTACGAGTTAGAAGCGCTTGAACGTGATGCTTACACATCGATACAATGCTCCCCAAAGTTTTATTTATTGCTCAACTATTTGTCCTCAACGCCTCACCTTTCTTCACCACTATTTGCCCATAAAATTGTCAGATGACATAGCTTGTAAGTAGCTGTTTTGTATGTTGGCAGCGCTACAGACTGTCTTAATATCGCTGACAGCGCCCTGCACTCTCGGCAAGAGATTCTGTGGTTGGACGCACTAGCAGTTAGCGAGTGGATAGGGAACTGTATGGACATGGTATTCTTAGTGGAGACTGTGTTGGTAGGACATGCATTGTAAAGTGGGATGACAGGATGTGTTTATAAGAAAATACGCAAGGAAATGAATGAGGATGGATGTTTGTTGATAATGTTTGGATAGTGGAATTATTGACAACTACACAATTTTTGGAACTGGATGTCACATGAAAAAGGTAAAATTTTCTGAATACATTGTTTGCTCTTAAACAATATCTTTCTTTTTGCTAACAATATGCCTCCTAGTAGTTAGAGTCCATAGTAGTTAGCCGGCCGGTGTGGCCGTGCGGTTCTAGGCGCTTCAGTCTGGAACCCCGTGACCGCTACGGTCGCAGGTTCGAATCCTGCCTCGGGCATGGATGTGTGTGATGTCCTTAGGTTAGTTAGGTTTAAGTAGTTCTGAGTTCTAGGGGACTGATGACCACAGATGTTAAGTCCCATAGTGCTCAGAGCCATTTGAACCATAGTAGTTATAATCTTTTTATTTAGCTGGCCGTTGTTTCTACTTGCTGCAATTGCTGTAGTTCGTGTTATGAAGATTTTCTGTGAGGTAAGCGACTTATGAAAAAGAATGGGGGTTTCCACTATTGGGATTCGTGATCGAAATGAGTTTAAGCAATTAACAGAGTCGGAGATAGTTTCATATTTTTTGGATTTGTATTATTGTTAGGATTTCTTGCAATTCAGGGCCATTCTTTTGTGTTAATTATTGAAAGTCATGTTGTCAATGTATAGTAGTCAGATTGCGGTGGGCTTGTGTATTGTGGGTAATAAATGAATAGGTTAAGTTTGCGTTGTCTTTGTCAGGGAAAATTCAGTAGGTCAGTGTTTACTAAAAAATAAAAAATTAAAAAAATCTTGGGCTGATTGTTATGTACTTGAACTTGTGCCAGACGAAACCATTATTAAGAAAGTAACTATTTAAGGTAATCTACTGACTGTCCCGGTGGTACTGTCGATGTTGTGTAGGATTACTCGGAGCCGTATTCACATAAACAAATGCCTACATCTGTGTGGAATCCTCTTGGTTTTACACTTCCCCTATGTGCTTGGACAGTCTTTTGCTACATGAATCATCTTCAGCCGTTAGGCAACTCACGAAATGAGACGGCCAAATGAACTGGATGTAGCCAGCTCTCTCTAGTCGCTACGAGTGACCTACGCGGAATGCGAGGTGCAGTGAATGCATGTGAAATGGGCGTCTCACTCGTATGCGTCTGCGGGTACACGCATGTTTGTGCGTGCGACCGACCTCGCTTGAAGGTGCATTTCTGTTGCATTATTTGCCCTTTTCCTACGTTGGAACTGAAGGAGAAAGGTATGTATTATTTGCACGTCCTGTCGACAGCGAGGCCATTTGAGAGAGGGCTAGCGCCGTATGCGGAGGATGGGAAAGGGAAAGCGGACGCTACTGTTTAAAAGATCTTTCTCGACATCCTTCTTTCATGGAAAACAGAACGGCTGGGCAGGAATTTTGACTGTCCTGCTCCGGAATATGTGTCCAATTCTTTAACAAGTGAGACGTGAAACGGGAAGTTGTCATGTACATTCGAAATCATGTGTTATCACAAGTGTGGGTTGCTTTAAACAGCGGGAAGATCTTCATGACTATGAACGCCACAAGAAATTTGCTGTCAGAACACCTCACAACTATCTAATTTCTAATTTCATCATCACAATGCTCACAGCTTGAGTTGAGCTTAGGAGAAGAGAAATAATTACGGATCTCGCTTACGAGACGCGAATATGAGCCGGTATTGGACAGAATCAAAGCTCCCGAATGATGACCAATAAGAAGGTAAACTAACCAGCCACCCTCAGGTGTTCAGGCGTTTTGTTCGGAAGTTTAGCTTGTGTCGGGCTGGTTCCCGACCTACAACTTAAATACACATTGTAGGAACATTTAAACCCGAAAATACAGAGAACGTAGCTTCAAAATTTTTACAGTAACTTATAAACAGCATCTGTCTTAAACTAAAGCGACGACGTGCATTTAGGATGTATCTGGGGTGACACATGCATGTACAGATCCCCAATTGGATGATTCCATGTTAGGTGGTCTAATGTTGGAGAAGTTCCCCACTCAGCCACCTCATACTTTGTTAATGTTTTGTATGCAAATTTGTCGAACATTCAAGGGAAGATATGCACATTTGTAGCTGACCAGTTTTAGTAATTTGTGAAGAGAAACTTCGTAAGTGAAAGGCTAGAAAA
This sequence comes from Schistocerca cancellata, assembly GCF_023864275.1. Classification (NCBI taxonomy): domain Eukaryota; kingdom Metazoa; phylum Arthropoda; class Insecta; order Orthoptera; family Acrididae; genus Schistocerca; species Schistocerca cancellata. The sequence goes on from NC_064627.1 coordinate 609,426,819, forward strand.
CGTCGTGAAGCATTTAGAAAACTTTGGTCAACTGTAAAGTGCTGTAAGTCACTGAGTAACTACGGTACAGCTGTAAAACTTTGCAATTTGGTTGAACAACTTGCATTGTGCTATTTCTGTAAGCTTTACGTTATTTAATTCGCTGTTTTTACACGGCGCAGGTTTAAATACGTCAATTAAGTTCGTTTTCAATAAATTTTGTTGTGATAAGATTACTTACTAATGTAAATCGTTTCATGGTTTACGTTGCGGCAAAGTGTATTGACGTCACTGTACAGTGGACTGCGTGCACGTACTGGTCCCACACCAACGACCTTTTCAACCAATGTGGGCTCATCGATACAAACAGTAGGTTTCCAATGGGCAACAGATCTTCCTTTCCAGCTACTATTGCTTTAGTTTGTAGAATGAAGAAAAATGGTTCAAATGGCTCTAAGCACTATGGGACTTAGCATCTGAGGTCATCAGTCCCCTAGACCTAGAACTACTTAAACTTAACTAACCTAAGGACAACACACACATCCATGCCCGAGACAGGATTCGAACCTGCGACCGTAGCAGCAGCTCGGTTCCAGACTGAAGCGCCTAGAACTGCTGTGTCACAGCGGCCGGCTGTAGAACGTTCGAGCATGTGTGATGCACTAGAAACCATACCTCACAGTGTACTGACCAGCATCGTTTCGAATCCCTTACTGAAGATCTGAGCTGTCAATAGAGATTTCGGCTGCTGTGTTCTCAACAGCGGCCATAGCATCACTGAATTTTAGAATCTGAAGCCGAATCTTCCTACAGGACATTTATTGATTTATGTCCCAATAACAGTCGCTTCGCGAACGTGATGTTTTACAGACGACGCGTGCGAAATCTGACGCTGGACAGAAATATAACTGACGATAAGTTAAAAATATCTAATAATGCCCAAAGAACACCCTCTATTAAATTCAGTAATTTGATCGTAAACTGTTAATATTGCAAATCATGTATTTTAACTGAACAAGTATCCGAACCCGTGCCGTTTTGTTGTAGATGAAACCGGAAATGGGCGCTGCATAGTCTTTTTAAAAAGTCTTTCCTGCTGTGGATGTGGAAGTGGTAACGCTGTATTCAACACTCCATATTATTTTACGGCAGAGGTACGCGCGCGTCTCTTTCTATACACGAGCCAAATTGATATCACAAACTGGGGAGTAATTATGCACACCTCAGCGAAGGACCACCATTAGCAAAGCTGTTTAAAATAATTAATGACTTCGTAACGCATACAGTGCATTTGTAATTAGCGGAGTGCTGGGTAGCTGCGCCTGAGAATGACTCTCTTCTGTTGCTGAATATATGAACAGTCTCTTTTACCGTACGTTCTAATTAGAATCAAATGAAACAGCAAAAATGAAAAACGAGTACTCCACCGAAAAGTCTGGTTAAACGACATCTTACAGAGACATACCTCAGAGAAGCCCTAAAGGGTGACACAGAGAGTAATCAGGCGTGGAGGATAATGCGGGAAAAAAATGATGAATAACTTCTTGTCACAGAGTAAAATGTTTTGGCTAGTCTGAAAAGAAGTCTGTAGTCATCTTTGGAAATGGGTCTTCACGATAATAACAACATCCTGATATCCAGAACATGGTTTACAGGCGATATTCGTTTTTATACCGTTAATATGGCGTTTTTTCATACTGTTATCTACTCAACTCGGCACAACTCGCAGAACACCCGGAAGCATACAATTAATTAATCGTGCCGAGAAAACCTGAGAGATCACATGCGGCCTTATTAACACAACGTATGGTAACTGAAACATAACATGGTATTTACCAGAGACAAAATTCTCGGCCGGCCGCGGTGGCCGTGCGGTTCTGGCGCTGCAGTCCGGAACCGCGCGGCTGCTACGGTCGCAGGTTCGAATCCTGCGTCGGGCATGGGTGTGTGTGGTGTCCTTAGGTTAGTTAGGTTTAAGTAGTTCTAAGTTCTAGGGGACTTATGACCTAAGATGTTGAGTCCCATAGTGCTCAGAGCCAAAATTCTCGACACATAAGTCGAAGCGGTGATCGCAGCATTTGCGGATGTCTAGAGTAGACAGAAATTATAGTCTCTGTAACTGCTCCAAACATGAACCACAGTTAGTATTTACTTTGAAGGGATTTCCGTGATAATTACACTAGAAAAGGAATAGCATGGATGCAAGAGCGGTACATATGCACCATCCTCTCTTACAAAAACCCCTATTTTATTTGTTTGAGGATACCCACAACTATTTTGCGAGGATTACACCGGCCAGTTGGAACTAGTCTTTGAATTTTTCTGGACCTCTTGCTTGAGGACGACACAGTGACTCCTCAGGGATTCCTCGTACGAAAGTGCTGTATTCGGATTACGTGCTATGTCTCCCTCCCTGGAAATAGAAGTCATTCAGTTTTTTTCTCTGTTGTTGGAATTCCGTGTTCAGCAAACTTCGTACCCGACTCATCGATATTTAAGCGATTTGATATAGTTAAGAATTGTATGCGTAATGCTTAAATATAATACTACTGCTCTGGTTCTTCCTTCAGGCTGGGAATATGAGCGGAACATACACCCGAAAAAAATTCATATTATATCGCGTGAGGATATCGAATGCATTTTCATCATCCATTGCCATCCAGAAAGCTGTTGCACTCAGCGACTGTTATTTTGACTTGTAAATTATAGATTGCAGCGATCAGTCGTCCTTTGTAAATTTTATTGTGCAGATCTATATTTCGGCTAGGAGCTAGCCATTCTCAATGTACTATTATTTTCGCTCAATGCATGTAACGGCCTGTTGGTCGGGCTTCATCCACAGTTCATTCAATGGAATGTGGATGAAGCCCGACCAACAGGCATTACGTGAACTAAGCGAAAATATCAATGCACTGAGAATGGCTAGCTTCTAGCCGAAATATAGATCTGCACAATAAAATTCACAAAGGACGACTGATCGCTGCAATCTATAATTCACAAGCGAATGCATTTTGCTTTGGAAGTGTCCAACTTTTCCCCTGGTATTTCAGAATAAATCAAACACTGCCACTCGTTTTCCTAGTTTACTAGAAGATTAGTGACACAGACAGAAGCGAGACAAACATGTTTATTGTCTGTTGTTCTCAAGTATAAATACTGAAATACAACCTCCATTATCGAATTCATAATTGCTGAGTAGAATTTTTCACCTGTGTATGAAATGAAGTATTAGGCGTTTTTGTGAAGGAATACCGGTGCACGAACCTTTGTCAAGACATGTTCATTCACACTCAGGGTTTCCAACATTTGACTACGCATTCAGTAGATTAGAGAAGGTTGGGATCTACTGAATCATATGTTCTTCCAAGTTTTATAACGAAAGACCACTACAACTTAACAATCAGATGCGTAAATTAGTGTAACTGGTGCCCAGGGCAAACTCCGAATGCAAACCACAATCGCTGCTTAGCCTGTTATTTGTTTACTTTGATCAACTTGATATATATGTATATATATATAATGCAGTAAAAAGTACACTTTCAATGACTACTTTTAATAAAGTTCAAAGGAACAACATAAAGTCCATGTAGAATTGCTTGCAAATTGTCACAATTTGTTTTCCATTGTTTCATTTCCGATAGTTGAGAAGCCGTTACAAACAAAACAATGAAAGCAAAATACACTCGCTACACTTTCGATGCTTTGGCTCACTGGACACGTTGGCTCCATGTAGTAGCGGAGAACCACAAATAAATCTCTCTCTACCAGAGAAACACAGACGTTTTGGAACTATTGCTCAAGTTCTTCTTCTTATTCTTACTATTTCGCCCTCCCCCTTACGCTTTTCTCTCATCCTTCTTCATTTTTCCTGCCTTCACGAAGCTGCACTCACACGGAAGCGATGCCCCGGCTGCTACACCGTAGTTACGCCGCTGACTGCAAGTACGGGGAGATCGTACTTACGAATTACGGATATGATAAACACAAGCCACAGAAGCTGGAAAAAAATAGTTTAAGGTAAGAGCTTTCATGGTGCAATGTTAAGTGGACTTGACACGCCAATTAAAACTATGTCTACCAAACAAAGGTCCGCACGCTGGTCTTTGGTACTCTTAGACAGTTAATAACTGATTCACTTAACCGATGAGAATCCAAGAAGGGAGAGGCGAATATGAGACCTTAGAGTACCATCGGCATAGAGGTCGTTAGGGACCAAGAACTGGCTGAGGTAGAGCAAGATTAGTAATGCAACTGCATGTGGCCCTTTTGGGGGAAACATGCTAGCATTTACCTGGAATGGCTTACGTAAACAATTAGAAGCCTACGCCACGATGGCAGAAATGTGATTTGAATACTAATCCTCTTTTAGTCTTGTTTATATTTTCAATATACTGCGGATGTAAAATTTGCTTTCTGACGGAATCTGTCGTTTTTTAAGCCTATGTAACTTCGTAGCAGGGTACGACTTAAACTAGTATACTCTGCATTGTCAAAACAGGCTGAAGAATCATATTTCCTGTGTTGAGACGGCTGTATGGGCAAGTACCGAAAGCCTAGAAATTAAACACAAACCTCGAGAAAATGTGTTTAGCGTCTTAACCACAGGTCCATCTCTCTCGATCTCAATAGAAAAGGAAGTCTTTCCTCCTGCGGTAATGTTCACAGATACTCTGGTGTTCATCTTGCGTAATTTTATTTGTTAGAGTGAAACTGGCGTTGTGGAGCGAAACTACAGCTTGAATAATTCCTGGGGCAATGAAATTTCCCAGCAGATTAAAATTATGTAGTGGACAAGGACTCAAGAACTGCCTTTGTACGTCCCACCATGTCAGAGAAGTAATAAATATCGATTTTTTCATTCTTTAGGGCTAGCTGTATAATATATGCCAGATAATGACACGATTATTAGAAAGATGCATCAAAATAGATGATTATAACAACTAATCTTTATTCACGACAGACTGTTTCGGCGTTTATCGCAATTGTCAAGCAGCTGCGAATACAATTTTGGTGAGAACTTGTGTAAAAGTGAATGTCATTTACATTCAAGTGATTATATTGCGCTCACGTCTAGAATGATGTGACGTCCATATTATGTCGTTAGTGAACTGTCCTATAACCTCACTGTTTTATAATATGGTAAATAACATCAATATATTGACAAAACTTAGTTAATAAAATAATATCGCTGCTCGTCTGAACAATCTTTGTAAAAAATGAGGTTGTACGAGTTTAAGTGTCAGACTGCTCAAACCGTAATTAACGTATTATTTTCAATATATTTACGTCATTTAACATCTTATCAAAACAGTGACAGTTGTATGATAATTCACTTATAACGCAATATGGACCACACTTCATTCTAGAAGTGAGTGCAATAGAGTCACTTTATTTTAAATGGCGCAGCGGCCTTGCCGCAGTGGATGCAACGGTTCCCGTCAGATCAGCGAAGTTAAGCGGTGTCGGGTGTGGCCGGCACTTGGGTGGGTGATCATCCGGGCCGCCACGCGCTGTTGCCATTTTTTGGGGTGCACTCAGCCTCGTGATGCCAATTGAGGAGCTACTCGACCGAACAGTAGCGGCTCCGGTCACAGAAAACCATCATAACGACCGGGAGAGCAGTGTGCTGACCACACGCCCCTCCTATCCACATCCTCGCCTGAGGATGACACGGCGGTCGGATGGTCCCGGTGGGCCACTTGTGGCCTGAAGACGGAGTGCTGCTGCTGCTTATAAATGGCATTCACATTTACACAAGTTCTCACCAAAATTGTATTCGTAGGTACTTGACAATGGTGATAAACGCCGAAAAACAATGTTGTGAATACAGATTAGTTATTATAAGCAGCTATTCTGGTGCATTTTCCTAATGAGCATCGGTTTAATCGGTAGACTGTGCATTCGCACTGAAGGTTGTGGATTCATTGCCCATCGAGGCGAATCAGTTATATGAATGCGTGGTGTCTCTTCTCTTGGAAGTGTCCGAAAGAAGAAGCAGTACGTGGAATCCACATCCGTGACACATATTACGTAACTGGAAAGTGCAGGGGGAAGAAAGGAAAGGATAGGGAAGGAACTATTGATATCAGCTTGTAATGGTTCTTTATTTACGTGACCATTACGGCACTCCAACCCCAGTTCTCGATACCAGTAATATCGTACTACTTTTCTGCGAAGTAACAGACATATTTTTGTGACAATATTCACATTTGGTTTTATTAATGTATAGGTACTCCGATGTATCGATATATAATAGTGATATGGTTCTTGTGTATATTCATTTCTGTGAGACTGTCATAATCTTTGACTTACTTGTAACCGTTTTGGCGCGAATGCGCACAGAGCAGTCTTTGTTTCACTTTGCAGAAGTTAAGTTGTTATTTCGCTTTGTAAAAGAACAGTCAAGTCCTGTGTTTGGTTAAAGTGGAAATTAAATATATAAAGATTGATACAAAACTGTTTACTTGATGATGTGACAATTAAAAAGAAATATATGTGAATGTACAAGAAGTTTAATAAAAATGTGGATCGTGAACACCAAGTCAAAAATTACTTCTACCATACCAATGTTCTGACCTGGGATTGTTTGATCATTAAGAATTTCCTTAAAAACTCATTTGTTAGATCTTCAAATATTGCTACAATGCAGAACTGGACCTTCTAGCAGTCAAAGTGGAATCACCCTAGAATCAACAAGATGAGCCATAACAACTTCGACGAAATCTACGTGGAAACCCATTCAAGATAAGTGCCAAAATTAATGACTTTTTTTTTACAGTGACTTCATTATTTTCATTCTGACGTTACCGTCCACAGTCAATAATTTTATTGTTGCCCGATAAAGTGAACATATACTGTTTGAGCAACATTATTAATCTGATTTCTAACCTACTTTGCAAGTGGTGGTATTGTTAGAAGCTCCATCGGGACTTTATGCGGAATCAGCTGCGAGTGAAAATTGTGCCAGACTGAAAATCGAAACTGAGGTCTCCTGGTTAGAAGGGAGTTGCATTAACCACTACGCCACCCGGGCACAGTGTTTATCACAAGTGCGAGGACTGTCTAGGCACGCAACCCGGCCGTCTCACATTCCCGCCTAGCTACACTTCTCCGCAAGCCCCATCCACGACCTCCATCATCGCTAATTTTAGATTCCCGCTGGAGGTCGAACGTAACTGTGCATCCGCACTGAAGGTTTTGGATACACTGACCATCGAGGCGAATCGCATCCCGCGCACGGGGTCCCGGGTTCGACTCCCGCCGGTGTCAGGGAATTTCTCTACCTCGTGAAGACTGGATGTTGTGTGTCTTTCATCATCATTGACTCGCAAGTCGCCGAAGTGGCGTCAACTAAAAAGGACTTGCAATACGGCGGCCGAACTTCCCCTTGTGGGGACTCCCAGCCAACAATGCCATACGATCACTTCATTTCATTTCAGTTATATGAATGCATGGTGTCTGTTCTTTCTGACATGTCTGAAAGAAGAGGCACCATACGTTCGTATAACTGATTCGCTTCGATAGGCACTGAATATACAACCTCGGTTCCGAGTAACCTACTCGAATGGAATGGGAAGGGAATGACTGCTACACTGCGTACGCTCCTTTGCAGATGTAGAGGCACACGGGCCACGTGCAGTGGTTTATATTGTGTTGATTCTCACAGCAAGTTGCAGTACTCGGTGTGCCAGTGGCAGTGGGAGCGTGTCGGAAAGTGGATGCAAAGCTCGGTGACAGAGAACGCTGCCGGCGGCGCAGCGCAGCAGCGGCCGCTACAGAAGCGGCGTCTCGGCTGCGGCACTCCGAATCCCGGCGCCCCCTCTCGGCCCCCCTACCCACCCCCCTGTAACTCCATTAATTAAGCCGTCAGCACCGCAGACAGCCGGCAGCCGCAGAGGCGCAAGCAGAGCGCGGCTGCCAGCGCTGGGCTAGCCTGGGGTGCGCAGCCAGCCGAGGAGGCGAGGGCGGCCGCCGCAGCTGCCGCAGTCCCAGTGCAATATTTCTGCTGACTTGCCAGCGTCTCCAACTGCACTGGACTCCAAGAGTTCGGCGTGCTACGCAAATGAGAGCCCACGTCCCCCACATGACGTTAGGAGGGAAGTAAACCAGGACGGGTGTAAGATTAGATCTAAACATGACATACACTACTGGCCATTAAAATTGCTACACCACGAAGATGACGTACTGCACACGCGAAATTAAACCGACAGAATGCTGCGATGAGCAAATGATTAGCTTTCCAGAGCATTCTCACAACGTTGGCGCCAGTGGCGACAACTACAACGTGCTGACATGAGGGAAGTTTCCAACCGATTTCTCATACACAAACAGCAGTTGAGCGGCGTTGCCTGCTGAAACGTTGTTGTCATGCCTCGTGTAAGGAGGAGAAATGCGTACGATCACGTTTCCGACTTTGATAAAGGTCGGATTGTAGCCTACCGCGATTCCGGTTTATGGTATCGCGACACTGCTGCTCGCGTTGGTCGAGATTCAATGACTATTCGCAGATTATGGAATCGGTGGATTCAGAGGGGGGGGGGGGGTAATACGTAACGCCGTGCTGGATCCCAACGGCGGCGTATCGCTAGCAGTCGAGATGACATCCATCTTATCCGCATGGCTGTAACGGATCGTGCAGTCACGTCTCGATCGCTGAGTCAACAGATGGGGACATTTGCAAGACAACAACCATCTGCACAAACAGTTCGACGATGTTTGCAGCAGCATGGACTATCAGCTCGTAGACTATGGCTGCGATTACCCTTGACGCTGCATCACAGACAGAAGCGCCTGCGATGGTGTACTCAGTGACGAACCTGGGTGCACGAATGGCAAAACGTCATTTTTTCGGATGAATCCAGGTTCTGTTTACAGCATCACGATGCTCGCATCCGTGTTTGCCGACATCGCCACACTGTAGTATCACCCGCATTGATGGTATAGGGTGCCATTGGTTCCACGTCTCGGTCACCGCTTCTTCGCACTGACGGCATTTTGAACAGTGGACGTTACATTTCAGATGTGTTACGACCTGTGGCTCTACCCTTCATTCGATCCCTGCGAAACCCTACATTTCAGCAGGATAATGCACGACCGCATGTTGCAGGTCCTGTACGGGCCTTTCTGGATACAGAAAATGTTCGACTGCTGCCCTGGCCAGCACATTCTCCAGATCTCTCACCAATTGAAAACGTCTGGTCAAAGGTGGCCGAGCAACTGGCTTGTCACAATACGCCAGTCACTACTCTTGATGAACTGTGGTATCGTGTTGAAGCTGCATGGGCAGCGGTACCTGTACTCGCCATCCAAGCTCTGTTTGACTCAATGCCCAGGCGTATCAAAGCCGTTATTATGGCCAGAGGTGGTTGTTCTGGGTACTGATTTCTCAGGATCTATGCATTCAAATAGCGTGAAAATGTAAACACATGTCAGTTGTAGTATAATATATTTGTCCAAAGAACATCCGTTTATCATCTGGATTTCTTCTTGGTGTAGCAATTTTAATGGCCAGTAGTGTGATTTCATTACGCAAGTCAGCGAACATTATTACTAGTTAATACAGTTTTCCCTCTTGATAACAGTTATATTTTTTATAAAAGACCCATACACGCTGATGTGTTTCGACTAAGCCATCGTCAGAATCTGTCAATTAACAAAGAAACAGGGGAGAAGTGGTATACAGTGGAGTCTCAAACCTTTTCGGTCGGATTTAAAAAGGCGATACTTGCTCCAAAAATGGTTCAAATGGCTCTAAGCACTATGGGACTTAACATCTGAGGTCATCAGTCCCCTAGATTTAGCGCTACTTATGCCTAACTAACCTAAGGACGTCACAAACATCCATGCCCGAGGCAGGATTGGAACCTGCGACCGTAGCAGCAGCGCGGTTCCGGACTGAAGCGCCTAGAACCGCTCAGGCACAGCGGACGGCGATACTTGCTCCACAAACGATGATATTGAGCGATGGTCGGAAACACACATTTATTGTCTTACGAACATGCACATTGCACATCGCATAACAACGTAACTCGAAGTGTGTTCAAACTGACGCCCGCCAGTCTCAGTTCATGAGGCCTCATTCGTGAACGGCACATGAAGTTCTTCTGAAGTCTCTCAAAGGTCCCTGGCGTCTGTCGTACCAGGAGACAGACAGCTTGGATCATAGCAAGCAGATCTTCATTTCTACGGGGTTTCATACACCAACGTCTTGACGTAACCAGCCCCAGAGGAAAAAGTCCAGAGGTGTCAGATCTGGCGATTGCGCTGTTATTGGGATGTAGATTGCCCGGTTGGTTCACTTGAGAAAGGGGATCAAACAGCGAGGTCGTCGGTCCCATCGGATTAGGAAAGAATGCGGAAGGAAATTGGCCGCGCCCTTTCAAAGGAATCATCCCGGAATTTGCCTGAAGCGATTTCAGGAAATTACAGAAAATCTCCTCCCGAGTGCGAGTCCAGTGTGCCAACATTGCGCCACCTCGCTCGGTGGGGATGCAGATCTCCCATTACAAACCAACCATGAGTACGTGATGCTTGCAGACACATTCATCATAGTAGGCTGGTGCACCATCGTATGGAAACCGTGTTCGTTCGCAGACAACAAGGGGCATAGTCTCCCAGAACTGTGACAGCAGATCTCGCAGGAACACGAGGTATCGTGGAGCAGACAAACGGGGAGGCAGCAAATACGGTCCCGTTAGGTGATCTTGGACAATGCTCTGCCATACTTTGACAGAACATTGTTGCCGGTTGTCAACGATATGGGTGGCGTGGAGATTGTCCTCACTTCGCATATGGCTGTAAAAACATCGTCGCGGGTGAATGAGGCCTCATCCATGAACAATACAAAGTGTACGAATTGGGAACTACAGCGCTTCGGTGGATAATCCACTGACAGAAGTGAACACGGGGCTCAAAATCCGTTGGTTCCATTGCTTGTACGCGTTCCTTATGATAGGGTTTTAATACCCTGTTCCACTAGTATAATTGGAAGTGGCATTTCATGGGCAAATTGACCGGTTCTTATTGCTGGTTGGTCGGCCACACGATCCAACTCCATCTTCTCAAAGTCTGGCATTCAGCCATCTCTTTGGCGGAAACCTTGACCGGCTCTATGTGGCTTGAACGACCCCGTCGCTGGTAAGCTTTTATCCACGGAGATAAACTTCTTCCAATTAGGCTGTCGTCTCTTTGGAACGCGTTCTCTATACATTCGTGTTGCCTTACGGGCACTATATCCTGCTGCGCCTGGCATTAAATGCGTGTGTGACAACTCTCGTGACCAACAATGTTCCAACTTTGACTATGTGTCGTGAGCTGTATAGAGTAACACACATCACCATATAGACTTCACAAGCTATCTGATCCAGTGGACAACAGACGCGAGGAATATTGGTGTGTGTGCGGCACAGATTAATGTGCAGGTGTCATGCACGCGGTCGTCACATGACACGCTTGCTGTGAGCTAATTTGTGTACGATATCTCTGGTAGGTGGCCAGGGGTGTCCGTTGTTTAGCTGTTTATCACATTGCACAACAGATACCCGGGATCTTAGCAAGAGTCCGTCAGAACTACATCCGCCGTTGCAATACATGCACTGGCGGTCGCCGCTTTGAACAATCACTATAAGCTATGCTGTTAATGCAGTGTACGCTGTGTATGTCCACAACACAATAAATATGCATTTCCGACCACTGGTTTCGTATCTCAATGTAATCGGTTGTGGATCTACTACTACTTTTTCAATTTGACCCAAAAGGTTTGAGACACCCTGTAGATAGTGGGTGAGTGACATTAGACGTAAAACCCCTTTCGTGTCGTGAGCAGTTGATGTCGAAACTAGGTTCCCGGCTAGCGATACTACATAGAATGGCAAGTAATTTGGTTGTACCTTTAAACCTCTTAATTCTGTATCGAGTGACCTAATGAAGAAAGAACGTCTTTTAAGCGGAACGAAACTGTTTTTGTAAAGGGCCTGGAATACCTTGATAAGACGAGTATACTGGTATAAAACCTGTTAATGTTGGCGTTGAAATTTTTCGCAAAAATATCCAAGAAATAAGCAGAAATTCAAAGTGACAGAGGTCTGTTGCGGCGTAAACACCGCTAAGTGGGGCTATCACGCCACATCGCGTCTTTGCACCAAATTTTTCGGCCTTCTGCGGCGTTGCTAACCGAGGTGGCCCGGGTTCCACTCCAGGCCGGGTCGGATATTTTCTCCGCTGGCGGACTGTGTGTTGTACTGTACTTACGATCGTATAATCGAAACTGACAAGAAAACGGTCTCCAACACACTATCGTACCGTTTTCCCGTTACCAATATGTTGACTGAATGGGTACGAGCCTCAAGTCAATAAACTGAAATAGACAAAAAGAGCCTTTCGACTGTTAACTTGTTTCCGCAAAAGCTCTTCACTTAAAGACGAGTACGTACGTGTATCCGAAGCAGCTATACTAAGCCCCTTCTCGTAGGCTAGAAATTAACGTATAGTACCATTTGCAGAAACTGTAGATGATTTGTCCCTACATCGTATAAAGCAGGGGCAAGAGAAAACACGTTTTACTTCAGTTACGTAATCCCGAGTAGGTGGCACTGAACCATAACCGTGAATTTACGTTATATAAAGCATCACATACACGGTTATGGTTTATCCCTTCAACGTCAACTTGCCAGAAAGAGCAACGAGATTGAGGAAGATTCACCACTAATGCTGACCAAAACGTATTGCTTCTGTTACCGGAAATGTGGATACCGGTAGCGAATCACAGAGATTAAAGAAAAAAAAATTACAACGAGCTGTCAAAATATGAAGATCAAATTGAAAGAGATACATGATGGTCATATCTGTCTATAGAATAGGGACGATGTATACTTGTATCCATAATGGGAAGGTGTCAGCGAGTCACCAAATAAGCAAGCTGAATATATACACTACTGGCCATTAAAATTTCTACACCGCAAAGATGACGTGCTACAGAGGCGAAATTTAATCGACAGCGTGCTGTGATACGCAAATGATTAGCTTTTCAGAGCATTCACACAAGGTTGGCGACATCTACAACGTGCTGACATGAGGAAAGTTTCCAACCGATTTCTCATACACAAACAGCAGTTGACCGGCGTTGCCTGCTGAAAAGTTGTTGTAATGCCTCGTGTAAGGAGGAGAAATGCGTACCATCACGTTTCCGACTTGTCTGTTAGGCTCATCGAGCTCGAGGCGCAGGCGTCGGCTCGTAGTGGCGTTGGGGCAACTGTGGTGAGACCTATGCCTACTTCGGTGGCCTTGGAATCACATGGAACCCCTGATGTCGCTGCGTCTTCCGGCAGTGAGCATCTTACCGGTCAGCCATCACTCCAGGGTGAATGGCGGACAGTGGTGGGCTCGCGCGTGCCTGGCCGAAAGGCGAAGGTGGGATCTGGCCGCGTGGCAGCTGCCTTACCCCTTTCCAACAGGTACGGGGTGCTTCCTAGTGGTGATGACATCGTTTCCGAGCCACCACAGGATGCCTCGCCTGTTGGGCCAGTGGCCGATTCTCCGGCAAGGTCCCGACAGTCACAGAGGGCGGGCCTATTAGTTATAGGGAGCTCCAACGTTAGGCGGGTTATGGAGCCCCTCAGGAAAATAGCGGGTAGGTCGGGGAAGAATGCCAGTGTGCACTCGGTGTGCTTGCCGGGGGGTCTCGTCCGTAATGTGGAGGAGGCGCTTCCGGCAGCTATTGAACGCACTGGGTGTGACCGGCTGCAGATAGTAGCACATGTCGGAACGAATGACGCCTGCCGCTTGGGTTCTGAGGCCATCCTTGGTTCCTTCCGGCGGCTGGCTGATTTGGTGAAGACAACCAGCATCGCACGCGGAGTGCAAGCTGAGCTTAATATCTGCAGCATAGTGCCCAGAGTCGATCGCGGTCCTCTGGTTTGGAGCCGTGTGGAGGGTCTAAACCAGAGGCTCAGACGACTCTGCGACTATAATGGCTGCAAATTCATCGACCTCCGTTATTGGGTGGAGAACTGTAGGGCCCCCCTAGACAGGTCAGGCGTGCACTACACACCGGAAGCAGCTACTAGGGTAGCAGAGTACGTGTGGCGTGCACACGGGGGTTTTTTAGGTTAGACGGACCCCCCCTTGGGCGAAACGATAAAATACCTGACGGCTTACCAGAGAGGACATTATCATCGTTGATAAAGAACGTCCGTCCTCAGAGACCAAAAACAGGAAAAGTTAACGTAATGTTGGTGAACTGCAGGAGTATCCAGGGCAAGGTTCCTGAATTCGTATCTCTTATTGAAGGAAATAGTGCGCATATAGTATTAGGAACGGAAAGTTGGTTAAAACCGGAAGTGAACAGTAACGAAATCCTAGACACAGAATGGAATATATACCGCAAGGATAGGATAAACGCCAATGGTGGAGGAGTATTTATAGCAGTAAAGAATTCAATAATATCCAGTGAAGTTATTAGCGAATGCGAATGTGAAATAATCTGGGTTAAGCTAAGTATCAAAGGTGGGTCAGATATGATAGTCGGATGCTTCTATAGACCACCTGCATCAGCAACCGTAGTAGTTGAGCGCCTCAGAGAGAACCTGCAGAACGTCGTGAAGAAGTTTCGTGATCATACTATTGTAATAGGGGGAGACTTCAATCTACCAGGTATAGAATGGGATAGTCACACAATCAGAACTGGAGCCAGGGACAGAGACTCTTGTGACATTATCCTGACTGCCTTGTCCGTGAATTACTTCGAGCAGATAGTTAGAGAACCAACTCGTGAAGCTAACGTTTTAGACCTCATAGCAACAAATAGACCGGAACTTTTCGACTCCGTGAATGTAGAAGAGGGTATCAGTGATCATAAGTCAGTGGTTGCATCAATGACTACAAGTGTAATAAGAAATGCCAAGAAAGGAAGGAAAATATATTTGCTTAACAAGAGTGATAGGGCACAAATCGCAGAATATCTGAGTGACCACCATCAAACGTTCATTTCTGAGGAAGAGGATGTGGAACAAAAATGGAAAAAATTCAGAAACATCGTCCAGTACGCCTTAGATAAGTTCGTACCGACTAAGGTCCAAAGCGAGGGGAAAGATCCACCGTGGTATAACAATCATGTACGAAAGGTACTACGGAAACAAAGAAAGCTTCATCATAGGTTTAAGAGTAGTCGAATCATAGCTGATAAGGAAAAGCTGAACGAAGCGAAAAAGAGCGTAAAGAGAGCAATGAGAGAAGCATTCAACGAATTCGAACATAAAACATTGGCAAACAATCTAAACAAGAACCCTAAAAAGTTTTGGTCATATGTAAAATCGGTAAGCGGATCTAAATCCCCTATTCAGTCACTCGTTGACCACGATGGCACCGAAACAGAGGACGACCGAAGAAAGGCAGAAATACTGAATTCAGTGTTCCGAAACTGTTTCACTGCGGAAAATCGTAACACGGTCCCTGACTTCAGCCGTCGCACGGACGCCAAAATGGAAAATATTGAAATAAACGATATCGGAATTGAAAAACAACTGCTATCACTTAGTAGCGGAAAAGCATCCGGACCAGACGAGATACCCTTAAGATTCTACAGAGATTATGCTAAAGAACTTGCCCCCTTTCTATCAGCAATTTATCGTAGATCGCTGGAAGAACGTAAAGTACCTAGCGACTGGAAGAAAGCGCAGGTCGTTCCCATTTTCAAGAAGGGTCATAAATCAGATGCGAATAATTATAGGCCTATTTCGCTTACGTCAATCTGTTGTAGAATAATGGAACATGTTTTGTGTTCTCGTATTATGACGTTCTTAGATAATACAAATCTCCTTCATCATAACCAACATGGATTCCGCAAACAGAGATCATGTGAAACTCAGCTCGCCCTATTTGCCCAAGAAATTCACAGTGCCGTAGACACTGGCGAGCAGATTGATGCCGTATTCCTGGACTTCAGGAAGGCATTTGATACGGTTCCGCACTTACGTTTAGTGAAAAAAATACGAGCTTACGGAATATCGGACCAGGTTTGTGATTGGATTCAGGATTTCCTAGAAGAAAGAACACAACATGCCATTCTTAACGGTTCAAAATCTGCAGATGTAGAGGTAATTTCGGGAGTACCGCAAGGAAGCGTGATAGGACCTTTATTGTTTACAATATACATAAATGACTTAGTTGACAACATCGGTAGCTCCGTGAGGCTATTTGCAGATGACACGGTTGTCTACAAGAAAGTAGCAACATCAGAAGACTCGTACGTACTCCAGGAAGACCTGCAGAGGATTAATGCATGGTGCGACAGCTGGCAGCTTTCCCTAAACGTAGATAAATGTAATATAATGCGCATACATAGGGGCAGAAATCCATTCCAGTACGATTATGCCATAGGTGGTAAATCATTGGAAGCGGTAACGACCGTAAAATACTTAGGAGTTACTATACGGAGCGATCTGAAGTGGAATGATCACATAAAACAAATAGTGGGAAAAGCAGGCGCCAGGTTGAGATTCATAGGAAGAATTCTAAGAAAATGTGACTCATCGACGAAAGAAGTAGCTTACAAAACGCTTGTTCGTCCGATTCTTGAGTATTGCTCATCAGTATGGGACCCTTACCAGGTTGGATTAATAGAAGAGATAGACATGATCCAGCGAAAAGCAGCGCGATTCGTCATGGGGACATTTAGTCAGCGCGAGAGCGTTACGGAGATGCTGAACAAGCTCCAGTGGCGGACACTTCAAGAAAGGCGTTACGCAATACGGAGAGGTTTATTATCGAAATTACGAGAGAGCACATTCCGGGAAGAGATGGGCAACATATTACTACCGCCCACATATATCTCGCGTAATGATCACAACGAAAAGATCCGAGAAATTAGAGCAAATACGGAGACTTACAAGCAGTCGTTCTTCCCACGCACAATTCGTGAATGGAACAGGGAAGGGGGGATCAGATAGTGGTACAATAAGTACCCTCCGCCACACACCGTAAGGTGGCTCGCGGAGTATAGATGTAGATGTAGATGATAAAGGTCGGACGGTAGCCTAGCGCGATTGCGGTTTATCGTATCGCGACACTGCTGCTCGCGTTCGTCGATATCCAATGACTGTTACCAGGAGGGTGGCGGGAGGGCGTTCAGGAGGGTAATACGGAATGCCGTGCTGAACCCCAACGGCCTCGTATCACTAGCAGTCGAGATGACAGGCATCTTATCCGCATGGCTGTAACGGATCGTGCAGCCACGTCTCGATCCCTGACTCAACAGATGGGAACGTTTGCAAGACAACCATCTGCACGAAAAGCTCGACGACGTTTGCAGCAGCATGGACTATCAGATCGGAGACTATGGCTGCGGTTAACCTTGACGCTGCTTCACAGATAGGAGCGCCTGCGATGGTGTACTCAACGACGGACCTGGGTGCACGAACGACAAAACGTAATTTTTTCGGATGAATCCACGTTCTGTTTATACAGCATCATGATGGTCGCATCCGTGTTTGGCAGTGAACGCACATTGGAAGCGTGTATTCGTCATCGCCATACTGGCGTATCAGCCGGCGTGTTGGTATGGGGTGCCATTGGTTACACGCCTCGGTCACCTCTTATTTACATTGACCGCACTTTGAACAGTGGACGTTACATTTCAGATGTGTTACGACCCGTGGCTCTACCCTACCTGCGAAACCCTACATTTCAGCAGGATAATGCACGACCTCATGTTGCAGGTCCTGTACGTGCCTTAGTGGATACAGAAAATGTTCGACTGCTGCCCTGGCTAGCACATTCTCCAGATCTCTCACCAATTGAAAACGTCTGGTGAATAGTGGCCGAGCAACTGGCTCGTCACAATACGCCAGTCACTACTCTTGATGGACTGTGGTATCGTGTTGAAGCTGCATGGGCAGCTGTACCTGTACACGCCATCCATGCTCTGTTCGACTCAATGCCCAGGCGTATCAAGGCCGTTATCACGCGGCCAAAGGTGGTTGTTCTGGGTACCGATTTCTAAGGATCTATGTACCGAAATTGCGTGAAAATGTAATCACATGTCAGTTGTAGTATAATATATTTGTCCAATGAATATCCGTTTATCATCTGCATTTCTCCTTGGTGTCGCAATTTTAATGGCCAGTCGTGTATAGCGGTACTAACTCACTTTCAACTGTAAGTAAGAAATCTACATTTAACGTGTTGACTGGCGTGAGGTTGCCGGCGACCACAGCGGAGCCTCACACCTGACACCCTGTGCCTGGCCTGGGGTGACACATCCATCGCTATGCGTGCGCAGTCAACGAATTAAATGAAAAAGTACTATTTCCTGGCAATATTCACTACGTCGCTCGTATGATAGTGGTATCGATAGTTAGGTAACTACAAAGGAACAAACAGGTTTCTCTCTCTCTCTCTCACACACACACACATACACACACACACATACACACACACGCACGCGCGCGCGCGCGCGCGCAAAAACGACGCAGCACGAAGAAATTATCCGTATGCGACTGACATCGGTAGAAGTGATGTACCTGTACAGACAAACAAATGATTACAGTTTCAGAAAAATGGGACGATCTGTTCAGTAGAAAGAGCAAGTCAGAAACGCGTCGGTCCACCTCTGGCGTCTACGCGAGCTGTTAATCGTCTTGGCACTGCTTATCTGTCCTGAGCGTCTCCAGACACATCTTCGGCCTGTAATCTCATTGCCTGCTTGTCTTCGTGCTTGCCAAACCCTACTTTCGCTAGCGAGGTCTCCGGGTACCTCCGCAACTGAGAACGTTTGGGCTCTCCAACCACCCCGGGACTTTGACTACCAAACGCACCAGTTGGACAGAAGTTGGCACGATATCCCTCAGGAGGACATCCAACATCTCTGTCAATCAGTGCCAAGCCGAATAACTGCTTGCGTAAAGCGCAGAGTTGGAACGACGCGTTATTGACTTGCTCAATATGTGAAGCTCTTTGTCTTAAATAAATTATCCAGTTTTTCAGAAATTGGAATCATTTGTTTTTCTGTAAATGTGCGTCACATCTACCGATTCTCGTTCCACTCGGATAATTGCTTAGTGGTGCGTCGCTTTGTTGTGTTACAGTGTACTGTACGCAGTCTTTAAAATGAACAGACATTTACGAAACCAACAGCTCAACAACTTTACTGGTTATAAATACATGACCTGTTTGATTTGAAACTTCGACAATTAATCTGGATGGAAATTTGTAACAACGTATTGAATTTCTCTGCGTTATCTCGATGAATTCAATAGTTTAAACTTCAGTTACTGAGTAAGTTCCTAAATGGACGGTATATCGCTCCTCGGTGTCGATAAATTCATATCTGTATTAATTTCCATGTAAAAAGTCGTTGGACTACCAAGGTCGGTATCAGCGAGACCGAACTCAGGAAACAGTGGGAATGATATTGTACAGCTGCCTGATATAAAAATGCAACTACAAGAGACGATCGCCACCGTAGTGACCTTTATACTTGGGGAATATCAAGATCGTGCAGATATGCGGTATCCAAAATATGGTCGTGCGGTAGAACATTGCAACATTTCACACACACACACACACACACACACACACACACACACACAAACGCTTCCAGTTTCCGCGGAAACAGATGTAATGTCGTGGCTTCAATTAGGCCACACTAAGTTCGTCACGTTAATGAAACACCACCTTGAGCTACCTATCCGCTCCACATTATGCGGTGGGGCCTCCTGCTAACGACCACGTGTACGCTGTGTACTGCAACACACACGTGGAAAAACTGGAAGGAGCCCAAGTACAATTCCACACCTGTGCATGGAAATACACTTTCGAATTTTTTCAGGCTTTCCGTTTTGGAAAGGGGCGAGATCACCAAAGACCACTAACTTCCGACCTTCAGTACACCGCCTCGCCCGATCCGCGGCAAAGATGCTATATTTCCAAACGCTACGCCATCTGGAGGTTCCACCTCAGTCACTTTTATTTCTGAGCAAACCCTGCATATAGCATACATTTAGGCGAAATCCGTCACACGACCCGCCCCGCCTCCTACATCGCCGAGGGCTGCCAGGCCGCATCACGAAATTGTTTTCACATTCACACCATTCAGCGAAATTAGATTCAGATATTTTTACTGGCCCTTTCCTGTTCTCGGTAATAGTATGGCACTCTGGAGTGGTTCTTCATGCCAGAAGTTCTTGCAGGTTCATATCCGACAGGTGGTGGAGAAAACACGTGCCTTTATGTGGAAGTCACAAGCTCTAAGTCCGTGTAGTGGGCACCGGCGGCAATCCACTTACAAAGGGACCCACCTACTCGAGTTTTCAGCCAGCAGATGGCGCAGCGGAAAGTTTATTACTTCGTTGCTACTTGTTCTATTAGCAACATATTTTTCATGTGGCATTCATATATGCCGCTGAATGTACCTACAAAATTATATCAGTGTTCGACAAATAGTTACGGAAATATGACGTTGTATACAGTCTGGAACCGCGCGACCGCTATGGTCGCAGGTTCGAATCCTGCCTCGGGCATGGATGTGTGTGATGTCCTTAGGTTAGTTAGGTTTAAGTAGTTCGAAGTTCTAGGGGACTGATGACCACTGCAGTTAAGTCCCATAGTGCTCAGAGCCATTTGAACCACTGACGTGGTAAACATCAAGATGCGTGCAAAAGAAGCTGCAGAGTGAAATTCACTAGATATACGGGTGAACTAGGTGTACAAATATGTGTCGAATATGTTAAATATATGGGAAAAACGTGTAAAATGTATCTACACGGTCAAAGCCAATGCCAAAAAGTTCCTCCTTAAACAGCTGGATCGTTTTCAACCAAACTTTGTACAGATGCTACTTAGAACCTGGAAAGAAATACTATGGGGTAGGAACCAGCAGCCTCCTATTACGGTAGGGGTGATAACGTGGAGAGAGAAGGAGGTAGGAGAAGATGTATAGTAGATAAGGGGCAGAAGGAGATGGATACAGATTTGGGGGAGGAGGAGATGGACAGAGAGAGTGGGAGGGGATATGGACAGTAAGGGATGTGAAGGAGGTTGATAGAGAGAGACAGGGGGTAGGAGAGGGTGGACGGAGAGAGAAGGATGAGGGAATGGACAGAGAGGGGGGACGCAGGGGATGGACTGCTAGAAGACTGGAATAAATTCGTATCCGAGCAACGGCGGGTACTCACCTAGCCTTTTCATAAAAGACATGAAAGGAAAAGGCAATGGAATATTTGGGATTAAAAATATATTTGCAAGAAACAGTCATACGTGAGAGTCTGAGGACTCTGGAAATACCTTTCCAAGAACAGACAGTAACTAAAGCGTACAAGAGTTCGTATTCCATTAGTTTTATTTTGACCGAGCAGCCCTCGGCAGCAGCGTGTAAGAGACATAGTAGGTGCCAGGAGTAGGTGCAGTCGGCGATTTGCCTCATATGTGGACGTGCGAAATGCGGTGCACAGGTGGTTTCACGACCAACCGAAAACCTATTATTTGGAAGGAATACGTAAGCTCGTTGACCGTTGGGCCAAGTGCAATGAGAAGGAGGGAGATTACGTAGAAAAATGATGTGCATTGCGTACCCCTCGCTTCATGTTAATAAACGGTAGAATGAAAAGTGTAGATAATTTTTGACTTGCCCTCGTACTTAGTGAAAGTGCTGCGTGCTATAATTTATCACATATGTGTAGAAGAACGTGAAGACTGGCGTAAGAAATAAAAATCCATACCCATTGAAGATGTTTAGAATAAAGCGAAAATGCGTTTGGTCTTAATTAGACTTTACTAAGGCACAAAAGACTATTTTCAACTTGTATAACTACGGGTGCGGAAGAAAAGAGGCCGAAAAGCACAGAAGACAGCGACTATGTTTCACTACAGGACAACGCATTTACATGTGCGGCACTACTATTTAATAACTGTCTCGCCTGGAGCAATATTACTATAGTGGAGCATCCACGCTTGTAGTCCGACATCGAACCTTCGAGTTCCTAAATGTTCCCGTGTAAAGGGAGGACAATGTACAGTGAATCATGAATAAGTATTGAGAAAATGCTACATTGTAGTACGAAGCGCTTTCTGATGATAATGAGTTCTGGGAAAGCTCGGAAAACTGTGTGAATTTTAGATGCAAATATTATGATTTCTTTCGTTTTCCATTCCCCAATCATGCGGAAAGGACTTGGCTGTACTGTCAGAGTAGCGAAAGATGATGCAAGTATAATGACAATTTTGTTTCTATTCATTTATATGAATATTTTGACTCGATCTCATAAAAGTAGTAAGATAAAAAATTCAATTTGCTGCGCTGAAGTAACATAGGGAAAGGCCAAGAGAAAAACTACGTGTCAACCCCAGCCATGCACAGTGTGGCACTGCGAGGTTTATGTGCGTGACCAGGAGAAGGGTCTTCCTCGGCAGGGCTCCTGTGGGAAATTGCGAGCGGGGAATCGTCCCCGCGGGCCGTGGCGTGGCTGTCCCCATAGTCCACTTATCGGCGGCGGCGTGGATGCTGCGATGCGACTGGTGACCCAGCCTGTCTTCACACACTCTGCTGTCTGCATGCAATGTCAAGCCCCACGTCTGATCGTGAAATAATCAACAACGCCTGTTTAGTCATTTATAGCCCTGGCATTTTGCTAGGCAGTTGACAACACTACGCTAATGACTATGAGGTGTGAAGGGATCTGTGGTTATGACAGGATGAATTATTTCTTTTTATATGTGTCCGAGTGAATAGATGCCACACGTACAATACATGCGCCTTGACGGCAAATAAATGATACCTACAGGGAGAATGCAATCCTTGTTCCACCTTTTGCGGGAATCATGTGAAGCAGCGAGCAATGAGGGTAATGTAAATAGTGTGCGAAACATGGTAATTTAGGGTAGATGGGAAACGTGCTCAGATATCCGAAATGTTTAACGTGACAAGCGGGAAATCGGGGTACGAGTCTCGGCATGGCACAAATTTTCAATTGTCGCCATTGGAATTATTTTAATGTCCGATTGCAGTCATTGTCGAAACTCTTCCTTTAACAGTGAATTACTTGGCTTATTACTGGAGAAACAGGATAGAGATTTAATTTAAATTACTTTAAAATGGGTTAATAACCGCCTTGACTACAATAAATTATGTATTTGCAGTTGTTACCTGACGAGCAGTTGACGTTCGTGTAGTTGCAGCACCCATTCTGTTTACCGCCACCGCCTACCATCACATTTTAAAGGTCTAAAGGTGGTCACTTTCCCACCGAAACAGGTAACCATAGCAAATAAATGTTTTATTGCGACCAAGATTGTTTTTAATCCATTTTAAAGTATTTTAGTCAGACTGCTGCTTTTTCCACGAGAAATGTTCTCAAAGTTTACTATTTAAACTAATCAAAAGGTCGAACAAATTTAGCCGCAGGAGATTATGAAGAGTACTTATTTCTAAACACCTGCGGCGTTCAGCTTTTTGAACCCATTGCACTATCTTACGTACAGTTATCTGTGGTTAAGGTAATAGTAATTAATTACACCATGAACGCCTGGATCAAACGCCACCAAACTGATGCTATAGTATTTCTATGTTTGTGGGACGTGTTGATTAATATTTAGTCGTTATGCGAGCTTTTCTTCGCTATACTAAAAAGCCGTACCTACAAGTGAAGATAGGTGTGAGTGTAAGACGGCTACTGAAAATCGCATTATCTGGTGATATGTAAATAAGTCATTACATATATATATGTAAATAAGTCATTATATATATATATATATATATATATATATATATATATATATATATATATATATATATATATGAAAATCGCATTATCTGGTGATATGTAAATAAGTCATTATATATATATATATATATATATATATATATATATATATAATGACTTATTTACATATCACCAGATAATGCGATTTTCAGTAGCCGTCTTGCACTCACACCCATCTTCACTTGTATATATATATATATATATATATATATATGTATATATATATATATATATATACCGAAGTGACCAATGAAAATTTGTACTGAGGTCGGGATTCAAACCTAGGTCTCCTACTCATTAGGCATATGCCATCCTGGCACAGTGGCTGTGCACAACTGCACGTCTCCCTGCTCAATCCATACACCCATTGACGCCTCAGCGCTCAGCCCATTTGGTATTCCCAGTTCCTCGAAATGCATTGCAGAGGTTCTGCATCGGTACTGGAGTTGCACGTCAGCATCGAACGGAACGGGGATCCTGCCTGAAACCCAGGAATAGATGCTTTAATCAAATGAAAGTACATGGTTCTAGAGACCTTCTCAAGTCTCAAACATCTATGATGTGTAGATGTAGACTGAGGCCACAAATGAAACCTTGTACGAAGCTATTCCAGTAAAGCAGGACAGCCTTTGCAAAGCATTTCTAGCTTAGAAGCGATACTAAGTGGGATGAGGCGTGAATGGGAATTTGGATTTAGGACTGAGGTGTACTACTCTCACAGTTGTGGAAAGCAACTGTGCCAGGATGGCGTGGTGATTAGTGTATCTGCCTAAGTAAGGAGGGGATCCGGATTCGAATCCCGAACTTGGTACAAATTTTCTTCGTTGCTTCAGACTGCATGTATACGTCACAGACGTTTGAAACTTTAAAAAGTCTCAGGAATCATTTAGTTCCACTTGATTAAAGCATAAGAGCGAAGCAGCCCACAACATAGAACCCAATAATCGTTGTCAGACCAAACTAATAAACTGCTAAATGGTGATATGTCAACGAATCAGAATCAACCGGACGTAGCGACCCAAGTACAAAATGATCAGTGGGTTCACAACTCCAGTCTATGCGCATGCCCGGAACATGGGACGTGACGGCAAACTGTGAAATACTTGTTCGGAATTGTCCATGAAAATTTCAGATAGTATAGGACAGAGAGGTGAACCCATAGCTAGGCCTTTAAACTGGCTATAATGCTTGTTTTGAAACTGGAGTTATTCTCATGGACAATTCTGGACACAAAACTTATTGGCAGATTAAAACTGTGTGCCGGACCGAGACTCGAACTCGGGATCTTTGCCTTTTGCGGGCAAGTGGTCTACATGGAATCCTGTATTATCTCGCATCAAAACTGAACGTTCTTCGATGCGGCCCTGAGTGCGATATATCATTGCCACCAGTGCTCTACTAATGGCGGCGCCACCTCCTTGTCTTGGAGGGCAGCAACCGTGATGGGCAGCGCATGCGCCGTGTACTGAACGGTGGCCTATATAGGACGTCGATTTGCAGCCTGGCGTCAGTTCTCAGCGGGACGCATCAGCAGAAGCAGCATTCTCTTGAAGATGGTGACCAGTTGGATCGCCGAAATATCGAGTCAAGTTGATTTTAGGATCCGGCAGTAAACCCGAAGAGGCTTTCAAGACTTATTACGCCGGGAAAGCCTACGTAGTCACAACTGTAGGTCTTTTCTCCTCCGTTAATGCTGCCACAAATTCACGTCCAATCGTATCCATTCATCCGGGCCACTTTTATTTGCCACATCCTGTATACATCACTACAGGTTGATACCAAAAATATGTACTTAATGTATTAGAGTAAGTGTTTAAAACAATGAAGACGATTTAGATTTCTAAGGTTTGTTTATTCATTGAGTATGTATCGTGGTTGTTCTTTGAAGGTGATATAAATTTCAATTTTTTTCTAGAGCGTTCATTAGTCAGCTTTTCTCTGCACCTTCAAAGATTCATCGATGTTGTTGGTGTTGTGATTGTAGTTTCGCAGGTGTGCACGAAATAAAGATTTACAGTTCTTGCTTACGCTTGTGTGCTCTCTGAATCCGGTGGAGAAACACCTACGTGTTTGCCGCACACAGAAACTTTCACTTTCACCGCATTTCAGTTTAAAATCGCTGACTGTGTAAATGGTTGTATTTTGTGAGTAGTGTGTCTGACTATTGTCTCTACATTACTGTCCGTGCGGAATGTGGTTTGTACATTATCTCTACGAAAACTATCGGCTATTCTGTCTGATGTGGCACCATAATAAGGTAAAGCAATGTATTTCTGTTTTGGTTCTAACTTTCTTGTTAATTTTATTCCTTCATATACGATGGCATGCTGAAAATTAATGCCTCTGACCTTTTTATTCTGTTTTTTTTTTTTTTTTTTTTTTTTTTTTTTTAAATATCGGTTGAGATTTTACGTGTCATGCATACTACTCCGTCGACTTTCCATCTTTGATGACGCAAGTTGTAACACTCTGTCGTCGGAGGACTCCCAATGATAGCGTGTAACACGTCGGTGTGTAACGTAACTGTGTCGCTGCGTGAGAAAACTGAAAGTACGAATTCTAAGAGTAAGTCCGCTCATGGAGCTCCTTCTCATTCAACAGGGCAGTGCCAGATCACACACGACAGCAGCGACGTCTGCAACAAGCCGACGCGATTTGCAATCCTCGATCATCATACATACTGTCCAGATTTGACTCCCTCCGATTTTTATGTGTTTCCAAAACTTAGAGAACGTCTTCGAGGACTTCACTTTGATAGTGAATATGTGGTGCAAGCAGAGGTGAGGTTGTGGCCCCGTCAACAAAGTGAAACATTTTACGTTGACGGTATCACTAAACCGGTCTCTCGGTGGGAGACATGTGTTCGTCGCCAGGGTGACTGTGTTGAGAAATAAAGATGTAGACATGAAGAACAAAGACGTAACATGTTAATAAAGTTTGTGTTATTTAAAAGGCTTTAAGAGTTTTCACATCAATTCGGAGACATTACTTTTCAGGACACCCTCGTGTATTGTCGTCTTTGTTACGTGACTTTGTAGTACACATTTTGTCTACAAAATCGGCATTGTAGCCGTTGTTTGTTGCAATATATTTTCGTACACACATCTCTTCGGTAATTTCGTTCTCTTTTAATGGGAGGTTAATGATTCTATCTGTCATGGACTGAAAAAAGGCTTTCTTATGCATTTCTGGGTGGCACGAACTGTTGTCGGTTATGCCGTGAGTACAGGACAGGTTGGTTTCCGAAATATTCAGACTTTGCGGGCACCACTATTACTCTTTATCATCAAATCTAAAAAATTAATGGTCTTTTCTTTTCGTAGTTCCATAGAAAAACAATTTTTGAATGTACACTGTTACATTGTGAAAGCATACTTTCCCGAGGACATGCAGCTCTACTGTGTGATTAAATGATGATGGCGTCCTCTTGGGTAAAATATTCCGGAGGTAAAATAGTCCCCCCTTCGGATCTCCGGGCGGGGACTACTCAGGAGGACGTCGTTATCAGGAGAAAGAAAACTGGCGTTCTACGGATCGGAGCGTGGAATGTCAGATCCCTTAATCGGGCAGGTAGGTTAGAAAATTTAAAAAGGGAAATGGATAGGTTAAAGTTAGATATAGTGGGAATTAGTGAAGTTCTGTGGCAGGACGAACAAGACTTTTGGTCAGGTGATTACAGGGTTATAAATACAAAATCAAATAGGGGTAATGCAGGAGTAGGTTTAATAATGAATAAAAAAATAGGAGTGCGGGTTAGCTACTACAAACAGCATAGTGAACGCATTATTGTGGCCAAGATAGACCCAAAGCCCATGCCTACTACAGTAGTACAAGTTTATATGCCAACTACCTCTGCAGATGATGAAGAAATAGATGAAATGTATGACGAGATAAAAGAAATTATTCAGGTAGTGAAGGGAGACGAAAATTTAATAGTCATGGGTGACTGGAATTCGTCAGTAGGAAAAGGGAGAGAAGGAAACATAGTAGGTGAATATGGATTGGGGGGAAGGAATGAAAGAGGAAGCCGCCTTGTAGAATTTTGCACAGAGCATAACTTAATCATAGCCAACACTTGGTTCAAGAATCATAAAAGAAGGTTGTATACCTGGAAGAATCCTGGAGATACTAAAAGGTATCAGATAGATTATATAATGGTAAGACAGAGATTTAGGAACCAGGTTTTAAATTGTAAGACATTTCCAGGGGCAGATGTGGATTCTGACCACAATCTATTGGTTATGAACTGCAGATTGAAACTGAAGAAACTGCAAAAAGGTGGGAATTTAAGGAGATGGGACCTGGATAAACTGAAAGAACCAGAGGTTGTAGAGAGTTTCAGGGAGAGCATAAGGGAACAATTGACAGGAATGGGGGAAAGAAATACAGTAGAAGAAGAATGGGTAGCTCTGAGGGATGAAGTAGTGAAGGCAGCAGAGGATCAAGTAGGTAAAAAGACGAGGGCTAATAGAAATCCTTGGGTAACAGAAGAATTATTGAATTTAATTGATGAAAGGAGAAAATATAAAAACGCAGTAAATGAAGCAGGCAAAAAGGAATACAAACGTCTCAAAAATGATATCGACAGGAAGTGAAAAATGGCTAAGCAGGGATGGCTAGAGGACAAATGCAAGGATGTAGAGGCTTGTCTCATTAGGGGTAAGATAGAGATACTGCCTACAGGAAAATTAAAGAGACCTTTGGAGAGAAGAGAACCACTTGTATGAATATCAAGAGCTCAGATGGCAACCCAGTTCTAAGCAAAGAAGGGAAGGCAGAAAGGTGGAAGGAGTATATAGAGGGTTTATACAAGGGCGATGTACTTGAGGACAATATTATGGAAATGGAAGAGGATGTAGATGAAGACGAAATGGGAGATAAGATACTGCGTGAAGAGTTTGACAGAGCACTGAAAGACCTGAGTCGAAACAAGGCCCCGGGAGTAGACAACATTCCATTTGAACTACTGATGGCCTCGGGAGAGCCAGTCATGACAAAACTCTACCATCTGGTGAGCACGATGTATGAGACAGGCGAAATACCCTCAGACTTCAAGAAGAATATAATAATTCCAATCCCAAAGAAAGCAGGTGTTGACAGATGTGAAAATTACCGAACTATCAGTTTAATAAGTCACAGCTGCAAAATACTAACGCGAATTCTTTATAGACGAATGGAAAAACTGGTAGAAGCCGACCTCGGGGAAGATCAGTTTGGATTCCGTAGAAATGTTGGAACACGTGAGGCAATACTGACCTTACGACTTATCTTAGAAGGAAGATTAAGAAAAGGCAAACCTACGTTTCTTGCATTTGTAGACTTAGAGAAAGCTTTTGACAACGTTAACTGGAATACTCTCTTTCAAATTCTGAAGGTGGCAGGGGTAAAATACAGGGAGCGAAAGGCTATTTACAGTTTGTACAGAAACCAGATGGCAGTTATAAGAGTCGAGGGGCATGAAAGGGAAGCAGTGGTTGGGAAAGGAGTGAGACAGGGTTGTAGCCTCTCCCCGATGCTATTCAATCTGTATATTGAGCAAGCAGTAAAGGAAACAAAAGAAAAATTCGGAGTAGGTATTAATATTCATGGAGAAGAAGTAAAAACGTTGAGGTTCGCCGATGACATTGTAATTCTGTCAGAGACAGCAAAGGACTTGGAAGAGCAGTTGAATGGAATGGACAGTGTCTTGAAAGGAGGATATAAGATGAACATCAACAATAGCAAAACGAGGATAATGGAATGTAGTCGAATTAAGTCGGGTGATGCTGAGGGTATTAGATTAGGAAATGAGACACTTAAAGTAGAAAAGGAGTTTTGCTATTTAGGGAGTAAAATAACCGATGATGGTCGAAGTAGAGAGGATATAAAATGTAGGCTGGCAATGGCAAGGAAAGCGTTTCTCAAGAAGAGGAATTTGTTAACATAGAGTATAGATTTAAGTGTCAGGAAGTCGTTTCTGAAAGTATTTGTATGGAGTGTAGCCATGTATGGAAGTGAAACATGGACGATAACTAGTTTGGATAAGAAGAGAATAGAAGCTTTCGAAATGTGGTGCTACAGAAGAATGCTGAAGATTAGATGGGTAGATCACGTAACTAATGAGGAGATATTGAATAGGATTGGGGAGAAGAGAAGTTTGTGGCACAACTTGACTAGAAGAAGGGATCGGTTGGTAGGACATGTTTTGAGGCATCAAGGGATCACAAATCTAGCATTGGAGGGCAGTGTGGAGGGTAAAAATCATAGAGGGAGACCAAGAGATGAATACACTAAGCAGATTCAGAAGGATGTAGGTTGCAGTAGATACTGGGAGATGAATAAGCTTGCACAGGATAGAGTAGCATGGAGAGCTGCATCAAACCAGTCTCAGGACTGAAGACCACAACAACAAACAACTTTCTATTTCAGCAAATGTGCCATTTAAGAGAGTCTACATACTCCTTGTAATACAAAAGCTTACTGGTCGTGTCAGTAAATTTTTCAAGTAATTGGTTCTCTGTACCGTTTATGAAAATACCTGCCAGTGTCTAGCAACACAACTGCCCCTTGCGACACCATCTGGTTGTGAATATATCTCATCTTGTAATTTAAAATAATAGAAAGATGAGATCAGTTGTGGCAACTCAATAATTTCATCAGTTTCGGCTATTCCAAATTTTTTGTGTTTCAGTAGTTTCTTTTTTATGATGTGAATGGTTTCCGTTATCGGCACGGTGGCGACTAGATTTACTATATAAAATGAGACAAATTTTCTTTTAATCTTACAAAAGCTGTGGACCCACATTACAAGAAATGAATCTGCCTTTGTGTATACTTCTCCATTATCATCATCTAACAAGCATCGACGCAGTCGCCAAGTAAAGCGAAGCTAATGAGCATTCCAAGAAGTTGCAGTCTACACGGAGTTCGCAGGTCATTCACGTGTTACGTTGACAAGCTGCGACACGTGACACCCAAGCGACAGGACAAAGGGCTCGTATAAAGCTTAGCGCCGCCTTGTGCGGATAACGAGCCTATATAACTGTCGTTCAGCAGCATGAAAGCAATTCATCACGTAGAAAGCAAGTGACGCGAAAGCCCTGTCGCTCAAGTGGTTATCCACTCTGCTGGAGATTGAGCGTCACTGGCTTACAACCAAGCCTCGTTACTATTATGTGTGACATCTGATAGTTTCGTCAGTCAGTTTAGCTCAAACGAAATTGAGAAATATTATTGGAGAAAAATCCTCATGTAACTAACCGTGCTTCTAAGACGTCTTCAATAAATAATCGGCCAACCTCTTCACCGTACGTGTAAACTCTTCTCAGAATATACACTGATGTAAAATGATAATCATATGCAGGTGGCCTACATGAAGCAAATTCTATTCGTATACCAGTTGGGCGCCGTATAAATTTAAATACACAGTCGGGTAGCCAATGCACTGTCGGCTGCGGGGTGCATGACAATGAGATATGACAGGAAGCTAGGTTATGAAAAGCACTGCCGTAACCTAGTTTCACTAAACTATTCCTTAGGGTGCAGGTTGGCACTCTTGGTGTAACACTGAATCTAATTCGTCCTGTATTCGTAGTGTGATCAGCAATGGCTGATTGTTTGATGTGGTGATCCAGAAGTGAACATGTATGTCACCGAAGCTGTAAGTATGTATCACTGTCCTGGACTACAGATGCCAACACACATGTTGTATCTCTATCCTGGACTAAAGACGCCAACACAGATGTTAAAGACGAGTGACACCTGACGACTAACGCTAATACGCCTCTTCCCTAGAGCTATGCAGCAATTCACAGGGAAATGATACGACGTCGCTGAAACAGCGGGCTGCAAGAACTGAGCTCGCTGAATTTTGCATGTGAAATACAGTTTTATGGGCTCAAATGTTTCATGCGTTTACTGCTTATAGTATGGTCGCCACTCTTTCCACAACACAGCTTTCTGAATCATTGCATTTAATGCCCGAAGTAGCTGCCACATGCAAAAATTGAATTGTTCATTATCCACTGTTGTATTGTAGCAAAATTATTTTTTCTGTACCATAACCATTAAGCCTCACACTGTTTGATTATCAGTGATTCTAAGTTGCACGGAAACTCAATGAAAACCAAATCGGATAACTCTCAATAGCAGCTAACATAAACGGTTTCGGCCTATGACATCATTTAAGAGTGTCGATATGATGGGAATCACATACCGGATGTCAATAGGCTCAAAGTGACGGCATTCTTCCCCCCTTCTTTATTCAAGTTCATGGTTGGAAGTGATAAGGATTCTTCATGTTTTCCTTCAAAGGTCATTGGACAGATGTACAGCTGGTTTGACTTTGGGGAAGAGTTCCCAGTAGTGTGAGACATTTATGCAATATTATCAATAAAGGAAATAAATGCTTGAGGTGAATCCACAATCACTGTAAACCTTAAGAATAATGCCTTCTATATCGCTTAAGTATTTGTTTTTGTTTAAAGTGTTTCTTGTAATGTGTTTCGACTCTTACCGTCTCCAGACCAAAACGACTTCTAAGTTTGGATCCCAAGATAGCAAGATACGAAACATGTTGTATGAAATAATATAATTTTAGAAACTCCTTACGCGATCTATACGACATAAATCCGGAAACAGTCGAATATTCAAGACTGCTTTGTTTTTGTGTCACCACGTCGATAAAGTTCACCTGTTTCTCTTACATCTAGTTTTACCACTTTTTTCATTCATTTATTTTCATTTTTTATATTTTTATTTTTAATGTGAAGATAGTTATCCTGCTGGCAACTCAGCTATCTTTGCGATATTCGCGGCTGATACACGGCCTTAGACCCTAATGGTCCCATAATTTCTGATAGTACACTGAAGTGCCAAAGAAAATGGTACAGGCATGCGTATTCAAATACAGAGATACGTAAACGGTCAGAATAAGGCACTGCCCTCGGGAACGCCTATATAAGACAACAAGTGTCTGGGGCAGTTGTTAGATCGGTTACTGCTGCTGCAGTGGCAGGTTATCAAGATTTAACTGAGTTTGGAAGTAGTGTTATAGTCGGCGCACGAGCGATAGGACATAACATGTCCGAGGTAACAACAAAGTGGGTATTTTCCAGAACAATCATTCCTCGACTGTATCGAGAATATTAGGAATCCTATAAAACATCCAGAAATCGCTGCGGCCGGAAAAAGATCCCGCAAGAACGGGACGACGACGACTGAAGAGAATTGTTCAACGTCACAGAATTGCAACCCTTCAGCAAATTGCTGCAGATTTCAATGATAGGCCATCAGTAAGTGTCAGCGTGCGAACCATTCAACGAAACATCATCAACATGGGCTTTCGGACCCGAAGGCCCACTCGTGTACCCTCGATGACTACACGACACAAGGCTGTACGCCTCGCTTGGGCCCATCAGCACCGACATTGGACTGCAAATGTTGCCTGTTCCGACGAGTCTCGTTTCAAATTGTATCGAGCGGATGGACGTGTACGGGTACTGAGAATACCTCATGATCCATGGACCCTGCATGTCAGCAGGGAACTGTTCAAGCTGGTAGAAGTTCTGTGATGGTGGGGAACCTGTGCAGTTGGAGTGATATGGGACCCCTGATACGTCTAGAGACGACTGTGACAGGTGACATTTACGTAAGAATCCTGTCTGATCACCTGCATCCATTCATGTCCACTGTGCATTCCGACGGACTTGGGCAATTCCAGCAGGACAATGCGACACCTCACATGTCCAGAATTGCTACAGAGTGGCTCGAAGAACACTCTTTTGAGCTTAAACACTTCCGCTGGCTCCCAAACTCCCAGGACATGAACATTATTGAGCATATCTGGCATGCCATGCAACGCGCTGTTCAGAAGAGATTTCCACCCTCTCGTACTCTTACGGATTTATGGATAGCCCTGCAAGATTCGTGGTGTCAGCATGTCCCCATCAATGAGTTCGAAAGCATCGTTGATGTGAGCTCGCAGTTCTGGCACGTTTCTTGGTAGAGGAGGTTTAAACACTGAATCTTTCACATAACCCCACAGAAAGAAATCGCATGGGGTTAAGTCTGGAGAGCGTGGAGGCCATGACATGAATTGCTGATCATGATCTCCACCACGACCGATCCATCGGTTTTCCATTCTCCCGTTTAAGAAATGCCGAACATCATGATGGAAGTGCGGTGGAGCACCATCCTGTTGAAAGATGAAGTCGGCGCTGTCGGTCTCCAGTTGTGGCATGAGCCAATTTTCCAGCATGTCCAGATACACGTGTCCTGTAACGGTTTTTTCGCAGAAGAAAAAGGGGCCGTAAACTTTAAACCGTGAGATTGCACAAAACACGTTAACTTTTAGTGAATTGCGAATTTGCTGCACGAATGCGTGAGAATTCATTAACAAGTTATAGTTTCATTACATAATACGTTCTGAAATAATTTTGGATCTGAACTTCAGTGTCCACTTACCATCAGCAGACGTTCGGCAACTTATTAAATGAGTTGCTTACCTGAAAAAAAAATGAACGTCATCAGTAAACATAATAGAAAAAACACGCTTAGAAGAAAGCAAATGTCATGTTACTAACTACAAATGTATGGACTGTTTCTGCTTCGAAGACATAAGTTAGAGGGTGAAACACGTGAAACAATACAGAATTTTATTGTACAAAAATGCTTGCAATGCAAAGATGAACGAATACCGATGATAAAAATGGCGTCATGGAGAGCAGAAGGCAGGCAAGTAATACTGCAGTGAAAAGCTACAAGAACTCAAGAGCGGAGTAAATAATCGAGAAGAAAACCAAAAAAGAGGTGGTTTGAAGACTTTAAAGGTCTTCGAGAACAAAGAGACGGCTTGGACAGAATATCACAGAAGATTCTGGTAAGCGGGGATGGTCGTTGGACATATCTGAACCTGTCGTGTTAAAGTAGGAAATTGTTTGAGAAAGAAGCAAACATGGAGAATAAACAAAAAACAGAAACAGAAAACAGAACAAAATTAACATAGTTTCGAATTATAAATCAAAATAGTGTATTAGGAAAGAGCACGTGCTGTAGGTATTTTGTACCATTTACAATTAAATACTTAAATGTTGCTCATCGATCTGAGATCCACACCAGATAGGACTTATACTGTAAATAGGGAAGAACTGTAGAAGAGCAGCACGTTTCGTTACAGGTCCCTTTAATAAGCGCGAGTGTTTCACAGCGATGCTAATTCAGTTACAGAGGCAGATGCTGCATGAGAGCCGTCCTGCATTACTGTATGGTCTAGTAATAAAATTCTGAGAGTGTACGTTCCTAGTAGAGTCAACGAATACACTGCTTCCTCCTGCGTATATGTCGCGGAGAGACCATGAAGATAAAATCAGAGAGATTTACCAGCAATGATTGCCGGCCGCGGTGGTCTAGCGGTTCAGGCGCTCAGTCCGGAACCGCGCGACTACTGCGGTCGCAGGTTCGAATCCTGCCTCGGGCGTGGATGTGTGTGATGTCCTTAGGTTAGTTAGGTTCAAATGGCTCTGAGCACTATGGGACTTAACTTCTAAGGTCATCAGTCCCCTAGAACTTAGAACTACTTAAACCTAACTAACCTAAGGACATCACACACATCCATGCCCGAGGCAGGATTCGAACCTGCGACCGTAGCGGTCACGCGGCTCCAGACTGTAGCGCCTTTAACCGCTTGGCCGCACCGGCCGGCGGTTAGTTAGGTTTAAGTAGTTCTAAGTTCTAGGGGACTGATGACCACATATGTTAAGTCCCATAGTGCTCAGAGCCATTTGAACCATTTGAACCAGCAATGATTCTTCCCGGGAAGCTTACACTACTGGGAGGAGTGATAGTAGTACACAAAGTACCCTCCGCCACACACCCTAAGATGGCTTGTGGAGTTTAGGTCTAGATTTAGATGAAACGTAACTAATATTTAAATGGAACAGACGAAATAGGAACAGAACTAACGGGAATGCCCATTATTGTGGCCAAAGGAAATCACGTTTTAAGTATAATGCTGATTAAACAGTAACGAAGTCCTCTGCAAAACTGACAAGGAAAGGAACAAGTGGAAAATAATGACTAGGAGAAGGAACAGGATGAAGGGACATACGTTAAGACGTCTGAGAATGACTTCCACGGTACTAGGGGATGAAAGAGATATCTAACAAATAATTGAGGAAGTGCTACTCCGAGATGAAGAGGTTGGTCCAAGAGAGAAAGGAAAACAATGCAAACTGGCTGGAAGGGCAAATTCTAAATAATTTTCAGGGTTCTGCTCCGGTATAAAGTATTTGAAAAGTCGGTCTGACGTTTCACGAAATGAAGCTGTCGCGCCTGCCGGCCTGCAATGTGAGAAGTGGAGGCAATAGTGTTTGTGGCAGTTGTGATTTTGGATCGGTGGATATTATGTGTCAGCTTAGCGCAGTTTTTCTTTCAGACGATGCGTTGTTTCAGATTTCATTCCAACTGCAGGTCGCATAAGGCTAACATTAAAGGAGGAACTTGGCTAGGTTTTGTTTTGAGCGTGAATAAACTGTGTTGTTTTCATTGAACTTCAATGGATATTTTGTGAAGCTCTTCGACTTTGAGAATTTTCTGTTCTACGATTGACAGTTGTCGAAATGAACGAATTAGGATCATAAATATCAATGTCGCGTCTCTGGTTACATTGGATGTATCTATTTTCTGACGATTGTCTATCGGATTGCAGTTTGTCGAAATTCTTCGGAAGTGCTACGAAGATGCACTTGTCTTGCTGCAGTGGACTGTAGCGTCAGTGAAACTGTCGCAGCCCCTATTAGCTAAACTTGGTATATCCACGCCTCTATCCTACAACTTTTAGGAAAATGATCTTGTTAATAACATGAAAAGTAACATTGGCCACAGAAAGTGAGTCTTTTTTAATACTGAAAGGTTTCCAAGTTCTTTTATTTGGAAAGATTAGCAAGATCGATATTTGCACAAATTTTTCGATCCACGGCTCAATGACGAACCACCTACAAATATTTTGATTTCCAGTTTGCGCATCGTTTTGAAGGGACGAAGAGATAAAGAGGCTAACCGTGGAGAAGATTAAAATCTGTCAAGTGGCGTATCACGGGTAACGAACAAAGACGTGTGTTATCCACATGCAACATTCCGTGATACAAGCCCATCAGGTAGATATTACGGCTGCTTAAGCACTTACCTAGGGTACATGTAGTTCTGTGTATGGACAGTTACACGGAAAGAGCTTTCAGCTGATAGCAGTGCATGTTTTGTAGCCCAGTAATAACATAACGAATTTCTCAATGAAATAAAATGGCAACGAGACTCTTAACAGCGATGCAGAATTTATGACTGATTAAACTCGCCTCGCATATCTAAGTGAAGCTGAAGATCCTTACTGAAAAAATTCCACAAATAATTCTTTAACTGACCATCGGGGAAGTACGTCACGTAGCAAAATGGGGTGTGTTGTGCATGGTGTGGACCACTAGCAAGACGGTAATAGACCCTTCTTTCGATTTCGCAGAGGGAAGGAAGAACATAACAAGCTGTCCATCGGAAACTAAAGCATAGTTCAGTGCGCATTGTACGAGTGGGATCACCAATATTCTGTGTACATAAGAGTGTACCAGTTCACCCTCTGTTGAAATTGTTCGCTTTCGATGCTGTACAAAAGTGCTTCATCGCAGAGTACTTGAATTCGGCTTTGTACAGTGAATAATAGTTGGTACTAAATGCGAAATCCAAACATATGAGCAAAAATGTATTAGAATTTATTTAGAGTATTGATATTAGCATTCATTTAGAGTGCTGAGAATTTACTTACAGTCACACTGATAAATTATTTGAAGATAACCTTGCAAATTCAACACGAAAGCAACATGAATGGAAAAAGTCTATTTGTTTCGAGACCGTAACGTCTCTACAAGGAAGACTACGCAATGTATTCTCATACAGTTTCCGTAGGAATAGCAATCGAATGTTTGAGCTGCTAAGATGTATATTAGAGTCAACACGCCTGATCGAATAGTGTATGAGTGGTACTTAGATTTTTACGAACATTTGTCGGCTTATAACATTCTGATTACACCATGTTTACTTGTATTAGCTCCGTGTAACAGAAAATTTGTTTGTCCTCAGGTTCTGGAGATGGTCATCAAGGAACGAATTTAATTGCCTGGGGTAAAATATTGTGGCCCGTATCTGGAATAAATATAAAATATCTTTCCGGGATCACCGTGGATTTTTGCTGCGATTATGTCTCAACTCATGAAACTTTTAATAAATGAAAAGTAAAGGGAGATGTCAAAGTGATTATACTAACTCCCTAGTTATAATTGCTGTCCCAGACGGAAACAAAGAAGGCTTAAGAGTAAACATTAAGCTCGTATGAATCCACCCTCACGATACAATTGAACAGCTCTTACCCAGGTCTCTTCCCATAGAAACTGTCTTCGCGAGATACGCGTCTAGCTGCAAAAAGCATCTCGGACATAGTGTTGCACCGATAAAATTGTGGGGGTCGTTCAGTATTTCGGTATAAGAGGCCCTTAGTCTCTGGTGACTCGTTAAAGAGTAATAATGTCCTTATAAGGTATTGTGTTATATTTGCATACGTACTACGCAAGCCACCAAACACTGCATGATTCTTTACTTTCCACTCTCAAATGGAGCGAGGCAAAACAACTGTTTGTACCCTACCAGCCCTAATTTCTGTTATCTTGTCTTCGCGGTCCTTACGCGAAATGTACGTTGGCGTCAGTACAATTGTTCTGCATTCAGCCGCTAATTCCGTTTCTCTAAATTTTCTCAAACGTATTCGCAGCTGTGAATACGAACAAGCATCAGCTGTATAAAGGAACGGCGACAATGAACATTTGTGCCCGACCGGGACTCGAACCCGGATTTCCCGCTTTACGCGAGCGGCCGGTTTTTAATCCCATTAGCTATCCGTGTACGGCTCACGACCAGATACAAACTTCCATATGCCGTCCTTCCCGCGTCACAGCCTGTACTCGTACGTACATTAAGTGGTTCCCGTACAGGGGAGGACATTTTCAATCGAAAGTCGCTGCCGGATAAATACTATACTGCAGTATCTGTACTGTTAACACAGGTTCTTCTTAACAACACAGGCACTGCAATATTATCGTCGCCTTCCCTCCGGGGATTCCTGTTTGAGTTCACGGAGTATATCCGTAACACTCGTGTGATGATCGAACCTACCGATAAGAAATCTGGTAATAAGCCACTGAGTTGCTCCGATACACTGCTTTAATTCGACTTGGTTCTCATACCAAACACTCGAGCTGTCTTCAAGAACTAGCCACACTGCTGTATCTCCCACGGGGATGCTTGGTAAGAACTAGTAAGACACAGGTGAACAAGATCAAGGGTTTGTTGCGACCACAGTAGAGAGATTTAACGAGTAAGGAGATTTCTCAATAAAAAATAATACAACTCCTGAGGCGGTAACAGGTATACGCTTGGAACACACATGAATACACGTAGTGGGACGTGAAAGACTACGACCTTGATAATCCGTAATGACGGAGGCCAAGCGTTCGGTGTAGCTGGCCGACAGGTACGTCTCAGGATATCTCTGGAAAGTCGTAGGTCCCACTGTGGTGACTCGACCGTGCTCTGACTCATGGGCTGCTAAGAGCCGGTGCGTGAGTTGGTCCAGAGCTCCGCTGGAACGACTGCCGAGGCGTTGCCTTGTGCCACCCTATACAGCCGGGGAGCGGAGAAATTTGTGCCGATACAGTTCTGCACGCGTGACACGGCGGAGAAAATAGGTCCCTGGCACGGAGGACCTCTGGCGGAGCTCGCCCTGCTGTCTATCGTCCTTGTTGTGATCGATACAGCCCCGGGAGGCAACGCCTTGTACATATACCGATCCGCGATGCTTCATTGTCTGAGGGGTTGCCGATACTTTAGGCGAACTGCGGATACGGATACAAGGCATACACTAAACATGAGCTCTCCTTTACAAATGAGCTATACTTTCCTATAATTTTGCCAATGAACCGAAGTGGACCCTTCGGCTTTCCTACCACCGATCTCACGTACTCGTCCCATTTCATATCACTTTGAAACGTTACTACCACTAATACTGTATTCAAAAATTACAGCGCTGTTTTTCCTCATCGTCTCCATTTACGTATATTGTTCTACGGTTAGAGCAAGCTGCCATTTATCTCACCAAATTAGAATTATTTCGAAGTAATCCTGTATCCCCCTACACTACAGCGACATCAGTAAACAGTCGCAGATAGTTGCTCAGCCTATCCGTCATGTCATTCATGTATACAAAGAAGAACAGCGGCCCTGTCACACTTCTCTGGGACACTGCTGACAATGCCTTTGTCTCTGATGAACACTCGCCGTCCAGGACAATGTACTGGGTTCTATTACTTGAGCACTCTTCGAGCCACTCGCATATATGTGGACCAGTTCCGTGCGCACGGATCTTCGTCAACAGTCTGCAGTGGTGACTGTGTCAAACGTTTTCCGGATACTTTCTCCTAGATACTATATGCACTACCGAAAAAAAAAGTACATCTGGAAAGACGACGTCGATTTTGATCCGATGACGACCTGCGCCACCAT
Organism: Schistocerca cancellata; assembly: GCF_023864275.1. Taxonomy (NCBI): domain Eukaryota; kingdom Metazoa; phylum Arthropoda; class Insecta; order Orthoptera; family Acrididae; genus Schistocerca; species Schistocerca cancellata. The sequence goes on from NC_064627.1 coordinate 609,467,123, forward strand.
AGGCTATACTGGCTATACTGATAATAGTTTCAAGTTCCGTCAACAGATGGCGTAATGGTGAAGCTAACAGAGCAGCATTTGTGTCTACCCTTTAATAGGGAATGCTCACCGCCAGAAGGCTCAGTGTAGTGCAAACTAGTGAAGCAAGCAGGCTACCATGCCACGGAGAAGCACCTGTGCTTCCTACAGCCAACTGAGCGAGGTTGAACGGGTCAAACTGTTGCCTCCCGATTGGCGAAATGTTCCTTTCACAGAATTGGCACTGAAGTTGGAGGTGCTATGTCAATCGTGCGACTTTGTTGGTATCAGTTTGCTACGAGAACACTCCTGCACCGGTAGGCGAGGACCTTCAAGCAGCACAGACCCCCCTCCCCCTCCCAGGATCGTCGTTTTGTAAGGGCAGCAGTGGTAAGTCGTACAGCTACAACAGCACAAGTACGGGGGCTTGTGAGACCAGACGTGTCAACACGAACTGTTGTGAACCCGTTATTGGCAATGGGATTACAGGCACGCACAACTCTATCTCGTCTGCCATTCACACCACACCATCGACGTGGGAGGCTCGATTGGTGCCGTCACAGAATCACTTGGAAGACAGAATGGCGCACAGTGATCTTCAGCGACGAAAGCAGCTTCTGGCTGCACGCAAGTGATGGTCGTCTGCGGACGACGTAGACCTGGAAAGCGCGTGCATTCGTCCCAGACATACTGGCCCCAACCCAGGCCTTATGGTCTTGCGATAAGCTACAACTCTCGCTCAGCTTTGGTGTCTCTGGAGGTAAGGCTAACCAGCGCTCTGTATGTCCAGTTCTCTTGCCTTTATTGCAACAGGATTGTGACGTATTGTTCCAACAGGATAATACTCGCCCGTTAAACTCAACGTGCTCTGCAAGACGTGCAGCAACTCCCTCGGCCAGAACGGCCTCCGGACTTGTCTCCAATCGATCACGTGTGGGATTCGAAGGAACGAGAAGTGATCCATGAGACTCGTCAACCAACAGCTCTTACAGAACTACGTGAACAGGTTGAGCGGTGTAGCGTAGCGTATCCTAGGACAGCATTCGCCATATCTTCTATCGACTGTATGCCAGCGTCAGCGTCCTTGGAGGCTACACCACGTATTAATATAGGTGTTTCAGCAGGGGTCGATACCTGGTACCTCAGAACCGCTTTTGCTATTGACCTGTAAATGTAATCATTTCATGTACCCAACATGAAATGTTGTAACTATAAATCTTGAGTAAACTGGAAACCTCTAAAAGAGTGTACTAATTTTTTCCGGCGGTGTAGAAGTAACTGCTACTAGTGAGTTTCTGCAATGTGTAATTATTCAGTAAACGGTCTTTCTAATTATATAGTCATAAAATGTTACATTTATTTCTGATGAGGGTCAGTTGTCAGTCTGTCCTCTGCAATCCTCCCGCATTTCGCTACAGTTTTTGTGTTGCGATTTCTCTGTATAATATACATCACAGCGGACAGATGGGAAAGTACCGCGATGTGGTTTCTGTCGCTGCAGTAACAAGTCAACACAGCCATGTTTTGCTGTTCTTTCACCGTATTGTGTGAATCCGCACTCAAAATGCATGTCGGCCAATGCTTCATTATCTGTATTGGTGTGTATCACTGTTAATGAGCAACTAAGAGTGCCGGAAAAACAGACCGGAGTCAGAAACGACCAGTATGGATGCGAGTTTGAGGGAGGAGAGTAACGTGAGCTCTACTGCTGCCAGAAACAAATACCGTGAGTGAATGGAACAGATTGGTTTTTAGCCAAGATACACAGCGCATACTATCGACATCTCCATAGTTGTGCAGATATTTCCAGCGATATACGAGTACAGGGCGAATCGCATAACACATGCACCGCAGATATTTCGGACGTGGAAGGCACTATCGATACGTGGTTTTCACGGAACTGAATTGTAGGCAATGGGCGCGTATTTGCAGCCAATTCACAGATTTAGGGACGCCGACGAAAGTGCAGTTTTTTACAACAGTTACAAATTTTTAATTGAAACAATGTCAACTGACTGTAAAATTCTAAAAGTAGTGTATGTTGCTGGAAGCTGTTGCAAGTAATTTACGAGTTCTTATATAGTGAACATTGTAAACACCGACAGCTGTTTGTTCCATCCTACTGCTTAGATGCTAGGCGACGATGTTATGTTTGTTTACATTGTGTCGTGTGTACACTGCGATTGCATTGCGACGGTCCTGCCAATTATTGTGTGATAGAAGACGCACTAGGACGTGCTTGGAAGATGCTATACCCCAGTGTGGAAAATGCTTACATGCTCATAGTTATGGTGAATGTAGGAAGTATGCCGTTCGTTAGTGTACCGTGTACGCCGAAAGTAATCCCAGAAGTGGTTCAAATGGCTCTAAGCACTATGGGACTTAAAATCTAAGGCTATCAGTCCCCTAGACTTAGAACTACTTAAACATAACTAACCTAAGGACTTCACACACATCCATGCCCGAGGCAGGATCGAGCCTGCAACCGTAGCAGCAGCGCGGTTCCGGACTGAAGCGCCTAGAACCGCTCGGCCACAGCGGCCGGCAAAGTAATCCCATCAGACATCCACCTCTTCAAACATTACCGGTGATACCTGCGCTGTAGTTTCCGCTGAAATGCTAGAACGTGTAGAACAATCGTCGCACGGCAATCTTCAAGCTTGTATTGACGCTGGTGGAGGTCGCCTTGAGCGTTGAGAATACATTCGTTCTTTACGTGTCAAATTCCACAGAGGTACTGCATTCACCTTTGTTTGCCTTTCGTTTGTCGTAGGCGATGTCCCATTTAACAGTACGACACATCCAGAGACATGTGTGGGGCTTCACGTACGCATCCAAGTGGAATTCACATTCGTTTGTGCTACAATAGGAACAAACAACTGTCGGTATTTAAAATGTTCTAACTACAATATCTCGTAAACTACACTGGTGTCCAAAATCAAAGCAACAAACGGAAATTTTGTTACGATTTTTGCTACAAAACCGTATAAACAGGTGATAGTAAAGAGGAAATAACGTAAAGAATACAGAACGTTATCGGCTTCAACATGCGTAACGGTAGGAAAAAAAAAACTTTTTTTTCTTCAACTTAACGGATTTGCAGACGCATTGTGACAACTAGTTAATCTGCTCAGTATGGGGTGTGACCACCTCTGGCACCAATACAGGCCTGACACGGACGGGACATGCAGTTAATGATGTCACCAATCTCACGTTGAGGAAATAACGCCCATTCTGACTGTAGAGCTACACACAAGTCTTGGGGAGTGGTTGGTGGATGTTAACGTGATGCAACCCGTCTCCCCTCCGTATCCCAAACATGCTCTGTGGGATTCAGTCGGGCGAGCGAGCAGGCCACACCATGCGTGTAATCTCTTCCGTTTACAAAAAAAGTATCAGCTACCCGTGTCCTAAGAGATCGAGCACTATCGTCCATCAGTACGAAGTCAGGGCCCACAGCACCTCGCAACAAACACCCATGAGCTCCCAAGATCTCACGGTACCTGACAGCAGTTAAATCTTGCTGATTCACCCGTACACTACACCTGAAGAGGTGTCCGAGTGGTCAACATAATCCCTGTCCACACCAATACGGATCCTCCTCGATATCCGTCTCTTTCCACAATGTTTGAGTTCCTAAATCGTGTTCCACGTGCTCTCCATGTGTGAATCTGCCGAGAACCTCTGTCCAGGCCAAATTGGGACTCATCTGCGAAAAGAACATTGGCCCACCGTTAGACCACCCAGGTAGCATGTTGACGGCTCCACTCCAAACTTTCCCTTCTGTGAAAACACGCCGGAGGTAGAAAGACAGCAGGTCTGCTACAATAAAGGCCACTGTGTTGAAGCCTTCTGTACACCGTTTGCCTCGATACAACACGTCCAGGGAACGCTGTGAGGTCAGATGCCAGTTGCAGTGCAGTACTAAGGTGGTACCGTGGTGCCCTTACAGCCAAAGAAGGGTCCACACTTTTTAATGTCACACGTGGTCGGCCCTGTCCTGGTCTCCACGATACTTTCGGTCTCTATAAACTGTCACCTCGTCCGAGAAACAACAGAACGATTCACATTAAACCATCGCGCCACATGAGTTAGCGACTCTTCTGCTTCCATTCTTCCTATGGCCCTCCTTCTGTACCACACTGCACCGTCTGTAACTGCGTACACAGCTATTGTGGATGTGGGACTACCCTGCAAACACTAACCCGCTTGAAACTTCCTGGCATATTAAAACTGTGTACCAGACCGAGACTCGAACGCGGGACCTTTGACTTTCGCGGGCAAGTGCTCTACCATATGAGCTACCCAAGCACGAGTCACGCCCCGTCCTCAGAACTTTACTTCCGCCAGTACCTCGTCTCCTACTTTCCAAACTTCACAGAAGCTCTCCTGCGAACCTTGCAGAACTAGCACTCCTGGAAGAAAGGGGTGCTATTTCAGCAAGGTTCGCAGGAGAGCTTCTGTGAAGTTTGGAAAGTAGGAGACGAAGTACTGGCGGAAGTTAAGTTGTGAGGACGGGGCGGGAGTCGTGCTTGGGTAGCTCAGATGGTAGAGCACTTGCCCGCGAAAGGCAAAGGTCTCCCGAGTTCGAGTCTCTGTCCGGCACACAGTTTTAATCTGCCAGGAAGTTTCATATCAACGCACACTCCGCTGCAGAGTGAAAATCTCATTCTGGACTAACCCGCCTGGTACGTGTCTAAATGTCATTTCTGGAGTGGTTGTCCGTTGATCAGAATGCCATCTTCCGTGCAGAAAACGATCGTGACATCTGTTGGAAGTTTGTATGACTACATCGTGAATTAGACACAGGTAGGGGAAATAGTGATTAGTTGCTTTAATTTTGGACACCTGTGTACTTGCACTAGACTGCTGCAACGAACACCACTGGAATTCTGATTTAGTCTACTTGGCTGGTGAAACTGTCAATAGGCACTGTTCCATTGAAAAACTTTACCTTTTTAAAATGAATGCACATTTGAACCTTAACACTCTGCGCATGGGCTGCATAGGCGGGGCCCTTCCCACCATTCCAATCTGTGAAATCCGCGTATCAGTGGCGTCTTACATTATCAAAATATTTGCGGTTCAAGTGTTAGGTGTTTCCCCCTGTATAGATACAAAAATAAAATTGGAGTAAGAAATAAAAAGAAATGCAGATGTTCTGTAGCGAGGTACTGGAGACCACGGGTCGGTTATACACAAAAACTTCAAAAAAATCCCTTAACATCCTTCGAAATTTTGTCCATCGAATTCGGAGTCGCACTGTAATTCGTCCGCTCTTATTTATATCCAAACGTTATCTGTTGGCACTACTGTTAAAAGTTCAGTAGTCACAAATGAACCCGAAAGAAATTTATTGCTAAACGTAATGGGTGCGCTTTGTCTTGTGGAATTAACGTCTCCGGCGGAATCTAAAATTCAACCACCCGATCGAATCGCCATTGTTCACCGCGATCAGCGGCAAAGGAGTCGGCAGAACCAGCGGGCGATACAGCCGGGCCCCGCAAATGGCGACTGGCGTTAACCCCATTCAGCCTGACCGGAAACAAAAATTACATTACAAATTTAAATGAAGAATCAGCGACCGTGGAACTCGTGGCTGCGGAACCAAATTAAAAGTTCGGATCCGAGCGTGACCTGCGTCGCTCGTTGTCATGTGTGTGCGTGTGTGTGACGTGAAGGCCCGGCAGCGCTGCGTGGTTCAGACGAATTTATTGCGGCCGGTCTGCGCACAGCGTGTATGTCTTCATTACGGCACACAGCGGACAAATTTCGCCACCGCCGCGGCATCGTACTGTATGCCACTAAAGCGGTATTGGCTGATGCAGCTCTTTCTGCCCGTAATAACGTCTGCCCTCGCACAGTTATCACGATTTACCGACTGGCGCCGGTACGCCTGCAACTTTTTGTGATTGTCACGTTGCGCGCCGTATTCAAATGCTGTTATCCCGCTAAACGTGCCGTGTCACTACTCCGGCTGTTTTATTACCTGCCATTTAATGGAGTCTGACAGGAGTACAAGTAAATGAGTTTACTCACACGACATTTCTCGTAAACGCCTGGAAAAGAATATAACAGAAGATGAATGGGTAGCTTTGAGAGAGGAGGCAATAGTGAAAGCTGCAGATAATCAAATTGGCAAAAGAAAATGCATATTATTGGATAACAAATGCGATACTGAACCTAACTGATGAAACGGGAAAATACAAAAATGCGGCAAATGAAGCGGGCAAAAGGGACTGTTCTCTCTCTTTCTCCGTCCGAACAGGTCTCGGAAGGCCCAACCGTACTGACCGATCGTCGTGGAGGACAGGCGTCACTTGACACGGATATGGAGGGGCAATAAAAATGATTCAAATGGCTCTGAGCACTATGGGACTTACCTTCTAAGGTCACCAGTCCCCTAGAAGTTAGAACTACTTAAACCTAACTAACCTATGGACAACACACACATCCATGGCCGAGGCAGGATTCGGACCGTAGCGGTCGCGCGGTTCCAAACTGTAGCGCCTAGAACCGCTCGGCCACCACGGCCGGCGACGGGCAATAGCTCAGCGCATCACTCTGCCGGCCGTTGTCAGTTTTCGTTACTGGAGTCGCTACTTGCTAATTAAGTAGTTCCTTAATTGGCTCAAACAAGGTCTGAGTGCACCCCGCTTGCCAACAGCGCTTGTTAGACGCTGACGGTCACCCATCCAAGTGGCAGTCAAGCCCGACAGCGCTTAACTTCGGTGATCTGATGGGAATCGGTGCTACCACAGCGGAAAGGCCGCTGGCCAAAAGGGAATATGCACGTCCATCAATGAGATTGACAGGAACTGGTACATGGCAAAGCAGGGACGGATAGACGAAAAATGTAAGGCTGTAGATTATGGATGAATAATGTGGTCTGGGCGCAGGATAGCGAGGACTTTAGCGCCCAGTCGAAAACAGCAAGAGAAGAGTGGCAGGAAAATAAAGTAAACAGGAACAGAAAACAGCAACGGATGTAGAAGTATGTACGACTGCAGTAAAGCTAGATGCCTCCTACAGAAAAGCTGATGACTTTTTGAAGAAAATGGAAGCAACTGTTTGAACTTTAAGAGTTCAGATGGAAAGCCAATACGATGCAAAGAAGGGAAGGCTGAAAGGAAGAAGAAATATATAGAGGATCTATATAAGGGAAACAAACTTGAAGACTGCAGAATGTTATAGGAATAGAAGAGGAAATAGATGAAGATGAGATGGGAGATATGACATTGCGAAAGCAGTTCGATAGCACACTAAAAGGCCTAAGCCGAAACAATATCGATGGCGTCCATGATATTCGGTCGTAATTATTGAGATCGTTGTGAGAGTCGTATATTTCAAAACTATTCCACCTGGTGTGAAAGATACAGCAGACAGGCGAAATAACCTCAGATTAAAAAAAGAAAGTAATCTTCTCGATTACAAAGAAAGTAGGTGCGGATGCCTTTGGATATTACAAAAGTATCACTTTAAGATGTCCCGGCGGAGGTTCGAGTCCTCCCTCGGGCGTGGGTGTGTGTGTTTGTCCTTAGGCTAATTTAGGTTAAGTAGTGTGTAAGCTTAGGGACTGATGACCTTAGCAGTTAAGTTCCAGAAGATTTCACACAAATTTGAACATTTTTGAGTTTAAGATGTCATGAAGGTCGCTCCTTGATGCGGAAGTGTCAACAGCGGCGAGCTTCGACTATGTAAACTCTTGTTATTCGGTTAGTGCTAGCGCAGTTTAAACAGTGATCAGTTGCTCCGGCATTCGATGAACTTTTCATAGCCTCTGCGAAATCGTTAAGACTTTTGCTACGCTGCGATCATCACTATGGACGGATGTGATTGTAGCCCCCCTGCTCCATGAACTTCGTAAAACCAGCTGCACAGCGTCGCAATAGATACTGATGCTCTTCATGCACCCATAAACGAAGTGACTAGCGTTTCAATCACCTCGTCACACTACGCAGACACACCCACACCCACTTGTGGCTGTCACTGCAGCAAGAGACGTGCAGCCCTCGCAGAAATCGCCAACGGGGTCGCACGTAGGAGGAACGAGACGACGGCCAACGAGACAAAATGGAGAAAGGACTACGGGTCGATGCCACCCAAGAAGGTGAGATCATCCGCCAACATGTAAGTTGCACTGATAACTTACACGCAACTATCAACAAAGGGTCTGTCATCTTATTTGCTGTAAGGAGAGACAGAAACATAGGCAGGCTTCACTCTATGACACTAGGCAAAATTATCAGATGGTAAACTTATTGAAGCATATAATGACTGTTACGGGGGCAGTGAAAAACCGTGTGAAAATTGAGACTGCCAGTGCCTTAGTGCAACGGTCTTTCTTAGACAAAGCAGATATGAGGGCCTATATTCCGAAGTTCTATACTACTAAACAAGGCGTCATCAATAATGTTGAAACCTCCCTTAACGGAGGACGAATTACTAACGGAAACGACTGTTGCTGAGAAGTTATTGCCATCAGGAGATTTAGCAAAGTTATAATCCTGACTGCGCAAAAGTTAATAAATCCGTGTCCAGTTTGTGTTGTAACTTTTAGATCACAGCGGTTCCATACGTTTTTTTTATGTTCATAGAGTTCGCTGTCCGTTTTAAAATGCTTTAATCAACTATAGCCGACATACTCGTCTTGAAACATTCAGTAACTGTAATTATATTTAGGATAATTTTCATTTATTATTCAGTCTCACTCGCATATTCTTAGACTGCATGTTTTCATCACTCTGGATCATCTTCTGATCTAAAACAAAGCAAAACTAAATATGTACCATCTAATATTTTATAACAAGTGGGAAAGAAAAGAACTGTACATAAATGTAGAGTTTGCCTAACTAGTTGCTCAGCAACCAGTCTTGTCCGCTCATAGCCCCTCCCACCGGAGGTTCGTTCCCTCCCTCGGCCATGGGTGCGAGCGTTGTCCTTAGCGTTAGGTTAGTTTAAGTAGTGTGTAAGTCTAGGGACCGATGACCTCAGCAGTTTGATTCCTTAGGAATTCACACACATTTGAACATTCCGCTCAGAGTCACATATAAGAGTACTGTGTTTTGCAACTGCGGTCGATATTTAAATAGGTGTATATTGGAGATAGAATGAGGGGAGGAGGTGAAAATGGAGTTAGGCTGAGTGAGGGAGCAGAAATAAAGCAGGAAGGCAGTGATGGGGATGTCATGAGTCTAATAAGAGGAGTCGTGCTAAAATTATAGAACGTAGGCCTATAATTAAGTAAAAATTCTCGTTGAAACGCTAATATTGTAGAACAATGGGTACGTAAAATGTAAAATAGTGAAATTGTAAAATGGAGCGGGGGAAGGGGATCGAGAGCTGACAAAGAGGGCAAAGCAGAGAGGGGGTGAGGGGAGGGAGGGACTGTGGCAGGGATGCTAAGGGCTTAACAATAGAGGGTCTTATACCAAAATTGCAAAATATCAAGTATGTAAAAAAACTTTCTGTTAAAATACCAGAATGCGTGCGTAAAATTGTAAGAGGGGGATAAAATAGTTTATTATACCTACAAGTGAAAACAAAGTAGTGATTACTGAAACAGTACCTTAAGATATTCAGAAAGTGAAACTTTGTAAGTATAACATCGTAACGTTTTACTCTGAAGGTATAAAAATAAAAGAAAAAATAAAAGAAAAATTGTTTAAAAACTTTTCGTTAAAACATTAAACGTACAGGCCTAGAACAATGAATGTATAAATAATGAAAGACATAAAGACCGTAAAATTACAGAAGCAGAATTATGAAGATAACCTAGAACGGCGTGAAATGTCATTAAGTACTATGGATTTTAAAAATACCGAAAGTATAAAACCGTAAGAAGTATAAAACAATAAATTATAAAAGTTAAATTATATGCAGCATCTAAAGTTATAGGAAACAGGGTGTGGCAGTTGCGGTTAAATGCATTCGCTTGTGCTTGGTGACATTATACGGCGCGCAGTTTTGCAGTATGTGCGGAAGCCAGTGTGCACGCCGGCCGGCTGCTAGGACGGCGTGTGAGTCGATGCGCTGCCACTTTCACTTCTCGGTGAGTGGGGCTGCTGGCCATACGTGCCCTGTGGTGAGAACAGGTTTTCCAAGTTTCCAAAAGATTCACTGTTAATAAAATCATTCTAATGACTTAACGTGTTGCCAGGTTTTTGCAGAGGGTGTGTAAAAATCTCTTTTTCTTTCAACATTATCAGGATGAGTCCCTTAGGTCCACGGTGTAGCACCTACAAATGCATATCAATAGTTCCAACAGCATGGTTCGATGTTACAGGTTGCTCACCAAACACTGATTCATTTCTGTGAATTGAAGCCGGCTCTTTCGATCGTATTTCAAATGTCCTGCCTATTTGACCACGTACACTTTAGTACAGTTTCTTCTCTTCAGTTTATATGCACCTGCTGCCGTGAATTTCGAGGCTTTTCTATTCACACGTTGCCTCAGTCTGAAGCTAATAATGTGATTGGTCTTAAACCCTATACGGGGATTGGTACTGCGGAATTATCTAGCAACAATTTCTGAAACCTGTCCTTTATACATCATGGGCATGTACATTACTTTCGTTTCTTCCTGTTCACTTATTAGCGTGCTGCCATTGATTTCGCACTGTTGTTGTCTCTTAATTTTCTGTAGTAACTTAGTTACTGTTAAGACTGGATAACCGTTGCTTACTGCAGCTTGCTTTACAATAGCGATTTTTTATTCCTCTCTCGCTCACTCATTGTCAGTCTTAATAACCTATTAATCATGGATCGAAATAATGCTACCTTGATTATTTCAGGGTGCCAAGACTTAGAGCCAGTAATAGTGACTGCAGAAGACGGTTTTTTGTACACGCTGAGAGCGTATTTACCCATCTCTTTTGTAATGTCGAGACAGTTCATGGCTCTTCATTTTTGTGTTCAACTGTAATTATAATTTTTGGTTGAATGGCACTCATTCTTTTCGCTATGTCATTAACATCGCTTCCATCCCCTTTAACTAACAAAATAATATCATCCACATAGTGCTCAAGTGGAGAACTTTTCTGGCTACTGCAGCTACTGGGTTTTCTAAATAATTAAGCAATTTTATACTTTCAGAGTTAAATAATATGACTTTATATTTTCAATGTCTCACACTTTGATTATCATTCAGTTTTCGGTACTTTATTTCCACTTTTATGATCAACTATTTTATTGCCCTCTTACAGTTTTATGCGTCCATTCTGGTATTTTAACAGAAAGTTTCTTACATAACTGACTTTCTGCAGTTTTAGTATAAGGCCCTCTCTTGTTAAAGCCATAGCATCACTGCCACTATCCCTCCTCCCTCCCCCCCCCCCCCCCCTCGCCCCCTGACTTGTCTTCTATGTCCTCTATCAATTTTTCATCGCTCCATTTCATAATTTTACTGTTTTATGCCTTTTAAATTTTACATACAATTGTTCTACACAAGAGAAATTTATACGCATTATAAATTAAAGCCCCACCATCCGCGTTTTTTATTTATATGTGTAAGCTAATCGCACAAACTACTGTTGGAATTTTGATACGGTTTTACATAGTAGATAGGCTGATTCGTGAGTAAGATTTGCGTATATAATTTATAATTATAGCAATGATGGGTACGTAATGTATGCATTGTTATCCGTTCCATATTTAATTGGCGTTTGGAATAACATCTTACGGCAGTGGCGGGACCTACAGAGGAGGCCGTATCTTGTTGGAAGAGCAGTAAACTAAACAGCTGCCGCAACTCGGGAGGGTAGCGAAGCTTGACCAGAATCTATACAAATCCATATATTACTACGTATTACAAATTAAAAGCCGCACGCCTTGTTATTTGCCTGCATGTGAACGCTAATCTCAGGAACTACTACTATAGGGAGTTTCATACGGTTTTCACTAATAGTTTCATCCGCGACGAAAGTGTGTGTATATGTGTTTTGTGTATATACGTTGTAATTTATAAACACACTGCCGCGATAAGCTGCAGCACTCATAAGGACGAGGTCAGTTTAATGACAAGCGATGTGGCATGTTGGTCACCACTGTAGCAGTATACGATAACAAATTCAGACCAAATGAAACACACATATCACAGTAAAGGGCGCCCAAACAGTCGATCAATACACAACGAACCGCCTCTCCCCCCCCCCCCCCCAATCCCCTACCCTCTGGAGGCAACGAAGGCGTGTATTCTCACATGCAAACTATCATAAACGTGCAAAATGGCAACCTGCAATAGAATGCAAAAGCCTTTTGTTGCCATTCGGCAACGGTTCTTGCAAGTTATGGAGTTTCTGCTTCACCATGTCCTGTCCGTGTTCAGCTGCTGTGTCCAGGGCAGTTGTGGTACACTTTGAAGAGCAAGTTAGCTCGCAGTAGCCGTGTGTGGACGTGCAATGCCCCCCAGAAAACACATCACATTTCCGTCGAAGAAATGGCAGTATCATGGGGATATTAGCCTGCAGCGGGCAGCCTGAAGCGGGCAGTGATCACCTTACCGTGCAAAAACACCAGATGTGACCGCGGGTTGTAACTGACTGACCTAACACACCACGAAGGCTGGGGTGGGACCTGTCGTAGGTGGATACACTCGGGAACAGGCCGTTCGGCAGGCCTACCCCGGACACACGTACGTACTTCACTCGCATACAAACAGAACCCACTTTCATAATTGAAGACTTCAGACTGCTGTTCCACTCTCCAGTCGACTCTTTCATGGCACTACAGTAGCCAAGCTTGTCGTGGTGTCAGTGGTAGCCTGACCAGGGCCACACGTGATCTTAGTCTAGCTGCAAGCGGACTGATCCCAACGGTCCTTGATGACACATCGAGTGCAACGTGTGCCCATATATCTTCAATTGATGATGTTCGATGCGCCACTGCTGCTCTCACGACGCGTCGATCTTGATGTGCACCTGTACTATATGGAAGTCAGAACCTGGTCTACGGGTGTGGGAATGTTGCACACACCACCGCTCAAAGCAGTGACGCACCACCGATATGTAGTGGCCAACATTTGCATCAAGGCGTGAATACGTCTATCCAGCTCCGCACAGGACCATCTTCGACTCTCTTCAAATGGCTGAAATAGTTCAGCAAGAGCTTGTACTCTAGTTGTTGTACCCTAGAATGAACCTGCACACACTGTTCGCCTCTGAACTCGACACAATTCCTGCGTGCAGAGTCAAGGCACAGGGAGCTCACGCAGACCTCCAAATCGCCATCTAATGGCCGATGACCGTGACAAATAAATCACTGTTACTGATAGAATGGGATTGTCAGGATCAGTAAATAATGCCCTTGAATATCTGAAACTAGCGTTTACAAATAACTTCAGATACATGAATACGTCACTCACTTCACCAAAAGAAATAACTTCCATAATAAAATCTTTAAAAACAAAGCATTCTAGTGGTTACGATGAAATATCAACAAAGTTAATTAAGGCATGTTCTTGTGAGTTTAGTACAATTCTGAGTTACTTGTGTAACCAGTCAATTATAACTGGGACATTTCCTGACTGGCTAAAATATGCGGATGTTAAGCCTCCATTCAAGAAAGGGGATAAAACCTACAGACCGATTTCATTTTTGCCAGCATTCTCAAAAATTTTAGAAAAAGTAATGTACAGGCAGCTTCTCAACCACCTGACCACAAATAACATATTATCAAAAACACAGTTTGGATTTCTGAAGGGTTCTGATATCGAGAAGGCTATTTACACCTACAGTGAAAATGTACTTAATTCATTAAATAACAAGTTACAAGCAGCAGGTATTTTCTGTGATTTGTCAAAGGCATTCGATTGTGTGAACCACAACATCCTTTTGAATAAATTAGAATTCTATGGTGTCACAGGCAATGCTGCAAAATGGTTCAAGTCATACCTCGCCAACAGGAAACAAAGGGTGTCAGTACAAGGGACTAGTGAATTAAGTAATCAGTCATCATCAGAATGGGAAGAAATTACAAGTGGTGTCCCACAAGGATCCATCTTAGGGCCATTGCTTTTTCTTGTGTACATTAATGATCTCTCATCAGTTACACATCCAGAAGCAGAGTTCGTTTTGTTTGCAGATAATACAAGTATTGCAATAAATAGTATGTCAAGTGTAGTTCTAGAAAGATCTGCTAATGATATTTTCATGGATATTAATAAATGGTTTAAAGCCAACTCACTCACATTAAACTTCGAAAAGACTCACCATATGCAATTCAGAACCTGTAAGAGGTTTCCACCCAGCATATACATAAAGTATGAAGAAGAGCAGATAGAAGAGGTTGACAGTCTTAAATTCCTCGAATTACAACTTGATAATAAATTCAGTTGGGAGGAGCACACCACAGAACTGCAGAAACGCCTTAAAAAATCTGTATTTGCAAATCGAGTGTTAGCAGACATAGGCGACATAAAAATGAAAAAGCTTGCATACTTTGCCTACTTTCATTCCATAATGTCATATGGTATAATATTTTGGGGTAACTCTTCAAGTCAAACAAAACTTTTCAGAGTCCAAAAGCGTGTAATACGTATTATTTGTGGAGTAAATTCACGGACGTCCTGTAGAAACATCTTCAAAGAACTGGGTATACTAACTACTACCTCTCAGTATATTTACTCCTTAATGAAATTTGTCCTAAATAATATATCCCTTTTTCCAACAAACAGCTCAGTTCATACATACAATACCAGGAACAAAAATGATCTGCACAAGGACTTAAAAGCAATTACTTTAGTTCAAAAAGGGGTCCACTACTCAGGAACACTCATCTTTAATAATTTGCCAGCAAACACAAAAAATTTAGTTACAAATAAAGATCAGTTTAAAAGGAGCCTGAAAGACTTACTAGTGGCCAACTCCTTCTACTCCATTGACGAATTTTTTAATAGAAACAAATGATGCATTGTATATATATTCATACTATTAGTATTGTTATTTCAGCTTTTTATTTTAAAAAAATTGACGTGTTTCACATCCATGAGGATCTCCTCAGCACGGATCTATGGAACGAAAAACAAATCTAATCATCTAATCACTAGCACTACAGCCTCTCAATATGCACATACTATACCCTGGCGTCACTGAAAACAGTCCTTGAAGGTGTTGCATTTTTTTTTCGGGCGGTTTATTTCTTGCAAAATTGGTTGAATTAATATGAATTAAAAGTCGCGTCGCATTTTTCTCTCTGTATGTGAAGCCAGTCTCAGGCACTACTGCAGAGGTTTTGATGCGATTTCACTAACAGAAAGATTGATTCACGAGGAATGATTGTGAGTAATTTTTTATTGCTAGGTCAGAGTAGTGTCCGTGTCCGTAGCTTACTGCTTGCCGGCACGGTTGCTCAGGGTCAAGTCGTTCACCCTCTGTAGTGAAAAAAATGAGTGCGGTCTTTATCGATGGAATCTGAGAGATGTCACGCGACATCCACACAGAACGGCAGAAGTAAAACGCTGAAGAATCATATATAAAGATAGTAGTGAGCGTGTATGGCTGCCATACGGAGGACCTGTGTTTGATTCCCGGTACTCCAAGGTGGTTTTCCTTGGTAGTAGGAATAGTGCGGGATGCCAACTGAGAACTGAGCGGCTACTTGAATTAACTGTAGCGGTGCTCAGGCCTGCAAAACCGACAACTAGTGGAAGGGGGGTAAATGGAAATGAGCGTTTGGCGTTATTGGCCGGGAGGCCCCTTGCGGGGCAGGTCCGGCCGCCTTGGTGCAGGTCTTATTACATTCGACGCCACATTGGGCGACCTGGGCGCCGGATGGGGATGAAATGATGATGAAGACAACACAACACCCAGTCCATGAGCGGGGAAAATCTCCGACCGAGCCGGGAATTGAACCCGGGCCCGTAGGACGCCAATCCGTCACGCCGACCACTCAGCTATCTGGGCAGACGGAAGAGGGGGTGTGATGGTCCCACGCTCATCCATACCGCTTGACGATCTTAGTCTTGCAGCAAGGAGACGGTTCCCAACGTTCGTTGATGACACATGGAATGCAGCATGTGTCCCGATTGGATCATCTTTGGCTGGCACGGTGGTGATTTTCTTATCTGCGCCAGTCAAGTCGTTCCGCCACAGATAATGTGTGTTACTTGTGCAGAGCCGGGGCGAGTCGCTAGTCTGACATAAATGTAATTGATAAGAAGTCTTTCCTGACGGTACTTATATGGAATATAGCTTTCCAGGAAAGTGAATCGTGGAAGACAAACAGTTCAGACAAGGCGAGCATAAAAGCTTTTGAAATGTGGTGCCAATGAAAGATGCTGAAGATTAGGTGGGAAGATCGAATAACTATTGTTGAGGTACCAAAGTGCGCTGAAAAAAAGGAAGAAATTGTATCACAGCTTGAATACCAAGAAGGCTCGGGGGACAGGCCAAATCCCGACGTTTCAAGGAATGGTGAGTTTGGTGATGGAAAGAAGTGCGGCTGTAAAAATTGTAGAGGGAGGCCAACGCTTGAGTAGAATAAGCAGGTTCAAAAGGATGAAGGTTGCGGTAGTTATTCAGAGATAGAAGAGGTTTGCACAGGTTAGTTTAGCGTGGAGAGGTGCATCGAACCAGTCTTTGCAACTGAAGACCACAACAAGAATAAGTCAAGTCAAAGGTCGGAAGAAGGCAATGGTATGTCGCCTCCAATAGGACTATGACTAGTAAAGAAGAAAGAAGTTCAAGATTACTTTTTGGTTATTGGAAGCTTTCTTGTTATCTGGCGGTGACAAAGTTATGACCACATGTGTGGAGTAAAATTTCTGTAAATGTTTGCTGCCTTCCGGAAATCTGAGTTGGAGTGAGTGTTAAGTATACGGGGTGATCAGAAACACTGTGGGAAGTTTGTAAGGCTGTTGGAGGGTAGAGTTTGCTGAGAAATAATTGTTAAGAAACAAATTTAATACGTTGCGCCGTTTCCGAATTATTGAGGCTTGAAGTTACCCAACCAGGACGTTGCGCTCGCAGGTTCAAGTGGTCTGCCAGAGTCAGTGTCGCCAAACGTGTTCTTCGTTTAATTTTCTAAAATGGAACCAAGAGAGTGATACGAAAACTGGACATGGAGCGGTAATAAGGACCTAACCCAAGCCAAAGACTGAACGGCCTAATTGACTAGCTTCAATGTTAATTAACTCGGAAACGGCGCAACATACCGAATTTTAATCTTAACAATTATTTCTCAGTACAGCCTGTCCTACAACTCCGTTACAAACTTTTCAGGCTATTCCTGACCACCCGTACAGCTGCGAGTATTGTAATTTGTATTGTTTTCTCTCTTACAGGTGTGTGGGTTAGGAAACACTGAAATATTTTCTACTGAGATACATCTGAAACATATAAGCTAATTTGCAGTTCATATTATACTTTTTAACGGTAGTTTGTGCGTGTTTAATTTACTTCGTTTATAGTATGCATTCCAACTTATAACAATGAGAACATTATAAAACATTTCAATTAATCAGTGAAGTGTTAAGACATAGTGTGTGTGTGTGCGAGAGTGAGTGTGTGTGTATGTGTGTTCGTGCTGTTCTACAGCACTTTACAACATGTCCAGAACTTCTCACTACCGTACGTCGGTGAAGAACCAGACTGAAACGTATAAGAAACGAAAGACGTCATACGAATTTATTACGTTACAGTCTGTGTAATTAGTATCACTTAGGCATGGCAGACCTAACTTTCGAATGTGTCCTTTCAAAAGAATAGTGGACAGGAAAAAAGGAAGTCATTTAAGAACCAGGAACTGAAAAATTACATACATAAAAATATTTCTAAACATAACATTGCCTTTATAAAGCCCTGGAACTGTTGGAACAGAGTTCTTTTTGTGGGAAATAATCGCCAGACAGTGTAGTTCTGACACTGATTTGTTTACTTTAGACTATGGGCCTTCTGTAAATGTCTGTGTCAGTCCGCTCAAAGGTCGGAGGAGCCGAGGCTGTACCATGACTATCAAAGAACTACGATCTTCAAACCTGTGTCTGGTGCCCAGTACATACATTGCTCGAAAAAATAAAAAATCGCAACACTAAAAAATAATTAATTTTGAGTAATAAAAGAGGGAATACATTTGTCTAGGTAACCTAGTTAGTAATTAACATTGCACGATAACAGATTCATGTAAGCGAGAGATAAGCCACTGCAAATGTATGCTGCTACATTAATAACCGGTGTAACTGGCAGAATGCTGAATGCAAGCAAGCAAATTTGCATACATTGTGCTGTACAGGTACCGGATGTCGATTTTTGGGATTCAATCCCACGCCTGTTGCACTTGGTCGGTCAGTACAGGGACGGTTAACGCTATTTATTGTTGGTGCTGGAGTTGTCGTCCCACATGTGCTCGACTGGGGAGAGAGCTGGTGTCTGAGAAGACAAAGCCAACATGTCGACACTCTGTAGAGCATGTTGCGTTACGGAAACGGTATGTGGAGGAGCATTATCCTGTTGGAAAACATGTCTTGGAATGCTGTTCGCGAATGGCATCACAGCAGGTCGAATCACCAGACTGAGGTACAACTTCGCACTCACGCTTCCTGGGGTGACCACGAGAGTGCTCCTACTGTCATACGAAATCGCTCCTCAGACCATAACTCCAGACCATAACGTCTAGCACACAGACAGGTTGGTTGCAGGTCATCAACGCGCCTCCTTCTAACCAACACACGGCCATCACTGGCATCGAGGCAGAACCAGCTTTGCCGCGCTGGGTAGCCGAGCGGTCTAGGGCGTCTTCTCACGGTCCGCGCGGCTCCCCCCGTAGTAGGTTCGAGTCCTCCCTCGGGCATGGGCGTGTGTGTTGTCCTTAGTTTAAGTTAGATTAAGTAGTGTGTAAGCTTAGGGACCGATGACCCCAGCAGTTTAGTCCCATAAGACCTTACCACAAATTTCCAAATTTTCCAAGAATCAGCTTTATCAGGAAACTCAACAAACCTCCACCTTGCCCTCCAGTGAGCTCTCGCTAAGTCGCAAATGGCGGTGGTTCGGAGTCGGCAGAATACACGCTACAGGGTTCAAAAATGGTTCAAATGGCTCTGAGCACTATGGGACTCAACATCTTAGGTCATAAGTCCCCTAGAACTTAGAACTACTTAAACCTAACTAACCTAAGGACATCACACACACCCATGCCCGAGGCAGGATTCGAACCTGCGACCGTGGCAGTCCCGCGGTTCCGGACTGCAGCGCCAGAACCGCTAGACTACCGCGGCCGGCTCTACAGGGTTCAAATGGCTCTGAGCACTATGGGAATCAACATCTGAGGTCATCAGTACCCTAGAACTTAGAACTACTTAAACCTAACTAACCTAAGGACACCACACACATCCATGCCCGAGGCAGGATTCGAACCTGCGACCGTAGCCGTCGCGCTACAGAGTGTCTGGCCCGGAGCTGCCCTTGAAGTAACCGATTTGTTACAGTTCGTTACGTCGTAGTGGCATCAACTGCTGCTCAAATTGCTGCTTTAGAAGCAGTACGATGCGCCAGAGCGATACGCCGAGCACGATGGTCTTCCCTCTCGATAGTGCCAAGCTGCCGTCCGGAGCCCGGTCTGCTTGCGACTGTACAGTCCCGTGACCACTGCTGCCAGCAATCATGTACAGTGATTACTTTCCTGCCAAGTGTTTTTGCAATATCGCATAGGAAAAATTAAGCTCTCGTAGCCCTATCACACAGTCTCGTTCAAATTCAGCAAAGAGGTGATAATGGCATATTTGTCGCCTTAAAGGCATTCTCGACTAAATTCAGCTCACCATGTTCAGTCTCAAAGGCAACTAACGCTCACGACCGTTACAGCGAGTATTTCAAGCAAGCCTGATTTGCTTTCTTAAGAGACAGGCGCGAAATTTTAATAGATGCCATCTTTCAGATGTAGAAGCGTGCCATACTCCATTAGTAGTGTAGCGCTTGACACAGTCACGTCGATTAAATATTTCGGCGTAGCATTGCAGAGCGATATGAAGTGGGACAAGCATGTAATGGCAATTGTGGGGAAGGCGGATGGTCGTCCTCGGTTCATTGGTAGAATTTTGGGAAGATGTGGTTCATCTGTAAAGGCGACCGCTTATAGAACGCTGGTGCGACCTATTCTTGAGTACTGCTCGAGCGTTTGGGATCCCTATCAGGTCGGATTGAGGGAGGACATAGAAGCAATTCAGAGGCGGGCTGCTAAATTTGCTACTGGTAGGTTTGATCATCACGCGAGTGTTACGAAAATGCTTCAGGTACTCGGGTGGGAGTCTCTAGAGGAAAGGAGGCGTTCTTTTCGTGAATCGCTACTGAGGAAATTTAGAGAACCAGCATTTGAGGCTGACTGCAGTACAATTTTACTGTCGCCAACTTCCATTTCGCGGAAAGACCACAAAGATAAGAGAGATTAGGGCTCGTACAGGGGCATATAGGCAGACCTTTTTCCCTCGTTCTGTTTGTGAGTGGCACAGGGAGAGAAGATGCTAGTTGTGGTACGAGGTACCCTCCGCCACGCACCGTATGGTGGATTGCGGAGAATGTATGTAGTTGTAGATGTACTAACTGTCGTTTACGTCGCATAAGTGCTTATTGGTGTTGCGATTTTTTCCGCAAGTCCAGTGGTCATTTCGATACGTAACTTGACTTCATTTATATGGGGCTAAATTTCACGGTGCCTTCAGACTCAGCTCAGTAGTTGAATGCTCATGGAATCAGACGTGGTGTGTTTTAAGGCACCCTCCTCCAGTATTCACCTGAAGTGGAACGAGGGTAGAATTCAATTAGGATGAGCAAAGGGGGAACTGTTTCCCCTAGTCAGCTACAGTGCCACCTCGCGCAGCTGCCCGACGCAAACATATGCGTTTCATCCTCGCGAGGGCGGCGCACAGCACCCTGTTTACAGAAACAACACGCCTCCTCAGCAGCTCCCCACACCGCATTTACATGTCGTCCGGCTAGCGACGCGGACCCACGGGGTCCGCATCCACTCGCCATGCCTAATAAACATGTATAATGCCTGCTCCAGTCCACCCTGTGCTCTAACGCATGTTGGGTTCCGCTTCGATATTTCGCAAACGTGATACACGGAATCAAGCAGGATATCCCTAACATTCCGAAGGCAACGATCAGTATCAATCAAGGTTAAAAAAACTCCAACTAGCCACATGCTTTGAAACAATTGTTTATTTCAACGTAACTGCTTTCGGGCCACTGTCACAAGGCAGCGATAATTCTCGTATAAATTTCACATTTTTTGTACTATAATGTAGCAGACGAACGCTTTTACATTATGGACAGGGTCTACAAATTTTACTTATCTGAAGAAAAGTTCTTCATTCATTACTACATAGAGGTCTGCATCATTAATACTGTTAATAATGTGACACGGGCGAGAATAAGGGCGCCATGGTAAACACATCCGTTTACCTCTGTTTTGTTTACATTGACGTCAGGCTTAAGTGATTTGGATGGCTGTACCAAGGAGCAAGTGATACAGTGATGGAACTTTTCTACAGTTATCATGTCTCTTAATGCAAAGGTTCTTATTCCTAACATAGATTGTGAAGAAACCGATACATTTAATGTTTAAAACTGATGGCAATGTACCACCCAGTTTTTTCACACTTCTGACTGTCTCGTGCATGACCTACTAGAGTTAAGAAGCCAAAATTTACTACACACTTTCCTACAATTTTGATTTTAAAGAGGAAATACGCAAAACGCCATATTTCGGCCTAGGTATTTAATCAAAAACAAAAAATTAATTGTCGATGTTGACAAAACTGCGCAATTACAGTATCATTTATTTTATATCATAATGAAGCATTACAATAAACCTAGAACAAACAGAGGACAGACTACACATCAAATGGGTAGCATGGCTCTAGCTCTACTTGCATGATAACGACATAGTGAATAGTCTTTTTCTTACGGATAAACACATTCATCGCCTTGGGGCGTCTCGAATACCAGAATATTTACAACCTGAATGTTTTATAAAAATATTTTTGAATCGGAAAACTGACATTGAAAACAACGAGAAAAAAGAACGTAAAATCATAAGAAAACTTTTAGGTCCAAAAGTTGTTGACGAACAGTACCGAGACAGATGGAAACAGGAAATCAAATAACAAACAGTTATCCACAGTGACATTTGATTCTTCGGAAATGTTAAGAGAATGAACCCAGACAAACTTACAAAACAGCTGAGTCCCTTGACAACAGACGTAAAGCAAAAACTGACACGATGAAACGGACTGCCGAGATCAAAAGTGATCTGGAAATGGCAGAAATTACATCACAAGAAGTTAAAAATCGTGAAATTTCTGGCCCACAATTCACGAATGGCAAGTTGACTAGGAGAAAACCAAAGAAGAAGTTTGAAACAACATGGTCTGAAGAGAGAAAGAAAGCCCACAGGAAGAGAATGATAGAAATATGAGAAGAAAGTGAGGCAAACGCACACCTCTAAGCACTTTTAATAGTCCTAATGGGCTTATTCGCAAGCAATAGTAAAAGAGATTGTGACCGGAATGGGACAGCGGACTAGAACCTACGTCCAAAAATTCGAAGAATGTCACTTTTGCCATAGGTCCATCGAACTTGCTGGTCAATCTCTTGTGACATCAAAGATTAGAATGCAACAGAAGGCGCCAGTGTCAGTTTTCTCAAAAATTGCAGTGTTTTGAAGAGAAATCTAAAATAGGTGTCGATTTCAATTTAATAAAGAAGAAACTAAAGAAACGCGAGAAGGACACGCGCTCTGAGGGTCCCGTACAATATTAGTTGTGTCTGTGGATGGTTCATCTATGTTTTGATGAGCGAGTTTGCTGGTAGCTAAAATGTGACATCAATGATCGTATCTTTCGATTGAACTGACTTAGGAGCTGAATTTTTTTGTACTGCCAAGGGCCCGTAGACCTCAGTATTTGGTACAAATTTCAAGTTGATACCTCTTTCCCATTCTCAGAAAAAGAACTACTAACAGACGGACAGCCAGACGGGCAAAGAAGCGGTCTCATAGGGGTTCTGTTTTTACATGTTGAGCTACAGAATACTAAAAAACAAAGAAAGGTTAGGATTTAACGTGGTGTCGTTGATGAGGGGACTTGAGGCGGAGCGAAAGCTCGATTTGGGGAAGGAAACTGGCCGTGTACTTTGTGAAGAAACTGTGATGTCGCACACTGTCGACACCACGCCAGGTATTTTACGTCCGGACGTTGGTAGCAACACACGGGACTGTCTTGCCAATCCGCAGCCGGCTCTAGACACCCTCTGCTGCACGCGTGATTACCACGACCGCGGATCCGGCTTAAGAAGGCGACGCTAGGACGCCAGCCAGTCTAATCGTACTGTTCACTTGGAACCTTCGTAGTGTTACTAGTTAGCCTCTCTCTTACTGTGACTGTTTATGACAAACTTGCCTGTGTAACGGACTGGTAGCCGGCCGGTGTCGCCGTGCGGTTCTAGGCGCTTCAGTCTGGAACCGCGTGACCGCTACGATCGCAGGTTCGAATCCTGCCTCGGGCATAGATGTGTGTGATGTCTTTAGGTTAGTTAGGTTTAAGTAGTTCTAAGTGCTAGGGGACTGATGGCCACAGATATTAAGTCCCATAGTGCTCAGAGCCATTTGAACAGGATCAAAGTTTAAATGTTACACACTTTCCCCAGATTGAGCAAATGGAGAAAATCAGTTCGTTCCTTTTGCATTAGATGTGGCCTACGGTGCGACTCTGAAGGGGTTTTTGGAGGCATCATTTAGTAACAGAGAAAACTGTTTTTCACCAGTTTTTCGCCGTCAGCAGCTGATATCTAAATAACCAACCGCAGCTCAGATTTTAACGTTGTTAAATGGCAAAGTAGAATTGTAGACCATATCTCACTACCTCATTTGCGTGGCATCAATACTAGAGCCTAACCTGTTAACATTTAAGACTTGTTGTAAAGAAAGGTATCTAAGTATGTTGTTTTAAAATATTATCTGAAATGTGTCAATGATTTATGTTGCGCTAGTTGATTCTGGGGTATGAACGGAAGTGTTGGCACGTCTGCCGTGTAAGGGAATCCTGCTAGTTTTGACTGTTTTGGAAACTTTAATTGAGAGGGAAACTAGTGTGCTTTAGTCCTGCCTTGTGTTAAGGCTATATTCAGGCTCTGGCATTTGTACTGCAAGCTGCAATATCATCCTGTTGTTCCATGGTTGTTTTGTTCTCAAACAAGGTGCTTGATCTAAACATGCTTTGGGTTGGGCGTTTTACACTTGGGTTTTAGCTAAGTGTTCAGTCTATTGACTGTCCATCGTACGCCACACCGGTAATGGTCAACGTGTCATCAGTTGATTTAAATGCTGTAGTTAGTTTTAAATTAGTACTGGTTCCATTACCTTCTGACCATGGTTCTTGCTCGACGCTTGTCTTTAAATACGCCGCTAACGTGGTTAGCGTGTGTTGTGGATAGCTTAAATTAATGAAATTAATGACTGCTCAATAGCCCAACACAGTTTGTCGGCCGTCAGAAGCCGTGTATATGTTGTTTATTCCTTTATTCTAGTCAATCTATAAGCATCTTATTCTTAATATTGTTACTCTAGGTCATTTTTGTGGTGTTTACATGGAGTGCGGCTCGTTTGAGAATAGATTTGTCAATCTCCAATATAGTGTTTTTCCATCAGTTTTTAATCGTGCTTTTATATATATATATATATATATATATATATATATATATATATATATATATATATATATGTGTGTGTGTGTGTGTGTGTGTGTGTGTGGAGTCAAAATGTTTTTTATTAATATTGAGCTGTAGTTAGTGTGATATTGTAAAGTAAGAAACTTATTTGAGGTTAACTGTCGCCGTAAGGTGTTGTGGACGGTACACTTTCCTGTTATTC
Source organism: Schistocerca cancellata (assembly GCF_023864275.1). Classification (NCBI taxonomy): domain Eukaryota; kingdom Metazoa; phylum Arthropoda; class Insecta; order Orthoptera; family Acrididae; genus Schistocerca; species Schistocerca cancellata. Next base: position 609,491,999 of record NC_064627.1, read on the forward strand.
ACCTTAATGTTCTAGTCAATGTGTAAAGTTGCTAATTATTTTCCCTTTAAGTGGAGTGCGCCTGCCTTGATGCTGTAAGTGACTGTTTTATGACCAGTTCTTTAACGCGCCTACGCGCATATTTATATTTATGGGAGAACTTAAATTGTGTTCGCCTGTTGAACTTTAACTAAAGCACAGAAAACTGAATCAGGTGTTTATTATTGCTCTTGTGCTATCATCTGTCAAGTGTAACACGCGACATTTTCTTGGTCCGTTATCAAGTGTTACAATAAATGCAAATTGCAGTGAAGTGATGCGCGATTTCAGTTGTTCCCGTGATTTCGTATCTACGCATATAATATTTAATTGTTTGATATAAGACTGATTAAGCCTCTGTTGAAGTATTGGAGTGAAGTGTGCGTGTCTCACTGCGATTTCTTGTCTTCCCGCAAGATGCCGGCCGCCGGCTTTAATTCGAGGTACGTCAACTGCCTTGGCTGCGCGCCTATCCGTGGTGCAAGCATTTGCACAGTATTCAGAATAACAGCGGTGTGCTCGGTCGTTAGCTGACTCACGCGGCGACATAATACGGTAGAGAAGGCCGCAGGCGTGCACGGACGGTCCACCCGCATGCCAGCACTGACGCAAGAGCGCGCGGGAACGATTCCAGGACGGAAATAGTTTACGATATAACGTGAACTCAGCTCTTGGCGGAGCACAGATACTGAATGCTGCGTGACAACAAGACTTTCCAGAAGCAGCGACGGGAAACACGGCTCCGGTGCACAGCTTGTTATAAATAGCGCATCGTTGTTTACTGTAGCAACCGCACTAGTTTGACAAACATCCAAGATACCAAGTATCAGCATCCATAAAGTTCCTTTATCATTTCAAAAAACCCTAACTTTGACACTAGGAGTACGGTATTTTAAGAGAAAAAACGTGATAACATGACGCACTACAAAGGAATAATGCAAACAAATCACAAATTGATATACATACAGACTCTGACGGAAAACGCAAAATTATACATTTTTGCGCCTGATGAATGAATGTATGGCGCTGAAGCGCAGTTTCACCGCGCAGCGGGCAAGAGTACTAAACATGGGACCTGTCGATGCCAGGGAACATACACTATGTAATGAAAAGTATCCGGTCATCCCCAAAAACATACGTTTTTCATATTAGGTTCATTGTGCTGCCACCTACTGCCAGGTACTCCATATCAGAGACCTCAGTAGTCATTAGACATCGCGAGAGAGCAGAATGGGGCTCACCGTGGGACTCACGGACTTCGAACGTGGTCAGGTGACTGGGTGTCACTTCTGTCATACGTCTGTATGCGAGATTTCCACATTGCTAAACATTCCTAGGTCCAACGTTTCCGATGTGATAGTGAAGTGGAAACATCAAGGGACACGTACAGCACAATAGCGTACACGCCGACCTCGTCTGTTGACTGACAAGAGACCGCCGACAGTTGAAGAGGGTCGTAAGATGTAATACGCAGACATCTATTCAGACCATTACACAGGAATTCCAAACTGCATCAAGATCCACTGCAAGTACTATGAAAGTTAGATGGGAGGTGAGAAAACTTGAATTTCATGTTCGAGCGTCTGCTCATAAGCCACACATCACGCCGCTAAATGCCAAACGACACCTCGCTTGGTGCAAGCAGCGTAAACATTGGACGATTGAACAGTGGAAAACCGTTGTGAGGAGTGACGAATCACGTTACAGAATGTGGCGATCCGATGGCAGGGTGTGGGTATGGCGAATGCACGGTGAACGTCATCTGCCAGCGTGTATAGTGCCAAGAGCAAAATTCGGAGGCGGTGATGTTATGGTGTAGTCGTGTTTTTCATTTCCGGGACTTGTACCCCTTGTTGTTTTGTGTGGTACTATCACAGCACAGTCCTACATTGATGTTTTAAGCACCTTCTTGCTTCCCACTGTTGAAGAGCAATTCGGGGATGGAGATTGCACCTTTCAACACGATCGAGCACCTATTCATAATACACGGTTGTAGCGGAGTGGTCACGGCAATAACATCCCTGTAATGGACTGCCTTGCACAGAGTCTTGACGTGAATCCTATAGAACACCTCTGGGATGGTTTGGAACGCCGACTTCGTGCCAGGCCTCACCGATATCGATACCTCTTCGCAGTGCAACAATCCGTGAAGAATGGGCTACCATTCCGCAAAAAACCTTCCAGCAGCTGATTAAATGTATGCCTGCTAGAGTGGAAGCTGTCATCAAGGCTAAGGGTGAGACAACACCATATTGAATTCGAGCATTACCTATGGAGGGCGCCACGAACTTGTAAGTCATTTCCAGCCAGGTATCCGGATACTTTTGATCACATAGAGTACCTGTTCACGAATTTCATTCTCTGTGCTCAATGTTGCCTGGCAGACAGGCGCGTGAACGCTACAAGCAGATGTCAGCATTTGAGAGAACATCTACATGGACCCAGAGAAGCCGGTTGGAGTAATCGGCGGATCGCTCAGGTTCTAAATATGGGCGATGCCACTATTCGATTACGTTGGCAGGAATGGACGAACCATGGCCAACTCAGCGACAAGATGGAAACAGTCAACCTAGAGAGAGGACAGAACGTGACTGCCGAGAAATCGTCTAGAGGCACTCAATCACCGGATTCATCGTTGTCATCGATTTGACGTGCGACTGGTAGTTCGGTGACCACAAGGGCCATTAATAGGCGGCTCACAGAAAGGGAGCTGAGGTCACGGGACCCATTGTGCCGACTATTATTGACCTCTGCACACTAACAAGTCCGTTTGCTGTGATGACAGGTACATTCGACCTGGAATCTCAGTGCCTGGGTGTGTCGCGGGTTCGATTCCAGGCCGGGTTGGGGTTTTCTCTGCCCGGAGACTGGGTGTTCATGTTGTCGTCATCATTTCATCATCATCATCATCATTGGTGGCGGCAGCTCGATTTAATTGTATAAAAACGGGACTGTCTAACAATTGGGACTTTGGACATTGATGACCGCGCAGTTGAGCGCCCCACAAACCAAACATTTCATTTCATAGAATGACCCCTTACAGCACATCGGTACGTCGACGATATTCTGCGCCCCATTTGTTGCCCTTCATGGAAAACTATCCCGCCCTTGCATTTCAGCAAGAAAACGTACGGTCGCACACGGCGAGGGCTTCTAACGGTTGCCTTCGTGCTTTTCAAATACTACGTTGGCCAGCAAGATTGCTAGATTTCTTCACAAATCTGAGTTTAAATTCACTAAATGAAGACAAGTAGATAGTTTCGTTCGTTTTGTGTAAGAAAACCAGCAGCAAGCCCGTTTAGATGCTTTCCTATACACTACTTCTATTCAGAGTAATGAGAAACCGCCCACAAACGACCGCATGCACTGCGTCGCCCCACTACTGGCCAACTTATCGTCGACAGACTGTATGTGATCGAGAACAAATCGCGATTTGACCCATATTCCCCCAGCTTTTGAAGTCCCTGTCCAATTTAAGCGATGGCAGGCCTATATTTGGTATAGTACATAACGGCAGTGTGTCTTTTCGCCCTTTCGTGTAGGCCTGATCAGACAGCTGAAATTCTTAAACGCTACACTCCGAAGCCACAGATAAGTGTTTCAGTCACAATGTGACCAAAGACCTTGAAAAAATATTTTCTCACTGTAAACTTTACTGTGTTTCAAGCTAGGTAATTTATTTCTAACCTGAAGTACGACAGGTAGCATTAAACTGTATGGCCTCGTGTATCGGAAATCCGACACCTGGCTGTGTAGATATCTAATCTAAGGGAGGAAAGAGTAAGCTGCCCATGAAGTTAGGACATATAACGCAAGTGAAGTAACATTTTTGAGTCACATTGTAAGTATAATAATGGAATCGATGTGGCATGATGTCTCCCCTGCTGCGATCGTAGTGAAATGGGTATTCAAAAACAGCAAATTAAGAGCTCGAAGCTTCTGAGATTCATCCTTCTCTTTATATTGGAATGGCAGGCCTCTTACGTCGTTACAGTGTTTCGGACAAAAAGAACAAACATCGTGATTTATGCGTTCACCATGTCAGCCGTGATGACTGTTCGTAAAAACTAATGGCAAATCCACCGACCGTTTCTTGGTATCCCTAACAGCTGGACTGTTATTACACTTGATGAAGGACGGGTAAAAGAATGAAATTTTGTCGTTAATGATGCGTCGACGTCGAACTGATTAGAGCGCTAGCTCAGATTGAGATGGATGGGGCCGAGTCTCGTTTAAAAAGCCATTTCGTCTTTTGCCTGCAGTGATTTAGGTCCAACCACAGAAAATCTGAGCACGGATGACTGGACGGAAATCCGGGACTCGCTACTTCCCCACAAGACCAGAGTCCTAACGACTGAGTGAACTCGCTCGTTAGACAGGGAGGTAAGTCAGTCATTCCGAGCACAATCTGTTGTAGATAAATTAAGTAATTGTTCTGAAATCTGTACAACATATGACTTACGTATGGAACACTTAAATACAGAAAGCAATAAAATAGCATTACACTATGAATAAGAATATGTAGCGAAAGCTATGCGCTGCATTAATTACTTTTACAACTAGAGATATACATAGAAAGTAGTTCTATATATTCCCCTGTGGCTTCTCAGAAAGTTTATATACGCGTTCAAAGTTTACATGGATTGTCTTCACGGCAAGTGACAAGAATGAGCTGCGTAATGACAATATTCCACACACCTACAATGGGAAACATGCTAGGGAACAAATGTTGTGTGTCTTGAAGAGATATCTTAAGCACTGTTCGCAATACATGTTTAGCAATTGTGCTGGAGTGAGTGATTTCGACCTCTCAGAACCGTACGACAATATACTTGAAATATAAACCGCCCATCTCAAAAACAGTTGTATGAGCCACTGGCATGCAATGCTACGTGTGTTACCGAGAGAGACATTTGAGTAATCCCCTATCCAACGTTTGAAAGAGGAACATTGGGCGAAAAAAATCGATATAATAGGAAATTAAATTGAAGCTAAAATTAACGTAAAATATCTTTTGGTGTCATTCAAACTGCTTGTAATTGCCACGAGGGCAAGATTAGATGTTCTCTGCTCGACAGAGAAGATGCACTTAGTTTTTCTTTTTTTTTATGCTGTCCCCTTTTCGGCCAATTGACTGTGGGTAAGATTTTTGTAATGAGTTGATTTCATCCTCTAAGTGCGATCGTGGGAGTCGTGATTATATCCTTACGCGTCGGCTGTAGCACCTGCAATAGATTAAAAATTTCTCTAGATGTGGGATAAGCAGAAATTACAGATTCACAAATCTGGTGAATAGCACAGATGTTCCAGCCATCCAAAACCCAAGCAGTACTGATTGATCGTTCTAGGCTCATTAACCCGAACTATCGGGAATCTCTACCATCTTTAACCCTAAATGGGACAAATATCCACTTGTCTTCTTCCGCAAAGAGTCTAGGAGGAATAATAGATGAAAATCGAAATTTGATTGAACATGTATGTAGTGTGCAAGAAGACATAAGCAGCTCTCAATGTCCTACAAAAATATATAAAGCTCTTCCTTCTCGACTTGAAAAAGAAACTTATAAAAACACTTATACTTCTAATTATTGATTACAGCGATGTTATCCTGCAAGACCTTTCTCAGGAAAGCTCACGGCTCCTGGATCTGGTTATGAATGCATGTGGTCGTTATATCTATGCTGCTAGACTCTTTGATCATATTTCACTATTATATGCACAGCTGTCCTTGCTGTGTGTAGACAGGCGCAGATATTTCCATACCCTCTGTCTTCTCTACCGTCTTACTGATGTACACTCTCCACCACATCGCTCCACGAACTTAACGCTCTCGTCTGAACAACATGGCAGAAACATCTGTTCCAGTCAGAGCAGAATTCTTTCTGTCCCCCTCCATCGTTCAGCCACTTTCTCGAAGTCCTTCTCAGCAGCAGTTACCCGACTCTGGAACAATCTCTCGCATCGTGTTAGGGAACTGAGCTTCAGCAAATAGTTAACGACATACCTAGTAAAGCAACAATAATGATTATCATTGTCCTTACATACACTCGTTACCCTTGTATATCCTTCTGTCCAACCAGATCTTCCTAATTTCCCAGCAATCGTAGGCGGTGCAGTCTCCTTAAATTTCCTTTCCCCGGAACTCACTATACTAGAAAGCATCTGTTTTATACTCATATAAAATCTTTTTTACCTGTCACTATCATTATTATTATTACTGCCATTGTTATTATACTATTAGTGGAAGCAGCAGCACTAGTACAAGTATCGCCAGTACTAACTTTATTAGTTCATAGTCAGCATTATGTAGCACATTGCCAATATAAACACTCAAAGCATTTTAATACTATTTATCATATTAAAATTTTTATTTCCTAGCTAAATATGATGTAAAAAAGGTACTGTTTGTGTGACACGGCCTGATAGCCCTAACTGAATCAGGCTAAAAAAATAAGTACTTCATGTTTTTCAGTTTATTCGCCGCCAAAGCATATTTACGGGCAAGTACAATGTCCTACCGAATGACGATTTTTGGAGGTTTTTGCTGTTCAGGACTACACTCACTTACCTTCTGATCACTCACTTGATTCATAAGACTTGTGCACTATCCGACAAATATTGTTTTAGCCCTTGCAAGGTGATCGATAAAGAGAATCACTACTGCGTCCTTGTAAAACCTCTGCGGCTGATCGAACACATTTCCCCTTTGATACACAGTCATCGACTTCCACGCGTTGTTATTTCACTTCTTGTGCGAAGTGGCGCGGCCATATCACATCCACATTAACTAATCGGCACACGAAGTTACTTGCATTCTTTTTAAAACGGTAAAAACAAAAAAGATAGAAATGAGACTACGATTCAGCGTCGCATTGACGAGGAGATAGACACGGAGTTTCAGGCCATAGTTGAGACATTTGTTAGCGCATTTGCTTTTGGTCATCATTCAACAAATGTTGCACTGATCTTGCGCAAAAATTTTGTCATAGTCAACTCTTTTTGTGTTATCTACTGTACTGCTTCCTTTCACACGCTCATGGCGTCATCTACATTTAGTCCCAATACACATTTAGTCACTCGTTGCATATAGTACGGTTTTTCCCTGTGACATTACAGTTTTTGGGATGCTCTTGGAGAAAAGTACAACCACAACTGAAATCAGACACTCAGCTGTTAAAAAAACAGACTCCTTAAAATACTTTTCAAGTTGTTGATGAATTTACATTTGCTATTAACTGCTTCACAACCAAGAACTGTCCGTGCGGTTCTAGGCGCTTCAGTCTGGAACCGAACGACCGCTACGGTCGCAGGCCTGAATCCTGCCTCGGGCGTGGATGTGTGTGCTGTCCTTAGGTTAGTTAGGTTTAAGTAGTTCTAAGTTCTAGGGGACTGATGACCACAGATGTTAAGTTCCTTAGTGCTCAGAGCCATTTGAGCCAGCCAACCAAGAAATAATGACGCCATGGTACCACAGTTTATTCATTTGAAGGAAACGTTTACAGCACAACAACTTTTTAAAGAAAAAAGTAACAATGGAAACAAAACTGTTTTACAAAATACCAACCGACATTTGACTTAGGTTACTGAGCAACGTAATTATATGAAAACAATAAAAACAAAAGTTCGTTGACATCAACGCCACCACTGCGTAACACCGGTAACATCGTATTTGCTCTGGAGCACATTGGAGCTCTTAAGTTAGCACCAGGTGAATCGTATGTGGACGAATAGGTGCACGCGGCTCAACGTGCAAACTGCCGAACGCAGCGTGGCCAGATCGGCTTTTCTCGCGAAGAAGGACGAGGGAATTGCTCTCCAGGAACAATTCGAGTTAGAGGACGGGTTGGTATACGCTTCTGGCATTGCAGACCAACCTTAAGTGACGAAAACACATTCTTTTGCTCAAATTTTTCTCAAAATTTGCCAAAGCATAATCTTTGGTCCGCCATATTGGATAAACCATTATGAATTTTGAAAATCTAACTTCAGATTTGTGTTTAGTGACATCAAAAATGTATCATAGCCTGTAGTTTTATGCAAATTGAACTTATGTTACTTGTAAAAGTCTTCCGTACACTTTAAACAATTTTTTCTCGACAAACGATTTTTCAAAACTGCGTGCAGCATAAAATAAAAACGGGTCAACCTTCTACCTTTGACACGCGAAAAGTAAACACTTTTCTTGGGACCTTATACCTATAATGTATGAAATTTGTTAATATTAACTTATTTTTGGTAAAACCATATCATGAAAGTTAAGGTTGTTTCATTGTGGTTAGATAGTAGCTCCCATAAATTTAATGTTGTATCGACTGATGTTACCCAGTTCTGATTTCAGATAACTTCTGAATGGCTCCAATGCACGCAGTCTGCGTATTTCAGACTCGCAGGCCGTTGATCAAACCATAATTACGGGCGCCATTTTACTTTTTTGTATTACAAATCTAAAATAAAGTACAGAGTATGATCAATCATAATCTCCGAACAGATCCTTAGTATGTCTTTTGATCGTCTCAGAAAACAAATTCCAAACTTTTCCCATTTTTTGTTCATTCGAATGAGAACCTGGCCTTAACACAGTCGCCTAATCGATGGCGCTCAGGCCACGTAAATGTTATCGCTACGTAATTATACTCATTAAATGGCACTGCTCTTCTCCGAACGTCCTGTAAATTTAATGTCATTATCCTCCTAATGCAATTACCTTCTTGACAGACAGTAATTAGATTATTCGCACTATCAGAAGTATGCTAGAGTGTTCAAGAGTATGTTCCTTTATTTAGTACGGACTTTCTAAATATACAGAATGCTTTTGCAGCTGTTTCATGTGTTTAATTGTTTCAGGAATACATCAGTCTCTGAAATGACCCTGCCCAAGGAAGAATTAGTGAAATGGTGGCAATGAAAATGTTTACTGTTTCGCATTCAACGGACGTAAAGTTTTCAGCTTTATTTTTCTCGTTAAGTACCGTTTACTATCGATTACACACTCACCTAAGTGATTCTTTTGTTTAATCCGTCGCTGCACTTTCGGTTTTCTTGAAGTAAATAAGTAAAAACGAGAGAGGTAGTCGTAATTTCTTTTGACCTGTGCATGTTGAGGTGACCGGACGCAAAGAGGGGCCGCTAACATTTCTGTAACAAATTTATTATTTTAGAGAGCGAGTGTTACGTCAGCTTTGTGTGGCCTACATTAATTATAAACCTGTTCAATTATTTGTTATTTATGTTAACTGAAGCACTAAGAAAGAGATTAATGCTACTAAGTAAGTGCCGTAATCTGATTTCCCATAAACTTAGCTGAGTGAAAGAGGGGTCAAAATAAACGGCTTATCCGTAGATACTCTACTGTGTGGCGAGAAAATAACCTTTTAACGAATACACAATTTAACAGAATCGGCTGCACAGTGGCTACCGTCGCGGCTTCACAATTTTGCGCCCCGTGTTCGAAACGCGATAGTTATTTTTATTGTAGTTTATCATTTATCTACCCTTGCCCGTAGAAAGATATTACACGAACGTCTTCCAATAGCGTTTTTCCTATTCGTCCGCTAATTGTATATCTCAATAAATTAAAAAAAAGGAACGAGGAAATTATTTGAAACTGTTTTCAGTGTAATTCCTGTAGTGTATCTTGATTCGTAATCAACAGTAGCAAGTGCCAGTTTCAGGAAAAGTGATCCGTTGTGCGTGGTTTGTCCTGAAATTATTGCCAACACTTGAAATCTTCAGCAATGTTTACGAAGTTTCTTCTTTAAGTGAGATTCTTACAATCAAATGTTAATGTGGCAAACGTGCCTTTGCGCGATGCTCGTGGTGTTCGGAACATTTCTCCGATCGTTATTATCCAAGGGACTGCACCAAATCTTCCTGAAGAATGAACAAAAGACTGAAATATAAGAACTAATACACTGATCAGCAAGAATATTATGACCACCTACCTGCATTCGGGAGGACGACGGTTCAATCCCGCGTCCGGCCATCCTGATTTAGGTTTTCCGTGATTTCCCTAAATCGCTCCAGGCAAATGCTGGGATGGTTCCTTTCAAAGGGCACGGCCGACTTCCTTCCCCGTCCTTCCCTAATCCGATGAGACCGATGACCTCGCTGTCTGGTCTCCTTCCCCGAAACAACCAACCAACCACCTACCTAATAGCAACCGGTATGTCGACCTTTGGAAGGCATAACAGCCGCGTGAAATATTGAGGCCTTATCTTGCTGAAAAATGCCACTGCCGTCGAGAAACATGATCGTCATGTAGGGGTGTGCGTGGCCTGCAACCAGTTTACGATACTCCTTGGCCGTCATTTTTCCGCGCACGAGCACCACTGTACCCATGGATGCCCACGTGGATGTTCCCGAGAGCATAACAGAGCCGCCGCCAGCTTGTCTCCTCCCTCATTACAGGTGTCAAGGAGCTGTTCTCGTGGAAGACGGCGGATTCGCGTCCTGCCGTCAGCATGGTGGAGAAGGTATCGGGATTCATTAGACCATGTAACGCTCTGCCACTGCTCGAACGTCCAGTGGCGATGGTCACGTGCCCATTTTAGTCGTGAAACGTCCCCTTAGAACAATTTATACATGACTGTGCTTAAACTGACACACAATATTTTTAGTGCAACGCAACCTGACTTTCAGAAATCTCTACAAAAGAATGGCCCTGACTAACATTAACCTATGCGTTTCACAAATCGCTTACCTCACAAAAATCTTGGTTACTCGAACTACTGCAATACAGCGAGCGCCACTACTGCCAGCTAAATAAAAGATTCAAACTACGGAAGGCACTAACTACTGATAGGCATAGTTAGCAAATGAAAGATTTTGATAGAGAACAAACAATGTTTTTACCTTACTAGTGTTGAAAAATCATAATATACATAGCAGTTCATAATATCCAGTATTACAAATTTCAAAACTCCGCCATCTCTCTCCTCAAATCCACCACTGCTGGCGGCTCACCTCCAACTGCGCAACGCTACGCGCTGTTCACATCCAGCTGCCCAACACTACAATGGCAGACAACAATGCAAACTAGCCACAGACTGAACACAGCACAGCCAGTGATTTTCATACAGAGAGCGCTACGTGGCGTTACCAATATAAGAACCTAAACAGCCTACTTACAGTCGTAGTTGGCGATGTCGTGTTGTTAACATTGGAACAAATGTCTCTCAGCACTATGGGACTTAACATCTGTGGTCATCAGTCCCCTAGAACTTAGAACTACTTAAACCTAACTAACCTAAGGACATCACACACATCCATGCCCGAGGCAGGATTCGAACCTGCGACCGTAGAGGTCACGCGGGTCCAGACTGAAGCGCCTAGAACTGCACGGCCAAAGCGGCCGGCAACATTGGAACATGTATGGGCCATCGGCTGAGGAGGCCCTCGTTAGGAGTGTTCGGTGCAGTGTGTGTTCAGACACAAGCATGAAACCCTGATATTAGTTCCGCCACAGTTCGCTGCCTGTCCAGTTTTACGAGTCTGCCCAGCCTGCGACGTCCGACATCTGTAATGAGGGTCGGCCGCCCAACCCCACGTTGTTGGTCGTAGTTTCACCTCGGTTTCGCCACGTGCTGAAGACACGCATCTCAGCACTTAAAGCTCTACAAATCGTGCAGTTTCCGTAATGCTCGTGCCGAGCCTCCGGACATTCAAAATCTGACCTCGCTCAAATTGAGATAGATCGTTCGCCTTCCCCATTCTATACACGGACAACACTTTTACTGATATTGCGTGCACCGTGCGTGTGTCTGTCTAGCAGTCATTCCTTTCAAGGTGACGCTGCTATTGCGTGGACGGTTTTATATCGATAGGAGGTCTGCGATCATAATGTTCCAGCCGATCAGTGTATGAGACGTCATACGAGAATGAAATGTAAGATTTGAGAATTTAAAGAGTTTGAAACCACTGAAAATACCATACACGCATATAATAAGTATATGACAGTTACTGTGAAACCAAGCTGTAATATTACAGTTAATATAACGCCTTTGTATCTCTTAACTTGATAAGAAATACTCATCTAATAATCTTCTACGGAAGTGAGTAGGTAAACGAAAATAAAATAAATAAAAACAATAATCCTGTTTCGATCACGGGGCGCAGAAGTGAGAGGCTGCGACGCTAGCTACTGCGCCACCATTTCCGCTGAAATCATGGCGCGCTGGAAGCCATCTAAAGCACGTCGAACAACTTGACCGTCGTTTTTTCAGATAAGGTAGAGTACCTCCGGATAAGCGGAGACACGAGGTTCTCTTCTTTTGGTCCTTCTTCCACCCAGCGAAGTTTCTGGGAAATCGGATTATGGCACTTGCCATGTTCTTCTCGTAAGTAAAGAAAAGACTTTTTCCGCCTGTCACACCGAATCACGTTTTGCTGAAGAAGACGGAAAGCAGTTTCGTTACTCAAGTGGTGTGAGAAAAGCTGCAGGAGCATCATGATGTGCGAAAGTACGTATAGAAAATTCCTGGCTGATGTAATTAGTAGCCCGCATCTCGTGGTCGTACGGTAGCGTTCTCGCTTCCCACGCCCGGGTTCCCGGGTTCGATTCCCGGCGGGGTCTGGGATTTTCTCTGCCTCGTGATGGCTGGGTGTTGTGTGCTGTCCTTAGGTTAGTTAGGTGTAAGTAGTTCTAAGTTCTAGGGGACTGATGACCATAGATGTTAAATCCCATAGTGCTCAGAGCCATTTGAACCATTTTTTTTTGTAATTAGTACTTGATAACTTGGATACTAGCACTGGAACGGAGTTGATGTCCGAGCTGACGCCACCCAAGATCTATTGGGAATGGATATGGGTCTCTTGCTGGCTACGCGAGTACCTCATCATTATAAAGACAGTTCATAGAGACAGGTGTCATGTTTCGAGGAGAACTGTTCTGTTCAAAAACGACAGTACTGTCGCACGAGCGGTAACAGATGAGATCGCCGGATGTCCGTGACGTATTATTGTGCCGTCAGATTTCTCTCAATCACTACGAGCCGCGACCTGATATCCGACGGCTCCTCACACTACGACGCTAAGAGTAATACCCACTGTGCCTCTCCCCAGGTCGCCGCCATACTTGCCCACGATGGTCATCGAGGTGGGCAGAACTGTGGCTCACTGATGAGCACGACGCGACGCTACTCATCAGGAGTCTGTTCTGCCAGTCCCGGCACCACTCCGGGCGCAGTCCTTTGTGTTGTGGTGTTAACTGAAGGCTAGGCATGGGGCGGTAATGCCCTAGTCCATCTGCAGCTAGTCTCCCATCAATGGTCCCGTATGGCGCACGATATTGGAGGAAGTCAATTACTTGTTATCGGATGGCAGGCACAGATGTGAAGACATTACAATGTGCTTGATGCGCAGTATGGCAATGCTGGACGACGATTATACCTTTCTTCACGTTTCCAAGCAGTCCGACATCGGGCTGTTGTCATATCCGAGTGCTCCACAAATCTGGATATTGCACAATACGATGAATCCTCCAAACGGAGATTCACAGTGAGGTCCCTTTCACTTTGTCTCACGTGCTGATAACGCTGTCTCTAACAAGTACGCGGCATCTCCGTGACCTTCACAGTGATCACTCCTCCTATAAACCTTACAATGCCTGGTAACAACACTAAACACGAACAGCATTGATGAAGTATCGTGGCTGTTCTACCTGTCACAGAAAATTGCAATTCCAGTCAGTTACATACCCACCTGTACGAAGCTACATTGACACCCGATCATACTTCTGGGTGCTTCTACGAGGGGAGTTGGAAAATAAGTTTCCCCTGTCGCCTGTGGGCAGAGTTGTGTGATACGGGCGAAAGACGACACGGCAGGTCAACGCGCACGTGCAAGACACCGATACACCATTGCGTAGAGGTCGACCGCGATCAAGCAGATGGCTCTGTCGCAGTGCCCTCGCAAAGCGGACGCCAGCCGCTCAGTCTTTTCCCGGAGCTATGGAGAGAAGGTTTTGGAGTCGTGGTCAGAGGCGGAAGTGAGAGCTGTTATCCGCTATTAATGGGCACATGGAGTGTGAAGCACAGAAATTCATAACCGCCTTGTTGACGTGTATAGGTCAGGTGTGATATCGAGACAAATGGTGCAGAGATGGTGCCAGCAATTCGGTGATGGACGTCAGCAAGTGCAGGACATACCGAGACCTGGACAGACGCGCACGGCCACTACAGATGCAAATGTCAGGCAGATGGATGACATGATTAAAGCGAACCGGCATATCACCATCGATGGAGTAGCGGCAGAACTTGGAATCGGACTTGAGCGAGCTCACAAGATCACCCACGACATTCTTCGATACAGGAAGGTGTCAGCACGATGGGTGCCCCACCAACTGACCCCTACACACATGGAACAACGCATGGAGTTCAGCCTGGAACAGCTCGTGCGTACCATGAATCTGGCAATGACCTTCTGTTTCGGATTGTGTCGGGGGATGAAATGTGGGACCACCATTACACACCCGAATCGTAGGCTGCATCCATGGAGTGGAAACATCCGTCATCACCTGTCCAAAAGAAGATCAAAAGCATTCCGTCTGCAGGTAAAGTGCTACTCAACGTTTTCTGGGACGCCAAAGGAGTTTTGCTGCTAGACTTTCTGGAGGATGCAACGATCAATGCTGGGCGGTACTGTGCCACTCTGTCGAAATTGAAAGAGGTGATTCGGAAAAACCGGCCTGACCTTCTCAGATCTGGGGTTCTGCTGTTGGATGAGAATATGAGACCACACACGGCGACGACAACGCAAAACCGTATTACAACTCTTTGTTGGGAGCGCCTACACCATCCGCCTTACAGTCCGGATCTGCCACCAAGTGACTTCCATCTGTTTCCTGCTTTGAAGAATACTCTCAGCGGAAGGTGCTTTGGCAGCAATGCTGACGTCAAACAAGCCGTTCAACGCTTCTTCCGTATGCACCGCCCTGATTTTTTCCCGGAAGGCTTTTCGAAGCTTATAAAGCGGTGTGACAAATGTTTCTATGTGTTTGGAAATTATGTAGAAAATAAAGATATGTCTTATCTTTAATGTCTCATTCTCTTTTTTTTCCTTTTACACAAAACTCTGACCACAGTCAACAGGGGAAACTTATTTTCCAACTCGCCCACGTACTTTTGGCGCTAAGTGTATTTTTCTTCATCTACAGTACATAAGAATAATGGCTGGAAGCTAGGGCAACATCAATTTAACAGTAAAGAATAAGCACTGGCGCTCTTCATGCTAAGTAATGCTTTAGAATGTCGGCACACATACTGAAATTGTAACTTTCTAGTAAATAACTCGAGTAACATTGTCAGAACGTAGTCATTTCTGAAATACTGTGAGGTTGTGGAAAGGAGTAAAAAGAAAACAATCAAGCATATGCCGTTAATCAAGTTGTTTTCTAAAACTATCTTACGAAATGGGCAGATCCGTATCTTCTATTGGAACCTTCGCCCGAAACGTCGTGTGTGAAGAGATTTGCTTCCGAGGTATGGCAGAAAACACGTCGTAGCGCACAACTTCCTCAAATGAATGAGCTCATGATACGTATAACAAGGATCTCACATAGGTGTTGTACAATTTGATAAGAGGCCTAGGAAAAAACTGGAGACAGAAGAAAATGCAGAGTGGAATGTGAAACGTGTGTACTCAAACACCAACAGGAAATTAAATTTGTTACCCGCAGGTTACGTGTCAGAGTTTCCTTTATAATGATACTTAAAACTGCAACCACTCACTTT
Source organism: Schistocerca cancellata (assembly GCF_023864275.1). Classification (NCBI taxonomy): domain Eukaryota; kingdom Metazoa; phylum Arthropoda; class Insecta; order Orthoptera; family Acrididae; genus Schistocerca; species Schistocerca cancellata. Next base: position 609,507,745 of record NC_064627.1, read on the forward strand.
TTTCAATACTTGTTTGTTATTCCATAAATCGATTCTAGAACCCAGATGGTTTTTTGGAAGTTGCGTATCTATTTCTAGCATAGTGCTGGGTGCTGGCTCTGCGACAAGAGGATGGAATATGGCGATATATCAAAGCATGTTACATCTTCTTGTAACAGACATGTAACTTTCAGAAAAAATATGAAGATTAACCTGAAAAGGTTCGAAAACCGGTTTATAGAAGAATAAATAACTATTTAAAAAAGCGACTGGTTGTGGTTTAATGTATTTACATCAATTAACAGTCACGGGTTCAAAAATATCCGTTATGGATAAGTTTAAAAAGGATACTTTCTATTAGTGAGCTGTGACCCTCAGCTGTTGGTATGACGTAGCACGAGAATTGCCTGTTACTAAGAACGGAGCAGTTCAGTGTTCATCGGCAACATTTCTCTTTGCTACACGACGAAACTGGACAGCTTGTGAGGATACAGCGGCGAATGCACTGCGGCACAGATTTCTCTGTAATCTTGGTCACTGTTCGCAAACGTGGAGTCACGGATCTAATGCTACGTGCTTACACCTGCTGACCTTAGTACAGTCACGTCGAAGGCAACTGCCTACGCCGGATTCTGGCGCATCTGATGACCTTTTGAAAGGTTACTTTTCACCAGGACAACGTCCGGTACCTTAAAACTCAGACAGGCCGACGGTCTGTTTGGTTGTGCAATCCTTCGAGCTATCGACTGTAGAGAGCATTTGATCAAATTGAGCATATAAGCATGGTAGGAACCAGTCACAGTGAGATTCTTGTTACAGTAAAGGAATGCGGGCAAGCTTACGGAAAAACATATACCCTGAAGAGGTAATGCTTTCTAAAACAGTTCACTTGGTATTGCGAAGGGGACAAATCTTCATGTGTTATTACGGAAATATATGGTAGTGGAGATCAAATTCTTTGATTCCAGTGCCCCATGAGCTGTTACACAAGATGACAACTGCGTACAATATTATAATTATTCTTTACTTCAAATTTCATCGTCTTCGACTTCAGGTCGTTTTACGAAATTCTTCCCTGTATCTTCGCGGTAGATCAAGCAAATACGAAATTGTCACAGCGGCCAATAAATTTAAAATGAAAGAGTGATATAAACGCGAAGGGCGTCATAAATTCAAGGCAGACGTTTACAGCGCTACGGAAATATTTCAAAAACATTTATGTTCAATTTAACTTCCCTCTAAGCCATTAATAAAATAAACATAGCTCGCACATTAAAGCGTTAATACAATTTTTATAGTGACGATTTAGATGCATTCAGAGCGACTGATGGATTTATTTCCACACAAAAAAATTAACTTCTTACAATTCTGTATACAATGTAGCTATCAGTACTGCTCTTCCTTATTGAATTCTTCGCTGTTCTTCTGACATTCATTAGAGGCGCAGCAGTAAAAAGCATTATGCTTGCCTTGGCGCTCAGCGGAAGCAAATATTGGTTTTACACTTGTGTGAAACTTATTGCGTGATACATTTTCAAAACTGCATTAAAATATTTGGCTGTTACTCGTATATAAAAGGCCAGAAATTTCCAGCCGAGAAAAAGCCATATTTCTGCTTTCTGTTACTATTTCTATTCTTTTTTAAAACTGCGCTGTAGAATATCTTAAAGTTGTTAGCAACATTTAAATCATAGTGAGACCCTTAATTTTTGGTCATCGAATTGCCCTGAAAATAAATTTACGTTTCTTTCTTTTGTTTCTTTTCACTGACACCACCGAGATCTGAAATTATATCTGTCTTAGATAGTACGGTTTTATTGTTTCCTTGATGTTTCCTGTATTTTGTGTACTAAGAAATCTGTCGGCGTCCCGTAAGTGATTCGGAAATTACTCGAATTCTTGATTTATTTTGTGTAAGACACTACCACGATAAAAACTCTAATATGGTTACTTCCGTATTCAGCACTATTCAGTGCATGGCGGAAGTTTCTCGTCACAAATCAAACTGGACTTTGTTCTACACCATTGAAAACTCTTAGGAATAAAATTATCTAAAGAGTTTTCTGTGTGCGCGTAGTAACATCTCTTGCTTTGATAACGCAGTCTGTATATAGAAACTGTGACGTCAAAATCGTTTCGTAATCTATCTCCACTGCCAGTAGCCAAAATTTTGCAAAGAGCTTTTATGAGAGGAAATGATGCATCCTTCAGCTTCAACGAGTCAGCCGACGTATTGGTGACAACACTATACTCACAATGCTAAGGATTCGGATGCTCGTCCTAGCACCCGATATAAATTGTTGCAGTTTCTGTAAAACATTTCAGGTAAATGACTGGACGTTTTTCGCCTGAACTCTAAGGTCCCTTCCTTTATAGTGCCTTTCACCTAAGCGTTTGTCTTACGTCCAGATCTAACCTCATGATCTGTTACAGGTTAGTCTATCTGGTTTCGTCGTCTTTTGTAGAAGTGACACCAAAATTAGCGTCATAAATTTCTAAGAATTGTTCAAGTAGCGCAGCTTTTAGCACGCGTGTTGATTCTTGTTTTGTGTACTCCAGAATTTAGCAGGGTATTGCATAGATAATGTACTGTACCCACAATCGTCAGCAATTTACAAAGCAATTCTTGATAATTTCATTTAGTTTCTTTTATAAAACGTTTATCCTTCGATCCCTTTTTTTTGTTTCCGTTGAAGTATTTGTATGGTTTACCAACCAACACCTGGAAACGTTTGACAGCTTGATGCAAGCAGATCACCAGGAAAGTATCACCTGTTCTACACTACGTACTCTCCAAGAGACCAGGAATAATGCATGAAGTTGTGTTCACTATTAAAACAACACCAATTACAATGAATGTACACTCCTGGAAATGGAAAAAAAGAACACATTGACACCGGTGTGTCAGACCCACCATACTTGCTCCGGACACTGCGAGAGGGCTGTACAAGCAATGATCACACGCACGGCACAGCGGACACACCAGGAACCGCGGTGTTGGCCGTCGAATGGCGCTAGCTGCGCAGCATTTGTGCACCGCCGCCGTCAGTGTCAGCCAGTTTGCCGTGGCATACGGAGCTCCATCGCAGTCTTTAACACTGGTAGCATGCCGCGACAGCGTGGACGTGAACCGTATGTGCAGTTGACGGACTTTGAGCGAGGGCGTATAGTGGGCATGCGGGAGGCCGGGTGGACGTACCGCCGAATTGCTCAACACGTGGGGCGTGAGGTCTCCACAGTACATCGATGTTGTCGCCAGTGGTCGGCGGAAGGTGCACGTGCCCGTCGACCTGGGACCGGACCGCAGCGACGCACGGATGCACGCCAAGACCGTAGGATCCTACGCAGTGCCGTAGGGGACCGCACCGCCACTTCCCAGCAAATTAGGGACACTGTTGCTCCTGGGGTATCGGCGAGGACCATTCGCAACCGTCTCCATGAAGCTGGGCTACGGTCCCGAACACCGTTAGGCCGTCTTCCGCTCACGCCCCAACATCGTGCAGCCCGCCTCCAGTGGTGTCGCGACAGGCGTGAATGGCGGGACGAATGGAGACGTGTCGTCTTCAGCGATGAGAGTCGCTTCTGCCTTGGTGCCAATGATGGTCGTATGCGTGTTTGGCGCCGTGCAGGTGAGCGCCACAATCAGGACTGCATACGACCGAGGCACACAGGGCCAACACCCGGCATCATGGTGTTTGGGAGCGATCTCCTACACTGGCCGTACACCACTGGTGATCGTCGAGGGGACACTGAATAGTGCACGGTACATCCAAACCGTCATCGAACCCATCGTTCTACCATTCCTAGACCGGCAAGGGAACTTGTTGTTCCAACAGGACAACGCACGTCCGCATGTATCCCGTGCCACCCAACGTGCTCTAGAAGGTGTAAGTCAACTACCCTGGCCAGCAAGATCTCCGGATCTGTCCCCCATTGAGCATGTTTGGGACTGGATGAAGCGTCGTCTCACGCGGTCTGCACGTCCAGCACGAACGCTGGTCCAACTGAGGCGGCAGGTGGAAATGGCATGGCAAGCCGTTCCACAGGACTACATCCAGCATCTCTACGATCGTCTCCATGGGAGAATAGCAGCCTGCATTGCTGCGAAAGGTGGATATACACTGTACTAGTGCCGACATTGTGCATGCTCTGTTGCCTGTGTCTATGTGCCTGTGGTTCTGTCAGTGTGATCATGTGATGTATCTGACCCCAGGAATGTGTCAATAAAGTTTCCCCTTCCTGGGACAATGAATTCACGGTGTTCTTATTTCAATTTCCAGGAGTGTATAATGTGAACCACAGTATCTGCAAGCAACTGCAACGTGAACGTATTAATGACTTGCAAAAAACCCAGGGTAATGAAAGCAATACAGTCGTCAGGAAATGAGATTCAGTTTTAACTGCCACCCACTGATGATGCTATGTTAATAAAGACGAAATTCGTCTGGGTATTTAAATACATTTATCTGCGGCATGAAAAAGCGTTTTAATTGGTATAAAAATAAGAAGTAGCAATGACAAAGATTATTTATTGCATTATTTAAATCATATTAATATGGGCAAGTCTGTCGACAGAATTTCATTATAATGCTACTTTTCTAACAATTCATCTCAGAATGTCCCCTATAGTGGAGGACACATAGTAGAACAATAATGAATTCGGTATGTGGGAGATATAGCTAAAATACTGTACAGGTTCAAAACGTCTGTTAGAATAGTGTACGTGGAACTAACAATTTTACATGGAAACGATGAAGTATATTTGGCTTATTACCTAACTGTTCCACCTTTACATACGTTCGCTTGATGTGGTCGGAAAATTGTACTCAGGTCTGAAGATAGCCATCACAGACAAAAATTAATAAGCTATGTACAAAACTGTAGTCCTTAACTGGATTAAATATAAAAAATCCATTCTTGAATAATTGGGGAATCTTGTTGCGACTATTTCGCAACTCGTGATATTGAGGTCAATCTCGGCAGAGCACGTTACGTCACGTAAAAGTCTAAACCACTCCTTTTTTCTGCAACTACAGCTGATTTTATCTTATCAGGATGTACCTCATTTTGTACAATCTACAGAAAAAATGTAAATCTTAAGCTTGAAATATTCCCTTATTCTGTTGTGAGATGTAGATAAAACCATAAAACAGGCAGTTCTTACGCAAACTATCAAAAGAATTATTCTTTATAACATTAACTTAGATTGGACCAGAATCAGCTGAACGAGGACAAAGGCTTGAACTGGTGTCTGGCAGGTCAGGGCGAAAGACTTACATCCAGTGACACCAAGAAGGCATGTAACCGTGCACAACCAGTGGTCGTGTTATCTTGCTGAAAAATGGCGTCTGGGGTGTTGCGCGTAAAGGGTATGGCTGCGGGTCGCAACAACCAACATTTTCAAACAAAAAGAACCTGGATTTGTCCGAAAATACAATATACATAAATTACTTAGTTGACAACATCGGTAGCTCCGTGAGGCTATTTGCAGATGACACGGTTGTCTACAAGAAAGTAGCAACATCAGAAGACTCGTACGTACTCCAGGAAGACCTGCAGAGGATTAATGCATGGTGCGACAGCTGGCAGCTTTCCCTAAACGTAGATAAATGTAATATAATGCGCATACATAGGGGCAGAAATCCATTCCAGTACGATTATGCCATAGGTGGTAAATCATTGGAAGCGGTAACGACCGTAAAATACTTAGGAGTTACTATCCGGAGCGATCTGAAGTGGAATGATCACATAAAACAAATAGTGGGAAAAGCAGGCGCCAGGTTGAGATTCATAGGAAGAATTCTAAGAAAATGTGACTCATCGACGAAAGAAGTAGCTTACAAAACGCTTGTTCGTCCGATTCTTGAGTATTGCTCATCAGTATGGGACCCTTACCAGGTTGGATTAATAGAAGAGATAGACATGATCCAGCGAAAAGCAGCGCGATTCGTCATGGGGACATTTAGTCAGCGCGAGAGCGTTACGGAGATGCTGAACAAGCTCCAGTGGCGGACACTTCAAGAAAGGCGTTACGCAATACGGAGAGGTTTATTATCGAAATTACGAGAGAGCACATTCCGGGAAGAGATGGGCAACATATTACTACCGCCCACATATATCTCGCGTAATGATCACAACGAAAAGATCCGAGAAATTAGAGCAAATACGGAGACTTACAAGCAGTCGTTCTTCCCACGCACAATTCGTGAATGGAACAGGGAAGGGGGGATCAGATAGTGGTACAATAAGTACCCTCCGCCACACACCGTAAGGTGGCTCGCGGAGTATAGATGTAGATGTAGATGTAGAAAACACTATTTGATGCCATTCCTGTCTCCAGTGACGTCGTTCCACACACCATTGTCGTCTAGAATGTTTCTGCACATTCGTGAAAGGTAGGCGGAGAAGTGGACGACGCGCACTTAACCCATGCCGTAGTAAATGACGATGGACTGTCACTCCTGACAGTGTACAGTATGTTACACTGTTCGACAATTGTGCCAGGGCCGAGGACACAGATCTGTCTTGGAATGCTATTCGAATGAGGTGTCCATCTTCTCGGGGGATGGTCCGGCTGGTCCGATCTGACCCATCTCGTCCTGTTCTACGGCCTTCCGTGAAATATTGTGCGCGCACCCCTTGCACTTCCTCCCACACGAGTGGCAGTTTCCCGGATGGATGCATCACATTGTATCATACCAATAATGCGCCCTCTTTAAAACTCACTGATTCGACGGTACGATTCTCGCATACGTCTGCGAGACATCCTGCACGTCTGCTGAAGCCACACTGATCCATTACCTTCGGTTTATAGCGACGACGACAGTCGCAGGCATATTTTAACGGTAGGTGGAGCTGCACCGCGATATCGATGTTGACCTTGAACCCGTGGGTCGACATGGTGCGAATGCTATTCATTTTTGCAGAACATACTAATGTACAAAATGGTTCAAATGGCTCTGAGCACTATGGGACTTGACAGCTATGGTCATCAGTCCCCTAGAACTTAGAACTACTTAAACCTAACTAACCTAAGGACATCACACTACACCCAGGCATCACGAGGCAGAGAAAATCCCTGACCCCGCCGGGAATCGAACCCGGAAACCCGGGCGTGGGAAGCGAGAACGCTACCGCACGACCACGAGCTGCGGCCTAATGTACATGTCCTGTGAATATGAACGTCCTATATCTAGTCATTTAAGGTGTTCTGTTTTTGCTGAACATGAGTATACTTTTTTCAAAATGGATTTTCTGTTTTATCTGCAATACTTAAAATATGTATCTTTTATATTTGTAAGACGCAAAATGATTCTCTTGAATCTTTTTATTCCATACATATCATTTTCATTCATTTAACGAGCAATTTTTTTAAACAAAAGTATTTCCACGATGGATACAGATGGTGCAATAGGCACCATAGGTATATGTGCCAGGTGATTATGACCATGATCCTATTTGTTATAAAAGCAGTAAGACTTGAGTGCACATTATAGTTTACCACTATTACTTGTGTAATTAATGTACTTAAATGGTCTGATAACGCGAAAGGAACTGAATCAATGAGACAGCAAGAGGATACGCATCACATTTAATAGCTTCAAGAGATTTTTATGAGGCATATCTCAGGGTAATTAGTACAAAAAAGTTTATGTTACAGCCGTGTCAAAATGTAAAGTACTTAAGAACCTGTTTTCAAGGTCCCCTAAATCTTGTGAAAGCTACTTAGAATCAACTGGAAAATCTTCTACTTATCCATGTCCAACACGATGGAATTCATACTTTAATTGTGTACAAGATCTACTTACAGTCAAGGGTACTCAAAATGAAACTTTAAGGAAACTCGGATTGACAGCTTTTAAAGAAATGGAAACACCCTTTCTCAGTGAACACATAAGCTGTTCCGCACTTACTGCAGATGGGATCAGAAGTTCAGGTGTCAAAGATACCTGCTATAGATGTCTTCTGTCAGAATTAATGAGGATGCAAACAATGCTAAGCAGCTTGCAGATGGATAAACCTAGGCACCGTGGTGGGCCGACAGAAGTTATAAAAGAAAGTCTTAAGAGGGGTTTTGAGAGATTCTATAAATTAGATGAACCTACTGCAAAGGATGGCATATTAGCGTAATACGTTATCCTTTTTTCAAATGTTTATTTCATAAGCGTGTTTTCTTTTTTTTTTTTTTTTTTTTTTTTTTTTTTTTACTGGACATGTCGCCTAAAGTAACTTCTGTACGGTGTATATGACTTGTAATTTAACCCGCCCCATGGTAGCCGAGAGCGCTAACGCACTGCTGCCTGGACTCTGGTAGGCGCGCCGGTCCCGCATCGAACCCGCCCGGTGGATTGACGACGAGGGCCGATGTGCAAGCCAGCCTGGATGTGGTTTTTAGGCGGTTTTACACATACCTCTAGGTGAATACCGGGCTGGTCCCTATGTTCCGCCTCAGTTCCACGGCTCACAGACACCTGAACACTTTCGCACTATTCCATGGATTACACTCGACGCAGACAGTTGGGGTACACTGATTCCGTCCCAGAGCTTACGCGGTGGCGGCAGAAAGGGCATCCAGCCACCCCTTACACATTAACATACCAAATCCGATTAACGATGGCCGACCCTGCGTAACTGCGGGACAAGGCTCAAGCGATAGAATAGAATAGTATATGACTTGTTGTGACTTGGCAAGACAGCCAAGTCACTATGCGAGGGTGCCGAAAAGCACGCGTTAAGCACACGCAGACTGGCGTGAGGTCTGGAACAGTAAAGTAGTTGAGTCTAGTAAGAAAAGAACGTAGTTGCTGGAATACTTAACTTTAATCCATAATTGTTGTACATCTCTCGTTACTGTACAGGCTTCACAATATTAATTATCAAATGCTATGGCGCCTTGCTAGGTCGTAGCAAATGACGTAGCTGAAGGCTATGCTAACTATCGTCTCGGCAAATGAGAGCGTATTTGTCAATGTAGCATCGCTAGCAATGTCTGCTGTACAACTGGGGCGAGTGCTAGTACGTCTCACTAGACCTGCCGTGTTGCGGCGCTCGGTCTGCCATCACTGACAGTGGCGACACGCGGGTCCGTCGTATACTAGCGGACCGCGGCCGATTTAAAAGCTACCACCTAGCAAGTGTGGTGTCTGGCGGTGACACCACACTTGTAATTTCAAGTCCTCCTTAGGCTCTAATGACATTATGTCTGAGAGATAAATATACTGGCAAATTGCCTCCTAACCATTTTAACGGTAGACACTGCTTTGTCGTGCGCCTCATTGTATGGCAGTACTGGAGTGTTGTGTGGTTAGCACATATATTGCAGCCATCAAAGTTGGTCTCGACACTGGGGCTGTTACGTCTTCAGCTTCTGCCTTCAAAGCCGTGGTCGCTAACGTAAGCTTGTGTGGTGTCAATCAACTTTGAGCTAAGCCGGTTGGAATCCCTATGGTGGATGAAATTTTCACTGCCAGTACTTGATTGGCACTGTGACTAGAGGTGGCCGCGTGAAGTTTCTGAGTACCATTCTCTGCGCCAATTGCCTGGATTTAATTCTAAACCTCTGTGCAGTGTCTCATGGTGTGAGAGCTTGTGATGCTGTTGATGCTGATCCGTTCATCGGAAGGGGGGCGCTAAGCCCCGCCGGTCCCTTGTTGCTATTCGAGAGGAGTCTCCCCGTCAACGTGATTCAACACAAACATAACACCACACTACAGCGCTTCCATTACACTCACCTATTAATCGATCACAATATTATTGCACATGGCTGTGAGGGCGCTTCGGTCGGCTTATCCTGAATCAGCGCATAATAGAGGTAGCGGTGGGGAGGGAGGACGGAAAAACTGCAGTTACGCAGTGAAAACTGCTCTAACTTTAGCTATTAGAGTTACGAAGTGGATGGTCCATCACAAAAAGAGTAGACGCCAACGTCTTCATCCGTATCTGTCTCACTGGAACCCGTTCGTTTCATCCGCCGTGTCGGTTTCCATATCACTGTCGTCTTCAGGTTGTACATATTCATAACCACTCTGCAGACTAACAATGACTATTATATTCTCCATTGCTGTTTCCATTAACCCATCTCTGCGCCAGTATTAATTCGTAATTCCTTTTACATGTTCGACACTTTAAACCAATCGCGTTGGATAATCTCAGATAAAATCTCTTTCGTTATTTGTTTTACAATAGTTGAATTAATGGAAAAAAATTTTTTGCAATTTTTTCTTTCATTGTATTCTATATTATCTCTGTAGGGTTTAGCTCACTGTGGTACGGTAGGAGTCTGGAAGAGTTCATCACGTGACGCTTTGCGTCTGCTTTAAAAACAGTCTTTTTCTTATTATAACGCAGAATTTGTAAAAGTTCATTCCTTTTTAAGCTCGGTTCGGAACTGATTTTAATCTAAATGAGCCATTCAATTACATCCTCTTTGCGAGTTTCAATAATGGGGACTCTAATTGTCTGAACAGTATGACATGGTGCGTTTCAAGAACAATAATACTACCAACCGGAATGTTAGAAATCAGTTTCTCTTTTAACCATTTGTGATAATTATTCCCATTCCTATCATCGTGATAAACTTGGGATTTTATTTGGAATAATAAATTAACTCTGCTCCTCTATGAAACCAATTGCTCGTCCAGCACTGACGACAGCTGTTTGGCCTGCACTGCTATTAATCATTCATTACACCTTGAACTTCTTCTTACTGTTAGCACTTTTTTCCGGTACCAGTGCGAATGCAGCCACGTACCGTCCGTCAGTTCACTTGTTTATTTGGCCTCTTTTATTTCTCATTGCTATGATGATGATGATGATGTTTGGTTTGTGGGGCGCTCAACTGCGTGGTTATCAGCGCCCGTACAATTTCCCAACCTTTGCTCAGTCCAATTTCGCCACTTCCCTGGATGATGATGAAATGATGAGGACAACACAAACACCCAGTCATCTCGAGGCAGGTGAAAATCCCTGACCCCGCCGGGAATCGAACCCGGGACCCCGTGCTCGGGAAGCGAGAACGCTACCGCGAGACCACGAGCGGCGGACATTTCTCATTGCTCTCAGGTATTCCGCATGACTTGCAAAAACAGTGCCCTTATTTTTACATTGTCTGAAACGAAGTCCCAGCTCTTTCAAAAAATTTGTGGTATATTTCCCCTTCTCTGTTTTTCTTACCCCTGAAAGTATAGGCCAGTTTTTGAAAATATAAGCAACCTTCGCAACTTTGGGATTTCCTTCTTCTGCAATTAATATCTAAGAATTTTCTTCGAATAAGTACTTTATCGAAGTCATTTAGAGAGACTAGATTTCTAGAACGCTATATTCTGCTTTCTTTCTTTCTGCGAAAACTGAACAAGTTTGAATATAAGCTGCTTTCGTGATACCTTCCTCTGCTTGCCACTCTCAGAGGCGGGGTATTCATGATTATGGATAACACCGCACTGCACTACTGACGATATTTCACGAGGACACACTTAACCACTTCGTAGTACATGCGCAGCTGATCTGAACGCTTAGAAAGAGCGATGTGTTTTCCTTAGTCCTCACCGTACGTGTTTACTGTAACGCCACCGCATGATTCCGATAAGGGCCACGGGAGACCAAAGATCGTGGTTGGGTAGCACACCAAACGAAGACAAATATGACACAACTACCACATATTCGCAAGGAATTGGGCCACTTTGCACAGCGACAGAAAACCCTTTCCCACCAGGCAGTTGAAGACTTGGGGTCTCCAGGCAACAATACCATACGAGTAAAACACTATTTAGCCTCACGAGTGGGCTCTTTTCGAGTCCTTTTCAATGCGGAGACATCGCAGATCATTGCTGGAATCGGACGCGCGGTCCGCATCAGCAGCTAGTGACGATAATCACATGATCACGAAGGTGACTAGCAGTTAGCTGTCATTTTACCCTGCGGTAGGTCGATTTACGTTCTCCCTTTTTATAAAATGAATTATTTGTGTCTAGAGTGGACCTGAGTTTGTCCTGTACTGTGACGGAGTGGTTGCAGTACGTGAGGCGAGCAGGATATGCTCGGTTATGAATTGAAGGAAGACTAAAGAATGCGAAGTAGCAGAAATGAGAACAACAAAAAACTTAACATTAGGATTGATCACGAAGTAGATGAAGTTAAGGAATTCCGCGACCTAGGCAGCAAAATAAGCCAAGACTGACGGAGCGAGGAGGACATCAAAAGCAAGCACTGTCAAAAAGAGAATTCCTGACCAAGAGAACTGTACTAGTATCAAACATAGACCTTACTTTAAGGAAGAAATTTATGAAAATATATGTTCGGAGCACAGCGTTGTATGGTTGTGAATCATGGACTGTGGGAAAACGAGAACAGAAGAGAATCGAAGCGTTGGAAATGGAGTGCCACAAAAGAATGCTGAAAATTAGGTGGATGGATAAGGTAAGGAAATAGGAAGCTCACCGGAGAACCGCCAAGGAAAGGACTATATGGAAAACGCCGATAAGAAGAAGGGACAAGAGGGTAGGACGTCTGTTGAGACATCACATAATAACTTCGATGGTACCAGAGGGAGCGGTAGAGAGTAAAAACTGTAGAGGAAAACAGAGATTGGAGTACAACCAGCAAATAATTGAGAATGTAGGTTGCAAGCGCTCCTCCGAGATGAAGAGGTTGGCGCAGGAGAGGAGTTCGTAGCGTGTCGCAATAAACCAGTCAGGAGACTGATAACTAAAAACAATGTATAGACGAATGTATAAAAATGGCGATACTAAAAAAGGAATATGAGAATCTAATGTCTCGTCGAAAATGAGGCCATTAAAGACAGAGCAAATTGGTGGATTAGGGATTATTTACTGCTTCATTCACATTATAATCCAACTTGGAAATCTCTTCAAAATAAGTAGATTTAAAGGTATTTTACAGTTAGATTTCTTCTGAAGGCACGTCCGAATCTTCCCTGTTTACATTGTTGTGTGGGTTCATAACGACTTGACCTTCATCACATCGAGCTGTAATATCTCTTTATATTCTATTAATTATCCCTGCACAATTCTATGAGTGAATTACATTTTCTACTTGACCATCTATATACTCGCAATATCGATGCGCAAAATAGAACAGTACTATTACTATTCCATGAGCGCATAATTACGCTTTGTAATATTCTCTCTGGTGCGTTGAGAGGTCTTCTAGGATCTTCTCCGTACCGAATATCCGCACTGAATAATTGTAATTTTCCTATCGAGATTACTGGAAGAAAGAGATTGAAAATATATTGTATGCTACTCAGGAAAATATATCCTGAGCATTTACATCAAAGGTGTGTGAGGAATTTCATCATACATGTATTCTCTAATTGGAAATTTGCACGGAGGTGTCGTTTCGTCGGTAATCAGAAGGGAACTTCCGGTGAGTTGGAAACGGACCTGCAATTATTAGATCCAAGTGCTCCATTATTTCAATGGATAATTAAACTCTATCAAAGCAAACTTTCCGCTAGATCTGAGGTTTCCCGACTGACTACGCAACGCAAGACAAGCAACACAAGTTATTTACACAGGATTGCAGATCGCTTCGAATCATTGAGACTGCGGACAAGGAGAGTCAGGGTCTGATTCTGATTAAACAAGTAAAGCTTAATTATAACTTTCTTGAGTGATTGTGATGACTGTGATATGGTTGCTTATGAATGAGATCATTAATAAAATACTAATAACTAACTTTCCTCCTCACCAGCAAGCAGTATAAACACAATATTAATTAAAATTATAGAGCGTCGCAATTCATGCATTCGCCCCACCCTCCCCCCAATTAATGTTGTCAATTTCAAAATGGTAGACGTCTCACGTTAGCAAATGTATGTGATTTTTTTACTGGCCGATGTATTGTGCTTTTATCATATCATACAAAGAAATTACTAAAAACAATACGCATAGGTCCATAAGATCGAAAAAGCTTTCATTGAGAAAGAGAAATGGAAGAGAAAGGACAATTTCGTACTTCAACTAACTAGTTGCAAACGAAGAAGACGATTCGTGGTTGTGTTCTGAGTGGTGTCATTTGGCTCTCATAAATTGGGGAAATCTGACGCCGCAAACCGCAGGGAGGATGCGGACCGGTCCTTAGGAGCGGTTAAGCCACTTGCCGGCAACGACGTGGGGCAGCCGCTCCAGAAGCTGAGGCGTGACGTGACGCAAATGCGCCGCATCCGCTCGCGATAAACAGCACACTGGCGCGGCCGCGGCAGCTGGGATTACCGACCTAGATGCACAGCGCAACCCTCGTTAATTTACTTGCGCCGCCTCTAAATATACAGAGGAATTTAGCAAGACCAGGATAAATTGTGGGCCTTAAATTAATCTGACTGTACCAGCGCGGACTGTCTCTCACAGTTGATGTGACGACTTCTTCTCAGTGTGTCATCAGTTTAAAATCTTTAACGCGGTAATAATCGAACATAAACCCCACATTAAAAAACCAAAACCTGTCCCTTTAAGCAGTAGTTCATGCATCTCATGAGAGTCACCAACATCTGCTATGTCTACATATACATTTCACTACCTATGTACACACCTTCCTTTCAATATTTAAATTTGTATGTTAGAATTCCAAATTTATGGCAAATAAGTGAGCAGCACAGTTCATGAAATATTTACAGAAATGTTTTAAGTGGAGACCTTCATGTCGATCCTGAAGTTACTTATCTAGCTGCTGGAGTCAGCGTCTATGGTTCTTGTCCAAGTGATAACCTTAATGAAATAGAAGTTAGTCACAAGTTGTCTCTCATTAGAAACTCAAGTATAGTCTATAAATTTTTTTCTTATCCACTTTTTATTTGCACTTATTCTAATTTATTGGACGTATCACAGATATTTTCCACAACAAATAAATTCAAGAATTTGCATAACAAAACTTGTTCACGTCGTTCATATTAAAGAGTCTCGTCAACTGTTCAAAAATGGCTCTGAGCACTATGGGACTTAACTGCTGAGGTCATTAGTCCCCTAGAACTTAGAACTACTTAAACTCAACTAACGTAAGGACATCACACACATCCATGACCGAGGCAGGATTCGAACCTGCGACCGTAGCGGTCGCGCGGTTCCAGAGTGTAGCGCCTAGAACCGCTCGGCCACTCCGGCCGGCTCGTAAACTGTATTCGAGTATAGTCGTAAAACTAGTGACCAAGAGTACGCGTCTTTCGCGTCAATTCACGGTATATATTCAACGCATATCAGTCCTATAATGTTCTAGAAGCATCCAGAACGATCGTTGATTCAAACTGGTGTTGTATGAACTTCCCTCATTTAATATTTAACACAAGTCAAAATTAGTTATTTTTCGAAGTTGAAAATGCTTTGAAAATATTATACAGATAAAAGATATTTACGAAAGTGAAAAAATAAATTAAGCGTTTTTCATAAATACAGATGTTGGGCCACATCATAAAATCTACATAATATATCGCGGTAATTTAAACAAATATAAGTGAGACGTTAATTTTATTATATGAAATAAAATTGATGTAAGGTTCTATTTCATATTTTGTTGTGACATTTATAGGAAGACTAATTTTCGTAGCATGACACGTAAAAATGTCGATGTATATACTCGACTAACTTTATGCCCGCCAGACTGCTACAACATTCTGTAAATATCCAAAAACTTTAATCAGCACTGTATATCTGAAAACAGGTACAATCATGGTTGAAAATAAGATGGTATCGTAAGCCTCCGTAATTGAAAACGTTAAAAAGACCCTGTTTTATCATAGTGAGGAAAACTTGGTCCAACTCCCTGTCCTGATCCATTCGCATGTAGAGCGACTGAAAAGCGGTTGGCAGATTGCTTCCGTATTAACTTGGATCCAATGTTCAGCATTTTATTATTACAAAAGCTTTTCGCCAGATGATTTGATCGATTTAGTTTACAGGTCCTAAGAGTGATCGCTTCCTGTACTGAGCCATTCTGTCGGCTTACCTCATCTACGCCTTTCCATAGGGCTCATTTTTCCGTGTTCGTTCCGTATTCTGTCACTTTACAGTTTTACCCACAGGAATTTATACAGTCGGATAGGCAGCACATGTTTAGCACTAACGTTACATAATGTCCCATCATTTCTCTTAATGATGGGCATTAACTTGCAGTTATTCATCTTCAAAGAGAAATTATATTCAGTTCAGCAAGTGAAAATAACATTTGAGATCTTCTGCAGTTCCTTTTTTCAGTAGGGGGAAGCGAAGTCTGAAATATGAGCTACTCATATTGTCAACTTGTAAAGATTCCTAACATACACGAGACAGTAAAATTTGTGTCTCCCTTCTGAGATTCATCAGTGTCATCATCATCATGATCATCATCATCATCATCTTTTTCTTCTTCTTCTTCTCCTTCTTCTTCTGTAGACTATGCTTTGTTGCAATCATTCTGTCCTATTTTGTGTTGTGCTCTTCATTTGTTGCTGCCTGTGGCACTTTGTTGCAGCCAATAAATCTTCGACTATTTTCTGTTCTGATCTCCCCTTGGTTTTATATCCCAAAATTTTATTACATCTTTTAAAAAGTTATTGTGCCTCAACAAATCTCCAAAAGCTTTTTGTTTTTGATAGTTCGTACGTGGTTTCTCTGTTCATTGATCTCTTTCGCAACACCGTAATTGGAATTTCTTTTTGTCCTACCGGTCCTCGTTATCCTTCTCCTCAAAGCCTCGCTTCCTACCGCTTTCTACGCGTATTCAACAGTGTCAATTCGCCACTGTTACATTTCCAAGCTACATCTGTTCTCATTTATAATTAAGATACCTAATTAACAAACTTTATAAAACTTTTCAAGTTTTTTTGTGAATTTGGATATAAAGTGTCCTCCTCATTTTTGATTTGCTTACTACCATGATTTTGGTCTTTTGGCAGTTAATTTTATGTTCCTACAGCTACATAATTGTTGAAAATTTAGAAATCCTATTTTAAATATTTTTCACTATCATCTATTAAGCCAATATCATCTACAAAACTTTTGCAGTGAATCGACATTCTGTTCACTTTAACTCCGGATATTTTTTCGTTGATGATCCTTGTAGCATTTACGACGAAATGGTTAAACAATATAAAGGGATAATGAGCACCCTTGTGTTCCCATTTTCTAATTTTGGCTTTACAGTGCTCTCCAGAAATTCCTAATTCACACTTTAATTTTGTACATTTTTAAATTTGTTTTTCAATATTTTCATGCTAAGTTGGTACATTTTTTGTTTCGACCAGCTGACAGTGTCAAATGCCTTTTCTAGATCAATAACGGCTATGTAAGTATCCCTGTTTACTTCTGGCCTTCACTTCTGTGTGCTATGAAGGCCTCGCGTAGCCGTGCGGTCTAGGGCGCCTCGCCACGGTTCGCCAGGCTCTCCCCCATCGGATGTTCGAGTCTTCCCTTGGGCATGTGTGTGTGTGTGTGTGTGTGTGTGTGTGTGTGTGTGTGTTTGTGTGTGTGTGTGTGGGGGGGGGGGGGTTGTCCTTAGCGTAAGTTAGTTTCAGTTAGAATAAAAGTAGCTTGCAAGACTAGCGCCCGATGACCGCAGCAGTTTCGTCCCACAGGAATTTACCGCAAATTTCCTAATTTTTGCTATGATAGCATTTCTGGTACCTATTTTTGGTTGAAAACCACTATGATCTTCATCAAGTGTTCTGTTCTATTTTACATTTTATTCTAGCTTTCATTATGGATGTGACAATTTTTTTTAAATGTGAAATTAGGGTTATCGCTCTGTTATTGCAGAAGTGTGTTTTTCCCGTTTTATGTGAATAAGTCTTATTTCACTTTCTACAAAATCATCCGAAGGAGAACCGTAATCATAACAATAATTTACAATCTTAGAAAGCTTATCTCTCATTTTTTCCTCCATTATTTCTTCTAGACATGGACAAAATGAACGTTTGCAAGTTACTGAGTATTTACTCTAGAAGGAGGTATTATGAAAGTTTTCAACATTAAATGGTGTTGCCAGAATCCAATATGCATTTAGGTTTTATAGATTTTATTTAGGCGGCCATTCAGGCTCGGAGGTATCTTGTACGTATACATCCACGTTTTATTTTTAATTATTATTAAATATTACAGAGCTTCTCTCGTCCCTGTCATTGTCACCCGCAAGTCTATAGCACATAAACATTCTCAAAACCTGACTACAGCCCACGATACCTGTTTTGCGAGGCAGAACACTGCAATTACGTCTGGAGTCCAGAACAGTTTATGGATTTCGACTGCCTTACAACGGTCATCTAATAAGCAAGCGCGAGGGGATAATTAAATTTACTATCATAGCATGAACCAAGTCTTGACGATTCTCTTAGTTTCACGAGGAACTGGAGAATATATTTTGGGTAAAGCTATCTAAACTGCGCTACACCAGTTACAAGTGTTTACTGTAGTGTTAGAATACAGAAGATCTAAAGTTCAGATTACCGCCACTAGAGAACTGACACTGCGAAAACAACATCTAGAGTGCTCGCACTAGCAGAGACCCAGTTGATGCCATTATTTCAAGGAAGTTCAACCAACTTGTTATCTATGCGGAGAACAGATCATGGGCCGACTGCGTGTGTAAGATGAGGACGGGAGACGAACTGAATAAGATTTTTGTGTAGTCCAAATAAATAAACCAACAGTGCTAGCTGATAGCGAAGAATACCTCAGTCTACTGTATGGCGATTTTAGAGACACCATTCGCAGTACAAACACAGTTTACAGTTTGTGCAGGTTCTTGTTGAAAATGAGAAAGGAATACATATCGAATTTTCGAGTGACAAGGCAAAAAAATATAGAGGATTAAACATTGCTCCTGCTCTAGTGACGCAGCACCTTCTCATGCTACTAGAAAGGTCAACAATTACAGTGTTTGCATATAGTTTGTTTCGAAGGGAGCTGTTGGTGGAACAACGTACCTTGACATACTGGAATACTGGTTTTTCCCTCATCATAATTTTTCAAAGGAATGGGAGCTCCACCTCATTGGACCTTGATGTCCGACCAGTTTCTAACCCGTCCTTTCCTCAGCGATGGATACGTCACACAGGAAAAAAGACCTGGTTTTTACGTTCTGGCGGCTGACATCTCCGGCTCAAGCTCCATATGACATCTTTTTTCCGGAGCTCTGACCGACCTGCGGTACCGAATTCTTGGACAACTTCTGCTATCGCTTGGATGTTTACTTTGCTATGTAGCAGCCATGCAACGTTTATAACTAGTGATGGTAAACCGTAAAGCTTCTTCTTTCCATCAATATGCAGAGTATTCTGATCATGTTTATGTTTCACAAATAAAGCATTAATTAATTTGTGTCTATCTTTTTGAATATCCTGTAGGTCACACTAGTAAAAATCGGTATACGTATATTCATAAAAATTACGAAACATATTACATAGGTGTAACGCTATTTTTTTCACGTATTCACCATTGCATCCGACATTAATCAGCTCCTGGTGTGTTGAAAAAAATGGATAAATAAATAAAATGAAATAAAATACAAAAAAAATCGCCCGCAAAGTTCTTCAAAATGGAGAGAGTAAGAAGTCACGTGAAACTAGGTCTGGAATACGAGCAGTTTGAAAACTATGGTTGAGTTCGATTTTTCTGAGGGCACTGCGAGGCTAAACACTGTCGTGCAACAAAACCACCACCTTTGTCGGGCGATCGTTTATTTGAAATGAACCAACAAAGCATCTTGAGGGTTTCGCTATGTCTGTCGGCCGTTTTCAGTTGCCCTGAAGTCAAAAAGTCTACCAACAAAATCGATTGCCGATGCCGGAGGAACGTCGTAATCAGTCTTTTCTTGTGCTGTTACGTCTTCTCTTTCGCCGGAAGGATCCCAGTATATGCTTGCTACTCTGTCATTTCCGGCGTTTGATGGGCCGCCTAAATTTCATCCCTGTCACAATACAAACGCCTTTGCTGGACTGCACTAATTCTTTCTATGTTCCAGCTTATAAAATGCCACCTTATAATATCTAGGAAGCTGTCGCTTGACATGGATAACAAAATGTAATAATTACATTTTTGCATTTGAAGGGGGATCATCGTTGCACAAGCAATGCCGAGTTGGTGCAATGTACGGCAACAATGCACCATCATTTGACACAGTGGTGAGGTAGCACGTACAAAACCAGAGTGGTCGAACAAGACTGCGAGCAACCGTGAATCCCAGGAAAAGTGCTGGTGCTCTGTGGCCGGTGTATAACAGTTGAGGCGAGAGTGGAAACGATGAAAATCGATAATGACCTTATTTCAACATCTTTCCCGACATTTGGAACGTGACAGGCCACGGCCTTCTGGAATCCGCGACTGTTGATACCAATTCAGTAAGCACGTCTAACCGTGCCAGTAGCAGAAATGTTGCAGTCGTGTCACAAAACCCAGATTACTTCTTTAGCACCTAATCAAAATCATTGATTACCCGATGTTTCACTATGTCTCCGGGACGAAGGAGCAAAGTAAGCGGAAACTTGTTATTTCACCACTGCCGATAAAGGTTAAGGCCCAACCCTATCGGTAAGGTGATGTTGAATGTTTTTTGGTTCTGCTATGGTTCCGTCCTAACAGAACATACAGGCTGAACTGTCGTAGGAGCACGCTACAGAAATCTCCTGATGAGATTACGGAAGGCTGTCAAGAAGATGCAAAGCGGAACGCTGTTCAAGATGATACTTCTGCTCCGTAAGAATGCGTCAGTTCATTCTGTACAGAACAGTCACAGATGCTGCTTCCTTGGTCAATCAGAATTCGATTTCCCTCATATTCTTATGACACGAAACCCAGTGACTTCTTCCTCTTCCTTTGGACGAAAAAGCCTTTGCGTAGCAGGGAATGATGGCAGGTGAATTTAGAGATGGAATGTTTGCTGAACTTCTGCAATCAAAGTCTTACTATGTCATCCATCGTAGAGAATAAAATGTGTCTCATTACAGGATAACCATATGGATAAGGAACGACTTCATCACCAGGCTTCATGGTTGCAACTTAAATTTTTTAACGGTCTGTCTGTTTTCCACGAATTTCTTGAGTGACACTAAACTTTGAAAGAAATGCTGACCCATGTTAATGCGTGAACATTACTTTACAATACTAGTAATACACCTATTTGCACTCAGATATAAGAAACTAACATTAAAGGTAATGGACAAAGAGAAAGTAAACTTGCTAACAGTGAAAGAACATAATCGAATTACATCTTCTGGAGGCTTGTGATTCCCGTTAGTTTATAGGAGCACACGGACTGGGAACGTCCTAATTCCGAGCGCGGGCAGCAGATTCTGATTAAAAGCGAGCGCACACACGCGATTAAATAAGCCGGCACTAATGCATCTTCCCGAATGCCGACGCCGCTGCGACCGTTTCGACGCAGCGAGGAAAGACATCCAATTAAAATGCTAATCCTCGGCCGATATTCGCTGCCTCCCTCGTTCCCGTCCTGGCACGGTCGCCACTGCCGCCGCCACCAACCTCCGCACCACACGCACACCCATCTGCTTGTCCCGCGGAGCCAGAAATTACGGCCCCCGCCGGCGTCCAAGGATGGAAAGCCCCTGCACTTCAGTTAATATTTATACGGGGGAGGAAAATTTAATTAATCTGCCACATTCACAGGCCAGGTGGCGGGAGAGCGACCCTTGATCCACTAGCCACATTGCTTCCGACCTAGTGGAGCGGACGTGGTTCGCTGTTCATTGGTAGGTGTACGAATGCACAGACTAGGAATTCCATACATTCCAGAATGGGGGAAATTCCTCTCAATGTTTTATTCACCAGCTGCGGCATTTCGTTGTTACTCTGCAATGATTTAGTTTGTCACTGCTGTTCACGTGTCCATAATGAGATGCTTTTGGACGAGTCACAGACTCCTGCGCACTATCAGGTTTGTCAATAAAAATGGCAGAAACATAGTCAAAGATGTCGCGTTGTTTACTGTGACAGTAAATACACTCCCGGAAATGGAAAAAAGAACACATTGACACCGGTGTGTCAGACCCACCATACTTGCTCCGGACACTGCGAGAGGGCTGTACAAGCAATGATCACACGCACGGCACAGCGGACACACCAGGAACCGCGGTGTTGGCCGTCGAATGGCGCTAGCTGCGCAGCATTTGTGCACCGCCGCCGTCAGTGTCAGCCAGTTTGCCGTGGCATACGGAGCTCCATCGCAGTCTTTAACACTGGTAGCATGCCGCGACAGTGTGGATGTGAACCGTATGTGCAGTTGACGGACTTTGAGCGAGGGCGTATAGTGGGCATGCGGGAGGCCGGGTGGACGTACCGCCGAATTGCTCAACACGTGGGGCGTGCGGTCTCCACAGTACATCGATGTTGTCGCCAGTGGTCGGCGGAAGGTGCACGTGCCCGTCGACCTGGGACCGGACCGCAGCGACGCACGGATGCACGCCAAGACCGTAGGATCCTACGCAGTGCCGTAGGGGACCGCACCGCCACTTCCCAGCAAATTAGGGACACTGTTGCTCCTGGGGTATCGGCGAGGACCATTCGCAACCGTCTCCATGAAGCTGGGCTACGGTCCCGCACACCGTTAGGCCGTCTTCCGCTCACGCCCCAACATCGTGCAGCCCGCCTCCAGTGGTGTCGCGACAGGCGTGAATGGAGGGACGAATGGAGACGTGTCGTCTTCAGCGATGAGAGTCGCTTCTGCCTTGGTGCCAATGATGGTCGTATGCGTGTTTGGCGCCGTGCAGGTGAGCGCCACAATCAGGACTGCATTCGACCGAGGCACACAGGGCCAACACCCGGCATCATGGTGTGGGGAGCGATCTCCTACACTGGCCGTACACCACTGGTGATCGTCGAGGGGACACTGAATAGTGCACGGTACATCCAAACCGTCATCGAACCCATCGTTCTACCATTCCTAGACCGGCAAGGGAACTTGCTGTTCCAACAGAACAATGCACGTCCGCATGTATCCCGCGCCACCCAACGTGCTCTAGAAGGTGTAAGTCAACTACCCTGGCCAGCAAGATCTCCGGATCTGTCCCCCATTGAGCATGTTTGGGACTGGATGAAGCGTCGTCTCACGCGGTCTGCACGTCCAGCACGAACGCTGGTCCAACTGAGGCGCCAGGTGGAAATGGCATGGCAAGCCGTTCCACAGGACTACATCCAGCATCTCTACGATCGTCTCCATGGGAGAATAGCAGCCTGCATTGCTGCGAAAGGTGGATATACACTGTACTAGTGCCGACATTGTGCATGCTCTGTTGCCTGTGTCTATGTGCCTGTGGTTCTGTCAGTGTGATCATGTGATGTATCTGACCCCAGGAATGTGTCAATAAAGTTTCCCCTTCCTGGGACAATGAATTCACGGTGTTCTTATTTCAATTTCCAGGAGTGTATTTCATTTCTTCTTTTCTTCCGGCATTGTGTCTTTCAAAATGGATCTGTTATCATCAGGTACCTACAGTAATCAGCCAGAACATTATGATCTAATAGCCAGTATGTCCAGGTATGGCACGAATTACAGCGGCGATACGTCATGGCATGCAAGCAATGAAACGTTTTTAGGTCACTGTAGAGAGTGGGCGCCACATCTGTATGCACAAGTCACCAATTTCCTGTAAATTCTGGGGGGGGGGGGGAGGGGAGGAGGGAGGGCGATAAGCTCTGACACCGCATTAAATCACATTCCAGATTTATTCCACTGGATTCAGATCTGGAGAGCTGGGGACCAGCACATTGAGTGGAACTGGCCACTGTATTCCTCGAACCACTCCATCACACTCCTGGCTGTTTGAGATGGCACATTATCTTGTTGAAAAACCCCACTGCGTTGGGAAACATGATCGTCAAGAAGGGGTGTACATGGTATGCAATCAGTGTACGATACTACTTGGCCATCTTTGCCTTGCATCACCTCCAATGGACCCATGGATGCCCGCGTGAATGTTCCCCAGAGCATAATGGATCCGCCGGCAGCTTGTCACCGTACCGCAATACAGGAGCTGTTCCCCTGAAAGACAGCGGATTCGCGTCCGCCCATCGGCGTGATGAAGAAGAGGTATCGGAATTCTTCAGACCGTGCAACGCTCTGTCACTACGCCAACGTCCAGTGCCGATAGTTACGTACCAGTCTCATTCGTAGTTGCTGATGTGTGATGTCCTTAGGTTAGTTACGTTTAAGTAGTTCTAAGTACTAGGGGACTGATGACCATAGATGTTAAGTCCCATAGTGCCCAGAGCCATTTTGATGTGTGATGTTAACATTGGCACATGCATGGGTCGTCGGTTGCAAAGGCCCAACGTTAGGAGTGGTCGCTGTACTGTGTGTTCAGACTCACTTGTGCTTTGCCCAGTATTAAAGTCTGATGTTAGTTCCGCCACAGTTCGCCACCTGTCCTGTTTTACCAGCCTGCGCAGCTTACAACGTGCGACATCTGTAATAAGAGGTGACCACTCTAACCCACGACGTCTGGACGTAGTTTCACTTGGTTTCGCCACGTGTTGAAGACACTCACCACAGCACTCCTCGATTGCCCAACAGATCGTGCAGTTTTCGAAATGCTCGTGCCGAGCCGCCGGGTCATCATAATCTGCCGTCGGTCAAGCTCAGATAGATCGCGCGCCATTCCCATCCTACACACGGACAGCAAAGTCACCGATACTACTTGCACCATGCGTGTGTGCAACAGTCATTCCTCGCCTGGTGACGCTGCTGACACCTGGACGGTTTTATATCGATAGTAAGTCAGTGCTCATAATTTTCTGGATTATCAGTGTATACATCAAATTATGTTTACTTTTTGGGTTGGTTGGTTGGTTGGTTTGGGGAAGGAGACCAGACAGCGTGGTCATCGGTCTCATCGGATTAGGGAAGGATGGGGAAGGAAGTCGGCCGTGCCCTTTCAGAGGAACCATCCCGGCATTTGCCTGGGGTGATTTAGGGAAATCACGGAAAACCTAAATCAGGATGGCCGGACGCGGGATTGAACCGTCGTCCTCCCGAATGCGAGTCCAGTGTCTAACCACTGCGCCACCTCGCTCGGTACTTTTTGGGTATTTCTGTAACTATATAGCATCGTTTGTTGTGAAATGTCATCCTGGAAACGAAATTGTTCGAAGAAATCAGTTATACACTGAAGCGCCAAAGGAACTGATACAGGCATGCGTTTCCAAATACAGAGGTATGTAAACAAGCAGAATATGGCGCTGCGGTCGGCAACGCCTATGTAAAACAACGCCTAAGGCCATCTGTTAGATCGATTACTGATGCTACAATGGCAGTTTATCAAGAGTTAAGTGAGTTTGGACGTGGTGTTACAGTCGGCGTACGAGCTATGGGACACAGAATCTCCGAAGCAGAGTTGATGTGGGGATTTTCCCGTACGACCGCTTCACCAATGTTCCGTGAACATCAGGAATCGGGTAAAACATCATATGTCCCACATCTCTGGGACCGGAAAAAGATCCTGTAAGAACGGGACCAATAACGACTGAAAATAATCGTTCACGCGGGAGAAGTGCAACACTTCCACAAATTGCTGCAGATCTCAGTGCTGGGCCATCAACAAGTGTCAGCGTCCGAACCATTTAACGAAAGATCATCGATATTGGCTTTCCGAGCCGAAGGCCCACTCGTGTACCCTTGACGACTGCAGGACACAACGCTTTACGTCTCGCCTGGGCCCGACAACACCGACTTTGGACTGTTGATGACTGGAAACATGTTGCCTGATCGGACGAGCCTCGTTTCAAATTTTAGCGAGCATATGGACGTGTACGGGTAAGGAGACAACCTCATGAACTCATGGACCCTGCATGTCAGCAGGGTACTGTTAACTGGTGGACGTTCTGTGATGGTGTGGGGCGCGCGCAGTTGGAGCAGTATGGGACCCATGATACCTCTAGATACGACTCTTACAGGTGACACGTACGCAAGCATCGTGTCTAATCACCTGCATCCATGTCCATTGTGCATTCCGACGGACTTGGGCAATTTCAGCAGGACAATGCGACGTCCCACACGTCCGCAATTGTTACAGATTGGCTCCAGGAACACTCTTCTGAGTTTAAACACTTACGCTGGCCACCAAACTCCCCAGACATGAAAATTATTGAGCAAATCTCGGAGGCCTTGCGACGTGCTGTTCAGAAGAGATCTCCACCCCTTTGTACTCTTCATAATTTATGGGCAGTCCTGCAGGATTCATGCTGTCAGTTCCCTCCAGGACTACTTCACACATCAATCGAGCCCATGACACGTCGTGCTGCGGCACTTCTGCGTGCTCTTGGGGCGTCCTACACGAGTTTAGGCAGGTGAACTAGTTTCTTTGGCTCTTCAGTGCATAAATAAGAGCCGACAGTACCAAATTTCAGGCCCTACCTCTCACTATGGACAACGCGATGGCCGACGGCCTGAAATTAACGACCGTGAGCAGCGGCGTTTGCGTAGAGCTGTCAGAGCTAACAGACAAGCAACACTGCGCGAAATAACAGCAGAAATCAATGTGGAACATACGATGAACGTATCCGTTAGGACAGTGCTGCGAAATACGGCGTTAATCGGTTATGGCAGCAGAAGACCGACGCAAGTGCCTTTGCTAATAGCATGACATCGCCTGCAGCGCCTCTCCTGTGCTCATGACCATATCGGTTGCACGCTAGACGACTGGAAAATCGTGACCTGGTCATATGAGTCCCGATTTCAGTTGGTAAAAGGTTGTTCTAGGGTTCAAGTGGGCGCAGACCTCACGAAGCCATGGACCTAAGTAGTCAATAAGGCACTCTGCTAGCTGTTGGTGACACCCATAACGGTCTGCGTTGTGTTTACATGGAATGGATTGGGTCCTCTGGTGCAGCTGAACCGAAATGGTTATGGTCGTCTACCTCGAGACCACTTACTGTCATTCATGGACCTCATGTTCCCAAACAATGATAGAATGTTGTGGATGGGTGACACTGTACCATTTTTCGCGATTGGCTAGAAGAACATTCTGGACAATTCGAGCGAATGATTTGGTCACCCCGATCGCCCGACATGAATCCCGTCGAACATTTACGGGCCATGATTGAGAGGTCATTTCGTTCACAAACTCCTGCACCTGCAACACTTGCGCAATTATGGACGGCTACAGTGGCAGCATGGCTCAGTATTTCTGCAGGTGACTTCCAACGACTTGCTGAGTCCACGCCACGTCGAGTTACCTCACTACGCCGGGCAAAAGGAAGTCCGATACGATGTTAGGATGTTGTTGTTGTTGTTGTGGTCTTCAGTCCTGAGACTGGTTTGATGTAGCTCTCCATGCTACTCTATCCTGTGCAAGCTGCTTCATCTCCCAGTACTTACTGCAGCCTACATCCTTCTGAATCTGCTTAGTGTATTCATCTCTAGGTCTCCCTCTACGATTTTTACCCTCCACCCTGCCCTCCAATACTAAATTGGTAATCCATTGATGCCTCAGAACATGTCCTACCAGCCGACCCCTTCTTCTAGTCAAGTTGTGCCACAAACTCTTCTTCTCCCCAATTCTATTCAATACCTCCTCATTAGTTATGTGATCTACCCATCTAATCTTCAGCATTATTCTGTAGCACCACATTTCGAAAGCTTCTATTCTCTTCTTGTCCAAACTATTTACCGTCCATGTTTCACTTCCATGTTAGGACGTATCCCATGAATTTTGTGACTTTAGTGTGTAGCCTTCTTTTAAAGGTAATTTTAGGGATTTATTCTGGATATTTATTATTAGTTTGAGATCAACGGGAAATTATGAGTGGACTTTTACTTGGACATGTTAATTCATTTCATTACAAGACAATGTATGGCTTGCGTGTTGACGTCCAGCAACTTGTGGGTTG
Organism: Schistocerca cancellata; assembly: GCF_023864275.1. Classification (NCBI taxonomy): domain Eukaryota; kingdom Metazoa; phylum Arthropoda; class Insecta; order Orthoptera; family Acrididae; genus Schistocerca; species Schistocerca cancellata. The sequence goes on from NC_064627.1 coordinate 609,535,545, forward strand.
CGTGCTGTGCACATCAAATAGCAGCGTATCAGGGTGCATGGTGCTGCTTGTATGTGACTGTGGCCATGCAGAACTGGCCCAGTCAGGCAAAGGCTACCAGTAAGCAATAGTTATCGCTTACACTCAGCAACCTTCAGCTATCTTCAAGCAGACTACGAGATACCTCAATCTCTGTTCTCCTACCGAAAGCTGCTCTTCAGGACCGCATAGAAGAAAAGGATTCGTGATAGGCGTTCAAGTGTATGATACCCATAAGTGATACAAAATGAGATATTTCGGCTAGCACCGAAGGATTACGATTTATTTCAGTTTCAGTATTGCATTCCGAAGATGTATGTTCAAGGTTATCAATGTTGTTGTTGTTGTGGTCTTCAATCCTGAGACTGGTTTGATGCAGCTCTCCATGCAACTCTATCCTGTGCAAGCTTCTTCATCTCCCAGTACCTACTGCAACCTACATCCTTCTGAATCTGCTTAGTGTATTCATCTCTTGGTCTCCCTCTACGAGTTTTACCCTCCACGCTGCCCTCCAATACTAAATTGGTGATCCCTTGATGCCTCAGAACATGTCCTACCAACCGATCCCTTCTTCTGGTCAAGTTGTGCCACAAACTTCTCTTCTCCCCAATCCTACTCAATACTTCCTCATTAATTATGTGAGCTACCCATCTAATCTTCAGCATTCTTCTGTAACACCACATTTCGAAAGCTTCTATTCTCTTCGTGTCCAAACTATTAATCGTCCATGTTTCACTTCCATACACGGCTACACTCCATACAAATACTTTCAGAAATGACTTCCTGACACTTAAATCTATACCCGATGTTAATAAATTTCTCTTCTCCAGAAACGCTTTCCTTGCCATTGCCAGTCTACATTTTATATCCTCTCTACTTCGACCATCATCAGTTATTTTGCTCCCCAAATAGCAAAACTCCTTTACTACTTTAAGTGTCTCATTTCCTAATCTAATTCCCTCAGCATCACCCGACTTAATCCGACTACATTCCACTAGCCTCGTTTTGCTTTTGTTGATGTTCATCTTATATCCTCCTTTCAAGACACTGTCCATTCCGTTCAACTGCTCTTCCAAGTCCTTTGCTGTCTCTGACAGAATTACAAGGTTATCCATGGTTTGCCTAAACTGCTAAGGCGAAGTGCCAGAATGATTATTCTGAAAGTGAAATGGCTGACTTCATTCCTCACAGTTATCCACAGTGCGCTGGTGATCCGTCTGTAATGACCACTTCGTCGACTGGACTTGAACCAGTTATCTTCCTTCTTTTCCATTTTAATAAACCTTGCCAAGTATTTTTCTTTGAGTAAAACCTACTGATATACGTGTATACTGGCTCAGCAGCCTAGCGCAGGACTGTTGGCAGAAAATTCCATACACTTAGTTGTTATCATCTTCTAGATTAGAAAACCCTGAACGGCTGGCAGAATGGTGCCTTTTTGACATCGAGATTCGTCGTCATAGGCTGTTTTCGACATTCCAGTACCCTGTCTATGTTCATGTGTGAAGAACTGAACCGCTGTGTTCCCGCGCCCAAACCACTTTCTGTGCCCTGTGAATTGATGATTTTTATTTGATGACTTTCAGGTAATGGTCCGAGACGTATTTATGGTTTTTTTAAATGTAAAAAGCAATCTAGTTAACAATAAATTTTTACCCTGGCATAACCAATTTGTGTGGTTGAGAGGTAGGGGGTACATTTTGCTCAACTTTTTAAAGTATTGTAATTAAGTCAGTTTCTTTATATTTTAAAATTTTGATATTTTTTATTGATTTTAATGAATTCTTGTATCAGATTCCATATGTGTTTAAAAATTTTCAGTTAAAATTTACCCAAAAACTTAACTCTCACTAGTAGATGTCACTTTCTCCAGTGAAGGTCGTATTTAATTTCCACATTCGGGGCCGCACTTCCACATCAAAACTTCTTTAAAAAGTATTTTGAGAGTAAAAGTCGACACCAGTGAATGAAATTCGCATTTTTTAAATATTTTTGTGGTTGCCATGAAGTCGGTGGTACGTGTTACCGAAAATGCGTTGTTATTGCTAAGGGTGAGGTAAAAAATATTTTCAGGTTCTGTACCCTGATTACACGTCATACTGTTACTATAATTGAACAACGATCAAAGGGTTTTGTTTTTTGTTAATTTTTTGGTTGGGCACAATGTAGCCCCTCCACCCAGTGGTAATGCTGATTATGGAACTGCCTTAGTATTGATAAGATTAATTTCCGCTTGTGGTCACCATTTTAGGTCTATAAGACCGTTCTAAGATAAGGGCTCTGAAATGCACTGTGTGTTAAGGGTGGTAAGTGTTGACGTGACAGCTACGGTCGCATGTTCGAATCCTGCCTCGGGCATGGATGTGTGTGATGTCCTTAGGTTAGTTAGGTTTAAGTAGTTCTAAGTTCTAGGGGACTGATGACGTCAGAAGTTAAGCCTCATAGTGCTCAGAGCCATTTGAACCATTTGTAAGTGCAGATATTTTTGCTGGTGACTGAGGATAGTGTACTCAACAACACTACATCAGTATTTACTTCATTTGCAGACCAATAATTATCGCTTTTAGGAGTTGTATGCTTTTAGATTGCTTAGTACCTCCAACTACATGTGGCAAGATCAAGCCATTAATGCAAATTTTCCTCTTAGCAGGAGGTCACCTGTCGAAGTAAGGATACGTGGACGCAAAGCTCTTAGTATATACTGATGTTGGTGCAGTCACGACCGTGCACAAAATATCAGTTAGTAAATTATGTGACGTGTTTTCGGGAAGGCTGTTAGACGCAGAGAAAAAAAAAAACTGACACATGGTAGTGGTTACACATTAAGGTATCAATGATCATAATATCAGCACTTATACCGCTAACATTCTTTATAACATTAATATTGAGTCATGTATGGTAAACAGTTATCCAGATTTAAAAACTAATGCGAAAGCAACGTTAGTTACGCGGCAAAATCATGTGTTACTCAGATAACGTTAGGTGCAGCTATGTAGTACCGATTGGTACCTGTCACCAATTGCCGACTAGCTTGCAAAGGGCAAGCGTTATAAAAGAGAAGCTCCACTCACCGTTTTTCATGTATTCATACATCACGTCGACACGTAATGGCTCTTTGTGTCTGCCGTTCCTCATCAACACGTAGCAGTGGCCATGGTTGTTACGTCCTTGGGACCAATGTCTGGTTGCCTCACACGGTTCATATCGATACTCTACACATTTCCTTGGCAACCAAAGCTGTCTCTTTAGTTTATGTTTGCTGTGGTTATAGTCGATGTATCGTCGCCGTCTTCACAAACGGCCCATAGAATGCAGTCTTGTTTGCCCGAAGCGAGTCCTGTTGGTTCTCTAAATGTAATTTATCAAAAGTAAATTAATAAACTGCTTTCTCTTGCAGTTAACTTTTCTTAATAACTTTAATACAAACTACATCATTGATCCAGTAATACATATTTAATTTTTCGCTTTGAATCGTCTTTCGGCTCTTTAGGCCATCGTCAGATAGCTGACGATGGCCTAAGAAGCCGAAAACCTGTTCATAAAGGCCTATTAAATAAATATTATTGCGGATCCTTAATACTGTGTATTCAACTTATCAATGTTCCTACGCTCCTCCAAGAACTGACGTAATATTCCATAAATGTTAACAATTGTTTTATTTAAATTACAATTTCATTGTTTATATATTATTTGATGCTACTCCGTTGTACGTACTTTAATTCTATCACGTATTTATCTACTGTTTGTCTCATTGGCTGCTATTGACATCATGCGGAAGGCGGTGGGCGGACCCTCTCCCACTTAACCCGTAGCGTCTCCACACTAAGCAGCAGTTGACGTTCGCCTCTCAACAAACGGTACCTGCTTCGTTCACCACCTCCACCTGTTACCACTGGGTATATTTTCTTGTTTTTTTTTTTATTATTCTTACTCTTATATACACTACTGGCCATTAATATTGCTACACCACGAAGATGACGTGCTACAGACGAGAAATTTAACCTACAGGAAGAACATGCTGTGATATGCAAATGATTAGCTTTTCAGAGCATTCACACAAGGTTGGCGCCGGTGGCGACACCAACAACGTGCTCATATGAGGAAAGTTTCCAACCGATTTCTCATACACAAACAGCAGTTGACCGGCGTTGCCTGCTGAAACATTGTTGTGATGCCTCGTGTAAGGAGGAGAAATGCGTACCATCACGTTCCGACTTTGATAAAGGTCGGATTGTAGCCTATCGCAGTTGCGGTTTATCTTATCGCGACATTGGTGCTCGCGTTGGTCGAGATCCAATACTGTTAGCAGAATATGGAATCGGCGGGTTCAGGGGGGGGGGGGGGGGGAGGTAATACGGAACGCCGTGCTGGATCCCAACGGCCTCCTATCACTAGCAATCGAGATGACAGGCATCTTATCCGCATGGCTGTAACGGATCGTGCAGCCCCGTCTCGATCCCTGAGTCAACAGATGGGGACGTTTGCAAGACAACAACCATCTGCACGAACAGTTTGACGACGTTTGCAGCAGCATGGAATATCAGCTCGGAGACCATGGCTGCGGTTACCCTTGACGCTGCATCACAGATCGGAGTGCCTGCGATGGTGTACTCAACGACGAACCTGGGTGCAAAACTTCATTTTTTCGGATGAATCCAGGTTCTGTTTACAGCATCATGATGGTAGCATCCGTGTTTGGCGACATAGCGGTGAACGCACACTGGAAGCGTGTATTCGTCATCGTCATACTGGCGTATCACTCGGCGTGATGATATGGGGTGCCATTGGTTACACGTCTCGATCACCTCTTGTTCGCATTGACGGCACTCTGAACAGTGGACGTTACATTTCAGATGTGTTACGATCTGTGGCTCTACCCCTCATTCGATCCCTGCGAAACCCTACATTTCAGCAGGATAATGCACCACCGCATGTTGCAGGTACTGCACGGGCCTTTCTGGATACAGAAAATGTTCGACTGCTGCCCTGGCCAGCACATTCTCCAGATCTCTCATCAATTGAAAACGTCTGGTCAATGGTGGCCGAGCAACTAGCTCGTTACAATACGCCAGTCACTACTCTTGATGAACTGTGGTATCGTGTTGAAGCTGCATGGGCAACTGTACCTGTACACGCCATCCAAGCTCTGTTTGACTCAATGCCCAAGCGTATCAAGGCCGTTATTACTGCCAGAGGTGGTTCTTCCGGGCACTGATTTCTCAGGGCCTATGCCCCTAAATTGCGTGAAAATGTAATTACGTGTCTTTTCTAGTAAAATATATTTGTTCAATGAATAACCGTTTATCATCTGCATGTCTTCTTGGTGCAGCAATTTTAATGGCAAGTAGTGTATTTTAACTAATAACTCTCGTAGTTACATGTCCCTCTAAGTCTGTAAATGTACTTCTATTTCAGAGATTGGTCTGAAGATAGTCATCAAATAGACTGAAACGGGTCACCATTGTAATCAATGTTTTTATGCAATCAAGACCGTTTTAATTTGTAACTTTTAAATGTTGCATTGTAATAGTTGCTCTTTACAGAAATCACAGAGTCTGACTGCCTGTCTATTTGGAACACAACGTGATCAGCGGATCATTCTCCTCGCCGTTCATAGAATGCCACTCCATGCAGATGTCTGGGTTATGGGACATGACCTGTTAATAAACACACTCCATAGATGAAAAAGTTAATTACATACCCCTGTAACATCGATGTCAGAGGAAGCTCTCGAACTTACGAAAGTCCGCAGCTCGTGGTCGTGCGGTAGCGTTCTCGCTTCCCACAAACGGGTTCCCGGGTTCGATTCCCGGCGGGGTCAGAGATTTTCTCTGCCTCGTGATGACTGGGTGTTGTGTGCTGTCCTTAGGTTAGTTAGGTTTAAGTAGTTCTAAGTTATAGGGGACTGATGACCATAGATGTTAAGTCCCATAGTGCTCAGAGCCATTTTTTTGAACTTACGAAAGATGTTAAACACGTCTGAAGGACTATTGCTCAGCAACTAATTCCACAGCTGAGACATACATATCTACAATTTCGTCTGCGCTACACCTACGACACACAGCAGTAAAAGATATTAGACGACGACATGGTTAACGAAGTGTTACAGAAAAAAGTATCGCGACAGCTATAAACAAAACTGTTATTAGTTACAAACAGACACAGGTAAATGTACTAACAACTGCATATGCTTGCAGATGGCTTGATATAGCCATGGAGCCGAAATAAGCGTATAGCATCAAAAAATAACATCATAATTAAAAGCCTTTGAACATAACAGTGTTTTAACTTACTAAACATATCATGTCCTTAATAATATACTGGACTCTTATTCGGAAGGACGCCTATTCAAAGCCCCGTCCGAACATCCAGATTTATGTTTCCCATGATATACGTAAATCGCTTCAGACGAATGCCGGGATGGTTCCTTTGAAAGGGCACAGCCAATTCCCTTCCTTACCGTTCTCTAATCTGAGCTTTTGCTTCATCTCTAATAGACTGCTACGGTCGCAGGTTCGAATCCTGCCTCGGGCATCGAAGTGTGTAATGTCCTTAGGTTAGTTAGGTTTAAGTAGTTCTAAGTTCTAGGGGACTGATGACCACAGCTGTTAAGTTCCACAGTGCTCAGAGCCATTTTCATCTCTAATAACCTCGTTGTCGACGGAACGTTAAACACTAGTGTTCCTTCTTTCATTTCAACCAAACATCGAATTTAAACGATTGCAACAAATAACAAAGAAGATATGACCACTTCTGCAATGATTTCGACACGGTCCTCGTATTTCAGTATGCTTGTTTATTCATTGATTCTATTTCTCTTGTTCTGGCAGCGTTGACGTTTCTAGTTCTGCTTGCAGAGTCTGCCGTAGCGAAAGCTCGATTACAAGCGCCCTCTGTAGTTCCTACTAGTGGAATTACCTCGTCCTCTAATTATATTTCGTTGCAGTCCTCTTGGAATTGTTGCTGGTCGCTGGACACCTATGATTTGACCCAAGCTCCGTAATTAACGTACTTAGCGCTTTGTGGATAATCCTCTTGTGATTATTGTGTAGCTCCGCCTTTGGTATTTCGGCGGAGTTTCTATGATACACGTATGAACAATTATGTCGAATCCATTCGTTCATTTATTAATACGACATTTAGCAGCAGATATGTACATATGATGCTGTTAATTAGTTAACCTAGAGAGAAGTACTATCCTCCATTCTGATATATGATTTCCGTGGGAGAGTGAGAATCAGTTGCATCTTGCCTATGAGCGATAGCGGGGTGACTGCTGCGCGAGAGGTATAATACTCGTACTTACGTTGAATAAAAATGACAGAAAAACAAGTATTCTTTTTAAAAAAGAGTGTGAAATCTAGTCGCTGTGTCTTTCATTCCGGCACATAGTTAATTAGGTAACTTCCAAGCTCTTTAGCGAAATTAGCGAAAACATACAAACTGGTGCAGGTCTATTCTCAATAACTAATTAACAGTAAACATGGAACTCCAGTCTGTTCTGCAGCTGTGCAAAGGAGCGTAATTAATCGAAACTTTGTTAATTACCAATCAAAAGTCTACTGGTGTATAGTAGTGACCATTGCCTTGAGAGTGAAATCTTACCAGTTCCGCAGTGGAGTCGCTTCAGGTTGCAACCAAGTGGAATGAGATTTCTGTATCTTGGAAAACATGAAATGAATATATTTTCAATTGATTCGAAGCCGTGACTGAAGTTTCGTGTGGTCTCATAATTATAGTGTTCTGAGAGCGTCCGGGTGCGAGCGAGCATATCTGGTAGTAAAATATTTTCAAGCGGTGTTACAAACAACATGAATGATGATGAGTTCAGCGAGCTCAACAGCAAGATAATCAGTGCTCCTACTGGATATCAACATACACATCTCCTGGTCTGAACGGCCGGCCAGTGTGGCCGAGCGGTTCTAGGCGCTACAGTCTGGAACCGCGCGACCGCTACGGTCGCAGGTTCGAATCCTGCTTCGGGCATGGATGTGTGTGATGTCCTTAGGTTAGTTAGGTTTAAGTAGTTCTAAGTTCTAGGGGACTGATGACCTCAGAAGTTAAGTCCCATAGTGCTCAGAGCCATTTGAACCATTTGGTCTGAACGATATCTGTTCTTCAAATGGTTGAAATGGCTCTGACCACTATGGGTCTTAACATCTGGGGTCATCAGTCCCCTAGAACTTAGAACTACTTATACCTAACTAACCTAAGGACATCACACACATCCATGCCCGAGGTAGGATTCGATCCTGCGACCGTAGCAGCCGCGCGATTCCGGACTGAAGCGCCTAGAACCACTCGGCCACCGCAGCCGGCCACATCTGTTCTCATAAGCGAAATTATTGTTGTGATTCTTCAGGAGTTCAGTGAGCTTTTTTCCCCAACACTTCGATACATATGTGTATGTCTAAGCAGGAGAATACACATGATTGTTCAGCTTTTTCCCCTCATGGAGTCTTCAGATTCCGTCTCCTGTAATATACTTAACCCGAAGGAATTATCTAAATGGGACGAAAATCAGTAAATGTGAGTTACATGTACAGACAAAAAAATGATTACAATTTCATTAAAGTTGGATGCTTTATTCAAGAGAAAGAGCGTCACAAAGTGAGCAAGCCAATAACGCGTTGGTACACCTCTGGCTCTTATGCAAGCCGTTATTCGGCTTGGCACTGATTGACAGAGTTGTTGGATGTCCTCCTGAGGGATGGCGTACCAAATTTTGTCCAACTGGCGCGTTAGGACGTCAAACTCCAAATCTGATTGGGGGCCGCTGTACGCAATGCTTCAAACGTTCTCAAGTGGCCAGAGATCCGGTGACCTTGCTGGCCAAGGTAGGGTTTGACAAGCACGAAGACAAGCAGTAGAAACTCTCGCCGTGTGTAGGCGTGCATTATCTTGCTGAAATATAAACTGAGGATGGCTTGCCATGAAGGGCAGCAAAACACGGCGTAGAATGTCGTCGACGCTCCGCTGTAAGGATGCCGCGGGTGACAACCAAAGAAGTGCTGCTACGAAAAGAAAAGGCATCCCGGACCATCACTCCTGGTGGTCGGGCCGTATGGCGGGCGTCAGTCAGCTTGGTATCCCACCGCCCAGGTGGTCTCCAGACACGTTTCCGCTCGTCATTTGGGCTTTGCTCGAAGCGGAGCTCATTTCTGAAGACATTTCTACTCCAGTCAATGAGAGTCCAGGCCGAAAGGGCCCGACACCACAGCAAACGGGCTTGCTGGTGCACACAGGTCAAAGGTAGTCGGTGCAAGGGGCGCGTGAGCTCATCCCCTCTCTGTGAGCCACCTATTAATGGTCCTTATGGTCACTGAAGCAAGAGTTGCACATCGGGTCGGTGATGATGACTCATCCGAGGCTCTGAGTGCCTGGCTCTCTGACAGTTGCTCGGTTCTCATGTTCTGTCGTTTTTCTATGTCGACCTTTCCCAGCTTGATGCAGTGTTCGGGCATCATTCACCTGTTCCTGCCACCATCGTCGAATAATGGCTCCGCTCCCACTCGATTCGCCGATTACTCCAATTGGCTTCTTTGAGCCCAATTACACGTCCTTTCCCAAATGCTCACATCTGCCTATATTGTCCACGCGGCTGTCTTCGGGGCTTAGCTAACGTCCAACTGAGTACACTTTATGAAATCTGCAAAGACTTTATGTCCTGGTATCGGCATGTTTAGTGTTTACTGTTATTGCCAGCTGCGCGTTAAAATTCCCCGGCACCGTCAGACATTCAGGCATCATGTCTTAGGATGTATTTAGCAAATTATGATGCTTAGGCACACAAAGTCCCGAAGTTCTGAAGCAATGGAGTGGATGAGACGCCGTCTCCGTATTCATTTTCTCATCTGATCAGGCTCTCTCAGTGCCCTGAAATCTGCACAACAGATGTAAGCAGCAGAAAAAAATATTCAGACTGCCCAAGATGTCTTACAGCAGATCAAAAACCAGGGTGCAATTCTGCTAGGTACCACGACACGTAGGAATATGAGGTAGGGAGACCTACAACGCAGTAAAACAAGGGTGTAGAAAAGACTTGAATCGCTGCGCGTTCCCATACACACTGTCATCTCATTGCCGTACAGAAGGATCAAGTGTCAGTGAGGAGACGAGCGGGAGGAGATGGTAAACAACAAATTGAGGTCGAGCAAATTGTCCACCCAAGCATGGCGAGCCACATGCCAGATACAACTGCGGAAGGAAGACATGCTCACCAAGTTAAGTAAATTACAATGTCTACAGACACGAAGTTTTCTCATCCGGTGGGATGATCCACCGGTATATGAATCTAACGGAATGCCACTTTCGGTGTTTCATATGCAGACACAAGGGCAACCTTCTACTAGTCTGGGGACCGGTCCACTGTGCTAACTGACAACGGCAACAGCGTAATACGTGCTTTAAAATTTTGTAAACTGCTTGTCTGAAGCAAAACCATAGTTTTTATAAGCAACTTAGCGTTGTGTCTCCAATGACAGTGTTTGTTGGCAGTCTGACTTACGATAGTGAGAGACAATGACTTTCTACGCAACAAACATTTAAATGCCGATGGTTGCCCAGTGGTCAATGTATGTTGAGATGTTGAGAATTACGGAGAGATCTAGAAACAAGGGAAGCGGGAGAGCCATTAGTCAAGGAAATGAATGACAGGTGGCTCTAGAGAGTTTCTCGCTGGGTTGCAGCAAGAGATTAGAAATTCCCAAGGCATCGATCTAAGGAAAACGTGTTGGTCAGTTACACAACACACCGAAGCAACATGGGAGCATATGGCGTAAGTCCACAGTGCATGGATAAGTATGGGGGAGAATTTTATCCCGAATGGGATACTGATGCTGATGATGGATACAAAAGCTGGGCTTATAGTGTCTGCTGTACAATACATTACGAGAAACTAAAAGCAATTTTCTGGTATTTTCTAATAAAGACTTTGTCAGATGTTATCCCCAACCTTTGAGTAAATTTTCGTGTTCATACAGCCTTCTGCGATCAGTGGTAGGCCCAAGATTTTCATCATTAGAGGTGTTCGGTGAATTACCCACACAGTAAATTTATTTCATGTGCACTTCGTACAGCGGTTGCGAAATCGTGACTCCACTCGCACTCAAATTAAATATTCTCAGCGAACTACGAGTTTCTGAGCACAAATCACGAGCGCTTCTGCAGAGTGAGTCCATTAATTTGGCTGTTATACGGGCTGGTTATAATTAACGTGCAGCCATTCACGGAGGTCCAGTGTGGACTGTAATTATCGTATGGCAGCGAAACTTGGTGGGAATGCTAAAGTGTTAATGCGGAACCGATTTACTCCGGAAAAAAATAGTTCCAATTCTAACCGCCAGATGCAAATCTGGCGCTGTGCAGAATCTCGTGGTGTCTCCGGTGCTCAAACTGAACAAACTGTGTAAGCTGCAGTTAATAACAAAATCAACGCTATTTCTTTCTCATGTGTTTGACGTTTTCTGCACACGTTCCCATTCTAATCCATTACGTGTGGAAACTCTTCCATACATCTGACTTGCATTCACAGCGCCAGATTTGTACCCGGTGGCCAAAACTGGAATTAATTTTTTCCAGCGTAAATTGGTTCTACGTTTACACATTGGAATATGCACCAAATTTCGCTGCCATACGATAATTACAGCTCATACTGGACCTTTGTGAATATCTGCACGTTAATTATAACCACTCGGTATGTTTATTAGTAGATCAGCAAGGTTTAAAAACATATGTAAATAGCTTTCACCTTAGTCCGAGATGGGGCTTCAGCAAATGATATGTAAATTGAAAGGAGGGAGGAAGGAAAGGAAAGGGAAGGGAAAGGAAGGGATTGCTGAAAACAGGTGCATCGGGTCATTACGTTAAATCAGCGGCGACGAGTGAAAACGTATACCGGACCGAGACACGAAGCCGGAAACTCCTGCTTTCTAGGCAGGCGCGTTAACAACTGTGCCAACCGAGACAGAGATCGCAACCGCGCGGACTATCCCGGCGAGCCTCATGGCCGACCACATGCCCACCGAGCGCCAGCTATCCACACTCCCTGTCCATTTCCTCCATGCTCGTTACTCTGGGCTTCCCGCAGGAGGTCGGACGTACTAGTGCATCCGCAGTGAAGAAGGGGGATCCATTGCCGGTCTAGGCAAATCAATTATAAAAATGCGTTGTGTTTGTTCTTTCGGACATAACCGGAAGAACAGACGTTACGAATTCATATAATTCAACAAATGAGTTACAGATATCGTACCGCGCTATGATCACTGCACAACCAGAGCGGAGAGTTTTCAGAACAGAATATATGTTCTGGATTTCCTGCAGACACAGTTCTTGTGTGGTGCGGCTACCACGTGCATCGTAGTGTGAGTGTGATATGGCGTGACAAATGGAAAAGTACTCTAAAGTTGAAGTAAGCGCGAGACTACGATTCTTGTCGGCAAAATGTCTAAATTTCATTACAGATTCACTGTGAAATGTTGGCAGTGTTGGGCCAAATAGAGCGTCACGTCCAGCGTTAGTGAAAAGGTGCCAGTAACTTCACCAAGGCCGCAGAGATGTCGGTGATGCTGACTGGGCAGGAAGGCTGACGAAATCAACCGCAAAGGACTATGTCCGGACGGTTGAGGAACTGATTCGCGGCAATAAGAGGTTCTCCGTCGAAGACTACGTCCTCCAATGGTTACGTGGCCAAGGAGCTAATTTCTATTGTCGAGGAACTGAACGATTAGTAGAACGTTCCGACCATTGCTTACAGAGACTTGAAGACTATTTTGAAAAATAGTGTCACGTATCTACGTCATTTTGAAGTGCAGTCTAGCATACAATAAAATTTACTTGGGTTACAATAATAATATGTAACTTACTTTTTGAAGTCACCGTATAATTAATTTTTGAGGTAATGACAAAAATGTACTTAGCGGCGAAGGTATGAGTGAGAACACAATGATTCCACATGATTTTCAGACGAAAGCTTCATGCTGTAGCGTTTAAACACTTACAAAGTAAAACTATGTATGTGCTGTCCGGGACACGAACCCGGGTCACTGAATTACGTGAGCAGGTATCTGCCAGCTGCGAAGAGCTTCAGTTTTCAGAATGAGATTTTCACTCTGCAACAGAGAGTGTGCTGATATGAAACTTCCTGGTAGATCAAAACTGCGTACCGGACCGAGACTCGAACTCGGGACCTTTGCCTTTCGCGGCAAGTGCTCTACCATCTGAGCTACCCAAGCACGACTCACGCCCCGTCCTCACAGGTCGGTGCTGGCGGAAGTAAAGCTGTGAGGACGGGACGTGAGTCGTGCTTGGGTAGCTCAGATGGTAGAGCATTTGCCTGCGAAAGGCAAAGGTCCCGAGTTCGAGTATCGGTCAGGCACACAGTTTTGATCTGCTTGGAAGTTTCACGTTCAGTTTTTTTTTTTTTTTTTTTTTTTTTTTTTTTTTTTTTTTTTTTTTTTTACCTTTCCGAACTTCAGCCTCCAGCATAGGTTGTGTTACCAACTGGTCCAATACGACGTGCAGAAGGCTGTTTTTGCTCTACAACAAGACAGTGGAGAAATGTTAGCAACTGACACCTTTTAGGAGAGGCGTAAAGCGTTCTCCGAAGTGTGAGTCGGTGGATCGCTTCATGCACAGCTCCGGGTTCCACATTCACTGCGTCTTGCGTTACTCCCTTCACATCCAACTCTAGGAAAGTCAACTTCCTCGACAATGACTTCCACAAAATTAATTTTTTTTAATCTGGTCGTGTCATTTTCATCAGAATTGCACCGTTGGTTGACAGAAAAACGAACGCAAGAAGCCTCAGAACGTAACCCAACGATGTGTTCCGTCCCGTCTCAAAGACTTAGTTCCTTGCTTGTCATGTCCAGCTTCTCTCAGTTTTATACTTTATCTGTCATTTATTTATTTCTTAATTTCTGTTTATTGCCAAACATAAAAAACGCCTTAAGTATTTCCCTTCCCTCTCGTTTTCTCTGTTTGCAAATATATGTGATTACTGCCATAAATTACAGTAAAGTAAGGCTCAGTTTACTATTTAGGTAATGATGCATGAATAGTTTGATACTGTTACGAAATTGTGAAGTATTAGAGTAAGATATGAGCAAGTACTAGTGGAAATTAATTAACAAATAGTGACTTAAACTTCTTCTTCTTGTTCTTCAGGCTATCTCGATCTACTGCTGTTGGGTAGGCAAAAATCATGGGATACCTCCTAATATCGTGTCGGACCTCCTTTTGCCCGGCATAGTGCTGCAACTCGACCTAGCATGGACTCACCAAGTCGTTCGAAGTCCCGTGCAGGAATACTCGGACCACGCTGCCTCTATAGCCCTCCATAATTGCGAAAGTAATAGGAAGTAATAGAACCCAGTACGTTGTCCTCGATGGTGAATGTTCATCGGAGGTGAGGGTATCATCTGGAGTGCCCCAGGGAAGTGTGGTAGGGCCGCTGTTGTTTTCTATCTACATAAATGGTCTTTTGGATAGGGTGGATAGCAATGTGCGGCTGTTTGCTGATGATGCTGTGGTGTACGGGAAGGTGGGTGTCGTCGTTGAGTGACTTCAGGAGGATACAAGATGACTTGGACAGGATTTGTGATTGGTGTAAAGAATGGCAGCTAACTCTACATATAGATAAATGTAAATTAATGCAGATGGATAGGAAAAAGAATCCCGTTATGTTTGAATACTCCATTAGTAGTGTAGCGTTTGACACAGTCACGTCGATTAAATACTTGGGCGTAACATTGCAGAGCGGCATGAAGTGGGACAAGTACGTAATGGCAGTTGTGGGGAAGGTGGATAGTCGTCTTCGGTTCATTGGTAGAATTTTGGGAAGATGTGGTTCATATGTAAAGGAAACCGCTTATAAGACACTAATACGACCTATTCTTGAGCATTGCTCGAGCGTTTGGCATCCCTATCAGGTCGGATTGAGGGAGGACATAGAAGCAATTCAGAGGCGGGCTGCTAGATTTGTTACTGGTAGGTTTGATCATCACGCGAGTGTTACGAACATGCTTCAGGAACTCGGGTGGGAGTCTCTGGAGGAAAGGAGGCGTTCTTTTCGTGAATCGCTACTGAGGAAATTTAGAGAACCAGCATTTGAAGCTTACTGCAGTACAGTTTTACTGCCGCCAACTTATATTTCGCGTAAAGACCACAAAGATAAGATAAGAGAGATTAGGGCTCGTACAGAGGCATACAGGCAGTCATTTTTCCCTAGTTGTGTTTGGGAGTGGAACAGGGAGAGAAGATGCTAGTTGTGGTACGAGGTACCCTCCGCCACGCACCGTATGGTGGATTCCGGAGTATGTATGTAGATGTAGATGAAGTGTTCCCGGTTCAGCAGTTCGTGCACGAAATGACCTCTCGATTGTGTCCCGTAAATATTCAATGGATTTCATGCCCGGCGATTTGGGTGGCTCAAATTGTCCAGAATGTTCTTCGAACTAGCCGCAAACAACTGCGGCCCAGTGATAGGGTGCATTGTCATCCATAAAAATTCCGCACCTTTTTGCGAACATGAAGTTCATGAAGGCCGAATAAAACCATTTCCAGTTAGCGATCCATGTAAACACACCCACACTGTTATGGAGCCACTACCAGCTCGCACTATGCCTTGTTGACAACTCGAGTCTCTATCTTCGTGGGGCCTGCGCCACACTCCAGTCCTACCGTCAGCTCTTACCAACTGAAATCGAAACTCATCTGATCAGGTCAAGGTTTTTCAAGTCACCTAGGATAAAACCGATATGGTGACGAGCCCAGGAGAGCAGCTGCAGGTGACGTCGTTTTGTTAGCAAACGTACTCGCCTCGATTGTCTGCTGCCGTAGCCCATTAACGCAAAATTTTGCCTCAGTCCTAACAGATACTTTCGTCATCCGTCACACATTGATTTATGCGGTTATTTCACGCTACGTTACTTGTCTATTAGCAGCGACAACTCTACGCCAACTCCGCTGCTCTCAGTCGTTAAGTGAAACCCGTTGGCTGTTGCGCTGTACGTGGTGAGAGGTAATGCCTGAACTTGGGTATTCTCGGCACCCTCTCGACTCTGTGGATCCCGGAATATTGAATTTCGTAACTATTCCCGTGGTGTGGCCATAATCACGTCGAAAATCTTTTCACATGAATCACTCGAGCACAACTACACACTATGACTGCAGCGCCGTAGACAGCTCGGCTTCAGATTTTGAGCCACTAGGTACCATCGAGTTACAGCCACCAGCTTCACGGCATAAAGCCATCTTGTTTGGGGTCTTCCAATGCTTCTTTTGTGGTCCCATGAACAATCAGAGGAGTCCGTTAAAGTGATCCTGTCGAGCCACGTGGCTGATCCACCAGCTGTGCAGTTCTCTCTAGAACATCTGTTACCTTTGCTCTGCTTCTCATATCCTCTGGTCGAACCCTATCCCTGAGGCTGGCTCGTACCTTTACTCACTCCACGGCGCGTTAGGTGCGCTGCAGTTTCGAATTAAAACGGCTCTGGGCACTACAGGACTTAACTTCTGAGGTCATCAGTCCCCTAGAACTTACAACTACTTAAACCTAACTAACCTAAGGACATCACACACCGTAGCGGTCGCGTGGTTCCAGAGTGAAGCGCCTAGAACTTCTCGGTCACAGCGGCCGGCTGCAGTTTCGAGAACTAGCCTTAGTCAGCGTCATACTTTTAGACCATAGATTATAACTGGTACTCTCCACATATTGTGGACCTTAGCCTTCAGTTTCTTTGGGGCGTCCTTACTGGTCAGGATAAATCTTAGATTCCCGAAAACGCTGCTCAGCTCTGTCCTGTTCTGGCAGAATATCTGCGTTTTGATTTTTTTCCCTAGTTTCATCTCGTGGCCAGGTACATGTATTCACTAACAGGAAATTGAGTTTCAGTTTATAGTAATCTTTTATTCATCCCAGTCTCACGAGTCTACATATTGGGTTTCCATTCATTACTACATCACGCACTATCGCATTGTTTTATCGGAATATTTCAAAACAGTGCAGAACAAAGGTATAGGAGCTTCTGAACTGCCGTGTATAATTGAAGTTGCATTCAGTAGTTAAAAAGGGCGCGTGCCGAACACAGGCCACCGTGCGTCCATAAGCCAACCATTACATGTAGAATCCAATCGGCACGTTTAGATTAAAAGCGAGAACATTAAAACTGCGAGATTTTACTTTACTCTTCTTGTTAGGTATTGAAACTTACTCCGATGGATAGCGAAACAGCTTTACGTCTGGTATTAATTTCACCCAGACGAATTATTAATGGAAGCCTATTCCGGTAAATTCTGACAAGTGAACAAATGGATGTTGCTGTATTTTATTGGTGGTGACACACACACACACGCGCGCGCACACACACACACACACACACACACACACACACAAACTGACCTCATACACTAACTGCAAACGTACAATGTAATTTTAGCACTTACATAGTGAGGTTAACATATTTGAACAGATTACTGTGTCTAGAACTAAAGGGATCTCTATCTCATTGTCAGACACGCCCCAGAGCGAGCTCATACCCTTGGCAAAGATGGAACTGGAGGAACCATTCGTCAGATTTTTATTACAGGAATTTCTACAACTCTGATATTTTCACACACGAAAACGTTATATGAAGTTCTGCATGTGACATTTGGGATTACTATGGTGTACATAACTTGGAACCAGACATGAATTGAGCAGATCAGGAGCAGATACACATAGCTTACATCTAATTTAATGGTTACATTCCATGTACCTCTCTGACGATTTAATTTAGTGAAACAAAATGGTAAAAATGCTTGCAAACATTGTCATAGAAGGTTGTTCATAAATAGTTCCGGCGTTTCAGAATAAGACTGCGTGAAAACTATGACAAACACAGTGAACACACACGTACAAGTGGATAGAGGTACTTTGGTTCAAATGGTTCAAATGGCTCTGAGCACTATGGGACTTAACATCTGAGGTCATCAGTCCCCTAGAACTTAGAACTACTTAAACCTAACTAACCTAAGGACATCACACACATCCATGCCCGAGGCAGGATTCGAACCTACGACCGTAGCAGTCGCGACTGGTACTGCTAATTAGATTTTAATGCAACATTTTGGTTTACTTGAAAATGCATTCTGGATTTAAAGTACTTTCTGCGAGATACCAGATGACACAGTGGTTAGTTTATGTGAAAGCTACACGATTTTATCACGACGCTACTAATGAGTGACAATTTACAATGTTGCTTTTGCGGTGTTTTTGTTTTATATCTGCACAGTTTTTCTGAATTATTCTGGAAAGTAAAACATGTTTTAGTAGTAACTTTTGTGGTATGGCTACAATGAGACAGCCTTTTCCGTAGCACAACAATACGTTACAGCACAGTACTTTCTTCATCACGGCAATAAGCGTAATAACTAAAATATCTATACGCAAAGCATTTCACTTTTGTTTATCATGAGGTAAGTACATTGACTTCTGCAGAACTTAGCTTTCGGAGGATGATAACTACGACACTTCCACAGAGATTATCTTACAACAAGATGCACAGTTTAGCGCTACAGTACACGTATTTGAGTGATTAATTTTGTTCTGAAGACATTTATTTTTAAAGATATTTGAAAAACAATGATACAAAGGTTTTCCGTGATACATTTAATTCCACTGCTGTAATCTGTAACACCTGAGAGTATAATTACATTCATCGTCAGAGGGGTACATGCCTACTTTGTGTACCATGTGTTTGGCAAACACAAGGAGCCCTAGCTAATTTGGTATTTGCTTATACAACTTTACACATAGCTACCATATTTCTCTAACACACAAATTACACAGCTATCTGATCATTTAACTGAGAGATAAACTTTTTTTTACTACATCAGTGACACATGTTTACGCAGTTACACAGTTGGGTAACTTCACACTTATGAAATTGTATTTTGTCTGTACTTTGTGAACTGTTCATATTTTTTCGGAACCATTGTGATACTATGAGAGCTTTGAATGATGTATTTGGTAAGAGAGCATGATTTTAAAGTACGTTTGATGTAGATGACACTATTGAAATGAGCAGAGAATTTTTTTTAGGTTTTGATATTATTGCAGAAAGCTACGGCATTTGACTGAGGTGTTATGATGTTATTTTTACGACGATGATGTGTATTATGTTGTTGAGGTATGTTTATGATCTATAAGCTGATGTTATATGAGGAATTTGATTATGCTACATATTTATTAAGATGAAATGTTGAAGAAGTGTCGACGAATATGTATATGTGTAATAAGGTAAGGAATAATGAGTAGTGGTTAGGGACTCTGACTTGTGAAAAAGGATGTTCGAAACAAAGAATCGTACTTTAAGAGTTATGAAATGTGTGTAAATGTATGAATGTATCACAAAGCAGGCGAAATTTTTTTGCACACTGTTATACTCATAAGATTTTGTTTCTACACATTTGCAACGCAAATACTCGACCCGTGAAATTTTGTATATGAGACTGCCACTTTAGTGCAAACTGGTGTTGTAAATATTTCGGTAAGACAGTTAAGTGACCTTCACATAATGCGTCATGGGCACCCAGCTGCGCGACAGTCGCCTGGAAAAAAAGCCATTAGTGTGTGCCTTTCAGAGGCACAGGTGGAGAAAAAAGGAGGCCATTATCCTCGCTATTGACATTTCTTTGTAGAAAGCATCGCAAATACAACACGCTCAAACTTGAAAACATATGATAACACTGTGGAGCTCTTACTTTATGATATTTACTGAAATGCCTAATGAAATGACGAGAAATATTTTTATGTCTATACACCTGATTATGATTACTGTCTTTCTAGTTCAGAGATTTTTTTACTACCTTATGAAATGCCACATGGCTAATGAATGATGTTTCATGCCTTCCTTTGTACATATTTGCTCATTTTCTTTAATATCTAGTTTCTAGCTGCACTGCAGCATTGGTTAAAATAAAATTTAATAGATATACTAATATTACTATTTTCTGTCTACAGACCCAGTAAAGAATAATTTTATGATGTATTTTCATAGAAACGAGAGCACAAATAGACATTTCCCTTCACAGGAATTGCATAAATAATTTTTTTAATGACTTGGTAACTTTCTTGCAGAATAAATTTTTGTGATGCATAAAAAAAAAAATGGTTCAAATGGCTCTGAGCACTATGGGACTCAACTGCCATGGTCATCAGTCCCCTAGAACTTAGAACTACTTAAACCTAACTAACCTAAGGACATCACACACATCCATGCCTGAGGCAGGATTCGAACCTGCGACCGTAGCAGCAGCACAGCTCTGGACTGGAGCGCCTAGAACCGCACGGCCACCGTGGCTGGCTGTGATGCATAACTCTAGTGTTAAGATGTGACATAGGTATTAGACATGGCCATTTTTACTGTAATATTTTTTCTGCTTGAGCTTTGTCATGTTTAGGTGTAAGTTATTGCATTTGCTGCTGCTGCTTGCCAGGCATAGTGTCACTAAATTTGACTTTGTATTACTCTGTTAAGCAAGTTTTACTAATGATTTATTTTTATTGTTTGCTGCACATTGTCTTACATTAGTTGTAATATTTCAATTGCTCTGCTAATTTAGATTTTCTGCTGCTAGCTTTGCCGATCTGCATTTTTTTCATTGCTGTTTGTGTTAATTGTTTTGTGTTGCTGCATTGCCTCGTCCCTTATTTTATGCATCTGAGCTCAGTAGATTTAAGTTAGCTTAAGATGGGGTAGGCTATATAAGAGAACGAATTGTGATGAATTGGAAGAAATGCATTAAGAAGCTATAAGAAAATGGTTTGGCCAAAAAAAGTATTTTGAAAGAGGATATGAACAAAAAAAGTAGGGTTTAGGGACAACAGGCTTAGGTAGGATTTTCTTGGAAATAAATGATGAGGTAAGATAATGGAAAATAAATAATGAGGTAAGAAATGTGTGACCATATAAATACAGAAAGCATGCTTAGATGGAATTTTTTTGGTGGAAACAAATGATGAAATAAGTGGAAAGATATATGGAAGGAAGTTTTGGGGTGGACTGCAGTACCAGATGTGACACTGAAAACAAACCCTGCCCTTTCCTCTTGTGTTATCCCACTATGTGTTTGTGTACCCTTGGGTATTTGTGTTCTTCCTGTCTTTATGTGTTTATCTGATGAGAGTTACGTTGTAGAATTTTTCTGATAGTATGTTACTTACTTTGTAAAGACGTTTAGACATTATTTATTCTATTTTGTTTTAATGCTCATGTGTGAAGTTGATGTTTCAAAAGTTATTCTGATCTTTTATGTATTTACTTATGTCATAATTCCTGTAACAGTGATATATATGTTTATTTCTATTGTTTTGTAAAGCCTGTATTACTGCAAATGTTATCTGTATTATTATGTTTTTAATGATGTATTTTGTACCTTTGTTATTGTATTCTTATGTTATAAAATTGTAATTGACACCAGTTCATCAAATTATGTAACTTATAAGTTACATTTCACTGCACACGTTTCTGTTGGTCGTATTAGATGGACAATATGTGAGAAGTAGGGACTGTTAGTGTTTGCACGTGTGTTAATAATTCAGCAAGGGACTGGATAACAGCATTGCTGGTTCTAAGGACAATTCCAAAAACTTTGTGAGTGCACAAGTGGTGGTTATGGACTTGCTATATTATCTGCAAGACTCTTCAATGGTGATTGTGCACCTGCACAGTCACAACAGATGGCTGCTGGTCATCTCTACAAGGACTACAGTGGGTCTGCATCTTTGATGACCCACCAATACCATTATTTTTACAAGGACTACAGTGGGTCTGCACCTCTGGTGGCCCACCAATACCGTAATCTCTACCAGGACTACAGTGGGTCTACTCTGTGATGACCTATCTACCAATATTCTTCAAAACTTCGAATGACTGTTGTGGGTTTGCTCTTTAGTGACCCATTACCTGTCTGCATGTGAAGAGTCAGCACTGTCTTTCCGTTGGAAGGAAAACACTACTTCTTCAAGACTGCATGGAAATCCACTTCTTCTGTGTGCATTTTCTTTTACTGCTCAGACTTTGAGGAAAAAAAACACTGCAATTTTACTGTGATGAAAGATCAGGACTGTCTTATTGACTGTGAGAAAATTTTAACTTTTGACCAACATTGTATCAGTAAGTGTGTGCATTTGATTTCTTTGTTATTGTAATAATGGAAATTTTTTTCAAATCTGTATTGGCCACTGCCCAAAACAATTTGTAAAATTTTTTGTGGGGAGCATGGGGGCTATGTAAGTAAGTTGTTTAGGTTTTTACACTCCTGGAAATGGAAAAAAGAACACATTGACACCGATGTGTCAGACCCACCATACTTGCTCCGGACACTGCGAGAGGGCTGTACAAGCAATGATCACACGCACGGCACAGCGCACACACCAGCAACCGCGGTGTTGGCCGTCGAATGGCGCTAGCTGCGCAGCATTTGTGCACCGCCGCCGCCAGTGTCAGCCAGTTTGCCGTGGCATACGGAGCACCATCGCAGTCTTTAACACTGGTAGCATGCCGCGACAGCGTGGACGTGAACCGTATGTGCAGTTGACGGACTTTGAGCGAGGGCGTATAGTGGACATGCGGGAGGCCGGGTGGACGTACCGCCGAATTGCTCAACACGTTGGGCGTGAGGTCTCCACAGTACATCGATGTTGTCGCCAGTGGTCGGCGGAAGGTGCACGTGCCCGTCGACCTGGGACCGGACCGCAGCGACGCACGGATGCACGCCAAGACCGTAGGATCCTACGCAGTGCCGTAGGGGACCGCACCGCCACTTCCCAGCAAATTAGGGACACTGTTGCTCCTGGGGTATCGGCGAGGACCATTCGCAACCGTCTCCATGAAGCTGGGCTACGGTCCCGCACACCGTTAGGCCGTCTTCCGCTCACGCCCCAACATCGTGCAGCCCGCCTCCAGTGGTGTCGCGACAGGCGTGAATGGAGGGACGAATGGAGACGTGTCGTCTTCAGCGATGAGAGTCGCTTCTGTCTTGGTGCCAATGATGGTCGTATGCGTGTTTGGCGCCGTGCAGGTGAGCGCCACAATCAGGACTGAATACGACCGAGGCACACAGGGCCAACACCCGGCATCATGGTGTGGGGAGCGATCTCCTACACTGGCCGTACACCACTGGTGATCGTCGAGAGGACACTGAATAGTGCACGGTACATCCAAACCGTCATCGAACCCATCGTTCTACCATTCCTAGACCGGCAAGGGAACTTGCTGTTCCAACAGGAAAATGCACGTCCGCATGTATCCCGTGCCACCCAACGTGCTCTAGAAGGTGTAAGTCAACTACCCTGGCCAGCAAGATCTCCGGATCTGTCCCCCATTGAGCATGTTTGGGACTGGATGAAGCGTCGTCTCACGCGGTCTGCACGTCCAGCACGAACGCTGGTCCAACTGAGGCGCCAGGTGGAAATGGCATGGCAAGCCGTTCCACAGGACTACATCCAGCATCTCTACGATCGTCTCCATGGGAGAATAGCAGCCTGCATTGCTGCGAAAGGTGGATATACACTGTACTAGTGCCGACATTGTGCATGCTCTGTTGCCTGTGTCTATGTGCCTGTGGTTCTGTCAGTGTGATCATGTGATGTATCTGACCCCAGGAATGTGTCAATAAAGTTTCCCCTTCCTGGGACAATGAATTCACGGTGTTCTTATTTCAATTTCCAGGAGTGTATATTGGTAACGCCACGTAGCGCTCTGTATGAAAATCACTAGCTGTGCTGTGTGCAGTCTGTGGCTGGTTGGCATTGTTGTAATACTCGCCATTGTAGTATTGGGCAGTTGGCTGTTAACAGTGCGTAGCGTTGCGCAGTTGGAGTTGAGCCGCCAGCAGTGGTGGATGTGGGGAGAGAAATGGCGGAGATTTGAAATTTGTAAGACTGGATGGCATGAACTGCTATATATATTATGATTATTAAGGTAAATACATTGTTTGTTCTCTATTAAAATCTTTCATTTGCTAACTATGCCTATCAGTGGTTAGTGCCTACAGTAGTTTGAATCTTTTATTTAGCTGGCAATAGTGGCGCTCGCTGGTTGCAGTAGTTCGAGTTACGAAGATTTTTGGTGAGGTAAGTGATTTGTGAAAGGTATAGGTTAATGTTAGTCAGGGCGATTCTTTTGTAGGGATTTTTGAAAGTCAGATTGCGTTGCGCTAAAAATACTGTGTGTCAGTTTAAGCACAGTCATGTATCATTTTTCTAAGGGGACATTTCACTTTTTGTAACACCCTGTATATATGACAGTTACTACTTCATATCCAAAAATGCATCTATTGAATAGAAGGACCTGTCATTCATAAGTTCTTTTATCTTGTTTTAATAAATTCCGGTTCATTGTTTGTTTGACTTTTAATGCTATCTGGTAAATGACCAAAGACTTTTGGAGCAGCATAGTTCACCTCTTTCTGTGCCAACGTCTGTTTTAACCGGAGTAGTGAAGATCATCCAATTCCTCTAGTGTTGTAACTATGCACTTTGCTATTATTTTTGAGTTGGAGTGGGTCATTAACAACAAATTTCGTGAGTGAATGTTTGTACTGTGAAGGTACTGCGAATATCACGTGTCTGCGAGGTGATCTTGGCTGGGTCCCAGCTATCATTCTGATTACACTCTTCTGCGAAATGAATACATTTTTCCTTAATAATGAATTACCCCAAAATGTCCATGTTGATGAAGACAGTGACGTACTCGACATCTTTCCACTCTCGGAATATTGCAGGCTCCGTTCATCTCATTCTGCACAGCTACAGAGCTATTTTCAATTCGCTCTTGTAGTTGCGCTACACCTTCAATTGCAAAACTGTAGATGATGTCGTTGAGACGTCTCCAAAGGCAAAAGTCCAGAAGTTAATACCCGGAGATCTGGTGGGCTCAGAAACTGGTCCTGCACGACCTTCCACTTACTGGGATAAGCAACTGTGAGATAATCTCTTGCCCCCCGAATGGAATGTGGAGCGGCACCGTCGACAAAGCAACATCTGTCGATACGCAGACGAACACGACACGCCAAAAGCCTGTACTGGCCCATGATGTAATGCCTACCCCAAATGACATTATGTAACATAACTCGGAAATAAGTCGTTTCACACAAAACTTTATTCAACATTTTACTCCCATTTTGATCCATACATTACACCCACTAAGTGTGTACAGATGCTTTTGAATCATCGTGTACGTTAAGAACAATAAGGGACACAAGACTGAATCCAATGGGACACTTTTTGATACCTCCCCAGTTGGAGGACTCCTGACTTTCATAGGCTATCTGTATTGTTAATTTCATTCTTCTGCAGTCTTTCAGTTACATACGAATTAAACCATTTCTACAACGTCTCACTCATACTGCAATACTTAAGCTTATCTAGAAAAATGTCATGATTCACACAGTCAGAAGTCTTTGAGAGATCACAAAAAATCTCAGTGGCTGATGTTCGGTTGTTCAGAGCATTTAATATTTGATCAGTGACAGCATATATAGCGTTTTCTGTTGAGAAGCCTTTCTGAAAACGAAATTGACATTTTGTTAGTACTCCATTGTTACAGATATGTGGAGCTACTCTTGAATAGATTACTTTTTCAAGAATTTTGGATAAAGCTGTCAGAAGCGAGACTGGGTGCAGTTGTTAGCATTAGACCTATCCCCCTTTCTATGCAATGGTTTAACGATAGCGTGTTTCAGTCTATCCAGAAAAATCCCCTGTTTCAGTGAGCTACCAGATATGTGGCTGAGAATCCCACTTATCTTTTGGGAATAAGTGTTAGTACTCTGTCGGAAATTCCATTAACTATATGTGAGAATTTACTTTTGAATGAATTTATTATTTTTGTAATTTCAGTAGGATAAGTGGGCTGAATTTCAGATTTATCAAATTGCATATATATAGCCTCTGCCATATATGGCCTTGCACTTTCTAAACAGCTGGATTTTATTTTCTCTACAACGCCTAATAATGATTATTAAAAATATTTTCTACTTCTGTGTTAACAAACTTTTCATAGAGTTTGACATAAATACAGTCTTCCTGTGCTCTCGATTGCCCTGCTTTCTTTTAACAATATTACAAATTGTCTTAATTTTATTATCAGAGGTGATAATCTAAGATATTATATACTTATTTCTGGAGTTTTTAAAAACTTTTCTTAATACAGTGCAATAGTTTTTATAATGTTTGATTGCTTATGTATCATTATTCTTTCTGTCTGTTGAGATACATTTCCCTTTTCTGTTTGCAAGATATTTTTATCATTTTAGTAACGCATGGCTTTTTAGACGGTTGCTTACAGTTACATTTCGCTGTTTTCTTAGAGAAAAATGGTTAAAAAAGAAAAACGGTTCAAATGGCCCTGAGTACTATGGGACTTAACTCCTGAGGTCATCAGTCCCCTAGAACTTAGATCTACTTAAACCTAACTAACCTAAGGACGTCACACACATCCATGCCCGAGGCAGGATTCGAACCTGCGACCGCAGCGGTCGCGTGGTTCCAGACTGTAGCGCCTAGAACCGCTCGGCCACCCCGGCCGGCGGAAAAATGTTTTCAGATATACTCATAATGGTATCATGAAATAGGCACATCTCATCCCAGACTAACTGTTGCAAGCATTCCCTATAATTTGCTATTGTTAAATTGTTGATTGAATGCACTATGTTTGGAGGACTGTTTTGCATTACTGTATGGAGGTATGTCACATACTGTAACTAGCTGTGCATCATGATAGGAAAGACTGTTCTTAACAGGAAAAGTTTTATTTGATTAAATTTATCTTGGTCTATAAAAAGATTATCTGTTAGTATGCTGCTTTCCTGTACTACCCAAGTAAGAAAATCAATAACTGATGTAAAGTTGAAAGAACCAAGTAATGCTTCAAGGCCATTCATAGTATCAGACTTTTTCAGAAAATCTATGTTGAAATTCCCACAAATAATAATTTGCTTTCCTCTGTGTGACATGTAGTACACCAAAGAATCCAAATTTTTTTTTAGAAATAGCTGAAAATTTGCCAATTGGGACCTATATACAGTTAAAATTGTAAAACTTCCATTATTTAATTTAAACCCAGAGGCACATGCTTCTGTATGTTGCTCTACACAAATTATTTTAGTTTCTAAATTTTTCACACTATGATAAATTTTAACATGTATGACAACTCCTCTCTCCATAGTGTTTCTGCTTACACTTGCTGAAAGCGTATATCCGCCTATACTTACCTTTTCCATATCTGTGGCTATATGATATTCAGACAGGCATGGTACATCTATTCCAACCCCAGTTTCTAAATATTCTAAACAATCAAGAAGCTCATCTGCTTTGTTTTTTAATCCCAGAATATGCTGATGCAATATCATAACATTATTTTCACGGTACTTTTATGAGAATCTTCTGATATTTTAACGCCTCTATTATCTGCATGTCGGAGCTTCTCATTAAGCTTAATTTAATTCAATGTTGAGTCTTTGGATACTGATCTTGGCCTAAAAAGGAGATACTCCCGTGAGTATAATCCGTTGTTACTGAATGGTGCTGTCGTTGCGAGTGTTCGCTGATGTGTTTGCAGCTCGGCACACGTTTTCTGGCAGAGTGGATAGTGCTGGTTTGTAATTTACTGAGGTATGACTCAGTCATCGGATACATCGTTTTGCTTCCACTAGGTGTTGATTAACGCTTAGTTCATGTAGTTGTGCTACGGAGCCGAGTATTCGGCGTTGTTAATACCTACAAGATAAAATGGCTTTGTACTTTTGACACCCTATATCTGGTCGTTTTCTGTAAAAAATTATTTGAGTAAGTGTGGCACAGCGAAATCACTTTATCTCGGTTTGATCATGAGCCAGCGGCCTTATAGTGTGGATGGATTTCTGCGAGTCAGAATTAAGTTGTCTAACTGTCAGTGAGAGGATTTCGGGAGTGGAATCGTGTTTTAAAATGAGTTGGGCCTGGTATTGATTGAGTGGTATCCGCCCTGTTTGACTGACCTCAAAGAATTGAGTATCAGCCGGCTGGAGTGGCCGAGCGGTTCTAGGCGCTACAGTCTGGAACCGCACGACCGCTACGGTCGCAGGTTCGAATCCTGCCTCGGGCATGGATGTGTGTGATGTCCTTAGGTTAGTTCGGTTGAAGTAGTTCTAAGCTCTAGGGCACTGATAACTTCAGAAGTTAAGTCCCATCGTGCTCAGAGTTGTTTCAACCATTCGAATCCAGTATCAGAGGAGGGGCTCTCGAAAAGTAATGCCACGAATTTTTTCTCGTCCAATTTAGGTTGAGAAAATGCGGAATTTGTTGTGGGACATCGAAATTCCGATAGTGGCGCCATCTGTAACTGAGGTGCGTTCCACGCATCCAAGCAGAGAGGAGTCATTGAGTTTCTTTTGGCAGAAAGCAAGAGCATCGCAGGTATTCATAGGCACTTGCTGAATGCCTGCGGAGACCTGACAGTGAACGAAAGCACGGCGAGTCTTTGGGCGAGGTGTCTGTCACCATCACGGCAAGGTCGCAGAAACCTGTCCTATCTCCCTCGCGCCCGCCGGTCGCAGATAGGTTTGACTTTTGCAGTGTCGGAACGCGCAGACACTCTCTTTCCAGATTATCGACGGACCATAATCAAACATCTCGCTGCACAATGGGGTATCTCTATTGATAGAGCTGACACACTCGTCCACCAGTTGGGGTACTAAAAAGGTGTGCGTCCGCTAGGTTCCTCACCGCCTAACAGAAGACCATAAAGAGCAACGGAGTGAGCGGACCTGTTTCCGCATTACGTGGCTGATCGTGACAATTGTCGAACCTCGTCACAGGCGACGAAACGTGGGCTCATCACTTCGAACTGGAAACAAAACGGCCACACCACTTCTTCTCCAAAGAAAAATTTCAAAGCCACAAACTCAACCGGTAAAATCGTGGCGACAATCTTCTGGGACTCTGAAAAGTATATTCTGTTTTATGCTCTCCATCGTGGTGAAACGATCAGCTTTGAAGTGTTTTGTGCTACCCTCAGGAAACTGAAGAAACGACTTCAGCGTGTTCGAAGCCTCAAAAATACAGCCGAACTTCTCCTTCTCCATGACAACGCAAGGCTTGATACCAGTCTGCGCACCCCAATGGAGCTCACAAAACTTCATCGGACTGTTCTTTCTCATACACCCTACAGCCCAGAAGACGATCTTTCCGACTTCCTTCTTTTTAGCGCAATGAAGAACGCACTCAGCGGAAGGCAGTACGTGGATGATTGGAATGCTATTGATGCAGTAAGACGTTTCCTCCGATGTCGGCCAGTAGGATGCTGCCATGCGGGCGTACAGGTCGTCCCAGTACGGTGCCATAAGGACGTCGCATTGGGCACGGAGATTAAGTTAAGAGAGTATGGGATAATATGGTGTATTGCAATCCTGACGAAAGCAACGTGTTTCCAGAAAAAAAAAATTGTTGCATGAATAACTGAACGCTCCTCGTACAACTGTTCTTCTTTTGTGTCGGTTGTTCTGTGTGGTACCTTATCGAAAGTACGTACACTAATCCTTGGTTACTCTAGTAGCGGTGCGCCACTGTAGTTAGATATTCAAGTTACTAATTTGACGGTAACTGTTATTCTGGGTGCGGTCGCATTGATGGGTGTTTAACCCGCACCGCGTAGTTGTTCTGATTGTTCGACGACACGCGCCAGCAGATGGGAACCGTACAGTGGCAACCTTATTACGGCGCGAGGTAGTTAGTTAAGGCGTGGAGGCCATCCTGTTATCCTAAGCAAACTTTGGGCTGTGTGACTGTCTGTACTGCGCAGGCGCTGTAGAGAGTGAGTGAATTGTGCAGTTCTGTGCGGCTCAGGCTTGACGGCCTTTCTTTATGAAACTTACCGTTACCCATTTTGATATTTGTTGTAATTTTAATGGACCTAGTGCTCGTATTTGAATAGTATTTTAGTGAAATAGCCCATCTTATTCCCTTCTTGGACGTTCAAGACGTTACGAGTTTGCCAACTTTGTATATTTTAGAAGTTCTTTAATTATTATCAGCTAAGTTAATTCTTATAATTTGCTTCATTAAGTTATTATTACAGCTTTAATTTGTCTGACTAGTTTTATTAAACTTATTGTTGAGTTATGTTGCGCCCGTTGCATTTGTAATTTTTGAGGCTGTTCTTTAATTGTACCCGCAAAATATACCGGTTATTAAGTTTTACGGCAGGCTGCACAGTCTCCTTAGGTATATGTACTAACTGTTTTCCCTGAGGGAAGGATTTTGTTAAATTTACTGAGAGTTTAGTAGGAGTGCATTTTGGGACAAATTAAATTGCAGTTTTTGGTTTCTTTAACTGTCGCAGTGGGCGTCAGGATCTGTACTACGCTGTTGCCAAGACTGTGTTACAGGTTTATGGTGATATTTTCAGGCTTCCCGGCCTGGTACACTGGAGATTCTGCAGTGTCCGATTCTCCGCAACCAGCACGGTGAAGACACCTTCCGCATCTGTGCCAATCATACGTGAGAGCTTCAGCTATTCTGTCCGAGCTTTAATTTAATAAATCAGGATCAAATTAATCTCGTCAGAATTATTATCCAACCCTCCACTCCCATCATATGGTCATATCCTGCTTCAGGGTTCTGGATGATTTTCAGTGATTTCTATCAATCTTTCGTTGACCTCCAAGACACATTGTAATGTACTTAATAGAGTAGTAACACTGTGACACTTAATATCCCTAAAACAATACCTAACCAAAGCACAGTCTACTTGTGAGCGACTGACACCCTAATCTACAAATCGATCAGTGGTTTACATGAGTATTTCATTTCCTGAATGTCGCCACTGACTTGTCTTACGCACCACTTCGCGGATGTTGCAGCGAAAAGCACACTACGGGTCGTTGTATACATGTGCGACACTCAGCGATAGAAATGTGTGCATACAATGACATATAGTGCACTTTTTGTTGAACCATCGTTTAAATGATGCACAAGAAAACACCCACGAAAAGAAATAGTCGTGAAAACAAATAATTCGCCTCAAGTTAAGAATGTAACTTCTGGAAAGTTGTTTGGAAGACAATTAAAGTGACCGATTCAGATAATTGGCTGAAATGGTTCAAATGGCTCTGAGCACTATGGGACTTAACATCTATGGTCATCAGTCGCCTAGAACTTAGAACTACTTAAACCTAACTAACCTAAGGACAACACACAACACCCAGTCATCACGAGGCAGAGAAAATCCCTGAGCCCGCCGGGAATCGAACCCGGGAACCCGGGCGTGGGAAGCGAGATCAGATAATTGTTTTGTGTTTTAGTCGTACAGTCTGGTGGCTAAAGTCGTGAGACACCTCTTAATATCCAGTCGGATATCCTTCTGCCCGGCGCTGTGCAGCAAGTCGACGTGGCATGGACTCAAGAAATATTGAACCGAGTTACCTCTATAGCCGTCCATGATTACTAAAGTGTTGCCAGTGCTAGATATTATGTGCACGAACTGACCTCTTGTTTATGTCCGATAAATGTTCGATAGGGTTCACGTCGGGCGATGTGGGTGGCCAAATCATTCGCTCGAATTGTCCAGAATGTACTTAAAACCAATCGCGAACAATCGTGGCCCAATAACATGACATCGCTGTTTGCGAACATGAAGTGCATTAATAGCAGAGAATCGTCTTCATATACCCTAACATAATAATTTCCAGTCAATGATCGATTCAGTTGGATCAGAGGACCCAGTTTATTCCCTGTAAACACACCCCACGCTGTTATGAGATCACCATCAGCTTGCACAGTGCCTCGTTTAAAGCCTCTGTCCATCGCTTCATGGGGCCTGTGCCACGATCGAAATCTACCATCAGCTCATACCAACTGAAATCAGGACTCGTCTCACCAGGCCACGGTTTTTAATCGTCTAGGGTCCAAACGATCTCGTCACGAGTGCAGGAAAGGTGCTGCGAGCGATGTCATGCTGTTAGCTGTGGCACTCGCGTCGGCCGTCCGCTACCATAGTCCATCAACGCCAAATTTAGCCGCACTAACGGGTACGCTCATCGTACGTCCCACGTTGATTCCTGTGCTTATTTCATGCATTGTTGCTTGTCTCTGAGCACTGACAACTCAATGCAAATGGCGCTGCTGTCGGCCGTTATGTGAAGGCCGTCGGCCACTGGGTTGTCGGTGGTGAGAGATAATGCCTGAAATTTGGCATTCTCGGCACACTCTTGACACTGTGGATCTCTGAATATTGAATTCCCTAACAATTTCCGAAATGTAACGTCCCAAGCGTCTAGCTCCAGCTACTATTCCGCGTTCAAAGTCTGTTATTTCCCGTCATGCGACCACAACCAGCTGACAGCTCAGCCAATGCACTGGCCTTTTATACTTTTCGTATCTAGGCGCGCAGTCCGGAACCGCGCGGCTGCTACGGTCGCAGGTTCGAATCCTGCCTCGGGCATGGATGTGTGTGATGTCCTTAGGTTAGTTTCTAGGGGACTGATGACCACAGATGTTAAGTCCCATAATGCTCAGAGCCATTTGAACCATACTTTTTGTACCCGATACTACCGTCATTCGTATATGTTGATATCGCTTCTCATGACTTCTGACGCCTCAGTATAAACCGCCATAGTTTCCATATAGCAATCTATCATGGACGAAATAAGTTAACGCAAAGTCCGTAATAGGAGTGGCATTTTTGTCTCAATTGGTTGCCAAGCTGATGAAGTGGTGCTGTGTTGCCGGAATTTGCGTGTCATAAAACGCAGATACAAAGAGCTTGGCCGTGAAAAAAACCCAGTGTATAATTTTCAGTTAAGATACGGTACTGTACCGGCCGTGTGCATAAATTGTAATTACACTGTTTTTTATCACAGACCGCGCGCACATACTTTTCTGTAATTAAAAGCGCGTATACATTGTGATTCAGCAACTATTACGCGGGCATTTTTCAGTAATATTACGCCACCGGAGTTGCTGATATACTACAGCCATTATCACGCTTTCGTGAGCAGCACTGCTGGGGCGGGGTAGGGTGGGCGTTTCGCAAGCACAGAAGCCGTAGTTAAACACGGCGTGGCAAAGCCATTGTCGCAATTGAAATATAAATTTTTTATGGAGCTGTATGATCGCCATTTAAACATGATAAATTTGCTGTAACTAAGAATTACAGGGAGGATCGCACTGGCGCAGAGGGGCTGTCCGCATTTGCTTTTCACTGCATCGCAAACATTTTGAAATGAGATAATTCCGTTACAGCGGGATTAAAGCGGTATTTACTTTGCAAATTCAATTTCCCGGTGATTATCTGATGTTGGGTGACGACTCGAATGTCACTAACTGGAGCGCAGAGCGTGTAAACACTGTCGGAAACAGAACCGCGGCCCGGAATGATCGGCCAGCAGTCTTTTCATTCCCTGTTCAGCTGCGCTCGTCCATACATGTGTGGCGCTGATTGGCAGTACGTCCACGACCAGCGCGAGGGGCAAAAGGGCGACGGGGCAGCGGGAGGGGTGTGTTTAATCTACCGTATAACGGGTTGTAAGACGACGTATAGTCCTAGTTGCAGGATTTTCAAAAATTCCTTTGCAGACAAAAATTCAGGGGTTTAGACTTATCCAGTAAAGATGTTTAAGAACTCGTGACTGTTTATTACGGAAAACTACAACTAGTCTCTTTTTCTAATAGTTACACAGACGTAAACAAATAGCAACTTAAAAAATGCTTGATGTAGAGTAATGAAATTTCGGGAATACATTTATATAATCAAGTGACTAACACTGCAAGACCGCAGGGTCGTATAAGCGTGAGATAAGTCATTGCAAATGTCAACCCCCGGTAGCTGAGAGGTCAGCGCGACAGAATGTCAATCTTAAGAGCCTGGGTTCGATTCCCGGCTGGCTCGGAGGTTTTCTCCGCTCAGGGACAGTGTGTTGTGTTGTCCTAAACATCATCATTTCATCGCCATCGACGCGCAAGTCGCCGAAGTGGCGTCAAATCGAAAGACTTGTACCCGGCGAACGGTCTATCCGACGGGAGGCCCTAGTCACACGACATTTACATTTTAGCCATTGAAAATGTGAAATGCTGGTACATTAATTGCCGGTGGAACCGCGAGAATGCAGAATGTAAGCATACAATTGTGTACGCATTCTGTTTGTAGGATGGAGGTCCATGCCTGTTGCACTTGGTCGGTCAATACAGGGAGGGTTAATCCTGTTTGTGCATGATGCTAGAGTTATCCTTCCATGATGTCCCATATGTTCTCGACTGGAAAAGATCTGGTGACCGAGCAGGGAAAGGAAACATGTCGACACTCTGTAGACCTTTTGTTGAGTTACAATAGCGGTATGTGGACGAGCGTTATCCTGTTGGAGAACATCGCCTAGAATCATGTTCATGAATGCAGAACAACAGGTAGAATCACCAGACTGATGGACAAATTTTTAGTCAGAGCGCCTGAGATAACCACGAGTGTCCTCCTGCTTTCGTACGAAATCGCACTCCAGGCCGTAGCTCCTGGCGTAGGTCCAGCAACTGGTAGTCTGCCTTCGGCGGTGCTACGGCACGGACGTCTGTTTACGTCCCTGCCGGAGAAGTTCGCGCTCGCGCAGTTGTTTACCTCTTCGGCGTACTCGCGCGTTTAGACGACTCGATATAGAATGGCACATGCATAACGAAAGTCTACTCTCAAGATTAGTTTTTCGAATGAATATGCGAGACCGAAAGCCTACGAAATCGAAAGGTTCCTACGAGATGACGTTAAACTTGACTACAACGAACTTATCGGAATACATCTCTCCATAGTGAGCAGTGTTGTTTACGTCAAACTGATTAACGATGCAGAATGTGACAGAATCATCCGAGACACTAAACATGGACTCAAATTTCGTCACTCTGATGGACATGTTGGAGAAGTAACTATTGATCACGCAGGACTGGGCTTACGAAACATACGTATTTTCGAAATTCCCTTCGAGGTTCCGTCTGAACTTGGTCATTGACGCCTTACGCCCATATGGAAGAGTGCTCAGCCACGTTGAGGAAAAATGGTCCAACTTCACGACTTACCCCGTTCTCAATGGGGTGCGTCAAATCAGAATAGAACTGACACAACATGTATCCTCGTACTTGTTCATCGGCGGATGTAGAGCTATAGTCATCTACGATGGACAACCCAAAACATGCTCAGGCTGCGGGAAAGAGGGCCACGTCCGTTCCGAATGTATGCAGCGGAGGATAGTGAAAGTTCCAAACGGCGAACCCGTGCCTCCGTCCACGTTGACGCCTCTGACACTAACGTATGCGGACGCGTTTCGAACAGATCCCATCCCGAAGACTGACCAGCTACAGAATCCTGACAGTTTACGGCAACCGACTGCAGCAGAGACCGCCTCCAGTGACGAAACGACGCACACTTCTGCCGCTCCGGCGCCGACGACGCCCTTAACCGAGCGGAAAGGACCGGTAGGGGGTATGGAAATTGATCCTGCTGTTGTGCCGACAGCTGCTTTCGGCCCTGAGCACCGGGAGTCACTTCCGCACTCGGATACGGAAGCGCACACGCGCAAACAACGATCGCCGAAGCGCCACAAGAAACGACGGCTCGCGCCGTCGGATACCTGCTTACTGCAGTCCACGTCAGATGGACTTGGGTGTAACGTCGATACAGTGCATCCGGAAGCGCAACGGGAGGTTCTACCTAGACAGGGGTTGAATACAGACACACCGGACGGAAAGCCGACGGAAGGAGTCCCTCCACCCACCGGAGCAACGTCACCGCCTTCGGTCAGCCAGGCCGGAGAAACACGACGGGAGCTGGACCTCCAGCACAGGAACTGGGCCGACGAATCCGATACTGAACCACAGACCGACGACGCACCCGCAATGGCGAGTGCTGCGTCCACCGGATGTTAACCATGCAGAAGATGCAGACTGCCGCACAGACAGCATGTCGCCGAGCAGCAGCACACAAAATAACGTAAGCGTTCATGTGCGCTTTACGCACTGAGGAACAGCGGCAGGCATATCGAACAGCCTCTATTAATATTAATACGATCAGAACGCCTGTCAAATTGCAATTATTACGAGACACG
The DNA here is from genome assembly GCF_023864275.1 of Schistocerca cancellata. Classification (NCBI taxonomy): domain Eukaryota; kingdom Metazoa; phylum Arthropoda; class Insecta; order Orthoptera; family Acrididae; genus Schistocerca; species Schistocerca cancellata. The sequence continues at coordinate 609,571,665 of NC_064627.1, forward strand.
TTGCATGCATCAGACGTCGACATCGTTCTTTTGCAGGAAGTATGTGGTTCAAATGGTTCAAATGGCGCTGTGCACTATGGGACTTAACATCTATGGTCATCAGTCCCCTAGAACTTAGAACTACTTAAACCTAACTAACCTAAGGACAGCACACAACACCCAGCCATCACGAGGCAGAGAAAATCCCTGACCCCGCCGGGAATCGAACCCGGGAACCCGTGCGTGGGAAGCGAGAACGCTACCGCACGACCACGAGATGCGGGCAGGAAGTATGTGTTGAGAGCTTCCCCGACCTCTATGAGTACGGTACACACATTACACCTACTACCGACGGCGGCAGCGGAACAGCGATACTTGTACGTAGCGGCATAGTAGCCGAGGACGTGGTGTACCTGCCGTCAGCGCGAGGACTGGCCCTCACAGTGCTGGGAGTACGGGTCGTTAACATTTGCGCACCGTCGGGGTCCGACAGACGGCGCGATCGATCCCGATTTTACGCAGAGGAGATTGAAACTCTGTTCTTAGGTTGGTATGAAGATGTCTTATTTGGAGGCGACTTCAACTGCGTGCTCGCACCAAGAGATCAACACCCACGTTATACTTCATGCCCGGAGCTGCGGCAACTCATACAGGACATGAATCTCATTGATACATGGGAGCCGGCCGGGGTGGCCAAGCGGTTAAAGGCGCTACAGTCTGGAACCGCGAGACCGCTGCGGTCGCAGGTTCGAATCCTGTCTCGGGCATGGATGTGTGTGATGTCCTTAGGTTAGTTAGGTTTAAGTAGTTCTAAGTTCTAGGGGACTGATGACCATAGAAGTTAAGTCCCATAGTGCTCAGAGCCATTTGAACCATTTTTTTTTGATACATGGGAGACGATACATGGCGACAGACGTGGATACACCTACGTCACGAGTCACTGTGCAAGTCGTCTCGATCGCATTTACGTAACACGTCGTCTCGTACCTGCGATCCTCGATGCGGAATTGTGGCCTGTCGCCTTTTCCGATCACATAGCATATATATGCACGGTCTCCCTTAGTCATCAACAAGTGTGGAGGAGTCACAGTGTTTGAAAACTGAATACAGCACACCTCAGGGAACCTGAGTGCAGACGCTTAATCGAAGACACTTGACACATGTGTGAACGACGCCTCCCGACGTATCCGACGACGTTGCAGTGGTGGCTGGAATGCGTTAAGCCTGCATTGCGCCGAGCGTTAATTGCCTATGGAAGAGAGCAGATGATGTGGAGGCGACACACGACGGAATTTTATTTCACGATGCTCCGCGAACTTTCTGTACAAGCACCTTCACAGGAGCGTCGTGCCGGTATAAAACGAGCACAGGCCCAAATAATTTCCATAACCCGCCGCCGTCTGGAGGGTGTCGCAATCCGTGCAAAGGCCTTTGAACGAGTTCGTGGAGAATCACCGTCGATGTATCACGTTATCAGAGAAAAACAACGTAGCCGCAGAACCTTAATACAGACGGTCGTACTGCCAGATGGTCGCCGTATGACAACGCAAAAAGCCATTGCCAACGCTTTTGTGGAACACTATGGTCATCTCTAAGAAGAAGCGGAACACGATCATGCAGCCTTTCATGAGGTCCGACGAACGCTCTCGCGTGTCTCGACGAGACGGCCAACCGGGAATTAACAAGTGAAGTCACAGTTGACGACGTAATGGAAGCGATTGATAGGGGAGCATCGCACAAATCGCGGGGGCCCGACGGGTTTCCGTTAGAGTTTTATCGTACATTTAAAGATCTCATTGCTCCACGATGGACTGCCATGTACTGCGAATTGATGTCTCCCAACGTGCCTCTTCCACCCTCCTTCATGGAAGGAATGATGATCCCCATCCACAAACCATCCGGCGGCACAGGGTTACAGGACTACCGGCCACTAACCCTTCTTAATTGCGACTACAAGATCTACACCAGGATACTTGCAGCATGCTTTAAACGCGTAATACGCCAAGTGATATCACTCGACCAAACCCAGCTAGGAGGAGATAGCAATATACAAACGGCACTCAGCAACTACCGCGATGTTATCGCACTGGCATCAACATGTCGTCTCCGGGGTGCATTGATATCGACAGACTTCGATCGCGCATTTGACAGGCTGAGGCATGCTTACCTCACGGAAGTGATGACGCAAATGAAGTTTCCAGAAAGTTTTATCACCGTCGTCATGCGACTACTCCACGGAGCCGCATCCAAAGTGCTCATCAATGGACGCTTGGTGGGGCCCATCACCAACTCACGATCGGTCAGACAAGGGCGCCCGCTGTCGACGGTATTGTATGCCATCGCCATCGAGCCGCTGCTCTGCGGGCTCCGGAATCGACTCCAAGGAATGACCATAAGGCACAACAAGTTTATATGCAGAACATACGCGGAAGACCTAGTGTTTTTAGCACGGTCAGGCGACGAGGCAAGAGCGGCCCTGCATTGGATTAATTTGTATTGTATGGCTACGGGAAGTCGCCTGAACATGGCAAAGTAGGGAGCGATGAGCATCGGGAGAGGACTCCCGACAGGAAGTGCAGCACCATTACGGCCGATCAACACGATGAAATGCCTAGGAATTCTCTTTACTACAGACGTTCGACGCACGGCGGCACTGAGCTACAGACATCTTCTGCAAACAATTCGTGCGAGTGTCCGAAGTCACAGGTTAAGGGCACTGGATATGTTACAACGGGTCACCTTTGCCAACACTTATCTAGCTTCTCGCATCCCCCACCTGGCACAAGTTCTTCCTATGCCGGCGAACGGTCTACCCGACTTGAGGCCCTAGTCACACGACATTTACATTTTAGCCATTGCAAATGTGAAATGCTGGTACATTAATTGCAGGCGGAACCGCCAGAATGCAGCATGCAAGCATACAAATATGTACGCATTCTGTTGTGCAGGTGGCCGTTGTCAGGTTGTAGGATGGAGGTCCATGCCTGTTGCACTTGGTCGGTCAGTACAGGGAGGGTTAAAGCTGTTTATGGATGACGGTAGAGTTTTCCTTCGATGATGTCCTATATGTTCTCGATTGGAAACATATCTGGTGTCAGAGCAGGAAAAGGAAACATGCTGACACTCTGTAGACCATGTTGAGTTACAACAGCGGTATGTGGACGAGCGTTATCTTGTTGGAAAACACCCCTTAAATGCTGTTCATGAATGCAAAACAATGGTTCAAATGGCTCTAAGCACTTCGGGACTTAACATCTGAGGTAATCAGTCTCCTAGACTTAGAACTACTTAAACCTAACTAACCTAAGGACATCACACACATCCATGCCCGAGGCAGGATTCGAACCTGCAACCGTAGCAGGCACGCGGTTCCGGTATGAAATGCCTAGAACCGCTCGGCCACAGAGACCGATTCATGAATGCAGAACGACAGGTCGAATCACCAGACTGATGGACAAATTTGGAGTAAGCGTGGCTGAGAGAACCACGAGTGTGCTTCTGCTTTCGTACGAAATCGCACCCCAGACCGTAACTCCTGGCGTAGGTCCAGCAACTGGCCTGCTTCTAACAGACAGATGGCCGTCACTGGCACCGAGGCAGAAGCAGCTTTCATCAGGAAACACAACGGACCTCCACCCTGCCCCCCCCCCCCCCCATGAGCTCTGGCTTGACACCACTATAGTCGCAAATGGTGATGGTTTGGACTCAGTAGAATGCACGATACACGCTTCTGGTTCGGAGCTAGCCTTGAAGTAACCGATTTGCAACAATTCGTAGTGTCAACTGTGTGCCAAGTGCTGCTCTGATTGCTGCTACAAATGCAGTACGATACGCCAGAGCCACACGCCGAACGGCCGGCCTCGTGGCCGAGCGGTTCTAGGCGCTTCAGTGCGGAACCGCGCGACTGCTACAGTTGCGGGTTCGAATCATGCCTCGGGTATGGATGTGTGTCATGTCCTTAGGTTAGTTAGGTTTAAGTAGTTCTAAGTTCTAAGGGACTGTTGACCTCAGATGTTAAGACCCATAGGGCTCAGAGCCATTTGAACCACACGCCGAACTCGGTGGTCTTCCCTTTCGGTAGTGTTAATTGGCCGCCCGGCACCCAGCCTTCCTTGCCACTGTACATTCCCGTGACCATCGTTGCCAGCCTTCATGTGTGGTGGCACAATCCTGCCAACAGTCTTCCCAGTATCAAGAAGGAACATCGAGCTTGTCGTAGCCCTCTTACACGACCTCGTTCAGACTAATGAATGTGCTGATAATGGCGTCTTTGTAACCTTAAATGCGTTATTGACTAACATCGACTCACAACGTCTAGTCTCAAATGTAACTAACGCTCACGACTGTTACAGCGTGCATTTAAATCAAACCTGATTTGCATCTTCGCAGTCGCGCTACTAGCGTCACACTCGTGTGACTGGCGCTTAATTTGAACAGACGTGATCTTTCAGATGTAGAAACACTCCTACCATCTCTCGTTTATGTCGTATCACTCTTCCAGTTTTGCGACTTTTCCCCCGTCACTGTATATACGACGTAGTTACGAAGCTTTGCCAGCATCCAGCATGTGCCGTACAAATGTTGCTTGTTACAAAGATCTTCATACGAAGATATAACATGGGCATACTTTGCTCAGAGACATTATTTGTTTTAATTTGCGTGTAATAAAGTCAATATTTGGGCAAATAATTTAACATGAATGCTCAAAAATAAAACAAGTAAATGATTTACTACTGCTAACGACCTGACGCGCCAACTAGAAAGCAAATGATACGATGTCCCCCAGAAAGACACCCAACAACTCTGTCAATGTCAAGCCGATTACCCTAATAAGGTGTACCAATGCGCGTTATCAACCTGTTCAATTTGTGAAGCTCTTTCTGTTGAGTAAATCAGCCAATTTCGAAACACTAATCATTTGTTTGCTGTACATGTGCACCACATTCACTGATTTTCTGATTTTCGTCCATTCGGATAATTCCTTCGTGGAGTGTTGTATTCTTTCTTTTTTTCTTTTTCTTTTTTTTTTTGTACTAGTGTGTATATAGAGAACAAAAGCGTTCCTATCACACAATATGGGGCACTCCTGCTGATAACTTGTCTTCGACGAACACTTTCCGTCTAAGGCAACGTAGTGTGTTCTGTTACTTAAAAAGTCTAAAGAGTGTAGTTCCACTTAGTTTAGTAGGTGTAAAAGGGTTACAGGGACGGTAATTTAACTCCACTAGCTGACGCTACAACAGATGCGTTGTTCGGTACCTTGAGGTCATCTGTTGGAATTCTGATAGAGTACGTTTCAGGCAGAGTCAAGGGACGTATTACATCTTCCCACATTAACACCACGTCTCGAAAAACGCCCGCGACGAGAAAATAAGAGACATTCGAGGTCACACGGAGGTCGTTGTTGCCATGCATCATTCGCGAATGGAACATACTTGAGGGGAAATGATAATGATAAGAGAAGTACCACCGCCACACACTGCAAGGTGACTTTCGGGGTGTGTGGGTAAGAAGTGTGGTCATAAAATAACGCGAGTACTGCTGTAAAACATTTTGTATCAAAAACATACATTTTTAGTTATTGCCACCCTCGACATATTGCCCTGCTCCATCCCTACAACCCTCCATGCGAATTTTCCGTTTCTGGAAACAGTATTGGAAATCATCCTCCGTGATCTCCTTGATGACATATGCAGCTTTTTCTTTCAGTGCTTCAACAGACTGAAATCTGGTTCCCTATAATGCATATCTGAACTTGGGGACTCGATAAAAATCTCATGGTGCTAGGTCGGGGATAAAAATCACACGGTGCTAGGTCAGGTGAATGAGGTGGGTCCTCTGCCATTTGATAGAAACTTGTTAACAGAAAATGCGGCACCAGCCGGTGTTTTGTCTTGATGCAGAACCATGACTTATTCTTCCACAATTCGGGTCGCCTTCTTCTTATTTTATCACAGAGTTTAGCAAGAACCTCATGCTAAAAATTTTGATTAATAGTTTAACATTCAAGAACTCAGTGAAGATACTTGGCTCGCTGGACAGTGTGTCTTAGGCGTGCAGTGGCTGCACGAAAAGCATTATGCAACACGGTGGCGTTGCTGTCAGGATTCCTTCGAGCCATGAGCCGTAGGTAGCAGTCATCCATTGCCCTTGGTCAGCCTGAGCGAGGTATGCCATCGACAGTTCCTGCCTCTCTGTATCTCCTCCATGTCCGACCAACATCGCTTTCGTTCACTCCGAGACCCCTGGACACTTCCCTAGTTGAGAGCCCTTCCTGGCACAGTAACAATGCGGACGCGATCGAACCGCACTACTGACCGCCAGGCATGGTTAAATTACAGACCACACGAGCCGTGTACCTCCTTCCTGGTGGAATGACTGGAGCTGATCGGCTGTCGGACCTCCTCCGTCTAATAGGCGCTGCTCATGTATGGTTGTTTACCTCTTTAGGCGGGTTTAGCGACGTCTCTGATCAGTCAAAGGGACTGTGCCTGTGATACAATATCCATAGTGAACGCCTGTCTTCAGGAGTTTTGGGAACCGGGGCGATGCAAATTGTTTTTGATGTGTGTAGTTCAGACATCGATTTTTTCTGCTATTCGAGAGTTGTTCGAAGCTGAGTGACTTTTACCTGTGAGACCTCTATACTACCCAGTTGATAAGGCGTACTTGAACGACAATCTGCCCGAATAGAACGTAGGATTGCTACTGAGAACATGAGATGGGCTCCAGACTTAGCACATCTCGCATTCCATCGACAGGGGGTTGGAAAAACGAAATATATCGACTAAGTTAGGTTACAGTGAAGGCGCAACGAGAGAGCGCAGCTATCACATCGTACCCGATGAAAGTATTAATTTGTTTAACATTTTAGTGGGATTGATACCATCGACGCTAAATGTCACTTTTACTATCAACAACTATTCAACCTTTACGCAAGTTCTCGGTAAATAAACTCATCGGGCGAACTAGTGAGCTGCTCCCTAAAAGGAGCACACTAGATGCTGTGGAATGCTGTATGTATTATAGAACTAGAACCAGACGATCACGTGAGCATCGGCAGCACTGTAAAACTAGTCGACAGAGATACCTGACAGAATGGCAGAAAGGAACTATCGTGTTCGACGATCCCATGGCTACATTTTGAATGGTGTTGCCAGATTTGTTGGTGTATCAGCGCAGACTGTCCAACGTGTCTACAAGGAATGGTGTACCACTTGCAGCCGTATAACATGGCGCAAGATTATTGCTCTGTAAAGATAACATAACTAACAGCGTCCGGAGAACGAGTGTCACGCCTGGCAATCACAATCGGCTTCAAGTGCGACAGAAACCGTTACTGTCAGTGAATGCAGCCCCACATCAACCAAAATCCGTGCGAACACTGCGAAGGTAAGAGGAACCATTGGGATCTTGGGGCTGCGTCCCCCGCAACAGGCCACCGCTCACAGCCGCACACAAGGCTGCGTGTCTTCAGCGGATCAAACGAGACAGACACCGACTGGGGTCGCGCAGTGTGGTCCAACGAGTCACGATTCTGCTCACCTTCTAACAATGCAAGACGCCGAGTGTACCGACGGCCCTGTGAGACGCTTAACTCACAGTGAGTGGGGGGCGGGGGGGTTGTATTTAACGCCGGAGGCGATTCTGTGGTGTCTTACATACCATTAGCCCACTTTGACTCATTGATACAGGCAGACATGTACCAGGATGTTTATATCTGTGACGCTCGATTCTTTGCCGACATTTCACCATCATATGCACAGCTATCCTGGCTGCGTGCAGACAAGCGCAGAGATTTCCACACACTCTGCCTCCTGTATTGTCTTATAAACGTATACAGTCTCTCATATCTCTCCTCGACCTTAACGCTCTTGTCTGAACGACATGGCAGAAGCACCCGTTGCCATCACAGCAAAATCGTTTCTGTCCCACTGCATCGTTCCGCCCCTTTCTCGAAGTCCTTTTCAGTAGCAGGAGCTCCCTCGTTCTATTACAGAACTGAATAACATCTCCAAATTCAAAAGACACTTAATGAAATATCTACTGAAGTAACAACAATGACTACCTTTGTTCCTCTGCACACTCGTTACCTCTTTACATCCGTCTTTCGGACCACATTTTCCACAATCTACAATGATCTTGGCTGGTGTAGTGTCCTTAAATTTCTCTTCTGCAGAACTCGTAATATCAGAAAATATCTGTTTTGTTTACCTATAAATTCTTTTCTATCTGCCCCTGTCAATGTTATTACTATTGTTATCATCATCATCATCATCATCATCATCAACATCATGGTCAGTTACAACTATTTCTTCACATTCTCTCTACAGACAGTCAAATTATTTTATTGATATATGCCATACATTAATGTTCAGATAAAACAGAACACCTTGAACGACTAGAGATAGGACATTCATATTCAGAGGACATGCAGAAATGATTAGCATTTCAGTCACCGGTTCGGCGTGTGTCCTGTTGCGTAGTAGGCCCAGGGTCCGCCATGGGCCCCGATAACTCGTTCCATGCGTGATGGCATCGACACGTATAAGGCTTGAGTGGCGTCCTATGGTACAGACATTCCCCTCGTCCCAAAGTTCGTCTATGGTGACAGGCACTGGGTCACAGCGATGCTACCGTCGTTTCACCCTATACCTCATACTTCCGATTGGTGACAAGTCTGGTGATCTGACGGGCCAGGGCAAAAGGCTGACCTCTTGTGATATTAAGAAGGCACGAGTTCGTACAGCAACGTGTGGCCGTGCATTGTCTTGCTGAAAAATGGCGTCTCAGGAGTTGTGCAGAAAGGGTATGGGCCGCAGAATGTCTTTCACTTACGTCTCACTGATCACAGTGCCCTGGACACGCAACAACTGTGATTTGTGGTTGTAATCACTAGCAACCCACACCATAAGGCGCTGTATCTCTTGTGCTAATGCAGCAACTATGATGCCGCTTCTCCTGTCTGCGGCGAACCAAAATGCGGCCATCAGTTTCAAACAAACAGATCATGGATTCGTCTGAAAACACTATCTGATGCCGTTCCTGTCCACAGTGATGTTCTTCCATACACCTTTGTCGTCTAGCATGTCTCTTCACATTCGTCAAAGGTAGGCGGAGAAGTGATCGACGGGAACATAACCCATACCGTAATAGCTACGATGGACTGTCACCCCAGATAGTGTACGATGTGTCACACCGTTCAACTGTTGCGTCAGAGCCGAGGACGAAGCAGATATGTACTGCAGTGCAATTCGAATGAGGTGTCGATTTTCTCGGTGGTGGTCTGGGTGGTTCTAGGCCTTCCGTGAACCATTCTGCACACACGCGTTGCAGTGCCGATACACTTGATCCTACACTAGCAGCAATTTCTCGGATGGATGCATCACGTTCCATGCCAAAAATGCGCCCTCTTTCAAACTCACTGATTTCACGGTAGCACCCATCGGTAAAATGTGCCTGCGGCTCTCGTTGTCGTTATAAACCGAAGGTAATGGATCACTGTGACTTGAACAGACGTGCAGGATACTTCTGCGAGGCATCCTGCACGTCTGCTCAAGTCGCAATGATCTACCTTCCGTTTATAGCGACGAGTGGGTGGTGTTGCGCCGCGATATTGATGTTGACCTTGAACACACCGACCGACATGGTTCAAATGCTAATCATTTCTGCAGAACATACTAATGTACATGTCCTGTGAATATCAACGTCGTATCTTTAGCCGTTCAAGGCGTTCTACGTTTTCTGAAAATGAGTGTATTAAATTGTTGTTATTTCTTAGGTAACTGCCGGCCGCGGTGGTCTAGCGGTTCTAGGCGCTCAGTCCGGAGCCGCGCGACTGCTACGGTCGCAGGTTCGAATCCTGCCTCGGGCACGGATGTGTGTGATGTCCTTAGGTTAGTTAGGTTTAAGTAGTTCTAAGTTCTAGGGGACTGATGACCATAGATGTTAAGTCCCATAGTGCTCAGAGCCATTTGAACCATTCTTAGGTAACTAAGATGTAAAAGATGTACTGTGTTTGTGAAACCCAACCCCATCGTAAGAGAGGGGCCCTAGTCTCCTCAGGTTAAATAAATAAATATTTCCGAATTATCTGAGAACAAGTGTAGGCCTTCTCCTACATCTTCGTGATTGTTCTGCTGTGCACACTCTCGTCTTTCAAGCTAGTAAAATCAGTAACAGGGCTACACGCATATATTCCAGTTTTGACACAGTCAGGCTCCCTATACCACCTCGCCTGGCTCACTAAATCACCTGTTCTCCCTCTCATAGAAATTGTCTGGAACTACGCGGTCCAGTGATATTATTGTGACCCCCGCTTGTATTCGACGTCGTTGTGCAATAACAAGTCACAGACCGCAGGTGGCAGGACTGGCAATGGCGGGTATATAAAGCGTGTCGAGGGGATGGGGAAACCACTGGAGTCGAAGTCGTGATGCTTAAAACAGCGATGTATCTGACGCCCGAAAGGACATGGTCACTAGCTTTTGGGCCAAGGGTGGAAGCATTTCTAATCGGCGAAGTTTTTAAAACGTTCGCTTGACGCCGTGGTTAATTTGGCCGTGCATGGCAAATGGCTCTATCCAAAACTGGCGCCAAGGCAATTGTGGTGCACTACGGGCCGTAGATGGCAGGGAAAAACGATGGCTGCCGATTTGTGTATGGGAAATTAGACGTGCAGCTGTAGGGTAACTGACCACTGTAACACCTCCGTTTTTATCCCGACCTGATCTGTTCGAATAGCAGTCCAATATTTATTATTAACATGAGCGTGAACCTAATGGGGCTGGTAATCGGAATTGACTGCTACGGATGTTGTTACCTTCCAGTTCGTTCTGCTCAATACTATAATACTGAATGTCTGGTAATGAGGAACACCAACACAGTTTTACTAATTACGAACTTATATTCTTCTCAATACACAAAAAAGGAGACAGCCACTGCCTTCATCATACATATCTAATTACGGCTAATCTCAGCACAGGCTTTCTTCATTTTCCATTATCGTCACACGCTAATCCATCACTGCATCCAACACTGCAATCTAAGGTTAGGCCGGCGCGGTAGACGCGAAACAAATATCGGCACTAGTAACGTCACTGATCACTTTCATAATGATACTGAAAGGGTACAGTACTGCCCGACATTGAAAATAGGTACAACATACTTCATTATTGTTGTCTGAACAACATATTTTTTCTAATAGTAACTCAATTTCAATTAATACAGCGAAGCCGGATACCAGTGTGGGAAAGAACGACAATTTATTTATTTAATTGATCACATGTGCACTCCCACAAAATAAATCCCTACATCCAGTTTGGTGAGATCTGTGAAGTGAATGAATGTATGGTCGTCTGCTAACCGCAGATGGTGAATGTGAATATATGATCATCTTTGAGACGATCCTGTGGCCACCTTTGGTGGAACCAAAGAGATGAAACTTACCAGAGCTTTGAGCGCCTGAAATGTGGCTGACCAATACGGTAGCGTGGTCTTCCCCCACCTCGACAGAGGTGCGAGATGACCTGAAGAACGGCCATGTTTCAGCACTCTGCCGCTGGATCTTGTGCTGTTAAGACCTGTCTTAGTTGTTCTCCGTAAAGACAAAAGAGTGGAGACATGGTATGCTTGTGGAATATTTAAGAGTAGTTTGAAATAATAATTTCTCTATTTCAGGAACTTTTGTGGGGAGAATTAAATGTCAGGCAGGTAATATTAATGGGATTGTAGTAATCTTCGGAAGTGACCAACGGTCACAATGAAAGCACGTGTAGCAATAAGTTGAAATACTTCCGTGTGCTTAAGTTAAGCTGAATTACTAGCGTGTGTACAATAAGTTGAAATATTTAAGAAATAGCGTTTGTACCATAAGTTGAAATATTTAAGAAATGGCGTGTGCAGGACTTGAAATTACAGACGAGTACTTCCACGTGGTGAGTACTGTGTGAGTCTCAAACTGTATATGAGACAAAAGATAAAGAGAAGTACTCGTCCATGGTATCAGTTGAGGACTCGCGTGTGTGATGAATACGTTCTTAATATTACTTTGCGTGATGTGATTCCGTGTGACGCTAGATTCAAACTCTGAGAGAGAAGCAAGGTGAGTCGGCCGTCTATCCAGCAACGCCACTTGGCTTGCATTGCACAGGAAGACGTGCATATATCTCCAGAGTTCATAGTAGGAAAGTAGAATTACGAAGTGGGGCACTGTCGTGTGAAACTGGGATAAATATTAATTGAAGTGGGAAAGCTAAAAGTGATAATGTTGTGACTATTCCCTGTGTAGTATTTCATATTGTAGTGTGGTGTATGTCATGTAATTTGGGTATGTGTGGTTTGCATGGGAGAGTAGCGAGGTAGTTTCAAAAGATTAGTGGATTATGCGTGTTCCTTTTGTACTGCTCGGTCTGGAGGAAAGTTTCGTGATGATGATCGTGAGAGTCGAAGTGTGAGAAATAATAAAAGATCCACCATCCTATCCAGAAAGTGCACTGTAGCGTTAAATAATTACGAGACCATAAGGTAGAGAATCACCAATGTTAAGCCATGCCCACTGGGCGGAATTTCTCATGTGTTATTGTTGTAGGTCATAGAATTTGTGTGTTTAGGTTATAGAATTTATCGGAATAAATAAGATAGTGAAAAGAAAAAGATTGGTGGCCTTTTCCTTCGAATTGTATGTTGTCATGATATCCAGAATTTATAATGTGTGCGCCACTCATATTCAGTGCGATGGCCACGTGTTGATAAAAGCCGTTAAATAAAAAGGAAAGAAAATGTGGTATTGCCAGTGCGTAGTGAACAGTCAGAGTTCTGTAAATTACTGATAGTCAGATGCGTTTTTCCGTTGCGTATTATTCATACAGGAGGATAATTTGTAACTAAATTGTGAGTACGAGAGTTCATGTTACTCGATAAATAAGAATGAATCCACTCGCTTGGCAGACCACTCATCTTGCAGGCCTGACTGCTTGATGCCACAGTATGAGCAAGCCACGTGGGTGCCCCTTAATACTTCTTCACTTTCCCGGTATTAATCTATTACTTAGGGGTCTAACCACGGCGATGGTGACACCCTTCTCCTGTATTTCAACAATGGCCTTCACACACACATATACCCGCCAACCACACTGGCGCATCTCGACACTCGCTCTCTCAACACGTCACAATTGATTGTTCGCCCTATCGACCTGTGCCAAGTGCAAAGTTATAGTAAGGGCCTATGGACACCTTACACCACTCATATGAACCAAGGGGCTGCATACAGTGGCTCCTCAACGACCGTTCAGCGAACGTTGTAGTGTATGGGCCTCCACAGCAGGTGCCTAGTTCACGCACCCATACTGACAGCTGTTCATCGTCAACAAAGGTTGGTATTCGCACGCCAATACCGCAACTGGACGTCCATTGAGTGGCGACAGGTGGCCTTTTGTGATGATTCACGGTTTATGCTCCATCGAACAGATAGCTGTTGGCGTGCATGGCGTGGAGCGTGTGAAAGCAAACACACCGCAACAATCGTCGGCTGGAGGAGGGAGCGTTATGGTGTGTGGAATGTTCTCATGGCCTTCTTTGGGTGATCTGGTCATACAGGAAGGAGCCACGGATTAACACAAGTATGCATCTATCCTCGGGAACCATCTCCACCCCTAGATGCAGTTCGTTTTTCGTCACGGTGGCATATACCGGCAGGAAAATGCAACGTGCAGCTGTCTACGTGCGTGGTTCTAAGAGCACCAGGATGAGTTTACCACCCTGCTCTGGCCACCAAACTCATCTGATTTAATCCCAACTGAGAATCTGTGGAACCACCTCGATCGGGCTGTTAGCGTCATAGATCTTCAACCGAGCCAAGGCACTGGAGTCCCAATGGCTCCTCGTCCCTGCCGGTACCTTCCAGAATTTCATTGACATTCTTCCTCCGCGTCTCGAAGCGGTCCTCGCTACAATAGGTGGCTACTGAGGCTTATGACAGGCTGTCGCATTAATGTGACTGAACAGTGTACCTGCAACACCGATGTAAAGCAGCAATAAGCATCCTCGCATCCTGGCAGCTATTCGGGATCTAATCACCACTGAACAACTGCACCTGGATGTATTATACTGAAGAAACTTGCGGGATCTGTTCCTGGCCGATCTGTGACCGTGGTCATGACTGGAAAAATGGAAATGAGCGTCTGGCGTCATTGGTCGGGAGGCCCCTTACGGGGCAGGTCCGGCCGCCTTGGTGCAGGTCTTATTACATTCGACGCCACATTGGGCGACCTGCGCGCCGGATGGGGATGAAATGATGATGAAGACAACACAACACCCAGTCCCTGAGCGGAGAAAATCCCCGACCCAGCCGGGAATCGAACCCGGGCCCCTTAGGACAGCAGTCCGTCACGCTGAACATTTTTTTTCCTTTTTTCTTTTTTCTTTCATTTTGTTCGTTGTTGATCGTTGTGTTTGATCGTTGCGGACGTCACATGACATCCGTTCAATTTAGTTGTTGATCCTTTCACTCAGTTTTTTTAAAATTTTTTTTTAGATACAGAGGCCAACCGGCTCTCTGACCGAACATGCTGAGCTACCGTGCCGGCTAGCTGTTCAGCTATTGGGGCGGACGTCATGACTGGAGACAACGCAATACTGTAATAGATTGATATCTGCTAGTGCTGGTTAAATTTTTGTTCAATGAGCGTACATTTTAACTTGTACCGACAGTCAAAGAGAGAGTTCAGACTTTTTAGTCCTCTGTATACTCTGACACATAATCTTACAACGAACCTATCCTAATTCTGCCATTCAATGCGTGAGCATCGCGTCTTGATGCCTGTTGTGGATAGAAGTATCTCGTGGATGACAGAATCAAGACAGCACGACTTCAGTTTCTACTGATCTTTGATTATTTTATAAGCAATTTTCTGCCGTGATATCGAATGCACGCTTGCAATGTTTCACATGGACCGCCCTTCAATTACACACTAGCACACAATGACAGCTGGCCGAACGGGCCTTTCTCTGCGGCACCTACCTATATACACTCCAATCCGCAAAGCAAACAAAACAGCTGCGATATGCAAATAAACGCACACCCGATGAATTACGTCTGCGGGAATGTGAATATTGTTTTTGGTGGACACAGGCGACTGGCGCCAGCACGCCATGGAGGCGTTTCTGGCGCCACGCGGCTGGCGATATAGGTGCGTTGTGCAATAATGAAATGTAAAGCCTTCTGTGGCAATCACCGATGTAAATGCGCGCTCAAATAATCCCGTGTGTAAATGAATGTATTTTCGAGCCCGATGGGCTCCGGCGGACGAGAATCACTGCAATTGCACTCTCGCATCTCGCCGAGTGTGCGCACAATAAACAC
Source organism: Schistocerca cancellata (assembly GCF_023864275.1). Taxonomy (NCBI): domain Eukaryota; kingdom Metazoa; phylum Arthropoda; class Insecta; order Orthoptera; family Acrididae; genus Schistocerca; species Schistocerca cancellata. The sequence goes on from NC_064627.1 coordinate 609,587,005, forward strand.
AGATCTTTGGCGAATGCGCGGTTTTGGTTCCTGGCCACGCGCCAGTGCTAGCAGTTACTCCTATCAGCGATTTTGTGTAGGTTCTTCAAAATATTACGTAATTTTAATCGCGAGTGCTATAAAAGTGTACTTAATGACGTCTTTGTGAGTTTTTCCTCTTCTTTCATAGTGCAGCTGATGTCTACAGCTACATGATTACTCTGTAATTCACAATTAAGCGCGTGGAAGATGGTTCATCGAACCATCTTCTCTGCCGTTCCATTATCGAACAGTGTGCGGGAGAAACGAACACTTAAATCTTTCCGTGGGAGCTCTGATTTCTCTTATTTTATTACGATTACCATTTCTCCCTGGGTAGGTGGGCGCCAACAAAATATTTTCAACTCTGAGGAGAAAGTTGGTGACTGAAATTTCATGAGAAGGTCCTGCCGCAGAGAGAAACACTTTTGTTTTAATGACTGCCATCCCATTTCTTATCCGTGGCACCCTCTCCCATATTTCACGATAACAGGAAACGAGCTGCCCTTCTTTGAACTTTTTCAGTGTCTCTGAAACAGTAGTAATAGTAATAACAATTATAACATTTCCCAGGCGAACATTGAGCTAAGAGACCCAGAAATACCTTTGTGAGAAGATATACCGAAAATTTTCACCATATTTTTTGTTTATCAGTTCAGTTTGTTCTCTCAAGATGAAAGTCAAGAGGGCCAACTGACTGGAGCTAAAACTCTCCTCCCACACAGACCATGAAGGCCCAAAGCTACCGACAGGCCGCCATGTCATCCTCAGCCCACACGCGTCACCGGATTCGGATATGGAGGGGCATGTGGTCTGCACACCGTTCTCCCGGCCGTATGTCACTTTACGAGACCGGAGCCGCTACTTCTCAGTCAAGTAGCTCCTCAGTTTGCCTCACAAGGGCTGACTGCACTCCGCTTGCCAACAGCGCTCGGCAGACCGGATGGTCACCGATCCAAGTGCTAGCCCAGCCCGACAGCGCTTAACTTCAGGGATCTGATGGGAACCGGTGTTACCACTGCGGCGAGACCGTTGGCCATGACTGGAGCTAGGTCCACGTTATTTCCAGTTTAGTGATATTTTACGCTATCGGTTCTGCATTATGCCTTGCCGTTTTATTTTGTGCGTTCCTTGGATATGAGCTCCTCGACATACTGTGAAGGCCCAAGGGATGTCTGCCGGCTGCCGTGTCATCTTGTGACTTGCGGCGTCATGCGGATGCGGTACGAAGAAGCATGTGGTCACGCACCGCTATCCCATTTTGCAGAATTTTCAAACCGTGGAGCCACTACTACTCGGTCACGTGGCTCCTCAGTTGGCATCACGAGACTGAGTGCATCCCGTATCAGTCCTCCCACCAAGGAAAAATTTTTGGCAGTACCGGAAATCGAACCTGGATCCTCCGCATGGCACCCATTTACGCTTACCCAGCTATGGAGACGGAGTGTGTTCATTTGATGGTTGTCTGTAATTGGCACTCTATTCGTATACATCTGGATGGCTAAAAATTATTTACAAATACTGTATTTTTGACATTTTGTTCTCTCTTGACGTATAATGAGTGTCCCAGGAAGAATGATCAGTATTCAGGGTTATGACAGGAACGATCATTCGAAGCAAAAAAGTCTACTAAACATGGGCCATAAATGAGCTATGAAGACTTGTTCAGTAGAAGAGATGAACAAGGGCCCAGAGGTCTTGAGGTATGCACTTCAGAGCCCCTGTCTGCTGGACTTTTTTGTTTTTTTTTTTGTATTTTGGTCCTTACTACTATCCCTCAAAATACGGAAATCTAGGAGCTTCCAGTAGAAGAAACTTGTGGCACAGCATTGAGGATGGCGAAGTCCTCCTAGCTCTTAAGGTATGCGTTTTAGAACCCATATTTACTAGACTTTTTCTGCTTTGAATATTCGTTCTTTGTCATAACCCCCTGAATACTGACCATTCCTCCTGGGACGCCGTGTAAACATAACTCTTGCTGTCAACCCAAAATGTGAGTATTGCTCATATTTTTACTAAAACTCTGAAACACCTTTTTAATTGAAATTTACCCTTGTACAAGGTGCTCTAAAATTCCCCATAAAAGCTTCTAGGACTTACAGAGGGGACTGAGTAGACAATATTTTGAACTGGAGCCCATATCCGGAAACGTACCGTTTCCGCGCTACAGCCGCAGCCTTTTGAAAACATGTTTGCTGGGTAGTTGTGCAACAGGGTATCATGGTTGCCGGGAGGGGAGAGTGCTTAGTCGGATCGGCTGATGTCATTTGACGTCTGTCCTACCCCTCTGACCTGATTCGCTCCTCATACACGTGTCTGTGAGTGTCAGAGCAACACTCCTGTAGAGACGGAAGAAGATCGGGTGGCACGAGTTGTCTTCGGTGCAGGACAGACTGCAGAGATCAGGTGTGACAGAGTGTGTGTGTACCACAACATCATTCGTAGGTGCAAAGTGTACACCGAACTTGGTGGGCGTCACATCGAATCTTAAATGTGATGGATCAGAATGCTAATCCTGCCTTGAAATGGACAAAGACAGGTTTAAGTTTATCTGTAAACAACAATTTTTGTGAAATCTGCTTTAGTTTCCTTTATCTTTCATCGTTAATGAGCGGAATTGTAAAACAAATGACGTACTTCATGACCACCAATAAATTACTTGCAAAAGTGGTCGCGTTTGCAACATGTTTTCAAATGGTTATAACATGGAAATTGTAGGTTTCCTGACGTGGGTTCCATTTCAAAATATAATTTACTCAGTCTTCTCCACAACTCCTAGAAGTTTGTAAAGAGAATTTTAGAGCATCCTGTATAAGACAATTACACAACAAGTCCTGGATAATTTTCTTTGTCAGAAACCTGCCGCACATTGAGGAATAAATGAAACAGCAGTTAACGGTGCTGTATAATGTCTTTTCTAAACTTTATCAAAGCTGTGTAACACAATAAGCAAAAATTATTTTTCAGTGACGATATGTACTATCTAGCTCCCACTCAGTACTCTCATTGTACGTCAGCGACGTGTCATCAGTCACGCCGGCCGGAGTGGCCGTGCGGTTCTAGCCGCTACAGTCGGGAGCCGAACGACCGCTACGGTCGCAGGTTCAAATCCTGCCTCGGACATGGATGTGTGTGATGTCCTTAGGTTAGTTAGGTTTAATTAGTTCTAAGTTCTAGGCGACAGATGACCTCAGAAGTTAAGTCGCATAGTGCTCAGAGCCATCATCAGTCACGTCCCACTGTAAACACAAAATGTATACTGACACCCTCTCCTTATACCTAAGTGAAAGTAGATTAACCTATGACAGGCTAATGATAAACTCCTGCTGGAAGGGGGAAAGATCTTTCGAATAATCAGTTTAAAACCGTGGCAGATACCTCACCTGGTTTAGTTACTTTCCTGTGTTGAGTGTTTTTAGTTTATTTACTGTGCCACGCCCACTTATCTAAATATCTATCTATTCGATCTTGTGCGAGGACTAAAGAGGTTCGTAATACGACCTTCTGTAGTGAAAGAATTTTAGGCGGCAGAATCCAATCTGTTTTCCTCCATTCTTCTGCTTTTATGATCACTAAGCGGCTATGTAGATCACTTTCGTCTGCTTACTCATATTAAGTACTGTCATGGTTCCTTAGAATATTTCGCCAGATCGCTAGCTGAGGCCGCGCGGTTAGAGGCGCCATGTCACGGACTGCGCGGCCCCTCCCGCCGGAGGTTCGAGTCCTCCCTCGCACGTGGGTGTACGTGTTGTTCTTAGCATAAGTTAGTTTAAGGACTGTGTATGTCTAGGGACCGATGACCTTAGCAGTTTGGTCCTTTAGGAATCACACACATTTGAACATTTTCGCTAGCAGTGTATTATTTTCTCAGTCATTGATCGCTTCTCACATTGCTCTCCTTCCACTCATTTGGCACTTGTTTGGCTTGTGTTCGTTAACAAAGCTTTGAGTTTGTTTTATCACATACTGAAGCTCTTTGTTTTGGAAGCGAGGTCGTAACACGGCTACTGAACAACGTCGGTTCTTTCCCAACGATTACAAAGGTTCTCGGCACTTACATATCTAAAGCGTTTTGTTCAATGTCTTGAATTTTATTCATCAATACTTCACTTTCGCCCAAAAAGTAGATATTTTATGCTTTTTTCACAGGTAATCTTCAATCTGTTACTGGTCGCACTTGTTAAGTAGAAATTCATGCCTTCTTTTACATCTGTAGTCACAGATTCTGTAACAGGCTTACAGTACATAGTTTTGATCGTATTTCAAAAACTTCAGCTATATTAAAGTCTTATGCGACAAAACAGCGTTATTTATTTAGATTGTTAAGTAATCAGCAAGTGGGGTTTCTAGTTACGTGAAGTGATGGATGAGTTTTCCACATCACAAGAAAATTGGAACAACGCGAAGAGCATCCATGTCCAATGCGATTAATGTTTCTTTTAAACAATTGTCACGTAGTACTGAGAGTCTTGCCATTGTGAGAAAGGAAGCAATGCAATAAGAACATTAATCAAAAAGGGACGGAAAACTGAAACATAGGGTTCCTGGAATTTCCACAGGAAATTCCAGGAGAATTCCATGAGAAGTAGATGTTTTGTACTCGTACAAGACATTCCAGCAGAAGAACTTTTAGCGTAAGAGGGTTGGAAATTGACGAAGGATTGATATAATCTTAATACAAGAAAGAAAATTAAGTAATGAAAGTAGATTCCCTTTTGGCACTGAAACTTGAATGGACAGCTACATTACTATTATAAAATGTTGGCAAAGCACCTCTGAATTCACGGTGTTAATAAATCTGTCTCTCTTATTCTTCATCAAATTCTGTTGTTTGCTGTGTAATTACTGCTACACTTTTTTTGATTGTGAGAAAAGCTATTATATTTTGTGGCCTGCATATGTTCGCTATTTTTTTTTCGCTAGGTTTTTTTTTTTCTTTTTCTACGCGGACAATGCAGGATTGATGGGAGTAATATTGCCCTTCGGTTGGTGTATTAATAACGCGTGGCATACGTTCTAAAAATACGTTTCCTCTAGGATTTTAGCTGTCGTGCTACTGGTCGGGCAACTTGCTGTTGCCATTTATTATAATATCTTTGGTCTCTTTTTCGAGATAGTCTGTATTTTAAAATTATTTTACCTGTTGCTTGGACGAACTGACCTGAAGACGCCTTCTTGTCATTCAAAATTATTGGGATGGGGTGTTGACGAGTAATTTTACCTCTAGTCTTTGTTTTTTTGCCGCGCGGGATTAGCCGAGCGGTCTAGGGCGCTGCAGCCATGGACTGTGCGGCTGATCCCGGCGGAGTTCGAGTCCTCCCTCGGGCATGGGTGTGTGTGTTTGTCCTTAGGATAATTTAGGTTCTAGGCGCTTCAGTCTGGAACAGCGGGACTGCTACGGTCGCAGGTTCAATCCTGCCTCGGACATGGATGTGTGTGATGTCCTTAGGTTAGTTAGGTTTAAGTAGTTCTAAGTTCTAGGGGACTGATGACCTCAGATGTTAAGTCCCATAGTGCTCAGAGCCAACTGCTGTTAAAGGAAACGAAAGTGTATTAATAATACTACTTAATTCAAAACGGTTAAAGATTGGGAGCCCCAAGTATGTGTTCTCACATTTATCGGAATTACAAAAGCCGGTGCATGGTATTAGGTGCGTAGACAAGCGACAATTAAGAATACTATCACATAAAAAGTTTTCATGCGCACACGAACAATGATTATTTGTCAATTTGCAATCTATGGAAATTCTTAGACACTACTGAAAGTTTTACTATTATTGATGAGTGTTTGACGATCTACCTCATTAGTAAAATGCCACAACATGAATGTTACGATCTTTGGTGATGACAGAGGCAAAAGTAGACACGAATAGATGGCGGACAGGTCTTCTGAGAGATTGCCTCGCGGTACTAAACCGAAGAAAGAGTGAGATCATGGTTTTGGAAAATAATGGTGAGCCTCTATGTAAAGGATAGATGGAAGAAAGGCGGTTAACTGGAAAGTGAATCACATTCTGTAGTTTTTATTTACAATAAATGACTAACGAAGACTTTGAGATGATTATACGATGGTTATCATTTACTTTACGGGTACTGTGTGCCTAATACAGCAAGCGTGTTTGACACCGAGTTAAAAAAGAAAAGGAAATCAGTTAAATTGCTACTAAGATGTGTTGTATCACGTGTCCCTGAACAAGACGAGAGACTAGGTTCGTGATTTTCGTCTGCTCGGTTGACACACCGTTTGATGTAGTCACTCAAGGCCGGTAGCAGCTCATGGCCTTTTAGCGAGTGAAAGCTGTTTCTTTCGTGGCACGCAGGTGGCCACAGCTAACAAAAAACTGTCGCTGCCGATACGACCAACGCTCGTTTCTTGCGTGAGTTTCCAGTGTGAATGGGAATGCCTGTCCTCTTGGGAAATTTACGGTGTTTTGTTGAAAGACAGGGAGGAATGAAATAATTACCTCACCATCGGTACAGTTCACTAATGCAAACATTACTGTAAATGTCGAAATATCGATTTATGAAATGTCGCCCCTCAATTTCTCTTGGCCTCGGAAAAAAGTTGAACTTAAATGTATTTTACACTCTACCCCTGTTCAAAAATTAAAAATTTGCAGTCAGTTCATCTATCTTATCCTCTCCTTTGGACATAATGCTTCCCCTCCACCAAATCCATCTCTGGGTATGCTCCAAACCACTCTTCTATCTCACCCCAATTGCCCTTTTTCACTGGTGGTAAAATTATGCTGTCTCATCCCACACATGTACTCCTTTGTGAGTATCAAACCACCTCTCGCACCATGCTACTTGGATATTCACGCTTCCTAGTGCCTATGATTCGCTTCATGTCTTACTTAAGCCTTTACGTTAATCTACCCCTTACATGCATTTCTTCTCCCTGCTGAAGTTATTGATATCTTTGCGTGAAAATCCTACAGCCTAACGACGAATATTACAACAAAATCTCATGGCTTCTTTGATCTTTTTCAGTCCCGATTCTCTCTCACACGTATATCTACAGATCATCCCTTACCTTATCCTCCATACTTCCCTTTCGTTTCCTGGGCCAACTTCAAGACTCATTTTCCTACTATCAGTTGAGTCCCATCATCTACAGGATAAAATTTTGGGTGCTGTATATCAAGGGTTTTTTATCCTTCCTCATTTGCTGTACTTCTTCCATCCAAGGTGTTCAGAGTTCTCTGTCGCACAACGAGGACGGTTCTGCGTGATCCCTCTACGATACCAACTTTCGCTACCCTTCATTCACTCAGTTACCGCAAGCTAACCATCATCTACAACTACAACTACCGTTGCCCAATCACCATCAGCTGCTTCATAAACGTCCAAATACGGCTGAAGCTAGTCCCTCCATCCCTACCCATTGAGGAATTAATAAAAATAAATATCACAAAGTTTTCCAAATAGCTCTGATCATAACGCACTTTTCGAACAATAATTCGATGGCTCCAGTCTTAATCCAAGGATACCAAATTACAGAAGTTTGGAAATATATGGAGAGGTAATGGAAGATTAAATTGTGTATTATCGTGGGTTATGCCTCCGTTGATGAATTAGTAAGAGCACTGCTTTAAAGAAGCAGGCATCTGTGTTCAGATTCCACTTGGTTTACAAATTTCATCTTCCAAATAATGTTTCGTAATTAAAATTGAAAAATGATACATTTTGCCAATTAATTAATTTTAAAACGTCGAATATGGATTTAAGTGTCAGGAAGTCCTTTCTGAAAGCGTTTGTGTTGAGTGTAGCCATGTATGGAAGTGAAACATAGACGACAATGTTTAAACAAGAAGAGAACAGAAGCTTTTGAGATGTGGTGCTTCAGAAAAATGCTTTTGATGGGAAGGTCACGTAACTGATGAGGAGGTACTGAATAGAATTAAGGAAAAGAGAAATTTGTGGTACAACCTGACTAGAAGAAGGGATCCGTTGGTAGGACACATTCTGAGGCATCAAAGGATCACCAATTTAATACTGGAGGGAAGTATGGATGGTAAAAATCGTAGAGGGAGACCAAAAGATTAATACAGTAAGCAGATTCAGAAGGATGTAGGTTGCCGTAGTTACTCGGAGATGAAGAGGCTTACAAAGGATAGAGTAGCATGAACAGCTGCATCAAACCAGTCTTTGGACTGAAGATCACAACAACATCAGCAACGTATTAACAATATTGGTGTCATTCTCAAAGGTTGTTTAACAAATATATATTTAAAAATTTTAGTGAGAGGCCGAAACTTCGTGTAATGGCAATAAGCTTTCAATGTTGGTTTTACGTCACATGCGTCAAATAGCAGGGCTCATCAAAACGTGTACCGAAGGCAAGGCAGCAACATAAAAGAGGCAGTTTATACTCGCTAAGTTAACTGACGTGTGCTTTTCAAAAATACTGTAAGGATGAAAGCTATACTTACAAGCAGACTAATTTAGCTTGGAAGTAGTTTACAACTTTTTTTAAAACAAGTGTTTAATAGCTATTGATCATACTATATCTTTCCAGCCCCCCCCCCTCCCACATACACACACACATCCCCCACCCTTGGGAATCACTGATGTAGAATATAAACAAGTAAGTTACTTCTCTTCCTAGTTTGACATGGGACAGCAGTCATTCGTGGCTGTCAACCATTACTTATATGACCTTTGTGCCTTATCCGTGAACATATCTGCACACACTGTTTCTCTTATCCTAGTTCCTCTCGACACAGATCTATGTCGCCTATCTTACTCTTAAGTAATTTGTAGTATTTGACCATATTGCAAATGTAGATGCCAGAACACATCGTAGTTCTCCGAATATCTCATCATCCTGTCACCTACACCTTTAAGACCCCTAATATTTCGCTTATTCATTAAAAACAAACAAACATCTGTCTTTTACAGAAAAATTTCACGTATCTAGGTGAGGTATGTACCCTTGTTTTGTGTACAGTCTTGAACCCTTAGTCCTTCTTTTACCTTTTAGCTGTTTCCATTTCCTACTGTTGAGATCCTGTTTCTGTTTCAGAGTATGGTTCTCAAATATAAAAGGACTGAATGCACTTTCTTTGCTGTTTTTAAAACGGATTGCATTAGAATTCCCTGCTCAGTACTCACTGTATCTAAACTGTCTTAGGCCCCACTTCTTCCACCTGTATTTCAATTCATTGTCATGTCAGCCATAACATAATGATGTATCAGAAACAATAGTGTTTACGGTTCTTTAATTTGAATCGAAAATTGCTTCGTATTACTTCGGCAAAGAGGAAGAATTTGTAGTAGTATGTGTGATCAAAGAAGCTCTCTTTACGTGAGCATCCTATTTTTTTTACCGGTTTGTATGAAAAACGGGATTTTCAGCCGGTCACCTTTGTCAATTCTCACAAAGTAATACGTTTAGGGAACATTCTCTGTCACAAAACAACAAATATCTGAGCGATATATAGGGTGAAAAGTATTTAAACTGACAAACTCTGGGCGGTTGTAGGGGATATCAGAACAAATATTTTTCCCTAACGTCATTTTTTCCTATGAAGAGTATTTAAACCGGTAGAGGAAGATTTCTCTGGCGAAAAATTAATTAAACCAACAAAAAAGTCCAGAGGGGACATATCTGGGGATCGAGCAGGCCATGGTACAGGACCACCTCCGCCAATCCACGTTTCTGGGAACCGTCGGTCCAGGAATCGACGCACACGGCGACTGAAATGTGCCGGCGCCCCGTCATGTTGGAACCACATGCGTTGTCTTGTAGGGAACACGACGTTTTCCAGCAATTCTGGCAATGTTCTGGCGAGAAAGTTGTAATAGTGCCTGCTTTTAATGGCCTAGGTAGCAGATACGGCCCAGTTAAACAGTCCCAAACAACACCGACCCACACGTTAACGAAGAACCGCACTTGATGAGCGCTAGTAACTGTGGCATGTGGGTTATCCTCAATCCAAACATGCGAATTGTCCATGTTGAAGACTCCATCACACCCGAACGTTGCTTCATTGGTAAACAACACAGAGGATGGAAATGTAGGATGCATTTCACAGTGTCCCCGGTACCACTGCGAAAACTGTGTTCTGGGTGGATAATCAACTGGTTCCAGGTTGTGGACACGCTGTAAGTGAAATGGACGTAACAATTGCTCTCGAAGGACTGTTCTTACATTGGTCTGATTCGTCCCCATGTTACGTGCAATTACACGAGTGCTGATTGAAGGATCCCGCTCCACATGCTGCAAGACATCTTCCTCAAATTGCAACGTTCTTACCGTGCGACGGCGTCCCTGTCCAGGTAAACTGCTAAATGACCCGGTCTCATGCAGACGTTGGTACACAGCAGCAAAGGTTGCATGATGTGGGATATGGTGATTAGGATATTGTTGTTGATAAACCCGTTGTGCAGCTCGCCCGTTGTGGTGCGCTACGTAGTACGCACCAAGCATGTCAGTGTACTCACTCCAGGTGTATCGCTCCATTAGTAAACAGAGGCAGTGCACTAATACACTGGTGGACAGCAGCTGCCTACAACTGAAGAGCGTAATACGGCCTCTAACAACTGAAGAGCGTAATACGGCCTCCACCGGTTTAAAGACTCCTCATAGGAAAAATTGACATTAGGGGAAAATATTTGTTTTGATGTCCTCTACAACCTCCCAGAGTTTGTCGGTTTAAATACTTTTCACCCTGTATACTGGCTACGAAGGTTACACGAAAACATGGAAGAAGAGGAGAGAAGCGGAGAGCAAGTAAATCACTCCGTGCTGCGCTGCGCGGCAAACCTACCTACTAGGCGTCTACTTCATTCGCAAACAGCGCTGTCAGCAACGTACCTGGAACAAAAAAAACGCAAAGCTTGAGTTTAAGACATGGAAAACTGGAATCAATCAAATAGCAGCTGTCACTCACATTTTTTTATATTATTTATGTATTTACTAATTCACTCTAATGATATCTGTACTAAGACCTTTAAAGAAAGTTGAAATGAGAGTAACGACGCTCAACAGTCGGCAACGCATTGCCGAAATAAACTAAAACAAGGTAGAAAACAGTGAAACCTGCCTCAACAACATCGCAGGTCTTAACTGACATCGAGGAGTGAGAAATTATCTTTAGGTCTGGGATATGCCAGTCGAACCGTTGTGACACAGTTGTTTATTTATTTAATTTTACCTGGCAGGATTAAGGCCTTCAGGCCTTCTCGTACTTCTAATCAGATATCCTAAGTGAGTCAAAAATATGTGTAGCACATGAGCAGTACATAATAACAATAATAATAACCGATGTGTCGTGCGTTAGGGAACTCCTTACCTCCCTCTGGATGGAGGAAGTACCGCAGATGAGGAAGGATAAGAAACCTTTGATCTACAGTACCCAGAATTTTGTCCTACAGATGGTGCAACAGAGTACAGGATCAGTAAATTCATAATAATAAATACTAATGAATATGTTACGTTTCAGAAATGCCTGTCTGCTTAACACAGTGTCAAGTAATTTATCATTATATTTGTAATGACATCTAACAGAGATGTGTGACAGCACTATAAAAAGGAATGAAATCTGAACAAGTAGTTGACTGGTCTGGAGAACAGCAAGAAATAATAGGGTGAATGGGTAAGTTTAACAGATGACTAGCGGGAAGAAAATAGAAATAGATAGGAATGAGGGACGCATTGATAGTGTTGGTAGAAATACTGATAAGCTGTCGACCAAAAGAAGACCGTCGAGATATTCTGAGAGGGACGCTACGCAGATGATAAGCTATTGCATTAACTTAGCGAACGCTAATTAACGGATAATTAATAAAGCAGCGTTGACAGAAGAATCTAAGACAATTGCAATACCACAATCTAACGTAAACAAATCGGAAGAAGTGAAAAAAGCAAGAGTATCATATTAGGCCTAACTTAACGGTAAATCTATGTAAGATGATGTTGCGAGATCCTGATTAGTTGCAGATGACAAACTGGAGCCAACTGGAAAGTAAATAGTAAACAGAACTAAGTGAAAAACTGGCATGAGACTGGGCTGTGCGATCCACAACAAAATGGGGAGACAGTTGCCGCGCCCCGCAACTTCCGCTTTACGCAGCTCAGCGAACCACTTACTGAACCTCAGTTATGCTTGTATCATCAGACAACTAAACAGTTTTGCAGCTACCTGGACGTGTATACCTGCTTGTATAGCTTAACCTGCTTTGCGCTAACTTGCGAGGGAGAAAGGTGAGTCAAACTCGCGCGGCGAGGGAGAAAGGTGAGTCAAACTCGCGCGGCGCGGTCTTTTACACCGGGCAGCGTGAGTGTGGTTTTGGGCCGGGTTTCCATCCTCATTTAGGTAGCTGCTAGGCTAGAGCCCAATGTCTTTCCAAAAAAATATGAAATATGAAGAGTTTAAAAAAGCGATAACACACAAAGATTGCACAGTTCAGAGACAGATGGCGAACACCTCAGGTTAACTGGCGGTTGTGGCGACAAGAAGGATATTCAGCCAAAAAACTAAAATAAAACAAATCTGTCGAATCACGAAAACAGTGGACGCCATACGACACGATAAACGAGAAGAACGAGAGAGAGTCATCGGAAAGTATACAGAACAGTGCATGCGCTGAAACATCTCTGCTCTTCTGTAATGACTGTGCTGGCCGGTGTGGCCGAGCGGTTCTAGGCGCTTCAGCCTGCCTCGAGCATGGATGTGTGTGATGTGCTTAGAATAGTTAGGTTTAAGTAGTTCTAAGTTCTAGGGGACTGATGACCTCAGATTTAAGTCCCATAGTGCTCAGAGCCATCTGAACCATTTGTAATGACTGTATTTGCGAATAGCCACCACTGACGGAGATAATTCTGTCTGTTTCAAAATAAAATCATTTAATTTGGATTTTGTATAGAAATATTGGCGAACAGATTCTGGTACTACTTCAGCGATACAGAGTAGCTGGTAAAAAGTATCAAAAATGTGTTTGAATTCCTAAGGGACCAAACTGGTGAGGTCATCGGTCACTAGACTTACACACTACTTAAACTAACGTAAAGTAACTTATGCTAAGAATAACACAAACAGCCATGCCCGAATAAGGACTCGGACCTCCGGCGGGAGGGGCCACGCCATCCGTGACATGGCGCCTCAAACAGTATCCGGACACCCCAAAGTAACGCTGAATTGACCATTACATGTCATGGGAGACGGAGCCACCAGTGTAGTAGGAACTGGGGAATGCACAGGAGCAGTTACAGCAGAATTGTCGGCCAGGAGAGCTCGATGACTACGAACGTGGACTTGCCATTAGATGCCACCCGAGTAACAGATCCTTCGGGGATATCTCAATCCTTCTAAAGCTGCCCAAGTCGACTGCTGATGATGTGATTGCGAAGTGGAAACGTAAAGGAGCAACCGCAGCTAAACCAAGATCAGACAGATTTCGTCAGGGACTGCCCAGCATTGCTGAGGGGGTTGTAAAAAATCGCATGGAATCAGAGGAAGGAATCAATTGTGACTTTCAAAGCGCTACCAGCAGTCCGCGTAACGCAATGATAGTGCGCAAGGGATTAAAAATAATGGGACACAGTGTTCGAACAGCTCCTCACAAGACACACAACAATGTAGTCAGTGCTGAGTGACGATTGAGTTGTAAAGAGCGACGTCACTGTACGTGGGAAGACTGGAAAAAACTGACCTGGAGTGATGACTCACGCTGTACACTGTGGCAATCCGACGCAAGGGTTTAGGTTTGGCGAATGAGTGGATAACGTTGTCTGCCGTTACGTGTAGTACGGAGGAGATGACGTTGCGTTGTGGGCGTGTTTTTCATGCCTATGGTGTGGTCCCCTTACTGCACCTAAGTAAACGCTAAATTCGGAAGAATATAAGCACATTTTACAGCATTGTGTACTGTGTATGGTAGAGGAAGAGTTCGAAGCTGACGATTGTATCAGTATGACAAATCTTCATTGATCCATTATGGATCATGGGACAAACGGCTGGCATGTATTTCTTGATGCAATAATTTACCAACAGCCGTATGTATTGTAGAAATTTATTTGATGAACATCTTATGCGCAACCAGTTTCGGCATTACATTGATGCCAGTCGTCATAGTCGTAAAATAGCTATCCATGGAAGGAGCCATATAACTGGATCCGTGAATCAAATCGTTATGCAGCAGCTCTTGGTGGCCAGGCGACACAGTCTATGACGTGTGGGAGCTGCAGATGGCATCAATGTAATGCCGTAACTGGTAGCGCATAAGAAGTTCATAAAATAAATTTCTACAATACATACGGCTGTTTGGTAAATTATTGCATCAAGAAACAGTATGACAAAGGACGTTGTCGTAAAGCAACATCTGTGAGGCAATGGCTTGTGGGCAATAAAATTCCCGGAATGGACTGGTTTCCCCAGAGTCGCGACCTGAACCCAACGGGACACTTTTGGGTGAATTACAACGTCTACTTCGCTCCAAACCGCAGTGTCCAATATTACTACTTACTTAACTGTCTCTGGTTTCGGCTCTTGAGGAAGAAGAGGCTACCATTCCTCGAAAGACCTTCAGACGACTCACTGTAAGTGTCCCGAGCTGAGTTCGAGTTATCCTTAAGGCGAAGGATGGACACAGTCCATATTAATGCCCGCTAATAGGTGTCCGGATAGTTTTGATCACACACTGCATGGAAGAGGTTGAGACGTGTAATTGTGTCTTTTGTCCATGGAATCGCTAATACGGCTTGGCGGAAGTCAAATTAACATCACAGCCAATAGAACGCTCGTTCCCCTTGCCCTGCTCGCGTCAAACAGTTACAACGCTAACGACGCCTCAAATACACGATGATAGCGACACGGAGACGTGGCAGTAAATTTAATTGGAAATCTATGTCGGTCAGTGATACAGTGTCATTCACTACATATAACACATACACAACTTAATGAACAAAAATGAAAGATAATAATGAAAAGTGGAACTATAAACAGCCAGAATAAAAGTAAAGTAATAACAACAACAGTAATGACTTGCAAAATGCAAGAAACCTGCCTTAGAGTTCCGGAGTCACAAAAATATTCATTAGGCACGATATGTCCACTACATTACCGAGACAGAATTTTTGAGCTTCTTTTGCCGATATCATTCCAGGTCACTGAATACACACTGATTTCATCCATAATATAACTCATTTATTGTACAGGATGTAACATAATTAACAACGAAATCCGAAGCGAATGAAAGAATACAAAAATGGAAGCAAAAATATTCCAATAAACATGATATGCGAAAGCTGACTTCACTTTGACATGTTGCCGTACTTAGTACAAATAAAGTTGGAAAGTATACTTTTCGTTTAAATACCAATCTGCAGTAATTCGGTATGGCCTTGTTGTGCTTCTAGTGTAGTCATCTGGATGCAATACTGCACTCATGTTTGCTGTGAGTAACGAATTCTTTCACCCAACCCGGATTGTCTCATACATCTCGAAAGACTGCGCAATTGGGTGTTGCAGTTCATCAACTGTTTCAAAGGGAGTGCTGTACACTTCACTTTTGAGATTCATTCTTAACAGGCAGAAATTTTCAGGCGTAAAAGTAACTTTGTACAGTGATACAGGACCATTACTTTTCACAATATATGAATCTGACCTAGAGGATAACGTCGAAAGTTCAACGAGACTTTTCACGTATGATGTACACAGTGAAGTCACATCGCTAGAAAATTGTAGAAAAATGCTGGAAAACCTGCGGAGGACCATCAACTGGTGTAAGAATTGTCAGTTGACATTAGCTGATGAACTGTATTGCGCATAAACAGGCAGAGAAACCTATTATTGTTTGATTACACGTTTACAGAACAATCATTGGAACAGTCACATGCGTTATACATCTGAGTGTATGAGTACGGGGTGATTTAACGTGGAACGATCATCTAAAACTAATCACAGGTAAGGCAAGTCCCACACTGAGATTCACTGGAAGAATTTCTGGTAAGGGTAATCCACCCAGAAAGGAGGTAGCTTCCATAACCCTCATTCGACCAATATCTGAATATTGCTCGTCAGTGTGGGAGCCGTGGCACATGGGAATTGTCGGAGGACACAGATAAGACTTAAGTAAGAGCAGTATGTTTTGTCATAATTTCATTTAGCTAGCGCGAAAGCATTACGGACATGCCCATCCAACTCTAATGGCAGAAGCAACACGACAGGAGTTGAGCATCACAGTGTGGTTTACTGTCAAAATTCAGAGAGCACACATTCCTAGTAGAGTCGAGCAATACATTGCTTCCTTCTAGTTATATACAGGTGGGGAGTGGCAATGGTGCAGAAAGTACCCTCCGCAACACAACACACGGTGGCTTTCGCAGTATAGATGCAGGCACAGATGTAGTCCTCTGGCAGAAAAATCTGTAGGACTGAGATCAGATGATACTTGAGGCGGAGGAACTGGGTCCACTCAGTCGATCCATCCTGAACCATATTGGCGCGTTGGATGTCATATTACCAGCAAAAGTATTCCGGTACCCCATCACACATTCACCACGTTCCCCAACCGAAGGACATGCGTGAAATTGGAACAGAATTTCATGGGCTTAGTCGAAACGTTTACATTTCAAACAGATTTGTGCTAATTCGAATATTATTTCATAATCAAGTCAGTGGAGGCCCATAAACACATATCGCCATTTGTGGACCCATGTGTAAAGGAAATTTCTTGTGTTTTGCGATCGTATAGATTCACCTCTGTCAGTTTTCGTTATTAATTATGCTACACCCTGTAGAAAACTGTTAAAAGCAAGTCATTGACGCGTATCAAGAAAAGAAATGGCTCTAATATTGAACCCTGTGGAACACTCTATTTTACCGTATCTCATTCGGAAGCAAGATCAATTTTCGTTACATGGTTGTACACATCGTAACGTACAGAGTGGCGTCTGTACTAGCAGTCAAAAATACACTATTAGGGGTTTGCACACCCAGAATAAATTCGTTGAGTCTGTCTGTTTGTCGCAGGGCTATTGGTCTGACTGGGAGTACAGTGTAGCCTTTCTCTCCCGCTGTACTATGAGGGAGAGGATGACGTACTTACCGCCCCGGCCGCCTTTTATCTCCGGGAAAGATCGCTTGTATCCATTTGATAGTATGCGAGTGGATCTGGCCGTCTTGGGAGACTGGAATGCGGAAAAATTACTGCCCCTATCTGGGACTGAATCCCAGACTTCCAAAGTCGAACACTACTGCTCTACCCACTTGAATCTGACTACTTCGTGGAACCTTGCTATTATTTCATTTCTTCCTGTCAAATGGGGTAGTATTTTGAGGGAACTAAGTAGTTCATTAGTTATATGAAAGAACAGTAATGGGGTAAAGGAAACTAAGAATATTGGTAGTAGTCAGTACCACAACGAAGTGAGCAGAGTGGAAAACCCACAGCCGCGGAATGTTATCAAATTTTATGGCTAGCAGTTGCTAGCATGTAGAACGGGGTCTAGAGCAATTAGTACAATATCGGTAGGAATAAGCGCGCTGGACATTGCAACAGCGTCGCAGAGCAGGCCAAATGCGAGTAGAGATGTGTTCGCCGGAATAACGAGGCGGCCGTCGGCCGGTATGAGCGGCTGTACCGCTGCCAAAGGCGGCGTGAAGTGCAGCCAGTAGCCGGCACAGGCAGCGCGGAGGGTCCCCCACTCCACGGCACACCACACCACAGCGCAGCACAAGGCCGCGGCGGCAGGCGGCTGGCCGCGCGCCAGCTGGGCGTGCAATTACCGCATTGCAGCGCCCAGGCGCCGCTTGCACAGATACGCCGCGCTGCTTGCGACACCCAGTTTCCAAACACCCCTCTACAAACACGTCACCCCCTCGCGCTCTGTCTCTCTCTCTCTCTCCTGTCTCATTCATTCATAGCCGCCAAGCGAGCGAGAGATGTGGTGGCTAAAACGATGTGCTTCTACATCGACATCTAAGCTCTGCAAATCACTGATAAGTGTATGAAAAAAGATGTTTCTCAATGTACCACGTATTAAGATTTCCTTCCTGATCTGTTCACTCGTGGAGCGCTGGAAGAATGATTGCTTAAACGGATCTCAGTGCGCTGAAATTACATCTACATCTACATACATACTCCGCAATCCACCATACGGTATGTGGCGGAGGGTACCTCGTACCACAACTACCATCTTCTCTCCCTGTTCCACTCCCAAACAGAACGAGGGAAAAATGACTGCCTATATGCCTCTGTACGAGCCCCAATCTCTCTTATCTTATCTTTGCGGTCTTTCCGCGAAATATAAGTTGGCGGCAGTAAAATTGTACTGCAGTCAGCCTCAAATGCTGGTTCTCTAAATTTCCTCAGTAGCGTTTCACGGAAAGAACGCCTCCTTTCCTCTAGAGTCTCCCACCCGAGCTCCTGAAGTATTTCCGTAACACTCGCGTGATGATCAAACCTAACAGTAACAAATCTAGCAGCCCGCCTCTGAATTGCCTCTAAGCCCTCCCTCAATCCGACCTGATAGGGATCCCAAACGCTCGAGCAATACCCAAGAACAGGTCGTATTAGCGTTTTATAAGCGGTCTCCTTTACAGATGAACCACATTTCCCTAAATTCTACCAATGAACCGAAGACGACTATCCGCCTTCCCCAAAACTGCCATTACATGCTTGTCCCACTTCATATTTCGTTGCAATGTTACGCCCAAATATTTAATCGACGTGACTGTGTCAAGCGCTACACTACTAATGGAGTATTCAAACATTACGGGATTCTTTTTCCTATTCAGCTGCATTAATTTACATTTATCTACATTTAGAGTTAGCTGCCATTCTTTACACCAATCAGAAATCCTGTCCAAGTCATCTTGTATCGTCCAACAGTCACTCAACGACGGCACCTTCCCGTACACCACATTATCATCAGCAAACATTGCTATCCACCCTATCCAAAACATCATTTATGTAGATAGAAAACAACAGCGGACCTACCACACTTCCCTGGGGCACTCCAGATGATACCCTCACCTCCGATGAACACTCACCATCGAGGACAACGTACTGGGTTCTATTACTTGAGAAGTCTTCGAGCCACTCACGTATTTGCGAACCAATACCATATGCTCGTACCTTAGTTAGGAGTCCGCAGTGGGGCACCGAGTCAAACGCTTTCCGGATTATGGCATCCGTCTGATACCCTTCATCCATGGTTCGCAAGATATCATGTGATATAAGGGCGAGTTGCGTTTCGCAGGAGCGATGCTTTCTAAAGCCGTGCTGATGCATGGACAGCAACTTCTCTGTCTCAAGGAAATTCATTATATTCGAACTGAAAATATGTTTGAGAATCCTGCTCTTATCTTCTCTATACGTATGAGGTTGTGCTATATTTCTTTTCCCTAGATTCCTCACTTAATGCTATTTCTGGAAACTTAGTAAATATTATCTGGCAGGTTAGCTGCTGTCTATCTTCAACCGTTTGTCAGTTCCAGTTTTCCAGCATCTCACTGACATTCTCTCACGGTTCATACAAACGTGTCTCCATTCATGCTGCCTTCTTTCTCTACACTGCTAATCTCTCCTTTATTTCTATCTGGTAGGGGCACCACATACACTCCCTGTAGGGGCCCACATACACTCTAAGACAAAAGAAAGGCAGACCACGAAGGAATTACCCTAATGGGGCGGAAATCGATAGATGTGATGTGCATGTGCAGACAGTCAAAAGATTACAATTAAAAAAAAGCATGATTTATTCAAGATAAATAGATTCACAGATTGAATAAGTCACCAACACTTGGTCCACTTGTGGCCGTTATGCAAGCGGTTATTCGAGTTGGAACTGCTTGACAGAGTTGTTGTGTGTCCTCTTGAGGGATATAGTCCCTAATTCTGTCCAACGGGCACCTTAGATCGTTAAAATCTTTAGATATTTGAGAATCCTGCCCGTAATGCTTCAAACGTTCTCAGTTGGTGAGAGATCCGGATAGGTTTGGCAAGCACGAATACAAATTCCGCCTCTAATGACCTTCATGTCGAGAGTACGTTAAACTCAAATCTTCCTTCTTCACGAACAGAAGCAGTACAAACTCTTGCCGTATTCCGGTAGGTATTATCTTGGTCTAATGTAAGCCCAGGATGTCTTGCCATAAGCCCAGGATGTCTTGCCATGAAGAACAACAAAACGGGGTGTAGAATACCGTCGACGTAACATTGTGTTGTGAGACGGCAGCCGATGACAACCAAAGGGATCTTGCTACGAAATGAAATGGCACCCCAGACGATCACCCCTACTTCTCGTGCAGTATAGGGCGCAAGAGTCAGGTTGCTATCCCACCGTTGTCCGAGAGCCCTCCAGACACGTCTTCACCGGTTATCAGGGCTCAGTTCAAAGTGAGACTCATCACTGAAGACAATTCTACTCCAATCAATGAGATTCCAGGCCGAATGTTCCCGACACCACCACAAACACGCTTATCAGTGTATAGAGGTCAACGGGAGCCGGTGCAAGGGGCGTCGTGAACTCAACCCCCTCTCTGTGAACCGCCTGTTAATGGTCCTTGTGGTCACTGAAGCACCATTTGCACATCGGATCGTTTATAATGGTGAATCTGACGACTGTTCGGTCATCAGGTTCTGTGGTTCCTCTAGATGGACCACATCTTTCTTGAAGCTCTGTTCGGCCATGGTTCTTCCATTCCCGCCAACACTGTCGGGTAGTGGCGTCGCTCCTACTTAATGTCTTGCGATTTGTCGATTACTCCAACCGGTGTCTTTGAACTAAACTACACGCCCAAACATTCTTTCATTCCTAGGCGTTACCCCATAGTTCGCTTTCTGTTGTTTGCGTGATTTGGCAATATTTATTTTCCCCTGTGCCCTTATTGGAAAAAAAGGTTCAAATGGCTCTAAGCACTACGGGACTTAACAGGTGAGGTCATCAGTGCCCTAGACTTAGAGCTACTTAAACTTAACTAACTTAAGGACATCACACACATCCATGCCCGAGGTAGGATTCGAACCTGCGACCGTAGCAGCAGCGCGGTTCCGGATTGAAGCGCCTAGAACCGCTCGGCCACAGCGGCCGGCATGCCCTTCTTGAAGCCGTAGTCGTTAGAATACCTGACGTAGAGAAGTGTGCGCTATATACCCGTGAATCGCATGAACTTTGTTACACATGTTATCGTATCTGAACTGTTCGTGTATCGCATTTTCTGAGGCGATGATTCGTGACTAGCCCAACATTTTCCGAAACCGCCAAAAAGGAAAGGATGAAAGGTAACCTCAGATAATTTTGCCAGTTTCTTAAAAAAAAATGTTCAAATGTGTGTGAATTCTTAAGTGATCAAACTGCTGAGGTCATCGCTCCCTTGACTTACACACTACTTAAACTAACGTATGCTAAGAGCAACATAAATACCCATGTCCGAAGCAGGATTCGAACCTCCGGCGGGAGGGACCGCGCAGGCCGTGACACGGCGCCCAGACCGAGCAGCCAATGCGCGCGGCCCAGTTTCTTCAACACATCTCAATCAAACCAAAACCTGAGCTGCCTTAGAGATCTGATTTTTATTCTGTGTGGCACAATGGGTAAATGCCAGGATTCAAATTCAAAGGTCTGGTGTTCGATCGCTGGGACGTTCTGTCACATGTTTTATTTTTGTCAATCATTTGCTTATTTGACAAATACTACGTTTTGCTGTGGTTCGATCACGATAAACTATAGATCCCGTTGTTAGTGGTTCACGAAATCAGTTATCTGAAGTCGTTTATACTAAATTCAGTAGGATTACGCCAGGTATAGTGCTGTGGTATTAAAACCAACCTAATGGTTCATAAAAAATTTTCCTTTCGTCATTGGTTTCACATCAATTCAAATTACAGTTTTCTAAACTTCTAACTGCTTAGGCAGATACTTCGAGTGAGGAGCTGGAATTAGTGACAAGGACGTCCTTATTACGGCAAAACTAGATCTGTATCTGATAATGTAAAAGCTTTCGTAATGAGAATACAACGTTTCCGCATTTCTAAAGTTGTTGATTACGGCAGGAAATAACTAACGGCGGTGCTGCAACCTGTTCGCATCAGCACACGCTGTTCTCGCGCACGGAGAAATCTGCACAAAAAAGCACGCTCCCTTCACTACTGGCGTTGGCACATGTAAAGGGGAAAGGCGGGGCAGAAGAGCCGAGCGGCTGAGACGGATCGTGGGAAGGAGGAGGGGCTGTGGAAGTGGGGGGTGGTGGGATGTGCGACATTTGCGCGCGCGAGGGAAGCGAAGAGCGTGGGCGCTTTCACTGTGCCGAGCCGCGCGCCGGCCGTGGCGCAAGTGTGTCAAGGTAGCGCTGCCGGCAGCCGGGGGGAGGAGGCGTTACGTGAGCTGCCGTAACAGCCAGGCCGCGGCGAAAGCTGCCGCGCCGCTGTGCAACCGTGGGGGACGGGCTGTGCGGGCCGCAGTTTACCAAGCGCTGTGGTCCAGACCGGCAGACGGAGGCGGTACGATGCAGGGCTCTACGGTCGTGAAAGGGTGATAGTCCCTCAGAGAGGTGGTCTCACTTAAAACAGTGTCTCGAGTGCTGTAACAGAAAGAGGTTCCTCAAGGTTCGATTCTAGGGATACTTCTGCTTTGTGCATATTCCAGACTGACACTTAACTATAGTACATAACTTCCATCCGTACTCCGCAAGCCACCTGACGGTGTATGGCGGAGGGTACTTTGAGTACCTCTATCGGTTCTCCCTCCTATTCCACTCTCGTACTGTAATGTTGTTGCTTTAATTTATGGTGTAAGCGGTATTGATAGGCAATAAAAGCGGGTTAAAAGCTGTGAGCTGTCTGGGGAAGTTAACCATGCATTACTGCGCAACTGTTTCACCAGGTAACCAGTCTAGCTTACCAAATTCCCAACCAGACTAACATTAATTATAATTTTTTAATAGTCATACGACAACCGGTGATATATATATAAAAAGAGAATTTAAATAATAAGAAATAAATCAGTCCATATTTGGAAATTTATTTTAACATTGATCATTGAAATTTCAGCATATTAAACTTGATTCATAACTAAACTGGTGCCTTATTTAGGATTGTGAAAATGTGAGATTGTAATCTAACGGAACACATCAAATATGGAGCCAAGATTGGGAGACTGCATACAATACTGCATTCATAAAATAACACACGAAGAACGTTGAAACATATGCAAGAGGAAATTAACCACAACCAACCGATTCAATTTTCACCCAAAGAAGTTACGTTCGTAGCGCAATCCTGTCCGTCATGAAATTACCACACACTGGTATACTAAATACACACTAACTCTCTGTGAAATCTTACCGAAAAGAATAGCTGAGGGCTACTTTGATGATTACACCACATGCTTCATGTGGTCAACTTGGTTTACATAAAGAGTGTAACTCCACAATAATTTTGATAATTAAAATAAATTATATCGAAAAGCAATTTACAAAAGAAAAACCTTGAACTGGTTACTAACGTCTTACTATTAACCTGATGGGTCAAACAATTGTATAAGCACGTGGTACTGGTCTCACAAAGTACACCCCACGTGGTTTGAACATAAAGAAAAGTTGCTGTATTGAAAAATATTGTCAAGACGAGACGTTATAATTTCACGCACAGATTGATGATCTTAGTTAGAGTTACTGATCAACACGTGGTTCCACTTTACTCACAAAGTAGTGACAAAGCAACTACTGGAAGATATTCTGAACTGTACACTCGAATCACACTGCGTTGCAATTTAAGATAACATTAGATATTTTAGGGCTGAACCTGAAATAAAGGTGATTAAATTTTCAGCTAGGCTGAACTTAAGAAATCCATTGTCCTACGGACTTGGCAGAGACGCGCTTAGCCGGAGATCTTACCACTTCAGACGCTCGCCACGGACAGACTGACCTGGGCTCCTACCAAGGGTGCTTCCGTATACAAAACGGAAGTGACCAGAGAGGCAGCTTCCTATACCAACATGACAAGGGACGGACAGGACCATACTAAGGATAGAAACCTCTTTGCTTTTAGAAAGCGTAGCTACCTGTTCCGACGTTGGTCCTACTGTTCTCTAGCAGACAGGCTTGTCTGCTTCCATAAAGCATGCAACTAGAAATACATTTGCTCATTCATTCTTTCACACAGAAGGGAAGGGGATGACAGTATCTTATCATATACAGTATATAAAAGAAAGCGGATGTAGGTTCCGTATGAGACTGTGTGACATGAATTACATATAAACTGTGTTTTAAAGTGTAGTAGTGTGACAGATCGTTCTTGTTTATGTGTAAAAGCAACACGTTCCACTGCTCAAACTCCTTCCAGATAGTCAGAAACACCACAGTAAATTTAGAAGAGGACTTTATGCCGTAAATGAGAACAGATTTAAGAAATTAATATGAAAGGAATCCAACAGAGACCTTTCAGTATTGTTCGTGGAAAGAAAGATCGTCGGTTTGCCTCTGTGTGGGCTCTAATCTCTCTGATTTTATCCTCATGGTCTCTTCGCGAGATATACGTAGGAGGGAGCAATATTCTGCTTGACTCCTCGGTGAAGGTATGTTCTCGAAACTTCAACAAAAGCCCGTACCGCGCTACTGAGCATCTCTCCTACAGAGTCTTCCACTGGAGTTTATCTATCATCTCCCTAACCCTTTCGCGATTACTAAATGACCCTGTAACGCAGCGCGCTGCTCTCCGTTGGATCTTCTCTATCTCTTCTATCAACCGTATCTGATACGGATCCCACACTGGTGAACAATATTCAAGCAGTGGGCAAACAAGTGTACTGTAACCTACTTCCTTTGTTTTCGGATTGCATTTCCTTAGGATTCTATCAATGAATCTCAGTCTGGCATCTGCTTTACCAACTATCAACTTCATATGATCATTCCATTTTAAATCACTCCTAATGCCTACTCCCAGATAATTTATGGAATTAACTGCTTCGCCGCGCGGGATTAGCCGAGCGGTCTCAGGCGCTGCAGTCATGGACTGTGCGGCTGGTCCCGGCGGAGGTTCGAGCCCACCCTTGGGCATGGATGTGTGTGTTTTTCCTTAAGATAATTTAGGTTAAGTAGTGTGTAAGCTTAGGGACTGATGCCCTTAGCAGTTAAGTCCCATAAGATTAAAAAAAAAAAAATTAACTGCTTCCAGTTGCTGATGGTTCAAATGGCTCTGAGCACTATGGGACTTAACATCTATGGTCATCAGTCCCCTAGAACTTAGAACTACTTAAACCTAACTAACCTAAGGACATCACACAACACCCAGTCATCACGAGGCAGAGAAAATCCCTGACCTCGCCGGGAATCGAACCCGGGAACCCTGGCGTGGGAAGCGAGAACGCTACCGCACGACCACGAGCTACGAACCCAGTTGCTGATCTGCTATATTGTAGCTAAATGAGAAAAGGTCTTTCTTTCTATGTATTCGCAGAACATTACACTTGTCTATATTGAGATTCAATTACCATTCCCTGCACCATGCGTCAATTCGCTGCATATCCTCCTGCATTTCAGTACAATTTTCCATTCTTGCAACCTCTCGATATACTACAGCATCATCCGCAAAAAGCCTCAGTGAACTTCCGATGCTATCCACAAGGCCATTTATGTATATTGTGAATAGCAACGGTCCTACGACACTCCCCTGCGGCACACTTGAAATCACTCTTACTTCGGAAGACCTCTCTCCATTGAGAATGACATGCTGCGTTCTGTTATCTAGGAACTCTTCAATCCAATCACACAATTGGTCTGATAGTCCATATGCTCTTATTTTGTTCATTAAACGACTGTGGGGAACTGTATCGAACGCCTTGCGGAAGTCAAGAAACACGGCATCTACCTGGGAACCCGTGTCTATGGCCGTCTGAGTCTCGTGGACGAATAGCGACTTCAAAGTTAGTTTGTCTGCAAATGACACAAGAGCACTGGTTACAGACACAGGCGGCATCCTATGGAAGAGTCTTCGTCTCTGCATAACTGTCGCAATCTACGCCCATTTGACCTGCTTATGTAGTTGAGCTTTGGTGTCCCCCACTACGGTCGCAGGTTCGAATCCTGCCTCGGGCGTGGATGTGTGTGATGTCCTTAGGTTAGTTAGGTTTAAGTAGTTCTAAGTTCTAGGGGACTGATGACCTCAGCAGTTAAGTCCCATAGTGCTCAGAGCTATTTGAACCATTTGATTTGTAGTCGCTTCTTTTGTATATCGACAAAGAATGTATTTCGTTAAATCGGCTGTTCTTGTGATAATATAAATAATCAACTACAAACTGTAAAAATGAAGCATCTGTAAAGGGCGCCATAGTCACGTCTGACGTACATTGAGGCTAGCTTTAACATAACAGCGGCCACAGTGCAATTTGAACTCTTGACGTGTTTAGTCCAAGAGGGAGTTGTTGTTGTGGTCTTCAGTCCTAAGACTGGTTTGATGCAGCTCTCCATGCTACTCTATCCTGTGCAAGCTTCTTCATCTCCCAGTACCAACTGCAACCTACATCCTTCTGAATCTGCTTAGTGTGTTCATCTCTTGGTCTCCCTCTACGATTTTTACCCTCCACGCTGCCCGCCAATACTAAATTGGTGATCCCATGATGCCTCAGAACGTGTGGTACCAAACGATCCCTTCTGCTATTCAAGTAGTGCCACAAACTTTTCTTCTCTCCAATTCTATTCAATACCTCCTCATTAGTTATGTGATCTACCCATCTAATCTTCAGCATTCTTCTGTAGCACCACATTTCGAAAGCTTCTATTCTCTTCTTGTCCAAACTATTTATTGTCCATGTTTCACTTCCATACATGGCTACACTCCATACAAATACTTTCAGAAACGCCTTCCTGACACTTAAATCTATACTCGATGTTAACAAATTTCTCTTCTTCAGAAACGCTTTCCTTGCCATTGCCAGTCAACATTTTATATCCTCTCTACTTCGACCATCGTCAGTTATTTTGCTCCCCAAATAGCAAAACTCCTTTACTACTTTAAGTGGTCTCATTTCCTAATCTAATACCCTCAGTATCACCCGACTTAATTCGACTACATTCCATTATCCTCGTTTTACTTTAGTTGATGTTCATCTTACATCCTCCTTTCAAGACACTATCCATTCCGTTCAACTGATTTTCCACGTCCTTTGCTGTCCCTGACAGAATTACAACGTCATCGGCGAACCTCAAAGTTTTTATTTCTTCTCCATGAATTTTAATACCTACTCCGAATTTTTCTTTTGGTTCCTTCACTGCTTGCTCAATATACGGATTGAATAACATCTGGGAGAGGCTACAACCCTGTCTCACTTCCTTCCCAACCACTGCTTCCCTTTCATGCCCCTCAACTCTCATAACTGCCATTTTGTTTCTACACAAATTGTAAATAGCCTTTCGCTCCCTATATTTTACCCCTGCCACCTTCAGAATTTGAAAGAGAGTATTCCAGTCACCATTTTCAAAAGCTTTCTCTAAGTCTACAAATGCTAGAAATGTAGGTTTGCCTTTCCTTAATGTAGCTTCTAAGTTAAGTCGTATTTTGCATGTATGACGAACACTCCTATTTTATTATAAACATGTGTAACATGTTTAACACGAAGACAGTATCTTCTTATAGGGTACTACACACTAACGCATATTGTACAATTTTATCTTTATTAAATACTAGCTTTCTATCGGCAGCTTCACCCACGACGCTTATGTCACTTATAGTGCAGACATCTCTCCTTCCTTCCTTTTCTCTGTCGATATCCTCCTACCCCCCCCCCCTCTCTCTCCATCTGCTCCTCCTCCCTCTGTTCATTTCTCCCCCCCCCCCACCTCTATCGGTCCGTCTCCTGCTCCTCTTCCCTCTGTCCATCTCTTATTAACCCCTATCTCTGTTCATTTTATCTTCCACTACTCTCCATCCATCTCTTCCTCCCCCCTCTCTCTGTCCATCTCCTTTCCCTCCTCTCTTTATCCATATCCTCCTTCTCCCTCTCCCTGTAGTGTCCACTGCACCAACCGCAATAGGTGGCGGTTCTTACCCCCACACTATTTATTTTCCGACAACTAGTGGCATGTGTATCAGTTTTTATTGAAATCGATCCAGTGGTTACGGAGATGTGGAGAATTCCCACATACCTGAATTTTTATAATAAACATAGATTTTTAGGCTAGAATGTATCCACAAACTTAAGCTGTTCTTTAAGCAATTTTTATTTTTACACCTACCACTTGAAAATGTTAGATTAGGCCGAAACAGCGATAGTCGTAAATAAACTTTTTACTGTTCCATTATACGGATTTCTAGATTATGCTGACTGTGTATGTAGACAGACTTGACTGCCAGCTTTATAAGAACGTGGAAATTCGTGAGTCACACGAAGATCACTTTAACCTGCGCGCAGTTCACTGCGCAAAGAAATTGTGTATGCTGGTGCAAACAGAACAATGTTAACACCGTTTCTCGTGCACTTCGAGATCATTTGGTTAGGCCTTGAGTCAGAGGAAGGCAATTCAAATCCACTTCATTCCGCGTCAATGGCTCAAACGAGCGAGAAATTGCCCTCATTGGCCAAGCGCTCCGTTCCCCAGCCTCGCGCGCTCCTATCCCCATATTCAGCTGCTTATTCAGAGCGAGCCCTCCAATACCTGGTGACGGAATTCGTCTGTGATCTTCATCATAACCTGGAACTATTACCTCCGTTATAGGCCTCGTTAATATTGGTCATATTGAAACTGCAAGGCAAACTAAAATTTGTGGTGGAAGGATCCTTACTTAAATGACATGATATGTTAAAAATCGTTGCACCCACACGAGCAGGGAGGAATCAGTCGAAAAATTCCGTGCAGTGATGAACACATTAACTGGACCCGGTTCCAGAAAATAACTTCATATAAGAAGTTACGAATTCACTTAAACCGTAGCAAATCTGTCTTCAGTTGAACGTATATTGTGTCCGTGAACACTCGCATAATAGCGTACTGGAACAACACAAGAACTGAAACTTACAGGCAGATTAAAACTGTGTGCCGCACCGAAAAAAAAAAGGTTCAAACGGCTCTGAGCACTATGGGACTTAACAGCTATGGTCGTCAGTCCCGTAGAACTTAGAACTACTTAAACCTAACTAACCTAAGGACATCACACAACACCCAGTCATCACGAGGCAGAGAAAATCCCTGACCCCGCCGGGAATCGAACCCGGGAACCCGGGCGCGGGAAGCGAGAACGCTACCGCACGACCACGAGCTGCGGACGCCGCACCGAGACTCGAACTCTGAACCGTGCTCTACCAACTGAGCTACCCAAGCACGACTCACGCCCCCTCCTCACAGCTTTAATTCCGCATGATTCGCAGGAGAGCTTCTGTGAAGTTTTGAAGGTAGGAGACGAGGTACTGGCGGAATTAAAGCTATGAGGACGGGGCGTGAGTCGTGTTTGGGTAGCTCAGTTGGTAGAACACCTGCCCGCGAAAGGCAAAAATCCCGAGTTCGAGTCTCGGTCCGGCACACAGTTTTAATCTGCCAGGAAGTTTCAAATCAGCGCAAACTCCGCTGCAGAGTGAAAATTTCATTCTAGAAACATCCTCCAGGCTGTGGCTAAGCTATGTCTCCGCAATATCCTTTCTTCCAGGAGTGTTAGTTATGCAAGGTTCACAGGAGAGCTTCTGTGAAGTTTGGAAGGTAGGAGACGAGGTACTGGCGGAATTAAAGCTGTGAGGACGGGGCGTGAGTCGTGCTTGGGTAGCTCAATTTGTAGAGCACTTGCCCACGAAAGGCAAAGGTTCCGAGTTCGAGTCTCGGTCAAGCACACAGCTTTAATCTGCCAGGAAGTTTCAAATCAGCGCACACTCCGCTGTAGAGTGAAAATCTCATTCTGAGAACAGTGCATGCGCTGAACATTTGTGCTCTTTTGTTTGTTACAGATTAACGAACATGATGACATAGATACATGTGTATGGAACAGAAACCGTGAGCAAGTTTTTGTCAATGACTCAGACGGTTTCCGTAGATAAATGACACTATCAAAAATGATCAGATTCGGAGCTACCGTCTGTAAGCGTGTGCCGGCCGGTGTGGCCGTGCGGTTCTAGACGCTTCAGTCTGGAACCGCGTGACCGCCACGGTCGCAGGTTCGAATCCTGCCTCGGGCATGGATCTGTGTGATGCCCTTAGGTTAGTTAGGTTTAAGTAGTCCCAAGTTCTAGGGGACTGATGACCACAGATGTTAAGTCCCATAGTACTCAGAGCCATTTGAACCATTTTTTGTAAGTGTAAGGGCAGACCATAATGTTAATACCATAAATTAAAGATGTGACTAAAAGGAAGATCTGTCCCCCATTTCTGCCCCAGAAACTGGTTGATGAACAGAAGCCTAAACGGTTGGAAACTAACACATGGACCATGTATTTAGTTGTTGAGCTTGTTTATTCATTTATTTGTTCTAGCAAAAAATGTTCAAATGTGTGTGAAATCTTATGGGACTTAAATGCTAAAGTCATCAGTCCCTAAGCTTACACATTACTTAACCTAAATTATCCTAAGGACAAACACACACACCGATGCCCGAGGGAGGACTCGAACCTCTGCCGGGACCAGCCGCACAGTCCATGACTGCAGCGCCTTAAACCCCTCGGTGTTCTAGCAAGCCGGCCGTGGTGGCCGAGCGGTTCTAGGCGCTACAGTCTGGAACCGCGCGACCGCTACGGTCGCAGGTTCGAATTCTGCCTCGGGCATGGATGTGTGTGATGTCCTTAGGTTAGTTAGGTTTAAGTAGTTCCAAGTTCTAGGGGACTGTTGACCTCAGAAGTTAAGTCCTGTAGTGCTCAGAGCCATTTGAACCATCTTTGTTCTAGGAATATGAGGGCCATAATGCTCTAAGTGTGATATAATAATGAGTTCTTCATGTTTTACGTCACATACGTTATGACTCACCTGCTATAAGACCTCTTACATTTAGTGTGGAACCTAATACTATTTGGAAATAGTTATGATGGAAATTTCAAAAGCAGTAATATCAAGAACGAGAAGAACAACTTAAGTTTACAATTGTTTGTGAAGAGGAGAATAATAAAGTTTACCTCCAAGCAAGTGGAACTCCACAGGCAGTCATGTAAGCCAAAATGCAGACTTGTACCACCAAGGTCTCCACAAAGTCATCGGTATTGGGAAAGATGTATCGCATTGAAGGGTGAAGATATAGAGTAGAGCAAAGACTAAACCTAAGTTTCATAGCCGCAGCTTGATTTTCTTTTTAGAGATGATAATTAAAACCTTATTCCTCTGAAGCGAAGGTGATCTTTTTGGGTCGATGGCTAGTAATTCGGAAAGCTGCTAACAGATACAGTTCGGTGGACAGTAGCGGAAACTTGAGTCCCAGATTTCCAAACGCGGCAGTTACGGCAACTTGGCGGAGTTGCAACACAGAACACCCGGCCCGGAACGCTGCTATCCTGGCGGCACGCAACTACGAATAGCACAGAGCGCCGAGGCAGCACATTCTGGACTGCAACGCCGCTTTCTAATACCACTGTCCTGTCATACTTCTGTTGCTGCTCACTCCATTTTCTTCACAAGTCTACAAGGACCCGGCTGTCTTTGTTAGGGTCGTCCTCTTTACTGCCTTCGTCAATACCATTTATTTCCAGCAATGACTAACTCCTGTTTCTGGAACAGACATGTCTCCACCTTGGACTGTTTCATTATATTTTTTTCAGTTATTCGTTGTCTTTTTCTTGCAGTTCATTTTGAGAGCTTGTCCAGTGCTCTCGTCGAATGCCTCCTTGCCAAAGGCCGTAAATGCCTTTCGCTCGTTGCAGCCTGTCCTTGGATTCTCTTTGTTCATTGTATCACTACTTGCGGCTGCTTGAAATGGTGTTGTTTCCAGCTCTCTTTCTTGCTCAGTACAAACGGAATTCTAATTTCCTAGCTCTCCTTTTTTTTCGTACTTTCAAGGTTTCGATAATACGCATTGCTTTCCACTGATATAACTGCTTTTTAAAAAGCTTTATTACAATCTAGATTTCATAAATGATACTGCGCTCTCCTGAGATCTTTTCCCTTTTTAGTTATTTTTCATGTTCAAGATAACGGCGTCCTTGATTTTTTAGAGGGTACACACGTCTCCTTATCCTCGTAACCAAAATACACAACTTGTTGTGTGACTTACTGCCTAGGACAATTATTTCGACATGGTCCGCCCCCGGTAGCTGAGTGATCAGCGCGACAGAATGTCAGTCCTAAGGGCCCGGGTTCGATTCCCGGCTGGGTCGGAGATTTTCTCCGCTGAGAGACTGGGTGTTGTGTTGTCCTAATCATCATCATTTCATCCTCATCGACGCGCAAGTCGCCGAAGTGGCGTCAAATTGAAAGACTTGCACCAGGCGAACGGTCTACCCGACGGGAGGCCCTAGTCACACGACATTAATTTATTTCGACATGAGGGCCACTTCCATTACTTGCGAGCCAAACTCAGTCCTCATTGGTGAGTGGTACCGTTGGGGTCTAAATCATGCAGCAATAGCAATCTCTCCCCCTCCTTATGACTCTATCTTATTCCCTCACCCCTCCCCAGCATCTCTTATGTTGGGTAGAGTAGAAACAGTTAGTATCAAGGGAACGTTCCTGCTCTCATTTCAAAATGTGACACTTACCTTTCACACTCATAATTTTTGTTGGAAATCTATTGAAAATGGGACCTTAATAACAGCGTTTATATTTAGCTACTGATTCTTCAAACGCCTTTCTTCTTAACACAACTTCAAGGAATATCAAAGAAGGAGAAATAAATTGATCAAACTATGACGGCGATTTCTAGTTACTCCTTGGTGTCTCTTACTCCACACACCGTCTTCAAGTTACACAATGCCGAGGAGCGAACATGTAGAATACAAGATGAAGCCTCTGGTCAAAGTATTTCCATTCAACTGAACGCTGCTGACAGCAGACCTCTTCTGTCAATACTTAAATAGCTACACTTACCCTTGAAAACGGCTTCCTTGCGGATCTCTTAAGTAGGTGGCAATACTTAATAGCGAGCTTAAGTACTATGAAAATGAGACGGTACTACATTGAACCACCAAAGAAAGTGGTATATGCATGCGCATTCAAATATAGAGATACGTAAAGAGAGAGAATACGGCGATGAGGCCGGGAAGACCTATATGAGACAATGTCTGGCGCAGTTGTTAGATCGGTTACTGATGCTACAATGGCAGGTTATAAAGATTTAAGTGATTTTGAACGTGGTGCTATACTTATCGCACGAGCGATGGGACATAACATCTCCGAGGTAGCGATGAAGTGGGGATTTTCCCTCACTACCATTTCACCAGTGTAGTGCGAATACCCGGAGAGACATCAAATCTCCGACATTCCTGCGGCCGGAAAAAGATCCTGCAAGAACGGGACCAACGACGGCAGAAGAGAATCGTCCAACGTGACAGAAATGCAGCCCTTCCGCAAATTGCAGCAGATTTCAGTTCTGGGCCAACCACAAGTGTCAGCATGCGAACCATTCAAAGAAACATCATCGAAATGGGCTTTCAGAGCCGAAGGCCCACTCGTGTACCCTTGATGACTGCACGACTTAAAGCTTTACGCCTCGCCTGGGTCCATCAACACCGACAATGGGCTGTTGATGACTTGAAACATGTTGCCTGGTCTGAGGAGTCTCGTTTCATATTGTTTCGAGCAGATGGACGTGTACGGGTATGGAGACAATCTCATTAATCCATGGATTCTGTATGTGAGGAGGGGACTCATCAAGCTGGTGGAGGGGCTCTGTAATTTTGTGGGGCGTGTGGAGTTGGAGTGATATGGGACCCCTGATAAGTCTACTTACGACTCTTGACAGGTGACACGTACATAAGCATCGTGTCTGATCACCTGCATCCATTCATGTCGATTATGCATTCCGACGGAGTTGGGCAACTCCAGCAGGACAACGCGATATACCACACGTTCAGAACTGCTACTGAGTGGCTCCAGGAGCACTCTTCGGAGTTTAAACACTTCCATTGGGCACCACATTCCCCAGGCATGAACATTATGGAGCATATCTGGGATGTCTTGCAATGCGCTGTTCAGAAGAGATCTCCACCCCCTCGTACTCTTACAGATTTATGGACAGCCCTGCAGGATTCATGGAGTCATTTCCCTCCAGCACTACTTCAGACAGTAGTCGAGTCTATGGCACGTCGTGTTGCTGCACTTCTGTGTGCTCGCGGGGGCCCTACACGATATTAGGCAGGTGTACCAGTTTCTTTGGCTCTTCAGTGTATTTGGCCTGTCGGGGACAGCACGCGGAACTGGTATTAACATGAGGCGTAAACGTGTGTGTGAGATGAAAACAAACCGATAAACTGGAGAATGGAGAAGATACCGAGAGCAAAATGCCGTGCTGAGGGTAGCTGAATAACATGTTTTTGATCCATACCTGACACTGCTTCTCAGGAGATGCAGTCACAGGAATCATCGGATCTGAAGTACGAATTTAACGATGCCATGTGTATAACCCTCTACCCGTCACTCTTGAACGGGACTCAGTACACAACAGTACACGAAGAAATTGCAGATTTACAATGAAGTATCGCGATCAAATTTCCTGCTGTGCAGTGCTTCTGCAGTTAGCATAAAATCTAATAATAGTGAAACAACAACACTTTTGCTGTCAGAGATGTGTGAAGTAGGTGGTTCATCGCATTCTATTTACTAGGGATGCCGCATTCCAGCAATAAATTGAATGCAGATGTGAATAACCACAGTTTGTGACTACAGAGGTGAATAGTTGTGAAATATTCTTTTTAAAAAAAGTCCCTTTCTCTATTGCCATTACACACAAGGCGACAGTGCGGTGAATCTTGCTTAATATTTGTTTTCATTGCGACGTAAGAACTTCCTGCCTGAATGCCCCTATCAACAGTAGCATCACCATCATAAAATGGTAGTACTGACGGCAGGAGTCAAATGCAGATGGGAAAAAGGTAAAAAAAAATAATAATAAATTACCTCCTGAATAATGGTCGCAATAAGTGATACCATTCTCACATATTCTACATGCACTGCGCACTGATATGATCATAATCACAGGGTCATACATCTACAGACAGATACGTGAAGGTATGGGCCCTGCTCGATCTATGAATGTAGGATTGTAGTGGGGCGTCAGATGTCTTACATCAAAAGCAAAACTTTAAATTTAAAATACTTTGTACTAGTTAGGACAGTACTTCATACTGAAATCATTTGTGATCTCCTAATGAGACATTCGTAAGCTTGCTCGCAAACGCTAGTTCAGGGATCCACGTTTACTAGAATGTTTGTGCTTCTATTACCGCTTGTCTGCTGCTCGTGGTCTCGCGGTCGCGTTCTCGCTTTCCGCGCACGAGGTCTCGGTTTCCATTCCCGGCGGGGTCAGGGATTTTCACCTGGCTCGAGATGACTGGGTGTTTGTGTTGTCCTCATCATTTCGACATCATTCATGAAAGTGACGAGATTGGGGTGAGTAAAGGTTGGTTAATTCGTACGGGCGCTGATAACCGCACAATTGAGCCCCCAACAAACCAATTATCATCATCATCTATTATCGCCTGTATGCTTTCACTTGTGTCAGTTTTTACTGTTAGTTATCATACACTCTGTAGGTGTTCAGGGGTAGAAACAGATGTATCGCGTTTCGACACCACGTATTTAGAAGTGTTCATTTATCACAACTGCTTCATGGACCTTTGACGACAGCGCTCAAATGTTAATTCAGAGTAACCTCCAATAAAACTGCCTTCATTATAAATGGAACAGGGGAAAACTCGTCTATGTCCTTCATGTTCTATGATTTGTTGCTCACACGGTATACGTAATATTTATATAGAAACGAATTCTTATACATTAGAGTCTTCGCTCCGAACTTCTGACAGACACAACGAGAGAAACATTATGAAGAAAACTGGACATTAAGGCGACGCGTATCGCTGACGGTAAGAAATACGCTGACGGAAAAAAATCGCAACACCAAAAATTGTTGCTGTAGAGTAATGAAATTTCGGGAGCACGTTTGTCTATGCTATTGCAAATTTGAAATGCTGGTACATTAATATCCGCTGTAACCGCCAGAACGTTGAATGCAAGAACGCAAACATGCATGAATTTCGCTGTACATGGGGCGGCGGATGACAGTTTGTGGGACGGAGCTCCATAACTGTTGCAGTTGGTCTGTCAATGCAGGGACGGTTAATGCTGTGTGTTGATTATGCTGGAGTTCTTGTCCGATGATGTCCCATGCATGCTTGATTGGAGATAGATCTGGTGATCGAGCAAGCCAAGCCAAAATATCGACACTCTATAGAGCATGTTGGATTACAACAGCGGTATGTGGTCGTGCGTTATCCTGCTGGAAAACATCCCCTGGAATACTGTTCATGAACGGCTGCACAACAGGTCGATTCACCAAACTGACGTACAAATTTACAGTCAGAGTGTTCCTGCTGTTACACTCCAGACATAACTCCAGGCCTATCTACAGTGTTTCCAGCACGCAGACAGGTTGGTTGCAGGACCTCAACTGGCCCCCTCCCAACCAACAGATGACCATCACTGGTATCGAGGCAGAACCGGCTTTCATCAGAAAACAGAAACGATCTCCACTCTGCCCTCCAATAAGTTCTCGCTTGTCACCGCTGAAGTCGCAAATGGCGGTAGTGTGAGGTCAATGAACTGCACGATACAGGGCGCCTGTCTCGGAGCTGTCCTTGAAGTAACCGATTTGTAACCGTTCGTTGTGTCACTGTGGTGCCAACTGCCGCTCAAATTGCTGCTGCAGATGCAGCACGATGTGCCAGAGCCACATGCCGAACTCGATGGTATTCCCTCTCGGTAGTTCTACGTGGCCGTCCGGAGCCTGGTTTTCTCGTGACCACCACTGCCAGCAGTCATTTACAGTATCTACGTTCCTGCTAAGTCCTGCTGCAATATCGCAGAAAGAACATACAGCTTCTTGTAGCCCTATTACACGTCCTTGTTCAAACTCAGTGAGGCTTTGATAATGGTGTCTTTGTCACCGGAAGGCATTCTTGAATAGCATCAACTCACCATGTCCAATCTTAGAGATCGCTAACGCTCACGACCGTTACAGCGTGTATTTCACGCAAATCTGATTTGCATCCTCATAGTGGCACTACAAGTGCCACTCTTATACGACTAGCACAAAATTTGAATCCATATAATTTTTCAGATGTGGAAACTCGCCTACCAATTTTCGTTTATGCCGCACAACTCTTTCGTGGTGTTGCGATTTTTTTCCGTTCGTGTATTAACGCGGGTAGATCGGAAACAGAACGGCTATACTACGCAGACTAGAGTGCTGACAAATGAATGACCTCCACGTGAACATAAGAGCCACTTCACAACTGGAGCGGAGAATCAGCAGCGGCAAGAGAAAAGCATAATAAGCGCTTGGGACGGCTGATGCAGCCGCCGAAAGGGCTGAATCACTGTGTCCGGTACCAGGACTGATCAATTATGTCCAATCCCCGTGGAAACGTTTGCCCTCTCAACGTATCCAGCGGCGATAAATTCGATGGCTGGCCTGACATAAATCTCCAAGTGGCCGATGGCCGGTCCCTCTGTACGGCTGTACGGCTGCCGGTCGATGATTTATCGCCCGTGGATAAATCACACGGCTCGAACGGCGACAACAAGGCGCCCTGTTTGGATTACCCGCATAAATTAGCAAGCGGCGCAGTTTTGAAGCGCGTCCCGTACTTGCTATGTGCATATCGATGCGAGCCGTTCTGCCCCATTCCCTCTCGGCATATCTCGCTGTTTGTAGCCCACCTGCTCGTACGTAGTCTGCCTGAGCGCTCCTATTGTGCCTGCAATAACCCGGTGATAATGTTCTTGCAGGCACAACAAAACAAAAAAGTAGAACAGCGCATTACCACTATATTTACATGAATGTCTTCTGGGTGCATTAATGTCTCACAATCTAAATTCCTCTCTTAGTTCGGTCGCTATGAAATGAAATGTGGTCTTCTTCAGGATACCTACACTGCGAACAAAAAGTCTCACCTATTAGAAACTCCGTAATTGTCTTGCTTTGCAACGCATAAATTTTAAATTTGGCTTAAAGATGCCTTCAAAGTTCCTCTGTAATTTTACGAAAGCATGGCACACTGCGATGTCGCCCTCGGGATCTGTGACGCTTCTAACAAGATGTCGACACAAGCGAAAATAGACCGCAGCTCAGAAGTTCACGTGACGTGTAAGATGAGTTTATGATGTGACGTTGGCACCAAGTTTCACCACAATTCTGCTTAACGCCTTCGACACGTCACCGTGCGGTTGCTTGCTCTCAGGCGCTATAGTAGCCGCGAGTCACCAATCAGCTGAATGGGTGTCGACATCTCTGACAGGTACATTTCTAACGTGTTCAACAAAGGTGCGTGGGTGGCTCCGAGGACGTTGCCGAACTGAGGGTTCTTAGAGGGCCCATTTGCTGTTTTATTCATGCACATGCCGATGTTTTCAACCCTCCATGCCACGTCACAGGAATGCATGAAATAGGAGGGCTGAAATAACATTAACACCCTTCGCTGCTTCCGATCACTTTTAAATTTTATCGAATGATTTTGAACGGTCCCTAGTGGTTCCTCCCTGTGTACCAGAGCAAAAATACACCTAGGCGTTCAGATCACGGTCAATGAAGTTATATTCTCACGATGTCCTCAGAACAGTGCTAAATCTTCAGCAGTGTCGAAAGTTGTGAAGAATTTCGTCCTGTTGCTCATCGCACTGCGAACCGTCATATTCAACTGTGAAATGTGTGGAAATTGACTCCTGAAGGAAAGGGGTGGTTTCACTGACGCCCTTTATGCCGCCTACTGAGGCGATTTTGAGTGGCGATGTTTCTGCAATGTTTTCCTCGGCCATTCGTAAGAAAACCGCGTCATTTCAACGCTGCGTGTCGCGGTTCAACCACCATTGCACAGTCGTCAAGAGAAGTGGTGAAACGTGGGTAGGACGGGGGCCTCACGACCTTCTCATCATGTGACACGTTCACAACGGCAATAGTTGGAATTGTGGTGAAATTTAGTGCCAATGTGACGTAATTAACCAACCTTAGACCTCAAATGAACTTCTGAATTGTGGCCTTTTCTTTTGCATGCACCGACACACTGCTGTCTGAGGCGCCACCGAACACGAGGCTTACGTCGCAGAGCGCCACGCTTTTCAAATGGTTCAAATGGCTCTGAGCACTATGGGACTTAACATCTGAGGTCATCAGTCCCCTAGAACGTAGAACTACTTAAACCTAACCAACCTAAAGACATCACACACATCCATGCCCGAGGCAGGATTCGAACCTGCGACCGTAGCGGTCGCGCGGTTCCAGACTGAAGCGCCCTTAACCGCGGGGCCACACTGGCCGGCTCCACGCTTTTGCTTCATTGCTGAGGAAAGCTGTAGGCACCTCTGAGCCAAATTTCAAACTTACCTGTTGCCGTGGGAGACAATTATAAGGTTTCGAAAAAGTGATCCTTTTTGGGGTAAAATACATACTGGGTGCCCCAGGAGGACACGTCAATATTCAGGGATATTACAGGAAAAATCATTTGAAGCAGAAAACTTCGTATGGACATATGCTCCATTCCGAATGGCTTACGAGATAGGAAACGTTTAATTAATGGAAGCAAATGACAAATGTTATTTAATCAGTGATAAAACTCAAGTCGTGTGGCATTGTCGCCAATGTGCAGATTCTCGACGTACTATATGTGAAATGTTCGCTATACACTTGTTTGTGGGACACTGATACGTGCAGGAAGTCGCCCTTTGCGTGTTGTACACTACGTTGCACTATTTCGACAATGTGTTGCTGCCCCAGCACGTGTTGTTGAACTACACGTCCAGAACCAAAATGGGAACTTGGAAGACTACCTATTTTACGCAGTGTGCTGAAAAATTTGGTGAACACTCTACGACCAGGACTTCGACGCGTCAGAGAGCGCGGACGGTGTTCTTCGACAGCAACAGGAGCACTGCCTTCGCATAAGACGTAAACACACAACATAGCTGCACATTCTTCATTTAGTGTACATGTGTGTCAGTTTAGCCTTCGTACGTATAACGTCATTTAAACGATGCTGCTTTCTGACACACTCTCAATCCCTTGCACTGCTTTATTCACAACACATCGTGAACAACTGTGCGTTCAACGGGCTAATTCATTGACAGAGAGACATTTAGAGCAAAGAGGTCGAAAGCAATTAGGTAGGATGGGTTAGAATAAAACGTCAAACAGGTTTAATGGGCAAGATATATACGTTAGTGCCTTTAGCCCGCAAACATATTTACGTTATATGTAGTCTTTTTCGGAAACCATTCTGAATATTGTTTTACTTCCATACGAAGTCTTTTACCCAAAACGCACGTTTCTGTCATAGCCTTCAATACTGACCATTCCTACTGGGGCATCCTATATAGTGTGTGGCTCTTATTTTTCAAGTTTTATTTTTCTTTGTCTCTTCCACCTTTCAGTCAGGATATATTACACTAAAAAAATAGCTGTGTCGTTTGGACTTAATAGGAAAAGGAGAATGGAAACTCCTCGGCTCCTACACATGAAAAAAAGAAGTGAAAAATCGCACAAGAATTCATTTAGATTTTATCTCAATGAGTATTGTACAAAAGAGGCCTTTTTGGTTTATTTGGGGAAGTTTTAAGGTGCAAAAAAGCTGAGGTCGTAAGAGTCCATGTCGTGACTGAAAATGGGCCGTTTTCTAAGGAAAGTATTCCCTAGTTCTTGAATTTAGGTAACATATATGAGTCTAAATAATAGTAGTAGCCCGATCCGACTGTAATGAGTGTAATGAATTATGGTAGTTTAGAGGTCGTTTGGTAGGAGTTTCTAGGACAACCAGAGGGCATGGTCGAAAATTAACCCTGTGCCATCATGTTGCTATGGTGAGTAAAGGGTAGAAAGCATCCTACGGTCTGTGCTGCATCTGCTAAAACCTCAGGTGCCTCAGACGACAAAAACATATTAAAGTGTACCAAAGGAAAGCACCACATCCTGGCAATGAGGGACGAATCGGGACCGACGGACCTCCACGTCAACATCTGTCAGTGGCGTCACTGGATGTGATATGGAGGGGCGCGGGACGAGCACACCGTGCTCCCGGTCCTCGTCGGATTTTCTGGCCTTGGAGTCGCTGCTTCTCGCCAAAGTCACTCCTCAGTTGGCATCATGAGGCTGAATATAGCCGTTCAAGTCCTCCCTCCTTGGAAAAATCCTTGGCAGTACTGGGAATCAAAACTTGGGTCCTGCACATAGCAGCCATACACGCTGACGTCTGAGAAACGGAAGCAGGAAGTGTAAGGGGTTAAAAAAGTAACTCTGTGTTGGAAAGTGGAGCACTGTCAGTCGTTCGTTACAGTGAGAAGAAAGAAGTGCAGAGACCCTGCTTAACAGATGACGGTGACTGAGAAGACGGTGTCCAATACGCACTTTTATTAAGATTATCTCCTCATGACGAAATGGAAGAGAGGAAGTCACCAAGGACATAGGGAGGGGTTTAATCGATCTGAGTTTTGAGTTTGTTTCCACAGGGAACCAGTGTTCGTGCCAGAGTGATAGAGTGTTCCTAGGTATAGCAATGCTGAGATCGTCCAGTGTGTAATGCTGCTACCGGGTTTGGCGAAATTCATGAGACGTGGTACGAAAGATACCGTGGATTATTGCAATAACAGTCGCGGGCTGGTAGCCACACTATAGCTAAATGTGGGTCAGAATAACATGTACGCAGAGGAATTGTGAGACGGGCTAACCGCACTCAGTAGGAAACTGCACCATGCAACAGTAATGGCCGTAACAGGTGGGACGATGCCACTACACAGGGCTAAGTGACTAGTTGCCAGGTTTTAGTGTAAAA
Source organism: Schistocerca cancellata (assembly GCF_023864275.1). NCBI lineage: Eukaryota > Metazoa > Arthropoda > Insecta > Orthoptera > Acrididae > Schistocerca > Schistocerca cancellata. The sequence continues at coordinate 609,628,904 of NC_064627.1, forward strand.
AAAAAAAAAAAAAAAACTGCGCCAGAGCAGTGTAAATAGGTCTGAATTTTGAGGCGCAGGCACTTCTTCCTCAAAGTCTAGCAGCACCACCATGACGCCAGGACCACGCCAGATGACGAGACGACTGGGCATTGTCAACAACAAACGTGAGTTCGAGTCCAGGTTGGGCCATTCACCACCACTGTGGAGTTCCTTGCGGGACTTGCCTGAGCGCCAGCCGCCGTCCGATTCCCGCCAGAGTAAAATCCTCGCTCACACCAATCACCACATGCTGCCGCAGTGGGTGTGCGCGCGATGAATCACAAGAAGACGCCTACCTCAGGTGGAAAGCCATCTCAGCACAATACGTATCGTCACTGATGCAACGGCCATTGTCTACTGGTGCTGCCTGTTGCCACCGCTGCGGAGTGCCTACGTGAGCATCGCTTGATCAGACACCAGACAGAAGCATCCGGTCACGAACCAGCGAGGGCCAGGGTTATTTCCCTCGCTGAGCTAACAATGTATTGTGTAACAATTTTTTTTTTTTGTCAGCAGTGTTTCGTCTAGGCCTCCCAGACCGCTGTCGCCACCATTCACCTTACTGAGCGCAACCGCACCCAGCGGAATGCTAAACGGTACGGGTAGTATAGTTGCAGCCTTAGCAGAAGCATTAGCAGCTTCATTCCCCAACAGGCCGGCATGTCCAGGAACCCATACGAAAGATACATTGGTGCTAGTATCAGCGAACCAGTGAAGGCACTCCTGGATTCGTTGCACTAAAGGGTGGTGTGTGTACAGAGGCTCTGGAGAGCAACGAGGGAGTCGATACACCACAGAGGTATCGATATCTATACCCTTACAAAACTAATTATAATGGCTAAATTTTTGTCAATAAAGTGTTTTCGTTAAGTTTTTGAACAACTTTGGAAAGTTTCTGGTTTTCTTTCTGACACTCGTAGATTGACTGAACTGTGTTTCAGGAAGAAAGGGGGAAGAAGGGGGGGGGGCTTGGTCTTGAAAATGGTGTGTGTTGTACTACTGTTCGGAGAAACTTCCCCCTGGAAACAGGGGCCAAGCGGGCTCCTATGGAGAACAGGGACCCTCTATAGGCGCAATATAGGATTGGGAGATTCGCGGACACAGCCGGTCCTTGATATACGAGGCATACATCTGGCAGTAAACACGGACCGCGCTCGGGCGCGGTACGGCAGAGCGTTAAACTGCTCGGGGGCCGCCCCCAGCCGCCAGGCAATAAACTCCGCGACCGTCTCAGCCGTCATAAAATATTTATGGGGCGTTGCGTTATTCATTAGAGGTCGCGCTCTTAGGCCCTACAGATCTTAACCCGCGCCCTCCTTGCGAGACTACGCCGCTCCGCTGGGCACGGTCGGGTCGCCACGCACGCCTCTCGCACCGCACAGCTGCCGCCGCCTAACGCGTTTGTCGCACGGCACGGCAAGGCAAAGCACGCAGCCCACTTATTTACGCCGGCGACGGTTTTTCCGGCTCGCTGCTTTTCCTGAGTGGCATCAAAAGTACCTCTGCTGGGAGCATTTCTGAAAGAATTACAGACATTCCCCCCTTGAGTTGTCTTCTGCATCGCATTGACATCGGGGCAATTCTCCAGTTAACGGAGTAGCAATAATATTGACGTTCCGTTTTTCTTTATGAATTAGTTAGCGACGCGCTTCTTGTTGGCATTCATTTCGTTCTTTATGGCCGACGGTTGTCTAGCAGTTTCTCGGCATTCTGGCAGTAAGCGTGACTCAGTTTCTCGAGGGTTCAATGTTTGTTCAACCGTTCCGAAAAGTGGACGAAAGTATTTTGTTCTAGTGGTTCAAATGACTCTGACCACTATGGGACTTAGCACCTGAGGTCATCAGTCCCCTAGGAGTTAGAACTACTTAAACCTAAGGAACCTAAAGACATCAAACAAATCCATGCCCGAGGCAGGATTCGAATCTGCGACCGTAGCGGTCGCGCGGTTCCAGACTAAAGAGCCTAGAACCGCTCGGCCACACCGGACGGCAAGTATTTTGTTTTATTCCGACGGCGTAAGTGTACCTGGGATTAAAATGGAGCCAAAGTTCAGGACAGCACAACTGAACAAAACACGATGGATTACATTTTCCTGGAGACACATGAGCCTCAACTTTACCTCCGATAAGGATAGAAGCTGAAGTAATGAATGAAAATTTGTGCCACGGCCGGGACTCATTTGTCTCCAGGAAAATATGATTTTATCAAATCAATAGATCACCCATGTCTCAGGTACAGATGAGATTTCCCGACTAACTACAAAGCAGGGCTGGTATTCCAGTACTAGAGAGCCTCGACAAAACTGACGATTTAACGAGGGGAAAACTGGCTAAATTCGTGAATTGAAGTTTGTGTTAGGGAGGGCACTGAACTAGGGAAGTCCGTGCAGGTGTGGCAGCCACAGTGCTGCAGTGGTGTATTGTTTCGCACATCTGCCTAGTAAGTAGGAGCCCCGAGATCAAGTCGCGACAGTGGCACAATTTTAATTCGTTACTTCATCTTCTGTCCTTATTGAACGAAACACGTTGAAAATATTGAACCTGTCTGCTATGATCGATCTTCTTCTTATCGTTTGTGTTTACCGTTTCTTCTGGTTATGGGCTGCACTGTACGCAAGATTTGACAATTTTATTTTGTTTATCTCTGCAGCCGGATGCCGTACCTGTCGCCTCAGTCGTCACTTCCCCAAGGAAGGAAGTAGTCCGCGCCACTTGTAAGTGAATGGTGTGACCTTTTTTGTGTGTGATCACATTTTAATTGTTTTTGTTTAGAATTTTTTGAGGTGAAAAGTAGCGAGGAGCCCATCGTTTCTCTAAACGAGGTTGTGAAACTTCTTGAAAGCAACACACAGGTTGAATTGCGCACTAGCCAACGACGTTAAACCGCCACCCAGATTCGATATAGAAATGAGAAATCTGCTACGGATTGCTAACCGAAGGGGCCTTGGTTCGATTGCCAGGCGGGACTGAGATTTTCTTCGCTCAGGAACTAAGTCTTGTGTTGTCCTTACGTTCTTACCGCCATAAATGGCATTCCAGTGTTCCGCGATGGCTGTGTAGGCACGATCCGAAAGCTAATAAGTTTAAAAAAAAATTTCATGAGTCCTATGACATCACCTCCCAACACTCCGACTCAGTATGCCTGTAGACTCGACTCGCGAGTCACCGCCGCTGCCACTAGTCACCAGAGTCTGTGGTGGGGTACAACTTGACTCGGCTCGATCAGAAACGAGAGCGAGTACACGAGTTCGCAAATATATCCGCGGACCCCGCGGCATTCCCGCTACATACACAACCGTCTTCAATGAGCTCTTCGCCGTTAAAGTATAAATTGTTATTAATTTGCTTCACACAACCACCATTTTGGCTTTATTGCCATTCTCAAGTGCAAGCTGAAGTGTCACAGAATGCCTGAACTGCCTAAGTGACACAAGCAAGCTATACCAATATAACGACTGATAAGCTATCAGCTAATGTTATTCTGTTTGTGCATACGTTTATATAGATATAACTTCTTCGACGACTGCTGTAGATTTATTTTAATATTTAATATCTATTCAGAGAATGTCCAACAATTACGTTGACATATACCCACTTCTGAGCCGTTAGAGAGTCTGCAACGACATACCAGAAAACGTGACATGGGGATGAAGTGTAATTTCTAAATGGTGATAAATTATCGAAATAAATTACTGAAATGAATGACAGGATACACAAATCGCTGTTAGCCCGTAGACACACGGTGCCATGACCTTTATTAATGAAGAAACGGTACGCTTTTTGTCGCAGTGACGTCACTCTGTGCCCAGTTTTCGTTTGACGCGGCACATATGTTTTTCATGGTGGATGTGGAATAAACAAGAATGCAACCATTTTGTTTGCCGTGGACGAAATTTTTGTGTTTTTCGCCTGAAGCGTAGACTATAGTATGAAACTTATTCTAGATATCATTCCTCCTCTAATGGAACACATTTTCAGTTGTGTGCTTTGCATCAGTTAATTTTTGTCTTAGATAATCCTTATTCTCAGAAGACAAAGCTTCGTCAAAGTCCATCTGTACGCGGCAGTCGGTCGTTTCGCCTTGTCAGTGCTGCTTCACAACAACAAGGCCGTGGACGCATCTGTCGCACTAACAATAAGCCTTACACTTCTGCACGCTTCAATAGGGGTTTGAAGCGACCGCAGCGCCACGTTTCTCAGACTCGTCATACTCGCCGAAATGCAGCGGGTGGAATGGAAGCCCGTTAACACTAATGCAACAGCGACGCTCTGGTTTGTGAAGTATGCAACCCGCAACATTTGACTCATACTCGATCCGGGTCTCGCTCACCATCTCGTCTCGCAAGCTAGTGCGTTGTGTGTCGTGTTATGCTGTAAAGGCAGGTTCTGCTACGAGTGATGAAGTATTAAAAACATCGCGCGTAACCCACTCGTTGAAACAGACTTTGTACAGAATATGCTTCATAACGAGACTTTAGTTTCCTGAATGAATCTTTTATTGTACAGCGGAGTGCACTTGTCACTGGATAGCTCAGCATGTAAGAACATTGGTCATGAAAGGCAGCCTTCTGGGTCGCGTCCAGGTCCAACAAACAGTTTTAATTTTCCAGGAAATTTCAGAACTACAGATGGCTTCGTCATCTCACATGACGTCAGTTTTCTGTTGTATTTCTGATTGCAAACATATAACTTAAAACACCACAACTTTATTATCTCATGCGTGAAAGCTGGCATCTGATACCAGCAGTCTGAACTCATCTATTGCATTTCGGATTGATGCTTGGATTAAAGGTCAAAATTCAGAAGCAGCGGCGCAAAACACATTTATTTTACAAAACTGACTATGGTATCGATTGAATTAGATTGTATAGTGACTGAGGCCACTGTCACTATAGTCTGTCTGTAAACTGAGGTGTGAGCAGCGCAGCAATATTTGTGGGGGTAATAGCCTTTTCCAAAGAAAGCTACAACTGCTGTACAGGAATGTTAAGAATGAATTTCCCGTCTCGTAGTGAAGCGCAGAGTGGGTGCTTTACGTAGTTGTGTTTGTGGGGGTTTCTTATATTAGTTACTGATTTCGCAGTATGTCGGCGGTTGCTGCGCAAACACTTTCCCCACGTACGCGTACACCATACTTACTCTACCATGCAAACATTGGGGCTACACTCATCTGGTGTGAGACGTTCCCGGGGGGTCCACTGGGGGCCGAACCGCACAATAAACCTGAGTTCGGTGTGGGGCGGCAGTGGGATGAGTGGACTGATACAGCCTCTTGTAGGGTTGTGTACCACTGCGGGCTACGGCGGGGACTAAGCCTCTTCGTCCTTTCTAGATCCCCAGTTCTATACAATACAATACTGATTCCGTGCAGTGTTGACAAATTTAGTGGAAAATGAACACTCCCAGTGTACCAGGGGTCGTGGTATAAAATGAAATGGCACCATAGACCATCATTCCTGTTTGTCGGGCCGGATGGTAGGCAATAGTCAGGTTGATACCACACCGGTGTCTAGGTCGTCTCCATACAACTCTTCGCTGGTCATTATGGCTCAGTTCGAAGCTGTACTCATCAGTGAAGACAATTCTACTCCAGTCAATGAGGTTCCAGGCTGAAGTCAAGTCGGGAGACTCTCCGAACAGTGGTGAGATACCATCCCGACTAGAATGAAATTTTCACTCTACAGCGGAGTGTGCGCTGATATGAAACTTCCTGGCAGATTAAAACTGTGTGCCGGACCGAGACTCGAACTCGGGACCTTTGCCTTTCGCGGGCAAGTGCTCTACCGACTGAGCTACCCAAGCACGACTCACGCCCCGTCCTCAAAGCTCTCCTCCGCTCTAGAGTGAAAATTTCTTCTAGAAATTTCATTCTAGTCTCGGTACGGCACACAGTTTTAATCTGCCAGGAAGTTTCACCATCCTGACTGTCGCTCGCCATTCGGTCCCACAACTAGGAGTGATGATTTGGGGTGCCACTTCTTTTCATAGCAGGACCCCTTTGGTTGTGATCGGAGGGCCCTTAGAACACAGCGGTACCTCGACGATATTCTAGGCGCCGTTTGTTAACCTTCATGGAAAGCCGTCATGAAGTTACATTTCAGCAAGATCCTGCCAACCCTGGGAGAGTTTGTATTGCTTGTCTATCTGCTTGCTTGGCCACCAAGGTCGCTGCATCTCTCCCCATTTGAGAACATTTGGAGCTTTAAGACATGCCGGCCGCGGTGGTCTAGCGGTTCTAGGTGCTCAGTCCGGAACCGCGCGACTGCTACGGTCGCAGGTTTGAATCCTGCCTCGGGCATGGATGTGTGTGATGTCCTTAGGTTAGTTAGGTTTAAGTAGTTCTAAGTTCTAGGGGACTGATGACCACAGATGTTAAGTCCCATAGTGCTCAGAGCCATTGGAACCATTAAGACATGGCCTTCGAACCACAGCGGGTTTTTGACGATCTAACGCCCCAATTCGACAGAACTTGCCACGATATGCCTCAACACGGCATCCTGCTTGCATAAGGACCAGAGGTGTACTGACGCGTTACTGACTTACTCAGTTTGTGAAGCCCTTCCACCTGCATGAATCATCCAGTTTTTTTCTGAAATTGTAATCATTTATTTGTCTGTACATGTACATTACATCTAGTGATTTCGGTCCTAATTTCTTCGTGGTGCGTTACTTTTCCTTATCTTGAGGCATGTATGGTGCGTAAGCTCTGATGGGATGGGGATTGGGAAGATAACCGGCCGTGTCCATTCCAAAGTACCTGTTTCGTCAATTGTCTTAACTGATTTAGGATAACCACGTGAAACATCAAGCAGGGTGGCCGTACCAGAATCTGTACGGCGCTCTGCTTGAATTTGTGTTCACTGTGCTGACTGGTGCACTCGGTGTTATTGGACAACGCTAATACTGTCTGACAGACCATTTTCACGTCGTTTGCGAAAACATGTGGTGTTTGTGTATGGAGGTCTGTGCAATAGTAAGGAGGAAGTTTCATAACGTTTCATTGACCTATTATAGCTCTCTACGAAAGTACTAAACATTTCGATAAAAGACATCACGTTGTGAACCGTGAACTGCACTTCAAAAGTACCTGTTTGTCAGACCGGTATACGGGCTTGCAGCCCATCATTCACCGTCCTTCAGTCACTTTGTATAGATGCTCACGACAGCAGCACGCGAAATGCCTACCGGTTTTGCCATTTCCGAGGAGCTCGTTCCCATCCGCGGTGCCGTGATATTCTGCCCTTTGTTGGAAACGCTTACCTCAATGGATTTCAACATTCGCGGGCCCGTATCAGCGCTAGAAAGATTCCCCAATCATATCTGCTCCGCCTTTATGCTTTCATTACTGCGTCCTGTGATCGTGAAGTCACCATGCGGCTTTCAGTGGTGCTGTGGACAGTGGATGTTTATATTTTAGATGCAAGTTCCGTTAATTAAGTGTATAAATCGTTTACTCTGCTGTACATTAATGACTTCGGCCTTAAGCTATTTTCGAGTACCACAATATATAACTTGGTCGTATAATACTGGTGTCACAGCATAAAAGCGAGAACAAATTCACGAAGTATCTGGAAGAAATAAACCGAACATGTACACCACACACGGAATAACTGTGCCATAAGATTGGACGTCGTAGCATGAGGTAATGGTTCCTGCACACGTAATGACTGTTTTTGGTGACTATTTCATGGTAGATATAATAAATGTATGACGTACATGTCTGTTTTACTTCTGCCAGACACTTTCTTAAGAATTACGCAGACACCTGCATAATAGGCCGGCCGGGTGGCCGAGCGGTTCTAGGCGCTACAGTCTGGAACCGCGCGACCGCTACGGTCGCAGGTTCGAATCCTGCCTCGGGCATGGATGTGTGTGATGTCCTTACGTTAGTTAGGTTTAAGTAGTTCTAAGATCTAGGGGACTGATGACCCCAGAAGTTGAGTCCCATAGTGCTCAGAGCCATTTGAACCTGCATAATACAACCAATTCTGATATATGAAGACGATGAGTTCATTTACAGAAGTTTGACCATGCACTACATTGTGGGACATAAAAATGGCGGAAGGTCGATATCAGTATTGTACAGGAGAATAAACGATTTATACAGTCAAATGGCGGAACATTTATTTAAAAAAGTATTATTTTACTTGGCCCCAGACCACGGTAAAATTATTAGTGGTCATAATATTTTAGCACATCAGGGCATAATTAATGGATGGAATGAGGAAGTAGTGTAGAGTAAGGACAATAAACGAAGCCGTGCAAAATGGAATTAGATAAATCAGTGTCGGTTAATAGGACACGCAGCTGCCGCAAATGCAAGTAGAAAGATAGAGAGATCCTGAATGCCGCTGAAAGCAATAAAAGAGGGTTTAGGTTAGTAACTTAACTGGACTTGAAGTGAAACAGGAGGATAAACAACAGACTGTCTAGAGGGTAATGCAGAGCGTACTTGTCGATCTGCCGTGAGATCCCGCTTCAGACGGCCGCTCGCAGATTTACAGCCTCACTCTGGCTAAACTGCATCCCTGAAACAATTGTTCTGTGCCGGCTAAGTGTTCCGCAGCGTCGTAAACGCCCCAGACGATTTTCTCGTTACTCTGCGGTGTCGAGATAGGAAACTGCAACTGACGCTGTCCGTAAATGGTCTCCCAAGTAGCGTAGAGCCGGTCATGCATGAACATGCAACTGCGTATTTGTCAGGTGACACGTTCTGAATGAATGTGTTTCCGCACATACGTTAGACGTAGGTCGGAAGACATTTTCTAACACTTTGCATCAGACCGAGAAACGAATTTGAGTCTCCTACTTTCGTTCGTGTGTTACTCGTGTACTGGAAGCCCATCGGTCGATGCCTTGCCGTCGTAGCGACTAAAAAACTTGTTCGTGGAGCTGTTCAGACTTTCGTAATATACACACATCAGAAAACGTTTTGTATCACTTCGGTTCCGAGAGTTCCGGAACCTGTACAGAAAATTGGAATAGATATCAACATGAACATCATTCCCGTCCTTTTTATTGCTCATGAAAACCAACATACAGCGAGACCTCCAGAGGTGGTAGTCCAAACTGCTGTACACGCCGGTACCTCTGACATCCAGTAGCACGTCCTCTTGCATTGATGCATGCCTGTATTCGTCGTGGCGTACTATACACAAATTCATCAAGGCACTGTTGGTCCAGATCGTCTCGCGCCTCTACGGCGATTCGGCGTAGATGCCTCAGAGTGGTTGGTGAGTCACGTCGTCCATAAACAGTCCTTTTCAATCTATCCCAAGCATGTTCGATAGGGTTCATATCTGGAGAACATGGTGGCTACTCTAGTCCAGCGATGTCATTATCCTGAAAGAAGTCATCCACAAGGTGTTCACCATGGGGGTGCTAACTGTCATCCACGAAGACGAATGTCTCGCCAGTATGCTGCCGATATGATTGCACTATCGGTCGGGGGATGGCATTCATGTATCGTATAGCCGTTACGGCGCCTTCCATGACCACCAGCTGCGTACGTCGGCCACACGTAATGCCACCCCAGAACAGTAGGGGACCTCCACCTTGCTGCACTCGTTGGACACACTGTCTAAGGCGTTCAGCCTGACCGGGTTGCCTCCAAACACGTCTCCGACGATTGTCTGGTTGAAGGCATTTGTAACACTCATCGGTGAAGAGAACGTGATGCCAATCCTGAGCGGTCCATTCGGCATATTTTTGGACCTATCTGTACCGCGCTGCATGGTGTCGTGGTTGCAAAGATGGACCTCGACATGAACGTCGGGAGTGAAGTTGTGCATCATGCAGCCTTTTGCACACGACGTCCTGCGGCTGCACGAAAAGCATTATTCAACATGGTGGCGTTGATGTCAGGATTCCTTCGAGCCATACTCCGTAGGTAGCGGTCATCCACTACAGTAGTAGCCCTTAGGCGGCCTGAGCGAGAGTTCCTGTCTTCCTGTATCTCCTCCCTGTCCGAACAACACCGTTTTGGTTCACTTCGAGACGCCTGGACACTTCCATTGTTGAGGGCCCTCCCTGACACAAAGTAATAGTGCGGACACAATCGAAACGCAGTATTGTCCGTATAGGCATGGTTGAACTACAGACAACACGAGCCTTGTACCTCCTGGTGGAATGACTGGAACTGATCGGTTGTCGGACCCACTCCGTCTAATAGGCGCTACTTCAAATGGCTCTCAGCACTACGGGACTCAACTGCTGTGGTCATCAGTCCCCTAGAACTTAGAACTACTTAAACCTAACTAGCCTAAGGACATCACACACACCCACGCCCGAGGCAGGATTCGAACCTGCGACCGCAGCAGCAGCGCGGCTCCGGACTGGAGCGCCTAGAACCGCACGGCCACCGCGGCCGGCAATAGGCGCTACTCATGCATGGTTGTTTACATCTTTGAGCGGGTTTAGTGACATCTCTGAACAGTCAAAGGGACTGTGTCTGTGATACAATATCCAGAGTAAACGTCTATCTTCAGGAGTTCTGGGCACCGAGGTGATGCAAAACTTTTTTTTTTTTGATGTGTTTATATGACAGCCGAAAATGTTGATGTGTTTTGCGTTTGCGACGAGTGTCGCCAAAATGTTGGAGTCGCGGTGAGATTACATGCTCAAAGCTTTCTTGTTCGTGTAAAACCCTAACAGTCTTTCATTGCAGTTACAGGACTACTGTAAATGATGTATTCGTCTTCAGAGTTTCACAGTTTCCGAAGTATTACGTGTACAAATATGATCTATGCATGAACGGAACCGTCGAGTCACCAAGTTTTGCATTTTCCACTCTAAAAATTTTCTATTACTGTCTCTCTGGTCACACCGTACGTCCATGCGATAGTCTTCATTCCATACCTCATGCAGAAACACACTGTGTGTGGTCATCACAGCAGCATTGATGCATTCTCTGAGCTGTTCCAGTGTTCTTGGCAGTGGGGGTAAGTGAACACCGTACTTAATGTACCCGAAAGGGAAAAAGTCACAAAGCTTTATGTGAGACGACCTGTGGGGCCACGGGAACAGAGTCACATGACCCTCCCCACTACGCCTATTCAAGCGATGCGGAAGTCCATCGTTTAGGTAGCGGTCACAGCCTTCTCACAGAAGAAAACGGCCCAGAGAGCTTCGCCTGTGACGTTGCAGAGGAAACATTAATTTTCGGCGAATCTAGTGCCACAATTTCATGAGGATTTGCATTGCCACTTATTCACATTTTGGAGGTTAATCTTCCAAGACAAACTGAAGTTTTCTACGTCGCCGAATGTTAGCTTGGAAACGAAGTGTTCATCCTCAAATACTTCCTGCCATGTGCTGGCCGTTATCTTCCGGTTTCAGCTGATGCGCGACCTGTAGACGGTACGGTTTGAAACGAACCGCCGTCGCAAAATCTCGCACACACTTTGTTACGCTATGTCAGACCGGCCGAAGTGGTGCAATGAATTAGCATACTGGACACGCTTTCTGGAGGACGACGGTTTAAACCGGCGTCTGGGAGTACTGATCTAGGTTTTCCGTGATTTCCGTACATCGCTTCATGCAAATGCCGGTATGGTTCCCTTGAAAGAGCACGGCCGACATTCTTCCCTAATCCGATGGGACCGATGACCTCGCTGTTTGGTCCCCTCCTTCATATCAATCAACCAACCAACGGCATTCCAGGTTCGTAGCTTGCGCGGACTGTTGATGTTGTTTGGTCTGCCTTCGGAACATTCCCTTTCCCTCTCCACTGTTGCATCTGGCGCAGTCCGTCGACCGGTAATTTTCTATTTACAGAGATGACCAGTGTCCTTAAATTGTCGATACCAACGTACAATGCTCTATTTACATGACGGTTCTTTTCCACAATTCCTTCTGTAGGCAAGCTACACGGTTGCAGCAGATAAACGTCTCGTATATCCCAACACACAAAAACACATTTTCTGCTTTGCCACCATTTTGTCAAGGCACTCCACTCGTAACGTAAACTGGTGTGCACAATGCTAACTTTGTGTGTTTGTGGTTTTATTCATGCATCCATCATATTTGCACACGTAATACTGTCAAAAATATACAACTTTCAAAATGAATAAGTTATTTATAGTAGCCTCGTATTTAAAGATCGGATACATCTAGCATCTTGGCTGTACCTTTACATAACACAAAATCTTTCTCTGTGTCATTCTCCATCTCAGCCATACGACTATGGAACGCGCTCCCCTGTGATCTGCGTCTTATCCAGAACCACTTAACATTCAAGAGGGAACTCAAGACTTACATATTAGGGACGGTATAGCCACCATTGTCGTGCCCCTCTCATCTTTTTCTTTCTCCTCTCCATCATAGCTTCGAATTTTACCATTCTATTTCTCCTCCTCTAACTTATCTACCTTTTCTATATCTCTTTCACCCCATTCTATCGTCTTATGTCTCTGCTTGATGAGAATAACTCACAAGCTGCAAGAATATAACGAGAAAATTCCCAACTAGCAATAGGACTGACATTCATAAAAGAAAAAATATGTTCACTTTCCTATACATAGTCATTACTATTATTATTATTCTTGATTATTATAATTACTTTTTGATTGTTATAATTATCATTGTAGTACTTTTATAATCTCTAATTTTTTTCTGTAACATTAATACTGTATAACATGTTATATGTCCTTAATGTTCTGTAGAAACTGAAATTTGTTGAATCTGAGTATGCCTGGTTAGGTGTAAGAGAGGGCCTGAAGGCCCTAATCTTGCCAGGTAAAATAAATGCATAAATAAATAAATAAATAAATAAATAAAGTAAGAAAGCAAGGATCTGGAAGTGTAAATAACAAAATATGGTGAGGAAAAAACGAATAGGAGCTGATGAGAGAAATGTAGCTGACTAATTAGCAGCGGTAGCACACAACATCTACAGGTCGCTACGATGGAAACATGAATCGACGAGTGCGATCTGCCTTTCTTCGAACGTAACATTCCAAAAAATTTCATCTTTTCTCATTTAGCTCCCTCAACAGCTTTGTGGCAATGGTTTTCAAAATCGGTTGCAGCCCGTCGAATGGTGTCTACGAAGTCTGCAAAGTGACGCTGCGTTTCTTTCCAGATTTTGTTTAAGTACAAAGCGTTGTTTACAAATCACGAGAAAAACAATCTTCGCAATAAGCGCTACTTGTCAGTTCGTAGTTTACGCTCGCTAAGAGCAGTGGTCTCCGGAATCTATTTCCACTCTGCAGCGGAGTGTGCACTGATTTGATACTTCCTCGGAGATTAAAAATGTATGCCGAACCGGGAAGTGTCCTACAGACTGTGTTGTCCAAGAATGATTCAAGGGTCACGAGTCGCGCTTGGACAGCTGAATCGGTAGACCACCTGCGCGCGAAATGAAAAGATCTCAGGTTCGAGGGCCGGTCCGGCACACAGTTTCAGTGTGACAGGAATTTCAGTAACCTCGATCTGCCAATGAGCGGAGCGGTCTCTTCACTAATCGTATTGGTGGTCCCTGTTTCATTGTCGTGACTCTGAATAGCTTCAGGTATCTACAGTTCCTGACGTGTAAGCTGCCACAGTTATGGTAACATCCCACTGGACAGTCAGTAATCAATGACATATTTCTCGTCTGTTCTACAAAGGTAACACGTGACCTTTTTAACAGACATCGGAGATCGTTGGCTCTGTCGTTCATGAAACACAAAATACTCTGCATGCTCATCAGTCTTAACAACAACTCTGGACTTTTATCTGTGTGGAAAATTAAAACAGGAGCTCTACGGAGAAACGCCGACGACTCCCGAAATCATGATCTGCCTCGTAAAACTGGCCTGTGCTGCATTTCAAAAATGGCTCTGAGCACTATGGGACTTAACATCTATGGTTCAAATGGCTCTGAGCACTATGGGACTCAACATCTTAGGTCATAAGTCCCCTAGAACTTAGAACTACTTAAACCTAACTAACTTAAGGACATCACACACACCCATGCCCGAGGCAGGATTCGAACCTGCGACCGTAGCAGTCCCGCGGTTCCGGACTGCAGCGCCAGAATAACATCTATGGTCATCAGTCCCCTAGAACTTAGAACTACTTAAACCTAACCAACCTAAGGACATCACACAACACCCAGCCATCACGAGGCAGAGAAAATCCCTGACCTCGTGTGCTGCATTTAAGACGGGATGAAATTCGACGTTCGATACTGTCTTCCCGGAATCGCTTAATAGTATTAATCAGTGCTCATGGCCAGTATTTTGAGCCTTGATATGTCTTAGTAATAAACATACGAACTACCCGAGTTACGTACTTGCTTATACACTGAAGCGCCAGAGAAACTGGCATGCTTATTCAAATACACAGATATGTAAACAGGCAGAATACGGCACTGCGGTCGGCAACGTCTGTGTAAGACAACAAGTGACTGGGGCGTTTGTTAGATCGGTTACTGCTGCTACAATGGCAGGTTATCAAGATTTAATTGAGTTTGAACATGGTGAATAGTCAGCACACGAGCGATGGGACACAACATCTCTGAGTAGCGATGAAGTGGGAAGTTTCCCGTACGACCATTTCACGAGTGTACCGTGAATATCAGGAACCTGGTAAAACATCAAATCTCCGACATCTCTGCGGCCGGCAAAAGATCCTGAAAGAACGGCACCAACGACGACTGAAGAGACTGAAGAGATTTGTGTACGGGTGTGGAGATAACTTCATGAAGCCGTGGACCCTGCATGTCAGCAGGGGACTGTTCAGGCTATTGGAGGCTCTGTAATGGTGTGGGGCGTGTGCAGTTGGAGTTATATGGACCCCTGATACGTCTAGATTCTACTCTGACAGGTGACACGTATGTAAGCATCCTGTCTGATCATCTGCATCCATTCATGTCTGTTTTGCATTCCGACGGACTTGGGCAATTCTGAAAGGATCATGCGACACCACCCACGCCCTCTATTGCTACAGCGTGGCTCTAGGATCACTCTTCTGAGTTAAGACACTTCCGCTGGCCACTAAACTCTCCAGATTTGAATCTTATTTAGCATATCCGGGATGCCTTGCAAAGTGCAGTTCACAAGATATCTCCACTCCCCCGTACTCTTACGGTTTTATGGATAGCGCTGCAGGTATCATGGTGTGAATTCCCTGCTGAATTACCTCAGACATTAGTCCCCTGCCACGTCATGTTGCGGCATATCTACGTGCTCGCGGGGGTCCTACACGATATTAGGCAACTGTAGCAGTTTCTTTGGCTCTTCAGTGTATTTGGTACTGCAGGGCAGACATCTCTGCGACTTTTTCTAGACACCGGGACAGTTGTTCCAATTAGATCATGTTCAATACATGTTATGTCGTTGAAGACTTTTTCAATTTGCGCTAGAAAAAGAGTATATAGTTACATTAAAGAAACTAAATTAGCAGTATAATTTAGCAGCAATTAACGTTAAAATTTAAATGCGAACGTCCAAAATTTTGTCAGACCACACGTAGGAAAAATCACTCGTTCTGTAAATCTCTGGGGAGGTTTGTCCCAGCTGCCTCTTCCTATACAGCGAAAACGTTCATCACAGTCATTCGCACGATACATACTACTCAGCTACTTTGAGGGAGGGACAAACTTCCTTATTTGAGTGTTCCCCGCGGACACCGATGGAAGTGAGTAATGACCTGCGTCTCGGATTACTGTCTGTGCGTGGTAGCTTCTGGAAATTTTCTCGCGTGAAACAACTGAAATCAGATAAGGCTCAGATTATCTTAATGCATTTCTAACGACTTCCACAGACAGTACGACTAAGAGGAAAGAAAAAGAAAATCGTCGCTCTTGTTTATTAATGATTCTTCCCCTACACGACCTCGGTACAGGGATAAAAGGAAGGAAGATCTGACAGTGTAGTCGCGCAGTTCATCGCATTTCGGACTTTGTCGCACCTCTTCTTTAACATCATAGAATTTAACGTAAGTTACTAATATTGTGGTGGAACGTTCAATTAAACATAGTATCACAATCTACCTGTAATTTTGACTACTTTTAATTTCAGATCTAGTCTTTCAGGGTAAACTGTTGAGATTTACGACAGCCTTTAAAATAATGCTAACAATCACCTGAAATAACTCCGGACTGGAGTCAGGACAGATGGTTCAAATTTATTCCATCTGTGTACCAGAGTTCAGTCTAAGACAAGTTTCAACCGTTCGAAAAAATCTTGCTTCGTTTGGGTTTTACGTGCAAAAAACACGTTTTCTGGGAGGTTTTGAATCACGCCACTTTTATACTGTTTAACTTGTACAAAACGGTTCAAACTTTGCGCGAAAGTAGATAAAGTCGAAATGAATTTTTATTTTATCCATTAATCTTTATCCATTGTCGAGATACGATGGCTTAAAATCGAGCTAAATGTAGCTCTTCAAATTCGTTCGTACGTGTACTGAAAACGCGGAAACGGTTAAAGTGAATCAAATGAACAAAAAATGCATTCGTACGACAAAATTAAACTCGATATCAAATACATAACTTTAGTCGGATTTTACGTGCAAAAAATACGTTTTTATGAGCTTTTTTGTACGCGCCAGTTCTGTGTTTCAAACTTGTGCGAATCGGTTCAAATTTTGTAAGAAGGCAGACAAAAACCTGCAATTAATGGACGTCCTGTTTTGTGAAAGCTTTATCTGTTATCACGATATAAGCAACATGGTTCGAAAGATAATAAAAAACCTATGCTATGGCGGTCTAATGTCAAAATTATGGTATAGTAAAAGTTGGGAACCAGAATGTAAAATGCTCCTATTGTAGCTAAAAAAAAGCTTCAAAGATGTTTAAAACAAAACGTTTTGGCATATTCGCACTTTTTTACGAGTTAACCCTATTTCCTCAGCGCAGTGAGCTCTCCCACTGTTACAAGTATGGTGGGGGGTGTAACTATACGAGAGTGGAGGTCCATCTATAATAGGAAGTATCGCAATGCGTAGATGCACGCATCGGAAACTTGAAGGGCACGTTATGGTATATTGCACGATAAATGCCATGTTGATAACATGATGACATGTGTCATGTTATACGACGTGGCATCATGTATTATGTTACTTTACTTGACGAGGTGCATATGTCGACATGTTTTGATTTAAATGTCTTTAAAGCTGATAGGTAAGTCGAAAAGCTAATTCCATTCAATTATATCCCAAACTCTGCCCAGGGCATATTCGTCTCCTTTTGTGCTACCATAGGAGCATTTTTAATTCTGGTGCTTTAATTTTTTTTTTTACTTTACAATTAATACTGAGGTTGTGTTATTAAAGTTTACAGTATTACTTATGAGCCTGCTCTTATATTATAATTATGTTTCTCGGGATTTTCCGTACTCGCTCCAGGAAAATTCCGAAATGGGTCCTTTGAAACGGGCACGGCCGATTTCCTTCCCCATTCTTTCGTAATCCGAGTTTGTGGTCTATCTCTCATGACCTCGCTGTCGGTGGGACGTTAAAATCTAATGTGCTTCCATTTTTTCGTCTGGTTTAACGCATAGCTCGTTACCTTGAAAGCCACAAAGGCCCAGTAGACCCGGATTGAATTCACTTGGCGGATTGACGACCGCGGTTGGTACACTGGCGAGGCTGACAGTGGGTGTGGTGTTTTGGCGGTTTCACATACTCGTTTAGGCTTTTGCTGGGTTACGCCCACTTCAGAAAGTACAATACACAAACATCTAAAATACGATCACACACGGATCAAAGTTTACCCGATTCAGAGACAGGTGGCGTACACTGCTTCCCTCCCTAAAGTAAGTGGCGCATGCGGCGACTGGGAGAGCACCCGGACACAAAGTTAAATAAAATAAATTTGCCAGAACTTGAGTACAGCTGAGCCCATAACTAGATGGGATTAACTCTAAGATGATGATGATGAACGGTATTAATCACGAAAAATTGAAAGGAAATGATTGAAATTGTGCAGATAGTCCACTACGTTTCAATCTATCTCTGCACCCTATATTTGTGTTATATGTGCTGTGTAGATTTTCGCTCTACCAAAACTACCGTTCGGAAGTTTTGGAACATTATATAAATGACGCAGTAACTGTAAGATTACCGGTAGTATTGGTAACGCTGGTAGCATTGGCAGGGAAAGAAACATGAATGGATATTTGTGGGAGAAACTCGTGGTACTAGTAGTAGTAGTAGTAGTAGTAGCTTTTTTCACCCGTAGATCTCTTTTTACAAGGTTATAGGACATGTCAAAGTATTTACAAGTTTAGACCAATTTAAAATAAGCTAATTCGTAAGCACACACATTTACAGACTTCTAGTTAGAGACAATCATCAGATTCACTGTTCACTCATATCTCACTATCAATCACTGCACACACTGTATACGCATTGTTTCATAACACTCCACTCAGTACACACACACACACACACACACACACACACTGGTGATCTCTGGGCCATTTTCTGTACCGCAACTTCCGATTTGCTATCTTGAAAAACTGAGTCAGCATCTCTCTATAATGAGTGAGATGTTGAGCGCAGAGAGAGTAAGAGGTGTTAGTATTGCGCAATGCATAGCTTGGGGGTAAGTTTTTCTAGAAAAGGATAAAATAAGGGAAAAAACAGTGTCAAGGTGTTATGTAGATTGTTGGATGTTTTATAATCATTATTATTATTTATCTGTAAAACTTTTTTTGCCAAACCTCTACTCTGTTTTATCTAACTAATCCTTCAATGTATAAAATGTATTGTATAACAGGTACTTTTTAGTTGCCTTTTTAGATAAGTGTATTTTTGCAATTTATTTTATCTCTCTTGGTAATTTATTGTACAGTTTTATTCCTTTGTAGAAAATGTTGTTTTGAGTTTTATGTTTATTTTATTCTTGGCAAATATAAGTTGAGTGTAGCTCTTGTTCCATGGTTGTGGACAGAACTGTTTGTGCAGTAATTACCAATGTTATTTTTGATTTGTACAACTGACTGGTAAATGTATTCACACTGAGCTGTGTTTTGAACAGATCGTTACAATGAAGGCGACTACCATTTCTGGTTATGATTCTTATAGCCCTTTTCTGGAGCCGGCGATTAGGTCCGCATATTATTCACTGTTAGTAAATTATATATTTTACATCCTTACAAAACATAAATTGCATTTTATAAGCAATAAAAATTAGTTAATCGTGTAACTTCTGTGCTATTACGTAACCAGAGCAATTATTTTAGAAGAAAGTACAATCAACATGCACAGACGTATAATTAGTGTAGTTATTTTGTTCTCAATAGCACATTATTCATAAAGACCAAGGGCAAGAGTTTCCTGCTACAAGTGCGAAAGTTGCTTATTTTTTGCGTTTTTTCTTTTTTAATTTTACCTTTTCTGTGATACTGAGTTTGCTAGCGCTATATGGTAACTCAATTTTCCTTTTATTTATTTTTACTACAACATTCCTCTGTTTCAAGTTACAAATCACAAATTTTCGGATAAAACCTTAATTAAACATCGACAGTTTCAATCTTGCTATAAATACTGTTTATTTTTAAGTAACAGACAGGTGGATAAGTATTTAGAACAAAAATGTTCCAAATGTACCGAGGCCCTTTATATAGCCTCAGTCATTTTCTACAGTATTCACCGCTTCCCGTTTCTAGGGGAACATACACTACTGGCCATTAAAATTGCTACACCAAGAAGAAATGCAGATGATAAACGGGTATTCATTGGACAAATATATTATACTAGAACTGACGTGCGATTACTTTTTCACGCAATTTGGGTGCACAGATCCTGAGACATAAGTACCCACAACAACCACATCTGGCCGTAATAACGGACTTGATACGCCTGGGCATTGAGTCAAACAGAGCTTGGATAGCGTGTACAGGCATATCTGCCCATGCAGCTTCAACACGATACCACAGTTCATCAAGAGTAGTGACTGGCGTATTGTGGCGAGCCAGTTTCTCGGCCACCATTAACCAGACGTTTTCAATTGGTGAGTGATCTGGAGAATGTGCTGGCCAGGGCAGCAGTCGAACATTTTCTGTATCCAGAAAGGCCCGTACAGGGTCTGCAACATGCGGTCGTGCATTATCCTGCTGAAATGTAGGGTTTCGCAGGGATCGAATGTAGGGTAGAGCCACGGGTTGTAACACATCTGAAATGTAGCGTCCACTGTTCAAAGTGCCGTCAGTGATAACAAGATGTGACCGAGACGTGTAACCAATGGCACCCCATACCATCACGCTGGGTGACGCGCCAGTATGGTAATGACGAATACACGCTTCCAACGTGCGTTCACCGCGATGTCGCCAAACAGGGATGCGGCCATCATGACGCTGTAAACAGAACCTGTATTCGTCCGAAAAAATGACGTTTTGCCATTCGTGCATCCAGGTTCGTCGTTGAGCACACCATCGCAGGCGCTCCTGTCTGTGATGCAGCGTCAAGGGTAACCGCAGACATGGTCTCCGAGCTGGTAGTCCATGTTGCTGCAAACGTCGTCGAACTGTTCGTGCAGATGGTTGTTGTCTTGCAAAACGTCCCATTTGTTGACTCAGGTCTCGAGACGTGGCTACACGATCCGTTACAGCCATGCGGATAAGATGCCTGCCATCTCGACTGCTAGTGATACGAGGCCGTTGGGATCCAGCACGGTGTTCCGTATTACCCTCCTGAACCCACCGATTCCATATTCTGCTAACAGTCATTGGATCTCGACCAACGCGAGCATTAATATCGTGATACGATACACCGCAATCGCGTTAGGCTACAATCGGACCTTTATCAAAGTCGGAAACATGATGGTACGCATTTCTCCACCTTACACGAGGCATCACAACAACGTTTCATCAGGCAACGGCGGTCAACTGCTGTTTGTGTATGAGAAATCGGTTGGAAACTTCCCTCCTGTCAGCACGTTGTAGGTGTCGCCACCGGCACCAACATTGTGTGAATGCTCTGTAAAGCTAATAATTTGTATATCACAGCATCTTCTTCCTGTCTTTTAAATTTCGCGTCTGTGGCACGTCATCTTTGTGGTGTAGCAATTTTAATGGTCAGTAGTGTAGGAAGACGCTGGTTGCATACAGAAACAAGAGGATCGAAATGAGGTACACCCGGTCGGTATGCAACACACCTAACTTACAGGTAATGCAGCTACGATCTTAACTGACCAACGCTACTAGGAAAAACTACCTTAGTCTACACTTACTTGTGACAGTATACGGTAGCTATGGTAGTTTTACAGCTCTAGTGCTGTGTCACACTACTTTGTTCACTTTCACCTCTATTTACATATATAGTGCAAGCTGTCTCACGTCTGTTTTCCCTCCACCTACGGCGCATGCGCCTCAAGTGACATGGAGCTTCTGCTTCACACGTGACACGAGAGGCGGGAGGAAGGAGAAGCACAGAGGCGGCATACCTGATTAGAGCGCCGGGCACGCCCCGCAGATCTGCATACAAAGTACAATCAGCGGCGCGTCCATTGTCTGCCCTCGCTCGTTCGGCTTATCCCGCTCTATCCGCGTCCCAGATGTCTCACTGACGACTCTCCCTCGGCGATCGCGATCACTTATCTGAATCCCAAGAAGAAGTCGCTTTCTCCACCGTCAAGAAACCCAGTCCAGTCTCACATCTCAAAACTTTCGAGTATGAAAGCGGGTTTGACCCGTGAGGTAGGTAGTACACACTTCTGAAAAGACTGGCTTTACACTTTCGTTCATTTTGATTGGAATGTCTGGTGTGTGTCTCTGCTCATCAACAAACTGTTTCGTCCAAATTTCTGATAAATTTGTTTTTTATTGCACTGCACTACAGGATTCAAATAAATAAATAGGATGATGCAACGAAATATGTAAATTGCTTCGGTGAAACATTAGCTGCAAGGTTCAAAAGTGGCTCTGAGCACTATGGGACTTAACTTCTAAGGCCATCAGTCCCCTAGAACTTAGAACTACTTAAACCTAACTAACCTAAGGACATCACACACATCCATGCCCGAGGCAGTATTCGAACCTCCGACCGTAGCGGTCGCGCGGTCCCGGACTGTAGCACCTAGAACCGCTCGGCCGCCCTGGCCGGCTCAGCTACAAGGGTTGTGATGTTTTCTGAGCTCATCTCGTCCGTCGGACGCAAAGCAGTTGCACAGTTGTTTCTTTTACCGACCCCCGCGGCTCAGATGATACAGTTGCTGAGCAGTTCAAAGAGTCTCATTTCAAACAGATACCCCAGTAATACAATTATAGTTGCTGGTGACTTCAATCTATCCTTGACATTCTGGCTCAACTAAATGTTCAAAGCCTTGTGCAGGCATAAAATATCACTGTACTGAATTCTTTCTCCGAAAATTATTTTGGAGCAATTAGTTCAGAAACCCATTCTTAAGTGTAAATGGTTGCGAAACATACTGGGCCTCTCAGCAACAAATAGTTCTGGGAAAATAGGGCAGATCAAGACTGACACAGGCGTTAGTGTCCACGAGATCGTTGTACCAAGACTAACTGCCACAACAATCAAACCCATCAAAAATAAAAAATGCAAAATATATGTATTTAAAAAGACATAAACATCCGTTTCACACGTTCCTGACGGACAGTCTCCACTCATTCCAAATTGACTGTGTAAGCGAAGACCAGAATTATATATATATATATATATATATATATATATATATATATATATATATATATATGTGTGTGTGTGTGTGTGTGTGTGTGTGCGTGTGTGTTCACAAAATAAATTAATAGAAGTTGCTACTGATCCCATGTACCAGACAAAACAGCTGAGAAGACTCTTGCGAAATCAACGAAAGAAGCAGCAGTTTACAAAAGAAATGCAAAATCTCCGAGATTGGAGATGTTTTAATGTACTCAAAAATTACCGCGAACTGCAATGTAAGATGCTTTAAATAGTTTCCACATCGAAAATCTGTCTTGAAATTTGGCAGAAAAATCCAGAGAGGTTCTACTGATATGTAAAATATGGGACTGACAAGACAGAATTAAAATCTTCAATGCGCGATAGCGACTTTAATGTTACCTGCAACAAAACTACTACAGCCGGTTACTAAACCAAAGAAGATGTCTTAAATATTCCAAATTCGAATCAAGTACAGCTAACGACATGAGTAGTTACTTACGTTACTGAATAAAAGCAAGTCTTCCGGTTCAGATTGTAGACCAGTTACGTGCCGTTCAGAGTACGTTGATGAAATACCTCCAATTTCAGCTATCATATAAAACAGCTTGCTCGACGAAATAGCAATATCTGAAGACCAGAAAGTTGACAGGTCACATCAGTACACAAATAAAATAGAAGTAATCCGTTGAATTATAAAACCAAATCATTGACAGCGATTTGTAGCAGGATTTTGGAACATGTATGTGCTGCTACATTAACAGATACCTTGATACATTGGCACCTAATCAGAACGGATTTAGAAAACATCGTTCTTGTGAAACGCGACTGGCTCTTTTTCACACCAAGTAATGGGTGCTATCAGCAGGGATCTCATTTTGATTCCACATCCCCAGATTTCAACAAGATTTTTAACACCGGTATGTCGTTTAGAGTTCACCGTACTCAGAGGCATCACGCACGCACAGACGCACGCGGAATTCTACGTCATCCACCTGGTTATTCATATGTGCTGTAATTAGTACCGGCTCTACAACGCTAACCCGTGCTATACCTGAATCCATTATCATACACGACGATTTTTCGCCGTAAGTGGTCTCGTCCAGCCTTGGTTTATGTATCTATTATCCATAATCTTAGCAATCATTAAAATATATACCAAAGCTCTTTTTGTTTTCTTGTCTTCATTCTTATCCCGCACAGTGTTGGTCGGTACATTTCTGTACATGTCCAAAGCATATTACAAAATTCTCTTGAATTTTGTTCGTCTATTCTCAGCACTTTAAGTCATACAGTTTTGGCGTAGATTACTCAGGTAAACTGCAGTCTGTTTCTTCTTGCAGTTTCTTAGCAAACACGCTTGCCTAAATTTATTAACATTCGTTTCAGTACCTGTAGAAACGGAAGTTATAACCAGCTCACGGTCACTGTTTCCCTGGCCTACGTTAACTGACTCAGAAAATTTGGGTCGTTTGGTCACTTAGAGTTCTAAGACGCCACCTTCACAAGTCAGTTCTGTAACAAACTGACCAAAGTTATTTTCGGATAATATGTTTTATGCATTATAACTCAAATCCCTGTTGGTGGCCCATGTTTCAAGCAAGCGAGTTTCCCAGTGTGTTACTGGTAAATTTAAAATGTCCTTCTATTATAACACAATCTGGAAATTTATGCCAGACATTTCCCACGTTTTTCTCTAATCGTTACGCTACTACCGTTCCTGAACCAGATTGCCAGCCGGCCGGAGTGGCCGTGCGGTTCTAGGCGCTTCAGTCTGCAACCGCGCGACCGCTACGGTCGCACGTTCGAATCCTGCCTCGGGCATGGATGTGTGTGATGTCCTTAGGTTAGTTAGGTTTAAGTAATTCTCAGTTCTAGGGAACTGATGACCTCAGATGTTAAGTCCCATAGTGCTCAGAGCCATTTGAATTTGAATACTGACGGACGGCATCAGTCTTTTGTATGATAATGCCCGCCAACATGTTGTCAAGATTGTTTCGAATGCAGACATTTCGCTGGGAAGCCTAAACATATCCTTCGTAGAGTCCCGATCTTTCCCCATGCGATTTCTTTATCTTTGGAGCCCTCAAGAAAAACATTCGTGGCTGTAGATTTGCTTCGGACGAAGAGTTACACACCTGGGTACAATCATGGTTCCGTAGGCAGCCGCAAACATTTTTCCACGAAGGCACTGACCGTCTCGTCTCATAATGGGATAAATTCGACGCGCAAGTCGCCGAAGTGGCGTCACATCGGAAGACTTGCACCCGGCGAACGGTCTACCCTAGTCACACGACATTTAAATTTTTATGGGATAAATGGATTGACAGTTACGGATGTTTCTTTTGAAATAATAAGTAGTTTAATCACTTTTAGGATCCCTTACCTCAATCGCTAAAAATTGAACCCTTTAGGATCACTTTGTTGTATATCTGTGTGTCTGCCCGACTGTTAAAAAACCGTTATTCTCAGGAACGAGTAGAAGTATCTATTTAGAACTGATGTCACATACTAAGGTGAAAAATATTGAGGTATCCAAGTGAATGAAATATGCTCCTTATGTCACATAGTTTGATACTTGCAAACTCACTCATTAAAACTCACAGTGTACTTCCCGTTGACATAGAATCACGAAATCTTGCAAGAAGTAAAGTTTCACAGTACAAGTAAAGGAAAAAAAAAAACCAAAATTGTTTGTTTGTAATTATATCACACAAAAAATTCTTTTGTCATATTTTTATCCGACTTGGAATTTAAAATTAGAACATTCTCGAAAGTCTCGGAATCCCCGGACCGATATCTTGCCAGAATCATTGTCGATAACATGAAAAAATCGTCGAAGCGCGAATCCTGCTCGCACTTGGTCGTATCGTTTAAGGCAAATGCCAAAGAAGCTTCGTGTCCGATCCTTCCCTTTCTAAGGTTTTGGTCCTTCTTTAATGACCTTGTACAGAGCGGGGCAGATAAAAGTGGCCGGAACCATTTGTGGCAGAATTAACGGGTGAGGGAAATACCTACAGTTACTTTCAACGGGATGGGGCAATTACCCGTACAGCGGGCCGAACCTTGGAGGACATTTGCACAGACTTCACGCCTGGGAGTTGTCTGCAGAGGTCAATCTGATTGCGGCCCTTGCTGGCCACCCAGGTCACCTGATCTATCACTGAGTGATTACTTTGTGTGGGGAGCCCTCAAGTGTAGGAGTATCTCAACAATCCTCACATTCTTCAAGAACTGCAGCAGAACATTTCGGATGAGACTGCAGCAGTTCCACCAGTCCAGCTTCGATACGCCTTCAGCAAGTTTCTGACACGGCCCGAAAGAGCCAAAATATGAATGATGCTCTCTTTCAACATCTCCTATAGTTAGGTTAGGACCGTATTTCGTTCCTTTGCTGTGTTTCTTTTTACCATGAGACTCTGTTCTCTGGGCCACTTTTATTTGCCCCAACGTGTACTTAACTGGACACTAAGTTCTACTCATCCTTCCTTCCTTCTTTCCATTACACGCCACTTACGCACGCAAACATGTGTAACTTTTTAATTTTCAATTGGTCCCGTTTTCATTGGCCTGCAAAGCTACAAATGTATGTACCGGGTGATCAAAAAGTCAGTATAAATTTGAAAACTGAATAAATCACGGTATAATGTAGATAGAGAGGTACAAATTGACACATATGCTTGGAATGACATGGGGTTTTATTAGAACCAAAAAAAAAATACAAAAGTTCAAAAAATGTCCGACAGAATAGCAATAACTAGCATAACAAAGTAAGACAAAGCAAAGATGATGTTCTTTACAGGAAATGCTCAATATGTCCACCATCATACCTCAACAATAGCTGTAGTCGAGGAATAATGTTGTGAACAGCACTGTAAAGCATGTCCGGAGTTATGGTGAGGCATTGGCGTCGGATGTTTTCTTTCAGCATCCCTAGAGATGTCGGTCGACCAAGATACACTTGCGACTTCAGGTAACCCCAAAGCCAATAATCGCACGGACTGAGGTCTGTGGACCTGGGAGGCCAAGTATGACGAAAGTGGCGGCTGAGCACACAATCATTACCAAACGAAGCGCGCAAGAGATCTTTCACGCGTCTAGCAGTATGGGGTGGAGCGCCAGCCTGCATAAACATCGTACGTTCCAGCAGGTGTTTATCAGCCAGGCTGGGGGTGATGCGATTCTTTAACATATCGGCGTACTTCTCACCCGTCACGGTAGCAGTTAAAAAACCAGAATCACGCATTTCCTCGAAGGAAAAAGGCCTGATAACTGTAGATGTGGTAAATCCAACCCATATCGTGACTTTCTCATCGTGCAATGGAGTTTCCACGACAGTTCTAGGATTTTCGGTAGCCCAAATTCTGCAGTTGTGGGCGCTGACAGACCCTCTGAGCGTGAAATGAGCTTCGTCGGTCGATAACACGTTACTCAACCAATCGTCATCTTCTGCCATCTTTTGAAACGCCCACACCGCAAATGCCCTCCGCTTCACTAAATCGCCAGGTAACAGTTCATGACGCCGATAGCATCGGAGGGTACGCCTAAGTGCCAAACAGAGGTGTATGGAATGCCGGTGCGACGTGCGACTGCACGAGCGCTGACCTCCCCTTGCATAGACGAACCCGCTACAGTCGCCATTTCTTCCTGAACTGTCACAGCAGCATTACGCCCTGTGCTCGGTCGGCCACTACGGGGTCTATCGTCTAAACAACCCGTGTCTTCGAACTGCGAAATCATTCTCGCCACAGCTGCATTTGTCAACGGACCGTTACCCGTTCGAATCCCCTTCCTATGGCGATAGGGTCGTAACGCTGAACTAGCACATTCCCCATTCTGATAATACAGCTTCACTAAAAGCACCTTTTCAGGTAATGGCGCATCTGATTTTCTCTCTCGTTACAGCTCCTTTTATACACAATTGTCATGCGCAGTCACTGACGTTTTGCTGTCCAGCGCCATCTGAGATTTTGTGAACTTTTTTTTTTTTGTTCTAGTAAAACCTCATGTCATTCCAAGCATGTGTGTCAATGTTTACCTCTCTATCTACATTATTCTGTGGTTTATTACATTTTCAAATTTGTACTGACTTTTTGATCACCCGGTATATTGTATGTCAGCAAACAGCACCTACGCGAAGCTACTTCAGAGGAATCAACAGGGTTGAAGTTTTAAGCTTCTCAAAATATACCGAGCAGCAGTACCGCGGAGGCGGTTCTAAATGAGAACAGCGGTCGACTGCCAGTCACCAGTTAGATAGTGGCTAACGGAAGCGGCTGACCTTCAGACAACCGCGGCCGCTCTGGAGCTGACGACCGGAATACCACCGGCTCTCTGATAAGCCCATGTTTGTGGAGGCTGCTGCTGCTGCTGCTGCTGCTGCGGGAGGCGGCTTGCGGCCAACCGGCGAACCGTCCGCTGCCCGGCAACGGCCAGGGATTGTTGTGGCGCAATGCCTGCAACCCCGTCCTCCTGCATTCGTAATGGTTTTGTGCCGTAGCTGCGGACTATATACGTGAGCTCTTCAGTACATGCTTGCCACTGTTGCCTGTTTAATGCAGAACGCAAATAACAATGGCGAACTTTTAAGCCTGAAGGGTGAAATGTTCACCCGCAACTGGGAGCAGCTAATAAAGAAAGATTAAACAATACTTTCTGTTAGTTACTCCAGGAGAATTACCTGTGTCACATTAGCGATTACGCTAAGTTATGTTCCAGTCGTCATTCGGCTGTTCTAAAAGACATGAATTAATCGGTGCGTGTATACAGGGTCATTCAAATGTAACAGTACACACTTTGTGGGTGTAATGCTTGTACGAGGGTAATCCCAAAAGTAAGGTCTCCCATTTTTTTATAAATACACAGACCTGTTTATTTCTACAATGGTTTACATCAGTTTACAGCTTGAACATTTAGCAAGTTTTCGACATAATCACCATCCCTGTCGATGCATTTTTGTAGACACTGTGGCAGTTTGTGTATGCACATGTCATATCAGCTCGCAGCTATGCTGTTCAGAAAGTTATGAACCTCTTCCTTCGCCTCGTCGTCGGAGCTGAATCGCTTTCCTGCAAATGTTCTTTTAACCTAGGGAACAGGTGACAGTCACTGGGCGCCAAGTCAGGACTTGGTGGGTGGCTGATTATCCAACGGTTCCACAAGCGATGTGTGGGTGAGCCTTGTCATGGAGAATGTGTACGCCCTTGCTCAACATTTCTCTTCTCCGGTTCTGAATTGCCCGTTTGAGTTTGTTTTAGAGTCTCACAGTACCTGTCAGCGTTAACTGTGGTCCCAGCGATTCAGCTCCGATGACGAGGTCACAGAAAAGGTTCATAACTTTCTGAACAGCATGGCGGCTAGCTGGTATGACATGGGCATACAGAAACTACCACCGCGTCTACAAAAATGCATAGACAGAAATGGTGATTATGTCGAAAAATAGCTACATATTCAAGCTGTAAACTGATGTAAACCAATGTAGAAATAAACAGGTCTATGTGCTTCAAATGGCTCAAATGGCTCTGAGCACTATGGAACTTAACATCTGAGGTCATCAGTCCTCTAGAACTTAGAACTACTTAAACCTAACTAAGCTAAGGACATCACACACATCCACGCCCGAGGCTGGATTCGAACCTGCGACCATAGCAGTCGCGCAGTTTCTGACTGAAGAGCGTAGAATCGCTCGGCCACCGCGGTCGGCGGTCTATGTACTTATAAAAAAAATAGGAGACCTTATTTTTGGGATAACTCTCGTATCAAAACACAAGTAGAATGTTAAATAAAATTTCTGTTTGAAATTGCTTTATTTCAGAAGTATGCAGTAGATTAAGGATCACAAGTGCAACACAAACAACACAAAGTTAAATTATCCTCAGAAAGCAACGACACGAATGGACCTAAAATGCAACAGTACTACGTACTGTACATTTACCAACACAACTACGTACTGTACATTTACCCAGAACATGTTTGAACTCATGTCCATGTAGACGAAGAGAGTGAGTCGCTCGACGTCTTACTGCTCTCGAAATGTTGCACACTTCTCATTTCAGCCGGCAGTTGTGGCCGAGCGGTTCTAGGCGCTTCAGTCTGGAACCGAGCGACCGCCACGGTCGCAGGTTCGAATCCTGTCTCCTTCATGGATGTGTGTGATGTCCTTAGGTTAGTTAGGTTTAAGTAGTTCTACGTTCTAGGGGACTGATGACCTCAGATGTTAAGTCCCATAGCGATCAGAGCCATTTGAACCATTTTTTCCTCATCTCATTCCACACAGTTCCACAGACATTGTCATTTCGCTGCTGCTGTTGTGCTACATTCTCAGTTGCAACATCATAAACGAGTTCCTCGAAACGACCTCAAAGGTACTAGTCCATAGGATTAAGATCCGGAGATCTCGTCCTGCACGACCTATCCACTTACCGGGATAAGCAATACTGAGATACTTTCTTGCCTTTCGACTGAAATGTGCAAGGGTGCCATCGTGCATAAACCAAAAGTTGGTTAGTGTAACGAGTGTGGCATCATGAAACAGACCATCCAATACATGTTTCAAAAACTTCCCGTACTCTGCCAGTCGGGCACTGTGAAATAACATGCTATCCGAGTAACGGATTGTCCGCTATAGCACACCAACAATTCACTGCAAAACGATGTTGATATCCTCGTACTGTAGTTATGCGAAGATTCTCATACGTCCATATGTGCTTGTTATGAGGGTTCGCGATACCCACACGGGTGAAGAGGGTCTCATCCATAAACGGTACCCGTCGACCAAACCGTGTTTCAGAAGCATGACTCCCGAGTAATAACTGACAAAAATTCTGACTAGTAGGTACCTTACAGAGTTCAGCTCCGGTACCTTCTGCAGGAGAAATGGGTGGAACTGCTGTCTCCAAAGCAGGCGTCATACAGTTGTTGAGGAGCCTTTACAACAGCACTTATACAGCACATCTTATGGTCGTATCTTCATCTATCATTTCCAGGATGTTCTCAACCAAACTGTATACAATTGATTCCGACTTAACCGTGTCGAACCACGAATGCTGTATTCCCTTAATCACCTGTCCGCACTTGTGAATGTCTGATGCTTTGGTATCCTTCTGTTTGAAAAATTCCCATATACCGTCATCTTGGCTGTTCGTGCATTGCCTTATGCTGGGCCGTAAAATAGGTGCATATCCGCGTATTCACCGTTTGAGTTTGTCATCGCATCGTACACATGGACTGCAGTCCGTGAACTACTGACAGAATGAATGTACGTAGAACGTCTGATGCCGCTACACAACAGCAGCGCCATAGAGTGCAACAGATCACATTGAAGTCAGGCAAACAAATACATTTCGTGCCAGAATCAACCGAGTAGTGCAGAGGAGTGTACAAAGCAACATCAGTCGACGTACAGGCGAACACGACACGACAAAAGCCTGAAATCGCTCATGATGTACCACAAATGACATTACGCATCATAACTCGTAAATGAAGCCATTTCAGAAAAAACTTTATTTAACATTTTACTCCCATTTTGATGCTTAAATTAGACCCACAAAGCGTGTATAGTTACTTCTTAATCACCCTGTATAATCGCTGGATGGACTAACAGGACGAAATTAGAATTATATTAATACCTTCAGCTGCTGACGGGCGTTGATATACACTCCTGGAAATTGAAATAAGAACACCGTCAATTCATTGTCCCAGGAAGAGGAAACTTTATTGACACATTCCTGGGGTCAGATACATCACATGATCACACTGACAGAACCACAGGCACATAGACACAGGCAACAGAGCATGCACAATGTCGGCACCAGTACAGTGTATATCCACCTTTCGCAGCAATGCAGGCTGCTATTCTCCCATGGAGACGATCGTAGAGATGCTGGATGTAGTCCTGTGGAACGGCTTGCCATGCCATTTCCACCTGGCGCCTCAGTTGGACCAACGTTCGTGCTGGACGTGCAGACCACGTGAGACGACGCTTCATCCAGTCCCAAACATGCTCAATGGGGGACAGATCCGGAGATCTTGCTGGCCAGGGTAGTTGACTTACATCTTCTAGAGCACGTTGGGTGGCACGGGATACATGCGGATGTGCATTGTCCTGTTGGAACAGCAAGTTCCCTTGCCGGTCTAGGAATGGTAGAACGATGGGTTCGATGACGGTTTGGATGTACCGTGCACTATTCAGTGTCCCCTCGACGATCACCAGTGGTGTACGGCCAGTGTAGGAGATCGCTCCCCACACCATGATGCCGGGTGTTGGCCCTGTGTGCCTCGGTCGTATGCAGTCCTGATTGTGGCGCTCACCTGCACGGCGCCAAACACGCATACGACCTTCATTGGCACCAAGGCAGAAGCGACTCTCATCGCTGAAGACGACACGTTTCCATTCGTCCCTCCATTCACGCCTGTCGCGACACCACTGGAGGCGGGCTGCACGATGTTGCGGCGTGAGCGGAAGACGGCCTAACGGTGTGCGGGACCGTATCCCAGCTTCATGGAGACGGTTGCGAATGGTCCTCGCCGATACCCCAGGAGCAACAGTGTCCCTAATTTGCTGGGAAGTGGCGGTGCGGTCCCCTACGGCACTGCGTAGGATCCTACGGTCTTGGCGTGCATCCGTGCGTCGCTGCGGTCCGGTCCCAGGTCGACGGGCACGTGCACCTTCCGCCGACCACTGGCGACAACATCGATGTACTGTGGAGACCTCACGCCCCACGTGTTGAGCAATTCGGCGGTACGTCCACCCGGCCTCCCGCATGCCCACTATACGCCCTCGCTCAAAGTCCGTCAACTGCACATACGGTTCACGTCCACGCTGTCGCGGCATTCTACCAGTGTTAAAGACTGCGATGGAGCTCCGTATGCCATGGCAAAATGGCTGACACTGACGGCGGCGGTGCACAAATGCTGCGCAGCTAGCGCCATTCGACGGCCAACACCGCGGTTCCTGGTGTGTCCGCTGTGCGGTGCGTGTGATCGTTGCTTGTACAGCCCTCTCGCAGTGTCCGGAGCAAGTATGGTGGGTCTGACACACCGGTGTCAATGTGTTCTTTTTTCCATTTCCAGGAGTGTATATCAACGAAGACAGGTGAAAATGTGTGCCCCCACCGGGACTAGAGTCCGAGATCTCGTGATTACATGGCAGACGCTCTATCCATCTTTTTTTCTGTTTTTCTTCTTTTTTTTTTAAAAAAAAATTATTCGATATAGTTCATTGCGTTTGGTCTGGGCGGACGTCGCAAGACATCCGCTCAAGTTGATAGTTGATTCCTTGATTCGGTTTTCTTTTTTTACGGATAGCATGCAGCCCTCTGACCGAACACTCTGAGCTACCATGCCGGCGGCCCATCTGAGCCACCGAGGGCACAGAGGATAATGCGACTGCAGGGACTATCCTGCGCACACCTCCCGCGGGACCCACATTCTCACCTTATATGTCCACACACTACATCCGTAGTGTCCCTACCCAACATTCTTACCAAGATTTCGGGTAATATGTGTGCATCTTTATGCTTATACGGATATGGTGTCCGTTCTTTCGGACATGTCCGGAAGAACAGACACCATATCCATACAAGTATAGAGTAACAGAAGGCGGTCAGTCACAGGGTGAGATAGCGGCGTGAAGTGAGTGAGAAGTGCTGCTCTGGAAGTAACTGTGGCCACCGACAGAGAGCGTGCCGCTGCGAGACTAGCCGTCCCTCTGCGCATAGAGATAGAGGCCAAGGTGTGGACTCAGCGACTGGACGCGAGGCGAGAGCCTCGTCCTTTGGCGGCAGCGCCACAGGCCTAGATTACGGATTTCGAACGTATCCACCATCAATGATGAACACTGAAGTCGATGATCTGCTACGTTGCGTTAACAAGCAGTACTTTCAACTTGACAAAAAAAAAAACGATTTAAAGCAAGGGTATCGATGTTACGTCACACCAGTAGGAAGTGTTTCTTTTCGAGAACGCAACAAATTGTATTGCGGACGTGTTTTCATAGAAGTGTAAGAAGACTGGTAGTAAGGCGACCTGCTCCGAACTTTGGGTCTTATTCACTAATACACCTAGTTAATGTTAATACCAGAGAGTGACTATATTGGAATTGTCGTGAACCGGACCGATCTGGATGGGAGGGTAGATGTTAAGAGAGCAGATTAAATTTTTGTTCTATAGGTCAACACTAAAGGCAGAATGTATATGTACATGGAAGTTGTCATTGAGCATAAGCTTGTTTATAATAAAGGTGTTTATTGAAGTTTCTGCAGTATAATATATATTTTTGTTTTGCCACATTTGTTTAAAGATAAAACAACTTGTGGAAAAATCAGTTTTATACATTTTTAAATATGAAAAGGTTTTTATGTTTTTGAAGGTCACTAGATTAATGTGATTCTATTTGTGTACATACTACATGAAGTGAGCTTTAGTAATTTCTCATGCAGTCTGCATCGCCAAATATTAGTTAACTTGTAAGTTATCAAATTACATTCACTGAAAGTTTAAAGCACTAATAGTGATGTGATAGAGGCTCTGTGAAGCTCTTCAGCAATTTGTACTTATGTCGGGTTTCCGAGTATCAAATTAAGTGTTTAAAAGTATTTATTTGATAACCAGTAATCTCCAGTATGTGAAACTTCCCAGAATCCGCGTCTTTGCTCAGCTCAGAGAATTCCGGAAAACCACATTCTAAACGGAATAAAGGTAATTGCTACTCCCATCTCTGTCAAGGGTTGTAACGTATCATTTTCTGACTTCCACAAACTGCGACATAGTCGCGTATACAAACAGTGATCGAATACTGTCAAATGTTTTTTATTCCAGTCTTTGATCACAATCTCAATTCTTTAGGCGATGACCGGTTTCAGTCCGTAATGACCATCCTCAGATCTTTTTTACACCATCTGAGGATGGTCATTACGGACTGAAACCGGTCATCGTCTAAAGAACTGATATTGTGATCAAAGACTGGAATAAAAAAACATTTGTTTTTCTGACTTAACCTGTGTGTGTTTCATGTTCGCAATTATGCATACTGGAGTCGGTTTCCGGTTTAGCCGTGCATTGATGCGATGTGCCGCTCCTTCGGTGAACCTCCGAAATGGGTTGTGGTCAAGGTCTTTGAGGCTGGCTTAAAGGCTTGTGGCTTTTCCATGGTGGCGGCTGTTTTCGATCACCTGTTGTAAATTACTTTCACGAAGATTCCGTGAGCTGTCTATTGGATCGGAAAATGACAGCGCTGCCCCTAACAAATTTCCTCCAGCTTGCTCCTAGTAAAATTGTGCCGGTGATCTCCACAACAATAAGTCCGCCTCGTTTGTTGAACAACACCTTCCAGGTGTTCCCGTGATGCGACAAAAGGCAACTGCCTTCTGACCTCCTGCCACCATAGAACAGGAACGCTCACACACATGGCCGGAAAAACTCGGTTAGAATGTTTCATTCGCACACTGGAGCGCAGGTATGAACGTCTTCCACGGCTTGCCGCACTGCCAGGACAACTTTAGGAATCACTCACTCTCGAATTCGTACTCGCAGTACTCAAATGTACCACCTGCGTTTCACAGGACGCACGGCTCGCGTTTTTCCCTCACGTGGGCTGCAAGTCGATTCCACGAGCACCAAAACCTCTCCACGAAATTGTTTCAGCAATCACGCCTTTCAACGATCCAGAATCAGCAGCGGAATAAAGACAGTTCCCACATCCTCACTGGCTGGACCACCAGTCCTCGTCGCTAATCCATGAGGTGGATTGTAACTGGGTCAGGTTCGCCTCTCAGTGTCCCGGAAGCGAGGCGTTAACGTGCTTGGCAAATCCAGGCGGTTATCCTTGGCAGGTCTTCCTGTAATTCGGTGTAGGTTTCTAGCGTTGCTATGTTCTTATAGACACCTGTAGCGTCTGAGAACAGCCTCATGGAGGATATGACGCTTGCTCAGACACGAGGACAAATGGACCATGTTAAAGACATTCACTGACGATATATAGAGAGCCGGCCGAAGTGGCCGAGCGGTTCTAGGCGCTACAGTCTGGAATTGCGCGACCGCTACGGTCGCAGGTTCGAATCCTGCCTCGGGCATGGATGTGTGTGATGTCCTTAGGTTGGCTAGGTTTAAGTAGTTCTAAGTTCTAGGGGACTGATGACCTCAGCAGTTAAGTCCCATAGTGCTCAGAGCCATTTGAACCATTTATGAATCAAGAAGCTTATGCGACCAAAGCGTATTAGAAACAATAGGGGTGAGTTATAAATGAAGTATAACTTAGAATTGAACGTTTCGAGAGTTAAATTTAGTGACATTGTTACTTTACGCACAAAAAGTCTATTTCAGGTATAGGTGTGAAAATTTTCAGGATGTTTCACGGTGCTATTTGGAGGAAAATAGACTACAGACGCTGACGTACTATCAACAGGAGGGAAGATACACGACGATTAATCACAAATAAAGAAGATGTAATTATTTCTAGAATAAAAACTTGTGGTTTAAATGCTATGACTGTAACGGACGTTTTAGATGGAGATGTTGCTAAAGTTTCAAGAATATAAGTGAGGTGTTCGGTGTATGGATTCCAAGTATGTGTCGGAATATAAAATTGTTATTAATTGATCTTCACAAAAAATAATAGACAGCGTGTGAACTAAAGTGATTAAGTATATATCAGAATATTTTACAAGAATTATCCCTATTGTATTACAGTTTTCATCCTACTAAGAATTCACGTTTCTTATAAGATCTGTGTAAACTTCAATAAAACTCGAGTTACACGGCCGTTCAGGAATTAAAAAAAAAATGATCGTGTGGCATTGTTGCCCCTTCGGGGAAGTTCGGCTGCCGGGTGCAAGTCTTACTTCATGTGACGCCACATTGGGCGGCTTGTGCGTCTGTAATAATGAGGTGATGATGATGATGAAGACAACACAACACCCAGTTCAGAGGCGGAGAAAAATCCCCAAACCGGTCGGGAGTAGAACCCGGGAGCGCTGCATGGTAAGCAAACATCTTACCACTCGCCGATCAGAAGCAAATTACCTTAAGGAAAAAATGTTCAAATGTTCAAATGTATGTGAAATCTTATGGGACTCAACTGCTAAGGTCATCAGTCCCTAAGCTTACACACTACTTAACCTAAATTAACTTAAAGAAAAACACACACACCCATGCCCGATGGAGGACTCGAACCTCCGCCGGGATCACCCTGCAGTGCATAACTGCAGCGCCCAAGACCGCGCGGCTAATCCCGCGCGGCTTACCTCAAGAGCGACGTGTTCCATTGTACGAGTATCTGTGACTATGTCCTGAAACCTATCATAAATCTGTTCTGTACCCGTAAGCTCGTACACTGCTGGCCATTAAAACTGCTACACCAAGAAGAATTGCAGATGATAAACGGGTATTCATTGGACAAATATATTATACTAGAACTGACATGTGATTACATTTTCACTCAATTTGGGTGCACAGATCCTGAGAAATCAGGACCCAGACCAACCACATCTAGCCGTAATAACGGCCTTGATACGCCTGGGCATTGAGTCAAACAGAGCTTGGATGGCGTGTATAGGTACAGCTGCCCATACAGCTTCAACACGATACCACAGTTCATCAAAAGCAGTGATTGGCGTATTGTGACTAGCCAAGTGCTCGGCCACCATTGATCAGATGTTTTCAATTGGTGAGAGATCTGGAGAATGTGCTGGCCAGGGCAGCAGTCGAACATTTTCTGTATCCAGAAAGGCCCGCACAAGACCTGCAACATGCGGTCGTGCATTATCCTGCTCAAATGTAGGGTTTCGCAGGGATCGAATGAAGAGTAGAGCCACAGGTCGTAACACATCTGAAATGTAAAGTCCACTGTTCAAAGTGCCGTCAATGGAAACAAGAGGTTACCGAGACGTGTAACCAAAGGCACCCCATACCATCACGCCGGGCTATACGCCAGTATGGCGATGACGAATACACGCTTCCAATGTGCGTTCACCGCGATGTCGCCAAACAGGGATGCGACCATCATGATGTTGTAAATAGAACCTGGATTGATCCGAAAAACTGACGATTTGCCATTCGTGCATCCAGGTTCGTCGTTGAGTACACCATCACAAGCGTCAAGGGTAGCCGCAGCCATGGTCTCCGAGCTGATGGTCCATGCTACTGCAAACTTCGTCGAACTGTTCGTGCAGATGGTTGTTGTCTTGCAAACGTCCCCATCTGTTGACTCAGGGATCGAGACGTGGCTGCACGATCCGTTACAGCCATGCGGATAAGATGCCTGTCATCTCGACTGCTAGTGATACGAGGCCGTTGGGATCCAGCACGGCGTTCCGTATTACCCTCCTGAACGCACCGATTCCATATTCTGTTAACAGTCATTGGATGTCGACCAACGCGAGCAGCAATGTCGCGATACGATAAACCGCAATCGCGATAGGCTACAATCCGTCCTTTATCAAAGTCGGAAGCGCGATGGTACGCATTTCTCCTCCTTACACGAGGCATCACAATAACGTTTCAGCAGGCAACGCCGGTCAACTGCTGTTTGTGTATGAGAAATAGGTTGGAAACTTTCCTCATGTCAGCACGTTGTAGGTGTCGCCACCGTCGCCAGGCTTGTGTGAATTCTCTGAAAAGCTACTCATTTGCATATCACAGCATCTTCTTCCTGTCGGCTAAATTTCGCGTCTGTAGCACGTCATCTTCGTGGTGTAGCAATTTTAATGGCTAGTAGTGTATTTTGTTCGCTAAACGACAAGGCGAATGTTTTCCCGAAATCATGGAAGATAGCGTCAGCATGGGCGCCGATGTCAGCGGCGTTGTGGATATCTGTGGACGCCGGACAGGGGGACACATCGCTGACTTCCACGACAAACACAGGACGAGCACACAGGCTCGGCGACGAAAGGATATGTTACACGAGGCTGGTGCGCTTATTTTTTCGAGTAGTGTAGCCAGCGGAACAAAAGCGCCCTTGGCGGACAAGCGGCACGCTGTGACTACCGCAGCTGGAGACGGAAGCAGCGCGGCCGCCAGCTCAGCCGCGGCCAGTCAGGGCTGCGGCCTCTAGGGGAAACTACGGGGAGCAGCGCGGTAGCAGGCTGTGGGCGGCAGGCGGGCGCACAGCCTCGCCTCGCGTCTCCGTGCCTCGCCGGGACGAGGTCGCCGTTGTGAATGCGTGTCGCGCGCTGCAGCCGGGCCCGCCGCTGAAAGGCGCTCCATTAGCAATTCAATGGCCGCCCACGGTCCGGACCTGGCGAGTCGCCGGCACAGGCTGCGCGCCCGCACACGG
The DNA here is from genome assembly GCF_023864275.1 of Schistocerca cancellata. Taxonomy (NCBI): domain Eukaryota; kingdom Metazoa; phylum Arthropoda; class Insecta; order Orthoptera; family Acrididae; genus Schistocerca; species Schistocerca cancellata. Next base: position 609,667,781 of record NC_064627.1, read on the forward strand.
TTTCGGCAGCGCGTATCACTCACCGGGGCACGCGGGCCTGCTTGCTTAGGCAGATGCGATACGGGGCGGCGTCAGCTTATTGGGGCTCGAGCACCTCTTCTCTCACCATTGGTCGAGCTGCAACAACTGGCGTACGACGAAGACAAAGCATCCTCCCTCCCTCCCTCACACTACCGTCCCCCTTCCCCAGTGCCCCTACTCAGTCAAAGTATAGGAATGCCGGACATTTGCCACGCCGGACATTTGCCACACTTGCCCCTTTGCCAGGTAGCGATCCCTCAGGTAAGGGACGCCCTTCCTCGTACTACTTATGTCCGCTTTCGAATCGCCATCTTATACGATACTGCAACGTCCCCTTAGAAAAATGATAAATGACTGTGCTGAAACTGACACACAATATTTTTAGCGCAACGCAATCTGACTTTTAATAATCCCTACAAAAGAATGGCCCTGACTAACAATAACCTATACCTTTCATAAATCATCTTCGTTACTCAAACTACTGAAATACAGCGCGTGCCAATACTGCCAGCTAAATCCATCTACATCTACATCTACATTCATACTCCGCAAGCCACCCAACGGTGTGTGGCGGAGGGCACTTTACGTGCCACTGTCATTACCTCCCTTTCCTGTTCCAGTCGCGTATGGTTCGCGGGAAGAACGACTGTCTGAAAGCCTCCGTGCGCGCTCTAATCTCTCTAATTTTACACTCGTGATCTCCTCTGGAGGTATAAGTAGGGGGAAGCAATATATTCGATACCTCATCCAGAAACGCACCCTCTCGAAACCTGGCGAGCAAGCTACACCGCGATGCAGAGCGCCTCTCTTGCAGAGTCTGCCACATGAGTTTGTTAAACATCTCCGTAACGCTATCACGGTTACCAAATAACCCTGTGACGAAACGCGACGCTCTTCTTTGGATCTTCTCTATCTCCTCCGTCAACCCGATCTGGTACGGATCCCACACTGATGCGCAATACTCAAGTATAGGTCGAACGAGTGTTTTGTAAGCCACCTCCTTTGTTGATGGACTACATTTTCTAAGGACTCTCCCAATGAATCTCAACCTGGTACCCGCCTTACCAACAATTAATTTTATATGATCATTCCACTTCAAATCGTTCCGCACGCATACTCCCAGATATTTTACAGAAGTAACTGTTACCAGTGTTTGTTCTGCTATCATATAATCATACAATAAAGGATCCTTCTTTCTATGTATTCGCAATACATTACATTTGTCTATGTTAAGGGTCAGTTGCTACTCCCTGCACCAAGTGCCTATCCGCTGCAGATCTTCCTGCATTTCGCTACAATTTTCTAATGCTGCAACTTCTCTGTATATTACAGCATCATCCGCGAAAAGTCGCATGGAACTTCCGACACTATCTACTAGGTCATTTATATATATTGTGAAAAGCAATGGTCCCATAACACTCCCCTGTGGCACGCCAGTGGTTACTTTAACGTCTGTAGACGTCTCTCCATTGATAACAACATGCTGTGTTCTGTTTGCTAAAAACTCTTCAATCCAGCCACACAGCTGATCTGATATTCCGTAGGCTCTTACTTTGTTTATCAGGCGACAGTGCGGAACTGTATCGAACGCCTTCCGGAAGTCAACTACTGAAGTCACTAACTACTGATAGGCATAGTTAGCAAATGAAAGATTTTGATAAAGAACAAACAATGTATTTACCTTAATAGTGTTCAAAAGTCATTATATATCAGTTGATGACATTCAGTCTTACAAATTTACTGTCTCTGATGGACACACGTCCAGATCATCCGGTCTCAAAACTCCGCCATCTCTCTCCCCACATCCACCACTGTTGGCGGCTCACCTCCAACTGCCCAACGCTACGCGCTGTTCACATCTAACTGCCCACTACAATAGAGAATTTTTCAACAATGCAAACCAGACACAGACTGCACACAGCACAGCCAGTGATTTTCATACGGAGTGCTACTTGGCGCTGTTGTTGCTGTTGTCGTCTTCAGTCCTGGGACTGGTTTGCTGCAGCTCTCCATGCTGCTCTATCCTGTGCAAGCTTCTTCATCTCCCAGTACCTACTGCAACCTACATCCTTCTGAATCTGCTTAGTGTATTCATCTCTTGGTCTCCCTCTACGATTTCTACCCTCCACGCTGCCCTCCAATGCTAAATTTGTGATCCCTTGATGCCTCAGAACATGTCCTACCAACCGGTCCCTTCTTCTGGTCAAGTTGAGCCACAAACTTCTGTTCTCCCCAATCCTATTCAATACCTCCTCATTAGTTACATGATCTACCCACCTAATCTTCAACATTCTTCTGTAGCACCACATTTCAAAAGCTTGTATTCTCTTCTTGTCCAAACTATTTATTGTCCATGTTTCACTTCCATACATGGCTACACTCCACACAAATACTTTCAGAAACGACTTCCGGACACTTAAATCTATACTCGATGTTAACAAATTTCTCTTCTTCAGAAACGCTTTCCTTGCCATTGCAAGTCTACATTTTATATCCTCTCTGCTTCGACCATCATCAGTTATTTTGCTCCCCAAATAACAAAACTCCTTTACTACTTTAAGTGTCTCATTTCCTGATCTAATCCCCTCAGCATCACCCGGCTTAATTCCACTACATTCCATCATCGTCGTTTTGCTTTTGTTAATGTTCATCTTATATCCTCCTTTCAAGACACTGTCCATTCCGTTCAACTGCTCTTCCAAGGCCTTTGCTATCTCTGACAGAATTACAGTGTCATCGGCGAACCTCAAAGTTTTTATTTCTTCTCCCTGGATTTTAATACCCACTCCAAATTTTTCTTTTGTTTCCTTTACCGCTTGCTCAATATAAAGATTGGGTAACATCGGGGGGAGGCTACAACCCTGTCTCACTCCCTTCCCAACCACTGCTTCCCTTTCACGACCCTCGACTCTTGTAACTGCCATCTGGTTCTTGCACAAATTGTAAATAGCGTTTCGCTCCCTGTATTTTACCCCTGCCACCTTTAGAGTTTGAAAGAGTGTATTCCAGTCAACACTGTCAAAAGCTTTCTCTAAGTCTACAAATGCTAGAGACGTAAGTTTGCCTTTCCTTAATCTTTCTTCTAAGATAAGGCGTAAGGTCAGTATTGTCTCACGTGTTCCAACAATTCTACGGAATCCAAACTGATCTTTCCCAAGGTCGGCTTCTACCAGTTTTTCCATTCGTCTGTAAAGAATTCACGTTAGTATTTTGCAGCTGTGACTTATCAAACTGATAGTTCGGTAATTTTCACATCTGTCAACACCTGTTTTCTTTGGGATTGGAATTATTATATTCTTCTTGAAGTCTGAGGGTATTTCGCCTGTCTCATACATCTCCCTCACCAGATGGTAGAGTTTTATCAGGACTGGCTTTCCTAAAGCCGTCAGTAGTTCTAATGGAATGTTGTCTACTCCCGGGGCCTTGTTTCGACTCAAGTCTTTCAGTGCTCTGTATCGTATCTCCCATTTCATCTTCATCTACATCCTCTTCCATTTCCATAATATTGTCCTCAAGTACATCGCCCTTGTATAGACCTTCTATATACTCCTTGGCGTTACCAATATAAAAACCTAATCAGCCTACTTACAATACAACCAGTACGTAAGGCGACTTCTTCTTCGACATCTTGCCGAAATACAGAGCTCCTTTTCCGAAATCGAAATATTTATAACTTTTGGGAAACGAAAGCAATACCGACGATTATGACAATATGTAATTAGTTTTACCAAATATAAATATGGATCCCTCTGTCTGTACGATAGCTTCCTTTCACGCTTACTGATTGCCAAAGAAACAGTCCATCGGCAGTGCAGCAACAAGAAAGAAACGACGCAAAGAGAATGCGAATGTACGGTAATTATTTCTTTTTGATCACTGCATTTCTACCTACTTTAATTACTACAACTGATCCCCCATGGTACACAAAACACGACGGAAAGCTGCTGCAGGAGCGCCGAAATTTGCTGCGGATTTCCATACGAGATGCATTTAATAGTTTCCGCAACGAAAGTCTCTCTAGAAATGTTGCGGGAAATCCAAAGAGATTCTGGTCCTATGTTAAGTAATCCAGCGGAAAGGCTCTGTACCTTTACTGCGCGACAGCGATAAGGAGGAGGAGGGGGAGACAATGGACCCAACCCTTCGGAGCAGGTAAAATGGTGCCAAATGTCCGGCGTGGCAAATGTCCGCACACCAAACTAAGGTGGGCCTTCAGTAAATAATGCAACACATTTTTTCCTCGGCCAGTTCCGCTTGAAAAACGTAGCATTTCTTGTACAACATCGTGGAACGTTTCCGCTTCAGCCACTATAGTTTCATAAAGATCCGACAGGTTGCGGCACTGCATGTAGCCTTCAAAATAGCGTCCGTAACGGAGATGCGTTACAGCAAGAGAGCTGTCATTGAGTTTCGTTTTGCGGAAAACCAGAGCATCGCAGATATTCAGACGCACCTGCAGAATGTCTACGGAGACCTGGCAGTAAACAAAAGCACGGCGAGTCGTTGGGCGGGGCTTCCCTCATTATCGGAACAAGGTCGTTCAGATCTGTCCGATCAACCCGCATGCTGGCCGGACGCACACGACTGTGACTCCTACAGGCACACTCCGCTGTAGAGTGAAAATCTCATTCTGGAAATATCCCCCAGGCTGTGGCTAAGCCATGTCTCCGCAATATCCTTTCTTTCAGGAGTGCTAGTTCTGCAAGTTTCGCAGGAGAACTTCCGCAAAATTTGGAAGGTAGGAGACGGGATACTGGCAGAAGTAAAGCTGTGAGGACGGGTCGTGAGTCATGTTTGGGTAGCTCAGTTGGTAGAGAACTTGCCCGCGAAAGGCAAACGTCCCGAGTTCAAGTCTCGGTCCGGAACACACTTCACACACTTTTAATCTGCCAGGAAGTTTCACATCAGCGCACACTCCGCTGCATAGTGAAAATCTCATTCTGGATCCTGACGTAATATTGACAATAGACATCTGGGGAAGGACAGCTGACAAGCTTGTACGGTAATCGAAGTCTTTCGTCGTCAAGGGCAACTTTTCACAATACACGTATTGTGGGGTGGCTCTTCGATCTAATTGACATCAACAATTCTTGGTCTGCCTGCCAGACCTAGAAATTCTCATTTCTTCAACTGCGAGATAATAAACAGCTAAACTTGCTCACTAGGGAAGACGCAACTACACTGGATGGGATACCTGCAGTATCACATATAGACTGTGCAAACGTAACTGCCCCTCCTATAGAAGGAGACCAGTACAGAACTTCGGAGCACCAATAGGTTCCTAGTGATTTAAAGAAGACGCAAGCTATTTTCCTTTGAAAAGTAGTCATAGGACACATAATTCCAAGGACCCATTTAGAAGCAGAATTATGAAACATACGCTCAGAAAGTAGATTTCTGAGAGAAGATAGTACTACCTATATGAATCAATATGAATTCCATGATTAATGATTTTGTGAATAATATCAGTAGCTCCTTGAGGCTATTTTCAGGCAATGCCGCTGGATATTGTAACGTTGTAGTGCCAGAAACCTGTAACGAAGTGGAGGAAAACCTGCAGAGGATTCATAATTGTGGCAGGAATTGACAATTGAATCTCAACGTAAATAAATTCAAATGGCTCTGAGTACTATGGGACTTAACTTCTGAGGTCATCAGTCCCCTAGAACTTAGAACTACTTAAACCTAACTAACCTAAGGACATCACACACAGCCATGCCCGAGGCAAGATTCGAACCTGCGACCGTAGTGGTCTCGCGGTTCCAGACTGTAGCGCCTAGAACCGCATGGCCACTCCGGCCGGCTCAACGTAAATAAATAAGAAGTACTGTGGAAAGAAACATTATTGTTGTATTACAACATCGGCAATAAATCGTTCGAAACAGATACACGCATCTAGGACAACCCGCTGTAATAAATCAGAATCTGACGGAACCTTTTTCCCTACTAGTGAAGTGTGCGATACCATCTAAATTCTGGCCAGATTTGGTCTTGTTTTCGTTTATAAAGTACATAATCCATGATTTCTGATATTTCTAATTCTCAAGAATAAAATTTTTCCTTAAATATACTTTTTGTTTTTGTATCGATATGTTAACTTTACGCAAAGGTGCACTTCGAAGCCGGCCGGATTGGCCGAGCGGTTCTAGGCGTTACAGTCTGGAATCGCGCGACCGATATGGTCGCAGGTTCGAATCCTGCCTCGGGCAGGGATGTGTGTGATGTCCTTAGGTTAGTTAGGTTTAAGTAGTTCTAAGTTCTAGGGGACTGATGACCTCAGCAGTTAAGTCCCATAGTGCTCAGAGCCATTTGAACCATTAGCACTTTGAAGACTGGTTTACAAAAATTCGACAGCAAGTCCTGTTTAAGCAAAACTACATTATTTTTTGACACACTATTGCAACTAAATATAAAACTTGTGGCAAAATTTGAATTTTTATACTTCTTATATCGACATGTAATCGATGTTGCATCATAACAGAAGTTTCAAGTTTTAATATCTGCAAATATTTTAACATCTGTTATCAGTTGTTTCAAAATCTTAACACAAATACATGTTCTCAAGAAATGCTCAATGAATTAAATTTGATGAATAATGCAAAAACGGAAATCACACCAGCATAATATTTATTCATCCAACGAAAACAGCTTGTCATATATTACTGTTCGCAGACGCTAACTGCGTCAGATTGTTTTTGACGTGGATTAACACCTGTAAAGCTTTTTGCAATAGGTGTGGCAGACAGACAATAAAAAGAGAAATGTGTTTTATTTGTGTAGATATTCATGTGGAAATGTGAAACTAAGTGTGAAGTTTTATAAACCACGTTTTCTGACCGAATAGCTATTAACTCCGCGCCGTGTCATTTTAACAACTGGACCTCAAATTAGATGTTTTGCAACATTTCAGCGACTCTGGACACTGTAGGCGTCTTAAAACGCGAAGTGAACATTTTATAATTGTCTGATGCCTCTTTTTTTGCTCTTGAATATACATTACTCGCTAAACAGCGAATGTTTTAAGCAATGTCAGCGTGGACTATAAATATAAATTTCGTCTTGTTAAAGCAAAAGAGGGGCAGTCATACCACCCAGAGTAGAATAACGATATTAACTGTAGGAGAAACAGTCGTCGAACTGAGATTTTTTGAGCGAATGTTAAAGAATGTAATTCATCCATGATTTACGTGGCTTTCAAAACACTCGTTCGAGGGATTCTAAATTACTGGTCGTCAGTCTGGGACTATTTTTTTCTTTTTTTTTTTGTGTCATCAGTCTTCTGACTAGTTTGATGCGGCCCACCACGAATTTCTCTCCTATGCCAACCTCTTCATCTCAAAGTAGCGCTTGCAACCTATGTCCTCAATTATATCCTGGATGCATTCCAATCTCTGTCTTCCTCTACAGTATTTGATCTCTACAGCTCCTTCTAGTAACACAGAAATCATTCTCTGATGATGTCTGAACAGTTTTCCTATCATCGTGACCCTTCTCCTTGTCAGTGTTTTCCACATATTCCTTTCCTCTCCGCTTCTGCGCAGAACCTCTTCATTCCTTACCTTATCAGTCCACGTAATTTTCAACATCCAGCTGTCGCACCAGTTCTCAAATGCTTCGATTCTCTTCTGTTGCGGGTTTCCCCACAGTGCATGTTTCACTACCATACAATGCTGTGCCCCAAACGTATATTCTCAGAAATTTCCTCCTCAATTAAAGGCCTATGTTTGATACTAGTAGACTTCTCTTGGCTAGGAATATCCTTTTTGCCATTTCTAGTCTGCTTCTGATGTCCTCCTTGCTTTGTCCATCATTGGTTATTTTGCTGCCTAGGTAGCAGAACTCCCTAACTTCATCTACTTCGTAACCATCAATTCTGATGTTAAGTTTATCGCTGTTCTCATTTCTGCTACTTCTCATTACTTTTGTCTTTCTTCGATTTACTTTCAGTCCACATTCTGTACTCATTAGACTGTTCAGTCCATTCAGCAGATCGTGTAATTCTTCCCCACTTTCACTCAAGACAACAATTTCTTCAGCGAATCGTATCGTTGATATCCGTTCACCTTGAATGGTAATTCAACTTTTGAAGCTTTCTTGTATTTCCATAATTGCTTTTACGATATACAGACTGAACAATATGGGCGACAGACTACATCCTTGTCTTACACCCTTTTCAATCCGAGCATTTCGTTCTTGGTGGTCCACTCTATTCATTCCCTCTTAGATCTTATACATATCGCATATTACCCCTCTCTCCCTACAACTTACCCCTATTTTTCTCAGTATTTCGAACATCTTGCACAATTTTACGTTGTCGAACGCTTTTTTCAGGTCAACAAATCCTATGAACGTCTCTTGATTTTTCTTTAGTCTTGATTCTATTATCAACCGCAGCGTGAGAATTGCCTCTCTGGTACCTTTACCTTTCCTAAAGCCAAACTGATCGTCATCTAACACATCCTCAGTTTTCTTTACCGTTAGTCTGTATATTATTCTTGTCAGCAATATAGATGCATGAGATGTTAAGCTGATGGTGCAATAATTCTCGCAGTTTTCAGCTCTTGCGATCTTCAGAATTGTGTGGATGATATTTTTCAGAAAGTCAGATGGTATGTCGCCAGACTGATACATTCTACACACCAATGTGAATAGTCGTTTTATTGCCACATTCTCCAATGATTTTACAAATTCTGATGGAATGTTATTTTTTCCCTTTGTCTTATTTGTTCGTAAGTCCTCCAAAGCTCTTTTAAATTCTGATTCTAATACTGGATCCCCCATCTCCTCTAAATCGACTCCTATTTCTTCTTCTATCACATCAGACAACTCTTCTGCTCATAGAGGCCTTCAAATTTACTCTTTCCACCTATCCTCTGTCTCCTCTACATTTAACAGTGGAATTCTCGCTGCACTCTTAATGTTACCACCCTTGCTTTTAATTTCACTGAAAGTTGATTTGACTTTCGTATATGCTGTGTCAGTTCTTCCGACAATCATTTCTTTTTCGATTCCTATACATTTTTCATGTAGCCATTTCGTCTTAGCTTCCCTGCACTTCCCATTTATTTCATTCCTTAGCGACTTGTATTGTTGTATTCGTGAATTTTCCTGAACATTTTTGTGCTTCCTTCTTTCATCAGTCAGCTGAAGTATTTCTTCTCTTAGCCATGGTCTCTTTGCCGTTACCTTCTTTGAAAGTATGTGTTTCTTCCTAAGTTCTGTGATTGCCCTTTTTACAGATGTCCATTCCTCTTCACTGTACTGCCTAATGAGTTATTCCTTATTGCTGTGTCTACAGCCTTAGAGAACTTCAAGCGTATCTCATCATTCCCTAGTACTTCCATATCTCACTTCTTTGCATATTGATTCTTCCTGATTAATTACTTAAAGTTTAGTCTACTCTTCGTTACTACTACATTGTTATCTGAGCGTATATCTGCTCCTGGGTACGCCTTACAATCCAGTATATGATTTCAAAATCACTGTCTGACCATGATATTATCTGACTGATATCTTTCCGTATCACCCAGCCTTTTTCGATTATATCTCCCCCTCTTGCGATTCTTGAACAGAGTATTCGCTATTACTAGCTGAAATTTATTACAGAACTCAATGAGTCTTTCTCCTCTCTCATTCCTTGTCCCAAGTCCATATTCTCCTGTAAACTGCTACTCCATCCCCTACACCTGCATTCCAGTACCCCATGACATGATTTTCATCTCCTTTTACGTACTGTATTACTCTTTGAATATCCTCATACACAGGGCTATTACAAATGATTGAAGCGATTTCATAAATTCACTGTAGCTCCATTCATTGACATATGGTCACGACACACTACAGATACGTAGAAAAACTCATAAAGTTTTGTTCGGCTGAAGCCGCACTTCAGGTTTCTGCTGTCAGAGCGCTCGAGAGCGCAGTGAGACAAAATGGCGACAGGAGCCGAGAAAGCGTATGTCGTGCTTGAAATGCACTCACATCAGTCAGTCATAACAATGCAACGACACTTCAGGACGAAGTTCAACAAAGATCCATCAACTGCTAACTCCATTCGGCGATGGTATGCGCAGTTTAAAGCTTCTGGATGCCTCTGTAAGGGGAAATCAACGGGTCGGCCTGCAGTGAGCGAAGAAACGGTTGAACGCGTGCGGGCAAGTTTCACGCGTAGCCCGCGGAAAATTGGCTCATGCCAGAACTGGAGACCGACAGCGCCGACTTCATCTTTCAACAGGATGGTGCTCCACCGCACTTCCATCATGATGTTTGGCATTTCTTAAACAGGAGATTGGAAAACCGATGGATCGGTCGTGGTGGAGATCATGATCGGCAACTCATGTCATGGCCTCCACGCTCTCCCGACTTAACCCCATGCGATTTCTTTCTGTGGGGTTATGTGAAAGATTCAGTGTTTAAACCTCCTCTACCAAGAAACGTGCCAGAACTGCGAGCTCGCATCAACGATGCTTTCGAACTCATTGATGGGGACATGCTGCGCCGAGTGTGGGAGGAACTTGATTATCGGCTTGATGTCTGCCGAATCACTAAAGGGGCACATATCGAACATTTGTGAATGCCTAAAATAACTTTTTGAGTTTTTGTATGTGTGTTCAAAGCATTGTGAAAATATCTCAAATAATAAAGTTATTGTAGAGCTGTGTAATCGCTTCAATCCTTTGTAATAACCCTGTACTTTATCCCTTCATCTTCAGCTTTCTGTGTCGGCTTGCTGTCGGTTCTGATAACAACAACCCTATCAGTGAGCTGTTCTAAGTAACACACTCCCTGCCCTACCTTCCTATTCATAACGAATCCCAGTCCCGTTATACCGTTTTCTGCTGCTGTTGATATTACTCTATGCCCATCTGACCAGAAATACTTGTCTTCTTTCCAATTCACCTCAATGATCACTACTATATCTGGGGTTATTACAAGAGACAGTTAACAGAGAAAATAGGGAATATCTTAAGAAGAGTCCCACATTTCATGATGGGTTCGTCTAGGAAAGACGAGAACATTACAGAGCTGTTCATCAAATTCCAGTGGTGTAAGCTCCATAGATTATTGTACCTTGCGGAGAGGCTTACAGTTAAAATTCCAAGAGCGCACCTTCCAGGAAGAGTCATGTAAAATATAACCAATAGTACTTCTTCCCACAAACACCTCGCGAGACAAGCACGAAGGAAAAAATAGAGTAATTCGAGCTCATACAGAAGGTTGCCGACAACCGGTCTTCCCTTACACCCTTCGCGAACGGAACATGAAAAAGGAGAAGTGATTGTGAGTCGGAATTACTCTACGCTACAAACAGCGCAATGTGGCCTGCGTTGTGTTGGTATAGATGAACAGATCTGCCATCTGTTGCGAGTTGAGCGCTAGATGAGCTACGTCGATGAGCGGCTGGTATACTGGTTATCAGAAGTGCCAGTTCCGTGACTACGAACCTATTACGGGCTCCCACGGAGAAGCAGGTAAAATCGTCGGTAGATAGGCAGGTTTGCAACGATATCGCACAGTGTCTTAAACTCAAGCGAACTTCAATTCGCGACAGCGAAGAAAATGCTACCGATGTCAGTGCCCACTAAGCGGAGTTACTAAATACAGCTTCCCGAAAATCCTTCACCAAAAAATACGAAGCAAATATTACTGATTTCGAATGAAGAAGTGCTGCCAAAATTAGTAACTTAAAATCAGAAATAGCATAGAAAAGCATCTTAAATCACTTAATAAAGGGTAGCCCTCAGGTCCAGTTTGTTTACGAATTAGATTCCTTTCAGGGTATGCCGATATAATAGCTCCGTGCTTAACATATATACACTACTGGCCATTAAAATTGCTACTCCAAGAAGAAATGCAGATGATAAACGGATATTCATTGGACAAATATATTATACTAGAACTGACACGTGATTACATTTTCATGCAATTTCGGTGCATAGATCGTGAGAAATCAGTACCCAGAACTACCACCTCTGGCCGTAATAACGGCCTTGATACGCCTGGGAATTGAGTCAAACAGAGCTTGGATGGCGTGTACAGGTACAGCTACCCATTCAGCTTCAACACGATACCACAGTTCATCAAGAGTAGTGACGAGCCAGTTGCTCGACCACCATTGACCAGACGTTTTAAATTGGTGAGAGATCTGGAGAATGTGCTAGCCAGGGCAACAATCGAACATTTTCTGTATCCAGAAAGGCCCGTACAGGACCTGCAACATGCCGTCGTGCATTATCCTGCTGAAATGTAGTGTTTCGCAGGGATCGAATGAAGGGTAGAGCCACGGGTCGTAACACATCTGAAATGTAACGTCCACTGTTCAAAGTGCCGTCAATGCGAACAAGAGGTGACCGAGACGTGTAACCAAAGGTACCCCATACCATCACGCCGGGTGATACGCCAATATGGCGATCACGAAACACAGTTCCAATGTGCGTTCAACGCGATGTCGCCAAACACGGATGCGACCGTCATGATGTTGTAAATAGAACCTGGATTCATCCGAAAAAATGACGTTTTGCCATTCGTGCACCCAGGTTCGTCGTTGAGTACACCATCGCAGGTGCTCCTGTCTGTGATGCAGCGTCAAGGGTAACCGCAGCCATGCTCTCCCAGCTGATAGTCCATGCTGCTGCAAACGTCGTCGAACTGTTCGTGCAGATGGTTGTTGTCTTGCAAACGTCCCCATCTGTTGACTCAGGGATCGAGACGTGGCTGCACGATCCGTTACAGCCATGCGGATAAGGTGCCTGTCATCTCGACTGCTAGTGATACGAAGCCGTTGGGATCCAGCACGGTGTTCCGTATTACCCTCCTGAACCCACCGATTCCATATTCTGCTAACAGTCATTGGATCTCGACCAACGCGAGTAGCAATGTCGCGATACGATGAACCGCAATCGCGATAGGCTACACTCCGACCGTTATTCTAGTCCTTACAAGAGGCATCACAACAACGTTTCACCAGGCAACGCCGGTCGACTGCTGTTTGTGTATGAGAAATCGGTTGGAAACTTTCGTCATGTCAGCACGTTGTAGGTGTCGCCACCGGCGCCAACCTTGTGTGAATGGCCTGAAAAGCTAATCATTTGCATATCACAGCATCGTCTTCCTGTCGGTTAAATTTCGCGTCTGTAGCACGTCATGTTCGTGGTGTAGCAATTTTAATGGCCAGTAGTGTATACGATGACACTAACTTGGTAGTAAAGGATGTTGTGTGAACATTGGCTCGGTTTCAAACAGTGCAGTACATGACCTAAGTTCATGGCTTGTAGAAAATTATATAACGCTAAATCACAGTAAGACTCAGTTTTTACATTTTCTTACATACAGTTCAACAACGTTTTAATTTCACAGAATGGGCGTGTGATTAGTGAAACTGAACAGTTCTGATTTCTAGGTGTTCAGGTAGACAGTAAGCTGTCGTGGCAAGCCCTCGAAGCCCACGTTCAGGGCATTGTTCAAAGACTTAATACTGCCATTTTTACTATCCGAACTGTATCTGAAGTGAGTGATCGTTCGACACGAAAATTAGCGTACTTTGCTTGTTTTCATTCGCTTATGTCGTATGGTATTATATTTTGGGGTAACTCTTCCCAATCTAAAAGGATATTTTCGGCTCAGAAACGGGCGATTCGGGCAATAAGTGGTGTAAGTTCACGAACCTCTTGTCGACCCCTGTTCACCAGTCTGGGTATTTTGACATTGGCCTCTTAATATATATATATATATATATTCCTGACTATCATTTCTTGTTAACAGTATAAGCTTATTCCCAAGAATAAGCAGCTTTCACTCGGTTAATACTCGGCAGAAATCAAACCTGCATTTGAATCGGACTTCCTTAACTGTTGTGCAGAAAGGTGTGCAGTATATTGCTGCATCCATTTTCAATAAGCTACCACTTGAATTCAAAAATCTTAGCAGTAATCCACGAACTTTCAAATCTAAACTGAAGAGTTTCCTCATGGGTCACTCCTTCTATTCTGTCGAGAAGTTCCTTGAAAAATTAAGCTGATTCTTGTTGTATTGTTGACTGTGTTTACTTAAACTTGTGGTCCCACTTTTTTAGGGTTCATAAACATTTATTTTTATCTGTTATTACTTTTATGTTGTAATTTCTTGTACTGGCACGTTCCATGACCTTGGAGATTTGCTCCTGAATTTCGTCCTACGCAACTTGACGTGTAAATAAATAAATAAACAACAGCTTGCACGACGGAAGACCCATGCCTAAAGACAGGAAAGCAGCAGAGACCACACCAATATACGCGAAAGGGAGTAGGAGTGATCCGATGACTTATAGACTCATATCGCTGACGTCGATTTGCAGTAGAATTCTGTAACCTATACTGTGCTTGAACGTTATGAATTACCTGAAGAAAACGATCTGTTGACACGTAGCAGGGATTCAGAAAATATCGTTCTTGTGAAGCACAACTAGTGCCTCATGTTCACGAAGAAATGGATGCTATCGATAAGTAATCTCAAATTGATTCAAAGTTTCTAGATTTCCAGAAATCTTTTGATACCGTCCCTCAAAAGAGATTTATAATCAAGTTGCGAGTCTATGGAGTATCGTCTCAGTTGTGCGACTGGATTCGTGAGTTCCTGTCGGAAAGATCACAGATCGTAGTAACTGACGGAAAGTCATCGAGTAAAACAGAAGTGGTATCTGGCGTTCCCCGGAAGTATTATAGGCCCTCTGCTGTTCCTGATCCATATAACCGATTTAGGAGGCAATATGAGTAGTCATCTTAAGACTGTTTGCAGATGATGCTGTCATTTACCGCCTAGTAAAGCAATTAGGAATCCAAACCAGTGGCAAAATGATTTAGACAAGGTATCTGTATGGTTCGAAAAGTGGCAACTGACCCTAAATAACGAAAGTTCGAAGTCATCTACACGAGTACTAAAAGGAATCCAATGAATTTCGGTTACATAATAAATCACACAAACGTAAAGGCTGACAATTCAACTAAGTATCTGGAACTACAATTACGAGCAACTTAAACTGGATTAATCATATAGATAAATGTTCTGAAGAATGCAAACCAAAGATTGCGTTTTATTGACAGAACACTTAGAAGATGCAACAGGTCTAGTAAAGAGGCTGGCTACACTACGATTGTTAGTCCTCTGCTAGAGTGCTGCTGTGCAGTATTGGATCCTTACCAGATTGGATTGCAAAGGACACTGAAAAAGTTCAAAGAAGGGCAACTTTTTCTTTATCATCCAGAAACAGGGGAGAGAGTGTCACGGAGATAATACGCGTTTTGAGGTGACGATCATTAACCCGTTACTTACTACTATACGTATTATTTAAACTTACAAAAATCAGCATATTTGGTTTTTCAAACTCTCGTCAAAATTTTGTGTCTTTTTTGACAGGAATTCTGTATAAATCTGTCCTTACTATGTATTGAAGTGATGAGGAGTAAAGATAATCCTGTTTTAGGAATTCTTGTTGGTGTAGTATACCCGAAAAAATACAAGCTAGTTCAACGTCACTAAACATTTCTCACACTCATATCGTGTATCACACAATTTCTGGACGTTGTTTTCTTGACAGGGTTGGGGGGGATAAACCTAACAAAACCTGAAAACGACTGCTTATAACTCGCAAAATATCGAAAGAAATCGGGTGTGTTTGAAACGTCCCCTTAGAAAAATTTATACATGACTGTGCATAAACTGACACACAATATTTTTAGCGCAACGCAATCTGACTTTCAGAAATCCCTACAAAAGAATGGCCCTGACTAACATTAACCTACACCTTTCACAAATCACTTACCTCACAAAAATCTTCATTACTCGAACTACTGCAATACAGCGAGCGCCACTACTGCCAGCTAAATAAAAGATTCAAACTACGGAAGGCACTAACTACTGATAGGCATAGTTAGCAAATGAAAGATTTTGATAGAGAACAAACAATGTATTTGCCTTAATAGTGTCGAAAAATCATAATATACATAGCAATTCATAATATCCAGAATTACAAATTTCAAAACTCCGCCATCTCTCTCCCCACATCCACAACTGCTGGCGCCTCACCTCCAACTGCGCAACGCTATGCGCTGTTAACATCCAACTGCCCAACGCTACAATGGCGAGTATTACAACAATGCCAACCAGCCACAGACTGCACACAACACAGCCAGTGATTTTCATACAGAGCGCTAAGAAAACCTAAACAGCCTACTTACATAGCCCCCATGCTCCCCACAAAAAATTTTACAAATTGTTTTGGGCACTGGCCAATACAGATTTGAAAATTTTTTTCATAATTATAATAACAAAGATATCAAATGCACACGCCACTAAATAGATAGATATACCAGCTTTCCAGTGTTGTATAATATGTCATGTATGTATTAACATAGAAGAAGAAACACTGAGAAGAAGCTACAGCAGCTTGGCCCGTCTCACAGCCAGTAATGTAATAACGGACTTGAAATCTGCGGCCGATTGTGAGCTGGCTATATAGGCCAATGGGTTAAAGCAAAGGCGTTTTCCGTTGCAGAAATTTCACGAAATTTCATTCTTCCAAGTTGTCCTACATGGGGAGAAATAATCATTGTAATAAAATAGCGGAAAACAGAGATCGCACGGAAATGTTTAAGTGTTCGTTCCTTCCGCGCGCTGTTAGAGAGTGGAACGCTCGAGAGACAGTGTGAAAGTGGTTCGGTGACCCCTCTACCAGGCGCTTAATTGTGAACTGCAGAGCAATCATGTGCGTGTACCCGCCTCGTTCCATCGTGCAGGAATGATCGGAATCGCCTTCCGTGGCGCGCACTTCTGGAACAGTTAGCGACTGCACAAAGTTCCCGAGCACAGAGCATTCTTCCATTTCCGCACCAAGCTCTGTAGGTCGGCAATTTCGGAATCGAAAACTTGTTCCGAACGCTTTTACCAAAAGCAGTCACTATCGGCGCCATAAAATCCTTCCAATTAGTCGACTGTCCTTTCGGGGGCATTGCAATAAATAAAACGACGCGAGTTTCATTTTTGTGCCGCCTCTAGTAAGGCGGGCGGGCGGGCTTTGTGGCAAGTGCCGCTGGCCCGCGGCAGCGCCCGCTCTGCAGTGGCTGCGGCCCGCGCCACAAACGCCGCGGCGATTTAAAACCGCATTTGCATGAGGGCCGGATTACCCGCCAGTGCCCGGAAGCTAAAACAGCGAAACAAAACGGGCGCCGCCCGGTGGATGCGCCGACCGCGCGCCCCGGCAAAGCTGTTCCGGGCGCTGATTTCAGGCCGTCGGCAACATTTACCGATACGCTCGCCACTGCACGACTCTATCCACAAATTTATTTCCCACAAACTTCATCATCCTGGCAGTTTCTGGTCCCTCTTAGCGCCGTTTACGAAACAGATCTCTCTCTCTCTCTAGCTCTGTCTCTCCCTCTCTGCCTTTCTCTCTGTCTCTGTCTCTGCCTCTTTCTCTCTCGCTCCTTCTGTGTCACTACCGCTCATATTCAGTTTCTGATTCTGGCTCTTTATTCTGATTTTCACTTCACATCCTCAGACATTTATCCACACAGAATTTTGTCCTTAGGAAAGCTCTGTGGTGGAGGAATATTTTAAAGCACCATGTTGGGCGGTAGCCAATGGCCTTGTCGCTGTAGTAACACCGGTTCTTGTCAGATCACCGAAGTTAAGTAATATCCGGCTTGGCTAGCACTTGGATGGGTCACCGTACTGGTCTGCCGAACGCTGTTAGAAAGCATGGTGCACTCAGCCGTTCTGCGGCCAATTTAGGAGCTAATTGATTGGGAAGTGGCGGCTCCCGTCATGGAAACTGACAACGGTTTGTTGACCACACCTCCCTCCAGCGATGCCTATCGACTGAGTATGACACGGCGGTTGGTCGGTCCGATGAGACTTCCGAGGCCTGTCCGGGCGGAGAGTATGTGGAGCACAAATTGCGTGGAGATGGAATTTTTAGTGTAATGAAAGTTTTTGTATCGCACAAGATACAATCACTGTCCGTTGCACACGCTCCAGAGTACACTACTGGCCATTGAAATTGCTACACCACGAATATGACGTGCTACAGACGCGAAATTTAACCGACAGGAAGAAGATGTTGTGATATGCAAATGATTAGCTTTACAGAGCATTCACACAAGGTTGGCGCCGGTGGCGACACATACAACGTGCTAACATGAGGAAAGTTTTCAACCGGCTTCTCATACACAAACAGGTTGACCGGCGTTGCCTGTGGAAACGTTGTTGTGATGCCTCGTGTAAGGAGGAGAAATGCGTACCACCACCTTTCCGACTTTGATAAAGGTCGGATTGTAGCCTATCGCGATTGCGCTTAATCGTATCGCAACATTACTGCTTGCGTTGGTCGAGATCCAATGACTGTTAGCAGAATATGGAATCGGTGCGTTCAGGAGGGTAATACGGAACACCGTGCTGGATCCCAACGGCTTCGTATCACTAGCAGTCGAGATGACAGGCACCTTATCCGCATGGCTGTAACGGATCGTGCAGCCACGTCTCGATCCCTGAGTCAACAGATGGGGACGTTTGCAATACACCAACCATCTGCACGAACAGTTCGACGGCGTTTGCAGCAGCGTGGACTATCAGCTCGGAGAGCATGGCTGCGGTTACACTTGACGCTGCATCACAGACAGGAGCACCTGCGATGGTGTACTCAACGACGAACCTGGGTGCACGAATGGCAAAACGTCATTTTTTCGGATGAATCCAGGTTCTGTTTACAGCATCGTGCTGGTCGCATCCGTGTTTGGCGACATCGCGTTGAACGCACATTGGAAGTTTGTATTCGTCACCGCCATACTGGCGTATCACCCGGCGTGATGGTATGGGGTGCAAGTCTCGGTCACCTCTTGTTCCCATTGACGGCACTTTGAACAGTGGACGTTACATATCAGATGTCTTACGACCCGTGGCTCTACCCTTCATTCGATCCCTGCGAAACCCTACATTTCAGCGGGATAATGCACGACCGCATGTTGCAGGTCCTGTATGGGCCTTTCTGGATACAGAAAATGTTCGACTGCTACCCAGGCCAGCACATTCTCCATATCTCTCACCGACTGAAAACGTCTGGTCAATGGTGGCCGAGCAACTGGCTCGTCACAATACGCCAGTCACTACTCCTGATGAACTGTGGTATCGTGTTGAAGCTGCATGGGCAGCTGTACCTGTACACGCCATCCAAGCTCTGACTCAATGCCCAGGCGTATCAAGGCCTTTATTACGGCCAGAGGTGGTAGTTCTGGGTACTGATTTCTCACGATCTATGCACCCATATTGCATGAAAATGTAATCACGTGTCAGTTCTAGTATAATATATTTGTCCAATGAATACCCGTTTATCATCTGCATTTCTCCTTGGTGTAGCAATTTTAATTGCCAGTAGTGTAGTACTCGGTACAAGTCCTCAGTCAGTAGAACGAAGGTCCTGGAAAGCGAGGTTTGATTTCAAGCCTAGGAAAGCGGTGTTCGGTTTCGACATCTACATCCGTACTTCGCAGACCACCTTATGAAGTGTGGCGGAGGTTATTTTACGCACCATTGCACTTCTCCCCGTTGCTGTTAGCGTCATGAACGGTTCGGGGGAAGAACGATTATTAGTTAGCCTCCGTTTAAGTTTGAATCTCTCTAATTTTGTCTTCATGATCTTTCCGCGAGATATACGAAGGGAGAAACAATATATTTGTTGGTTTCTCCAGCAAATAACTTTAATAGCAAGTGACACCGCGTTGCAGGATGCCTCTCTTGCAACATCTGCCACTGGAGTTTCACCTTCGCGCTTGCTAAATGCGCCTATATCAAATGTGCCTCTTTTATTTAGATCTGTTCTGTTTCCTCTATCAATCCAAGTCCACCATCAACAGACCTAGAGTCCTACAAATCGGTGCTCAGTTTCAATTTCACAACCAACAAACCACGATTCCCACAAAGTGGAGCTCAGCTTCGAGTCGTCAATCAACAGAACATGAGTCCTACGGCGTGTACTCAGGGTCAAGATGACTATCAACCGAACGATAGCCCCACAAGGCAGTGTTCAGGTTCAAGTCCTCAGTCAGTACAACGAGAGGCCAGCAAAATGGAGATCGGCTTCAAGTCCTTAACCAGTAGAATGTGTAACCCATAAATCAGTGCGTGAGTTTAAGTCCTCGACCAAGACAACGGGGAGTCCCGCAAAGTGGCGCTTGGTTTCATATCAGCAGACAACATAACAAGAGTCCCAAAAAGTGGTGCGCAGTTTAATGTCCTAACTTAACAGAACAAGGGTCCCACAATGTGATGCTACGGTTGAAGTTCTCAGTCAACAGGACGACCGTCTCACGAAGTGGACAATCAACAGGACGAGAGTACCGCAAAGTCGGGTCGGACTCACGTCCTCAGTCAACACAATGAGAGTCACACACAGCGGTGCTCGAGTTCAAGTCCTCAATCAGAAGAACGAAAGCAGAACTCGGGCTGAAGTTCGCTACAACTAAACGCATTGGCATCCTTTGTGGAGGACTTTTATAGGCCACTTAAAAAATACCACAGGGTTTGGTGAACGCTGTTGGCGCCTGAAGCGGCCTCCGTGCCTCAGGGAGGTCTCTGTCGGGCTCTGCCTCTCAGCAATAAACCATACTTTGCTCGTATCGACATCCACACCCATCAATACATCAAATATCTGTGCGTCTTCATCGCTGACGAGAACACAGCTATATTTATTAACTGTAATTTTACTACACTTGAGTATGGCATATGGCAATTCATAATAAAGAAAATGATTAGATGTGCTTGCGTCAGGAATGCAGATAGATTATGTTACAAATCTGAAACGACTATTCCATTCTTTGCTGAAGGATTATAAGTTGACTCTAAAAACAGTCGCAGGTTGCAAATTTGTAACTTATTTATTACGCTTTTCGCTCAAGTGAGGATTTATAAGATAACGTAAAAATTAATGCCAGGGGCACATGTCACATTATTGTAGCGCGTCTATTAACTTCGTTAACACCTACAAACGGTGACAAAATTATTAAATTCTTTCCATTACTGGTTATTTAACTTGTACATCGAGAAAGCTATGAAAGAAACCATGGAGAAATTTGGAAAGGAAATTATAGTTCAAGGAGAAGAAACGTGGCGTTGTAACGCTGCCAGAGACAGGAAAGGATTGGGAGAACAGTTGGGCTAAATGGGTAGTTACGGGCAGCCATTTCTGTTTTTCTGTATGACAGGACAACAGCCAATATGTATGTAAAAGAGCACCGTCAGCTTTAATTTCATCTCTAACGCATTGTACAGATTAGTGTTTCAGAAATATAACACGCTATCATCAGACCGTCTATACTACATAGTGCCTGAATTTTCCAGTAACAAACGAATGTATGTCATATGTGAAAATCACCTATCTTTGCAACAGTTTATGCACACTCTACGTTAGCAAATTACAACACTTGTGTTAAACCAGACAGAAAGCAGAGAAGCAGAGAAAAAGCGAAGAAATCCTTGTTGACTGCAGATGGGTAACTGTCCATGAAATATCAGCTTTACTGCAGAAGAGAGACAGTGACACGAAAAAAAAAATTCTGTTTAAGTAAATATTTTTGTCAATTTGAGATGTGATGACTTTAGTTCCAATTTATACTGAGTCTCTTGTGAAATTTGCTTATTTTCTGACAGTAAAATAAATGTAAACCAGTTTATGATGTTGTAAAACATTTTATGGGTGAAAAAAACAACAAGAAGTTGTGTTTTGTTGAAGGCACCATCTTCAAACCGTATTTATTAGTGCTCCACAATTCTCAATGTGCGTCATGGTAAAATGGTATCGTAACTAAGGCTTCAGTCTGTGTACAGATTTTATTGTTAGTCAATAAAATTTCCTGTCAATCATGTCTTCTTCTTCTCACATATAATTAGTAGTTGTCTGTAATTATGTACAGAGGTAGGACGCCGCCAGTTAGCACATATGGACTGACATACTACACACGAAACTAGCCTCGAAATTCGAAAACTTACGAGAATGCAGACGGGGGACATCGTCGACTACTGCTGGTATTTCGACAGCAGCACACCCTGTCATTTTCGAGGCAAAACTGCAGAGGGTATGCGCTGTGTAAGCGAGTTTACAACCTCAGTTTCCGAAAAAACTTCGTAAAGATAAGATACACACACACTGTAAACACTAGCGCCATCAAAACCAAGGACGACTGACGTCAGAAATCATCGATAGTGAAATAAATAATCAACGGGTGAGTTATCACAAACTCCGTATTTAACTCACGAACGCCTTCTCAAACTCACGAAATTTATAAAATCCATCATGTTTCTACAACTACACTGAATAGCCAAAGAATACCTGCCTAATATAGAGCCCCCGCGAGCACGCAGAAGTGGCGCAACACGACGTGGCATGGACTCGACTAATGTCTCAAGTAGTGCTGGAGGGAACTGACACTATGAATCCTACAGGCTGTACATAAATCCACAAGAGTACAAGGAGGTGGAGATCTCTTCCGTACAGCACGTTGCAAGGCATCCCGGATATGCTCGTTAATGTTCATTTCTGGAGTGTTTGGTGGCCAGGGAAAGTGTTTAAACTCAGAAGAGTGTTCCTGGAACCATTCTGTAGAAATTTTGGACGTGTGGGGTGTCACATTGTCCTGCTGGAACTGCCCAAGTCCGTCGGTATGCGCAATGGATATGAATGGATGCAGGTGATCAGACAGGATGCTTACGTACGTGTCACCTGTCAGAATCGTATCCAGACATTCACTCCAACTGCACACGGCCCACACCATTACAGAGTCCACCTGCTTGAACAGTCCCGTGCTGACATGCAGAGTCCATGGATTCAAGAGGTTGTACACGAGTGGGCCGTCGTCTCCGAAAGCCCATATCGATGATGTTTCGTTGAATGGTTCGGACTCTGACACTTGTTGATCACCCAGCATTGAAATCTCCAGCAATTTGGGGAAGGTTTGCACTTCTGTCACGTTGAATGATTCTCTTCAGTCGTCGTTGGTCCCGTTCTTGCAGCATCTTTTTCCAGCCGCAGCCATGTTGCAGAAATTGATGTTGTACCGGATTCCTGATATTCACGGTGCTCTAGTGAAATGGTCATGTGGAAAAATCCCCACTTCATCGTTACCTCGGAGATGCTGTGTCCCACCGCTCCTGCCCCCAATATAACACCAAATTCAATTAAATATTGATAACATGCCACTGTAGCAGCAGTAACCAATCTAACAACTGATCCAGACACTTGTTGTCTTATACAGGCATTGCCGACCTCAGTACCGTATTCTGCCTGTCTACATATCTGTGTATTGAATACGCCTGCCTACACTAGTTATTTGGCGCTCCAGTGTATAACAAAGTGAAACTAGCCAAAACGCCAGTCGTTTTACGTTAGAAGTGACAGTTTATACTACCTCACCCGGTGATTATTCTGTTGATAAACTCTGACGTCGGTAATCTTTGGTTTGTGATGGTGCTAGTGTTTACAGTGTGTGTGTGTGTGTGTGTGTGTGTGTGTGTGTGTGTGTGTGTGTGTCCGCGTGCGTACGTATATTAACTTTATGGAGTATATCTGAAATCTGAGGATTTGGATTCGCCTGCACAGCGCTTATTTGCTGCAGTTTTTTCCCTTGAAAACGGCAGTGTGTGCCCCCGTCGAAATATCGACAGTTGTCGACGTCACCCTGCTGCATTCTCGTAAGTTATTTGAACAAGGTATCCGCCGGGAGTCACAATGGTCTCACATACACTGGAAACCGTCTAAACATGGTTAATTAGTCGGTGAAACGGTACTGACAGCGATTAATGCAATGTCAGTTATTATGGTGTACAATTGTCGAAGGTGTCAGCTGCCTTTTCCCGTTTCTGGAGCGCAGCACTGAGTTCTTCCGTGTCCGGTGCTGCCCACGCCGCACATTAGATTTGTCCAGAGCCGTTACGGAGGTTATACTGCGCCCTTGGCGGAACTGTCAAAGCTGCCCCCCCTCTCTCCCTCAGAAAATCTGCTTTCTAAAAAATTTTCTCCGCATACTTAAGAAATTATGTAATTTATAGGCTGGTTTAATAAAAATGAAGCGTTATTAATAACACTGCTCAAATGAGTTGTATAAATGAAACGTATTCATCACAAAAATGAGCTGTATCACTTTAATAAATAACAAATTTTATAAACTTTATAAAAGAGATCAATGCATATCAAAATACGTGTCTTATTGTTTATGGCAGCTACTGTATTTTAGTATGATGTATAATGAAGAACATATTTAATTCCTCCTCACAAATTATTAAATCGACTTGAAAGAGGAAGGGCCATAATTAAGTTCTGAGACCACGTTCCTTTCCAAGAACTGACCTTTTAATATAATTTTACTTTCCTCTGCCTTTGAGTGAAGCAAACACATTGATTACATCATTGAAGTCAAATTTAAAAGCCGTGTCGTATTCTATTGACAAGATAATTGAATTTAACAGTCTGCTTCATGTATAGTAGAACTTAAGTAGTTTTTATCATCTGTAATCAGTTGAAACTGCATTGACAACATGTTTTAATTACTGGAACTGTCATAAATATAGTCAGATCTACTTCGATGTTTGGACAAGAACCTCGTCTTGCATGGTTAAAAGAAAAAAAAATCACAGTATCCATATGGGAAGCTGCGTCAGTACTCTTCGTCAACTCTTTCTACTAAAATTTGAAACCCACTATTTCGTTAGCTAGCTCAGCCGCATCGATATTTCTGCTGTAATTGGCACCAAAATCTGTAGTTAATTTTTTAAAATAAGATACAAAATTGTCATTTAAGGCGTTCCCAACAGTAAATTAAAGTGAGATGAAATGGTTTGTTTTATGTGAGACCTTCGTTCACTTACTATCGTATAAAATACTTTGAAGCATCCGAGCCTAAACATTTCCACTCCAGTCCTCAGTTGGCAGAAAGCGGCAAAAATCAGAAGTCTTATATGGAACAGTACAGGGTGTCCATAAATTACCTTTTCTACTTAGACTTTAATAACTTCAAAACTATATTAGATATTAACAAATGGTTTTGAGCATGTGATAAGGTAACTCATAAAGCCTCTTTTACCTTCCAAGTGACGCAGAATTCAACATGAAAATCTTATAAGATGTAGACAACACAGCAGAAAACTCAGTGTGTGACCTGGTTCATACAGACGACGTCCGATACTCACACGCAACGAAACCTTCGAACACAGTATGGAAGGCAACCACCACTCCGACTAACTTTTCGGGCTTGCCTTACGTCATTTATGAACGTCCTGTATATTTGCTTCGGCATCCACTCGCCAAACTGATATCCTACAAAACGGTAGAAAAGTAGCAGCAAAAACTCTATTTCTGAAAATGAGTTAACTGTTTGGACGGCAGCTGTTTCAAAAATATTGGAAATTTGAAGTAAGGTCTTATGGGACCAAACTACTGAGGTCATCGGTCCCTAAGCCTACTCACTAGTTAATTTAACTTAAACTAACTTATGCTAAGGACAAGACACGCACATGCATGTCCGAGGGAGGATTCGAACCTCCGCCGGAGGGAGCCGCACGGACCGTGACAAGCTACCCCGCGCGGCTGTAGCTGTATGAACCAAGTGCACTGTTGACCCACAGCCCATGTGTCACCTGTTCGATAGTAGTCGTTTCTTTGTGTTGGTACTTGGACGAAATGACGCTGTAAGAACAGTACACGTTTACAGTCCCGGACTGAGGGAAAGGATGCTTCTCGCAGGCAGAGGATAAGAACACGAGTGGTAGGAGAACTCACTACATCTTTGGTTAATTCTTATATCGTCTGTCTTTTTTAGGGAGTGGAGTTCACACTGCGCCTGCGCCCTACGCTGCTGTCTGTCTCACCGTGACGTCGGTACGATCCTATGTTTGTCGACTGTTTCCCGCTTCCTTGGGGTTTGCGTAGAGATACCGAACCGACGAGGATGCAGACCTGTTTGCAGAGGAAATTCCCGCCTGTCGAGGATAGCCGAGACACGACCGCAGCTTCCGAGTTGGGCAGTGAGGGTACTCCGCGCCGCGCCGCGCCACACCCACCCAACCTTACCCGACCCGCTGGTGTTTCCGCCAAGTTCGGCCGCAGACCAGTTCGGTGGCGGGCCAAGCACACCACCTCTGGCCACCGCCACTTGCCGGAGCAATAAACTCGCTTAACCTGATTCTTCACGGGGGCGGCAGCCACCAAACCTTGTCTTCCGTGTTTGTTGAAGACCCAACAGGTAATAAAACAAACGCAGCAACGCCAGTGTGAGTATTGTGTACAGCAGTTACATACTAGCACCGAGCGGGGTGGTGCAGTTATTAGCTCACTGAACTCGCGTTCGGGAGAAAGTCAGTTCAAAACCGCGTTCGGCCATTCTCATTTAGATTTCCCGTGATTTCCCTAAATCGCTTCAGGCAAACGCCTGTGAAAGAGCACGGCGATTTCCTTCTCCATCTTTCCCTAATCCGAGGTTCAGCTCCGTCTCTAACGACCTCGTTGTGGACTGAATATTAAACACTAATCACCTCTTCCTCCACCATAATCACTTTATGCTGCCTCTTATGCCTCTTTGGTCTGCAGCAAGCTGCGGAGCCAATAACATTCTTTCCTGTAAGCAGACAGGCAACTAGTGGTAAAAGGTGCGCCATTGCTGCAAATGACAGACTAGCCTTCCCCACCAACAGGTCTGGTGCTACCTTTGTACGAGAGCAGTACACTCTCATTAGAATAGTCACCTAATCTCTAAGTGTAAAAGGAAATATCCTGACTAACTGACTGACTCATCATCGCCCAGTCCAAATGCTAAACATAAAAAACTTGAAATTTGGAGAGGATATTGATCTTGTGCTGAAGGCGTTGTTTAGTGCTGTATAGTTCGAAATTTAATCACTTAGAGGATGAAATAGGGGATGAAAGTTGTACTGAAAAATACCGCTATTAAGGCAATTTTGATACTAGAGCTACGAGAACTGGTTCAAAAATGGTTCAAATGGCTCTGAGCACTATGGAACTGAACATCTGAGGTCATCAGTCCCCTAGAACTACCTAACCTAAGGATATAACACACATCCACGCCCGAGGCAGGATTCGAATCTGCGACCGTAGCAGTCACGCGGTTCCGGACTGAAGCGCCGAGAACCGCTCGGCCACCGCGGCCGGCAACGAGAACTGGTATTTGGTTTCTCGGTCAGATATAACAAAGTACTTGCTTCAGAATTTTTGGAAATTCACCTATTAATAGGTTAAAAAGTGTGACAAAGTTTATTTTGAAAATAAATCATTATTAAGGTACTACTAAAGCAGTGTTTTTGGAAACCCAACCCCTAAGAGGATGATGTAGGCGACGAAATTTATTATGACACTATTTCATTATGAAATGATTTTTAAAGCTAAATCTCTGAAAGTTTGTGTTTGGCTTGTCAGAAATAAAAAGAAGTGATTTAGTTTTTGATTTTTTTTCTTTAGAAAATCAACACTAAGGGCTTGAAATAGGCAATGAAAATTTTTATGAAAATATTTTAGCTATGTTAAAACGAATTTAAAACGAAATCTGTGTCAAATGATATTTGACTTCTGAGGCAATATGTGTTGCGGGAAGATAGTGTTTATGAAAATATCACCACAAGAACTCAAAACGCAGGGTTAATAAAGATATCCGACTACAGCTACCAGAAATCCTTTTTGATCAGCAGTACATGCGAAAAAGATCGCGCTTCTATAGCTTTAATTTGCGTGAAAAGTTGAGATGTTGCAATTTATGAACAACATATAAATTCGATTAAAGAAAAACAATAAAGTAAAATCTATGCAGACGATACAATCCACGCGAGGGAATCAGCGGTTGCTTAACTAGTTAAAGATAACGAAAAGCACTACACACAAGAAAACCTCTGAACTAGTTGCAAACAAGTTTTCTGTTCCGTTCTCTTGCAAAGTCATCTTGGTCTCTATCTCTCTCTTTCATTTTATTCAATTTTTACATAGGCAAAAATACTTATATTTAATCTCTTCCCGTCGAATCTACAAGAGGCAGTCGAAATGCCGTACATTCGAGAATCTATATGCCAATCAGGCAAAATCGCCTCGAGCATTGCGGCAATCATCCCTCCGACGCACCAGGTTGAATACAGCCGTTTGGCAAAACACCGCGTTTTGCTGCGTGAAGGAGTGCGCAACTGCCTGCTGTACTTCCTCGCCCGACAGGAATCGTCGATTCTTCAAGGCTCTTTTCAAAGGAGCCAAGGCGTGATAATCGCGTGGACAGAGACCAGACGTATAGGGCCGAAGCTTGAGTGTCTCCCACTCGAGTTGGCGTAGCTGCTAAGACTGACCTCTCAGATCGATCTTGTGTCGACTCGTGGCCAACATGGAACTAGGTTCACCATTCCACAACGGTAATTTTCCACAGACATGCTGTCCCAACACGTTGTTCATTCTTCCATGGATATCTACTGGTGCTTGTCCTTCGGCGGCCAAGAAAACAATAAGAGCACGTTCGTCCTGTTTGGACGCATTTGGTAATAACATCGCCGTATTTCACATATCAGCATTTACGACACGCAGGCCGAAAAGGTACGAATGACACACTAATAATACCTTGCCTTGCCCTCAAACGTAAATTTCTCTATCGCCCCTTACACTGGATACGAGATTAACAGCGGAGAGCGTTGAGTGTACCATAAAATTTTATAAAAGACAGCTTCTACAACTTAATATCTATGATATGACTCATTTATCATTTCATGACATATAAGGGTGTAATTGTAGTGAATAAAAAATATATTTACATTAAATGCAGGCTCACACTATACAAACACGAAAAGGTGCTTTTATACTTGATTACATATCTTGTGAGAAAATTTGATGTCTTAAATTTACTTTACAGACGTTCACTAATTCTGTGAATATATTTTTCTGTCATATGATGTTTTTAAAGAGCTTAATTTTTATTTGAGAAACGTAAAAACAACATTCTGCCTCCTTTTCCTGGTACGCTAATTCTCAATTTGACTTTTCGTTTTCTTAAACAGTAGTGCTCCCTTCCTTGCATTCCATGGTCAAGTATGTCGACATTGGGAATATGTGTGTCACTATCCCTTATAGTGGTAACAATCTGAGGTACTACCTAATCAAAAGTACCCAGACAGCCCTGTGTAAGGCGGAACTGACCACTAGATGTCACAAGACGCGGACTTGCCAATGTAAAAGGTGATGGGGAATGTTTTATTCTCAGTAGAAAAGCGTTAACAACAGAGTGAGTCGATCAGGTCTCAGTGATTTCGAACGTGGACTAGTGATTGGATGTCACCTCAGTAACAAATACACGAGTGACATTACAACCTCTCTAAAGCTGCAAGTCGACTGTTGGTTGTTTTTGTATGTTGTATGTGAACCGGGGGCCTAGAAACGACGGAGAGGCTCCGTCCCCGCCACAGCCGCAGTGGTCCACAACCCCACGACGACTACCGCAGTCCACTTCACCCCTCCGCCGCCCCACACCAAGCCCAGGGTTATTGTGCGGTTCGGCCCCCGGTGGACCTCCCGCCCCCCTCCAGGGAACGCCTCACACCAGACGAGTGTAACCCCTATGTTTGCGTGGTAGAGTAACGGTAGTGTACGCGTACGTGGAGAACTTGTTTGAGCAACAATCGCCAACATAGTGTAGCTGAGACGTAATAAGGGGAACCAGCCCGCATTCACCGTGGCAGATGGAAAACCGCCTAAAAACCATCCACAGACTGGCCGGCTCACCGGACCTCGACACAAGTCCGCCGGGGGGATCCGCGCCGGGGACCAGGCGTTCTTTCCCGCCCGGAAAGCCGCGCGTTAGACCGCACGGCCAACCGGGCGGGCTCGACTGTTGGTGGTGTGGTTGCGAAGTGGAAACGAGGAGGAATGTCCACAGTTAAACCGAGGTCAAACGGTCCTCATGCACTGACAGACAGGGACAGTCGAGCGACGCGGTGGGTACTTGGGAAAAACCATATGAAATCAGAAGAAGGAATCATTCATGAGTTTCAAAATGCTACGATCAGTCCAGCCAGCACAGTGACTGGGCGTAGGGAGTTAAAAAGAACGGGGAGCAATGGTCGAGCCGCTCATCATAAACCACACATTTCTGTAGACAATGGTATGAGATGATTCAGGTGTTGTCAAGAGCAACACCACTGGACAATGAATGGAGACGATTGATTTGTAGCGATGAATCACGCTCTTCCTACGACAGGTGTTGTCAAGAGCAACACCACTGGACAATGAATGGAGACGAGTCATTTGTAGCGATGAATCACGCTCTTCCTACGACAATCCGATCAAAAGTTTTGTATTCGGCGAATGGAGAACGTTATCTGACATTACGTGCAATGCCAAATGCCAACAGAGAAGTACAGTGGAGATGTTGTCACGATAAGGTGGCGATTTTCGTGGTCAGAGAGCTTAAGAAATCGCCAAGTGCAGAAGAATATGCGCACATTTCACAACAATGAGAACAGTGTACAGCAGAGGAACAGTTCGGAGACGACGACTGGTTGTATCAGTGGCTGCACCCTGACATAAAGCGGTATCTATGAGGAAAATGTTTGTGGATAATAATGGACCTGAAATGGACTAACATACCCAGACTTCAGTGTGCACTCGATGGAACACGTTTGGTGAGAGTTAGAATATCGATATCTCTCCACATCCCAGCGTCCAATGTCATTAACTTCCCTGGTTTCAGCTTTTGAGGAAAAATGGGCTGCCGCTCCCCCACAGCCATTGATACATCTCCTTGAAAGTTTCTCAAGCGGGTGCCAGGCCGCCATAAAGGCGAAGGAAGGGTGAACCCATCCCTTATTAATGTCGACTAATAGTTGTCCAGATCCCTTCGCCCTGCCACTCAGCCATTTTGAACACCCATTCAGAAATCGCAGGCCAAGGGGAACCCACCCCTTATTAATGTTGATAGATGTCCAGATAGGTAGTGTATGTTCCAAGACCCTAGATATGTCGACAGATGAGCATAATGTCCTTTTCAAGGCAAAACAGCAGGATGTAAATGTTGTACAAGTGAATTTAAAACCTCGGTTGGCACTGCATTTCCGGAAAGATAACACGCACAGTAAACACTAGCGCCACCACGCGAATGGTTCAAATGGCTCTAAGCACTATGGGACTTACCATCTGAGGTAATCAGTCCCCTAGACTCAGAACAACTTAAACCTAACTAACCTAAGGACATCACACACATCCATGCTCGAGGCAGGACGCGAACCTGCGACCGTAGCAGCAGCGCGGTTCCGGACTGAAGTGCCTAGAACCCCTCGGCCACATTGGCTGGCGCCACCGCATGACCGAACATGACCGATGCCAGAAGTTATCAATAGTGAAACTTGCTATACAACGGGTGAGGTAGCACTAACTCTGACCGTCTGCTTTTGACAAAGGAGGAACAGAATTTCGCTCAAAATTTGAGCAAAACCTACATCTCTATTTACAAGGTTACTTGCTAATTTCATCTCGAGTACTTACTTAAGGGGACACACTCGCGAATAGGCTAAAAGAATCGATTTCTTTTAGTCTTCATCTATGTTCCAATTATTTGGCTACAAAATGCCGTTTGTTTCATACAAATCTGATTATTAGATTCGGAGTTATTGATTTGTTCGTGAAGCATGGTAACTAGCGCCACGTCCATTTTTGCTGTGTCTTGCGCAGTAGTCAGCGTTGACTATAGTACAACAATCATTTATGTTCCACGGATACAAATACTCTTTATTTGGGTTGCAAGAGAGAATTGTTATTCTGATGTTTGCCAGCCTGTCTGCATTGTCGACTATCGTTTGTCAGTTTCTTCATCCTAGTTGCTTACGTTTTGGTGATACAAATGTAATGATTTTGTGAAACGTTATAACACAATGGGTAGAATAAGGAAGTTTGGATATATGCCTAAGTTTCGTGGAAATAAATATGTAAAAATAAACCACGAAACTGCTAGTTTTGAACAGAGGGCAGAAAATAATATTGAAAGTGAAGTCAGTGCGAGCGTCAGTGCTTCAAGCAAGAAGCTTCTAGGTGCTGACAAACTGCCTATTGGCTTCTGTCTCGGGTTCTTCGGCCGACGTTCATCTAAGAAGAACCCGAGACAGAAGCCAATAGGCAGTTTGTCAACAACTGGCCACGAAAGCCTTAACAATTTTGTATTCTTCTAGGTGCTGCCAGTTTTCCAAGTGCCTCTCAAATGCGTGACATTGCAATATGTGGTGTGAACAGTGTTTCTGTTGTTACTGACACAAACATTCTGATCTCCATCAGGTTATTACGTGAACTTACCGAAAAACACACAAATTGTAAAAACTTTGGTGGAAACGTTACTTTGCACGAAGATGTGGTGTAAACCAAGGGAATTGTTTGTAATTTAGTTTTGACATGTTTGGAATGTAGCTGTACTGCCAATACAATGTCATCCCAAGTAACAAGAAGCAGATTGTACGAAAACAATATAAGATTAGTGTATGCACTTAGATCTATTGGAAAAGGGCGAATTGCAGGTGCTGTTCTTTGTGCAGTGATGAACATTCCTCCACCTCCAAGAAAGTTTGATGTTTACAACAAGACTATTGGTGCAGTTGTAGCTGAGGTAAGTGAATCTACAACGTTGAAAGCAGCCAGAGAAGCAGTTCAGTTGAATGATACGAAATCTGACCCAAGGCAAATTTCTGCTGGTTTTGATGGCAGTTGGCAGAAACGTGGGCATACATCCCTAAATGGCATTGTGTCAGCAACTTCTTTTGATACTGGGAAGGTTCTGGATATTGAAATTATTACTAAGTTCTGTGACATCTGTAGCAAAAATCCCACTATACAACATGTTGCAAAAAGGACTATGATGGTTCTAGTGGAGGCATGAAAGTGACTGGTGTTGCTAACATTTTCAAAAGGTCTGTGCAGTCAAGAGGTATCCTCTATACAGACTATCTTGGGGACGGGGACAGTAAGGCTTATCAGAAAGTGGTAGAAGATAAACCTTATGGGCCTAGAGTCAAAATTAATAAACTGGCATGTATAGGACATGTACAGAAAAGAATGGGATCACGACTTCTAAAGATATGTAAGGGAAAAAAGTTAGGTGGTAAAGGGGGCCTGACAAAGGCTGAAATAGACAGGATCCAGACTTATTATGGTATGGCCATTAGAAATAACTGCAACAATGTAGAAGCAATGAGGAGAGCCATCTGGGCTATATTCTTTCATAAAATTTCAACAGATGAGGAACCACAACATAACCTTTACCCACGGGGACCTGACAGCTGGTGCAAATTCAACAACCCAGCTACATCTTCCAGCTATAGGCACAAACATTCAATTCCAGAAAAAATCCTGCTAGCTGTGAAACCCATTTTCAGAGACCTTAGCCAACAAGAGCTCTTGAAAAAGAGTCTCCATGGAAAAACTCAAAACGCAAATCAAATTTTGAATTCTGTCATTTGGACAAGGCTACCAAAAACTGTTTTCGTTAGAAAAGAAACACTAAAATTTGGCGTTCATGATGCAGTGATGTGCTTCAATGCTGGTGTGTCAAAGAAGACTGATGTATTAAGACTCTTGGGAACAAAGGATGGTATCAATACTGAAAGGAGACTGAAAAAGATTGACATGGACCGTATCCGTGATGCTGATATTTCTGCAGGAAATGCTACCAAGGAGGCCAGGATAGCCAGAAGACCAAAGAAA
This sequence comes from Schistocerca cancellata, assembly GCF_023864275.1. Lineage (NCBI taxonomy): Eukaryota > Metazoa > Arthropoda > Insecta > Orthoptera > Acrididae > Schistocerca > Schistocerca cancellata. The sequence continues at coordinate 609,701,532 of NC_064627.1, forward strand.
AGAAAAAAAGAAGATAAAGATCAAGAAGCTGAGCCACAGTATAGCCCTGGAATGTTTTAAAAGCGTGTCTGTATGACATTGTACATTACTTTCTTGCATGTAAAACTTTAATACCATTTTTCTCAAAACTACATTTTTTGACCTTCTGGTACACTTTTCTCAAAAACTATGACTGCTACAGACATCAGACTTACAGTATCTCTTGTTAATACAACGATGATTAATTAGATAAAAAATAGACCAGTAATGATAAAAAGAACAGATTTACAAGCTCCAAGGTGTTTAGAAAAGTTTTAATTTTTTGTCTTATAGAACAAAAAAATGACTACTCATGAAATATATATAATACATTAACCATTTTTATGTGATTTGAGAATGATGTTTCAGCTGTACACTGTAAAAGTTTCAGGTCTTTATCTCCATTAGTTACTTCAGAAAGTGTACCTGACGTTTGCTCGTTTTAGCATTGATTCCTTATGGGAGTTCCCTCGCGACTGTGTCCACTTAATAACAATAACCCAACAGCTGGAAGTGCATGCCAGAGTCTCCGTGTTGCCATATACTATGGGAAGGCCGGAGCCGCTGAAACAATGTTCTGCAACAGCTGATTTGCTCGGCTACTGTAAGCGTGTGTAATGCTTATGCTCTTTACAGAAGTCCTCCAAGGTCGTGATGGTCTGACCAATATATGAGATGCCACAGCTGCAAGGAATATAATGAAAACCTGCTTTACGCAGACCAAGATCATCCTATTTCCACAAAATACGGCCAGTCCTGATGTAGACACGAAGAAGGTCTGAAGACCTTGGTACTAACTCGGCATTGTGGTCACTCACCCGTAGCAAGGTTGGTCGGTAGCGCAACGCATGTTTGATATGTCTTTCACTATATCAGTTCTGACGGAAAGTGACTTCAAGATGGGTTAACTCACCTGACAAACTCTCAGGCTCTGAAATGACGTTGGCCTGTGAACCACGGTGCGTAGTACCCCTTCACGCCGAGTCGTTCGGTCACAACTGTCGTCTTGTAGATACAAGTCAGTATGAGTAGGTTTCCTATAAACAGCATGTCTCAAGGTAACATCAACCTTCCTCCAGACCAACACATCAAGGAAGAGAAGGCAGTCATCCTTATCCACCTCACCTGGCTGCATTCCCGTACTTTATTTTAACACTCTATACGCCGGGAGAAATTCAGTTCTCACAGGAAGTGTATTTTTTACAAAATGGTGCATACAAGACTGCGTGGGTGCTACATTTGCAGTATAAATTTCCTTTACTTTACGTCTATGGTCACAAATTTTTGTCATCAGACTACCAGATTCGGTCTATAATGACCATCTCCACATCTGTTTTATGAAAACATGTCCTAATGTAGCCATAGTGGCTGCAGTACATTAGGACACGTTTTTATAAAGCAGATCTGGAGATGGTCATTATAGACCGAAACCGGTAGTCCGATGACAAAAAATTGTGACCATAGACGTAAAGTATAGGAAATTTATTCTATATTCGGGTAATTGGTTTATTCGCGACCATGTCGCAAATTGTGAAACTTTTAGAGTACTCCTCAGAATTTTTTTTCTGAAGTACACTTCTATCTATGTAAATAATTTGCACACTTTTCCATAGATCAGTACGACAAAATTTTTCACGTTCACCAGGTGCAGCGGGAAGGGGGTGAAAAGGGGGGGGGGCGGGGGAAACAGACAATCTAGTGTGCTGTGTGCTACTTAGTGCTTTTTGACGAGTCTCTTCGCTTGTGCTCGGACTGAATTTGAACATGCGTAGCCAGTTTTATAAAGGCGCATTTCATCAAACTTGACGGATGTAGAATCGTTATGTGCCCTATACGAAACTAGCGTATCTATCTTCTTCAAAATCGTCCTGCGTTCGAACATACATTCTACATGTGGATAAATGCTTTCATACTTTATCTCTGCGCTGAAAAAACTGCCGTCTCTGTTTTACAGATTCTACATGTGAATGCGTGCTTTCGTACTTTGTCTATGCCCTGTCGTGTGTGCTGCACTTGGTTAAGTTTCATGACACTAGAAATTGTCATTCTCGCTGTTTCCTTTAGTTGAGACGAATCAGAGCGGAGTGCAGTGCGTTTTGAAGGCACCGCTTTCCCACACTGTTGTGTGTGTGTGTGTGTGTGTGTGTGTGTGTGTGTGTTTGTGCGTGCGCGCGCACGCTCAGCGAACGAGGCGTGCGCCCTCCACCTCGCCCGCGTCTGCTGCCGCTTCCCACTTGTAATTGCGGCGCGTGTTTGCGCGGGGGCGGCAGCGACGCGGATAAATCAACGGGACGTGTGGCGTGTCCCCTTGTTACCTGCCAGCATTCAAGAACACCCGCTCGTTTGCACAGGTGTCCCCGCTGTTGCGCTCCAGTTGCGCTTCTGCACGACACGTGCGGAACAACTCGATTCTTGTCTCACCTTGTTCTGTACGGAAGCAATTAATCCAGCGTTCTTTCAGCCCACTATACGAAGCGCGAAGAACGGTTGCAGCTGTCTGTCTGTGCGCTGTCTAGCCTGTCTTCGTTAATAAAGTGTGCGATGCAGCTGCACTGGAGAGGGCACAAGTGGAAGATGCAAAGGTGAGCACGGCCCCATGCGTCTCTGAGCGTAATTACTGTGGCATCACCTGCGAGACAGCAATGTGGAGAGAGAAACATTCCGACACACAGCACCGATTCAGCAAATATCGTTCTTGTGAGACGCAGCTAGCTCTTTGTTGTTGTGAGGCGGGAAGCGAAAAAGTGCCTCCTTCAGAAAAGTTTGGATTTTGAGTTATTGTAATTTTTACGTTTAACCTTAAATTGCGAATAATTTATAAAAAATTCAAATCTATCTCTAAATTTGTGTAAGTTATAACAGACTGAATATTTGTATGGAAAATAGGTGTTTTGAGATATTGCGTTTTAAAGTTTCACTTTAGTACCATTTCTTAATGTAATATATTTAAGAAACAAATTCTGCAAGTATATATTACCCTTAAAATTGCCTTTGTCAAATCGTACAGTCTTTAAAAAAAAAAGATTACACATTACACGGTTAATCCCTTCAGATGTATAGCACATTACAACGTACAAAAATTAAAAACAAAAGAAACTGGTCCCAAATTGAGAAAAATCAGCATACCCTGCATAGCCTTCTGTCCCCTTAAAAATATTGGTATTTTTTTCTCTTTGTTATGAAATATTTCAGACCAAATTTTTATTATGAAGCCATTATTGGGTTCAAAACCAACTAAAATTTCGAGTTCACAAAACCCCGAAAAATTTACTGAGATTCCATGTTTCATAGTGGCCAAAGCATGTGATTTTCTACATCTAAACTTCCAGTGTTGAATTGGTCCAAGAGCGTTCAAAAACAGCTTTTCGTCTGTTCTTCTTTGGTTCTGGAATATCTAGCTGATAACATTCTTTATAAGGATCCTCATTATCACTGACTTGAGGTTCTGGTTCAGTTTCTGTTTTTGTTTAAAGACAGAGAGTGTGTTTTTATTCCTCTCTGCAACAGGTTCTGATGTATTGTAAAAGAGATAATATTTTCAATGTTTTATCAGTTCTACTGGAATCCTTGCATCAGGAAACCCGAAGGGTCCATTTTCTTCGGGAAAGACGCAGTGCGCAAATTCATTACAATCATTGTCCAGTTTGTAATGTACACTAACGAGGAACTCAAATTAAATATATTTAGGAGTTTGAGGTACTTTGTTGGCATCGCCGTTCTTCAAGACCGTTGCATTAACAGCAACTTCGCTTTTTTCATTTCTTACAGCAAAAGCAGAGTTAACATGCGTAGGTTTTGTTGCTGCAGTGACATAACTCTCAAATAAAAGGGAGCATACGTCTTTTTTAGCACTACTGTATTCACAAAACGTTCCTGTTTTACACAAAACTACTCTGAGTTCATTAATGCCTATAAAATTTAATATATACTCTTTGGGAAGAATTGCACGCACAGCTGCGAGATTTAGAATAGTGGCCTCTCGTGGGGCGAATGCCATTTCCCCATAGCGACTCCTTTTAATGATTTATTGGCTCTTGGTGGATTGAAATAGCTTTCAGATCGGGACGAGCGTTTAAAAAGTCAAATAAATTACAACAATATACAAAAAAAGAAACAAAGTGGATATTTTAGACATTGTCGAATGTTTCTGCTTGTCCTGAAAAATTTATTTCTTCGATAAGAGGGCCCTTTTCGCTTTCCGCCTCAGATTTCCAGGTTACCAGAAGGCTTTTGACACCGTTCCTCGCAAGAGACTTCTAATCAAATTGCGTGTCTGTGCAGCATAGTCTCTGTTGGGCTACTGGATTCGTGATTTCCTGTCAGAAAGACCACAGTTCGCGGTAACTGACGGAAAGTCATCGAGCAAAAAGTGGTAGCTGGTGTTCCCATTGGAAGTGTTACAGAACCTCTGCTCCTGCTCGTCTTTATAAACGATTTAGGAAACAATCTCAACAGCCCTCTTCGATTCTTTGCAGATGATGCTGTCATTTTCCGTCAAGTAAAGTCATTAAAATAACGAACCGAATTGCAAAGTGAGTTACCTACGATATCTGTATGGCGTGAAAAGCTGCAGTTTTTTCCGAATAAGGAAAAGTGTGAAGTCATAAGTAAGAAGAGAAATCCGTTAAATTTCGGTTACACGATAAATCACACAAATTTAGAGTCTGTCAAATCAACTAAATACCTAGGAATTACAATTACGAAAAACTTAAATCAGAAGGATCACGTAAATAATGTTGTGGGAAAGGCAAACCAAATACTGCGTTTTACTGAGAGAGCACTTAGATTGAACAGGTCCATTAAAGATACTGCTTACATTACACCTTGTCCTCCCTCGGATAGAATACTGCTGTGGGGTACTGCATCCTTACCAATTAAGTCGGGTGATGCTGAGGGAATTAGATTAGGAAATGAGACACTTAAAGTAGTAAAGGAGTTTTGCTATTTGGGGAGCAAAATAACTGATGATGGTCGAAGTAGAGAGGATATAAAATGTAGACTGGCAATGGCAAGGAAAGCGTTTCTGAAGAAGAGAAATTTGTTAACATCGAGTATAGATTTAAGTGTCAGGAAGTCGTTTCTGAAAGTATTTGTATGGAGTGTAGCCATGTATGGAAGTGAAACGTGGACGATAAATAGTTTGGACAAGAAGAGAATAGAAGCTTTCAAAATATGGTGCTACAGAAGAATGCTGAAGACTAGATGGGTAAATCACATAACTAATGAGGAGGTATTGAATAGAATTGGCGAGAAGAGGATTGTGGCACAACTTGACAAGAAGAAGGGACCGGTTGGTAGGACATGTTCTGAGGCATCAAGGGATCACAAATTTAGCATTGGAGGGCACCGTGGAGGGTAAAAATCGTAGAGCGAGACCAAGAGATGAATACACTAAGCAGATTCAGAAGGATGCAGGTTGCAGTAAGTACTGGGAGAGGAAGAAGCTTGCACAGGATAGAGTAGCATTGAGAGCTGCATCAAACCAGTCTCTGGACTGAAGACCACAACAACAATCAAATAAGAAAAATCAGAAGTCGTACAGAAAGATTAGTGTTCATTTTTCCCAGCACGCTGTTAGCAGAACGGTAGAGAAATAATCTGAAGGTGAGTGGGAGACACTTCTGCCAGGCACTTAAGTGTGAAATGCAAACTAGTGATGTAGGCATAAATGTAGAAACAGGTTTGGGTTGACATAAGACAGCGACCGTGGGGAGAAGGGGGGGGGGGGCAGTGTTGCAGGAAGGCCACTCCTGATTCCAAAGTGCCGCGGGATAGGGTCTCCTGTATCTCTGCCAGTGGGGAATCAAGACTGCTTACGCAGTAACAACATTCTTTATTATTCAGTGCTGTTGTTGTGCAGGAGCCGACTACAGATAGCAGGCAGCGAGCAACTACACTGAGGAAGCGGGGTGCCGAAGCAGCATGACAGCGGCTCTCGTTGACGAAGCCCTTGCCGACGAAAGTCGGTTATGAGCTCCACAGGAAGACTTCGCGTCTGGACTACTGTGTAGCGCACGAGGTCCAAGGCGGCTGGCAGGGACATGCAGACGCTCCAGGACCTTCAGAGGCTGCCCGGAGAGTCAGGTGATGACACCTATTGGGTGGTCTCGCCTCCGTGGATCCAGCTCGAAGCCCGGACCCATCAGAGCTGGGTGACGTCTCACAGACAACGCCCCTAGATGGGGAAACAAGATACTTGAGTGTTGAGGTTCTCGGACTTCGATGGCTAGCAGTAGCAGTTCGGGCGGTGGCTGCCCAGGAACGTTCCTTCATGTTTTTGTCAGGTACTCCTCTGGCATACTATCGGTAGTGGCAGCTGGGTGACGCTCGACAAATCTGCACTCCTTCATATCTTCTTAAAACAAGAAATGTTAATTTTAGGCGTTTAAAGTTACAGCTCAGAAAAACACTAAGAAACCAAATTAGCTTTGAGTACTCGTAGAATCTCGTGTTAGTCACTAGGTGGCAGGTCACACGTTTTCAAGGCTGTGTCGCCGGTAAGCCCTTACACGTGTTACAGACAGTTCCGATCCCTCTCCGTGTGTTTTCCATATTTTTGGAACTCTGAAGAAAGACTTCGTGGCCGTCGATTCGCTTCGAACGAAGAGGTGCACGTCTGGATGCATTTATGGTTCCGTAGGCAAATGGTTCATGTGGTGTCACCGCCAGACACCACACTTGCTAGGTGGTAGTCTTTAAATCGACCGCGGTCCGTTAGTATACGTCGGACCCGGTGTCGGCACTGTCAGTGATTGCAGACCGAGCGCCGCCACACGGCAGGTCTAGAGACACTTCCTAGCACTCGCCCCAGTTGTACAGCAGACTTTGCTAGCAATGCTACACTGACAAATACGCTCTCATTTGCCGAGACGATAGTTAGCATAGCCTTCAGCTACGTCATTTGCTACGACCTAGCAAGGCGCCTTTACCAGTTTATATTGAGATTTTATAATGTATCAACAAGAGCGATGTTCACCAATTATGTAATAAAGTTAAGTATTACTTCAACTACGTACTTTATTTGCTATATTAATTACATTGTAATGTCCCAGACCTCACGCCAGTCTGCGGGATCTTAACGCGTGCATTTCGGCCTCCTCTAGCTATACGGTGTTGGCTCTTCTGCCAACACATCAGTTCAAATGGCTCTGAGCACTATGGGACTTAACTTCTGAGGTCATCAGTGCCCTAGAACTCAGAACTACTTAAACCTAACTAACCTAAGGACCTAACACACATCCATGCCCGAGGCAGGATGCGAACCTGCGACCGTAGTGGTTGCGAAGCTCCAGACTGTAGCGCCTAGAACCGCTCGGCCAATCCGGCTGGCTTCCGTGGGCAATTGCAAACATTTCTCCATGAAGGCGCTGAACGGCTTGTCTCACAGTGGGTCATATGTATTGTCATGGCGATTACTTTTCAAATAATAAAGAGTTTATTTAATTTTTCTTAATCTAGTTGCTCTTATAGTTCACCAGCAACTCTAGGTGATTTTGAGTGTGATTTTTCATGTACTGAGGGGCACCAACTGCACGAAATACATCTCTTATGGAGGCTTATCTTCTCGGTTTTGTATTGGAGCAATCAACTAATATGTGTCAAAATGTACTGATACGGCGTGGGATGAATCAGAACCTGGTACAGCTTAAATTTGAACGGCTACTACAGTAAAATGAGACATAGCGTTACACCTGCATAGACATGTCAACTACTTACGTGGTTTGCAAGTCAGGCAGTGATCAGTTGGAACTCCAGGGACCGCGCGTCTCGCTTCGATGCACGCAAAGTCTGTGCAGCGTCGCAGCGACGCGATTTGCCGGAATATGCGACGACCAGAGCCACTGGAGGAACAGAGCGTGAGGCAGCAATCGCTATTGGCACACCTCACAATGTAAGTCATCGACCGTGGAGGCGCTTTCAAATAACGGTATACGTACGACGAAATCAGGCCAAGGGTGTCTGCAAGCAACTTCAGCCGCAGCCGACGCTTTACCTCATGTTTGCTGCTCGCCAGCGGTAACAATTTAACTCGGTGCAGTGTGGCAGTAGAACAGAAGCCGTTGCCACAATAGGAAAATAACTTTTTCACTATTGTTTTCATGAAGTATTTATCTGTGCAGGAATGGACTATGTGTGTCCTATAAATGTGTGCCTGGATGGAAGGAATGAAGAAAAGAAGGAAGGAAGCGAACATGGATCTGAACGAACTCGTCGATGACGATGTCGTTATACGTAATTTCGGAGAGGAAACGGTGTAGAAGGGTATCAGTGAGGTGCTTCTCAGTGGGACCGTTCGCCTTCATTTACTAAGGAAAAACAAGGGAAACTGGCGCCACAATTGCCGGTCGGAAATCTGAACACCGTTTGCCCCGAATGTTAATACCGCTGTATTCAGGGGAGGTTTACTATCTTTTGGTTCAAAACATCGATTTAAAAAAAAGAATTGCAATTTTGGATCCATAGAAGTGTTTAGAATCCACCCGTGAAACGGTTTCTTTGAATACGGAACGGAAATGTTTGTTATTCGCGGTTGAACAAAAAAAAAAAAAAATGCACTGCCTGAAATCGGCCTTCTTCTCGCACCAGTTTTTTTTTTTTCGGAGGACGAGTTATTGTGCCGGTGCTTGGGAGGAAACACATAAAATTCAAACGAAAGTTTGAACGCGTGTGTTTGGAAGTTACCCCCCTAGCATTTGCATTCTGCGAAGACTGTGGAGACTGCGAATTTCCTGTCAGTGAGCAGCTTCACCGAAGGGTATTCAGCAATTCTGAAGACCATGACAACGATGGACGTCACCCTGGGACTCTATTCGACGCCGTTCACCAAGCATTCGGACGACCGAGGGATTCAAGCTGCCGAAAACCGCCTGTCACCGGCCGTACGAGCGTCTCTGGAGCAGCGCAGGATGGCCCAGATCGAGCAGAACGCCCTCTACGAGGAAGAGGAAGGACTAGTTTATGGACCCGGAATAGCAGATTGAACGTACGTTGCATAATATTGCATTTATATGCAGTCAAAACTTCAAACGCGTTTTCCTCGAAATGACGTTTCTTTTAACGCGCGGTATGGTACCTTCCAATCTACTGCCCGATTGTTATGATTCTTTATTTCCGACGAAGCTAATTAAATTGTCTAGGAGTTGTACCACTTTTATTCCGATCCATCAACTATAAATATTTTTACTTGGCCGACGAAGTCGAAAAATCGATGAAAAAAAACCTTTTTTCCAATGGCTGCCATTTTGTTTCCTATGGTCCAAATAACTTAAGCGAGGTACAACTCCTAAAGAATCTTATATACTTCGCTAACGTCAACTCAATTCTGATTTCAGACGAACCAGCCGACCTGTGACATACCGCGCGTGCAGGTCTACATCGAAATTTTGTTTCGTTCCGACGGCACTTCCGCCTTTGCTCTGGCTCTGAGCACTATGGGACTTAACATCTATGGTCATCAGTCCCCTAGAACTTAGAACTACTTAAACCTAACTAACCTAAAGACATCACACAACACCCAGTCATCACGAGGCAGAGAAAATCCCTGACCCCGCCGGGAATCGAACCCGTGAACCCGGGCGCGGGAAGCGATAACGCTACCGCACGACCACGAGATGCGGACTCCGCCTGTGCTATTCGACATTTCCGGTCGAAAAAATTCCAGTTTGTATAGGAAATGTTAATAAACATTTTGATCAAATTTGACATTGATATCTATAACACATACCGAGAAAAAAGTTCTCAAAGGACATGCTTTATTCTGGTCAAAGGTAGTAAACCTCCCCTTAATCGCTTCGCGACCTCAGTCGCTTGCAGCGCCTGCAGACGCTGGATGGGGAAGATTGTGCATTGGACACCTGCAGACGAGTCACGATACAATTCGGTGCCTGAAAATCCATGAATTTACTTGTGGAAATGGCACGCAAAAGAAACAGTTGCTTACGATACATCTTAATTTCACAATAAAGGCCTGACTGTGCGGATAGACGTGTCTGCGCCCGCATTATTGGATGCTCTGGAGTTTTGTCCCTCAAATGTTTCGAACGATGCTGTTCTCTCTAGATCTCAGTTGACTGGGCGACGTCTTACGTGGTAGCAATACTCGAAACCTGTGGAAATATTGTGCTCCGTGGAGATGTATGCTATCGAAAGGGAGGACCGTAACTCCAGCTATCTTCGAGGCAGATGCCACACTCAGATTTATTGACAGAAAAATATATAAAGCGTCTTAACATAAAATTAAAATCCTCTGCTGTAGACACATTTGATGCTATGTATTCGAGTAGTTTTCTGTCTCAAAACTCTCCCGTTATTCATTCGTCTGCTGGAATAGCTTGTCTTTCGTTGGGATCAGCAAGGGTATTCTTAAGTAAGTCGCCTAAACCTTGACGTGATTAGCCACCCAATAGAATTGCTTCGCAGGCGGAATAGCTTAGTGAGGGCTACATGGCCGGTGGACAAAGAGGCGCCACACGCTCTGGCCACCTCCTCGCTGCCGTCTGAACGTGTCGGCCTGTTTGTACCTTATAATCAAGACATGGGCACACATGAAGCGACATCGGTCGGGGTTACGGAGCTGTGGTTGCTCGTTTGCGCTTAATTTTATTTTATGGCACATCAGATTTAATTATGCGACATATTTGCAGTCGACTCCTTCTCTGTTCGAATTCAAGGTTTCCTTATAAAGTGTCGGAACCAATATCTAACTTTTATTTCGTCATACGGACTTTCAAGATGCTTATGCCATTGATTTTCCATTCAGTAACTGGTATTACGGGCGTTAATGTTAACAGATGCTCATTTTGCTTGTCTTTTGTAAAAGCGTAATCGTGGCAAAGCCACGTGCTCCATTGAAGAGCACTTATATTCTAGATTTTTGTATTAAGTTTCTGAACAATATAACAATATTTATTCACCATTCATTTAATTTGGGGTTCTTAAGAACTTATTTTTTATTCCTGTGATTGGGTTCATTTCAGAACTATGTTCTCGAACGAACTACGTTTCGTTTTCACCATGTTTAAAGTAGACAGAAAATAAACTGCTTGCAGCAAAGATGAGACTCCCTTATTTTTAAGTGAAGTTTTCAGGTAGCCAGGTAAGTTTCTTTTGCGGTGGAACTACAACGCACATGATTGCAGTGACGGAGACTGCGATATTTTACTATCACAACAGCTCAGATTTTATTTTTTAGTTTAGTAAGTGCTGTGGAATAGAGAGTGCAAACACATTTGCGTTTCACGAAGTCAGCCTACGTTGGGTCATGTACATGTATACTTAGCAGCTGCATGTTATCTTTTGTAAGGATTTTGGTTTCATCCTTACCTTGCTGTAACTTCCACTAAACTCCCCTCTGAATTATTCCGTTGCACTATGAGGAAGATCCTTCTCACTACGAACGTAAAATAAAGTCAATCAGATTTCTGAGATAATATTTGGAAAATGAGATAGCATGACAACTTAGGATTTCCCAACGGAAGTGGAAACGACTGAAAGAAAAAGGTTGCAAAGGTTTGAAATTACGTGTGAACTTTGTCGCTAAGTACTCCTATTCACACGAATGAAGTCCGGGTATTTGCCCGCCGTCAGCTGTACTTCCTCAAGACAAACACACAGTTCCTAACTATAATATTTCTTTTATTGTGGCAGACTTTTAACACAATATTACACCTCACAGTAAGTAGATTATGATAAAATTTTACATTTTTAAATGACGTCAATAATTGTACCAAATAATGAAAATAAAATTTTTGTTGCTCATTGAAGCAGACAGGTGGGAATCCTGGAAGTACTGCTGGGTTCCCCGATATTCGCTTAACAATAACAGAAGATTGTTATTTGTAAGATAACCTGAGAAGTTATTTCGCTGTTTATTAGGTCCGAAAATGAGTTTACCTTTACTTTTGTTCTCTGTACAGTAATAGCAAACTACCCGTCCGACTTCGTCGACGCAGGAAAAGCGTCTGCCCTTAACGTATTTCTTCATTTTAGGTTGGAAGTTGTGGATATGTGTAGAACGAGGGGCGCGTTGCAATTTCGAGGTCGTGAAACGTAGAAAGAAATAGGGGCACGTCTGGCACAGACAGTTTCGCACCCGTCCACCGCACAGAGGTGAGTTTACGTCTGCGGAAACGAGGGATCATTAGCGCAGAGAACTGTCAGAGGCGTCGGATCGACGTTCAGTGAATTACTTTAGCGGTCATGAACGACTCAGCAGATGAAAGACGCGAAAACAGCAATAATTTTATCCACGGCGGGCGGTTAGACTTGCTCGCAATTTTCTAATAGGTAATGGAATAATGACAGCAATCACTCATTGATCTGATCGACTATCTTACTTGACGAAACTATTTCGAGCATACAATGGCATTTTTAGTGTGCATTCCACCTTGATATTTGCTGTGCATTTTAATCAAGTATCAAGTATGTGCTTCCACGTTACATACATGTAATTGCCTTTACGCGGTTAAATCTTTTTCTCTGTCTGAATCGTAGCACGACGCAATCAAGACAACACAGACCGTTACTACGTGCTTCTAAGTGCTTAAAAATGTAAAAGAAGCTGCATGTAACATCGAAGATTGGTTGCAGTTGGAGACGGGTTTGGGGAAATTGAAGTGACACGTTGTTATCCTTAAAGTCAGAGACTGAAAAAGAATATTTTGCACATTATCGCGTGTTAATATCTTATGCCATAAAGTTCTACGGTAATTAGCCAGAAGACGAAGACCTTTGCTTTTGATAAAAAGATGAAATGTTTAGTTCTTATATTATATTTTCACTAGCGACAGAGTTTGTAAGACTAGTATGTATATGGCAGTTACAACCGAAATTTTGTGCGGGACCGAGACACTAACCGGATTTCCTGATTATCACGGCCTGTCGCCTTAACCATTACGCGCCTCCAAGCCACTGTCTCTAATGTTACCACCTGTTGTTCGTGTGAGGCTGGAAGACGCAGGAAACTCTTGTTGGAGCAGCGGCCTGCCAAACAATTTTCTATCGCCACAACATATTCGTAACGTCGCAGGTTTGGAGTATTTTGAAGGTTTTTACTGATACTGTGCATGACATACCACCTTCACTGATTTCTATCCATGGATCCTTTCGTTTCAATTCAGTGCTTTTAATTCATTTAGAAGTCTCATATAGCCATTTTCACAAAGACATGTTAGTGTTAGTTCACTGAGTATACTTCTTATATGTTGACTTTCGACACTGTTTTGGAGGGCATAACGTATGTACAGGTTGGGGCAATAATATTGGCCCAGACTAGGCGATCAGATTGGACGCTGCATTAACGGAGGAGGAGAAGACCTACAATTACTTCCAACAGGAAGTACAGCCGGCCTAAACTTGGAGCAAATTTACACAATCTTCATGTCTCACAGAGTTATTAGCAGAGGTCAGTCTAGTCGCGGCCCTAGCTGGCCACCTAGGTCACCTGATTTTTCAGTGTGCGATTACTTTGTCTGGGGAGTCCTCAAGTCCAAGGTGTATAGCAGCAACTTTCACAGTCTTCAATAACTGCAGCAGAACATTTCGAATGAGACTGTATCAATTCCAGCAGTCCACCTGCGATCCGTCTTTAGCATCTTACTGACCATGGCCCAGAAGTGCCAAGACATGATTGGTTGTCACTTTCAGTATCTTCTATAGTCAGGTTAGTACTGTATTTCGTTTTCTCTTCTGTGTTTCTTTGTATGCTGGAACTACGTTCTATGGGCTACTTTTATTTGCCCCCCCTGTATATACAAGATGTCCCATTTATATTGACCTCTCAAAATAACTTATTGCCAAGAAGCAAATAAAAATGAATGAAGCAAATAATGTTTAGTTACCAGGGTGATCTCGGAATTTTGTTCATTATGAAGATGGAACAAGACGACGTCTTTTTAAAAGTTAACAAATCGGTAAGTGCTCTGTTAAGTCAATATATCGTTTAAAAGCACTCCAGTGCTGTATTGCATGTACCAGTATAGTAAGTTAGAAAATATTATTGCAGTTATTGCTCTCCATACACGAGTAGCATTTATACCTTCTATTCGTTAGTCCATTTCTCTTCAACTGAAGACTTAGTGAATGATCGGTGTGCCTTTTGTTTGTGTTTCAATTTGTTTACCGTCAACTCCGGCACGAGGATGAGTTACGTTATCCCTGGAACCTGGAATGAGTGCTGGTACAAGACAGGCGAAGTCAATTTTTTGTTACGTTTTTAATAAGGCCTTGTTTACATAAGAGGTACGCTGCGATAAGTTACTGAACAGGTCTTGAGGAATGGAAGTGGATTACCGAACAAAAAATGTATGGTACTCTTTAAAAAAGGTGTACCCCACAGTTCAAATCTTCGTAACGAGCAAAGTTACAAGAAAGGCAATCATGCTCCTAAAATCCCTCAGTTTGTATTCTGCTGCTGGACAAAAACCGACAAACTTAAGGTTCACGTTCCTTCAGCAAAACAAGAAACAATGTACAGTAAGCATACCTTAAGGGCTATAAGCAGTTGTTATGCTTTTTATGTTTTGGGAGGGAGATGTTACGAACCAAACTAAGAAAAAAATTTCCGGTAAACATGGGGTCCAAAATACATCCTTTAACGGGGCATGGGCACTTGATCAGTTTCGATAGTGTGAAATACTTCTCTTCTACTGAATGAGTGTTCATAGTTATTAAGACATGCGTTTTAGAGCCTATGTTTCAAAAATGGTTCAAATGACTCTAAACACTATGGGACTTAACATCTGAGGTCATCAGTCCCGTAGACTTAGAACTACTTAAACGTAACTAACCTAAGTACATCACACACAACCATGCCCGAGGCAGGATTCGAGTCTGCGACCGTAGCAGCAGGCGGTTCCGGACTGAAGCGCCTAGAACTGCTCGGTCACAGAGGCCGGCAGCCTATGTTTACTAGACCTTTTTTTTCTTGTTTTGATGTAAGGAACCTGTCTCTAAAGCTTGTCGGTGTTTCTTTGGGACACCCCATACACAGGGTGTCCCCTGATGTTTAGGTAGATATTTGCACTTTTGATTTTTTCATGTGTCCAAACAAATACTACTCATCACGTCTTTTATGTGACGCCCAATGACGACGGGAAGGCGTCGATCTGTTACCAGTTACAAACAAAATGATTTTTAAGGCGCAATTTAACGTCCCCATTCGAGAGGGCGGTCCCAATTTAGTCTAGTGCGATATTCAGTTTAGAGACATGTATTAACAGCGACAGAAAAACGCTAAGAAAAGGCACCTCACTGGGCAGCGTTGTCTCCTACCGCCGCGAAGCAGGGCTGTTCAGTCGCTGCTGTAGTACTGTGTCTTCTGTCTCTGTTAACACATATCTGAGGCAGATCATTGGTCGATCATCAGCGATCGGCTTGTTATCTTTGGCGCATCCCCGGGCATGAGCATCTTTGCGTTTTCGGCTGGGGAGCGCGGGACGGCGAGAGGCGGTCAGTTTGGGGCGGCCGGTGAGACTGGCGGAGTTGTTGCTCGGGCGTAAGCACATGTGTGATGTCTGTTACGCTCGGGCTGTTAGCTAATCGTGAAACTCCTGCGGCGGTTACCGGTTGCCTGGAAGGCATTCCATATAAAGTGTGCCAAGCCTCGCAGTGAGAGGGGAGTCCGGAGTTGGTGTTGGCCTAGATGTTTGTAGAAATTGAGGTGCCTGTGTGAGAAGCACGGCGTGGACCTGTTGGTTGCTTCGTCCTTCTGGCAGCCACCGCAAGCGAATGTTCGGCCGCAATGTCTACAGTTTGCGGTGAGCATAGTGTGAACAAGTTCTCGTAGGATGTGCTCCCAGCCTGACTCTTAGCCTGTGTTATTTGTGGGTACCGACCCCTTGTCTGTAACTGCTTCCGGGTGTCCTGTAAGACTTCATAGCAAAACTGTGTTTTTGTGGCATTCTGTGTTTCTGGCTCAGCCTCCGTCTAGAAAGGGGAAAGATTTGTGCCTCAACTGAAAGAGGGGGGGGGGGGGGGGGGCTCGATTGGATATCTTTTGGAATTCCTTAATTCTGTAATTTAATCATATTAAAAAACATTGTTCTTTCAGAATAAGCGCCTGTTTCTTTCGGACACTGCAGTTCAAACAGGAGTGGCGTAATGTTAATGAGTATTTGTTATTCGTCAAATGTGTATTTAATGTGTTGCAGTTTTCTGGGGCACGCAGCTGTGTTACTGAGCTCATTTTGAAGTGTTCTGTCGGGTGAATGACTGCTCCTCACTTCCCTGTATTCTTTTGAGTAGTATTGTAAGGTGTTTTGGATATTTGTCAGTGGGGTGTATTGATTCAATTTTGTTTTTCTCTTTTTGTTTTGGATTACGGACAATTGTTTAGTTTATCTCGTTACTGGCTTAACTCGCGCTTCACGCACTAAATCAGCTGATACTGAAATTGTTTTTTTTTTTAAATTCCTGTTTAATGTCAGATAGATTCAAATGTAACTTCATTTATGTTATTTGAAATAAATGTGTTGGGTTGAGCTTAATTAATTATGTGCAATCGAAGTAAGGGACCCATATCGATAAAAAAGATCCAACTAGGCTAATTTGGAACTAGTCTATCGAATGGGCACCTAAAATTCCGCTTTAAAAATAATTTTATTTGCAACGGGGAAAAAAAGACCGGCACTTTATACATTTGGAGTGACTCTAGCTACAAACTAAAGTGAAAGAATCTGCGAAAACACCAGACAACATGCGCCTGTCGACTCTCAGGAGACACACACAAACGCAAACGCACGCGCCCGTGCAAGTACACACACACACACACACACACACACACACACACACACACACAATTGTGTGTGTGTCCCGTTCAATCCATGTCCCGCGGCGGTTAACGAGAAGTACCGAACACCTCGGATGAGCAGCCCGCTGCATTTGCAACGCGTCGCGTGGCAGCGCGAGCAGGATGAGGGCGTGTGTTGGCGTGGACAAGCCCCAGGAGGCTGGCCGTGACGCGGCGCCTGTGATTTGTGGGCCTCGGCCGCGCCGCCGTACATGTCCCACATTCATCTGGCCGCCGCGGCCAGCTGCCGCTGCCGCCGCCTCCACCAGCCGCGCACCGACGCGCGCTGCCGATTCTTCCGGCGGGCGGTGTGGCCATTTCTGCCTCTGCACTTGCTGGTGCCACATGTGGACGGGGGCGAATGACGGACAGAGACGGCGCAGGAAGTGCGACAGCATGCGACGATGATCGAAATACATTGCACGACAAGCAGGTGAAGCAAACAGAAGACATGGGCGAATGTCGATATAACTTCGTGCGCGCATGCGCCACCGGCGGGTATTTACACTACTGACCATTAAAATTGCTACACCAAGAAAAAATGCCTATGATAAACGGGTTTTCACTGGACAAATATATTATACTACAACTGACATGTGATTACATTTTCACGTAATTTGGGGGCATAGATCCTGAGAAATCAGTACCCAGAACAACCACCTCTGGCTGTAATAACGGCCTTGATACTCCTGGGCATTGAGTCAGGCAGAGCTTGAATGGGGTGTACAGGTACAGCTGCCCATGCAGATTCAACACTATACCAAAATTCATCAAGAATAGTGACTGGCGTATTGTGACGAGCCAGTTGCTCGGCCATCATTGACCAGACATTTTCAATTGGTGAGAGATCTGGAGAATGTGCTGGCCAGGGCAGCAGTCGAACATTTTATGTATCCAGAAAGGCCCGTACAGGACCTGCAACCTGCGGTCGTGCATTATCCTGCTGAAATGTAGGGTTTCGCAGAGATGGAATAAAGGGTAGAGCCACGGGTCGTAACAAATGTGAAATGTAACGTCCACTGTTCAAAGTGCCGTCAATGCGAACAAGAGGTGACCGAGACGTGTAACCAATGGCACCCCATACCATCACGCCGGGTGATACGCCAGTATGGCGATGACGAATACACGCTTCCAATGTGCGTTCACCGCGATGTCGCCAAACACGGATACGACCAGCACGATGCTGTAAACAGAACCTGGATTCATCCGAAAAAATGACGTTTTGCCATTCGTGAATCCAGGTTCGTCGCTGAGTACACCACCGCAGGCGCTCCTGTCTGTTATGCAGCGTGAAGGGTAACCGCAGCCATGGTCTCCGAGCTGATAGTCGATGCTGCTGCAAACGTCGTCGAACTGTTCGTGCAGATGTTTGTTCTCTTGCAAACGTCCCCATCTGTTGACTCAGAGATCGAGACGTGGCTGCACGATCCGTTACAGCCATGTGGATAAGATGTCTGTCATCTCGACTGCTAGTGATACGAGGCCGTTGGGATCCAGCAAGCCGTTCCGCATTACCCTCCTGAACCCACCGATTCCATATTCTGTTAACAGTCATTGTATCTCGACCATAGCGATCAGCAATGTCGCGATACGATAAACCGCAATCGCGACAGGCTACAATCCGACCTTCATCAGAGTCGGAAACGCGATGGCACGCATTTCTCCTCCTTACACGATGCATCACAACAACGTTTTAGCAGGCAACGCCGGTAAACCGCTGTTTGTGTATGAGAAATCGGTTGGAAACTTTCCTCATGTCAGCACGTTGTAGGTGTTGCCAACGGCGTCAACCTTGTGTGAATGCTCTGAAAAGCTAATCATTTGCATATCACAGCATGTTCTTCCTGTCGGTTAAATTTCGCGTCTCTAGCACGTCATCTTCATGGTGTAGTAATTTTAATGGCCAGTAGTGTAAATAATTAGAATTCTCTGTGACAGAACAGCCACCAGAGTGCAGTGGTTTTCTCATCGTGTTCTTACGATGCTTGGTAGTGTATATAGGGGCGTCGTATGTTCAATGATCACTGTCAGTGACACGGAGATTGCTCTGTAGGAGTGTGAGACAGCGTCATTAGCACCTAACATGGTTTTCAAGAATCTTCACTGTGTGGATCTCCTTTTGGCTGGCCGGTCTAATGGTGTAACACCCAGATTTGTGGGGCATTCACGTGAGACAGTGGCCCGATATTGCGAATGCATGTGAACGCGAGGACAGACATACTCGTCTTCAAGGTTGTGTTCAACCACGTCTGACCACCATTAGATGGTTGGTTGGTCGTTTCGAGGAAGGAGACCAGACAACGAGGTCATCGGTGTCATCGGGAAGGACGGGGAAGGAAGTCGGCCGTGCCCTTTGAAAGGAACCATCCCGGCATTTGCCTTGAGCGATTTAGGGAAATCACGGAAAACCTAAATCAGGATGGCCGGACGCGGGATTGAACCGTCGTCCTTCCGAATGCGAGTCCAGTGTCTAACCACTGCGCCACCTCGCTCGGTGACCACCGTTAGAGAGAATCGCCGTACTTTGCACTAAACAGATCGCGACCCCTTCACTTCTTCTCCTGCCAGCCGAGAACAAGTAACGGATTCCCTGCAACGCTCTGTGTCATCCTGGACCATTGAACAGATGCCAACAGCAGCCAGATTGAGGAATCACCGAGCCTTGCGTAGGCTGCTGTTGACACCAGAACACAACTGCTGCATTTGCAGTGGTGCTATGAGGAAGCACGAATTGTTGAAGAATGACTTCACACTGTGTTCGTCGTTGTATTCTTGTTACGCAGTAGTCGGGATGACCAACGTGGGTGATGATCAACGTGGGCTGTACGGAAGCGACCCTGGGAGACATTACGTTCCTCGAGCTACGTAGAGAGGCTCCTAGCGTCATGGTGTGAAGCTATCAGGTATAAACTTCAGGTCACGACTGCTGACGGTACAACGGTATGTTACGAACATCCCAAGACCCCCCGCATTACCTCCCACGCGGCAGTATCGTGGTGCTATTTTGCAACAGGGCAGTGATCGCCCACACGTGGCAGACGTCTCTATGAACTGTCTGCTTGATATTGAGGTACTTCCGTGGCAGGCCGGCCGCTGTGGACGAGCGGTTCTAGGCGCTTCAGTCTGGCACCGCGTGACCACTACTGTCGCAAGTTCGAATCCTGCCTCGGGCATGGACGTGTGTGATATCCTTAGGTTAGTTAGGTTTAAGTACTTCTAAGTTCTAGGGGACTGATTACGTCAGACGTTAACAAAGGATTCGACGGCCTTACGATATTCTTCAGAACCAAAACTTTGTGTGCGTCCACTCCAGAGGTGTTGCAACGTCATACTGATAACTGGGCTTTTACTGCCAAGTTCATTGTAAGTTTGACCACCGAAATGACACCGCTCGCGCTCTCAAGCCCGGCCGTTCTGGGTGCTTCATTTTCTTTCTCATAAACTGTGGCTACAGCTCGGAAGACTCGGGTTCAGTTCCCGGTAGTGGGAGGGATGTTAGGTTGTTGGGAAGACTGGACCAGAGTGCTAGATATTAGCTTCAGTGAGAATCAGCGGCTCCAAAGTCAAGGAAACAGACGAGAGTGCGGTGTGCTAGTACCATGTCGCTCCATACTTCATCCGCATGACGCCGGCGGCAAAGGATGATACGGCGTTCGGTCGGTACTGATTGACCCATTTTTGAACACAGAGATGTGCTTGTTTTGTTCGAGGGTTTTAACTAAGAATTTGTGTATTTATTCGTCTTACTCTGTTCGATCCATTATGAACAATAAACTTTAGAGCTGTGGAAGAAAACAAAACACTGCCCTTGTATGCGGCAGGTTGGATTCTCGGTCAGTTTGTGAAAACGACTGCTGACGTTGCTGACCGGTGTGACTTAAAAACAGAACGGTGAGTATTCCTGCTGGCTGTCCTGGTCGTTGCCGAAAACATCCAACTCTTCTTACGTAATCTTGGCGTCACTCTTGTCCACAGTAATGGTGGTCAAACGTGATTAAAATTAAGGACAGGAGTGGACAGCACATCTCTACTCAAAAAGAATCGACTGCAGACTCAAAGAGACGTATTGTTCACAGATATCCCTTGAACACAGTGTCAAGAAGTGGCTCACACATTTAATTAATCAGGAAGCACAGATATGAGTGGCAAAAGTGCTGTTATTCTAATCAACTGATAAGTGACGAACAGGCGGAGCTGTGTCAACAAGAAAAAGACCACACGCACCGTATTCTGGAGCAACGCGATCATAGAATAATTGGGAGATGCTAGCTAGAGTGGTACAAGGCAGTACAACACAGGAAATTAGCTTAAGGGTGGCATTTTCAACTAAACGGTATTAGTTTTATGTGCTATCATTACCTTTCAGCTGGTACAAATCGTCATAGTAAAATTAACAGAAAAAAGGCCAAGTTAAAAAACCAATTGTTTCATTCCTAAAAATATTACATAACTGAGTGAAATTAACAGAAAAAAAGGCCACGTAAAAAAAACAGAAGTTTCTTTCCTAAAAATGTTACATAACTGCTGTTTATTTATTACAGCTTGCTTAGTAATTTTTTGTGCGCGCACTTACCTATTATCAGAGATACCACTCATTTACATGCTGTAAGATGGCAGGCCCATGTATAAATGTGCACTGACACGTATCACACGAAAAATCTGAATCGTATGAATATTAAAATGATTTTAACCTTTCCTCTGAAGTGATAATATCTTGCCTTGTAAGTTGAATAACTTTCTTAACGACGTTTTCTTATGGACCGCATTTTGCTCTGGATAATGAGGAAACAACATCGACAAGAAAATTATTTTCACGATTCGTGCGGTGGGTGTATAAATCGCAGTTTATGCATAAAATTCCTATATTATGACATTAAGGCATGGATCATTGTATCCTCATCCTTCAAATGCAATCATTAGTCCACTAGTGCGCCTGAAGACAACACTACAATTAACGACGTAAAAGCATAAATTAAACTTCCTAATTTGTACAGACGCCGCCTGTTAAACTAGAACACTTCTGAGCCTTCAGTGACAGTGCCCGTTGAAAGAGAATACCACCGTAGTATTTTAATGGATAAAGCGGCAAAGGTTAAATAAGGAAGCCTGTGTAAAATACATTATGTACAATGAACGTTACAAAAAGTATAGTGTGTTATCAATGGAACAAATTCATCACCAGTTGCTCGTGGGAACTGTGGGGTGTATAATTTACATGAAGTACCCAGTTGAGGATGCGAACTGGCGTAGTTCCAGCAGCGACGAAACGCCGGCTAACCCGACGATCGACTAGCTGTTCTGGTCAATGTAGGTTAGCGGCAGGACATCGTATATTGAGCTTTTATAAAATGGCTCCGAGGGACAATGAACGACGTCATTTCCGAGAAGATAGGGTTTTATGCTCTTACTGTGAAGCCTTGGTGCTAGCAATTTCCCTGCTGAATATACAAATAATCTAATATTTCCTCCATCACATTCTTATTGACAAATGAGGGGTTCACATGTTGGGATATTCTGAAGTTTAAAACCAGAAAATAGCTTCCCAAAAGGCAATTTTGGCGCGAATCATGTGAAAATATTACGTACAGCTAAATTTTTCGAATTAGAATCTTTCACAGTCACATTTGTCAAAACAGTAACACTGTAAAGCAATTATTAGAGAGCACGAAATTTATGTCGCTTAAGAGTGAAGCAGATACAAAGAAACGCAGTAAGTTTGAGGACTATACAGCGATGTGACTGACACATAGTCAGCAGTTTCTGGGTCACCCAAAAAATAAGAAAACGTAGAAATGTTAACATTTTCACGTCATGAGTTTCAGCGTTCTCTACCATTCAGCTCAATACTCGCTGCCTTATCTATCACTCGGTACGTACGGTGTTTACCTAGTGAGGTGGCGCAGTCGATGGCTCACTGGGCACGCATTCGGCAGGACGATGGTTCAAATCCGTGTCCGGACTTCCCGATTTAGGTTTTCCGTGATTTCCCTAAATCACTTCAAGCAAATGCCGGCATGGTTCTCTTTGAAAGGGTACGGACGACATTTGGCCTCATTCTTCACTAACCCGATGGGACTGATGACCTCGCTGTTTGATCCCCTCACCCAAATCAAACAACCAACGAACATGTAGCGTTTGTCTCAGTGTCTCATTGTATTCATAGTGTTTATCGATGGTGTCTTATGATCCGTGAGAAAGTATACAATTTTGGAAGATCGTATATCATTTGTTGATTTTACATTTATTTAAGGAATCTTCACACCAAAATTGTGATTTCGTTTTTTACATGTTAATAAATGCAACACACACTAGTGATCTGCCCTCGACTGCATACCATTCCGTGATGTTTCGTCTTATACAATTCATGTTGTGTTTTCTGCAATTACATGGACCTATCAGGGAAAGGTTTTGCATCTGTTCGCCGGCCGTTGTGGCCGAGCAGTTCTAGGCACTTCAGTCCGGAACCGTGCTGCTGCTACGGTCGCAGGTTAGAATCCTGCCTCGGGCATGGATGTGTGTGATGTCCTTAGGTTAGTTAGGTTTAAGTAGTTTCTAAGTCTAAGGGACTGATGACTTCCGATGTTAAGTCCCATAGTGCTTAGAGCCATTTGAACCATTTTTTGTGTCTGTTCCTGTCGGTAAATCCTTATGTATCCGTTCTAGCGGTACATCCAAATTGAGTCCTAATGATACGAGTACAGGGTATTCGCAAATTCCAGTTACAAACTTGTACGACTTGCAGAGGGGACTGAGAAGACAATATTTCGATCTGGAACCTAAGTCCAGAACCGTACCGTCTCCGCGCTACAGCTGTTTGAAAACATGTTTGCTAGGTATGTCTGCAACAGGGTAACGGAGGATGCTTACGTCGGATCCGCTGATGTCATTTGGCGTCTGTCCTATTTCTCTCACCTGGGCGAGCTTCATTCACGCGTATGTGAGTGTTTGAGCAACGTGGTTGAGTACACATTTGCAGAATACACCATCATGATGCTTCAGTATGGCGAAGCTCACAGTAGTGGAAAAGCCTTTTCAAGGTCGCCATCCACAATATCCGACTCCATCTCATACCCTTTTCGCCACAATTACGCAACATCTCCAAGAAAGGGGTAACTTCACCGTCAACAGGCGTGGCTGTGGTACTCCAAGGAGACACAGCACACACGAAATGGAACAGGCCATACTGTAGACAACAGTTTTTTGGAACTGTAGAACAAGTGATGCACGGGGCCATGCCTAGTAAATTACTTGTAAAAGTGGTCGCATTACCAACATGTTTTCAAATGGTTGTAGTACGGAAATGGTACTTTCCCGGACATGAATTATAGTTCAAAATAGTATCTACTCAGTCCCTTCTACAAGTCCTAGAAGTTTTTAGCGGGAATTTCCAGAAACCCTGTATAATCTACATCAAGCCACTTAATGACGTTTATGGAGGTCCTACTATTGATGTGTCTACGGTATGTCTGAAAACTGCCAGCAGTTGACATTCTCACAGAATTATGAGGTCGCTTGTTTGAGAGGTAGATTACTGGTGAGGAATGTAGAAGGCTACTCCTATGTTGTTTCGTATTTAAGGCCCATACGAGCATAGAAAGTGGTATCAGGTAATTCTTCAGGAATACCGTTGTCATTGCTGCTGCGCAGTCCTTTCCTGACCGCGATTTTAATGTTGTGTTTACTGTGGAAATTCCTCATCGTATTACAGTTCTTAGATGTGTTAAGTCGTTTAGTGCAGTTGTAAAGAAAATAACAACTGATTGTTCCCAACGAACGGGGCTCCAGAAAAGGATTATTTAGGGGCGCAAGGGTGGGAGTTGGGAGTGGAAGCACTTTGCCTGGTTGAATACTTGCGTGTCGTTTTTTCCAACTCAAGTCAGTTTGTGAGTCAAGTTCTGGAATTCTTAGTCTTTACGGCGCACATTTTCTGTTCGGAGGTAATGCGAATAAGTAAAACCATCGTTTGAGTTCATCATTAAACCTGTGGTTCTGCAAGTTGTCCCAGGAGACATGGTCGATATTCAGGGATATAACAGAAACGATCATTCGAAGCAAAAACCTCCAGTAAACACGGTCTCTAAAATGCGTACCTTATAAGCAATCGGAATTGGTTCATCTTCGCTACTGTGAAAACATCTCTTCTGCAGGATGTTTAACAATTCATGTTACACACTTCTAGAGGCTGTAGACGGGACTTAGTAGCCCATATTTTACTTAGGAACCCATGCCTGAAAACGCATCCAACGGCGTTACAGAACGCTAAAGTTGTATGCGTCGGCGCCTGCAAATGTATTTATATATAGGGTGATTCCGTGATGGTGTTACAAACTTTCTAGAATGATGAAGAAGTATAAATGTATCAATTTGAAGTAAGGGTTCCGATTCGAGAGTTACAAGAGAAAACCATTCCGAACTTGTATTTGAACACTATGAATTACCTCGAAGAGAACGGTCTATTGACACACAGTCAAAACTAATTTAGAAAATATCGTTCTTGTGAAACACAACCAGCTCTTTACACACACGAAGTATTTAGTGCTGTTGACAATGGATTTCAAATTCATTCCGTATTTTTAGATTTCCATAAGGCTTTTGACACTGTATCACACAAGCAGCTTGTAGTGAAATTGCGTGCTCGTGAAATATCTTCTCAGTAATGTGACTGATTCGTGATTTCCTGTAAGAGAGTTCGTAGTAATTGACAGTTTGTAGTAATTGACAGAAAGTCATCGAGTACAACAGAAGTGATTTCTGGCGTTCACCAAAGTAGTACTATAGGCCCTCTGCTGTTCCTTATGTATATAAATGATTTAGGAGACAATCTGAGCAGCCGTCTTAGGTTGTTTGCAGATGATGCTGTAGTTTATTGTATAGTAAAATCATCAGAAGATCAAAAAAATTGCAAAATAGTTCAGAAAAGGTACCTGCTATGATGCGAAAATTGGCCGTCGACCCTAAATAATGACACGTGTGTGGTCATGGACATGAGTGCTAAAAGCAATCCGTTAAACTTCGGTTACACGGCCGGCCGATGTGGCCGTGCGGTTCTAGGCGCTGCAGTCTGGAACCGCGAGACCACTACGGTCGCAGGTTCGAATCCTGCCTCGGGCGTGGATGTGTGTGATGTCCTTAGGTTAGTTAGGTTTAACTAGTTTTAAGTTCCAAGGGACTAATGACCTCAGAAGTTGAGTCCCATAGTGCTCAGAGCCATTTTTTTCGGTTACACGATAAATCAATGAAATCTAAAGGCCGTATATTCAACTTAATATGTAGGAATTACAATTACAAACAACTTAAATTGGAAAGAACACGCCGTGCGGGATTAGCCGAGCGGTCTGAGGCGCTCCAGTCATGGACTGTGCGGCTGGTCCCGGCGGAGGTTCGATTCCTCCCTCGGGCATGGATGTGTGTGTTTATCCTTAGGATAATTGAGGTTAAGTAGTGTGTAAGCTTAGGGACTGATGACCTTAGCAGTTAAGTCCCATAAGATTTCACACACAGTTGAACATTTTTTGGAAAGAACACATACAAAATGTTTTGGGGAAGGCAAACCAAAGACTGTGTTTTACCGGTAGAACTCTTAGAAAGTGTAACAGGTGTACTAAAGACACTGCCTACACTACGCTTGTCCGTCGTCTTTTGGAGTACTGCTGCTCGGTCTGGGATCCTTACCAGATAGGATTAACGGAGTGCATTGAGAACTTTCAAAGAAGAACAACACGTTGTATTAACGTCATGTGTCACTGACATGATACGAGTACATGATTTGGGGTGAACATCATTAAGACAAAGGCGTTTTTCGTTGCGGCGGAAGCTTCTCACGAAAGTTCAAACACTAGCTTCCTCCTCTGAATGCAAAAATATTTTGTTGACGTCGACTTACGACCTACACAGGGAGAAACGATGATCATAATAAATTAAGGTTTGTTCAAATGGCTCTGAGCACTATGGGACTTAACATCTTAGGTCATCAGTCCCCTAGAACTTAGAACTACTTAAACCTAACTAACCTAAGCACATCACACACATCCATGCCCGAGGCAGGATTCGAACCTGCGACCGTAGCAGTCACGCGGTTCCGGACTGAAGCGCCTAGAACCGCACGGCCACTGCGGCCGGCAATAAATTAAGGGAAGTCGGAGCTCACACAAGATATAGGTGTTCGTTTTTTCCGCGCGCTGTTCACGATTGGAATAATAGAGAATTGTTATGAAGTTGGTTCGATGAATCCTCTTCCAGGCTCTTAAGTGTCATTTGCGGAGTATCTACGTAGATGCCGGTGGTACCTCTGACAGTGGAATACGTGTACCAGTACTGTTGTTGCTAAGATTATAGGGTAGGAACTTCCACAGAACATGGACCAAAACCAGAAAAAGTGACCAGTAAACATTGGGTCTAAAGTGCATACCTTAATAGCTATGAGCACTTGTTCAATAGATGTGTTTCATAGTAGCGAAGATGAAGAAGTGCTTATAGCTCCTCAGGTATGCATTTTAAAGCCCTTGTTTACTGGACATATTTTTCCTTGTTTTGGCCCATACTAGAACCTCTGAAAGTTATCTACCCTATAATCTTAGCAACGACAGTGCTAATACATGTATTACACTGTCAGAGGTACCAGAACGGTTTTCCCTTATAACTTGCGACTCATTCGTTTCCGGTACAAGGACCCTTACCTCAAATTGATACACACATCTTTTCCATCGTCCTAGAAAGTTTGATGATCACGGTGTCACCCTTAATGTACACACATTTAGAGGCGCCGGCCCCTAGAAGGTCGATGCTCTGTAGCGTAGTTAGATGACGTTTCGGACATGGCTTCATGCGTAAAACTTGATCTATTAAGTCCCTTCTACAGTCGCTGGAAGTGTATAATATGAATCGTGAAACATCCTGTATTGAACAAGTGCTCATTGCTCTTAAGGTATGCATTTTAGAGCCCATGTTTACTTTTTTGCTTCGAATGCTCGTTCATATCATATTACTGAACATTGACCGTTCCTGAGAACGAAGTCTTTCGCGACGGCACTGTTGCGCAAAACATTCTCTGACTTCTTGGCGCGTTATTTCAGGGTAAAACCTCGAGCTTTCGACGATTTCCACCGTCGTCGTCGTCAGGAACAACTGACTGTCAAAGTCTCTGCTGTGATGGCCTTATGCAGCCCAAAGACGGCTTCTGATCGGTCGCTAGTTATGTCAAGCTGCCGCAGATGGGGTCCTCGTCTGCGTTGGTTGCGTCACCGCTCCCGACGTAGCGTAAACATTGCGACAGGTATCTACAGCTCTTCACTGCATTAAGGGCTCGCTTCCATGCAGTGCTAAGATTATATCCGCCGTCACGGTTGCATGTTTTTTCACACATTCTTATTTATACAGCCTCTTTAATTATAGAGTGCCAGTATGTGGGAGCCTGGGACAAAACTTTTGCCGGCCGCGGTGGTCTCGCGGTTCTAGGCGCGCAGTCCGGAACCGCGCGACTGCTACGGTCGCAGGTTCGAATCCTGCCTCGGGCATGGATGTGTGATGTCCTTAGGTTAGTTAGGTTTAAGTAGTTCTAAGTTCTAGGGGACTGATGACCACAGCTGTTAAGTCCCATAGTGCTCAGAGCCATTTGAACCTTTTTTTTTAACAAAACTTTTGTTTCCTCACACAGTATTTCATGTTTGTTTGTGAGGATGTGACCAGTAACTGCAGATTTCTCCAGCTCACGATTTTTAATTTGCCGTTGATGTTCTGCACAGCGGTCGGAAACGATGCGGATGGACTGACTGCTGTAATTGCTTTCGCATGGGATGTTGTAAAATCCAGAAATCCTGAGGCCGAGACTGTCCTTAGTAGGGCGTAGCATCTGCTTTGTCTTCTCAGTAGGTCGGAAAACAGATCTGACGTCTCGTCTTCCCAGGACTCTGCCTCTTTTGCTGGATGTAATGCCGCAGAAGGAAAGGGATGCAATTGATGGCTCATAACGTGAATGTTCAACACTATTACAATTGACCAGTACTCCTGGAACATATTGTTGACTGTCCTAGAGAAACTGTTTAATGTTGCGTTTCGAATGTAACACATTGCTTTCGATTTGATATGCAGGTTTGTTATACAGTTCTTTGGATAAAGAACTTGAAAGGCAACGGCACTACGAGAAGATACTACAAATGTACATGCAGATATCTGTGTTGTAAGGATGGAGTTTTCGACAAGTTGTTCTACATCAGAGATATTATTTTTAGGCATACTCTGAAATAAACGTACATTTAAAGGCTACGTCATTTCGCTTCGTAAAAAGTTCTTACAATACATCAGTGAAGAAAAGTAGAGTTGTTTTGTATTATCATTACCACATATAGGTATACAGCTTTTCGTCAGTTACCGAGCTTGGATGCAGTGCACAAAAATGGGCATAAGGAGAAATAACTGACGTTCAGTGTGCTGCCACAGAAACAATGCAATCATGCGGCGTCTGACGTACCAGAGGACCTTTTGAATAGTCTCTTCCACTCGCAGTAATTTAACCAGCAGTCTGCAGGATTTATCCGTTCTCTCTTCTTACTGTTTTTGCTTCAGTTAGTCATAACACTGAACTCAAAAATTAATGGCATCTTCATTAACAATAAGGTGGTGTTTATTTACGTGTCTCTCAATATATAATTAACACGAATGTTCTGGGAGCTAACAGCTGTTATTTAATAGACTGCCGGCGACAATTGTTCGGACTGTCTATAGAGAGTCCTGCAGTGTTTTCCTCACAAGAGCTGGTGACGAAACAATACACAAACACACAATGCTTCGGCATTAACATTACCGCGTACAGTCGGATAGCGAAGAATGGTCTGCGCTATTCACAGGAGCTTTTTAGTGCGTCTCTTTGAAAACACAATAAGTGTCTGTCATAATGACGTCTATTGAGCTTGACAGTACCTTTACAAGATTCATACTGCGCTGTCGCACTTCCTTCTGCCATCTCTTTCCTTACTAGTCTGTTTATTACGAAATGCTGCTACCGTAATTTTTACGCTTTAATGGACTATATAAGCTAAAGAAGAAAGGAAATTTTATCTTCATTAGCTTCAAACATTTATTTGCTTCGTATTACTTGTCTTTCTCCAATACCTCCAAGATGAACTTTATTTTAAAATATGTGTAGCAGAAGGTTTAAGACTCATGGGGTTCCCAGAATGAGATTTTCACTCTGCAGCGGAGTGTGCGCTGATATGAAACTTCCTGGCAGATTAAAACTGTGTGCCCGACCGAGACTCGAACTCGGGACCTTTGCCTTTCGCGGGCAAGTGCTCTACCATCTGAGCTACCGAAGCGCGACTCACGCCCGGTACTCACAGCTTTACTTCTGCCAGTATCTCGTCTCCTACCTTCCAAACTTTACAGAAGCTCTCCTGCGAACCTTGCAGAACTAGCACTCCTGAAAGAAAGGATATAGCGGAGACATGGCTTAGCCACAGCCTGGGGGATGCTTCCAGAATGAGATTTTCACTCTGCAGCGGAGTGTGCGCTGATATGAAACTTCCTGGCAGATTAAAACTGTGTGCCCGACCGAGACTCGAACTCGGGACCTTTGCCTTTCGCGGGCAAGTG
Organism: Schistocerca cancellata; assembly: GCF_023864275.1. Taxonomy (NCBI): domain Eukaryota; kingdom Metazoa; phylum Arthropoda; class Insecta; order Orthoptera; family Acrididae; genus Schistocerca; species Schistocerca cancellata. The sequence continues at coordinate 609,731,923 of NC_064627.1, forward strand.
CTCTACCATCTGAGCTACCGAAGCACGACTCACGCCCGGTACTCACAGCTTTACTTCTGCCAGTATCTCGTCTCCTACCTTCGGTAGGTCCCGAGTTCGAGTCTCGGTCGGGCATACAGTTTTAATCTGCCAGGAAGTTTCACTCGTGGGGTTCTCTGGCAAAGTATGGCTCTAGTTCTACATTTTGTTAGGGAACACAGGGCTACTGCATATTACCGAAGCACCCTTGGGAGTACACTAACCGCATTACGAAACGTCGAGTCAATGAACAGGACAATAAACATGTGCTCTCAGGACGTACGTAAGACATAGTGTATTATCCTGCGTTTAACATTCGGACAAATGCACCAGTGAAGAACGAAGTTTCGAGAGTTATACGTGGTCTTTCAACAGGCGTGATATGTTCATAAACTGCAAACTTGGTAGGAGCAATTGGTAATGCGTGACAGGTCTACCGTATGCCCAAGGAAAGCCGCATCAGTAGCCCGCGACGGTCTTATTTGCTATAGCGACTAAGCTGACACGTATAACAGTGTCATCAGACACCACCTAGGGGCTGCCAAGTATCCAACTCGGGCGCACATTAGCAATCAAGGCTGCAAACCGCATGAGTCACTGGACCCTGACAACTACCACCCAAAATCCGTCCAACAAGTGAACTCAGATCTTGTCACCAGTGCAAGCTGGGTCCTGTTAAGCATCGTAATTACGAGTCAGATAAGTGGTAGACCCAAAAAGGTGGCCGAGGGTGCCATTTCAGTTGCCTGCAAACTCAAGTCATTTGTTAATAACAGAAGGAATTTGTTGAATAGGACAGAAATCTTGGCGATATTTTAAGAGAAAGAAGTTGAAGAAATCTGTATTACTGCATCGTGGAAAGCCCAAAACTTGAAACTGCTTCAATTTGATACATTGGCCAAGTGAACGTACTTAATTTCATGTATATGACGATAACTGCAGCGGAAATAACATAAAAGTAGCTCATGAAGTTGATCATGCACAACTGAGGTTACATAACATGTTACCCTTGTACTCGCTTCACCGATGAAAACTGTGTGAACTGAACGCGCATCCCAGATATTTGAGTCAGATATCGTACCGCTACAGGAACTTACTGCTGCACGTTTCACTTTCCGTAAGACACGTTACACAATTGATAGTTAATTTAAATTGTGTATTTTGTAGAACGGAATCGAAACCTGATTTTTTTTTACTTTCTTTTAAAATTCTTATAAAAAGTGTATTAAATGATCGGTATTTCAGTTAACATACGTAAAACAAGTATAACAGTGCTAGTACTGTGGTGGTGGATGGAGTCCAATCCTTCTGAGAAACAGTATTCCTATTCTTATTACTAATGCCCTACTTTAACTCGTATTGACCTCCTACCTCTTTCACTGATGCGCCAAATAAGATGCAGGTTTTGAATTTTGCGTCGTTATCTGCTTGACACATTGGTAGGATCACGTACAGCACGAGCATTCACTTTTACCTTTTTGGGTAGCACTGCACGACGTGAGACGAAACTGACTTGCATTTCGTAGTCTCGTTCTCGGTAGCACCAAGCTTGATCACATCAAAGCTGAAAATTCAAATGAGTGCGAGAAGGTATTTGCTCAAAGATGTACACAACACCGTATTTTACATGACCGTAAAACATGCATTTTGTTCCATGCCAAGTTCACTTATTAAGCACTGAGACCTGTCTTTCCACCACGAACAATTATTAGCGTAATTTTGTTGGCCTGAACTCACAATGTTTCAGTCACTGTCTAGTGGTGAAGCTGAATGTTCATTTGTGGCACACAATCATTGTTCACATTTATCTGAAAATGACACAGTTCACAATTAGCACGGTCCTGACGAATTTCTTTAAGATGACTGTACTTAGGCGGTACATTTAAGTGAGTCAGTCACAAGGATCACTGAGTTCAACAATAGTACCCTCCGCTGACAATCAAATTTCACACTCTTGGTGATTATAACACAGTTCATTTCAAACGTTCATTAATTTAGGTTATAAAGGTCAATTGTAAATAATTAAACATTACGGTTCTTGAGTTCCGCGGTGAAAAAATGGTTCAAATGGCTCTGAGCACTATGGGATTAATATCTGAGGTCATCAGTCCCCTAGAACTTAGAACTTCTTAAACCTACCTAACCTAAGGACATGACACACATCCATGCCCGGGGCAGGATTCGAACCTGCGACCGTAGCAGTAGCGCGGTTCCAGACTGAAGGCCTAGAACCGCTCGGCCACATAGACCGGCGTTCCGTGGTGAGTGGAGCGAGTATTCTTGATTACAGAAGATATCTAATAGTGACGTGCGTCAATAACGAAAGCTCCTCCGACATACACTGATAAGCCAAAACGTTATGACCACTGCCTACCGTGATGTTGGATGCTGCCCGGTGCCGTTGCGGTCACGTGATGCGGTACCGGTAACAAAAATATGTAAATGATAGTTAATTGAATCCCTCAGCTGCCGAAAGGTGTTGTTGACATACCTAGATGGGGACAGCTGAAAATTTGTGCCCCGACCGGGACTCGAACCCGCGATCTCCTGCTTACATGGCAGACGCTCTATCCATCTTTTTTTTTTTTTTTTTACTAGACCAGCTCTCTGCCACTTTTTTTTTTTATTGTATTTTACTAAAACATACATTTCAAGTATTCAACAGTACAATTAATGATTAAACCATTTGCAACATTAAAAAAAGAACCAGTTTTAAACTATTTAGATGCTAAATATGTCTAATACAGTAATAATGGTAAAACAAACTTTAAAAGTGGTTACAGTATAACTTTGCTCAAGATAACTGAGATTATTCTAGGTGCAAACTATTGTCACCCAATCAGTGGGTTTGTCTTCAAAGTTGAATTCACTGTTTAATTTGTAAACTGTCCATTGAATAAAAAATAATAGCATATTTAATACCAGTTTTCTTGACTATGAACCAGTTTAAATACAATCCAATTAAACACACACAATAACACAAAAAAAACAAAAAATACAAAAAAAAAAGAAAAAGTTCCGGAAGCAAGGTTACAGTAAATAATAATAAGGAACCAAGTGACTTATTTTTCTTCTGTTCGTTCTCGTTCAAGGTGTTGTAATGGTTTCACATATTTAACCAACACCCATTCTTTCAAAAATGATCTTCAGCATGTTGCCATAGTGCTTCTTGTGGTTGCGATACGTGCTGATTTTTGCATATTCACACTTCATGTAAACGCGGAATTCTATCTCGTTGTCCGACCCAAGTGTGTGGATGACATACCTAACATATTTTCCCATTAACCAGCTAATGGCGTTGGTTTTTAATTTCGGAAAGTATGTCATGTCCGGTCTCAGGAGGAGCGACGGCGTTATATATTGCGTAGAGGATCTGGTGAGAAAGGCGATTTGTTGCCTGATCCAATTCCAGTTATGCACATTGCCACCACAGGTGAATCTGTGGCTGAGTGTATCCACCAGATTGCATTTTCCACAAATGTGTGTCTGGTTTAAACCGATCCCATATAGTCTCTCGTTGGTGCTGATGACATTATTAACTGTTTTGTACCATGCGGAAATAGCGTCTGTAGATAGCCCGGCATAGTTGATGTTCCGCCATACAGCTTTCCAGTCACAATTTGGGAATTTCGTTTCAATTTTGTTTCTACCCTCATTTACCTTCCTTTCAAGTATGATGTCGCGCGCTGTGATACGTGTGTTGCTTCTGATTTCGTCACTAAGATAACTTGCTTCGAGGAAAAAGTTCCTCACATACTGCAGACGGGCATTAATCCTTCGCACATCAATCGGTGCTTGCAGGCTATGGGGTGTCACAGCCTCAAAGAGCTTTGCGGTTATACATTGTGGAAGTTCTCTGAGTATATGGAAAGTCCGTTTGAGGAACAGAGCAGACGCTTTATTGCGAATATCCACCAAACCGAGGCCCCCGTTTCTGACATCCAGTATAACCGTAGTCGCACCAACCCTGAATATGTCTCCTCTCCATAAATAATTGGTAACAGTGGACATGATCCCTTTCGCTACTAGTTTAGGGATTGGAAATACCTGCGCAGTGAAATACGCTTTAGACAAAACGCAGGAGTTGATGAATCTGACTTTTTGCACCAGGTCCATAGTTCGATGGATGTTCTCCATTACAGCACCATGAACTTTCCTCCTAGTTTCAGTCCAGTTAAAAGCAGCCATCCGCATCGGACATGCCATTAAGGTGATTCCCAAAGTTTTATGTTTGTTGTCTTGTTTTGCCCATGCCAGTCGAAGGTGATCTAGGCCCCGTAGATTCAATATTTGACTTTTGTTTTCATTTGCTGTCGCTCCCGACGCTAGACAATATCTTTGGATTTCTCTTTCCAGTGTAACTGTCTCCTCCTTATTCCTTATTACAACGCCCACGTCATCAGCATAAGCTCGTATGACAGTTTTCTCACCACTCAATGTTATGCCTGTTAATCTTGCGTGGACAGTGCGGAGGAAGGGCTCTAAAGATACTGAAAATAAAAACATTGATAAGGGACTGCCCTGTGGAACCCCTCGCCTTATCTGTATGGGTTTAGATGTTTGGCCATTGATTGCTATTTTCGCATTTACACCTGTTGCAATATTCCTTAGCATGTTCACAATCTGGGGGTGGAAATCCATTCTTGACAGCGTCGCAAAGAGGTATCTATGACTAACGCGGTCAAAAGCTTTGTTGAAATCTATAAAGATTAAAGCACATTTTATACTTGTCACTGAGGTAATTGCAATGACGTCTCTGTATGCAGATAGACTTTCGAATATCGTTCTGGTCGGAGAGCAAGATTGGTGATGACTCAATATTTTGTTGGAAAAGGCAGAGAGTCTTTTGTTGATAATACGCGAAATTATTTTGTAATCAGAATTTAGTAGCGAAAGAGGCCGAAAATTGTTTAAGTTGGTTTTGCCTTTACTCTTAGGAATCAGTACCATTTTACTTTCTTTAAACTCTGCAGGGACCGTTTTTCCGTTCAGGACCTCATTTGCCATGGAAGTGATCTTATCCCCAATTATAGACCAGTAGCGGGCATAAAACTCCACAGGGAGGCCATCAAGTCCCGGAGATTTTTTGAGAGGTGAGTTACGCACTGCCTCATGCACTTCATCTTTAGTAATAGGTGACAGGATGTCAGCGTTGTCTGTTCCCGACAATTGTGGACCTAAAATAGTGAGAAAATCCGCGAGAGCTGCATCTTCCACTGTGGTAGGGGCATATAAGGTTTCATAGTACCTGTGGACTTCGTCCAGTATTTCTTTCTGGCATGTGAGCTTTGTACCAGTATGCGTCTGGACTTCATCAATAAAAGTTTGACGTCTATTTTTAGCATGCCGCACCAAGTGATACAGAGAAGCTGTTTCATCTGCTATGACTGATGTGGCTTTCGATTTAATTTTTAGTCCCTCCATCTGTTGCCGTTTAATGCTTAATAACTTGGCTTTTATTTTTTTGATATCATTCAGACGAATTACGTCATCATGTGCCTGTTTATATAAGTCTCTTAAAACCTTATAATAAAACTCCATTGTATTCCTCAACTCCCTGTGCCTCGCTGCACTATACTGCATGACAACTTTCCGCAGCCTTGGTTTAGCCCTCCTTGTCCACCAGTCAATGACTGTTGGGTGCTTGTCTACTGTGCGGAGGCACATAGTCCACGCAAACCTTACTTCCTGTTCCAGTTCTTCGTCAGTTAAAACAGAGATATTTAAGTTCCATTGGCCTCTGAATCGACGGGTTGGCTGTACACTTAGATTAAAGCAAGTTAAAAGTGTACTGTGATCGCTAAAATACACTGGAATAGTCTCAACGTTTAATAAATAATTTTGCAAATTTGATGACACGTAAATTCTATCTAGTCTGCTGCGAGAGTGGCTGGTTATATACGTGAACCCGACTGACGTCGGGTGCTGAAGTTCCCACACATCCTTAAGGTGTAGATCACTTACTAACTTTTTTAACTGTGGCGAGTAGTTGAAGTTGGGTTGTTGATCTTTCTGGTTTAAAACACAGTTAAAATCTCCACCTAGTATAAGAGAACACGGATTTTTCCTCAATAAATAAATCAGTTCATCTTGAAAAAACTTAGCACGATCCAATTTGTGGGAAGTTCCTGATGGGGCGTAAAGGTTAATCACTGTCACATCGAAAATTTTTATGCCTATTGCTCTTCCTGATTCTAGTCGTTCGATTTCAGTCACCGGAATGCCTTCCCTTATAAGAATGGCTGTACCGATATTGGCTTCCGTAGAAACATTAACAATTTCAAAAAAGCCTGGGATCCGAAATTCCGCTATCGCAACTTCTTGTAGCAACGCGATATCTGTTCCGGACTGGTACAAGAATTCTTTTAGTGCTGCCAATTTCAAGGGTGACTGTATTTTATTAATGTTAATAGTAGTAATGCTATAAGCTTGCAGCACAGACATACCGGAAGAAGCTATTTGAGATGAGGTTAGGTATGATTATAGCAGCAAACGTGCTTCCCTACAAGGCACGATCTTTACAAGCTGTGTGCCCATTACATGTACTAACTGCCTACAAAAATTTGCATTGCTTTTAAACAAATAGCTTGAGAAGAAAAGTATCCTGAAATCCTGACAACGCATTGCTATAAGTCACTGTGGCCATTCTCTTTCTCCTCGTCAGTGTTGGCCCTGATGACTTCATATTTAATATTCTTTTTCTTTATGTCTTTCTTCTCTGGTGTGACTTTCGCTTGATGACGCGTGACAGCAAGACCCGGTGTCTGTCGCAGCCGCCGGCGGTGGCTAAATGGGGCAACGGCCGTGGCTTGCGAGTCGTCAATGTTTGGCTCCGGCGTGGTGTCTGTTGTGTTGTTTTGCTGGCGAGGCGGTGATGCTTGTGTATTTCCTCCTTCGACGCGGCGTTGCGCTTCGGAGTCAGCAGGTTCTTTACCTGGTACTTCCTCGTACGGTTTGCACTGTATGGGTTGTGCACTTGATGCGGTTATTTCAGCCGTGACCTCAGGCTCAGGGTCACATTTCCGTGAAAAATCACTATCCGCTGCGTCACTATCTGTTCGTGGCGGTGTAAGTCCTTGTGCGGAAGTGGGAGCCACATCGACCGTCATTCCATCTCCTTTTTCCACTTCTAACAGATCTTCAGGACTGGGCTTCGGCCTCCTGGCAACGGGTGTTTCACAGGAAGAGTCCTCATCAACATTTCTTTCAGTGTCCTCTAGAGGACGCTTTTTTGTGGGAATCTCGCTGTCACGGGACGGAATTTCAGCAGTTAATGCAGGTTTTAAAGACGGAAAGTCATTAACATTAAGTGCAACATTTTCAGAGGTAGTAACAGGATCCACGACCGCCGCCGGCTCTGTTGTATTACTGGCTGGCAACAAATCGTTGAGTGTCAATTTCCGGCGTTGCGTAAGGTTATTTGTTAGCACAAATACACGGCGAGGGCAGTCCTGACGGAGGTGACCAGACTCGTTACATACATGACATGTAGGGGTTTGCCCTGAGTACATTACATGCGCCTTGTGCCCGTCAACAAAGATGTGGGAGGGAATGTTTGCTTTCACTTCCATCTCCACGGAGCGAATGCCGTTAAAGCACTGCAGCTTGAAATGCGAAGCCCACCTTTCGTTGACTATTTGCCTGACAACCCCATACTTTGATAGGACATCTTTAATTTTCGAATTGTCTACTTCTATGGGAATATTCAAAACCCTAACGTTCCTAATTACAGACTCGGAATTCCGGAGTTTGACAGTACTTTTAGTACCATCACGGTGTATAAATTCCGTTTCATAACCAAATTTTGCCAGAAAGCGGTCTACACTCGCGGAATCGTTAAACTTTACAAAAATGCAGTATTCATCAGAGTCCAGCTGCATGGTATGAACAGATTCAGAATGAAGGCCAATTACCTCGGTAATCCAGTCGTGTATTTCAAGTGCAGAGGGCTGTACTCGACGGGTGTACTTGTCGAAGATGAAAATCACGGTGTTTTTTCTCACGGAGTTTGCCATGGTGTTCTGCAGCGAAGAAATCTCGGACAACGCCGAAATCCCAACGGCACTTCGTAGAAAGATGACACGAAAGAAGACCAAATGCGCAATTGATAACGCTTAATTCACGTGCAAAACGTCACAAAACACGAAAACACTGGCGTAAACACTGTACGTTCACGGGGCAAACTTGAGGAGCGTGCGACCGCTGCGGCAGCTAACGCCAGACTAACGCTTCACGATTTTGCGTGTCATCCTTGCGCAGGGGCCATGCTAATCTTCTCTGTATCGTTCCAATTTTAGTATATGTACTGCCGAAGCAAGTACTTTTTTTAACGGTTCAAGATATGGAAACGACGATTTTTGGAAATGACAGCACGCAGAAAGGACTATTTTATCATATGATTAACACTCGATACGTTTTTGTAAACGCGCGTGCAGATCGAAAACATGTCTCCCTATAAATTACACCATGATGTTTTGTCCAAATTTTCATAGCCAAACAAAGGGAAAGAAACAGGTAAAAGGGGTATAAAAGTGACCAGCATGAGTTCTGGTTTGGCACGAAAATGTTTAACTGCTTGAAAGTAATAGGGTAATTAACGAAAACTTAATTAATAAGCTAAGGAAAAATTTAAATATTTCACGAAAAGCTGCTGCCAAGCTATGTAAATCAAGTCTCAAAAATTTCATCTGTTCAAGACCTAGCTATTTTGCACATAAAAAAAGATACATTGGTGCGGTATTTATATGTCAAATAGGCTTCCTTCGAATCAAGTACGTTAGGAAGGCAAATGAGGAGTCAGATCATGCATTCTGAATAACACTTGGAATTAAAAAATGAAAGAAATAAGTCAAATATTATATGAAATGATCTGTGTAAAAGAAATAAGTACATCAAAGAAACGTTCTACGTGCCTTTGAATGACTTTCGAAGACATGAACAGAAAATGAGGTGCACCAAACGTGCCCTAATATTTTTTATTTCATACTTTTACAGAAATCATTACACATTTTATGCTTTACTTTTATGGACTATTTAGATTAATTGAAACCTTTGGCCTTAACAATGACTGCTGATGAATTACGTTCGCAACATCAAATATCTATAAAATTTCATGGTTCATTGTAATTTATTAGGAATTTGTGTGATACACTGGGATAGGTGTGAAGATCAAGTTCTTTGGCAAGACCTTAAAAATATGTTTCTATTTAGTGTAGTTAGTCATGTAGTAGTCATTCTTCCGCATTTATTGGCTGTGATAAGTTCTTGATCCTGTAAAGAAACATTCGTATTTAATTTATCGATGAGATAGTCGAATGCTCCTTTGCTAATTCACGCGTATCCGAAGAATTTGTCTGGTGATCTTCGTCGTTGATGATATTTATGAAATTCTCCGTGGAGATTCCCCCTTTGTAAATTTCATGCACAGCATTCCTTTTCGCTTTTTTTAAAGTAAACCTAATTTTGTAGCCTTACTCTCCAGTTACAGTATTCTACAGGTTAGGGACTCCGTTTTATAGAAACAGCTGCGTGACACAGTCGCTCACACACAGGACACCCGAGCTTTTCGCCCGATGCTGCTGCTTGTCGCTGGAGCGTCGCGTATCCAGAAGTCGCTCGCTGTCGGTGCCTTCTGTCGCTCACGTAGCACACGGCCTAGAGTTTGCACGTAGCGAGCGAGAGAATTTGAAAACTATGCGGGTGGTTTTGAAAGGGCTGCGGGTTGCATATAACCCGTGGGTAGGGGCAGCTGAATCACCGTGTATAGATGTGACGCTAATGACCTCGTTGTCAACGGGAAACTAAAATTTAAAGTCCCTTTTTTCTGTATTCACGAAATCAAACTTAGTACTTGTCAATAAGTGCTTGCCCTTTTGTGTTAATTTGTTCATAATTAAAAAAACTGGGAAATCTTTTGGTCGTTTTAATTAACATTCCAGTCGTTTGGAAATGGTGAGTTCGCTTGTGTAGAAGGAGAATAAAAGGAGCAGAAATGGTTACTTGCTAGCCGCGGAGCGATACGCAGTAGCAGGCGTACACAGCGGCGGGCCGCCGTCTAAGTGGATGACTGTACTTAGGCGGTACATTTAAGTGAGTCAGTCACAAGGATCACTGAGTTCAACAATAGTACCCTCCGCTGACAATCAAATTTCACACTCTTGGTGATTATAACACAGTTCATTTCAAACGTTCATTAATTTAGGTTATAAAGGTCAATTGTAAATAATTAAACATTACGGTTCTTGAGTTCCGCGGTGAAAAAATGGTTCAAATGGCTCTGAGCACTATGGGATTAATATCTGAGGTCATCAGTCCCCTAGAACTTAGAACTTCTTAAACCTACCTAACCTAAGGACATGACACACATCCATGCCCGGGGCAGGATTCGAACCTGCGACCGTAGCAGTAGCGCGGTTCCAGACTGAAGGCCTAGAACCGCTCGGCCACATAGACCGGCGTTCCGTGGTGAGTGGAGCGAGTATTCTTGATTACAGAAGATATCTAATAGTGACGTGCGTCAATAACGAAAGCTCCTCCGACATACACTGATAAGCCAAAACGTTATGACCACTGCCTACCGTGATGTTGGATGCTGCCCGGTGCCGTTGCGGTCACGTGATGCGGTACCGGTAACAAAAATATGTAAATGATAGTTAATTGAATCCCTCAGCTGCCGAAAGGTGTTGTTGACATACCTAGATGGGGACAGCTGAAAATTTGTGCCCCGACCGGGACTCGAACCCGCGATCTCCTGCTTACATGGCAGACGCTCTATCCATCTGAGCCACCGAGGACACAGATGAATAGCGAGACTGCAGGGACTTATCCCTTGCACACTTCGCGTGAGACCCACATTCCCAACTGTCCACAATCTACATACGTAATGCTCCTAATAGATACTTTGTCCGTCCACTCGTTGCTCGCGCCAACTTAAGTTGACGATTCCCGTAAGAGTTCGGGCAACCTGTGCGCACTCGCAAAATATGTACGCATAACAGACACAGACGGGGGATCACCCTAGCGAAGATATGGACTTCAAATGGGTAAATCCATTGAGATAATCTACTTTGACAAAGCGCAGATTATTATTACACAGAGTATGTGAACGAGTATCTCGAAAACGCGGAACTTGTTGAAAGCTCACGTGCTCACGTGCCACTGTCGTGAGCATCTACCGAAAACGGTAGAATGATGGTGAAAGTACCACTAGTCGCTAAATGGTTGGACGTCCACGACTCTTCACAGAACGCGGGATTCTGAGGCTTGTCTTTTCTGTAAAGTAGGACAGGTATCTCTACTGCATCTACTACCTCTACAAAAAGAGCACAGTGCTGGAGCAGCCTTAATCTTGTAATCGGATACGAAGGTGTTCTGTATTTTTATTATGGGCATTATCTTAAGTTCTACTCACATTTAAAGAAGCTGGCAATATCTACACAAAGCGGAATTACTGTCAGAGATTTTCTGTAATTTTTCTTGATCCTCCAATGATGACATGGTCTTACATACAACAAGATTGTCAAGGAACAATGTCATAGTGCTGCTGATACTGTCTGATAAATCGTTTGTACGAGGGCTTGCTGAAAAGGAATGTCTGCGAATATCTTATGTGAAACTCTTTATCCCTCCTGTCTACATACTTATTTCTCAATATAGTCTCCCTGGCAACGAACACATTCCTCCCAACGAGAGACCAATTTGTGGATACCGTCACTGTAGAATGTTTGACTTCGTTGCAGGAGCCACAACCTCTTTATCTACAACTACATCATACTTCGCAAGTCACCTCATGGTGTGCGGCGGAGGGTTTTTCTAGTACCACTAACTTATCTCCGATACCCTGTCCCACTCGCCGAGCGGTTCTAGGCGCTTAAGTCTGGAACCACGCGGCTGCTACGTTCGCAGGTTCGAATCCTGCGTCGGGCATGGATGTGTGTGATGTCCTCAGGTTAGTTAGGTGTACGTAGTTCTAAGTCTAGGAGACTGATGACCTCAGATGTTAAGTCCAATAGTGATCAGAGCCATTTGAACCTGTCCCACTCACGAATAGCCTGTCGGAAGATTGACTGTCAGTAAGCCTCAGTATTGGCTCTAATTTCTCGAATTTTCTCGTCGTATTCATTACGCGAAATTTATAAGGGAGGAACTAATATATTGTCCGACTTTTCCCGGAAAGAGTTCCCTCGAATTTTCAATAGCAAATCTCTCTGTGATGCACAACGCCTCTCTTGCAACGTCTGCCAGTGGACTTTGTTGAGCACCTCGGCAACACCCTCGCGCCGACTACACGATCCCGTGACGAAACGCACCGCTCTTCGATGCATCTTGTCTATCTCTTTTATCAGTTCTACCTGGAAGGATACCATATTGATGAACAGTCTTCAAGAATACGTCCAGCAAGCGCCTATAAGCCACTTCCTTCTTGGATTGGTATGATTTCCTTAACAGACTTCCTATGAATCTGATTGGCACCTGCTTTCCCTACTTTGTATTTGTTTTATGAAGTCATTCCACTTAACGCCGCTCTCGATAGTTACTCCTAGATATTTTACGTAGATACTGTTTTCAGCAGTTTCTTATCAATAGTGAAGTTGTAGAGCGGTTGTTTTCTTTCTTGTGAACATGCCATATGTTTAATTTATTTACGGTCAAGGCAAATTGCTACAGCCTGCACCGTTCATCAATTCTTTGCAAAGCATTCTACAAACCGATAATATCTTCTGCCGTCGCTACTTACGTACAGACAATAATATCATCTGCTCACAGTCTTAAAGAGTATCCGGCGTTTACTACTAGATCATTGGTATACACTTAGACAATAAAGATCCTATCACTCTTCCTTGGGATACTCCGGGAATTACTTTACATCTTTCGATTTTGTTCTGTTAAGGGCGACATGTTGAGATTTATCCGCAAGGAAGTCTTGAATCCAGTCGTGAACGGGGTTCGATTTGCGATAAGCTCTTATTTTTTCACTAAACGACAGCGCAGGACGGTGTCAAATGCCTTCCTGAAGTCAGGGTGTACGGCATCAACCTGTGCACCGTTGTCTACAGCACTGTGAGTCTCAGGGACGAACAGAGCGAGCTGAATTTTGCAAGCTGTCTTTGTGGAAAACATGTTGATTTTTATGCAGGAGTTTTCGTTCGCCAAAAACGCCATAATTCTTGAGCAGAAAACATTTTCCATATTTCTACGACACTTTTAGGTTAATGATAAAGGTCTATAATTGTGTGCATCTGTCATATGGCCTTCCTTGAGAACGGGAATGATCTGCTCATTTTTCCAGACGCTAGATGCCTTCCGTTGCGCCAGCGACGTACGATAAACTGCTGCTTGAAGGGGAGCAAGTTCTCTCGCATAATCTTTGTAGAACCTTATAGGTATCTCATTTGGTCCTGATGCGTTTCCACTACTAAACGATTGTAGTTGCTTTTGTACCTCCTCACCCCTGCTTGGAACGCTCCATCACTATAAAAGTGAAGGTGATCAAGTTCTGCAAAGAGATGAAAATAGGATGGCGCCAAGTTCGGACTGTAAGGAGGATGATGGATGACAGTCAACCAAGGCGTCGGATTGCTGGATATGTCGCAGCGCTCACTTGTGATCTGGCGTTGTAATGCTGAAGGAAACCGTGCTCCACGTATGGACAAACTCTTAATACTCGAAATTCTATTATATTGCGTTGTGTCTATCGCACCCAGATAGTAACATTACACACCGCCATGCTATATTTCGGAGCCCTCTAGCGGTGAGGGGTTCAAATATATACACATAAAGAATAAAGACGTAGAATGTTAATAATAATAATGCGCAACAATTAAGAGTTTTCGCATAAAAAAACTCTGAGACATTACTTTTCAAGTCCTCGCATGTACTGAGAACGTTAGAGATGTTAATCGGGACACACTTGAAGTTGCTTTCGTTTCTCGTACGTGCAGTTGACGGACTTTGAGCGAGGGCATATAGTGGACATGAGGGAGGCCGGGTGGACGTACCACCGAATTGCTCAACACGTGGGGCGTGAGGTCTCCACAGTACATTGATGTTGTCGTCAGTGGTCGGCGGAAGGTGCACGTGCCCGTCGACCTGGGACCGGACCGCAGCGACGCACGGATGCACGCCAAGACCGTAGGATCCTACGCAGTGCCGTACGGGACCGCACCGCCACTTCCCAGCAAATTAGGGACACTGTTGCTCCTGGGGTATCGGCGAGGACCATTCGCAACCGTCTCCATGAAGCTGGGCTACGGTCCCGCACACCGTTAGGCCGTCTTCCGCTCACGCCCCAACATCGTGCAGCCCGCCTCCAGTGGTGTCGCGACAGGCGTGAATGGAGGGACGAATGGAGACGTGTCGTCTTCAGCGATGAGAGTCGCTTCTGCCTTGGTGCCAATGATGGTCGTATTCGTGTTTGGCGCCGTGCAGGTGAGCGCCACAATCAGGACTGCATACGACCGAGGCACACAGGGCCAACACCCGGCCTCATGGTGTGGGGAGCGATCTCCTACACTGGCCGTACACCACTGGTGATCGTCGAGGGGACACTGAATAGTGCACGGTACATCCAAACCGTCATCGAACCCATCTTTCTACCATTCCTAGACCGGCAAGGGAACTTGCTGTTCCAACAGGACAATGCACGTCCGCATGTATCCCGTGCCAACCAACGTGCTCTAGAAGGTGTAAGTCAACTACCCTGGCCAGCAAGATCTCCGGATCTGTCCCCCATTGAGCATGTTTGGGACTGGATGAAGCGCCGTCTCACGCGGTCTGCACGTCCAGCACGAACGCTGGTCCAACTGAGGCGCCAGGTGGAAATGGCATGGCAAGCCGTTCCACAGGACTACATCCAGCATCTGTACGATCGTCTCCATGGGAGAATAGCAGCCTGCATTGCTGCGAAAGGTGGATATACACTGTACTAGTGCCGACATTGTGCATGCTCTGTTGCCTGTGTCTATGTGCCTATGGTTCTGTCAGTGTGATCATGTGATGTATCTGACCCCAGGAATGTGTCAATAAAGTTTCCCCTTCCTGGGACAATGAATTCACGGTGTTCTTATTTCAATTTCCAGGAGTGTATATTTGTGCGGCATTCAAAACTTCTGTACGTCCGCTTGATAGGCTATGCCGCACACTTGAAAATCGTTATAAAAGCTAAGCTCTATGGTTGTGAAAAAGAGAAAAGTATTGGAATGTATTAGATATTCATATCCTCTATACGATCGTATCTCGCTTACTAGTCCACAGTATGGATAGTGTCGACTAAAGATGCGCCCTCACAGATTGTGGCACACAGTTTTAATCTGTTAGGAAGCTTCCACACGGCGCACACGCCACTGAAAAGTGAAAGATTCAGTCTGGAACTAGACCTATTTTCGGAAGCTTGAAACATAACCACTGGGGTGCGATCACGGAACCATGAGGGATTTATGGTAAGCTAAACTCTGTCGAAGCAATTAAAAAAAAGTTATAGCTTTACAGTCGCCTTACTGAGATGAAGCATCGATCCACTTGTTCTACCAGCAAGTTGTCTTGTGCTTCAATCGCGTGATTTCGGGCTTCCTTTCATCACGGCGACCGCTTAAAGAGGTTCTTTTATGTCAAACGAAAGCCTGCAGCTGATAGGGACGTACCTTAACAGCTGCGTCCTGTCTCCTTGCACTCGACGCGTTGCTGACGCTGCTGCCGTGGGACAAGCAGGAGCGGCCAAGTTTTTAGGCGCCTCGCCGTACAGGTAGCGGCCAGTGGCCAGGCGCAGCGCCGCGGCTAACTTTGACGGCATGTTGGGGGGTGCAGGGTAGGGGGGGGGGGAGCGTCCTTTGCAGGTAGGCGGCGTGGCCGCTTTGATCTCGGGCTAATTCAATGAGCGCCAGCCTCCCAGGGTGGCGCCACACGTCACCAGCAGGCGACGCTCCACAGCACACAACGGCCCCGCCCGGACCTACAGGACCAAGCGGGCACGCCATCGACGCTACGACGGCGCTCAAAAAAGGCCGCTGCTCCCGCTACACGGGCGGTGGACAGCCTCCGTCGCTGTATTACTTTCTCCTCCCAAAGAGCACACAGCTTAAAATTAACAGGAAATTTCGCGGTATCTTACAGCCGGTAGCATAGTGAAGGATTCCTTGTATTGTTTTGTGTGTTTCTAGACACGTTGGAATTATTTCCAGGCCGGCCGTGGTGGCCGAGCGGTTCTAGGCGCTTCAAACTGGATCCGCGCGACCGCTACGGTCGCAGGTTCGAATCCTGCCTCGGGCATGGATGTGTGTGAAGTCCTTAGGTTAGTTAGGTTTAAGTAGTTCTAAGTTCTAGGGGACCTGATGACCTCAGATGTTAAGTCCCATAGTGCTCAGAGCCATTTGAACCAATTAGTTCCAGGTGCAAATACGGCGCTGCACACTGTTTATATGACGGTATGACATCCGCGCTGTCATTTTACTACCCATAACGTGAGTGAACAGCATGGATATCGAGAAGGGAGACCGTACGGTATTAGTGAAACTGCTTCACGTGAACGGCAGCAATTACAGCGCTGCACTGAGAGAGTATCGCCGACTGAAAAGTCTGAGGAGAGACCCGACGTCATTAAATAGTTTAAAGGCGATGATAATGAAATTCGAAATCAGGAGTGAGCTTGCTGTGGCACCTGGAAGAGGAAGGCGTCCTGTCCCGGTGAAAGTTATTGACGAGGTCGCTGTTGCCGCAACTGAACATGTAACACGTGCGCCGCATAGTGCTAGTGCTGTCCATCTCATGGTCAACAGTACGGACAGTATTGCGGTCTACAGGGTGTTACAAAAAGGTACGGCCAAACTTTCAGGAAACATTCCTCACACGCAAATAAAGAAAAGATGTTATGTGGACATGTGTCCGGAAACACATAAATTCTATGTTTGAGCTCATTTTAGTTTCGTCAGTATGTACTGTACTTCCTCGATTCACCGCCAGTTGGCAAAATTGAAGGAAGGTAATGTTGACTTCGGTGCTTGTGTTGACATGCGACTCATTGCTCTACAGTACTAGCATCAAGCACATCAGTACGTAGCATCAACAGGTTAGTGTTCATCACGAACGTGGTTTTGTAGTCAGTGCAATGTTTACAAATGCGGAGTTGGCAGATGCCCATTTGATGTATGGATTATCACGGTGCAATAGCCGTGGCGTGGTACGTTTGTATCGAGACAGATTTCCAGAACGAAGGTGTCTCGACAGGAAGACGTTCGAAGCAATTGATCGGCGTCTTAGGGAGCACGGAACATTCCAGCCTATCACTCGCGACTGGGGAAGACCTAGAACGACGAGGACACCTGCAATGGACGAGGCAATTCTTCGTGCAGTTGACGATAACCCTAATGTCAGCGTCAGAGAAGTTGCTGCTGTACAAGGTAACGTACACCACGTCACTGTATGGAGAGTGCTACGGGAGAACCAGTTGTTTCCGTACCACGTACAGCGTGTGCAGGCACATCAGCAGCTGATTGGCCTCCAGGGGTAAATTTCTGCGAATGGTTCATCCAACAATGTGTCAATCCTGATTTCAGTGCAAATGTTCGCTTTCCGGATGAGGCCTCATTCCAACGTGATCAAATTGTAAATTTTCACAATCAACATGTGTGGGCTGAAGACAATCCGCACGCAGTTGTGCAATCACGTCATCAACACAGATTTTCTGTGAACGTTTGGGCAGGCATTGTTGGTGATGTCTTGATTGGGCTCCATGTTCTTACACGTACGCTCAATGGAGCACGTTATCATGATTTCATACGGGATACTCTACCTGTGCTGCTAGAACATGTGCAAGTACGACACAACATGTGGTTCATGCACGATGGAGCTCCTGCACATTTCAGTCGAAGTGTTCGTACGCTTCTCAGCAACAGATTCGGTGACCGATGGATTCGTAGAGGCGGACCAATTCCATGGTCTCCACGCTCTCCTGACCTCAACCCTCTTGACTTTCCTTTATGGGGGATTTGAAAGCTCTTTGTGTGTGAGGAATGTTTCCTGAAAGTTTGGCCGTACCTTTTTGTAACACCCTGTATATTACACCAGCACCCGTACAAGGTCCAGACAGTGGAGCAAATGAAACCTCATGATCCGCATCAACGTCGTAAAGTTGCTCTTCGATATCCGGCACGGGTCAGACTTGACGACAGGTGGTCGGGCAATATTCTGTCGAGTGACAAGGCACATTTTACATTACACGGTGCAGTGGATGCACATAACTGCCGCATTTTGGTTACTGTTAAAATGCGTGTTGTGCACGAAGAACCATTGCACTCGTCGTATGTTGCTGTGGAGTGAGTGTGGTATCCTCCCTACTCGTGTAATATAGGGTGCCTAGGAAGCTGCTTCCTCGGATAGCTAGACAACATACAAGCAAATTTTATTAATGGAGTTTATTACAATACACTGAATTGACAGTACTTGCCTTGCATTTACAATGACGTGTAGCAAGCAATTGGCGACATGCAAATAATCAGTGTCCTTCAGTGTATACAATTTCCATGTAAGCCATTAATAACAGATCACACAAGATCATAAGTCACTACTGGGCCTCTACTGCAGCTCTTCTAGTGGGTTTTCTAGTGCTTCTCTTTTAGTGTGGCTGTGGCTAGGCGGCGCAAAACATTTTTTCTCCTCGTGTAGAGGCCGCTCCTATCGTGGTGACGTGCTAGTCAGCGTGCTATTGGCTGACGTTGTCTCACAGCCCTCCCTGCTGTATCATTCTTGATCTTCGTTGTGGCGCTTGCCTTTACGCCAGAACAGTGAGGATCCACAAACACCTTTGCTCTTGGTCTGTTCTTCTTTGAAGACGATACACCCACTGGGCCTGTCAGGTGTACCGTGACGTCAGCACGTTGTCGAGATCTCCTTGTGTAGCATGTGATTCCTGTGTGGAAACTACTGCTTTCATGGAAAATGGGGCAACACCTCACGTCACTCGCCCATTGAAGGAAATACTTGATGCATTTCAGGAATGTGTTATATCCACAGGATTTCCAGATGAATGGCCTGAAAGATCGCCGAATCTGAATGCATGTGAGTTTTAGCTTTGGGGATGCCTAAAAGTACGCGTTCACCAGTGACACGTTCTGTCTCTACCTGGTCTGCAGGCCAGTATACAGGAACACGTGCTCAGATTCCACCGGCTGCAGCGAGCGACTGTTGATCACATCGTTTGAAGGCTGCAGCACGTCGTCGAAGTCTCTGGTGTTCATATTCAATCAACTGTCTAAGTCGTGGTTAATAATAAAACCAACATTACGCCTTTCTCACTTGTTTAACTTCCTCTGCCCACGTCCCGTTCCTAATCCATTACATATCGAAACAATCCATTCATCTTTCTTATGTTCACAGCGCCCGATTTGCACCTGGTGGCCAAAATTGGAAGTAATTTGTTTGGAGCGTAAATCGGTACCCCATTAACGCATTAGAAATACCTACCAAGTTTTGCTGTAATACGATAATTACACCCCACACTGGACCTCTGTGAGTAGCCGCACTTTAATTATTACCACCTGGTATTAAGCGGTCTTAAGGATTCATACAAACACTCAAACACACACACACACACACACACACACACACACACACACACACACACGTACATACACACACACATACTCACACACGCAGGCACAAACTATGCGCATGAAAGTCTGTGGTGCCATACGTAAAATCTGTTGTAAAGTATCGTATTTCAATTTGATTTGCTAAAGAAATTTGTTTGTCATGACAACATGGAAACACAATACAAATGTTTGTAACAACACTTAATTTGGCGAGTAGTCAAACAGGCACAGCTGTACTTTTAAACTGCTGTTCTTCGTGCGTGAGGCAATAACGAGCGCGGCACTAGCCTTAAATATGAGTGGGCTTGTTACTGAGTGCCGGGCATCCACTAACGATTAATATCCAGGGGATAATCTGTACGTGGTAGATGCTCATATCTGTATTGGTCAATGTCCGATACAACTATGCGAGTAAGATTTCGCTTATTGACGGAACTTTAGGCGCCGACATCATTTCCTACGGCACAATAGCTACTGTTTAGTCAGCAGACTCCTACATTTCGATATGTTATGAAGCCTAATGCACAATAAGAAATCTCCGATACTGGTGGGTATCGATCACCTCATACATACCCACAAATGTTTGCAAACTGCCCCAGTCTGTGTCGCCTGGCCACCAAGCGCTGTTGCATAGTGATTTGATTCACGGATCCAGTTATATGGCTCCTTCCGTGTATAGCGATTTTATGACTATGACGTGTGGGGCCTGAAGTTGGCATCAGTGTAATGCCGAAACTGGTAACACATAAGAAGTTCATAAAATAAATTTCTACAATACATACGGCTGTTGGTAAATTATTGCATCAAGAAAAAAAAATTTAAAAAGTCTTATCACAACCATTTGAAATCAAAACAGCAGGAGGACAAGGGCATGACCTGTCAATAATTCCTTTTTACCCCCAAGAATGTTTTCCGACAATGGCAGAAGAAATGAGCTAGGACAACGTCCCAAGCAATTTCAGATTAGTATTTTTAGTCCAAAACTGAACATTGCAACTAAACTAGTAGAAGTCCTAAAAGAGACAACAGAGAAGACAGGCATCAAATTTCTATAAAAAAAAGAAAGACAGGATATATGAGCACAACTACAAACTATCCAATCTGGATAATGAAGACAATGTGTGGTAGAATCTGAAGAACAGAGAAATTCAATTACCAAGATGACATTCGCATCCATAAAGTCTAAGAAAAGACAGCAGTCGAAGACAGAATCAGAAACATGGGGACAGTATTCAAACTATAATAGAACATATACAAATAAAAATCTGTCTCATCACACCGAACAAAGACAGCAGAATAATTAAAAGTGAATTTTTATATGCAGTTAAGACATTTCCAGAAAAGGAGGACAAGGGAAAAAAGTAGAAGACATATTGTGGGACTGAGAAAAGTAACCGTAGTAACGTTTAATTACCCTTGAGTTCAAACTAGAAGTCAAAAGTGAAAAATACTGGAGGTCCATGCACCCATCAAACAATGAAACGGCTGCAAATAAGTTACTGACTTGGAGAATAGAAAGACACACGACATGTAGGTAAAAGATGTACATCAGAATCTAGGTAAGTAAGGGATCAGTAATAAGATGTGGGAAACGGAGGGGTTAAGAATAAAGATAAAAAGACTGATGAAGCCATCCACCAAGAAACAAAGGAAGATAATTCTCGGAAGAAGAACTGGCAAGAGTGTCTCAAAAAAATGAAGAAATACTGGGGCAAGAGAAAAGAACTTTAGAAGTAAAGACAATAAACTAACAGGTGGGTGAAATAATCTGATAAAATAAACAATAATAATAATAATAATAATAATAATAATAATAATAACAAACAAGCAAATGTAACGAGAACGTGACCATCATGATTTTCAGAGCAAATAATTCCGCTATTTATAAAAGAATGGCGTATTCCCTGCTTCGAAGAGGTAAATTATCAAAAGCATCGCATTAGTTTCACAGTGTCTCAGCCGTGTTCGAATTTTGCATGTACTCATGGTGTAGGTCTTTGGTAAAGATACCAGCTTAACTCCATAAAGACGTTTTTGGACATGGTGTTTTGCAGGATAAAACATCGAGCGCCTTGAATGTTCTCAATTAGAACAATGACGAACCTGCCACTAATTTTCATTTCAAGATTTTCGCGACGCCCCGAGACACAGAAAAATGTTTATGACAGGCCTGTGAGAAGGGCAAGAGTAACCGCTCCACAATTCAGTATAAATACAGAAAAATGCAACCACTAACATTTTTTAATACTTGTTTATTCCATAAAATTAGATAATACGCTTGTTATCCTCCTCCTCCGGCCACCACCCTTCCCCTTCTTTTGGCCTGTGCATCACTTTCACTGGTTTGTCCATGTGACATAGTTATCTGTGCCAATACTCGTACAACGTATTTCGCTTATACATACATATACTTTTAATCATTCAACATTCTGTACTATAATATGCATTTGTTCAGACCCTCTTTGGGCATTACATTATGGTTGCTTTTGTATGGATATGACGTAAATTGTCGCATATCTTTGAAAACCAATCTCTGTATAGCTGTGAGATCTCGTTAAAGTTGTGTGGACTATCTGTTTAGTATCAAATTATCTGATGAAGGCCTAGGAAGACGAAAGCCGGTTCAAACATTAATGCTGTGTAGTTTGACTTTTAATATTATTACGTTGCTCCAAGAACTGACGGACTTACTGTTTCCCGACACACTGTGTATCAGAAGCACAGGTGAGTAGATCTCGATGCCAGACATTTGGCGGTGTTGGTCCCACTCACAGAAACGCATCGACTCGAATGTTTACTGTCGAATATGCATATTAAAGACTGGGGCGTGAATTAACGAATGGAGAAAGGAATATGCTCTTCGTAGATGATTCACAGTCCATTCTAGTAAGTTATTTTGGTTGCACATTCACCTGGAGTGAAGGCGATGGTCGCTACCACATTGGAAAGAGACAGGTGTCATGGTGACGGGGTCAAAGTGTGAGACGACAGGCTGCGGACATAGCTGGCTGAAGGTTGGCATCGTTCCAGAGAGCACCGCGCTTCTAAATTTTATGACAAATGAAGAGCGGCTTACTGTCCACAGCAGCACCTGCGGACAATCGTAAGGTTGGCGAAATGAGAGGGCGATACCTGAATAAATCCCTCAAAACGAGCAATGCGGTTTATTGGCAGTAATATGCCCTATCGCCGCACAGGATGAGCTGTTTATGGCTTATAACTGAACAGGGACAATACCTCTATGTACTGATCTTCCGCTATAGACAATTGATTTTCCAGTAGTAAAGACCCAACTGTTTACTCAGTAGTAAGGATACTATACTAAACGAAAACGGAAGAAATCGAATAATAAAACTACGAACAACAAACATCAATTAATGTCGAAAACGAAGGAGGTGGGTTAATAAGAATCATTGCTTTTTTCTCTTTTTGTAGCCTTATGGGCTTATGGGCTTGCACTTACCGCTAAACGTTTCTAGTAAACTGCTTTAAGAGATTCCAAAGTGTTCTCATCGGCGGAATATAATGTACCTGAAGGCTAACCTCTGAATCTATATGTATCTACACCCATGCTCATAAATCAAGCATGGGCACATAGGGAACACACACGATACGGATCTGTAAGTCCACGGTATTGGTGATAAGTTGAGAAAACCATCCCGAAACACATGTGATACAAAACGCCACTGTTTCCTGCGCATGTTCCCCGACATCAATATGGGATATGATTACAATCCACAAGTACACAGGCCGCACAACGGGTTGTCATACTCTCGATCTGGTGGTCGCGCAGCTGATGGGGTATAGCCTCCCATTCTTGCATCAGTGCCTGTCGGAGTTCCTGGAGTGTCCTAGGGGTTTGAAGAGGTGCAGCGATACGTCGAGCGAGAGCATTCCAGACGTTATCGATGGGGTTTAGGTCTGGAGAACAGGCAGGCCACTCCATTCGCCTGATATCTTCTGTTTCAAGGTACTCCTCCACGATGGCAGCTCAGTGGGGCCGTGCGTTATCATCCATTATGAGGAAGGTGGGACCCATTGCACCCCTGAAAAGGTGGACAAAAAAATGGTTCAAATGGCTCTGAGCACTATGGGACTCAACATCTTAGGTCATAAGTCCCCTAGAACTTAGAACTACTTAAACCTAACTAACCTAAGGACATCACACACGCCCATGCCCGAGGCAGGATTCGAACCTGCGACCGTAGCAGTCCCGCCAGAACCGCACGGCCACCGCGGCCGGCAAAGGTGGACATACTGGCGCAAAATAACGTCCCGATACACCTGACCTGTTGCAGTTCCTCTGTCAAAGACATGCAGGGGTGTATGTGCCCCAATCATAATACCACCCCACACCGTCAAACCACGACCTCTATACAGATAGATCCCTTTCAAGGACATTAAGAGGTTGGTATCTGGTTCCTTCTTATGCCGGAAGTCTTCGGCCGCCAATGCTGAGTATTTATCAAAATTTAGGCAGTGGCGGGAATCGAACCCGGGACCGAAGACGTTTTGATTATGAATCAAAG
Organism: Schistocerca cancellata; assembly: GCF_023864275.1. Taxonomy (NCBI): domain Eukaryota; kingdom Metazoa; phylum Arthropoda; class Insecta; order Orthoptera; family Acrididae; genus Schistocerca; species Schistocerca cancellata. The sequence goes on from NC_064627.1 coordinate 609,756,050, forward strand.
ACGCTACCCCTAGACCACGGGTAAGAAAAATCAAGATACTTTCATACGATTTGTCGACCTGGAAAAAGCGTTCGACAATATAAAATGGTGCAAGCTGTTCGAGATTCTGAAAAAAGTAGGGGTAAGCTACAGGGAGAGACGGGTCATATACAATATGTACAACAACCAAGAGGCAATAATAAGAGTGGACGTTCAAGAACGAAGTGCTCGTATTAAGAAGGGTGTAAGACAAGGCTGTAGCCTTTCGCCCCTACTCTTCAATCTATACATCGAGGAAGCAATGATGGAAATAAGAAAGGTTCAGGAGTGGAATTAAAATACAAGGTGAAAGGCTATCAATGATACGATTCGCTGATGACATTGCTATCCTGAGTGAAAGTGAAGAAGAATTAAATGATCTGCCGAACGCAATGAATAGTCTAATGAGTACACAGTATGGGCTGAGAGTAAATCGGAGAAAGACGAAGGTAATGAGAAGTAGTAGAAATGAGAACAGGGAGAAACTTAACATCAGGATTGATGGTCACGAAGTCAATGAAGTTAAGGAATTCTGCTACCTAGGCATTAAAATAACCAATGACGGACGGAGCAACGAGGACATCAAAAGCAGACTATCTATGGCAAAAAAGGCATTTCTGGTCAAGAGAAGTCTACTAATATCAAACACCGGCCTTAATTTGAGGAAGAAATTTCTGAGGATGTACGTCTGGAGTACAGCATTGTATGGTAGTGAAACATGGACTGTGGGAAAACCGGAACAGAAGAGAATCGAAGCATTTGAGATGTGGTGCTATAGACGAATGTTGAAAATTAGGTGGACTGATAAGGTAAGGAATGAGGAGGTTCTACGCAGAATCGGAGAGGAAAGGAATATGTGGAAAACACTGATAAGGAGAAGGGACAGGATGATAGGACATCTGCTAATCTGCTAAGACATGAGGGAATGACTTCCATGGTACTAGAGGGAGCTGTAGAGGGCAAAAACTGTAGAGGAAGACAGAGATTGGAATACGTCAAGCAACTAATTGAGGACGTAGGTTGCAAGTGCAACTCTGAGATGAAGAGGTTAGCACAGGAAAGGAATTCGTGGCGGGCCGCATCAAACCAGTCAGTAGACTGATGACAAAAAAAATAAATAAAAATAAAAAAATCTGGTTCCTGGTTCACGCCAGATGAAAACCCAGCGAGAATCACTGTTCAGACAATACCCGGACTCGTCCGTGAACATAACCTGGGACCACTGTTCCAATGGCCATGTACTGTGTTCTTGACACCAGGCTTTACGGGCTGTCCTCTGACCAGGGGTCAGTAGAATGCACGTTGCAGATCTCCGGGCGAATAAACCATGTCTTTTCAGACGTCTGTAGACAGTGTGTCTGGAGACAACTGGTCAAGTGCCTGTGTAAGGTCCCGAGAAAGGCTACCTGCAGTACTCCGTGGTCGTCTGCGGGAACTGATGATGAGTTACCGGTCTTCTTGTGGTGTTGTACACTGTGGACGTCCCGTACTGTAGCCCCTGGACACGTTTCCTGTCTGCTGGAATCGTTGCCATAATCTTGAGATCACACTTTGTGGCACACGGAGGGCCCGAGCTACGACCTGCTGCGTTTGACCAGCCTCCAGTCGCCCTCGTATACTATCCCTCATAATGTCATCAGTATGTGTTCTTTCAGCCATTTTCAACACACAGTCACCTTTAGCACGTCTGAAAACGTCTGCACACTTAATCGTTGCACCGTACTCTGACATGCACCAACACACCTCTGCGTATGTGGACAGCTGCGAGTGCCACTGTGCGACTATGGTCATATCCCGCGGTAATTTAAACCCGCAGACCGCCCACCAGGGCGTTGTTTCACCATGTATCAGCTTTATCCTTAATTTATGAGCATGATTGTATTTATAAAATCGTCACAGTACTTGACAAACGATACAGAATTTCAAATTTTCAAAGATGATATTCAAAGTAAGAGATAATGCGTCTAACACTGTATTAGTAAACTGAATAATCGTAAGGAAGTTAATAGTGGTCGAAGTTACGAGTCAACGCATGTTACGAGGACTACTATTTTTTTCAACCTCCGATCAGACGCGAAATGGAAACAACAATAAAAATAAAAAGTTTTTTACTGGCAAGATTTTTCTACAGCTTACTGCTAATTCTTTACAGAGTCGTCGCTCTTACTTAGATATTTATCGCAGTGCGGTATCAGCTATCCAATACCCTTATTATAGATTATTTTATTTGTAAATTGGAGGGGGTCGATAGGAAAGAAAAGGGAAGGTATTGTTGATGTCAGCTGCATCACGACATTACGTGGTGTCGGAGGTGACGAGTGAAAATGTGTACCCGACCGGGATTCGAACAGGGGAGTTTCAGCGTATTATGCAGGTGCGTTAACGACTGCGCCGTGTGGGACACAGTTTGATAGATACTGCGCGGACTATCTCGGAACGCCTCTCTGGCGACCCATATTCCCACCGAGTGCCACCTATCTGCAGTCCCTGTCCATTTCCTTCATGCTCGCTGCCCTGAGATTCCAGCAGGAGGTCAGACGTACTTGTGCATCCGCACTGAAGAAGGTGGACCCATTGCCCATCTAGGAGAATCAATTATATGAATGCGTACTGTCCGTTCGAACACTACACATTCATATAACTTATCATAGAAGGCAGCCGCCTGTGATTTCCGCCAATTCCTTACGCTGGTCTGCAGCTTGTTGTCAGTACCAAATTTGTGTTCTCATAGCCAGCCTTTCATGTGAGCAAAGAGATGGGAGTCAAGGGGAGTCATGTCCGCCATGTACGGTGGATGATGAAACACTTCCTATCGAAAACAATACAGTACCGACTTCCTTGCAAATACAAAATGCGGCCAAGAGTTGTTATGAAGAAGGGAACGCATGACAGTTACGGTACGTGAATTGCATGAAATCATGCGGAACTCCTCAGCAGGACTGCACATTTGGCTGGAGACACTATTTTCTAGGCATTTTTAAGTAGTCCACTGAGCTCCCAGAATTGAAGTGTGCGACGTGTCGCGGTAGACTGTTGCAGTAGAGACACTGAGCAACAAATCTGTGTTAAGCTTTACTGGGTAGTCAGTGTAGTTTTAAATTTGCAGCCGCGCGGTCTGAGTTGCCACTACTCGTGCACCCCCCCCCCCCCCCCCAGTTATCCTTTCCATCGGAGGTTTGAGTCCTCCTTAGGGCATGCGTATGTGCGTAAGTTAATTTAAGTAGTGTGTAAGTATGGGGACCGATGACCTCATGAGTTTGGTCCCATAAGAACTTACAACAAATTTTCAAAATTAAATTTGCGGCTGATCGGAGGTTGAAAAAAAAATAGTCCTCTTATAGTATCTGCGTTTACAGAGCTCTCATTTTCCTCTAGTGCAGAAAAATGGTACGAATAATCACTTCGCTTGCAAATTGCCTATACTTTTTCCGATAATTGTTTACCCTATTTTTCAACAGTAGAGTAATGTACCCTAGGAGGGCGAGTCACCAGAGGTGAAACATGACTTCATGTAATATGTGATCTGATGCTTTCCCGGCGACTGTGCTGTATCCAAGGTTCTCGGGTGTCCGGCCGGATCCGATCGACGAAGTTCCACGGTATTCCGGCGAATAACCCTTCCGCCATCATCAGGTAGTGCTGACTGCACCTGATGATGGGGGAACGGTTATTCAACGAAATATCGTGGAACTTCGACGATCGGATCCGGCTGGACACCCGAGAACCTTGGATACATAACTTCATGTACATGACGAAACGTGAAGAAGCAACGTGTTCGTCAGTTTGGTCCACAATAGTCCGTTAAGCATTTGAAACATTTAATGGAGGGAACTGAGGTATCTTCTAAAATACTGTGCTGGACAGGAGATGTATAAATTGCAACAGGAAAACTAAAACAACTATAAGGTTTAGAAAGTTAGAGAAGGGAAGAGAGACGCGGCATACACTGAAGTACGCAACTGTAACTGTGGAACGAAACGCAGGAAAATCCCTACGGAGTTCATAAATCAATAGAGTCTTGAATAAGCGGTGTTTACCCTCACTACAAGGATCTCCTTCGTTGGATGACGTTTTCAAACTCTTAGACAAGTAGTACTTAACGGTGATTAGTACGTGCATCAATGAAATATGTATTGCATCAGTGAGTCGCTTGGAATCAAGATAGCGCGTAATCACTGTGGACAGCAATCAGCCCCACATGTTTTGCATCTGCTTATGCAAGTCCGTGCTGGAGCGCTCCAGGGACGGGTTGTTAACAGCGCGTCCAGTTTCATGCGCCGCGGGGACGCGGTGTGTCAAAGGACAACAGCGAACGTTTCCTCCATAGCAGCATGCCGACGGGCTGGTCACAGCGCGCTCTGTGGGCAGCGCTTTCGCTACCAGCCCGCCTGCAGTGCAGAGCCAGTAACCGACGCCATGCAGGAGGAGGAATGATTATTAGCTGCAGTGAGGTGCTAAATATTAATGCGCAATCAGAACGTAGTTTCACAAGCCACCATTAGGAAAAATTCAAAATGGCAGCACTAGGTATTCTTAATGTTTCATCGACTTGTAGTATCTCCGAGGTGATTGCAGGGACAGATCGACGAGCGCTCAATTCCACTATCGGAATCGTTGAAAATGGGACACGCGCATTTTCTGTTATCGACGAACTGTGGCTGAAAAATTTTGGTATAAGCTTTGTGCGTGGCCATAGCTTAGCGTCGGCACCAAAATATGTGTGTCAGAGTGGTAGGCACACATCGCGCGGGATTAGCCGAGCGTTCTGAGGCGATGCACTCATGGAATGTGCGGCTGGTCCCGGCGGAGGTTCGAGTCCTCCCTCGGCCATGGGTGTGTGTGCTTGTCCTTAGGATAATTTAGGTTAAGTAGTGTGTAAGCTTAGGGACTGATGACCTTAGCACTTAAGTCCCACAAGATTTCACACAGATTTGAACATTTGGTAGGCACACGTGCAAAATATAGTTCTGCTGAGGAAGGTGCACGGAAGCTGAAGCATAAATCAAACACGCAACGAATAAACAAACATCAATGTTAATAATTGACAACAAATGCCTTACAATCGCAATAAAGTCATGATATGTTCAACTGATTGTTCAAATGGGTCTGAGCACTATGGGACTTAACATATGAGGTCATCAGTCCCCTAGAACTTAGAACTACTTAAACCTAACTAACCTAAGGACATCACACACATCCATGCCAGAGGCCGGATTCGAACCTGCGACCGTAGCGGTCGCGCGGGTCCAGACTGAAGCGCCAAGAACCGCTCGGTCACAGCGGCCGGCTGTTCAATTGACTCTTTTATTAGGGCATGTTACGCGTTTCGGGATTACACACATCTTCAGACATCACAAGCTTCAACTCCTTCCTAACGAACCAGGTGTACAGCCTTGACAACTCAAAGAAACTGTCCAGTAACGTACGACTATAACTCTTGACGCAGGCTTCCGGTGGGAACAACTGATTTTTTGGCTTGTTTGAACGGATACTATCTTGCGTTTAGTGTCTGTTAGGCCCTCATAAGAAGTTATAACAGTGTTTTTTGTACTTCTCCTTTTTTTCTTTTTTTCTTTATTTTAAACACACACGTGGGTTATGCCTCATACATTCCTTATATAAACTAGTGACACGACAATTGCAATACGCTCTGGTTCAAGACTGTTTGTGCCGCAGTTATAGTCATACGTTATTGGTCACTCTTTGAGTTGTCAAAGATGTACGCCTGATTGGTTAGGAAGGAGTTGAAGTTTGTGACGTCTGAAGATGGGTGTAATCCCGAAACGCGTAACGTGTTCTAATAAAAGAGTCAATCGAACATCTTGTGACTTTATTACGATCGTACAGCATTGGTTGCCAGTTATTAACATAAAAATGATCGCAGCCCTCAGACGGGATTTCATGTCCTGTATATCAAACATCAATGTAACATAGCTACACACCTGGAAATTGAAATAAGAACACCGTGAATTCATTGTCCCACGAAGGGGAAACTTTATTGACACATTCCTGGGGTCAGATACATCACATGATCACACTGACAGAACCACAGGCACATAGACACAGGCAACAGAGCGTGCACAATGTCGGCACTAGTACAGTGTATATCCACCTTTCGCAGCAATGCAGGCTGCTATTCTCCCATGGAGACGATCGTAGAGATGCTGGATGTAGTCCTGTGGAACGGCTTGCCATGACATTTCCACCTGACGCCTCAGTTGGACCAGCGTTCGTGCTGGACGTGCAGACCGCGTGAGACGACGCTTCATCCAGTCCCAAACATGCTCAATGGGGGACAGATCCGGAGATCTTGCTGGCCAGGGTAGTTTCTTACACCTTCTAGAGCACGTTGGGTGGCACGGGATACATGCGGACGTGCATTGTCCTGTTGGAACAGCAAGTTCCCTTGCCGGTCTAGGAATGGTAGAACGATGGGTTCGATGACGGTTTGGATGTACCGTGCACTATTCAGTGTCCCCTCGACGATCACCAGTGGTGCACGGCCAGTGTAGGAGATCGCTCCCCACACCATGATGCCGGGTGTTGGCCCTGTGTGCCTCGGTCGTATGCAGTCCTGATTGTGGCGCTCACCTGCACGGCGCCAAACACGCATACGACCATCATTGGTACCAAGGCAGAAGCGACTCTCATCGCTGAAGACGACACGTCTCCATTCGTCCCTCCATTCACGCCTGTCGCGACACCACTGGAGGCGGGCTGCACGATGTTGGGGCGTGAGCGGAAGACGGCCTAACGGTGTGCGGGACCGTAGCCCAGCTTCATGGAGACGGTTGCGAATGGTCCTCGCCGATACCCCAGGAGCAACAGTGTCCCTAATTTGCTGGGAAGTGGCGGTGCGGTCCCCTACGGCACTGCGTAGGATCCTACGGTCTTGGCGTGCATCCGTGCGTCGCTGCGGTCCGGTCCCAGGTCGACGGGCACGTGCACCTTCCGCCGACCACTGGCGACAACATCGATGTACTGTGGAGACCTCACGCCCCACGTGTTGAGCAATTCGGCGGTACGTCCACCCGGCGTCCCGCATGCCCACTATACGCCCTCGCTCAAAGTCCGTCAACTGCACATACGGGCCGGCCGCGGTGGTCTAGCGGTTCTGGCGCTGCAGTCCGGAACCGCGGGACTGCTACGGTCGCAGGTTCGAATCCTGCCTCGGGCATAGGTGTGTGTGATGTCCTTAGGTTAGTTAGGTTTAAGTAGTTCTAAGTTCTAGGGGACTTATGACCTAAGATATTGAGTCCCATAGTGCTCAGAGCCATTTGAACCATTTTTTGCACATACGGTTCACGTCCACGCTGTCGCGGCATGCTACCAGTGTTAAAGACTGCGATGGAGCTCCGTATGCCACGGCAAACTGGCTGACACTGACGGCGGAGGTGCACAAATGCTGCGCAGCTAGCGCCATTCGACGGCCAACACCGCGGTTCCTGGTGTGTCCGCTGTGCCGTGCGTGTGATCATTGCTTGTACAGCCCTCTCGCAGTGTTTGGAGCAAGTATGGTGCGTCTGACACACCGGTGTCAATGTGTTCTTTTTTCCATTTCCAGGAGTGTATATTGTGAATACTGAACGCCGGCCGGTGTGGCCGAGCGATTCTAGGCGCTTCGGTCTGGAACCGCGCGACCGCTACGGTCGCAGGTTCGAATCCTGCCTCGGGCATGGATGTGTGTGATGTCTTTAGGTTAGTTAGGTTTAACTAGTTCTAAGTTCTATTGGACTGATGACCTCAGCTGTCAAGTCCCATAGTGCTCAGAGCCATTTGAACCATTTTTTAATACAGAACTTATACACTGGAGATCTGCATGTGTTGCAGTACAAAGTCCTTTGCCTGCTGATGGCGTTCACACACAATTAGAAGATCCAAAAAAGAGCGGCGCGTTTCGTCACAGGGTTATTTGGTAAGCGTGATAGCGTTACGGAGATGTTTAGCAAACTCAAGTGGCAGACTCTGCAAGAGAGGCGCTCTGCATCGCGGTGTAGCTTGCTGTCCACGTTTCGAGAGAGTGCTTTTCTGGATGAGGTATCGAATATATTGCTTCCACCTGCTTATACGTAAAATTAGAGAGATTCGAGCGCGCACGGAGGCTTTCCGGCAGTCGTTCTTACCGCGAACCAATATGCGACTGGAGCGGGAAAGGGAGGTGATGACAGTGGCACGTGAAGTGCCCTCCGCCACACACCGTTGGGTGGCTTGCGGAGTGTAAATGTAGATGTTGATGTAAGTGTCGATTCAGAAGTTCTGTTGCGCCTGACATAAAGTTCCGCGAAGCTAACTGCCCTAGCCATGAATTTACGTATCTGAGGCCAGGTAAACACAGAATATCGATGTACGTAAGCGTACTGCGAAGTGGTTCCGCTGGCGTGGTCGCAGACTAGATGGCTGAGCCCAGGAGAGTAACTGTGGAGTAACTGGAACTGTCACTGCAGACGGCACCTCTGTATGCGGTCGAACCTCGCGCCCTGGTGGCGCTGCCGCGCAGAGGTCGTGAACCTGGCGCCGCCCTTCGCTGTTGCAGTAGCGGCCGCTCAATCAACGGCCGGTGCGCTTGTGCTGCCAACTTCGGAGTCTTCGACGATGACGGCCCCATGTGTGATTTCGATTGTGCAACGATACCACACTCTTGACGTTTGTGAAGATGTCGACCACAAACGCGAGCACGGTTTCTGCTCGGACGAAGGAGTTAACGCAACTTGCTAATGCGATTGTGTTTGACCTGTGATTTGTATGAATATGTATGAGATGCAAGTCACAAGAAGCGCAAATTACGAGCATTTGTTAATTACACTATAAGCTGCAAACATTGGACATTCCGCTCACAATGAACCATACCCAACAAGACGTCGTGACTTTAGTATCTTCAGTCATCATAAGCATTTCTGTTTTGTGTGATCCAGAGTTTGCAATGTTCCCGTTGTTGACAGGGGCCAAATCAAAGATCACGTGACGTACTGCCAATGTGATATCTAGGGAAGCCAGCCAGTCTTCCGTCTGATAGCTGCCTCCGTCTGTGATGTATCAACTTCATCAGCTAATCCGTTCATTTGCGGAGTTTCCAACTTCTGAGCGAGAAACGCTACTCTCACTGTGAACACAAATGATAACGAATCCTGTAAGTATAGTAAGCACAACTGTTAGCATTTTAAATTCTTCTGGGCCTGCAGTGTTATATATGTCTTGTAAGGACATTATGTGTACATTAAGCCTAAACGCTGCTTTGTGTAGCAGTTGTTATTATTGTGACTTTATTTTCATTGGCTATAGGACTATTTCTGCTCCAAGGCCATTTTCAAGTACTCTGCAACATGTAGTACGGTATTTAGATCATATATCTGTGAGTTTTCGTAATAGATAATTGTTTTGTGCATTTGGTGTAAGACTTACTTCCATATTACGTCGTTGACGCTCTTGCTGTCAGATATCTTACTTGGTACGTTTTTAAGCAAAGCCCAGGCGAAATTGTAAATCACTCGCTAAGTAATCTCTCAGCAGTGGAAATTTTCTTTGTTGGCCAGTATCGTTAAGATCTTGTTAACATTTTGTAAGTTTCACAGCTTCGAGTTATGTCAGCGATGTTACGTGGTTACAGATTTGTTTTTATAAATCTATGGAGTTGTGTGATAGTAAAATCTTTGCAGCTGTATATTGGTGTTCGTTTTATGAAATTATCCGTGGTCAATAATTTCAATAAAATTATCAAAATAGTTTTTATGTTTTGAATCGGTTTGTTCGTTTAAAATTTACCCGCAAATATCCTAACCCTCTGCTCTTCTTTCGACGCACTCTGTCTCATCAATTAATCCAAGCTGTTAAGGATTCCCGACTTTTGAGCAATACTTAACAATCGCTCAAACGAAGGCTTTGCAAGATAACCCTTTGTGCATGAATTAGTTTTCTTTATGATCCTTTCAACGAATCTTAGTTACCATATGATTTGCATTTAGATTCCTGGGGTAGTTCCACGTCTGTTTGCTTAGGACGCAAACTAATAGGTATTTTACGATCGTTGTTGTTTCTAGTGGTTGATCGCAGCTCCATATTTTCATTCGTACATATATGTTTGAATCTTATATTTATTTAACGTGAGCCGGCCGGAGTGGCCGTGCGGTTCTAGGCGCTACAGTCTGGAACCGCGAGACCGCTACGGTCGCAGGTTCGAATCCTGCCTCGGCCATGGATATGTGTGATATCCTTAGGTTAGTTAGGTTTAAGTAGTTCTAAGTTCTAGGGGACTGATGACCTCAGAAATTGAGTCCCATGGTGCTCCGAGCCATTTGAACAATTTTTTTTATTTAACGTGAAGGTCAGCTGCCGGTCGCTACATCTAGTGACGATGCTGAACGCGTTTTCATGCATCTCGCGATAGTTTTATTACTTTGTGGTTTTTAAATCCACAGTCAACCACTGAGAAGCTCATGTAGCTTCTGACGCTGTCCACCAGAATTTACATTTATTGTAAACAGCAAAAACTCTGTAATATTCCCTGAGATACGCATGAAGCTATCACAGATGATATATTCTCTCATGAAGAGCGAAATGTTGAGTTTAATCTCCTAGGAAGCACTGAATCCAACCACAGAGCTGGATCGCTCGTGTTTGATAGGCCTCCGTAGAGAAGGTTATTTGTCTCCAAAACGATTTTTATGTGTGAACACATTATGTAATTATCCGATTACACTGCAGACTCGAGCATACCAGTCCACTGAAATGACGAAAGTCATGTGATACCTCCTAATTTGGTGTCGGACGTCCTTTTGTCCGGCGTAGTGCAGCGACACGACGTGGCATGGACTCAACAAGTCGCTGGAAGTCCCCAGCAGAAATATTGGGCCATACCGCCTCTATAACCGTCCATAATTGCCAGAGTGTTGGTGCTACTGGATTTCGAACACGAACTGACTTAGCGATTACGTGCCATTAATGTTTGGCGGGATTCATGTCAGGCGATCTGTGTGGTCAAATCATTCGCTCGAACTGTCCAGAGCGTTCCTCAAACCAGTCGCGAGCAGCTGTGGTCCGATGATTCAAATGGTTCAAATGGCTCTGAGCACTATGGGACTCGGGACTCAACTGCTGTGGTCATAAGTCCCCTAGAACTTAGAACTACTTAAACCTAACTAACCTAAGGACATCACACACATCCATGCCCGAGGCAGGATTCGAACCGCCGACCGTAGCGGTCGTGCGGTTCCAGACTGTAGCGCCTTTAACCGCTCGGCCACTCCGGCCGGCTGTGGTCCGATGACATGGCGCATTGTCATCCATAAAAATTTCATCTTTGTTTGGCAACATGAAGTCCATGAAGGCTGCAAATGGTTTCCAAGTAACCGAACATAACCATTTTCCGTTACTGATCGGCGCAGTTGGATCAGAGGACCAACTTGTTTCCATGTAACCGCAGCCCACACCGTTATGGTGCCACCACCAGCTTTCACAGTGCCTTGTTGACCACTTGGGTCCAGGTCTTCGTGAGGTCTGCGCCACACTCGAACCCTAACATCAACTCTTAACAACTGAAATCGGAATTATCTATCCACGCCACAGTTTTCCAGTCGTCTAAGGCCCAGTCGATGTGGTGATGAGCCCAGGAGAGGCGCTGTAGGCGATGTCGCGCTGTTAACAAAGGCACCTGCGTCGGTCGTCTGCTGCTACAGCCCTACAGCCCTTTAACGCCAAATTTCTCCATGGGGCCCTAGCGGACACGTTCGTGGTACGTCCCAGATTGATTTCTGTGGCTATTTCACGCAGTGTTGGTTGTCTGTTAGCACTGAAAACTCTACGCAAACGCCGCTGCTCTCAGTAGTTAAGGGAAGGCCGTTGGCCACTGCGTTGTCCACGATGAGAGGTGATGCCTGACGTTTGGTATTCTCGGCGGATGTCGGAACATTGAATTCTCTCACGATTTCCGAAATGAAATGTCCCATGAGTCTAGCTCCGTCTACCATTTCGCCTTCAGTGTCCGTTAATTCCCGTCGTACTGCCTTGATCACGTTGGAAATCTTTTCACATGAATCCCCTGAGTACAAATGACGGCTCCGTGAAGGCATTGTCTTTTTACACCTTGTGTACGCGGTACTACCGCCATCTGCATATGTGCATATCGCTGTCCCACGGCTTTTGTCATCTCAGTGTAGGTTCCGAGATATGCGAGTGGCTCTAAGGCTTCTTCAGTAACAGAAACCAGTTCGTTCTCCTCCAGTGCGGATGTTCATCAGCGAAAAGAGCATCGTCAGTTATGCCCGAGGGTACTGGAATAGGACCGCTCTTTTTCCCTATTTATATAAATAATCTGACGTATAGGGAGAGTAGCGGTCTGCGACTCTTTGATGATGACGCTATAATGTACGGGATAGTGTGGTCGTTGAGTGATTATAGGAGGATACAGGAGTATTTGGACAGAGTTTGTATTTCATGTGATAAATGGCAGCTTGCTCTAACTATAGAAAAATTGAAGTTAATGTAGATGAATATGAAAAACAATCCTCTAATGTTGAAATACAGCATTCTGGTGTGCTGTATGACACACTAGGCGTAACGGTTCAGAGTGATATGAGGTGGAACGACCACTGATGTTCGGTAACAGGAAATCGAATGGTCAACATGGATTTGTTGGGAGAACTCCAGTAAGGTGAGGCTCATGAATAGGGTGTCCCAGAAGGAATGGTCAATTCTTAGAGATGTGACAGGAACGATCTTTCGAAGCAAGACACAGAGTAAATACACACTCGAAAATTCACACCTTATGAGTTTTGAAAGAAGAAAAAAATTGTCTATTATACATGGGCTCTGAAATGTGTATTTTAAGAGCTTTGAGCTGTGATGTGTTCCACAACAATGGAAATGAACAGGTGCCCATAATTTTTAAGGTATGCACTTTAAAACCCATGTTAACTGGACTTTATTTTTTCTTGTTTTGGTCTGTACTACTACCTCTCAACATATGGGTAGCAAAGAGCTTGCAGCACAAGGGGATTTGTTTCACAGTAACGAAGACGAAGACCTGTGCATAGCTCATAAGATAAGCGTTTTAGGAGCCCGTGTTTACTATTATTAGACTTCTTTGTTTCGAATGATCGTTCCTGTCGTATCCCTGAATACTAACCAGCCCTTGTGGGACACACTGTATAAAGAAGATCGCGTATAGAACACCACTGCGCCCCATTATTATGTACTATTCGAGTGTTTGGGAACCACACGAGGTCGGATTAAAGAAAGACGTCGAAGTAATTCAATGGCGTGTTGCCAGATTTGTCAGCGGTAGGTTCGATCAACACGCGAGTATTAGGGACATGCTTGGTGAACTCAAATGCGAATCCCTGGAGGGATGACGACGTGCGTTAGGCGAAACATTACTGAAAAAATTTAGAGATCTGGGAGAAATATTATACTGCCACCAATGTACAGTTCACGTTAGGGCCACGAAGGCAAATTAGGGCTCGTACGATGGCATATGTACTGTAGTTTCGCCCTGACTCCATTTGCCAGTGGAGTAGAAAAGGGAATGACTAGTAGTGGTACAAGGTACTCTCTGCCATGCACCATACGTGGGCTTGCGGACTATACACAGATGTAGATGCCTGTAGGTTTGCACATCTGTGCGACGTCCCTTGTTTTTCCAGTCGGATGGGAAACTTCGTTGCTCCAACAACCTGCAATTAACTGTGTCTGGGAGGTGCACATTATCTTTCGCACAACTTGTACACGTTGTTTAAATGTAGCTTCATTCCCTGTTGCCTTTCGTCTGACAGGCGATTTTAGTTGATTTTCGGTTCAACGATCGCTTATACCAATATCTGACATTTCTGCCATGGTGCTATACTGGAAGGGGAAATCGTATTACGATTTTACGCAGAGAAGCCATTTCGGATGTTCAAATTTCATATTTAAGCAATCTCTGTGACACTATAGGATTTAGTAAGTTACTAGTATGGCTACTGTGCGATGGTACGGATGATTCCCACCCACCTACAAAATTTTTGTTATGAGTTTTCGACATCTGGTCGTATAACGGTCGTAGGTCTGTGGAACATATGGCTCTGCAAGAGTGCTGTCGGCCCATGTGGTGGTGGCCGCGACTTTAGAACGAGCCTTCAGCTGGAGCGTGCCCGCTGCCCGCGGCCCTGGCCAGCCACTGCACTGACTCAGTAAGCGTGCGGCAAGGCGAAGCGAGGCAAGGCGAGGAAAGGGCCTCCGTTCTGGAGACCTCCAGTTGGAGGCAGGCAGCGGGCTGCAGCCAAGGCGAACCGCTCTCCCGCACCCACTCATACTTCACAGCCACGGCTGCTCTTCTGCCCTGTTCTGAGAGTAAAGCTCACTTACGTGATCCTCACGCAGCCGCTATTTCAACACCAGAATCTGTTGGATACGAGATTCACGTAATTGATCTGAACCCGCTACGTCAACCCAGCACGCAAGGTAGTTACATGTTCCATAGTACATTCGAACGATCCTTTTATCGAAATGATGTGGAACGAGTCAGTGTACAGGATATGTACATGATTAGTGTGAACATTAATGAACGCATTATTATTTTTTATCGTACTGATGCAACTACACTTAATTTTTTTCTGGCTATCAGATTTTAAGTAGAAATTCGTCAATGTAATAGTGCTGGAGATATTTAGGAATATGCGAAAAATACAATCCTGCAACTTCACAACAAAATCGCGCGGAATTTTCGACGTAAGTACCATAACCACTTAACCTTACACATTTATTTACGCTGTATTAGGTTAGTTATTTTCACATAGGGCGCTTCTAAAACTGTTTTTCTACCGTACGGCAACAACACACAAAAAACTTCGCCAAGGTGGAATAATAAAAATCGAAAACGGACGATAATGTAAAGCGTATCTTGAAAATCATGTGAACAGCCATCTGATGATGAACTTGCCAGTTCGAAACCGGCAACGGCGCTATTTACCTAAATAAATAGCAGTATTAATAGTGGCTGGTTGCTGTTTTCTTCTCTGTAAGAATTAATCTACATTAATAGAAGGAGCCCACGAGAAATGATTTTCAACTCTTTTCTGAGGCACTGAGAGCTTTAACAGTGGGTAATAAAGGTCATTTTTCCCTATAGTGTTGTAGGTATGGACACCACTGTTCTTCTCAAATTGTGAAAAATTATTTACGACGAATTTCATCAGCGAATATATACTATGTGATCAAAAGTATTCAGACACGCCCAAAAACATACGTTTTTGATATTAGGTGCATTGTGCTTCCACCTACTGCCAGGTACTCCATACTAGTGACCTCAGTAGTCATTAGACATCGTGAGAGAGCAGAATGGGGAGCTCACGGACTTCGAATGTGGTCAGGTGCTTGGTTGTTACTTGTGTCATACGTCTGTACAAGAGATTTCCACACTCCTAAACATCCCTAAGTCCGCTGTTTCCGATATGATAGTGAAGTGGAAACGTGAAGGGACACGTACAGCACAAAAGCGTACAGGCCGACCTCGTCTGTTGACTGACAGAGACTGTCGACAGTGGAAGAGGGTCGTAATGTGTAATAGGCAGACATCTATCCAGACCATTATACAGGAATTCCAAACTGCATCAGGATGACAGTTAGGTGGGAGGTGAGAAAACTTGGATTACATGGTTGAGCGGCTGCTCATAAGCCACACATCAGGCTGGTAAATGCCAAACGATGCCTCGCTTGGTGTAACGAGCGTAAACATTAGACGATTGAACAGTGGAAAAGCGTTGTGTGGACTGAAGACTCACGGTACACAATGTGACAATCCGATGACAGGGTGTGGGTGTGGCGAAGGCCCGGTGAACGTCATCTGTCAGCGTGTGTGTGCCAACAGTAAAATTCGAAGGAGGTGGTGTTATGGTGTGGTCGTGTTTTTCATGGAGGAGGCTTGCGCCCCTTGTTGTTCTGCGTGGCACTATCACAGCACAGGCCTACGTCCGTGTTTTAAGCACCTTCTTGCTTCTCACTGTTGAAGAGCAATTCGGGGATGGCGACTGCGTCTTTCAACACGATCGGGCATCTGTCCATAATGCACGGACTTTGGCGGAGTGGTTACACGACAATAACATCCCTGTAACGGACTAGCCTGCACAGAGTCCTGACCTGAATCCTAAAGAACACCTCTGGGATGCTTTGGAACGCCGAGTTCTTGCCAAGCCTCATCGACCGACATCGATAGCACTCCTCAGTGCAGCACTCCATGAACAATGGTCTGTCATTCCCAAGAAACCTTCCAGCACTTGAGTGAACGTATGCCTGCGAGAGTGGGAGCTGTCATCTGGGCTAATGGTGGACCAACACCACATTGAATTCAAGCATTACCGATGGAGGGCGCAACGAACTTCAGCCAGGAGTCCGGATACTTTTGATCACATAGTGGGTGTACTGTGACGGTGCAGTTAAAATGCCTAGTGCTTTAAAGAGTCGTCCTGGTTTGAACGCCAGATATTATTCTTGCTGTTCGCTTTTATGCAATCAGTACTTTCTGAGTGATGAGTTACCCCTGAAAATTATTCCATAAGACATTAATGAGTGGAAATATGTAAAATATGTCAGGAGGTTCATACGTCTGTTTCCAAGATTAGCAATTATGTGAAGATCAAAATTAGCTGAACTCATTTCTTTGAGAAGCTCAGTAACACGCTTCTTCCAGTTCAGGTTTTCATCAATATGTACATCCCAAAATTTGGAGCATTCTACCCTATTTACTGATTCCTGCTCGTGTGCTACATCAGTTGTTGGTATGACTATTTGTTGTACAGAACTGAATGTAGTGTCTTTCTTCAGAAGTTAGGGAGAGTCAATTTTGAAAGCTCTACTTAATAACTCTTTGGAAAATGTAATTCACCAACACTTCTGTTGCTTCCTCGCCAATGAGATTTATTAGTAGTATCGTTTGCAAAAATTACCAATTTTGCACGTTGAATGTTAAGTCATTCACATATATACAAGGAATAGGAGCGCCAGAAAACTGTACCCTATGGTACTCCAATTGTGATTTTTTTCCCTCCCCAGTCCCTAAAATTTTCTTCCTTTCCGGCATTTTTTTTTCAATTATTCACAACAGTCTTTGGCATCCTGTTTGACAAGTATGTATCAAACTAACTGTGTGTAAACCCATCAGTTCCATAAAAATTGAGAAATTCTAACAGGGTAACATGATCTACACAATCAAACGTCTTGGAAATATCACAAGAATACCAAATGATATATTATTTAAGGTATGTACTATTTGATGAGTGAATGTATAAACAACATCCTCAGTGGAGCAACCCTTCTGGAATCCAAACTGTGATACTCTAAGTGTTAGCTCCAATGTTCGATTACACTTGAATAAATTACTTTTTCGAATGCCACTATGTCATTCACTGTGCTACACGCATGTTACGCATGTTACACAACCCGTTTAGGTCGAATTGGCAGGCGCCAACTTTCCCTTTGTAATATTAGCCCTCGTTACAGAGTAGACTTTTTGTACTGAATTTCCGTGTTTTACTTAAACAAATAATTTTTTCAACTTCCTTAGAGGTAACATGCTCAGAGGAATGCTCGTAGACTCTTGCCACCATCATATGTAACTAAAAACAGCGTTTGAGTATCTACAGCCGTTTTTGAAATACTGTTGTCGCTTGAGAACTACTTGGCAAAATATCATATCTTTCATAGACCAGCTTACGCGACTCACGAGTCTGTCCGAACCCATATCGTTGTATTCTGTTTGTGGTGAACGCAACATGATGCTAGAAGATAGGAAGATTTGGCTTTATTAGTGCGAACTGCAAACTAGGTATGAGTGTTAAAAGACTTTTTGCAGTGCGTCTGTTACGATTTAATGTGATTGTGGAAATCTAAATTAGGTTTGTGGAAATCTATTTTAGGTTAGAAGGATGGGGAGTTGAAAAAGTGCAGATTTTTAATAATTGTGGAAGCCTTGTTCGTGTGGTAGAAATTATCTGGGAGAAGTAGAAAAAAAAAAGGAGTGGGTTGACCTCTTCACTCCGCTTCTAAGTTTTGGAGAATAACTGCGATAACTGCTTTAGGCCCATGGCGTCGTGGATGGTTCGTGTCACTGAGCGCCAGTTATGTTCTGTCGACCGTGACGGTAAAAACACTCAGCTTTGTTGATGAGTCAGCAACTCATACAGGGCCGGCCGGTGTGGCCGAGCGGTTTTAGGCGCTTCAGTCTGGAACCGCGCGACCGCTACGGTCGCAGTTTCGAATCCTGCCTTGGGTATGGATGTGTGTGGTGTCCTTAGGTTAGTTAGGTTTAAGTAGTTTTAAGTTCTAGGGGACTTATGACCTCAGATGTTAAGTCCCATTGTGCTCAGAGCCATTTGAACCAACTCATACAGGCGCACATACCTGTCGTTTGTCCAGCGTAGTGGTTAAAGACCGTGAACGGTGAGAGGCATATGCTGCTAAAGCGAGTGTCCCCACCGTAGCTCATATCCGGCAGAAAATGATGCAGTATGTAGTCTGGCTAGTAGGAAACGGCACGTAGAGTCGCTAATATGAAATAAATAGCTGGATTATATTGAGGGCTGACTTGTAAGATGTTGGAATTTAGCATAAGAAAACGATAATAGTACGATTTCACGGGTAATAGGTTCGTGTGATATCCTAACATGAGGTCTATCTCGTTATAGCGGCCAATATTATTATTTAATGTTACTATCTCTGAGATCTAGCAAGTGCAATAAAAAGTTACAGAAACGCTCCTAGAATACTCGGATGTCGAATCAGATTTGATAACCGCAAATAGCGTAGCTTCTCTCTTTTCGTAAAATGTGGTCACTCGAAAGATGCGCGATGAGACCTTTATAAGGCTTTCAACTACTCAGTTACGCAATTGCTGAGGCTAGTCTTCTCTTGAATGGAGTGTAGTCATGAATGTGTCAGAAATCAGAATAAATGCCTCGGCGAGAGGTTCAGAGTTCTTCTCGATGCGTGCTGCACGACAGTGTGCAACGTACTCTTATCTACGAATACCGTAATGTTCTCAGAGTGTCTCTGTGAAGCAGAGAAAAGCTGATAACGCACTAGGGTAGGAACTCCTTATAAACATGAGAACAGAAGCGAATATTCTTCAAAGGATATTTGTATTTTTCTGACTTCATACAGTAATCAAGATAGGTGGTCGCAAACAACCACGCAAAGATTTGTTATTCTTTAGCATGGCCGTAGCAGTTTCCGCTGTTTGGTTTTTAACACCTCTGTTAACCAAATCGAAAGTAAGGCAGTTCGAATAACCGAAACAGCGAGATTGCTTAATTTATCGGTACGAACTCCTAAAGGAAGTTATCATTTTCATATTTTGAGGTACCAGGTTGTCCATTCGTACCGAAACAGACATTTTAGTTATTTTCACCTACGGGTTAAAGCTCCCACGTATTAAGCGCTTAGCCTCTGTATTTCTTGACATACCGGTATGCTGTTTCAGTAACACTAAGTCGGATTGCTCTGGGGAACAGGGATGTGCAATAGTTAATGTCCTAGATTCGTCTCCGGGTGTAGTGGGTTCGAATCCCCATGCGGCTATCCATATTCGTACCATTCATGATTTCCTTAGCTCGATTAATGCTATTTCGAGAGTGGTTACTTAAAAAGAAAGGCAGCCGAAATGCCTCCTCATTGTCCGCCCAATACTACGAGTTGTATGTCATCCTATGACCTGCTCTTCGTCAGCAGACGAAATTATCACAACAGTATACTACCGTTATGAATGAGTGCCATGCAGCATCGAGACTACAACGATTCCATGCAGCAGACCGTATACAGCGTGTTTCAGGATTTATAGTAAGTATTTTAGGAAATTTTATTGGTTACAGTGATACAGCTGGTTACAGAGATAAGGTCTCCTTTCGCGCGTTGGCACTCTATTTTCTATGAGTCCATTTGTCGATTGTCATTTTCGCTTTGAAGTAAAGTTGTGAAATTGTGCTCAAGTTTACATAACTAAATTTTTCAACTGTGATTATCATTTCTTCGCAAATTGTACTGTGCAGCTTGAACATGCCATAAGTATTTGCAGGCACTTAGCATGCCGGTATGGTATTTGTGTACTGTTTTTTTTAATGGGAGCTCTGTTTCTGCTTCTAGAGAATACAGTAGACGATTCCCTAACTGCAGAGTACCAGGGTCAAAAGTGTCCACTTGTGTTTTCACTGAACAGTGTGAGACTGGCGAAGTGATCGACAGTCATAACTGAAAACAGAATGTCGATGAACTAGAAGACATCATTCAGTTGGGTCAAAGTAGTTCTTGAAGAAGCACAAGCATAATTTCTACACATATTGGTATTCCACACACAAGAAAGTGGCGAACATTACGTAAACACTACCTCTGTCATCCTTTACAGTGGATTCAACACGTCAGAAATGGACAGGAATGTAGACAGCTGAAACTCTGTCGTAACTTAATTGCAAATTGCTGTGTAATTTTATTAGTACTGTTTACAGATGAAGCCACTTTCACTTCTGACTGTATCAGTAATAATACTTGTAGATTTTAAAAATGTACGTGACTCAATTGATAGAAATGCAACGTTATAATGCAATTCTGACTCGAAAAAAATTAAGAAACTTTAATAAACACGACGTCGAAAGCAAAAATTATAACAGAAGTGTCAAAAATGTTTGAAAAAAAAATTAAGAGTAAGACAGGGAGATAATCACTCCGATTTTCAACTGCGCTTCAGAGAAGGTAGTGAGAAAATCCTTTAATACTAAGAGTGTTCAACTAGGGAGGAACACAAATAAGCTTTTGCAGATGACATGGCATTAATTACTGACTCACTGGATAGTTCCAAAGAACAAATCGTATAACTGCAGAAACAAACACAAAACAGGATTAAAAATATCGTTTGAAAAATAAAATCTCTTCATGATAAATATCAGTGATGACCCACCACATTTTAAAATTCGTAACAACACAACTCTAGAACAAACTGTTTTAAATATTTAGGTGACTAGATAAGAAGCAATACAAAAGAAAATATAGCCATAGAAAACAGAATACATCAAATGGAAAGGGTATACCAAATGATAAAAAAACACATGTAACAAAAAACTTTGTCCTGGAACACAAAACTAAGACACTACCGAACAGTGATAAGGCCTGAAACGCTATATGAAGCAGGAACAAATTAACAAGAGTTGGGGATCTCAGAAAACTGGAAGAAGTTGAAAGAAGAATTCTAAGTAAAATTCTGAGACTTACAAGTAATAGTAATGTCGAATAAAAATATAAGATCAAACAGACAGCTTTGTGTGAAAATGGAAAGGCTAACTGATGTAACGTGGAAAAGAAGAGCACTATTGTATGGACACACATACCGAATGTATAATAACAGAATAACCAAGCAGTTATTCAACTTACTAGAGAACTACAAATCCAAACTCACAGGGTGCACTGAATTTGACAAACATATGATAGACACTGGAATTAGGATGAACAAATAGGTAACAAAAAAGTTTTTAGAGAAGCAACACAAAAGGCAACATCACAGGGGCAGGATTTCAGGAAAGAAAGAGGTCTGCAAAAGGAAGGAAGTGGACCGCAGAAGGTCTCTCGAAGGATGAAGGAAGACTCGGAACAACGAAAACTGAAGTACATAAGAAATGTGAAAGAACGAACTCGCAAAAATACAGACCAATAGCCCTAACTTCTGCTTGCTGCAGAATCCTTGAACGCATACTCAGTTCGACTATAATAAACTTTCTTGACGCTAAGCAGCTCAGGTCCACTAATCAGCATGGTTTTAGAAAGCATCGCTCGTGCGAAACTCAAAAAAATGATTCAAATGGCTCTGAGCACTATGGGACTCAACTGCTGAGGTCATCAGTCCCCTAGAACTTAGAACTAGTTAAACCTAACTAACCTAAGGACATCACAAACATCCATGCCCGAGGCAGGATTCGAACCTGCGACCGTAGCGGTCTTGCGGTTACAGACTGCAGCGCCTTTAACCGCACGGCCACTGCGGCCGGCTGCGAAACTCAGCTTGCCCTTTTCTCACGTGATATGCTGAGAACTATGGGTGAAAGGCAACAGGCTGGTTCCATATTTCTAGATTTCGGGAAAGCATTTGACACGGTTTCTCATGCAGGCTGTTAACGAAGGTACGAGCATATGGAATAAGTTCACAGATATAAGAGTGGCTCGAAGACTTCTTAAATAATAGAGCCCAGTATGTTGCCATCTACAGCGAGTATCCATCAGAAACAAGGTTCAAATGGTTCTGAGCACTATGGGACTTAACATCTATGGTCATCCGTCCCCTAGAACTTAGAACTACTTAAACCTAACTAACCTAAGGACATCACACAAGACCCAGTCATCACGAGGCAGAGAAAATCTCTGACCCCGCCGGGAATCGAACCCGGGAACCCGGGCGTGGGAAGCGAGAACGCTACCGCACGACCACGAGCTGCGGACTCAACGGCTCAGAAGCAAGGGCATCGCCAGGAGTGCCCCAGGGAAGTGTGAGAGGACCGCTGTTATTTTCTATATACATAAACGAATGGCGGACGGGATGCACAGCAGTCTGCCGTTGTTTGCTGATGGTGACATGGTGGACGGGAAGGTATCGAAGTTGAGTGACTGTAGGAAGATACAAGACAACTTAGACAAAATTTCCAGTTGGTGTGATGAACGACAGCTAGCCCTAAATGGGGAGAAATGTAAGTTAATGCGGATGAGTAGGAAGCACTAACCTGTATTGTTCGTATACAACACTACTAGTGTCCAGCTTTACTCAGTCAAGTCGTTTAAATATCTGGGTATCTGAGGATAACGTAGCAATGCGATATGAGGAGGAACGAGCATGTGAAAACTGTGGTAGGGAAGGGAAACGGTCAAGCTTACTGGGAGAATTTTACGAAAGAGCGATTCACCTGTAAAGGAGACCACATATAGGACGCTGGCGCGATCTATTCTACTCGAGTGTTTGGGATCCTTACCAGGTCGGATTGAAGGAAGATATCGAAGCAATTCAGAGGACGGCTGCTAGATTTGTTACCGACAGGTTCGAACAACACGTAAGTGTTACGGAGATGCGTCGGGAACTCAAATGGGTATCTCCGGAGGGATGGCGGCGTTCTTTTCGAGAAACACTATTAAGAAAATTTAGAGAATCGGCATTTGGAGCTGACTGCCGAACGATGCTGCTCCCGCTAACATACATTGCGCATAGGGACCACGAAAATGAGATACGAAAAATTAGGGCGCATGCGGAGGTGTACAGAGCGCCGTTTTTCCCTCCCTTTATATGCGAGTGGAACAGGAGGGGAAATGACAAGCAGTGATACAGGGTACCCTCCATCACGCACCTTGCGGTGGCTTGTAGAGTATATATGTAGATTTATATGTAGGTGCAGATGTAGAAACACAAATAAGCAAAACCAAATCTCGCACAGGAATATTTAGGCGTTCGCTTTTCCGCGTTCTGTTCGAGAGTGGAACGGTAGAGAAATAGCTTAGAGGTGGTTCGATGGCGCCTCTGCCAGATACTGAACTGTGAATTTCAAAGTGTTATTCGAATAAATAAATAATATTCGTAATTCATGTCGGTGGCCCGATGGAAACTTACGTACCTTCGTGGAGACACATTGTCAAGAACGCTTCCCTGTAAATGTGTTGTGTGACAGACAATTAGTTGTTTGGCCCTGTTTTGTTACCGCATCGCCTTACAGGGCCCCCTATCTAGACTCACCTGAAAACAAGCTTTCAGCATTATTGGAAGAGGTTACTTCGGCTACAAATATGGACGTGTTCTTGCATCATGACAGAGCCTCTGAACAACATAGGCGTCATGTGAGACATAATCAAAACCTAACGTTACCCGGAAGATGCATCGGCAGATATGGTCACTGTTCTTGGCCACCAGAGTTCCTGAACTTACCCATTTGGGTTTTTACGTGTAGGGATGGTTCGAAGGCGAAGTCTACGAATTAACAGAAAACACAAGAAACGAGGTGATTCTTCAGACTGTGAATAGTACTGCCCCCATATAAGGAAGCTACAAGACCCCTGCAGAGCTACACATAGTGTTGTCAAGAGAATTTGGAAGTACAGTATCACTGAATTTATATAAAGCAACTTAGAGCCTTTGCTTAACATCTGTGAGTATTATTTTTTTCTTACATTCTAACAACTGTATCTCTTTAAGCAATACAAACTGGACTCCTGCTAAATGGAATGTTTTATTCGACATGACTTACGGAACTTTCAAGCAGTAGAATCCAAAAATGGATGAAATGGTTAAAACTTATGAACATCTGAATGAAAGCCCGGCAATCCACTACAGCTGTATTTACTGGAGTCCCTATAGACTCGCAACTTTTTGCATCTCCTGATGCATCTCTGTCTAAAAATTACCAATATACAGCGATTACACAGTCGGAATAAATTATTTTAGGACTGACTAATCGCGACCAGTGATCAGATTTTCATACACGTTATGCGCAGAAGGCTTATCAAGCAGGAAAGTTACCCGACGTCTGTAAAGGAGTCAAAAATGTTCAGATGTGTGTGAAATCTTATCGGACTCAACTGCTAAGGTCATCAGTCCCTGAGCTTACACACTACTTAATCTAAATTATCCTAAGGACAAACACACACACCCATGCCCGAAGGAGGGCTCGAACCTCCGCCGGGAGCAGCCGCACAGTCCATGACTGCAGCGCCTCAGACCGCTCGGTTAATCCCGTGCGGCTGTACAGGAGTGAAAGTGCAAACATGGAATCGGCTCCAATTGACAGGCAGTGTCGAGGACTTACATCGTACATGCCGTCCACATTCGACAGGCGCACAGCATGATAGATATGCACGTCTTTTGGCTCACAGGAACGGTGGGCTGAGTGCTCCAGCATTGATTCAGCTTTCAAAGAGACCACAGGGCGTCATGTATCGCATCAAAGTATCAGGAAATGGTTGCATGATGCGAATCTCCATTTCCTACGACCATGGTGAGCACCAAGTCGTACACTAGAAAACCATGGACTAAGTTACATTTTGGCAAGAAACCGTGCAGAATGAACGCCCCAATATTGTTGTCGAATATGTTGACGGACAAAATTGCGATACGTTTGTACCCTGCTAATTCCAGCCAACGTGCTTGGAAACAAGCAGGGAACATCGCGTACCTTCAGAACTGTGTCTCACATGTGCAAGAAGGTGGAGGTGGAGTGATTTTCGCCGGCCGAGGTGGCCGAGCGGTTCTAGGCGCTACAGTGCGGAACCGCGCGACCGCTGCGGTCGCAGGTTCGAATCCTGCCTAGGGCATGGATGTGTGTGATGTCCTTAGGTTAGTTAGGTTTAAGTAGTTCTAAGTTCTGGGGGACTGATAACCTCAGAAGTTAAGTCCCATAGTGCTCAGAGACATTTGAACCATTTCTTTGAGTGATTTTCTGGGTATCATTACGTGGGGCCACTGCACATCTCTCGCGGGTGTTGAGAGCAATCTCACGGCCCTACATTGTGACTGTTTCTTCATAATGGATGATAATTCGCGTGCTAGTCGTGCTGTTCCCATGAACACGTTCCTTCAGCATGGCAGGACCACCAAAATGGAGTGGCCATCCTGTGCCCCGACACGGAAACAGTCGAACATGTATGGGATCGATTGCAACGATATGCTTTGGGCGTCGAAGCGACGCTGTGTGACTGAGGTAGAATAGCCTTTAGGGAGTGGGTTGATTCGGACTAGGGCTCTCTCACCGATGGTATACCACGATGAATTCAAGCCTGCATCGTAGCTAGCGCACATTCTACTAGGCACTGACGTCACTCTGGACTGCTGTGACAAACTGCCTATGGAAAAAGAGACGATTTTGTCATAAAAAAAATTATTTTTTATTTGGTGATCTGCACACATTGCAAATGAACATACACACATCCTTCACAGCCAATTTCTGTGTTCTGCGCCACAAATTTCGAAATAAAAGGATGATACAAAAGTTTTGTTGATGTGGGTATTCACCATTCCTCCCGAAACATCCCGTGCAACTGCAGCTGTTACATGCGCGTAAAAGCAAGAAGTTCCCGTGTGAAAGGTTTGGTTCTCTTTTCTGCTAGTCGTTAATTGTTTTTCTGTGGCGTGAGCCTCTTTTTTGACATAGCCCCTCAGTTAGTGGCAATGTAATTAACGGGCAGAATGTTTGCTCGGTTCTTTTATCAATGAAAGGCTTTGCGTTCCTGTACACTTTCTCTTTCTCATTTTTGCCTTTTGATAACCGCGGTGTGGGCTTTTTCAGAGTCTGAAAGGGCGCCATGTGTTTAGCGTGGCGACGGCGGTGGCGGCTCTGGCGTTTAGCGCGTTGACGTACCGCTAAAGGGAAAGTGACTCCCAGCCGCAGCACGGCGGCGCAGTCGGCTGCCAATATCGCACAGCGCAGCGCCGCGAGGCTATACCGGCGCCACCTGGTGTTTGGCGGCGGCGAGGAAATTAAGTCCCTGGGCGGCGCCTGCCGAGAGCATTTGCGGCGTTTTACGACGCTGCCTGTGTGGAGCGCCGGTCTCTAGGCCCCGTATATTGCAGGGAATTCCACGGCAGCTCCAAGATGGCAGACGTAACAGAGCCCACCGCCCCTGTAACCTCTCGTAATACATTTCCCATTTTTTCGGACATGTAAACGTATAAACATCTCCTTCCTCTACTGATCTCTTAGAGTACCAAATAATATTTTACGCTACAAAGGAGAACGCTTCTACTCAGCATCACTGATTTAGTCTAGGTTTGTGGTACATGCAGGGCTTCGCCAGAAATCGAAGTCACAGAAGTGGGAGCTCCAGACGGCCAAGAGTTTGGACGAAATAGCATTTCTGACACGGGTTGGTTGACGCAAGAGCCATTTACAATGAGATAACAAAAGTCGTGAGACAGCGATATGACCTTATACGGATGGCGGCATTATTGCGTACACAAGGTATAAAAGGGTATTGCGATGGCGGAGGCGTCATTTGTACACAGGTGATTCGTGTGAAAACGTTCCCAACGTGATTATGGCAGCACTAGAATTAACAGACTTTGAAAGCGAAGTGGCAGATGCAGCTAGACGCGTGGGACATTCCATTTCGGAAATCGTTATGGAATTCAATATTCCGAGATGCACCAGCGTCAAGTGTGTGCCGAGGATACCAAATTTCAGGCGTTATCCCTGACCCGGACAACGCAGTGGCCGGCGGCCACCGAGAGCAGTGGCGTTTGCGTAGAGCAGTCAGTGTCGACGGCCAAGCAACACTGCGTGAAATAAACGCATTAGTGTGGGACGTGCGACGAAAGTGTAGTGGACTGACAAGACAGCCAGTCCACAGTGACGGGTAACCGAAGGCATGCGTACACACAAGCCGACTGGCGTGAAGTCTGGAACAGGATACGTAATGAATGCTAATAAGAAAAGTACGTAGCTTCTATAATACTTAACTTTACTTCATCCTTGTGGTACATCGCTCTTGATAATACAAATAAGACTCTTTCCAGATAGGGTTAATGGCGCCTTGCCAGGTCGTAGCCATGGACTTAGCTGAAGGCTATTCTAACTGTCTCTCGGCAAATGAGAGAAAGGCTTCGTCAGTGTAGTCGCTAGCAAAGTCGTCGTACAACTGGGGCGAGTGCTAGTCTGCCTTTCTAGACCTGCCATGTGGTGGCGCTAGATCTGCGATTACTGACAGTGGCGACACGCGGGTCCGACATGTACTAATGGACCGCGGCAGATTTAAAGCTACCACCTAGCAAGTGTGGTGTCTGGCGGTGACACCACAGAAAGTATCCGTTAGGACAGTGCGGCGAAATTTGGCATCAGTGGGTTATGACAGCAGGCAACTGGCGCGAGTGCGTTTGTTAATACCTCGAGATCGGCGTCTCTTCCGGACTCTTGACCATATCGATTGGACCTTAGACGACTGAAGCCAGGTCTGGTCAGATGCGTCCCGATTGCAGGTGATAAGAGCTGATGGTAGGATGCTAGTGTGGCGCAAAGCCGAGGACCCAATTTGTCGTCAAGGTGGTGGCTGTTTTTACATGGAATGAACTAGCTCTTCTAGTGCAACTGAACCAATCAGTGACTGGAAATCATTATTTTCGGTTCCTTGGAGATCATTTGCAGCCATTTATGGACTTCCTGTTGGGCAAACAGTGATGGAATTGTTACGGATGGCAGTGTACCATGTCACCGGGCCACATTTGTTCGCGATTGGTTTTAGGAACATCCTGTACAATTTGAGCGAACGATTTGGCCACCCAGATCGCCTGACATGAGTACCGTTGAACATTAATGGGACACAATTGAGAGGTCAGTTCGTACAAAAAATTATGCACCGGCAACACTTCCGCAGTCATGGGCGCCAATAGTGGCAGCATGGCTTAATATTTCTGCAGGAGACTTCCAACGAGCCCGCATCTCGTGGTCGTGCGGTAGCGTTCTCGCTTCCCACGCCCGGGTTCCCGGGTTCGATTCCCGGCGGGGTCAGGGATTTTCTCTGCCTCGTGATGGCTGGGTGTTGTGTGCTGTCCTTAGGTTAAGTTAGGTTTAAGTAGTTCTAAGTTCTAGGGGACTTATGACCACAACAGTTGAGTCCCATAGTGCTCAGAGCCATTTGAACCATTTGAACTTCCAACGACTTCCTGAGTCCACGTCACGTCGAGTTGATGCACTACGCCGGCGAAGATGGTCCGACACGATCTTAGGAGCTATCTCATGATTTTTGTATCCTCAGTGTATGTTAGCGTAACTGCCGTGCAGCGTTTGGCGTAGCGGAGAGAGTACAGAATGATAGTCTGAGGGAGTGGAGTCGAGTCCTTATGTCATTACTTTTCTTTTTAATTTTCAGTCTTTACGTTAGTTGTATTACAGATAAACCGAAATAATTCTCAGCATATTGCATTTCTTAACATCTTCATAGAAGGCATGGAACAGAAAGAAAAAGGAACATTTGGGAAACCAAAATAAATTTCCGAGAAAAGACTCTGAAATAAATTTCCAAGAAGGGATTGTAATTAAAGCGTACAAGACTTCGTATTCTGTTAGTTCATGTTGACGTTCGAGCAGCCCTGCCAGCTAATACAAGGCTGCGACGTCTGTTTAATCGTCAAGCAAAGAATTTGATTGAAAAAAGGTTTCAAAGTACTCTTATCGAAGGGGGAAAAGAAATCACATCCCGAACAGACTGCGCCAAAATACCTTCTACTGTACATCACCAGGCATCGTCGCCAATATTTGGAGAAATGATGCGTTATGTTTGGTATGCTGACAAACTGTGCGATGAGAGAGAACCTTTTGTGAATGTAAACCAAGTTTTTTCTGTAGATACTATGAAACAAACACGTAATTGTAAAAATGCGGCCATTTGACGAAGAATATGACCCCAGCACGTGTAAATCATCACCTGTAACATAACAGAACTATCTAATTTTATATGCGAAGTTTTGCGTACGTCATGTAATCTATTCCTGCAAATTTATTTCCCGTCCCAAATTTTCCTTTGCTTTTTCTTTTCATGATTTTAATGAAAATATTAGTGAGTGCAATATAACGAAGATTTCGGTTTATTTGCAGCGTAAGTAACATAAAAACTGAAAACAGGAGCAACTGTTTTCGCATAGGGAGTCTACCCCACGATCCCCGGATTACCGTTCTTCTAGGCCGGATGCGCAGAAGCACGCGGAAGTGTATCACGTGACTCACAGCCAGCGGGCCATCAGTGAGATTCTCCTCTTCGTTCTGTGCGCATCCAGCAGTGTTCATAGCGCTTACTAATTATTCCAGTCATAGTGCTCCTTGCTGAGTGATTACCTTGCCTTCGTAGTGTTCATTATGAGTGATAATAAGCAATCACACGAAGTGTTGCACAAACAAGCAAGAGGAATAGTGCTTAGCGTATGTCAGCACTTTAAGAGACAGTCTTCCGCTGGATCCACTCTGTCGTCGCGCCGTTGCCAAATTGCCGGAAGCAGGCAGCTGAAGAATTTCATAAGATATCCGGTGGAGCTAGGGCGGTTCAGCTGTTTTCATGTCCCCGGGAAAACAACACAAGCGGAAAAAAGAAGAAAGTGAGCTACATGATTTTGAGGAAAATGTTTTGCAGCGCATATTATTCAGTATGTATGATAAAGACGAATATCCGACAGCAGAAGACCTTGTTTCGACTATGAAAGAAGCTGAAAATTTCAACGGAAGCAAATGGACCATGTTGAGGACACTGAAAGACGTGGGCTTCAGATATCAGAAAACCAACGACGGGAGGAAGTTATTAATGAAACGAAGCGATATTGTAGGAGCAAGGACTGTTTTCGAGAACAATGTAGGAGATCAAACAAGTTGGGGCATCTCAAATTTATTGAGTAGATGAAACTTTCCTTAGTCACAACAGTGCAAATCCAAAGACAATGTGTTTGAAGGGAATTTCTTCTGCCAGCAGCTGCCAATGACTGCGAAGGGTACTGCAGGCAGGTCAAACAATTGGAAGAGCTTTACTGGGGCCCGACGGCGTCGTTGAACTCGCAGTAGGCAAAATCATTATTACAGTTAATAAAACATTGCGAGCTATTATGCCGTGGTCTAAGGGATTTCACTTCAAACCCGGCGTTTCGTCCCCGTCAGCGGAGGATATTTTTAAGGGGGATCGTAGCTTTGTTGAATGTCCGATTCACACCCTGGATCGTTAGCGAACCACTCCGCAGATGGGGACGAACCCCTTAGATCACCGCATAATTTCCCGGAACATTTTATTAATTGTGACAATTCCCGTCTTGAAAGTTTACATTTTACAAAATTATTATTAAAAATGCTGAATCGGAAAGTAGCGACTATCATGAATCATGCACAGATGAGTTCTCAGTTTTCACTTTATTAGACACGCAATACGTAGCATTTGACAGCTGTTACGGCGGTGGCTAGTAGATGACACTGTCAGTGCCACACTGTCAGTGCCCCTTGGAACAAAATGGTTCAAATGGCTCTGAGCACTATGGGACTTAACATCTTAGGTCATCAGTCCCCTAGAACTTAGAACTACTTAAACCTAACTAACCGAAGGACATCACACACATCCATGCCCGAGGCAGGATTAGACCGTAGCAGTCGCGTCGTTCCGGACTGAAGCGCCTAGAACTGCTCGTCCACCGAGGCTGGCCCCTTGGAACACTAAACGTGTATGAGCGCTAGTGTGTTGCCAGCACGGCGTGACGTTGGCGAGGCCTGTTCACCCCTCACTGCCCCACACAGCCTATTTGCTGCGAGTCGATGGGCGGAGCTTGCGTCCTCTGCTTTCCGCACCCACTCGGAATTCGTTCTTCTTCTTGTGAACAGACTGTACCACCGACTTCCCAACGACCTGTGATGCAGGACGTGTCGGATACACAGCTGATAAGAAGAGATTTTTCATATGGAGTTTATGTTTAAGGGGTGTGAAGGGAAATCCTGGAAAAAGTCACACAGAAAATGGAGCTAGCATGGTACTGGCGCTGGTGTCGCGCCGCCATAGCGCGCGTTGAGCTGCTTTGCAGTCGGGCGGACCGTGTTGCGCTGTCGCTGCAGTGGAGCCACCGAGGAGCCGCCGCAACCCGCACCGAACTGGCGCTGTGGTTGGCCAGCCCTGGTGGCGCAATAGCTCGCAGCTCCCATCACTGCCACGAGATACCACTCCAAACGCCAATCAAAAATTGTCTAAATAGCATTTGTGTCTCCTGAGAAATGTCCCAGCGTGTGCTGCTTAAATCGTTTACTTTATACGAAAGCGATGATATTCAGTTACCTAGCTTCGTTCTCTGAATTTTAGTCGTAAGTCTACGCAGTGGCCCGTAAACAAAATTGTGGCTACGCCAGAGAAGTCACCCAGTCGTATGTACACAGTAATACGCATGTGAAGACAGGCCGGGACGCTAGTTTAGAATATATGGACTGTCTGTTGTACAGCTAAGTTCTTAAGGGTCCTTTCTTCTCAGTCAACCTATAAAATAAGCGATATTTACGATTTTTTGGAAAAAAAACTAATCAAGCAATAAACGCAAATGTTCTTGCACACTATTTATTGATTTTTCGACAACATTTTCTAATTTTCAAAAAGAAATTCAGTCATCATTGAGCCCCAATACGAGGAGTTAAAGTTGCACTGTCCAAAATGAGGTGTATAGATGAGGGTTGTTCGGCAGTCTGCAAATATTATCTGAAATCAGAAACCAAAAGATCTTTTTAATCTAAAGGATATTGTGCACGGAGTAGTAGCACATGAAATTTGAAAGAATAATAAAATTGTGGACGTTTGAAAGGAAGATACTGCTTTGTCGTGTGTTTTTGGTCACATTACTTGCAATAATAATAAATTAAAATAACAAAAAATAACAAAAAATGAGCCTGTTGCTTCTTGCGGACACGCCCGAGGAGTAATTCAGCAATATTTCAGAAATATATCTTTATTAGTGTGCCGGCAATCCATTCAGCTTTAGATACTGGAATGGATTGTGGGCACACTAATGAATACATATTTCTGAAATTTGGCTGAATCACTCCTCGAGATTGTCCACAAGAAGTAACGGGCTAGTTTTTAGTTACTTCAATTTATTGTTATTGCAAATAACGTGACCAAAAACACACGACAAAACTGCACCTTCCCTTCAAACTTTCGCCGCTTTATTATCCTTGATAATTATTGTGTAGTACAAGATGTCATGTTTTATTAAACTAAAGGTTCATCACTTGAAAGATAGCTTCCTCCATAAGAACTATTAGACTGATGAACAATGTTGAATTTCAAACAACTGTGTTATTACTCCATGTGAAATGTCCTATAGATTAAGAAAATGTTTATTTCCAATAAGATTTACACACTGCAGGACGCCCCTACCAGCCTCATTTTGTAAAGAGCATCCTTATGTCTTCCAATTTCAGGCTTATTGGTGACTGAATTTCTTAAAAAAAATCAGTTGCCCAGGAATGAATAAATAATGTGCTAAAAGATTAGTTTATCCAAAAAATCGTAACAATAGGTTATTTATAAGCTGACTGAGGAGAATGGACTCTCAAGAAAGTTTTTAGGTTTGGAACGTTGTGTTAGTCCCGTACTATAAACTGAACATCATCTA
Organism: Schistocerca cancellata; assembly: GCF_023864275.1. NCBI lineage: Eukaryota > Metazoa > Arthropoda > Insecta > Orthoptera > Acrididae > Schistocerca > Schistocerca cancellata. Next base: position 609,789,147 of record NC_064627.1, read on the forward strand.
CGAGAATTTTAGAAAATTGTTGCTCATTAGTAAAGGAGACCGTATATAGGTACTGTGGTGTCACCACCAGACACCACACTTGCTAGGTGGTAGCTTTTAAATCGGCCGCGGTCCGCTGGTATACGACGGACCCGCGTGTCGCCACTGTCAGTAATTGCAGACCGAGCGCCACCACACGGCAGGTCTACAGAGACGTACTAGCACTCGCCCCAGTTGTACAGTCGACGTTGCTAGCCATGGTTCACTGACAACTACGCTCTCATTTGCCGAGACGATAGTTAGCATAGCCTTCAGCTACATTTGCTACGACCTAGCAAGGCGCCGTATTCAATTGATATTGAGATTCTATTAATGTATCGTCAAGAGCGATGTTCTACAAATGTGGATTAAAGTTAAGTATTCCAGAAGCTACGTACTTTTCTTTACAGCATTCATTACGTATCCTGTTTCAGACCTCACGCCAGCCTGCGTGAGTTTAAGCGCGTGTCTTTCGGCTTCCTCTCATTGTGTCTAGGCCGTCTTGTCTAGACACAACAGGTACCTGGTGTGACCTATTCTTGAGTACTGCTAGAATTTTTGGGTTTCTCACCAGGTCGGATTAAAGGAAGACGTCGAAGCAGTTCAGTGGTGGGCTGACAGATTTGTTACTGGTAGGTTCGAACAACACTCATATGTTAAGGGGTTGCTCAAATGAGAATCCCTGGAGGGAGACCGACGATCTTTCTGTGGAACACTACTGAAAAAATTTAGAAAACCAGCATTTGAAGCTGACTGCAGAACGATCGCCGCGTGGGATTAGCCGAGCGGTCTCAGGCGCTACAGTCATGGACTGTGCGGCTGGTCCCGGCGGAGGTTCGAGTCCTCCCTCGGGCATGGGTGTGTGTGTTTGTCCTTAGGATAATTTCGGTTAATTAGTGCGTAAGCTTAGGGACTGATGACCTTAGCAGTTAAGTCCCATAAGATTTCACACATATTTGAACATTTTTGAGCAGAACGATCCTACTGTCGCCAACATACAATTCCGAAAGGATCACGAAGAGAAACTATGGTAAATTAGGATTCATACAGAGGCATATAGACATTCGTTTTTCCCTCGCTCTATCTGCGAGTGAGCAATAAGGAAACCGACCAGCGGTGGTACAGGGTACCCTTCCCCATGGACCGTATGGTGGCTTACAGAGTATGCGTATAGGTGCAGGTGTGGATCTTACACTGTACAATTCTTTTTTCGGTACGAAGGGGCCACAAATTACCTCGAGGCAAAGGCTATCATTTCTGCAGGCAATTGCACTACTGGCGTCCAGGAGCGCCACTGCAGCATCCAGACAGTCTGAATGGACAGCCAGCATGTTTTTCACAATTCAGGTAGCTCTCGAAGCTACATGACACGTGGTTTGATAGGCATTGCCAAACTGAACGTTGTTTATTTTGGAAGGCTTCTGGAAAGAAACGTACTTGCTGACTTACTGTTTTAGTGTAAGAATATGTAAAAACACTTACTTATAATACGGAATTAAACACTCAGAATTAACTGTGACAAAACAACGGAAACAGTAGTAGCTTTAACGGAAAAACCGCAGATCTTCAGGCATAGTTAGTACACTACTGGCTCTGAGCAGTATGGGACTTAACTTCTGAGGTCATCAGTCCCCTAGAACTTAGAGCTACTTAAACCTAACTAACCTAAGGACATCACACACATCCATGCCCGAGGCAGGATTCGAACCTGCGACCGTTGCGGTCGCGGGGTTCCGGACTGTAGCGCCTAAAACCGCTCGGCCACACTGGCCGGCTGTCCATGGCGTATTTCAGGTCTTGCGTTACATTAATAAATGCAGTGTTTCTGCTGTGGTGAAGCTTATCATAAAACTGGGAGAAGAGATTTCAGATTCTCTGCTTTGGAAAGGGAGTCCAGTGCCTTATCCGCTGAGCCACCTCGCTCATTCAGTTTATGTGGAACCACGGCACAGGTGGGATTCACGGCGCACTAAGTTCTATGTCGCGCAGTCTGGATGATAAAAGGGCACTAAACGGGCCGCGTAGTGACGCCGTTATCGAGTTTATGCGAGCGCACAGCACGAATAGGCGCGGTGTCGGCCGTGTCAGCACGCGCAACCGTGGGAACGGGGGCGCGCGGACCGCCTGCAGGGGGCGCTGTCGGCGTCTGCAAATAGCCGCGACGCGCAGCCAGCGCTGAGGCACACGCAGGCTGCACGCCGCACTGCCTGCCAGCAAACATGCATACCTGCCGCAGCCTGCATGCTGCATGCGTAGCACATTCAAACAGGCGCTCCCCTTCTTTCTCTCTTAACGAACTGCGTTACATTCGATACGAGTGCCATCGCCTGCCAATGCCTGACCGACTGGTATGCTGCTCTCTGCTCTGCGATGCCTGACTGAGGAAGCCTCAAAAACTTATCTGAAAGGCGCATCCAACGTCAGGAATATGTGAATTTATCTCTTCCATAAAATGAGGTTTCGCCATGACCAAAAGTACACTACTGGCCATTAAAATAGCTACTCCAAGAAGAAATGCAGAGGATACACGGGTATTCATTGGACAAATATATTATACTAGGACTGACATGTGATTACATTTTCACGCAATTTTGGTGCATAGATCCTGAGAAATCAGTACCCACAACAACCATCTCTGGCCGTAATAACGGCCTTGATACGCCTGGGCATTGATTCAAACAGAGCTTGGATGGTGTGTACAGGTACAGCTGCCCACGCAGCTTCAACACGATACCACAGTTCATCATGAGTAGTGACTGGCGTATTGTGACGAGACAGTTGCTCGCCCATCATTGACCAGACGTTTGCAATTGGTGAGAGATCCGGAGAATGTGCTGCCCAGGGCAGCAGTCGAACATTTTCTGTATCCAGAAAGGCCAGTACACGACCTGCAACATACGGTCGTGCATTATCCTGCTGAAATGTAGGGTTTCGCAGGGATCGAATGAAGGGTAGAACCACGGGTTGTAGCACATCTGAAATGTAGCGTCCACTGTTCCAAGTGCCGCCAGTGATAACAAGAGGTGACCGAGACGTGTAACCAATGCCACCCCATACCATCTCGCTGGGTAATACGCCAGTATGGTGATGACGAATACACGCTTCCAACGTGCGTTCACCGCGATGTCGCCAAATACGGATGCGACCATCATGATGCCGTAAACAGAACCTGGATTCATCCGAAAAAATGACGTTTTGCCATTCGTGCACCCAGGTTCGTCGTTGAGTACACCATCGCAGGCGCTCCTGTTTGTGATGCAGCGTCAAGGGTAACCGCAGCCATGGTCTCCGAGCTGATAGTCCATGCTGCTGCAAACGTCGTCGAACTGTTCGTGCAGATGGTTATCTTGCAAACGTCCCCATCTGTTGACTCAGGGATCGAGACGTGGCTGCACGATCCGCTACAGCCATGCGGATAAGATGCCTGTCATCTCGACTGCTAGTGGTACGAGGCCATGGACAGCTGTCAGGCCGCACTACTGATTTTACCGGACTTCAGCAACGTATTTCACACTAACTTTGGGACACTGCTCAGAAAAATGCCAGAACAAAAATTTCAAGTAGTACGCTGAAGTTATTGGAAAGCTATTCGAAAAGTAGACAGCAATGTTTTCTCTGTGGAAATGAAAAACTTTCCTGGAAGCACGTTCTCTGAGGAATGCCACAGGGGTCACTCTTGGGCCGTTATTGTTTCCCTCATATGTCAATGAGGACTTTTTTGTTCTGTGCTCTTCTAAACACAAAGTAACGCAACACATTTTTTTTATCTGAAAGCAGGGAGGTTTTCTCCAGGATTCTAGTACACCATATCATTCCTCACTTTCTTATCTACAGAACGCTATTTTTCAACATATGTCCGTTCAATGGGACGGCCTTATTCGAAATTACTGGTAGGGCCTGTACGCCCACATGGTCCCACTTTGTTTGTCGATGTCGTCTTGCTGCATCAGTAACCTTCCCACCATCCACGTACTGTTTCCCATGGAGCGCATCGTTCATTGGGCCAAACAGATGAACGTTGTAAGGTACAAGATCCCGGCTGTTGGGTGGATGAGGAAGAACAGTGCAATGAAATTTGAAGAGCTTCTCTCAGGTGCGCAGAATTGTGTGAGGCCTCACGTTGTTATGGAGACGGAGAAGTTAGTTCGCATTTTTTTTTTTAGCGACGAACACGCTGAAGTCGTTTCTTAGATTTTCAGAGGATGGCACAATATCTTTCAGAGTTTGCCTTTGCACCATGAGGAAGGACATCAAGTAGAGTAACGCCTTGAGAGTCCCAGGAGACCATCGCTATTACTTAGCCGACTGAGGGTGTGACTTTGAAGTTCTTCTTCGGAGGAGAGGTGGTATGTGGCGCTCCATGGACTGACATTTTTGTATCTGGTTAGAAGTGATGATTCCATGTTTCTACAAACGCTTATGAATATCTGCGGCCCTCCGGTTTTCCGCCAAAAAAAATTAATAACATCTCTCTGCTGGGAACCCACCTCCGTTACAGAGGCCATTTCGAAGCTTTTCAACACCGGATTAAACAGCCTAACGGTTCCACGTAAACGGTAGGTACACTGACCTAGGTTTCGACACCTACTAGAGGTGTCTTCATCAGAATGAAGTGTTGCTAAATCGCAAAATTACATTGCTAAAAAGCTGTAGGCAGAATTTAGAGCAGCTATGAGTCGGATGTTGTTCCCAGATCGGCACACTTGGCAAAGGCTAGAACGTTTTATTTTACTTTTAACTTGGGCATAGCTGCTCCAAATTCTACTGCCTTTCGCGGAGAACCTAAATCAAGATGGCCGGACGCGGGTTTGGACCGTTGTCCTCCTGAATGCGAGTCCAGTAAGCTGACTCGAACTGCAGGTTTTAAGTTCAAAGTAACGCACCAGTACGGACGCATTGGAGACGTCTATGATGCAGTAGTGAACATCCATCATGCCACGAGTGACCATCGCGAGTAATCTTCGTCTAGAGCTACATACAGGGTTATTACAAATGACTGAAGCGATTTCACAGCTCTACAATAACTTTATTATTTGAGATATTTTCAAAATGGTTTGCACACACGTACAAAAACTCAAAAAGTTTTTTTAGGCATTCACAAATGTTCGATGTGTGCCCCTTTAGTGATTCGGCAGACATCAAGCCGATAATCAAGTTCCTCCCACACTCGGCGCACCATGTCCCCATCAATGAGTTCGAAAGCATCGTCGATGCGAGCTCGCAGTTCTGGCACGTTTCTTGGTAGAAGAGGTTTAAACACTGAATCTTTCACATAACCCCACAGAAAGAAATCGCATGGGGTTAAGTCGGGAGAGCATGGAGGCCATGACATGAATTGCTGATCATGATCTCCACCACGACCGATCCATCGGTTTTCCAATCTCCTGTTTAAGAAATGCCGAACATCATGATGGAAGTGCGGTGGAGCACCATCCTATTGAAAGATGAAGTCGGCGCTGTCGGTCTACAGTTGTGGCATGAGCCAATTTTCCGCGGGCTACGCGTGAAACTTGCCCGCACGCGTTCAACCGTTTCTTCGCTCACTGCAGGCCGACCCGTTGATTTCCCCTTACAGAGGCATCCAGAAACTTTAAACTGCGCATACCATCGCCGAATGGAGTTAGCAGTTGGTGGATCTTTGTTGAACTTCGTCCTGAAGTGTTGTTGCACTGTTATGACTGACTGATGTGAGTGCATTTCAAGTACGACATACGCTTTCTCGGCTCCTGTCGCCATTTTGTCTCACTGCGCTCTCGAGCGCTCTGACGGCAGAAACATGAAGTGCGGCTTCAGCAGAACAAAACTTTATGAGTTTTTCTACGTATCTGTAGTGTGTCGTGACCATATGTCAATGTGTGGAGCTACAGTGAATTTATGAAATCGCTTCAATCATTTGTAATAGCCCTGTACATACCCCGCGAGTATACTCCGTTAACTCGTGTGCTCGTTGTCGTGAACACATTCCTTCCTTCAGCATGTTGGGATCACCAGAATGGAGTGTCATGCATATTTTCCGGACGTGAACCCATTCTAACATGTGTGGGATCGATTGAAACGAGCCATTTCTGGACGTCGACGGCGACTACGTAGTGTGCGGAAGTTACGCAGAATCGCAATTGAAGAGTGAGACAATTTGAACAGTTGGTGGTCCAACGTGTTTTGGCGTTGCTCCCCCCCCCCCCCCCCCCCGCCACCCCCTCTTAGCCCTTCCCTCCTACCCCCTGGGAAAGACGATTTTGTCGTTCCCGAAATGTTTGGTTTTCTGTTTTGGTAATACAGATGTATTACAAATAAATGTGTACGCCTGACTCAGATTTATTTTTTGTTTTCTCTGCCATGAATTTCGAAATAAAGGGGTGATGCAAAAATTTGGCTGATATGTGTGCCTGATAGTGTCAATATCAGACTTTTCACAGACGAGGCTGTTGTTGATGATGATGTTAGTGGCATCAGATGACTTTGTTGTCGGGCACTGCTGAGGAAGGACTGTTTGTAAGTGTACAGATAGAAATGTGCGGCAAACAAAGCAAGTGACGCGTCATTATTTGAGAATATGGTAGTTTCAAATAAATGAACAAACAATCTTAACTTTCCTCTAGTGGCAGTTAACGGAAATACAACGTACTTTCATGCACACCCGTGGTTCGCGGTTCGTGCTATTATGACCTGCTTCGTCCTCAGTGAGCGCTCAATAGTTCTTCAAATTTACGCCGTCGTCTATTATACAAATGAAATTCGGAAGGTTCCTCTTTGTCGTACGTGTATCGCTTTTTATAACCAGAATCAGCAAAAAATATTCTTCGACTGTGAAATGTTTTCTAGTTATTTTATATCTTTTACTGAAGACTTTTCCGGCCTTTCTGTGATAGAAAAAGTTTATTTAGCTTGTTAACTTTTGTTAAAGTTTTAATTGGTACTTCAGTATTTTCGCATCGCATACTTTAGCTATAATGGCAATGGGGCCACTCTTCTATAACAGAATGTGGTTTGTCTGTTCTCCTTGAATACGGCAGAACTGTACTCACGTTCAGGTGCTTATACCACACAGCTTCTCACTGGTGTATGGTGGGGCATTAGGGCGTTAAGACAGGGCTGCACATTACTGCTTCTTTAGTTTTCCTTATGCGTGAAGGAAACATTCAGAAAATTAATTTCTTGTCATGAAGAAATTTTAGGATCAGACAAAGAGTTTTGTGATTGTCAGAAGCAGCCTTTCTCGGCTAAAGTAAAGAAGACTGAGAAGAAGTTTCAATTGGAATTGACATGGCACAAGTATTACACACGTACTTGCTCACTGCTGTCTTGAAGGTGATATGCAATAAGTACAGAGAGAGGAGTAATCGTTAGGACAGTCAGGGGCAGCAGTGTTCAGCTATCGGCCTACCTCGTTTATTGCCACCAGCGTTGGGGGGTGAACATGTAACAACGCTAGCCACCACTGCTGGCGTAACGTCAGAAAAATCAGTAAACAAAAATCAGCCAAATATACCGAGACGAAAGTCAACAGAATTCGTCCTAGGTAGTTTAAGGTTTTGGTCAGATTCTGTACCACAAGGTAAAAGTATCAGAGCGTAATGCTTCCGTGACTTTTATCTGTAAATGTTGCATTTATTTAAAGGATGATCACTGGTGTGGATAGATATGAGAGAAGGGGATATAATAATGTATAGTAAAAGTACGTTTGTTGAAAGTAATGTCACTTCTGGGAAAATATACACCGTCTCAGCAAGGCACGTCGACAGTTCAGTGAGGCTGGAAGTTTAAGACGGTACTGTTCCGTTCAAAATTAAGTAGTTTAGACGGTCCTATGCTTGGAACGATTCACACTAGAGGTTAGCAGCTTGCACCCGGTGTGCACGCTGTGGCCTCGAGCATACGGGTCTGTTGGTACAGGGAGTTTCCACTGCAGCGGCGCACAGGCATAGAGCAGCAGAGTACATCGATCTCAATCAGACACTGCGCGCCGACAGCATTTGCCTGCCGGCTCACCCACGCGTAACAATGGACGGAGCTCGGCTATGAAGCCAATAACTAATGAGATCAAGTATGCCGGCGTGCCAAACCGCCGTGTGTATGCGGTACCGCTAACGCGAGTGGCGTATACCCTTCGAAATGTTGTCGTTTAAGAATGCAAGGGAAAGAAAGAGAAACTGTGTTATGTTTCAATTAGTGGGGTCTAAACTGAATGATATGTTTTAAGTCAGCACCTATCTCTGATTTGTAAAAGGCAATGGGGTGAAACCTTTTATCCACGGCGGCGACGCCACGGTCACGGACATAATTACATTTCTCTCGCAAACGGTCCTACTGTGTAGGGTGTGTCCCTTATGTGTACAGTGCAGCGGCAGGGTAAAGCCAGAAGACAGGCTCAAGAGCCTGGGACGCAGGACACGGCAAAGATAACTCGGCGTGTGCGGAAGCTAGTACGTTGGATGGCAAGCGGCATCTGCGAGTTAACAGTGGGTGGTAGCGAAGCGTCCCCTTTTGAAAATTATAAATGACTGGCTCTTACGTTATTTGATTTTCAAACAGCTCAGCAAAACTGAACGTGCTCAGACATTTCTCTCTTTACTTATTCTTATCATCAATAAACTGACACACAATATCTTTAACGCAACGCAATCTGATTTTCAATAATCCCTACAGTAGAATGGCCCTGACTAACAATAACCTATACCTTTCATGAATCACTTACCTCACAAAAATCTTCGTTACTGGAACTACTGCAATACAGCGAGCGCCAATACTGCCAGCTACATAAAAATATTCTAACTATGGAAGGCACTAACTACTGATAGGCATAGTAAGCAAATGAAAGATTTTGATAGAGAACAAACAATGTATTTACTTTGATAATGTTCACACAAGTCATCAGTTCATGACAACCAGTCTTACAAAGCTACTTTTTCTGGCGGACACACGTCCAGATTGGCCGCTCTCAAAATTCTGCCATCTCTCTCCCCACATCCACCACTGCTGGCGGCTCACTTCCAACTGCGCAACGCTACAATAGCAAATATTCCACCAATGCAAACCAGCCACAGACTGCACACAGAACAGTCAGTGATTTTCATACAGAGCGCTACGTGGCGTTACCAACATAAAAACCTAAACAGCCTACTTACAGTAGTGAGATTCAGGATTCTTGCTCTCCTCTGACCTCACTCTCGGCTGCTAAGTCAAGCGCGCGGAATACCTTTCTGCGCTTGCCTCCATACTACTGCGCAACAGTATATTAAAAATTTTGGTAATTTGAAGTTATGTACACAATAAAACGACACACCACGAAGGAATTATCCGAACTGCATGGAAATCGGTAAATGCGGTGTTAGTGTACAAACAAAGAAATTATTACTATATCAGGAAAAAATCGATGCATTATTCCAGAGAAAGAGCTTTAAAAATCGAGAAAGTTAGTAACGCATTGGTCCACCTCTGGCTCTCATGCAAGCAGTTATTCCGCATGGCACTGATTGATAGTGTTGTTGTATATCTTCTTGAGGGATATCATGCTAAATTCTGTCCGGTTGGTGCGTTAGATCGTCAAAATCCCGAGCTGGTTCGAGAGTCCTGTCCGTAAAGCTCCAAAGTTCTCAGCTGGGGTCAGATCCGGCGACCTTGCGGGCCAACGTAGAGTTTGGCAAGGACGAAGACAAGCAGTAGAAACTCTCACTGTGAGCGGACGGACATTATCTTGCTGAAATGCAAGCACAGGACGGAACTAAACGGGGCGTAGAACATCGCCCACGTGCCACTGTGCTGTAAGGATGCCGCGGATGCCAACCAAAGGCATCCCGCCATGACATGGAATGCCATCCCCTGGCATCAGTACTGGTTGTCAGTCCCTATGGCGGGCGACAGTCAAATTGGTCCTCTGCTGCATCTCCAAACACGTCTCCACTGGTCATCGGCCCTCAGTTCGAAGTGGGACTCAAGACAATTCTACTCTAGTCAATGAGGCATGTGCCCGACATCACTGCAAACGGACTTGCAGGGGTCATCCGAGGATGCTGTGGCGCCTGCTAATGGTCGTTGTGATCACCAAAGCACCAGTCGCACGTCGGATCGATCATAATGATAGATTCGGGGCTCTGAGTGCTTGCTCTGTCTTTACGTTCTGTTGTCTCTTTAATTCAATCACTTCCTTTATGATGCTGTGTTCGACTATGGTTCACCCATCCCTGCCAACATTGAGGAATGGTGGCGTCGCTCCTGTTCAAATGTCGAGGGATTCGCAGATTACTCGAAGGGGCTTCTTTGAGCCCAATTAGACGGCCTCTCAAATGCTGACATCTGCGTATATTTTTCACACGCCTATCTGTGAGGCATACCGTAGTTACCGTTCAACAGAGTACTCGGAATGAAATTCGCTAGGAGTTTATGCCTTGTTATCGTCACGTCCCCTGTTTACAATCCTTGCCAGCTGCGCGCTGAAATTGCACTGCAGTGTCACACATTCATCCATCGGCCGCCAAAGTTTAAAATTTTGCATTTTACATCGATACCTGTATGAATATCAACTTGTGACCAGTTTGCATAGCCCCTCTCTGGTGCCTCGATTTTGTTACTGAAATGGTTCAGAAGCACGTAAACGTAACTAATGTTGAGTTTGAACCTCGTCAGATAAAATAATTTCCAAAAATATCGATATTTTACAAAAGTTTTACATCCTCTGAAATTTGAAGACACGAGTTTGAAAATTAGTAATGGTACATCGACGACAGAAAGTGCAGTTCGGATGACAAAGTCCAATCAAAACTCTATTAAAATGAGAAACACTTTTTGAGTATAATGTTCTTTAAACATTTGTCCGTTGTAAGAAAGACAGAAAGTAGATATAATTCCAGCTGGGAGAGTTATTACAAATTTAATATGGCAAGAAATGAGTAGTCCCTTTGCCGTTCTCACCGAGGAAACATAAACAGCCCTTGATCAGTGTTTTGCAGTGCGTCCGTGTCAGTCTGGCACAGCCTGGCGTTGTATTTACTCGCGGCGGTAGTAGTTCCAACCATGAGCACTAGCCTCGAAGGGCAATACGCGTAGGTAATGTAAACTGTCGTGAGAAATACAGTGGTTGTAACTGATTCGCACTGTATAAAACTGAACTTTCGTGCGTATATTACACAATTATTTTCTTCATCTATTCTGGTTTATCGAGTTTTTCTGTGCGGCCAGTATTGAAAATGTGTGTGGCGAGTGGAGCGTTAACCTTTCCATTTTTAAGCGATACAAACTATCCTTCACTAGTGCGGTCGACCTTAATGGAGACAGAATGTGTAATTAAAACAACTGTGAACAGGAGTTTGATTCTGAACTGTACCACCTGCAGGAGGACGAAAAAGTTTCTGGGACGTTAGTATTAAGTGTGTGTGATACACAGGAAATCTGAGTATACGGAATTTATTTTTGAAACATTGGTTAAACGTTCGTTAAATATCTAGGAGCAAAAATCCGGGGCGTCTTTAAGCGGAATGACCACGTAAGACAAACAGTAGGAAAAGCAGATGCCATGTTGAGGTAGAATCTTAAGGAATAACTCATCCACGAAAGTGGCTTACAAAACACTTGTTCGACCGATTCTAGAGTATTGCTCATCAGTTTGGGACTCTTACTAAGCAGGATTACTTGAAGATCCAACGAAAAGCGGCGCGGATCGTTTGGTCGGTGAGAGAGAATTACAGAGATGCTCAACAAATTCCAGTGGCAGTCCTATAAGAGAGAAATTATGGACCACGGAGAGATTTAGTGTTGAAATTCCGGGAGAATACGTTCCAGGAAGAGCCCTACAACGTATTAGAGCCTCCCAAATGACCGCAACGAGAAAATTCGAGGAATTAGAGCTTACACAGTGGTTTGCCAATAATCATTCCCCCCGCGCGCCATTCGCAAATGGAACAGGGAAAGGGGGGGGGGGACCAGTTAGTGGTACCAGATGTACCCCCGCCACTCATCGTCAGATGGCTTGCAGAGTACTGATGCAGATGACGATTTCAGTGGCTGCTTCCTCACTACCTCGCAATTCACAGTACTTTCAACTATGGAGAATTGGAAATGTTGACAACTGGAATGCAGATTACTGCTGACTCATTTAAGGCTATTTTAACGTAACGTACCTCAGTCTACAGGCCCTTTCTGCGTAGCGGACAAAATATTTTAGTACAAAAACTGAAAATCTGTACTACTACACAAGGACAAGTCATTATTTAAAGTTGTTGCCAAAAATATAGAAAAGTTCTTTAACGATTTACTCCAGCACGATTCTCTAAAAAACTATCGTAGGGACATAGCTTACATATCTTTTTAATATATATAGTATATAGGTACATATATCATAATATATGAAGAGGAAACGTTGTCAGTAAAATCTAGAGGTTTTCATTGATTTACATCAAACTGTTACAGGATACACGACATTTAGACAGGTATAGGCTACAAACATCATTAGCAAAAATCGTGAGAAGTTCCTGTTGGGCACGATACTTTAACAAAACCTGAGAAACAAATAAGCTATATTTTTTTTAAAAATAATAATGTGAGGGGCTTCTGTAAAAACCGACTGCGAGAAAGAAAATGCTGTGCTGTGATGTGATGTGTGCGTTTCCGTTAACTTTTTCACAGTCAGTTTTAACTGCGTTAGTAGAAGATTTAAGGCATTAGACGAATGTTTTCCTTCAAATATGTTCTTTCTCTTTATATATTCGTATACAATTTTAAACAAAAATTGTGTACCCAATAATGTGCTGTTTTGTTTTCTTCAAATGGTTCAAATGGCTCTGAGCACTATGGGACTTAACATCTATGGTCATCAGTCCCCTAGAACTTAGAACTACTTAAACCTAACTAACCTAAGGACAGCACACAACACCCAGTCATCACGAGGCAGAGAAAATCCCTAACCCAGCCGTTGTTTTCTTCCTCGCAGTCGATTTTCGTATATAAAACTGTAGTAATGTATTTATGGCTTGTATTGTATTGTTTGTTATCCGGGGACCTAGAAACGACGGAGAGGCTCCGTCCCCGCCGCAGCCGCAGCCGCAGCGGTCCGCAACCCCAAGACGACTACCGCAGTCCACTTCATCCCTCCGCCGCCCCACACCGAACCCAGGGTTATTGTGCGGTTCGGTCCCCGGTGGACCCCCCCCCCCCCCCATAGGGAACGTCTCACACCAGACGAGTGTAACCCCTATGTTTGCGTGGTAGAGTAATGGTGGTGCACGTGTACGTGGAGAACTTGTTTGCGCAGCAATCCTGACTTAGTGTAGCTGAGGCGGAATAAGGGGAACCAGCCCGAATTCGCCGAGGCAGATGGAAAACCGCCTAAAATCCGTCCACAGGCTGGCCGCCTCACCGGACCTCGACACAAGTCCGCTGGGCGGATTCGTGCCGGGGACCAGGCGCTCCTTCCCACTCCGGAAAGCCGTGCGTTAGATCGCTCGGCTAACCGGGCGGGCTATTTATGGCTTACTAGCTTATGATTAGAACACTGCTACGGAATCTGCATCATCCAAAACGTTGTAATCCTACGCGTTCGCAGATTACAAATATGCGAAATACTGTCGCTTAAGCTACTATCCTCACAGATGCAGGGGCTGCAGAGGTCTCTCTCATATCCTGTATACCAACGACATGACTCATTCTTTTAAGCGACTTCCTCTCCCAATCAAGGTTTCGTTCGCGAAAACAATAAACAACGTCACAGGGAGGATGAAAGAGGAAGTGGATAGAGAGAGAGACGGAAGGAGGAGATGGACAGAGAGAAGGGGGTGGAGGAAATGGAGAAAAATTATGGAGGGGGGGGGCTGGGAGAGGTATGGCACAGAGAGAGGGGGAAAGGGGAGGAAATGACGGAAGAGAGCTGGAAGGAGAATAAGAACAGAGAGACTGAGAAAGGGATCAGAAGGAGATTAGAACGAATATCCCCGTGGTATAGGTCAAAAAAAAAAAAAAAAGAGTAGCGTCTTTGATTCATAATCAAAACGTCTTCGGTCCCGGGTTCGATCCCCGCCACTGCCTAAATTTTGATAAATAATCAACATTGGCGGCCGAAGACTTCCGGCATAAGAAGTCAGCCTCATTCTGCCAACGGCCTTGTCAAAGAGGGCGGAGGAGCGGATAGAGGTTCAGGGCACTCTCTTGTCCTAGGGGTGGGAAATTGTCCCTAAAGGCGGAAGAATCAGCAATGATCAACGGCATGAGGATGCAGAAGTCAATGGAAACCACTGCATTAGAGACACGTAACGTGTATCCACTGGACATGTGGCCTGTAATTGAAGAAGTGTCATGGTGATCTCTCCATTGGCAAAAGATTCCGGAATAGTCCCCCATTCGGATCTACGGGAGGCGACTGCCAAAGGGGAGGTTACCATGAGAAAAAGATTGAATAATCTACGAAAGGATAACGTTCTACGAGTCGGGGCGTGGAATGTCAGAAGCTTGAACGTGGTAGGGAAACTAGAAAATCTGAAAAGGGAAATGCAAAGGCTCAATCTAGATATAGTAGGGGTCAGTGGAAGGAAGACAAGGATGTCCAATCCTCTTCAACTGTACTGCCTACTGCGCTATTCCTTATTGCTCTATCTATAGCGTTAGAGAACTTCAAACGTATCTCGTCATTCCTATTTTCAGCAACTCGGATGCATGAACTGATTGTGTGATAATTTTCGCACTCTTCGGATTTTGCTCTCTTCGGAAATATGTGGATGATGTTTTTCTGGAAGTCTGGTGGTATAGTACCAGTCTCATACATTCCCCACACTAACTTGAATAAACGTTGTGTTGCCACTCCCCACAATAACTTTAGAAATTCCGGTAGGATGGTATTTCTCCCTTTTGCCTTATCTGACGTCAAGTCTTCCAAAGCTCTTTTAAATTCTAATACTTGATGCTCTGTCTCTTCACTGCCTGTTACTGTGCGTACCCGAATCTTAACAAAGTTGTAGATCGATGTGATCATTAGTTCTGGTAACTGAATACATAACATAGTAAGCTTCATATGTGTTTTACATTTACTCAAATTATAAATTAGGGTCTGTTACTTAATGAAGCAAAAAAAAAAAAAAAAGCAGACCACTAAACCAAATTTCCTTATCACCATACCTACCTCCTTAGCCTAACATTCATGTCATTCTGTAATGTCTTCAACCATAGAGACCGGAAATATCTCAGCCTGACCCCGACGTGGTATTGTTCCTGTACGCAGCCACTTGTGACCCAAAAAAAGTATGACCTAAAACCCCGCTTCATGTCTGATCTGAGCGTAACCAGACTAAGTATGTTGCAAGGTACGTTGGTTTACGACGACAATGATTTTGTTCAAATTTATGGTTTGTGTAGAGCTTGAACAGAAGCGATAAAAAAATAGCACCTTTAGTACGGGCCGTTCGAGGCTTGAGTCATTAACGTAGATTATTAGTAGCGTTGGGCTCACCGGAAAATGCACGAGTACATTACGCTAATGCGTGGTCCATGGGTAGACTCCCAGTGCAGAAACTTATTATCAGTAATTATGTTACAAACACTGCAAATAAACTGAAATTTTGCTCATTGTATTGTATTTGTGAGGAAGCATCAGCAACGTAATTTTCCCTATATTATAAGAAAGCATTACACACATATTTGATATATTTTCCCACGCTTATTGGATAATTTGACGAGTTTTCCCAAACTAGTGTTCTACTAGGCCGGGTGCAGTGGAAGGAAGACAAGCATTTCTGGTCAGATGAGTATCGGGTAATATCAACAGCAGCAGAAAATGGTATAACAGGTGTAGGATTCGTTATGAATAGGAAGGTAGGGCAGAGGGTGTGTTACTGTGAACAGTTTACTGATCGGTTTGTTCTAATCAGAATCGACAGCAGACCAACACCGACAACGATAGTTCAGGTATACATGCCGACGTCGCAAGCTGAAGATGAACAGATAGAGAAAGTGTATGAGGATATTGAAAGGGTAATGCAGTATGTAAAGGGTGACGAAAATCTAATAGTCATGGGCGACTGGAATGCAGTTGTAGGGGAAGGAGTAGAAGAAAAGGTTACAGGAGAATATGGTCTTGGGACAAGGAATGAAAGAGGAGAAAGACTAATTGAGTTCTGTAACAAGTTTCAGCTAGTAATAGCGAATACCCTGTTCAAGAATCACAAGAGGAGGAGGTATACTTGGAAAAGGCCGGGAGATACGGGAAGATTTCAATTAGATTACATCATGGTCAGACAGAGATTCCGAAATCAGATACTGGATTGTAAGGCGTACCCAGGAGCAGGTATAGACTCAGATCACAATATAGTAGTGATGAAGAGCAGGCTGAAGTTCAAGACATTAGTCAGAAAGAATCAATACGCAAAGAAGTGGGATACGGAAGTACTAAGGAATGACGAGATACGTTTGAAGTTCTCTAACGCTATAGATACAGCAATAAGGAATAGCGCAGTAGGCAGTACAGTTGAAGAGGAATGGACATCTCTAAAAAGAGCCATCACAGAAGTTGGGAAGGAAAAGATAGGTACAAAGAAGGTAGCTGCGAAGAAACCATAGGTAACAGAAGAATACTTCAGTTGATTGATGAAAGGAGGAAGTACAAACATGTTCCGGGAAAATCAGGAATACAGGAATACAAGTCGCTGAGGAATGAGATAAATAGGAAGTGCAGGGAAGCTAAGACGAAATGGCTGCAGGAAAAATGTGAAGACATCGAAAAAGATATGATTGTCGGAAGGACCGATTCAGCATACAGGAAAGTCAAAACAACCTTTGGTGACATTAAAAGCAACGGTGGTAACATTAAGAGTGCAACGGGAATTCCACTGTTAAATGCAGAGGAGAGAGCAGATAGGTGGAAAGAATACATTGAAAGCCTCTATGAGGGTGAAGATTTGTCTGATGTGATAGAAGAAGAAACAGGAGTCGATTTAGAAGAGATAGGGGATCCAGTACTAGAATCGGAATTTAAAAGAGCTTTGGAGGACTTACGGTCAAATAAGGCAGAAGGGATAGATAACATTCCATCAGACTTTCTAAAATCATTGGGGGAAGTGGCAACAAAACGACTATTCACGTTGGTGTGTAAAATATATGTGTCTGCCGATATACCATCTGACTTTCGGAAAAGCATCATCCACACAATTCCGAAGACAGCAAGAGCTGACAAGTGCGAGAATTATCGCACAATCATCTTAACAGCTCATGCATCGAAGCTGCTTCAAGAATAATATACAGAAGAATGGAAAAGAAAATTGAGAATGTGCTAGGTGATGATCAGTTTGGCTTTAGAAAAAGTAAAGGGACGAGAGAGGCAATACTGACGTTACGGCTAATAATGGAAGCAAGGCTAAAGAAAATTCAAGACACTCGCATAGGATTTGTCGACCTGGAAAAAGCGTTCGACAATATAAAATGGTGCAAGCTGTTCGAGATTCTGAAAAAAGTAGGGGTAAGCTATAAGGAGAGACGGATCATATACAATATGTACAACAACCAAGAGGCAATAATAAGAGTGGACGATCAAGAACGAAGTGCTCGTATTAAGAAGGGCGTAAGACAAGGCTGTAGCCTTTCGCCCCTACTCTTCAATCTGTACATCGAGGAAGCAATGATGGGAATAAAAGAAAGGTTCAGGAGTGGAATTAAAATACAAGGTGAAAGGATATCAATGATACGATTCGCTGATGACATTGCTATCCTGAGTGAAAGTGAAAAAGAATTAAATGATCTGCTGAACGGAATGAACAGTCTAATGAGTACACAGTATGGCTTGAGAGTAAATCGGAGAAAGACGAAGGTAATGAGAAGTAGCAGAAATGAGAACAGCGAGAAACTTAACATCAGGATTGATGGTCACGAAGTCAATGAAGTTAAGGAATTCTGCTACCTACGCAGTAAAATAACCAATGACGGACGGAGCAAGGAGGACATCAAAAGCAGACTCGTTATGGCAAAAAAGGCATTTCTGGCCAAGAGAAGTCTACTAATATCAAATACCGGCCTTAATTTGAGGAAGAAATTTCTGAGGATGTACGTCTGGAGTACAGCATTGTATGGTAGTGAAACATGGACTGTGGGAAAACCGGAACAGAAGAGAATCGAAGCATTTGAGATGTGGTGCTATAGACGAATGTTGAAAATTACGTGGACTGATAATGTAAGGAATGAGGAGGTTCTACGCAGAATCGGAGAGGAATGCAATATGTGGAAAACACTGATAAGGAGAAGGGACAGGATGATAGGACATCTGCTAAGACACGAGGCAATGACTTCCATGGTACTAGAGGGAGCTGTAGAGGGCAAAAACTGTAGAGGAAGACAGAGATTGGATTACGTCAAGCAAATAATTGAGGACGTAGGTTGCAAGTGCTACTCTGAGATGAAGAGGTTAGCAGAGGAAAGGAATTCGTGGCGGGCCGCATCAAACCAGTCAGTAGACTGATGAAAAAAAAAAATCCAATTTCCATAAATATTTAGCAATTATGGAGAATTGCCGGGTTCGATAGTCTAACATAAATACAATCATCCACTCCTCCACGGACGGTAATGTTTGTTACGAAGCTTATGCAGTACCTCCGGGAACTCTGAGGCAATACACGAACACCAAGTGGCTGTGGCTTGCTTGCTGTAATCTGTTCCTTTACTTATGAGAAGTAAAATTTGTGATTACCAGACGACGCTATATCGGAAAATTCAGGGCACCGAGCACGGCAGCAAGGCAGAAAGGAGCAGAGTGCTTAATGGCGAAGCTGTTTTATGAATGTCGTTGAAACAACCGGTCGAAAAGGACATACAGGGCAAGAAGTGTATCGGTGTACGGTAGCATGGGGAAGGCGCTTTCAGTCGGTATCAGGCTGGTGTGGGCGGCCGGAGTGAGGATGGCGCGTGCTGAGTGTGGCGATAAAGGCATCGTGTAAGCAGCGAGAAGCGAGAGAGGTCCGCAGTTCTGCCTGCAGTGGCTGAAAAACGGAGAGACGCAGTCATCACAGCACCAGCTAAAGTGCTGAAAGGGACTCGCTGTAGTTAATTTACGGGTGGGAAGAAGGATTTCTGTTCAAAAGAGGACTGGACGACCCATAGTATTTTCTTTGAAGCAACTTGTTTCAAGGAGAGTCTCGCGAGTTTCTAAGGACGTAACTGAGAGTTGGCTAAGCCTTGCCTCTCAATGCGACTGAAAGAAGGGAGCCCGGAATTACTCGAGATTAATAAAAGAGCTCATTTTTGTGTTGATGTTTTCTGGTTGGTAAGTAGCCTTTTCACATGAATTGTTTCCAGATATTTTTGGATATGTCGCTGTATTCCGGTGTGCGTAGTAATCTTTGCGCATGTTAGATATAAGTGAACGAAGCAGGTGTTCAGCTGACATTATAAACAAACTAGCGAACATGGCAATGCTTTGGAATTGCTAAATACACTATGTGATAAAAAGTATCCGGACATCCCTAAAATATACGTTGTGTGGAGTGACGAATCATGTTACACAATGTGGCGATTCGATGGCAGGGTGTGAGTATGGCGAATGCCTGCTACCTCTTGCCAGGTACTCCATATCAGCGACCTCAGTAGTCATTAGACATCTGACTTTTTTTTTAGCGTTTTAAGGTCATAGTACAATTGATCACCACACGTGAACGTTGCTTGTTATAGATTTCTTGTAGTTATAGCAGTGAAACTCTTCAGAATGTCATCGCATGAAATTTTTTTAATACAAAACATGCTAAAAAAGGCTCATCAAATGACATTAATTCCCTAATGGTAAATTGCTGTTCTTCACAAATGTCTCAGCTGTTTCCCACTTTTGGGGTGTTAAAATCGGAAGCTAAGAGGCGATGAGTCAAGGGAAAGCCCTCTTTCCGTTTCCACGAGCGTTAACTTTCAAGCGAAGCATTTTGAAATTTCTGCTCGTGATTAATTTTAGAAATTTTTGCCTTCACTAATAGGCAAACAGCATACCGCTATCGTAAAACCATAAGGTGAACAGTTTACGTTCTATAACTTCTTTTATAATCGCACCTGAAATTCATTATTATTTGTTTGAATTTATTTTTAAATCCACGCTTATGACGCCTGACAAAAATTAAGGAATAAGAATTACTCGAATATATCGTATCCAAATTTATAAAATTTTAGATAAAAATGAAGTCTATCCAACCTTCTAGGACTTCCATCTGGATGGAAGCCCAAGAAGATTTCATCAGCAGTAATTTTACACGCCGGGAAACCCTACGTTCACATCTGATTCGTAATGTGTAATAGGCAGACATCTATCCAGATCATCACACAGGAATTCCAAACTGCATCAGGATCCACTGCAAGTACTATGACATTTAGGCGGGAGGTGAGAAAACTTGGATTTCATGGTCGAGCGGTGCTCATAAGCCACACATCACACCAGTAAATGCCAAACGAAGCCTCGCTTGGTTTAAGGAGCGTTAACATTGGACGATTGAACAGTGGAAAAACATTGTGCGGAGTGACGAATCACGGTACACAATGTGGCGATTCGATGGCAGGGTGTGGGTATGGCGAATGCCTGGTGAACGTCATCAGCCGGCCGATGTGGCCGTGCGGTTCTAGGCGCTTCAGTCTGGAACCGCGTGACCGCTACGGTCGCAGGTTCGAATCATGCCTCGGGCATGGATGTGTGTGATGTCCTTAGGTTAGTTAGGTTTAAGTAGTTCTAAGTTCTAGGGGACTGATGACCACCATCTTTCAACACGATCGAGCACCTGTTCATAATGCACGGCATGTGGTGGAGTGGTTACACGACAGTAACATCTCTGTAATGGACTGGCCTCCACAGAGTCCTGACCTGAATCCTATAGAACGCCTTTGGGATGTTTTGGAACGCCGACTTCGTGCCAGGCCTCACCGACCGACATCGGTACCTCTCCTCAGTGCAGCACTCCATGAAGAATGGGTTGCCATTCCCCAAGAAAACTTACAGCACCTGATTGAATGTATGCGTGCGAGAGTCGAAGCTGTTTTCAAGGCGAAGGGTGGGCGAACACCATACTGAATTCCAGCATTACCGATGAAAGGCGCCACGAACTTGTAAGTCATTTTCAGCCAGGTGTCCGGATACTTTTGATCACATAGTGTATGTATGGGAATTGGATGTACGTCTTAATCTCCTTCTCTACCCTCTATCTATCTCCTTGTCCACCTCTCTTTGCCCAACTCCACCTCTTCCTGCCCTCTCTCTCTGTCTAGCTCCTCCACATTTTCCCTGTCCATGTTCCCTTCCTTCCCCTTCTCTATGTCCATGTCCTCTACTCATTTCTGACTTTGAACCTTGTCTTTTGCTATTGTAAATTCAGATTCCGTTATCGTATTCTAACTGTAAGTCATTAAGCCGTAAAAAAAAACTTTCCAGTTTTCTGTTATAACAGAATGTGAGGAAGAAAAAACACAGCACATTTTTGTGTATAAAATTTTTGTTTGAAAATATATATGATGAGAAAGAATATACGAGTACATGGGAGAAACAATTAAACGCCCTCATATCGTAGAAAAAAAAGAAGAAAATCACACGTTCTCATAGCAGAGCACAGCCTAAGATTTTCTTTCTCGTAGTATGCTTTAACAATAAAAAAACCTCTCCGTTGTTGTTTAAACTTGAAAACTATTGGAAGCAAACAGGTTAAAAACTTTACGAGATCTTGAATTATTATATGTGTATGATAAAATATATAGTCTATGTTTGTCCGAATGTTCATTAGAGTATCGAGTAAAAATTTGAAGGAAATCGGTTCAGTATCTTTCAAGATTTATGGTAACAACGTTAAATAACGATTTGTCTTTGTGTATTAGTACGCATTGTAGATTAGCCTCTGTCTGCGAAGACGGTTTTCAATTAATTGCATTATCGATTTCTGGGCTACAAATCTCTTCAGATGCACCTTGTAATATAATGCACCTTGTAATATACATCTAATGGATGTTAGGTGTAACTTCTCCAGAAACACAGCTCGCGTCCAGAACACCACACAAAATTAACACTTCAGAGGTCGGCAGCAGTCTGCTCAATAAGATGTGTATGACGAGATACTTCTGAGGATGGGACTAGTAGTCCTGAAGTCGATAATGCAATAAGGAAACTGAAAGCCAGAGGACAATTTACTTATAATTGAAACTCATCAGTCGACTGAGTCCCTGCTTTCCATTGTGAAGCAAAACGTAAATGTAAGTAGAAATAGGTGTTCGTTTAATTCCATTTGTTTTTTCAATCTTCTCGCTTTGGTGTTCCTACAGTTCGTCGATACTTTAAACGGAAAGGGGGGTCTTAGATAAATTAGAGAGGTCAGATGGTTTACGTCCATAAAATTAATCTTGTTGAAATTTAATAATGTGGCGGTTGACTCAATTAATTTCAGTTAGCGATATTGACGGTTGGTGCTGGAGGCAGGTGAAAGTATTTAAGAAGGTAAAAACGAGTTCGAGCGTCAGAAAAAAACCTTCTTCTCAAGAAAAGAACGTAGGACTGTAATCCAACTCGTAGATTCTGGTGGATATGCGGCCGGATTGAGGAAGCACTTGATGCAAATCATTTTCCAACAGTCACAATCAGTAAAGTATTGTATATTTCAAGAAAACTTCATTAATGGTTGAAGTGAAATACGAATGTCCAATTATACACAGGAAGATGTAAGCGTGCGCGTAGGCACATTAATTCTGTGATCATTATCCGGTCGACTGGTGGACCTCACCGACAGCCGCTAATTCTACACGTGGATTGTGTTCCGGGTCTGAGAACAGCTCTGTCTCGCATGCTATTGTGCTAAGGGTTACAGTATCCAAGCCGGTGTAATTGAGTCCGTTGTCTCGGTTTACCGTCGCTGTTATTGTTTCTTTTCACGCATATTTCCTCCTCACATCTCAATACAGATAAGAAGATAGTGCGAAATTTTGAAAAGTGATTCTGCCGAAGAAAGTGATGCTGAATAGATTCAGGAAGAAAATGAGATTATGATACAACTAGACCAGAAGGAGATAAGATGATAGAACACATTCCCGAGCACCAAAGAGTATCAAAAAATCGTAACTATTGTGTTATTTGAGTTAGGTGCGTTAACAACATACTGTTGGAAAGAGCAGACTTTCGAGTTTTACATGCTTCCCGCCAGGTAGCAACAGCGTGCTCCCACTTCAGTTATAGTAAAAAGGTGTCGGGACAACAAAGGCTTTTTGTGTTCTACGTTTTGCGCAGTGCGCGTCACTAATAACTGTTCAGCGTCTTTCGTGCTAGGTATGATGTGAATCCACCTACAGCACAGAGCATTACACGATGTCATGAATAATTCCGAGAAATAGGTTGTTTGTGTAAAGGCAAATAGCCGGTCCGACCCCGAGTCTCTGACACAGAAGTCGAACGCATCCGCCATAGTTTCACAAGGAGTCCGCAGAAATCCGTTCGCCGTACAGCTGGATAGCTCAACACGCCCCCGATGTCCGTCTGGCGTGTGTTGTGTCGACGTTTACACATGAAACAAAATTCAGCTACTGCAAGCTCTTCGGGAAGGTGACAAATAACAACGTGTGGAGTGCTGTAATTTCGTTCTTTGAACGATGGAGGACGACAGTTCTTTTCCACGCTTAGTGCTTACTGACGAGGCAACATTCCATGTAAATGGAAAGGTGAACCGTCATAATGTGAGAATATGGGGTACGGAATAACCATATGAGGTTGCATAATATGAGAGGGGGCTCTCCATAATTTAATGTGTTTTGCGCAGTTTCACGGGAAAAGGTGGGGTCCATTTTTCTTTGCCGAGAACACTGCTACAGGAAGCACATATCTCGATATGCGTCAAAACTTACTTTTCCCACAGTTGGAGACCGATTCGAACGACTTCATTTACCAACAGGATGGGGCTCCGCCACACTTGCATCTGGAAGTGCGGGAATTTTTAAATCAAAGTGTTACTGAAGGATGGATCGGTCGGACTGCACCAAATGGCTCAGCCTTACATTACTGGCCTCCAAGGTCACCGGACCTGACTGTATGTGATTACCTCTTGGGGGAGGGGGGGGGGGTATAAAAAGACCCTGTTTATGTGCCTCTGTTACCAACAGCAATGAATGAACTGAGATATCGCATAACAGCAGCTGTGGAGGCTGCAACTCAAGTCATGCTCGTTGCAGTGTGGGAACAATTTGAATACCGCCTTGACATACGCCGTGCATCTCAAGGGAGGCATACTGAACACCTATGAAAAGGCATGAAAAGACTTTTTGAGTTTCCTGTATATCGAAAAAAAATCATTGTATATGTTTATTAGTTTCAGAAACACAGACGTACCAAATCGGATGATTCTTTTTGATACACCCATTATTTAATCCGGTAATGGTGGGAAGTATCGAGGGTGAAATTTATAGAAAGGGACCAACACTTGAAAGGTTCAAGTGGACGTTCGCTGCAGTTGTTATGCAGAGATGAAGAGGCTTTCACTGAATAAATTAGTTGGATACGGAACTGCCTTTAACCATAAAAATTATTCCATTCCATTTAACCAGTCTTCGAATTGAAGACAACAACAACAATTAATTTTTTCACAGGTTCTTACACAACAGTGGGAGCGTATTTATATACATTTTAGTAAAGTAACCTTTATATCAATTACATACGACACATTAACAAGGTATGTTGCCTTTCGTGAATAGCGCTCTTCCAAGTATGCTATCTACACATGCGTTATGAACAGACTTTTAGCTTTAATTAGCCATAGGCTCTCTCCACTCAGCAAAATTTCGCAGCAGTTTGTTGCGAAAGCGTAGTTAGTAGTTGCAGGAGAATCTATGATAAATACAAATGGTTCAAATGGCTCTGAACACTATGGGACTTAACTTCTGAGGTCATCAGTTCCCTAGAACTACTTAAACCTAACTAACCTAAGGACATCGCACACATCCATGCCCGAGGCACGGAATTGCTTCCCGAGCGGGAAGGGGTTCCGTTCCCTGACACGAATCCGCCCGGCGTATTGGTGTCGAGGTCCTGCCGGCCAGCTTGCGGATGGTTTTTAGGGCGATTTTCCATTTGCCTCGGCGTATGCGGGTTGGTTACCCCTGATCCGCTCAGTTACACTATGTCGGCAATTGCTGCGCAAACACTTTCTCCACATTAGCGCCCACCATAATTACTCTACCACACAAACATTTGGGGTTACACTCGTCTGGTATGAGACGTTCTCGCCGGGGAGGGGGAGGGGGGGGCGGTGGGCCCACCGGAGGCCGAACGGCACAACAATCTTGGGTTCGGTGTGAGGAGGCGGTGGGGTGGGTGGACTGCTGTGGCCTGTTGTGGGGTTGTGAACCACTGAGGGCTACGACGGGACGAAGCCACTCCGTCGTTTCTAGGCCCCCGGTTACAATACACACACCTAAATTAACGACAGAGTCAGGTGAAGACGCTAATGTTTGCTGCACTGATTATATTACTAACTACATCATCAATATATTCTTTCCTTTAGGTCATACTTAGAACTGACACCGTTTTTGTCCATACGTACACAGGTAGCGGATCGCACTTGCGCTTCGCTTTTCGGGCTCTGCATGCATAATCATGTTGAAGGTGCTCATTATTTATGAAGTTAAATTTTACTAACGGTCTAGTTCTTGAATCACATGTTCAAACAAGAAATTTTAAAGTCAAATTTATTTTCCTTATATCCGCTGCTTCTAATTACGGAAACGAAAATTCCATTTACTGAAGAAATGTTTCTGGCACTTAATTTTACTCCCTATTGTGAAGCAAGGTAATGTTTCCTTTTATACTATCGGTGACGTTCTTAGACTGGCTAAGTAACAATTTCACATTGACAAAATGGCATTTTTTATACAGGGTTATTACAAATGATTGAAGCGATTTCACAGCTCTACAATAACTTTATTATTGGAGATATTTTCACAATGCTTTGCACACACATACAAAAACTCAAAAAGTTTTTTTAGGCATTCACAAATGTTCGATATGTGCCCCTTTAGTGATTCGGCAGACATCAAGCCGATAATCAAGTTCCTCCCACACTCGGCGCAGCATGTCCCCATCAATGAGTTCGAAAGCATCGTTGATGCGAGCTCGCAGTTCTGGCACGTTTCTTGGTAGAGGAGGTTTAAACACTGAATCTTTCACATCACCCCACAGAAAGAAATCGCATGGGGTTAAGTCGGGAGAGCGTGGAGGCCATGACATGAATTGCTGATCATGATCTCCACCACGACCGATCCATCGGTTTTCCAATCTCCTGTTTAAGAAATGCCGAACATCATGATGGAAGTGCGGTGGAGCACCATCCTGTTGAAAGATGAAGTCGGTGCTGTCGGTCTCCAGTTCTGGCATGAGCCAATTTTCCGCGGGCTACGCGTGAAACTTGCGCGCACGCGTTCAACCGTTTCTTCGCTCACTGCAGGCCGACTCGTTGATTTCCCCTTACAGAGGCATCCAGAAGCTTTAAACTGCGCATACCATCACCGAATGGAGTTAGCAGTTGGTGGATCTTTTTTGAACTTCGTCCTGAAGTGTCGTTGCACTGTTATGACTGACTGATGTGAGTGCATTTCAAGCACGACATACGCTTTCCCGGCTCCTGTCGCCGTTTTGTCTCACTGCGCTCTCGAGCGTTCTGACGGCAGAAACCTGAAGTGCGGCTTCAGCCGAACAAAACTTTATGAGTTTTTCTACGTATCTGTAGTGTGTCGTGACCATATGTCAATGAATGAAGCTACAGTGAATTTATGAAATCGCTTCAATCATTTGTAATAGCCCTGTATGTCTAGGTCGACAATGTCTAGTAAAAGTATAGGAACGGTTTTTGTCGAGTCAGAGGTGGTGGGGCTCAGCAAGTCGTAAAGTTTACACGTATCCACACAATCGGCTCGTGACGTCATCAGACCGTTGAACGATCGTGGAGCCATGTTTTAGAGCTTGGCCGGCCGCAGTGACCGAGCGGTTTTAGGCACTTCAGTCGCGAAACGCGCGACCGCTTCGGTCGCAGGTTCGAATCCTGCCTCGGGCATGGGTGTGTGTGATGTCCTTAGGTTAGTTAGGTTTAATTAGTTCTAAGTTCTAGGGGACTAATGACCTCAGATGTTAAGTCCCATAGTACTCAGAGCCATTTGAACCATTTTTTTAGAGCTTGTAGTGGGGAAGAGTTGTCGCTGTTTCTTTTATTCAGCACTAAGGGCCACAATTTTTATACCTTCTATCCTTCTTTTTGTTGTTTCTGAGGTTTTGAATTTATATCACCCCTCTGTACATCCCAGCAAAGCAATGATTATATTCGTAAACCCCAAATATCAGAAAAGTTTGGAGGTTGCCCTGCCGTAATGCATGATCTGCTACTGTTGATTTCTCCTGTTGCCCGTACAAAAACTGCTGTTGTGGTCCTTAGAACGGTCTACTGTTTGAGCGAATGCTGAAAAGTAATGCCTCCAAATTTTTTATGTAAAAACTCTTAAAGCTTTTTAAATAAAAAGCTTTACTAACATTGAACATCTTTATTATCACGTTTTCAAATTTATTTCTCAACATAGTGATTCTGGAGACGAAAAAATTTCTCCCAACGAGAAACAAGTTTGTTGATACCGTCACTGTAGAAGGTTTGACTTTGTTGATGGAGCTACAACCTCACCTCTTCTTGCATCACTTCATCACTATCGAAGTGTAGCTCACGAAGGTATTCCTTAAATTCTGGAGACAGGTGAAAATCGGATGGATCTAAGTCGGGTCTATATGGAGGATGATCGACAACAGTTGGAGCCAAGGCGTCGGGCTGTTGCAGATGTCACCGCTCTCTTGTGTGCTTTGACATCGTCGTACAGATACCTGATAGAGAGCGTGCGTGCTCCATGTGTAGACGGTTAGAAACTCGATTACAGCGCGCTGTTTCTCACACACCGAGTAGTTCGTTACACACCGTCATGATACACACTACAATCGGAACCCTCTAGCGGCAGAGGATTGCAACTTTCGTCAGCGAAGAGGAAACATTAACAGAATACCATGTATGACATGTAATAACTCAACTGATATTGAGAGTAGAAAAAAAAATCAGAGGCATTACTTTTCAGCACGCGTTCGTACATATGAATTATAAAATGAAGCATTGATATAGACCGTTGTGTGGATAGGTATGTAAATACCCCGGCTTTCTGAGCTTGTCTGAGAGAAAATAAAAAATAAAAAACCTCAGTCCGAAACGAACAGGCGTTGAAGATCTAATGGTACCGACCGACCGCCTTGCCATCCTCGCCCACAGATGTGAAATATTTCGAAGTTTGTTATGTAACGATAACTACAATCTAGGCAGTAAGGTGGTCGACGTAAAGAGGATATAAAATGAAATAAAACATATCTGTAAAAGAGGAACTTCTTAGCACTGAAAACAAATTTAAATGCTAGGAAATGTTTTCTGAAAGTGTTTGTCTGGACTACAGCGTTGTGCAATGTAGACGATGAAAAGTTTAGACAAGAAGGATCAAAATGGCTCTGAGCACTATGGGACTTAACATCTGAGGTTATCAGTCCCCTAGAACTTAGAACTACTTAAACCTAACTAACTTAAGGACATCACACACATCCATGCCCGAGGCAGGATTCGAACCTGCAACCGTAGCGCCGGCCGTTGTGGCCGTGCGGTTCTAGGCGCCTCAGTCTGGAACCGCGTGACCGCTACGGTCGCCATTTTAACCATTTTTTTTTTGCGATCGTAGCGGTCGCGCGGTTCCAGACTGAAGCGCCTAGAACCACTCGGCCACAACGGCCGGCTAGACAAGAGGGGTAAAGAAGATTATGAAATATGGTGCAACAGAGAAATACTGAAGATAGATAGTTAGATCGAATAACTAATGAATAGTTGCTGAATCGGACTGGAGAAAAAGAAATTTGTGGCACAGCTTGAGTAAAAGAAGGGAAAGGGTGATAGAAATTCTCAATTTGGAAAGTGTGTGTGTGTGTGTGTGTGTGTGTGTGTGTGTGTGTGTGTGTATGAGTGCGTGCATGTAAGGGGGAGGGGGGAATTGGGGACCAAGGGCCGGCCGCAGTGGTCTCGCGGTTCTAGGCGCGCAGTCCAGGACCCCGCGCGACTGCTACGGTCGCAGGTTCGAATCCTGCCTCGGGCTTGGATGTGTGTGATGTCCTTAGGTTAGTTAGGTTTAAGTAGTTCTAAGTTCTATGGGACTGATGATCACAGCTGTTAAGTCCCATAGTGCTCAGAGCCATTTGAGCCATTTGAGGGACCAAGGTTCGGATTCAGTAAGCAGTTTCAAACGGATATAAGTTGCATTAGTTGTTCAGAGATGATGTTTGCACAGGACAGGGTAGTGGGGAGAGGTGCATCAAACCACTCCTCGAACAGAAGACTACAACAGCATCTGCAATCGGCTTTGTCGTCGAAAACAGACATATAAAGGGAGTTATAATTTGATTATACTCCTGAAGCTGGCGCACATAATCCTGTTATTTGTTCGTGATTACAAATCTTGCACCCAAAGCGCAATTTCTATGGTTATAGATGTAATTAATACAATTTAGCTTCTCATTTAACGTGGTATAATAAATTCATCACTCCACAAAAGTTCACAAAGTGAGCACAACAAATTGATCATGGCATAAATAGCTCCCAAAAGTGAACTTAGTAAGAGCATCACTACAGCACGATGCTTCAATATCTCGATACGTAAAACACGCTACGAATAATAAGGTTCAGTGGGACAAGCTGCATTTTCAGCATGCAATAAGAGTAGATATACGATAACTATCATTTGCATTGCCACATGCGTGGCAGCTGGATCATCAGAAACAGAACAGGAGTATATGGTACAGCCTTCACACATTGTATACCTTGTACAATGTGATGGATTCGTAACGGTCTGTTTGCAGGGAATACTGTACATGTAAGTGTATTGCACATTTAAAATGTCACTTCGATGCTTTATGGAAGTGTCCACATCTAAATGGTGTATGGTCTCAGGAAGTCTGTTGTGAGATCAATAACCTGAGAGTCGACTGGCGGCGTTGTTTTCGCTTGTTCCAGTATAGCTGGGGTGGGGCGTCGTCGTCAACGGCCTGGGCGCGGTGGGAAGTCGCAGGTGGGCGGTAAACACTGGCAAATTCACGCTCCGCCGGCGAGCGCAGCTGCTGTTGATTTTGCAAGTCAAACGCAGCTCCGTGGGCTACGTGATCAGTTTAAATGGGCCGGGCTGGATGCGCTGATACACAACGCGTTACTCTTCGGTTCGTTTACTACACCGGAAGGGAGACCCTCAACCAACTTTGGAAGTAGGGGGCGTTGCATGCGGATTTTTACCGATGTAGCTGCAAAGCACAGACACGCCGATTTTAGTAGCGACCAGTACCAAGACGTTCAAGTTACGCTGCGTTCTTATTGATTCTACAACCACTTTACTCAGAATAAATACGTGTGTGATATTAAGCATGTTTATTTTCGTTTTGGTAGTGTGGAATATAAAGGAATAGGAAATATTTGATGCACATCATAATCGATGTTCGTGCAAAACGACTACAGGAATGTGAGAGATAAAAGTTAATTATTAGAGGAAAACCGAAATTCCTTCAGTCCCGAAGGATGCCCAGTTATGACAGTTAAGTAATAAGATAAAATCCTGTCTATGCTAAATAAGAAGATCACTTTCGAATTTACAAATCCCCTTAAAAATTAAAATCAAACGTAACAATTTACAAGCTTCGAAATTGCCGACATACATGCAAAGTTCGCGTCGTCACTTAAATCGCACTGTCTGTGTACGCGCCGCTGCAAAAAAATTACTCACGAAGTCGTCTCGAAGGAAGACAGAAGGAACAAACGTCCCATCGACAGCACGGTTTTTAGCACAAGCTCGATTACTAGAGGATGGGGAATGATATCGACCGTGGCCATTCCAAAGGAACCGTCTAGGCATTTGCCCGGACGCGAATCTGAACCGTCGTCCGCCCGAATGAGAACCCAGCGCGCTAACCACTAAGCCCTTCCATCCACAGTTGTCACCACACTCTTAATGGTGTACAAGTGAACAGGGTGCACAAGAATCATTGAGAAGTGCTTAGAAAATTTATTCCACCTGTAGAAATAAAAATAAAGTATGTATCAATAAGTTGTCGAATATAGCCAGTTTCCGAGCTATTTGCTTCTAGAGGTGCGTAAGGCATTACAATGAACTCTGCCCGACAAAAATCTAAAGTGCCCGGAAGACCTAGTCGGATGTCAATGTAACTTAGTACACGTGCACACCATCTGTGGGTATGTAAATGATTAGACTAGCAATTCTCCATGAAAGGTAAACTGTCACCAGAGCGCATTAGTACTGTTCCTGTTTAGTCTTATTACGAGGCTCCGTAGGTGAACGTGAAAGGCGTCTGGTATTGAGTGATCACTGTGAAGGACGCTGAGATGCTGCGTACTCGTTTGAGACAAAGTTATCAGCACCTGACAGGATTTAGAAGATGTCTCACTATGGGTCTTCATTTCGCCAGTTGGCCGAATCGTACAATATTCAGATTTATGGGGCGTTCCACAGTGGTCCGACGTTGCACTGCATGGGAATGTGAGGGTAGGTATACCCATTGTAAGGTTCCGATCGATCACAACTGATCATCACAGGGGAGGATCATCGTATTGTGCTCCAAACTAATCTCATCATGTCTATGCCAGCCATCCGAAAAAAATAATGAACAACATTCTCTCTTATTCCTTACTATTAGAGACTGTCAGCAACCAGACAGAGAATTACGGTTCCAACCATAGGAGTGCCGTTAACATCACAACACAAATGGTTGCGTTTAGAGTGGTGCCGAGACCAGGAAGAATGGACTGCTGATGAATGGCATTGCATTGTATTCAGCGATGAATCGCGGTTCTGCACTGTCCCAGATGACCATCGTCGGTTAGTATCATGACGGTCTTGTGGGAAGTTCTCAATCTTCCAACGTTTTGGAGACGCTCAGCATTGTTAATCCCGGCGTCATGTTGTGGAGAGCCTTCGGGCATGACTTCAGTTCACAGGTGGTACTGAATGCGATAGTGTCATAGTATCATATCTCCGCAGGACAACGTCCATACAAGGCAGACGTCACTGTGAACAGTCTGGGTGATGTCGAGGAACCCCTATGGTCAGCATGATCCCCAGATCCGTCCCTGATAGAACATGGGTCGCACCAGAGCGGACGCAGACAGCGTTCCAGCAGCAGTTGGAACAGTTGCGGCCCAGCTTTCCTGACGAGAGGATACAACGACTTCGTGACACCATTCTCAACAGAATCAGCGCATGCACTCAGGCCAGAAGGGGTGCTGAGTCGTACTGATAAGTGGGCTTATATTGACAAGTTCCTTGTGAAAATGGCTCTAAGCACCATGGGACTTAACGTCTGAGGTCATCAGTCCCCTAGAACTTAGAACTACTTAAACCTAACTAACCTAAGGACTTCACACACATCCATGCCCGAGCAGGATTCGAACCCTGCATCGGGCATGGATGTGTGTGATGCCCTTAGGTTAGTTAGGTTTAAGTAGTTCTAAGTTCTAGGGGACTGATGACCTCAGACGTTAAGTCCCATGGTGCTTAGAGCCATTTGAAGAATTTCCATGTCATGGTCACCTCCATTTGAATACAGTCATAATTATGCCCTCCATTCCATTCTATTTCCTGTACCATATGTCTACTTTCCTGCCCTTTCTAATAATTCCCAACATCGACCTTTCCATGGCCCGTTGAGTGAACGTTAGTTATTTAATGATATTTTCATTACTAGGCCGTGTCTCATTCACATAGTTTAATTCTGGTAAGAGATCGATTGTAATCTTTTCGTCTTAGCACATCGGAAACGTAGTCCTGAAATCACTGTTCAATCTAGGAAAAAGCAATCCTGCACAGTTTTAATCGTCTATTTATTTATTTTCATATCCGCCCAGATGTTGTCTTCAACTGCACAAAATACAAAAACCTATCGAGTCGATCTATGTTTTCATTGCTACTTTGTACAATTTTCTGCTGGACGTGCCAATTAAATGTGAGTTTTAGGTTCGCTCTTTAACTACCTCTGTTGTTTTTCCATCTTTCGCCCACGTTTTTTGACCCTAGTGGCAAACAGTCCATCGTCATCAGCAAAATGAAGATGAAGTTGGTATACGTATTCACTTTTCTTTCTCCTAGTTTAGAGCCCTGGAAACTTCCTCTAGGGAAACTGAGAAAACTTTCGGTGATATGTAATCTCATTTAGTATTATGTACTGCATCGTTTCCTGTCTGACATTTGACTTCTCCCTTGAAAACGATTTTTATGTAACACACACACCCATTATGAACAAAAATTGTTTTGTGTGTGTGTGTATGTGGTGTGTGTGTGTGTGTGTGTGTGTGTGTGTGTGTGTGTGTGTGTGGGTGGGTGGGTGGGCGATATGGGGTCTGTAGACGCAGCTGCCGTAGTCGCCGACAGCAGCTGCGTCTGCACACCCCATATCATACAAATACACACACACACACACACACACACAGACACACACACACACACACACACACACACACACACACAAACGCGCGCGCGCGTTATTTCCAATTTTGTAATTGACGTAGTAGTTGCGCATGTCTATGATACTGTCAAAACTTATATTGGCTGTCGGTGTTCAACATGATCGTGGAACTGAAGATAGAGAAGACGAATCATGAGCAAGAGCATTTTCAGGATTGTGCACGGAATTAACTTTTTACGTGCCACTCTAGCAAGTGTTGTTCCTATATTTGAAGTAAATCAATTTCCAGTAGGTCTATGAGAGGAGGCGACGACAAGTATCGACAAGTTTTAGCAAACCTGTCTCCAATTCAATGCTGGTCCTCAAAAACCATCAAGGAGCCATACCATCTACACCTGTCAGCTGCAGAGGCACTGTTCCACAAGTGTGTCTCTGCTCAGTGTATTCTACAGGCCACGCGGCACTGAGTACAGAACGAGCGCCGGAATACCGCCACTGGACACTCGAAGCACGGACCGCATCACTTTGACTAATAAGTTGACATAGACATCAGTGCACGCTGATTGTGTACGAGTACGTTGAAAACCTCACTAGCTGATACATTCCCCTTGCCAACAGGGCGTCGTTGAGGTCTCGAGTGGAAGCTGTTTACGTGGACAACCTGATACGCCTGTGAGGAACCTCCTATACGAGCATGTTTATCCGTTTGTTTGCCTGCTTCACCTTATACACGCCCAGCATGTTCACTGAGACAGTGCATCACCACACGGCTTCTGAAACGTCTCACTATATTTTGAGAAACACTCCACGGACACGAGAGTGCTTACGAAGGCGCGAGGCGACCTAACCTTAATGTTACGGAGAACATCGGGGACGTCATCGTCCGAGAAGTGCGCACTTTCGACCCAGTTCCGAGCAATCTCTGCTAGTCGCGGTTGACAGTTGAATGCTAACGAACTGTGACGGCTCCTTAACGCCTTCGGTACTTCGTGGAGTACGCATCGTCCTGTCGTCATCGGGGAGGGGAGAGGGGTGTCGTAAATGTAAAGGGAAAGGAAAGGGAAAGGAAAGGGAAAGAAATCGCCCATTTCTTTTTCAGTGGAAGCGTTGTGGTATCGGTCTTAAGCGATTTAGGGAAATCATCCAGAATCTAAACGTTGTGGTTGGACAGTGGAACGGAAAGGAGGGGTGGGGCTTTCCTTGAATTTTCGTGGTAAAGAAAAGGACAGCAGCGGTGACACATTTGAAAATGTTCGAAAAGGAAGGAAGAAACGAATGTTACCAATCCTAGTGAGAGTACTTACTGCGAATGGCTGCGTGGCGGTACACAGAACCTCAAGGAGGAGCGATTATCACCGTACCCATTTTGACCAACAAGAAACATGTCAGAAGTTCAGAAATTAATCCACTGAAAGAATGAGGAAGAAACTAAGGAGCGTGTACGTTATTGCTGGCCGGTGTGGCCGTGCGGTTCTAGGCGCTTCAGTCTGGAACCGCGTGACCGCTACGGTCGCAGGTTCGAATCCTGCCTCGGGCATGGATGTGTGTGATGTCCTTAGGTTATTTAGGTTTAAGTTGTTCTGTTCTAGGTGATTGATGACCACAGATGTTAAGTCCCTTAGTGCTCAGAGCCATTTCAACCATTTTTTTTTTGTACGTTATTTGGACAAAGACATAAGGTCTAATGTACGAAGAAGTGAGTACGTTGTTGTTAAGCATTACAGATGTAATTATAAAAATGATTTTTTATTCTCAGTGGAAATGGAGTATACTTAAAACTAGTTCAATACTGTACACAATAGCGTTGTGTAATTTAATGCGCAGTGTCGTTCACTACTGTACATGCTGAGTGTAGTCTAATGACGTGCTGCTTGTTCTTCGAAAAGGTTCACCAGGGCATGAACGTCTTATAGCATGAAGTGGAGGGCATATTAACAACACACTAACAGCGGTCCGCGTTGAAAATGGCTGCGTCGTAGATTTCCGGCAGCTGATGCACTACACACCTTGCAGCTGCGGAGAAATCTCATTAGCTGGCGTCGTAGGGCTTACCGAGCAGGGCGCAGGGAACGGCGTGCCGAGGTCAGCGCTTGCAGTGCCGTGCGTGGCGAGTAGAACTTCACTTTCGGCATCTTACCTACGAAAAGAAGAACGTTTTATTTAATTCATAAGAAATCAGCAGACTTAAAAAGAATGTTTCACTACAGCGATTTTATAGTTTCATACCAACAATGGTTACTAGAACTCGTTAAGAGTGAACGTTCCCAGGAAACATTTGAACAGATCGCTGAGTGTCAGCAGAAGAAATATGAATCATTCATTTCGCGAAGTCATAAATACGAACTATGATAAAAAATGTGAGGTTTGACAGATATATGAGGGAAATAAACATTGTTTCTTGTTCCAAAATTACCTACGGGCAAACAAGTACATCTGACTTTTTTTTTAGCGTTTTAAGGTCATAGTTCAATTGATCACCACACGTGAACGTTGCTTATTATAGATTTCTTGTAATTATAGAAGTGAAACTCTTCAGAATGTCATCGCATGAAATTTTTTAAATACAAAACATGCTAAAAAAAGGCTCATCAAATGACTTTAATTCCACAATTGTAAATTGCTGTTCTTCACAAATGTCTAAGCTGTTTTCCACTTTTGGGGTGTTAAAATCGGAAGCTAAGAGGCGATGAGTCAAGGGAAAGCCCTCTTTCCGTTTCCACGAGCGTTAACTTTCAAGCGAAGCATTTTGAAATTTCTGCACGTGATTAATTTTAGAAATTTTTGCCTTCACTAATAGGCAAACAGTATACCGCTATCGCAAAACCATAAGGTGAACAGTTTACGTTTTAAAACTTCTTTTATAATCGCACCTGAAATTCATTATTATTTGTTTGAATTTATTTTTAAATCCACGTTTATGACGCCTGACAAAAATTAAGGAATAAGAATTACTCGAATATTACGTATCCAAATTTATAAAATTTTAGATAAAAATTAAGTCGATCCAATCTTCTAGGACTTCCATCTGGATGGAAGCCCAAGAAGATTTCATCAGCAGTAATTTTACACGCCGGGAAACCCTACGTTCACATAAAAAAAAGGAGTCATTTCTCGATGAAAGCTATACACTTCACCGAGATATTGTTTCACAGCATATAATTTAAATGTCCTTATGCTGCTTCTTTCGTCCTGTTCTCGTCTTATCTGAGAGATTAGGCTGGAGATAGGCTATTTACCAGTATTTCAGTACTCTGACTACTATCACTTTCAGTATATTGTCACAGCAGTTAAGGCCTGCTGACGACAGATCAGAGTGTAATAACACTGAATTACGTCATGGTGACTTTGGTCTGACGTTGAAAGCGAGTTTATCTCGGCTGGTCATCTAACTTCGCTTTGCTCGTCTTTTCTTCTGCCCTCATTCCTCCGTCAATAAACAAGAACGACTTCTTCTTTGAATAGCACGGAATGAACAGAATTTACGTCTTTTCTAATGGAACTAGTTGTTTCCGAAATCAGCTGGTATGGCCAACTATGCCGTTCTTCTGATTGCGATGTATGTTCTCTGAACAGTACGAAAAGAAGTGATGTAATCACAACGGAATATGAACTTTTGAAACACACCATTGTTTTATTTGTACGGTTTCATTGAAAGGCATGCGTTGATAATGGAATAACAAAGATATTCGTTTCTTAGATGAGATTTAATTACAATAACGAAGCCACAGAACATGTACTCTGATGACGCAATACATTACGACATGTTGCTCCACTTTTGGAAAACAATACAGCAGCCATAATTTTAACCAACTTAGTCGGTATGTAACACCGATATGTTAGTGTTAAGAAAAATCAAGGTCTCCTCCATCTATTAAAATGACCGTTTTCGGCACGTTTAAACCACCATCTTCAGATTATGAGCACTGTAAACATATGAAAGGGCTCGTTAATTGGGGAAATCAGCCTCTAAATAAGACATAAAAAAATCAGAAATACTGTTGCGAGATATTTGGCTGGAGCTTTACATAATGTGTACAAAAGGTCAGAAATATTATAGCGTGGTGTTTATCCATAGCTGGAGCCGTTGGCGAGATGAACAGCTGTGTGTGGTCACAACGGAACTGTTGCTAGTGGCTATTCCGCCATCGGTTAAACAGTGAACAAAAACGCTCGTATTTGCTGCATTACGTCAGCTGCAGCCACTGGGAACTTAATTTAAGTAAAAAATAATAATAATAATAAATTGTCAATAAAACGTAAAAATAATAGGAAAATTGTATGTATAGCATAATACAAATATGACTGTTCAAACGAATAGTGCGAGTCTTTAATAATGTTGCCATAAATTAATGGAAGATTTGAAAACAGAAACGCCAGTAGAAACAGTTGTCCACCTCAGCAGCCGTGTGGTCTTCCCTGTCGGTAATGCCACGTGGCCATCCGTAGCCTGATCATCTTGCGACCGTACATTCTCGCGACCACCGCTGCCAGCCATCATACAATGGTTACATTCGTGGCAAGCCTTTCTGCAGTATCGCAGAAGGAACATCCAGTTTCCCGTAGCCCTATGATACGGCCTCGTTCAAACTCAGCGAGAGATTGACAATGGCGTCTTTATCGTCTTAAAAGGAATTCTTGACTTACACCAACTCTCCACGTCCAGTCTTAAAGGTAGCTAAGGCCCACGACTGTTACAGAGTATATTTAAAGCAAACATAGTTTGCGTATTCATTGTGGCGCTTCTTTCAAATGTAGAAAACGCGCGCGTCTGCCAACTTTCGTGTATGTCGCACAACTCCTTCTTGGTGTTGCGTTTTTTTTCAGCATAGTATTTACCCTAACAATAAAATAAAAGGTCTAGAGATAATCTAGGATAAGCATCTAAACTAGTAATAAGAAGCTGGATGAAATATCTCTTGCCTACAAGAAATGCAGAGTTTGAAAAACTTTTTGCACCTAATGTAAAACAAATGCTTGTTCTATCTTTTGATTTCCGAATCATTACTACTGTGAGGTGTTCTTCATGTCGGCACAAGAAGCCAAAACTTCGTATTATTCGAGCTAGGCATGAATGCGTAAAATATGAGTTTGAAATTCGACTGTTTGATCACGTCAGTCGCCCGCAGCTCGTGGTCGTGCGGTAGCGTTCTCGCTTCCCACGCCCGGGTTCCCGGGTTCGATTCCCGGCGGGGTCAGGGATTTTCTCTGCCTCGTGATGGCTGGGTGTTGTGTGATGTCCTTAGGTTAGTTAGGTTTAAGTAGTTCTAAGTTCTAGGGGACTGATGACCATAGATGTTAAGTCCCATAGTGCCCAGAGCCATTTGAACCATTTTTATCACGTCAGTCGTGACGCTCAGTTGTGGTTGATGAGACCGGCTCGTGACACGGTTTTCACATACTTTTCTTCAACGGTTTCGTAGTCATTTATGTCCTCAGTACTTCTC
This sequence comes from Schistocerca cancellata, assembly GCF_023864275.1. NCBI lineage: Eukaryota > Metazoa > Arthropoda > Insecta > Orthoptera > Acrididae > Schistocerca > Schistocerca cancellata. The sequence continues at coordinate 609,828,072 of NC_064627.1, forward strand.
TGTGCACAGAAAATACATGTAAACATCGATAAGTACAGTATGAGACCTGAGACGTCTAGCTTCTTTGCAGCGTCTAGGCGTGCAACACCAAATCTTTCATCATCTCCCTCACTAATGTTGATTGTCGGTAAAGCAGATGCCAGACTGAGATTCATTGGAAGAATCCTAAGGAAATGCAATCCGAAAACAAAGGAAGTAGGTTACAGTACGCTTGTTCGCCCACTGCTTGAATACTGCTCAGCAGTGTGGGATCCGTACCAGATAGGGTTGATACAAGACATAGAGAAGATCCAACGGAGAGCAGCGCGCTTCGTTACAGGATCATTTAGTAATCGCGAAAGCGTTACGGAGATGATAGATAAACTCCAGTGGAAGACTCTGCAGGAGAGACGCTTTTGTCAAAGTTTCGAGAACATACCTTCACCGAAGAGTCAAGCAGTATATTGCTCCCTCCTACGTATATCTCGCGAAGAGACCATGAGGATAAAATCAGAGAGATTAGAGCCCACACAGAGGCATACCGACAATCCTTCTTTCCACGAACAATACGAGACTGGAATAGAAGTGAGAACCGATAGAGGTACTGAAGGTACCCTCCGCCACACACCGTCAGGTGGCTTGCGGAGTATGGATGTAGATGTAGATGTAGATGTATTCAAGCCGCATCATTCTGAAACAAGCCACCGAATAATCTATGGTATTAAAAACCGCGTTGCATTCAAGAAGAAATTAAAGCCTTGCTTGTTAATGTTGGCGTAGCTCTCCTTTCGCATCTGCCAGCAGTCTTCTTTCTGTTCAAGAACGAACTAATATTTGTATCACATTGTAGACGCTTTCCTTATCAGTGCTTGTTTCGGACTTATTTTTCTTCCACCACATCTAGTAAATTTAGCTTATTACTTCTCTCCCCTCTCCGATGCCTCTTCTCTACACTGATTCTATGCGTATGTGTTAATGCTTTTTTTTTCTTTTTTTTCCTTTCGGAGGGGTTTTGTTGGGTTGTTTGGGGAAGGAGACCAGACAGCGAGGTCATTGGTCTCATCGGATTAGGGAAGGATGGGGAAGGAAGTCGGCCGTGCCCTTTCAAAGAAACCATCCCGGCATTTGCCTCGAGCGATTTAGGGAAATCACGGAAAACCTAAATCAGGATGGCCGGACGCGGGATTGAACCGTCGTCCTCCCGAATGCGTGTCCAGCGTGTAACCACTGCGCTACCTCGCTCGGTCTCCTTTCGGAGGAACTTAACATTACTGCAGTATTATATATACATTACTATACCAATTATTATGACTACAATACTAATAGTAATAGTATTTTTTCTGAATGGCACCGTGAGACTTGCTACTGTCAATTGTTAATATTAAATAGGAAACACTTTCTTAATGTTCTTCAAAATGATAGTAATTTAGTCAAAAACGGTTTCGGCTTCTTAGGCCATCGTCAGGTTAAAACTGACAATTACTTGATGCCTCCGCATGTCCAGTTCGCTTCCCTAGCTGAATGGTCTGGGTAGATCACTGCCATGCGGATGTCCCGGTTTCGATTCCCGGTACTGCTAATAATTTTTACTTTGTGCGAGTACTGGTACGGTGTGACGGCCGGCGTTGCCGAGCGCTTCTAGGCGCTTCAGTCTGGAACCGCGCGACCGCTGCGGTCGTAGGTTCGAATCCTGCGTCGGGCATGAATGTGTGTGATGTCCTTAGGTTAGTTAGGTTTAAGTAGTTCTAAGTTCTAGGAAACTGGATGACCTCAACTGTTAAGTCCCATAGTTCTCAGAGCCATTTGAACCAACACAAACACATACACATATTTTTATAACGAGTATGGATTAGTAGTACGATTTTCAGCTTGTATACTGTGTATAACACATTGTTACCTCACTAAGGATGACAGGGTAGAAGCAAGAGAGGGCACAAGACTAAAATTTTGCCAGGTGAAGTAAATGCATCAATAGCAGGTCGTTCGGCTGAGACGCGTGGGTATGGGCGCCGCGGATCCAGTCTGCCAAATCTCGCCCTGGCCCGCCGAGTGCTTTCACTTGCGCGTCAGCCGGTTTGGGAAAGTGGCCGTGTCTGACGGCGTCCGTTGCGTAACGGGCGCTGAGCTCGCGAGCCGGTCCCGGCCAGTGGGCGCCTCGGCTCAGTGAAAGTACGCTGCAGACACTCCGCCCCAGGCGCTGGGGAGGCGGCGGCAGCTGCAAAACGCCGGACATCGCCGGTGGATCTACCGACGAAGACAGAGGCCGCAGTAGCTGCTTCAAGACGCGAAAGTAGGAAGTGTCCATGCTTCTGGACCCAGGTAGCACCCTGAGAGATGACCTTGTCAACGAGAGAGCAAATTCCGTATGATTCTGGCTAAGATCCTAATTAAGAAACATCGCTGTTTTGCTTCGCTGAAATAAATTTTTTGTTTCAAACGTTAACGTACGAAGTCGCATGGGGCTGTTCGGGGATGCTGCTGCAGTATATAAGGTATTCCAGAAATATTTGAACAAACTTCGAGGAACTGTAGATGGTGTTCCGTGGAACAAAACAAGGATAAGAACCCGTGTCCGGAAACGTTATCCAACGACGCTACGGAGCGTCGAAGTAATAGGGCCGACACCTGCCACCAGACCACCCCTTCGGCAGCTAACGTGACTTTGTACGCTGACGGACCGTAAGCCCGAACGTCTCGCAGTGTTGTTCGTTATTCTCGTGATCGATTGCCATGATCTCCAGTAGAGAAGATGGAATTATCTGCTGCGTCGAAAAGCCTTGTGTCCTATGGAAATGAAATGAGCGTTTGGCGTCACTGGCCGGGAGGCACCTTGCGGGGCAGGTCCGGCCGCCTTGGTGCAGGTCTTATTCCATTCGACGCCACATTGGGCGACCTGCGCGCCGGATGGAGATGAAATGATGATGAAGACAACAAAACACCCAGTCCCTGAGCGGAGAAAATCCCCGACCCAGCCGGGAATCGAACCCTTTGCCCGTAGGATGGCAATCCGACACGTTGACCACTCAGCTATCGGGGTGGATGAATCTGAAACTCTCTTGTTTCGGACATAGGTTTCCATCCGCAGTTTATTTTTCTGGTGGAACCGTCTAAAACCTCTAATATTTTCCGGTATGCGCGAGAAAAATAAACTGCAGATGGAAACGCGTGTCCGAAACGGTCATCCACCGAGACAGCAGAACATCGCGTTCATAGGAGACAAGGCCTTTCTTCGGAGCAGCTAGTCTTCTCCACTGCCTAGAGTGGCAATCGGTCGCGATCACGGAATACCAAACAACACTGCGAGACGTTCCATTCACGGTTCGTCAGCGTACAAGGTTACATTTGCTGGTAACGGGGTGGCCTTTTTGTAGGTGCCAGAGCCTATTACTTCGACATCCCGTAGTATCGTTCGATGACGCTATCGGACACGGGTTCCTGTCCTTGATTTGTTCTTCAAAACACCTCCTACAACCCACTGAAGTCTGTTGAACGATAGAAAATTATAGCTAAATATTGCAACCTGCAGATTTTTAATAGGTATTTTCCATAGGTTCCACAGCAATGCAATGCTACTTTGCCCAGTAAGTAAAAAGTGGTAAATCAATGGCAACTCATGTTAAATGTGCACAATCTGCAACTAAACAATCTTAAGTACTCAGTGACGTACTTTCAACAATAAAATGTTGAATGGAACTCATAATTTAAAAAAAATATTCTGATATCATGTTAACAGAATCATCCGTCGGTTCTTGGTAGAATATTATAATAAATGAAAAGCACCATTTTGCTTTTGTTCTATAACATTACTTTTATTGTGTTTAGCGGTTTTCCGCTTACATGGCCATGTAAGCTGATATTCTAGAAAAAGTCGAAAACAATGGCTTGTCTCAATTAAAAAAGTGACAATGGATGTGCTTGGAAAATGTTTATGAGGTTTTACTGAAAGTTTACAATGTCTCAAAACAACCAATTTGTCCCCTACTGATGTTTACAGGCGGAGTCTTCATGTAAGCAATATATGGAATGAAAGAAGTCCAAAGAAGAACAGCGTCTTACATCACAGGTTCGTTTAACAACGAGGAAGCATCTCCGAGATGGACATTCAGCTCCAGAGGTAAGTGCTACAAGAGCGACGTTGTGCATCGCGGCGTGGTTTACCAATAACATTCCGAGAGTGTACTTTCCTAGAAGAGTCAGCCGATATATTGCTTCGTCCTATGTATATCTCGCGGAAATATCACGACGGTAAACTTGAAGAGATCTGAGCTCACTCGGAGTCTTACCAAAAATCCAGTGAAACATTCGCGACTGGAACGGGAAACGGTATAGGCTGCAGTGGAACGCAAAGTTCCCCTCGCCACACACCACAACGTGGATGCATAGTATAGATGTAGATGTAGCTACAGTGAAACCGTCACGGACGAAGGATTGAAAATATTCTAGTTGTACTGCTGCTGAGTATGCGCGTGAGAGGTTACACAGCGGAAGGGCGGACGTAGTAGTCACTGTAGGAATAACGTTCTGAATGTGGGAGTTCGAACAGTCCTGCAGTCGTGTGGAATCTGTATGGAGGTGTCACTCGAAATGCCCTCAAGTTATGTATTGTCATTTGAAGGAACCAGGATATCACGTTACTTCGCAGCCACGATTTGTATGGTTTCAAGTTCCTCCTATATAAGCTCTCATCTCATGTAATTATTACAAATTTACGGAACAAGTTAGCTTTCTAACATAATTTTGTTGAAATATTTGGCGAAAGAATCCGATGTTGACGATTGCTTCACCGAAGACGTCGCCACTTGAAGCCAAATTTTGTTGTGTCTGGGCGAGCACAAATATCTGTTACATATGTAAACGAATATTGACTACCGACAACTATAAGGCATTTGCAAGATTTCGGTCAGATTTTCCCCAAAAAAAGAAAAGAAAATTTACGAGCAACTCTTATTGTTGAATTTTTCGGCATGACAAATGGTTCAAATGGCTCTGAGCACTATGGGACTTAACATCCAAGGTCATCAGTCCTCTAGAACTTAGAACTACTTAAACCTAACTAACCTAAGGACATCACATACATCCATGCCCCGAGGTAGGATTCGAACCTGCGACCATAGCGGGCGCGTGGGTCCAGACTGAAGCGCCTAGAACAGCTCGGTCACGGCGACCGGCTCGGCATGACATCAAAGGATCTACGATGCATAGTAAATGAACTTCCGAGGGGAATATCGTTACACATAATTTTAATAAGGAGACAAGAATAGCTGGAAAGGGGTGTATCGCTGGTTCCGGGAAAGTCCACCAACATTGTGGTTACGATCAAATCACCAGGATTTGCAGTGTTGGCCCACGAACAGTGCAGTGTGGACAAAAATAGTTATTTGTCCGGAAACTATATTTGAAAGTTTCTGAATAACTTTTATTGAGAAAGTAATATTAATAGGAATACTAAATGAAATAATATAAATTGCATTGCGTAATTAATTTTTACTCCCAGAATGTTATTTGTTCTGTAAAAGAGTTGTTTTTGTCTTAATACATTTTTTCAGCAGTTAAGACTGCTTTCCTCAATCATTTAGACCTTTGTAGCAATGTGGCCATTATGCCCTACACCTCGAGTATAATGGGCACTCGGGTATTTTTCAGTTTACTGATTGTTTATGTGTTTTCCTTTTGTCCAACAAGAATGAAAAGAAAAGTATGTGGGAGTATAGCCTATGATTTTGGAATTCCTAGATCGATCGAAATTTAGCTTGAAAATCGCCGATATTTTGGGTACCCGCAATGAGCACCCTTCACCTGTTGATGGGGAAATTCCGGATACTGCCGTTGGAACAGCTAAGGAGCCATCGTACTCAGCGTCTGTCGACATCCAGAATCCACACGAAAGAGCAACATGAGCAGACGAAGTTTGAATGAAAAATTACTCCACACCTCGGCGAAAAATGTCTACTAATAACAGTTTATTTACTTGATCATGGTTCAAATGGCTCTGAGCACTATGGGACTTAAAATCTGAGATCATCAGTCCCATAGAACTTAGAACTACTTAAACCTAACTAACCTAAGGACATCACACACATCCATGCCGGAGGCAGGATTCGAACCTGCGACCGTAGCAGCAGCGGGGTTCCGGACTGAAGCGCCTACAACCGCTCGGTCACTACGGCCGGCGTGTGCGTGCGTGTGTGTGTGTGTGTGTGTGTGTGTGTGTTCCCCATCTTCTCCTGAACCACTTGAACGATTTCAGCCAAAATTCGGACATAATACCTTACTGTCAGGCGACAAACGCAATTGGAACAAGAGCCATCTACCTCTCAAACGGGTGGGGGTAAAAAAAAGAAGCGTATCCCGCGACAATGAGAGCACTTAGTAGCTTGCAACCAACTTAACACATAACTTCAAATCTTTACGAAATTTTTTCTCGCTCATAATTTTACTTGTTCATATGATGATATTTTTTGAGCATTATAGGGTCTATAATTGCGTTTACATGCCCATATGTTGGGAAGTTGTGGCTTTGTTACGTACTATTTAATTGGAGCTGTATCCCTCAGCCAGCCGCGGTGGTCTAGCTGTTCTGGCGTTGCAGTCCGGAACCGCGGGACTGCTACGGTCGCAGGTTCGAATCCTGCCTCGGGCATGGGTGTGTGTGATGTCCTTAGGTTAGTTAGGTTTAAGTAGTTCTAAGTTCTAGGGGACTTATGACCAAGATGTTGAGTCCCATAGTGCTCGGAGCCATTTGAACCATTTTTGTATCCCTCAGTGGTATAGTGGGTGTAGTAAAGAGAAATTATTTTTACCCGAATTGGAAAATACCATTTCTGTCAGTCATGTTATTTATATGGGAAAATTTTGTGCTGATGTTAGATCCATTAGACAGTAGTACATATATTATTTCTTTCTATTATTGAATTTAGATATCCTGATTACTTTAAACTTAAGTGGACTGTTCCCAACATGTGACCCCAATAAACGAATGTTCATTGATTCTGTAGCTAATTTCCCAGGTGCTGAAGCAGATGCCTAAGAGATATATGTGAGTTAATTCTCGTTATTTTGTTCTGTTCAGTGGCTGCGTATTCATATGAAATTTTCCGTTCAAATAGCTAAAGGCTGTGGAAATTATGAACTTGATAGTCCATACCAGCAGAATACGGGGTTACATGTTGTGCAATTTATATCTACATGATTACTTTGCATTTCACACTTAATTTTTCTGCAGTGGATTCTTTACCATTCTACTTACGAGTAGCACGTAGGAAAAATAAAAACCTAATTCCTTCAGTAAGCGATCGGATATCTACTATTTTATCGCGATGGTCAGTTGCTGCTATGTATGTGGTAGTCAAAAAATATATCGGCATTCGGAGTGAAAAATTGGTGATTATAGCTCCGCGAAAAGATCTCACTTCAGAGAGAGTGCATGGACACATCGATTTGGACTGAAAAGCTAAAGGGAGGGCCACTCTGAAACGATCGCAACGAACAGTATTCCCAAGACACACCTGACCTTTCAGAACAACATCGGCTGAAGCACTGCATGTGATAATAAGAGCAGGCACACTCGATATGACTGTCATGTAGATGGCTGCGTCACATTGATTGCGACGATAAGACTTAGACAAGATCTATGAAATTATAGGTCCAGCATCGCAGCAAAAACAGTCTAAAACTCTGGTAAATAAATAAATAAATTTATTAACCTGGAAAAAACAGTTCATGAGCTATTTCCCAAGAAAAGATTACAACTAGACACCCAAGTCACGGCGTGGTTCCCTATCCGCAATACTGGTTTCAGATTGGATAATGACACGATTGTGGATAGATACGGACTCCCGTGCACTTAGTATCAGTTGTCCATCTGTGGTACGTGTGACAGAGCCAGTCTCCTCAGAGGGTTTGTGTCACCTCCTAAAGACCTAGAACTATGGTGATCAGTGGACACAGCTGTACACGGAATTTCGAAAATCGAGCTCCGTAACTTCCTCGAGCGATCTCCTGCCATATGTGTACATACTATAAGTGATTCTGAACAAAAAAACTTCATATGGACATATGCCCTATTGCGAATGGTTTCCGAGATAGAACGTATGTAATAATACTTTGATTCTTATTTTCTGTTATTCAAACATCATTATTGTTCACAACGTACGACGGTAGTGTAGTGGAAGCTGAGGCGAACAGTTTGAAGCAGGACACGTGTGTTCCATCAGGTCGGGAAACTACTTTAAATCGGGCTACAAAGAGTACACAAGCTACAGCGCATGCGCGTCGCGTCAGGTTTTCAGTATCCTCCCGCTGTCTTTGTGCAAATTGTAAGTCCTAGTGAAACATGAATCGGGCCTTGTTTGTAGGAAAAAGAATGTAATTTTGTGCTGGAGGGTGCGGGTTTCGAGTGATTCAAGAAATCATAGAAAAGTGATATTACATGTGTTCTGTCTCGGAAGCCATTCGGAAGATTGCATTTGCCCATATGGAGTATTTTATTCAGAATCACTAATGTTATCATTCCTCAATGCATGTACCTTTCCTCCTGACTTACCCCGTCTGCGTGTGTGTGTGTGTGTGTGTGTGTGTGTGTGTGTGTGTGCGTGGGAATATTATCAGCATGTAATTGTTTGTTTGCAGAGTGTTACCGTAATCGTAACCTGTATTTAGGATTTCGTATTAGAATAGCGGCAACCTGCTCTTATTCGAGCCGTGCCGAGATAGGTAGTAGATGTCGATGTAGTGTACGTACGTAGTTGTAACTTAGGTCAGGATGCATGACAAGGAGCTAGCAAGACTCGGAAGTATATAGATGAGGTTCAGTTTCTGTTCTTTAGTCGTTGGTGGAATTATAGCTGTTCATTTAAGTTTGTCGTCCACATTATATGTTAAACCTTTTCTTTTCTTACAGTTAAATTTATGATTGTAAACAGCTGGAAAGGAGCCGCTTCTATTGGTGTTTTTTTTCATTTGTTTTTTGAATTAGAAAAAAACTGCAGTTAATCATCTCATTTGCAAAACAACGATCTTATTCGTATTTTTCTTATAAACTACGTTTGCTGTTTGAATTCGGGTGCAAATACAAATAAGTTCTGTGGTTTTCCAACACTCGAATGCGCAATGTATGGTTGTCGCTGCAGGAAACAAGATTCTTTTAAATTTACTTCGCAACATTTGAATGCTTGGCATGGTGCTTCATGAATATTCAAACTGTACGCTTAACAAAACTGGAATCAGGTCTTTTTAAAGATGTATAGTAGGTATGGTGGAATGAATGGTATGAATACTGACTTGTCTTTTTCTTTGCTGGTTAACATTTTCGCTTCTACGATACTGTCCAGAAGCTTCATTGCGAGGCTATGTGGAGAACATTGCGTAAATTTATGAAATCTGTTGGGAAGTATTACTTCATTACTTTATAAATAGATTTAAATATTTTTTTCTTCCCCTGCTATCATATTCTGTATTCGATGATTTGTTTGTTGAAATATGTAATTTTCGGTTGCTAAAATTGTTCATTCACACAATCAATCTTTGTTTATGCGTTTTCTCTGCTTAAGGTGATATATTTTTTCAATGAGTTTTTCCTCTATCTGTTCAGATGCACAATCCGCCGTTTAAGACAATTTTGCCGCAGTGAGGATGAATGCGATATGTACCTTTCCAAGATGCATTCTAGAATACTCGAAGATATTCTAGAACCTTCAAAAACGTTCTTTAACATTCGAGAATATTCCCAAATGCTCTAGAACATTGTAGATCTGCAATTTTTTCCCTTGAAACGTACATTGATGCGAAAGAGACAGAAGATGTCCTGGTGATCATCGTAATGTGATGGCGACCACTTCAGACAATCGTATGTACACAGCCACACCAGCTACCGACAACCAACGACTACAGTGGACAACATGGAACTCTAGGGTAGGACCACACACAAAAACAATTGAATGGTGGTATGCAGTTATAGAGGTATCGTCTACTTCATCCACTAACACTTTAATTTATATACATTTGTTCAATAATGGTTAGCTTGTTAAACGACCTAGGATATAGATACAAGACCGCCCGTCTTGATGATATAGCGACAAATAAATAACAAAATGAATACTTTTTGTGAAAGCGAAGAGTTACTCAGACGTAATGAAATGTGCATGGGGCATTTTTTAGATGGTACTACCCTGCTGGGGAGTCTGGTTCCCTGGCGCGTTCTTTTTTGACGCCGCCTTGGTTGGGGGCAGGCCCTACCACTATTAATGATGGGGAAATAGTGATGACGAGGACAACACGCACACATCAGGTCCGAGTGGAGAAATATCCCCGATGCTGACGGGAATCGAGCCCAGGGCCTCGTGATCGAGAGCAAGCACTGCTAACTACAAGAGTACGAGCTGCTTACACATCAAATATTGAATTGTAAATAATAGATTTCAGCTATCAGTCGTCCTTTTTAAATTTTATTGGCAATAAAGAAATTTAATAGCCAATAAAATTTAAAAAGGACGACAGATAGCTGAAATCTATTATTTACAAGTCAATATAATAGTCGCTGAGTGCAACAGCCTTCTGAATGGAAGGTAACCTGACTTCAAATATTGTTCTGGGAGACATAAATAAATGCAAATATATGATTGACGGCTATAATATTTCGTATTGGTGATTAAGGACGGTGTACTAAACAACATTATATCAGTATTTATGTTATTTGTAGAATAATAATATAACCATTACAAGTCGTATTTTTTTAGGTTGGTTAGTACTTTAAGTACACGTGGCAAAAGCAAAAGCCGTTAAAGCTCATTTTCCTATGGGCAGCAGGTCAGATGTTGTAGTGAGGATGTATGGACGCAATAGACGCTTAGTCTATACTGACAGGCCTGTTCCACTTAGTGGTGCAGTAAGACCATGCATGCAAGGTTTGTGAAGCCTTTGAGGTAAGACTGTCCCACACGGAGAAAAAAAAAAACCAGAAACACACTGATCTATGTACATATTAAGTTACCACATATAAAAGTATCTGTACATATGCTTGTTACACCCTTGTATGCCAATAACATAATTTTTTCCGGAGGCTACAGTTGTAAGGTTCTTTCATTTAACTCACGACCGGTTTCGGGCTTTTATACGCCCATCTTCAGGTGTCGTACTGAAAATAACAAAAGAATGTTCAAATGTGTGTGAAATCTTATGAACTTAACTGCTAAGGTCATCAGTCCCTAAGCTTACACACTACTTAACCTAAATTATCCTGAGGACAAACACACACACCCCTCACCCGAGAGAGGACTCGAACCTCCGCCGGGACCAGCCGCACAGCCCATGAGTGCAGCGCCTAAGACCGCTCGGTTAATCCCGCGCGGCTAATAACAAGGGGGACAGTTTTAACACCCCGCAATACACACAAAAAACAAAACAAAAAAACACATTTAAAAACCACCGGTCGCTCTAGGTGCTGTCAAACCTAAGTGCCAAAGTGACACCAGACAATACTACGCACAACTGTCTGGGTAAAGAAATTTGCAAAGAATACCAGGACACTTACGATTGGCGCTATGACTCCGAGCGCCGCGGTGGACGAGGCACAAGACGAGCGCAGACCATGGAGTAGCGGACGCGAAGGAGGAAGCAAACTGGCAAACCAGAGTTGTTTTAATCAACGCCTGTGTAAAGGTTCCAGGGAAGTGGTTCGCGAAAAGAAGTCACTCCTGTATGTGCTTATACACTCCACAGGTGACGGACGTCGTGCCGTACCAGTGTTAATGATTTTCTGATCTATTCAACTCCCATACTGAACAAAAGGGAAACTAGCCTACAAGATTCAGTAGGCGCACTAATCTTTATTATCTCATGAGTCCTGTCCTATACGCACCATGCGGTTAACGTAACTGTGACATAATCTTCCTCTAATACAGGTTTTAAATTTACTAAAGAAGGTTTTTCGTAGGTAGTATCATCTTTCTTCCCAGGATTCCCACTTAAGTTCCCTGAGAACCTCCGTTACACTTTCGTGTGTTCTATGCCGACACGGCACACTGACTGGTTGGTTGGTTGTTTTTGGGGAAGGAGACCAGACAGCGAGGTCATCGGTCTCATCGGATTAGGGAAGGATGGGGAAGGAAGTCGGCCGTGCCCTTTGAAAGGAACCATCCCGGTATTTGCCTGGAGCGATTTAGGGAAATCACGGAAAACCTAAATCAGGATGGCCGGACGCGGGATTGAACCGTCGTCCTCCCGAATGCGAGTCCAGTGTCTAACCAATGCGCCACCTCGCTCGGTCACACTGACTGGTCAAAGTTATTGTGCACTTTACTACTTTCCTACCTGCATTATGCTCTGACTTCATTCGTACGGGTGACAATGCGCGACCGCATCGAGCAGCACAGGTGGAGGAGCCTCTGGAAGGAGTGGATATTCGGCCTACCCATTCCCCCCCCCCCCCCCCCCCCGGTATTAGATCCTGTCGAGCACGTGTGGGATGCTCGGGGAAACATATCGCAGCCCGTACACATGTTCCAACGACCATCCGGCAGTTGTCAACCGGACTGGTGGAGGAATAGAACTTCCTACCCTTAGAAACCCTTACGAAACTTGTAGCCAGTATTGAGTACGTTGCATTAATGTCCGTGGCGATCACACACCCCATTAAGAACTGTGTCCCGCTTTTTGTAATATTCAGGGGGCCATCATGAACCACGGTGACTTCTGTGTAATGACTGTCTTTGAATAAATCATTTCTATTCGTCTCATTGCGTTTTTCTTTCAGTTACCTTCTGTACTACACCGTAGTGATTCTTTCTATGTATGTTCCAAGTTTCATGGAGCTATGTTACCCTGCAGTGCCATGCCATGAGAAAGTTACTTACATCCTTAAGTTTTGCACACCAGTGCATTATCCATAAGAGGATACAATCTCTGACCTGAACTGTACTTTTCGACATTCTTGCATCAACACGGACTTCAGCTAGCTCAGTCTGTGAAGCACCTACTAAACGTACCGGGTGATCAACAAGTCAGTATAAATTTGAAAACTGAATAAATCACGGAATAATGTAGACAGAGAGGTACAAATTGACACACATGCTTGGAATCACATGTGGTTTTATTCGAACCAAAAAAATACAAAAGTTCAAAAATGTCCGACAGATAGAGCTTCATCTGATCAGAATAGCAGTAATTAGCATAACAAAGTAAGGCAAAGCAAAGATGATGTTCTTTACAGGAAATGCTCAATATGTCCACCATCATTCCTCAACAATAGCTGTAGTCGAGGAGCAGCACTGTAAAGCATGCCCTGAGTTATGGTGAGGCACTGGCGTCGGATGTTGTCTTTCAGCTTCTCTAGAGATGTCGGTCGATCACGATACACTTGCGACTTCAGGTAACACCAAAGCCAATAATCGCACGGACTGAGGTCTGGGGACCTGGGAGGCCAAGCATGACGAAAGTGGCAGCTGAGCACACGATCATCACCAAGAGATCTTTCACGCGTCTAGCAATATGGGGGGAGCGCCATCCTGCATAAACAACGTACGTTCCAGCAGGTGTTTATCAGCCAGGCTGGGGATGATGCTATTCTGTAACATATCGGCGTACCTCTCACTCGTTACGGTAGCAGTTACTGACGTTTTGCTGTCCAGCGCCATCGGATATTTTGTGAACTTTGTTTTTTTTTTTGTTCTAAAAGAACCCCATGTCATTCCAAGCATGTGTGTCAATTTTTACCTCTCTATCTACATTATTCCGTAGTTTATTAAGTTTTCAAATTTATACTGACTTTTTGATCCCCCGGTACTTACATGTAACGAGCTTCTACATCCCACAGCGCTCATATCGCTTAAGAATCATACAGTCGTCATTTTTTCTGTTTCCCGTCTTTCCTTAGTTGCTTTAAAATTCGTAGAGGTATGTTCCGTCTGTGCAACTAATTGAACGCACTATGTTTATTGCCATACGCGTTTCGCTTCTTTTATTTGTGAAGCATCCTCAGTGGCCTGTAATAAATGGCTATTTTTATACATATAACAAACGTATTATGTGGTACCTAGGATATGTTGCTATGTTACATTTTGTCGTTTTATGCTATTGTTTTTTAGATTAGAATCAACTTTTGTAGCACAAATTTCGTGTTGTGAAATTATCGTTCGGTGCTACTTACGACTTCCAGCGCTGTAAACTCATGCGTGTAGTCCTGGAGATGTATTCGTCAGTGTCTATGCTCCAGCTTGAATCAAATGTGGTTGAAAGAACGCCGGAAACGGCCAGCCGGAGCACGGAAACTAAGGAATACATCTCCAGGACCACATGCATAAGTTGAGTTAACAGCGCTGGAAATCGTAACTCTGAACGATAATTTCGCATCACGAACCTTGTGCTACGAAAGTTGACTCTAACTTAAATAGCAAGAGCAAAACACGACAAAATGCAACATAGCAACATATCGTAACTACCACATAATACGTTTATTATATGTATAAAACGGAACATTTATTACAGGCCACTGAAGATGCTTCACAAATAAAAGAAACGAAACGCGTACGGCAATAAACAAACTGCCTTCAGTTTGTTGCACAGACGGAACATATCTCCACGAATCATCCAACGTCGTACTGGTAGCGCATCAACGATCGTCCACAAATCCAAACGGCAGCTGTTTCTGGCGGTAGCGTTTCTACCAGCATGGATATGATCAAGGTAAATGTTTGACGCTGCTTCCGTGAAAAGTCCCTGCTTCTGCGACTTTGGAGACAAAATTACCCCTGCACCTAGCCCACTCTCATCCTGTATGCAGTTGTCTCTCAAGAAGTGCACACAAGTTCAGGTGGCGTCGTAATGACGAGCTAAGTTTAGGGAGTGTTACACTTCAAACACGGCGTCTTATCAGTAGTTCAACTCTTCATATCTATCTGTTGCTTGTACAAGCCTTCCAGTACCGGTCCACTGACTAAAGTAAAAAAGAAGTAAAGAAACATCATACGAACGAGTGAAATATGTGACGCATAGAAAAACAAACAACGAGTGAAATATGTGACGCATAGAAAAACAAACTTTGGAACTAGAGAGAGAATTCTGAAGCAGAGATTATTCCAAGATTGCGCAAGCATGTGAGCTCCAAACACAGCGACGACACGCAGTGCTAAGTACACACAGCAAGTAAAAGACGATAAATGACGCTCTGCTGCGCGCTAGAAAGTGTGTGGTTCAACTGAAGCCAAGCAACGTAAAAATGGAATAACCTCCTTGGGCAAAAGACGCACAGGACTAAAATATAACAGTTTGTAGAGCGCCGTTCGACTAAATACGCAAAGGCTCCACAGAGAAGTTCCTTTTAACTTCGAAAGAGCTAAGAACGGCCTTATGAGTATTTCCACAGGTCCGAACCTGTAATTCTAAACCTAGAACATATGCAGTGGTACTAGGGGCTTTTTTATTTCTTTTTTTCGATAGCGTCAGACGTACGAGTCATGGGAATAGAACTGTTGTACGTTTGTGAAACATCTAACACAATTTACATCTTAAAGCTAATGTATTACTAAACAGAACACATTGGTTAGACTAGATTTAGGACAGAAAAGGAAGTTGTCATTTGAATCAGGAGTTGTTGATATCAAGTTTTGGACAGGAACAAGTTTATTGGGTTCTCTGGATCTCACTGCAGTTGCAAAGGATAGACATTACTGAGTACCCTCGTTTTAGAAAACTTGGTTTCAATTTTGTTGATTCTGTCCGTTCTTTGTTAAGGGATTTCCAGTTTTAGTGAAGTCAGGGGCTCGTTCCCCCGATCGATGATGGTCTTTTGAAGTTCACTGTGTTTCGTGTTGCCAGGCTTCGGTTGCTCTAAGGACGCTGTTTCTTATTCCAGCCCTTGGTTAACTGGTCAAACAATGTAGAGTGGGCTTCATCTGGATGGAAAGAATTCCATTTTTGCAGACAATTGCATCTCGTCGTTTTGTGAAGTGAGCGATTCCAGCTGTGGTAGACCTTACGTACTACAACTTATGATTATGGTATGTTGTTGTTATTGTGGACTTCAGTCCAGAGACTGGTTTGATGCCGCTCTCCATGCTGTTCTA
The DNA here is from genome assembly GCF_023864275.1 of Schistocerca cancellata. Lineage (NCBI taxonomy): Eukaryota > Metazoa > Arthropoda > Insecta > Orthoptera > Acrididae > Schistocerca > Schistocerca cancellata. Next base: position 609,844,106 of record NC_064627.1, read on the forward strand.
TCCTGTTCAAGGTTCTTCATCTCCCAGGACCTACGGCAACCTACATCCTTCTGAATCTGTTTATTGTATTCCTCTCTTGGTCTCCCTCTACGATTTTTCCCCCCACGCTGCCCCCCAATACTAAATTGGTGATCTCTTGATGCCTCACAATATGCCCTACCAACCGATCCCTTCTTCTAGTCAAGTTGGCCACAAACTCCTCCCCAATTCTATACAGTACCTCTTCATTAGTTATGTGATCTACTCATCTAATCTTCAGCATTCTTCTGTAGCACCACATTTCGAAAGCTTCTATTCACTTCTTGTCCAAACTATTTATCGTCCACGTTCCACTTCCATACATGGTTACACTCCCTACAAATACTTTCAGAAAAGATCTCCTGACACTTAAATCTGTACTAGATGTTAACAAATTTCTCTTCTTCAGAAAGGTTTTCCTTTCCATAGCCCGTCTACATTTTATATCCTCTCTACTTCTACCATCATCAGTTATTTTGCTCCCCAAATAACAAAACTAATTTACTATTTTAAGCGTCTCATTCCCTAATCTAATTCCCGCATCAAAACCCGATTTAATTCGACTACATTCCGTTATCCTCGTTTTGCTTTTGTTGATGTTCATCTTATATTCTCCTTTCAAGACATTGTCCGTTCCGTTCAGCTGCTCTTCCAGGTCCTTTGCTGTCTCTGACAGAATTACATTGTCATCGGAAACCTCAAAGTTTTTATTTCTTCTCCATGGATTTTAATTTCAACTCCGAATTTTTCTTTTGTTTCCTTTACTGCTTGTTCAATATACAAATTGAATAACATCGGGGATAGGCTACAACCCTGTCTCACTCCCTTCACAACCACTGCTTCCCTTTCGTCCCCGTCGGCTCTTATAACTGCCATCTGGTTTCTGTACAAATTGTAAATAGCCTTTCGCTCCCTGTATTTACTCCTGCCACCTTCAGAATTTGAAAAGGAGTATTCCAGTCAACGTTCTCAAAAGCTTTATCTAAGTCTTCAAATGCTAGAAACGTAGGTGACTTTCCTTAATCTATTCTCTAAAATAAGTCGTAGGGGCAGTATTGACTCATGTGTTCCAACATTTCTACGGAATCCAAACTGATCTTTCCCGAGGTCGGCTTCTACCAGTTTTTCGATTCGTCTGTAAAGAATTCCCGTTAGTATTTTGCAGCCGTGGCTTATTAAACTGATAGTTCGGTAATTTTCCAATCTGTCAACACCTGCTTTCTTTGGGATTGGAATTATTATATTCTTCTTGAAGTCTGAGGGTATTTCGCCTGTCTCATACATCTTGTTCGCTAGATGGTAGAGTTTTGTTAGGCCTGGCTCTCCCAAGGCTGTCAGCAGTTCTAATGGAAATTTATCTACTCCTGGGGCCTTGTTTCGACTTAGGTCTTTCAGTGCTCCGTCAGACTCTTCACGCAATATCATATCTTCTATTTCATCTTCATCTACATTCTCTTCCATTTCTATAATATTGTCCTCAAGAACATCGCCCTTGTATAGACCCTCTATATACTCCTTCCACCTTTCTGCTTTCCCTTCTTTGCTTAGAACTGGGTTTCGATCTGAGCTCTTGATATTTATACAAGTGGATCTCTCTTCTCCAAAGGTCTCTTTAATTTTCCTGTAGGCATTATCTATCTTACCCCTAGTGACATGTGCCTCTACATCCTTACATTTGTCGGCATAGGAGGCGATAAAGTTTCCATTCGAGGGCCGTATAGTTTAGAATCGGTACGCTAATAAGGAAAAATTGCCGTGACCACTGCGGCAATCATCCAACTAGGTTGAAGATACTGTAAAAACCACGTCCTGCTGCGTGAGTGAATCCTTAATTGTCTGCAGCTCATCCTCGTCAGGTAGGATTCGTTGACTCTTCAAGGCTTTTTTTTAAGGGACGTAAAGCTTGAAAATCGGATGGGAAGAGATTGGAACTACAGCGCGGGTGCTTGAGTGTCTCCATCTTGAGCTGCGTTTCCGCGTTACCATTTGTGATACGGGGACTTACGTTATCATGAATTTGGCGCACCATTCCACAGTGGTACTTTTCGACAGGCATACTGCCACATACACATTCTTCATTCTCCTATAGATGTCTACCGGTGTTTGCCCTTCGGCAGCCAAGAAAAGAATAACAGCACATTAACCTTGTCTGGACGCATTTGGTAATAAAGTTGCCATAGTTCACTTTCCCGCATTTGCCACACGCCCCTCGAAACGATACGTACGCCACAGTAACCCCTTGCCCATAAGTCGGTGCTTACATACCTGCATAGGAGTCGCACTGCTTCGTATATACGCTGAAACAATGCCCTTAAACGGAAACTTTTTGATCGCTCATTACACATGTACGTGTTCAGAAGTAATTATATAACTTAATGTTATTTTTCACTAACGTACTATTTTACAGGCGTAGAATAATTTATGTCGAAGGATTATTTCGAGTCATAGCTACAGTAACGTCATTGCTGAAAAATAGTCTTTACAAGTAGGAAGTTCGCCAGGCTTCACACTCAGTTTTGTTTTAATGCACTTCTAAGTAGATAATACGCCTTTCTGTAAAGAAAACCTTATATCTAATAACAATTCTGTAAAATAAATTCATTTTTGATACTGTTTTTGCATACAGTCCTGTTCGTGTAGGTAGATACTTCTCATGAAACCTCCAGATCAACGTACACTACATGCCCTCGGGTCAGTATTAACTGTGGCTTTTCCTGAAAAGCCTGTGTATTATTTTTCGGATATCCTTGAAAAATTTTTAATGTGGAAGATAATCCCCGTTATGGGGGCATTTGTTATCATTACAACCTGGCTCTGCAGATGGACGCTCCTACTGTAAGACATATTCCTTCGTACCAGGCTTCAGGAATTTGCATGCGGCAGTGCTGTTACCCCGACAGCCTACACCAGTATTCAGACAGCACTAAATGAGTTTACTAAGACTCAAATGCTCTCAAATCACGACACAGTTATTCTTAGCTCCGTGTAATAACTACAATTTCACCAATTTCCATTGTTGATTCTACGCTGTTCGCCGCATCCTCAAGAAGGATGAGTCTACCTTTCTTTTGCTTCTCCGGAGAACGCTAGAAGCATGATCAGTTGAAATAATAATCTGTGTCCTACCTTATTTTTATGAGAAGTGTTATATTATTTCATGTGACATGATAGGATCGATGCGGTATTTAGTTAACAGTCTCTACAATTTCGTAATATTTTGATGAAAACAGGAGTGATTTTTTGTTTATCCACCGATCACAGTGGCTCACTAGATACAAGATCATCTTGAATCCTTTGTCACTCGAAATATACAGTGTGTTTCAAAAAGAATATAGGTATTTCTAAGGCACTTATGTATTAAACTGTAACACATAGACCTACAACTGTGACACCTGGAACACGTATTTATGAATCTCGACATTGAGATTACAGATGTCCAGTATGTCCTCCTCTACCAGCGACATGAACAACACATCGATAATCGAATTCCTTCCAAACTCGGGCAAGGCATGTCCATCAGTACTGATGTTATGGCAGTACGGATCCTGTTCTTCAACGCTTCTATGTTCTGCAGTAATGTCGTTGCATAAACGTTGTCCTAAATGAAGTCAAAGGGCGTAAAATCTGATGACCGTGGAGGCCACGCTAAGTGCCGGCTTTTCTTCGACGATTCCAGTGGCTCGGTGAAGTTTCATTCAGATATTCACGCTCTTTTTGTGGCGGTGCCCCGTCTTATTGAAGAATAAAGTTGTCCTCATTCAGTCCCGGAAACAAATTGTTTTGTAACATAGCAAAATACTGCTGACCGTTAACCGTGCTTCCATCAAAGAAGAATGGGCCGCAAACAGATGAGTGGGATATCTCACTAAACACATTCGTTACTCTGGACTGGCACGACGATTTGATTTTTAGGGCTGCTTTGGAAAAAGGTCTGAATTCGAGCGACATCTTCGTCAGAAACACGACGGCAGATGGGACGCTTTCGCTTATATACACATATTATCTCTATAAATTTTCTATACTATCTGCGGATGTTCTATCAGTTCGGAGATTCGTATTCGTACATCAACCTGAAACATATCTTCACTGTAGTGGACAACACACAATGATTTCTGCTGAGGAGAAGCCACTTTCCACCGCGTGACGATAACCAAACAAGCAGAAGACAACCGGCGCCTCGCAGCAATTGATATAAACTAGACATTGTATTAGTTCCTCCAATAACAAAAAAGGTTCAAATGGCTCTGAGCACTTTGGGACTTCTGAGGTCATCAGTCCCCTAGAACTTAGAACTACTTAAACATAACTAACCTAAGGACATCACACACATCTATGCCCGAGGCTCCAATAACAGATCCGTGTCGCAACGATCGATAGTTTTGACAACATAATACACTCCTGGAAATGGAAAAAAGAACACATTGACACCGGTGTGTCAGACCCACCATACTTGCTCCGGACACTGCGAGAGGGCTGTACAAGCAATGATCACACGCACGGCACAGCGGACACACCAGGAACCGCGGTGTTGGCCGTCGAATGGCGCTAGCTGCGCTGCATTTGTGCACCGCCGCCGTCAGTGTCAGCCAGTTTGCAGTGGCATACGGAGCTCCATCGCAGTCTTTAACACTGGTAGCATGCCGCGACAGCGTGGACGTGAACCGTATGTGCAGTTGACGGACTTTGAACGAGAGCGTATAGTGGGCATGCGGGAGGCCGGGTGGACGTACCGCCGAATTGCTCAACACGTGGGGCGTGAGGTCTCCACAGTACATCGATGTTGTCGCCAGTGGTCGGCGGAAGGTGCACGTGCCCGTCGACCTGGGACCAGACCGCAGCGACGCACGGATGCACGCCAAGACCGTAGGATCCCACGCAGTGCCGTAGGGGACCGCACCGCCACTTCCCAGCAAATTAGGGACAGTTTTGCTCCTGGGGTATCGGCGAGGACCATTCGCAACCGTCTCCATGAAGCTGGGCTACGGTCCCGCACACCGTTAGGCCGTCTTCCGCTCACGCCCCAACATCGTGCAGCCCGCCTCCAGTGGTGTCGCGACAGGCGTGAATGGAGGGACGAATGGAGACGTGTCGTCTTCAGCGATGAGAGTCGCTTCTGCCTTGGTGCCAATGATGGTCGTATGCGTGTTTGGCGCCGTGCAGGTGAGCGCCACAATCAGGACTGCATACGACCGAGGCACACAGGGCCAACACCCGGCATCATGGTGTGGGGAGCGATCTCCTACACTGGCCGTACACCACTGGTGATCGTCGAGGGGACACTGAATAGTGCACGGTACATCCAAACCGTCATCGAACCCATCGTTCTACCATTCCTAGACCGGCAAGGGAACTTGCTGTTCCAACAGGACAATGCACGTCCGCATGTATCCCGTGCCACCCAACGTGCTCTAGAAGGTGTAAGTCAACTACCCTGGCCAGCAAGATCTCCGGATCTGTCCTCCATTGAGGATGTTTGGGACTGGATGAAGCGTCGTCTCACGCGGTCTGCACGTCCAGCACGAACGCTGGTCCAACTGAGGCGCCAGGTGAAAATGGCATGGCAAGCCGTTCCACAGGACTACATCCAGCATCTCTACGATCGTCTCCATGGGAGAATAGCAGCCTGCATTGCTGCGAAAGGTGGACATACACTGTACTAGTGCCGACATTGTGCATGCTCTGTTGCCTGTGTCTATGTGCCTGTGGTTCTGTCAGTGTGATCATGTGATGTATCTGACCCCAGGAATGTGTCAATAAAGTTTCCCCTTCCTGGGACAATGAATTCACGGTGTTCTTATTTCAATTTCCAGGAGTGTACTTTGTAATCTGTGTATTGTTTTTGAAACGCCATGTATATACCACTGGTCTTAAAAGATGTTTATTGTTTTATTTACTACAAATAGTGGATTTTATTAGTATTAATACATTCACAATAGTTTCTCTGGTAAGTATGAATAACCTTTGTATGTAGGCTTCAGATATCAGTGAATAAATGAGAAAAGGTCTGAACATTTACCGATGGTATTTGAAGTAACCGTCTTCAGAGATGGATATGTGTTTACCTGGAATTTGTCGCCAGCGGATTTACTCTTGTGACATCTGATATAAACAACAGTACATGTCATTCAGAGTAACGTTTCCTACATCCTAAGGCATAAAATAAATACGGGAGTCCTGTGTAACCATGCTTACAGCTTGCTTTCTTCGAAGGCCGTACGTGAAAGTAAATACGTTGTCGGAAATTCAAGTCCTAGTTACTTACCACTGTGCTGATTACGGATGTGAAATGCTGTTAGAAATGAATAATGAACGCTCCAGATAATAGTGTTTCACATATTATCTCGGTAATGTAGCCGCTCATATATTATAAATTATTTCCGCTTACAGTGCAGATGTACAATGATTACTGGAAATACGTAACATGACGAAAGCAGTTTATGCACAAACTCGAATGTAATAGACATACTATTTACCCTATTTGGTTGGTTTTAATGGTTAGAGGGAACATAATGATATTCGTAAATCTTTCTTTAGGGCAGTATGAAAGTAAAAATGACGTCATGCAGGTGACACTGATCCACGGCAGATGAGGGTCCGGCTGATGGCGTAATGAACTGCTAGGAAGAGGTTGCTGAAGAACATGCAGAAGATTTTGTAGATGATATAACTATCTTTACGTTTTCGAGCACTACTACAGTAACTGATGGTAGAATGGTTAACACAGTGGTCGGCCGTGGTGACCGAGCGGCTGTAGGCGCTACAGTCCGGAACTACGGGGCTGCTGCGGTCGCAGGTTCGAATCCTGCTTCGGGCATGGATGTGTGTGATGCAAAAAAAAAAAAAAAAAAAAAAGTTCAAATGTGTGTGAAATCTTATGGGACTTAACTGCTAAGGTCATCAGTCCCTAAGCTTACACACTACTTATCCTAAATTATACTAAGGACAAACATACACACCCATGCCCGAGGGAGGACTCGAACCTCCACCGGGACCAGCCGCACAGTCCATGACTCCATGACTGCAGCACCGTAGACCGCCCGGCTAATCCCGCGAGGCTGTGTTATGTCCTTAGGTTAGTTAGGTTTATGTAGTTCTAAGTCTAGGGAACTGATGACCTCAGATGTTAAGTCCCATAGTGCTTAGAGCCATTTTATTGGATAACACAGTGTTAAGTGGACCTGTGGGTGAACACCTAGTACAGATTCAGCAGTTAGAGTAGACTTTGCTTGAAGAACAATTGTATTGAAGTCGTGAAATCGATTCGATACTGAAGTGGCTGCAAATGTTGATTTATCTTATGATACCTTTGGGATATGCCTGCATGCTGAGGGCATATGTATTAATATTATTGATAATATTTACAAACTTAGCAGTGAAAAATACAATGTATGAATTTGTGCTCTTGACTCATTGGTAGGAATATTTACTGCCCCATAACTCATGTTTGACTTAGAAATACATAATAAATAGGGCAGTTTTACCGATTACTATTACCAAAGAGTAGATAATGGCATGTATTTCAGTGTTCTGTTGGTTGGGCCATTTCGTCACTTCAGTGGTTGATAAACCTGAGAAACAGCAGCCAACGTTTTTATTTTCAGTATTTCAACTGACCAGAAGGAAAAAGAGGACGTCTCTGTGGTCCACTGACATAAATAATAAATGTGATGCGAACGTTGAGAAGAACGATGTTTGCGAAGTGGAACAGATCATGTCAAAGTCCTGCACAAGATGATCAATGAGGCTTTCGATATTAGACAGCTCGAAGTGCGGGTTCATCGAAAATTGTGCAGCATTTCCACAAGTTACCAATGTTTAGAGTGCATATTGTTCCATTCCGCTGTGTTTCAATCACTTCGTAGAAAATCCATACATAAACTACGATGACTGTGTGAGTCAAACATGTGGTAATACATATTTTTGGAAACAAATTTTTAGCTTTTTGCCAGGTAATACCTTACTTGTGACTGTTGCTAATGTACTGGTCATAATTGTCAGAAATGGAAAATGGCGGGCATCGGAAGAATGTCATGGACTGGTGCAAAATGAACTTTCAGAAATTGTACCGGTGTATCAAACACTGTATCTCTAGCTACAGTTCGCATCTGCGTAAAAACAAGCAAGTGTTACAGCAGTCATTGACGGTGTAGGAAGGGAAGGTACATGATTTATCAGAGTAAACATCACGATTTAAGTGCTGAAACGGGAAAGAAAGCCATCTGAAGCAAAAGAGTACGCAATGGTCCACGACGCAGTCAGGGTGAGCCTCGTTAAATACATTAGCAAACGGTTATTCACATGCAGACATGCAAACCAATTTCTTTTTAAATAGCCACCCATTTCAGATCTTCTATGGCCGGCCAAGTCAACTTCTGATTTGTTTTTTCAAGCGGTGTAAAGAGTGGACGCGACAAGACTGCGTATGATTGAAGACTTGTGAATTGGAGTGATGAATCGCGCTAAAGCCTGTGGCAATCTGAAGATAGGGTTTGGGATTGCCGAATAACTGGAGAACGTTATCCACTATTAAATGAAGCGTCAACAGCGAAGTACGGAGGAAAAGGCGTTACTGTACGGTGGTGTTTCTCGTAAGTAGGGTGTGGTCCCCTTACTGCGCTTAAGAATGCGCTAAATGCGAAAGGGTATGAACGCAAAAGAACGGCTCAAACGGCTCTAAGCATTATGGGACTCAATATCTGAGGTCATCAGTCCCCTAGACTTAGAACTACATAAACCTAACTAACCTAAGGACTTCACACACATCCATGCCCGAGGCAGGATTCGAACCTGAGACCGTAGCAGCCGCGCGGTTCCGGACTGAAGCGCCTAGAACCGCTCGGTCACAGCGGCCGGCGGATATGAACCCATTTTATGGCATTGTGTACTGCGTACAACAGAGAAACAGTTCGGGGTCGATGACTGTATCAGCACGACAATGCACATTGTCGTAAAGCGGTATCTGTAAGGTAATGGTTCATGGACAATGACATGGACTGACCTGCCCAGAGCCACGAGTTGAACCCAATGGAATATCTTTCGGATGAGTCAGAACGTCGACTTCACTCGAGACTTCAGCGTCCGCCGTCACTACCTTCTCTGTTTTCTGCTCTTGAAACACTTGCTGCGGTTCCGCCTCAGACTTTCAAACACATATTTGGAAGTGTACCCAGCAGAGTTCAAGCCGTCATAAAGGTCAAGGATGGCCACGCCACATATTAACATCGAATAACAGGTGTCTGCGTGCTTTAGATCAGAGAGTCTATAACCACTGTCTGAGGAAGTAACGGTTACAATGGCGAGAGAGGTAAACATTCTACACAGGCTGCTACAGGAACTCATGATGTGTCACCTGTACGACTTCAGTAATTTAATGAAGATAATTTCAGCTTATTTGTAAATGCTGCAACTATATTTACTCTCTTTTTAATATCAACCACTGTGAAATAAAAGTAAAACTGTTGGTGTTTTGAGAACTCGGATCATTCATATCGCTTCACAAACGCGAATAATTGTGTCAATTGCCGGAGTTTTTGTACACAACGTGGCACTTCACGGAACTGGCGCTAATAGCATAGGCACGTAAGGAACACACACGACACACATCTGTAGGTATTGGTGATAAGTTGAGAAAACCGTCCCGAAACACATGTGCTACAGAACGCCACTGTTTCCTGCGCATGTACTGCGACATCAGTATGTGATATGATCGCCAAGCACACGTACACAGGCCACACAACGGGTTGGCATACCCTGGATCAGGTGGTCGAGCAGCTGCTGGGGTATAGCCTCCCATTCTTGCAACACAGCATGTCGGAGCTCCTGAAGTGTCGTAGGGGTTTGAAGACGTGCAGCGATACGTCGACCGAGGGCACCCCAGACGTGCTCGATGGGGTTTAGGTCTGGAGAACAGGCAGGCCAGTTCATCGCCTGATATCTTCTGTTTCAAGGTAGTCCTCCACGATGGCAGCTCGGTGGGGCCGTGCGTTATCATCCATCAGGAGGAAGGTGGAACCCACTGCACCCCTGAAAAGGTGGACATACTGGTGCAAAATGACGTCCCGATGCACCTAGCCTGTTACAGTTCTTCTGTCAAAGACATGGAGGGCTGTACGTGCACCAATAATAATCTCATCCCCCCCCTCCCCGCCCCCATCAAAGCACGACTTCTGTACAGGTCCCTTTCAAGGACATTAAAGGGTTGGTATCTGGTTCCTGGTTCACGCCAGATGAAAACCCGGTTAGAATCACTGTTAAGACCATACCTGGACTCGTCCGTGAAGATAACCTGGGACCACTGTTCCAATGACCATGTACTGTGTTCTTGACAACAGGCTGTACGGGCTCTCCTCTGACCAGGGGTCAGTGGAATGCACCTTGCAGGTCTCCGGGCGAATAAACCATGTCTGTTCAGTCGTCTGTAGACTGTGCGTCTGGAGATAACGGTTCCAGTGACTGCGGTAAGGTCCCGAGCAAGGCTACCTGCAGTACTCTGTGGTCGTTTGCAAGATATAGGCCTTCTTGTGGTGTTGTACACTGTGGACGTCCCCTATTGTAGCACCTGGACACGTTTTCTGTCCGCGGGAATCGTTGCCATAATCTGGAGATCACAGTTTGTGGAATACAGAGGGCCCGTGCTAAGACCTGCTGTGTTTGACCAGCCTCCAGTCGCCCTGGTATTCTACCCCTCATAACGTCATCAAAATGCGTTCTTTGAGCCATTTTCAACACACAGTCACCATTAGCACGTCTGAAAACGTCTGCACACTTACTCGCTGCACCGTACTCTGACATGCACCAACACACCTCTGCGTACGTGGACTGCTGGCAGCGCCGCCGTGCACGACCACAGGTCAAATACACCGCATGGTCATACCCCGAGTTGATTTAAACCCGCAAACCGCCCACCAGATCGTTGTTTCACCATGTTTCAGCATTATCCTTAATTTATGAGCATGATTGTAGATCCCCAGTTTCAAACGGTTGCACGATTTCTTACTCCGACAAGAAAGTTGATCACGGCTTAAATAATCTTAACGGAATTTCGAAAACTAAGAAACCTGCAAAGAGAATAAATAAAGATATAATAAGAGGCGACGATGGAAAGAGAGAACAAGCATAACGAGGTGTCACTGAAGCTTATCTATCGAGTACGAAAATGTCCCCTATTGAACATAGCAGTTTTCTCCACTGATCGATGGCAATTTAGTTCAGAATATTGACACTTGTTTCACGTTTGTGACTGAAACAAGAAGAACGCCATTTGTGCAATTTATGTTCTACATTCGCCTAAACAAAACTGTGGTCACATTCATTACACACACCTACTGTACGTAGTAGCCTTGACACTGTTATTTCTACTTCAGAGTTTACACGAGTTTTTTTAACTCTGCGGTATTCACAACCATTCCCAAGCCCGAGAATGCATGCGTGTCCTTTGGGACTGAATGCAGTATAAAAACACGACAGCGGCCAATCCGCTGTACTGTGTTCGACATAATGAAAACACGAAAAAATTAAAATAATTAAAAGCCATATGAACAGAAGCAGCGTTTGTAATTACGCGGAGAACAATATACAATAACAGTGTTTATTTTCGATGTTGTTTGATTTGCTCGTAGGCTCTGCGATACGCCTTTCCATTATAACGGTTGTATAAACTTTCCACGAAGGATGTAAAAAATCCTGTTATATGATTTCGCTATGTAATACTGGTAGAGACGTCCACAGTGAGCTTAAATATTTCGTTTTCTTTCTGCTTTTAACGAAATTTTTGGAATCCTGGAGAAGTTGAATCCAAATTCAGTGTTTATCATGAAGAGTCTTCTTGCCCGATCACCGAAGCTGTTTGGCCTTAGAGAAAACGAGACATTTAGCTCCCTTACAAGAACCAAGGCACAAATCGTGAACAGAGAGTGCGCTTATGGCAGAACACGACGCTGCCGTCGAACACGTTGTCGCAACAGGAAGTAATGGTAGCTGGCTTATTCGCTAGTTTTACAGATCGAAGACGTACTTGATGCAGTACAAGATGAACGGCTGTTGGGCAACGATCCTTCCACGCAGTTCACAGACTCTCGAATGGATGAAATATCAATGTACCGACTTATTATGATTAGTATTGTGGGAATCCTAAAACCGACTAGTCCACTACATGTCAAATCTGTATTGATTACGATTCTAGCACGGAAATAACATTTATATTTGAGATCTTCCATTTGCAACTACCTGGATCTGTGGGAAACTACTGAAGCGATGGACCTCGATGTTTCTTCCAATGGCCTTTTTCCGTTATTTGTTAGACGCGACGTAGAGATATTGCTTTGGACGAATTAAAGCGGTTTAATACGGATATGGACATATTTTCCAGAAAGAGTTTTCTGTCAAAAATTTTCTTAATTTCAATTTAGATATTGACAATTTATCAGCCTTGTGCAAAGCTGATAACTAGCTTCTAATGTCAAGCTGTGCACATCACAAAGCGTAAAATTGAAGTAGTAATTTAAATGTAGATACTGACATTTTATTAGCCTTGTGCAAAGTTGGTAATGAACTTTTAATGTAAAGTAGTACACAGCACAAAACGTAAAAACGAAGTAGCTTTTCAGCAAAATATTAACGAATCGCAACTAAGGGCAGTACAAAATGCAGTCAACAATGTGGAAGTATGAAATGAAAGTATCGCGTAGACTCATTGCACGTAAAGGAAATGAAAACCTTCAAATCACTGGAAAGTAACTAAGAAACTACAATCTGCAATAGAGATAGCTTACGAAAAATCTGCATGATCTACAATGCACAACTGCAAATGTATGTGGAATTCACTTCAACACGGAGTAACAGTGAAATTTGAACGTATATGGAGCAATTTAGCGGGTAATTTAAGAGGCTTGTTCGACTTACAGAGTATAGCAGAAATGATGGAAAATATTAATTGGTGGGCACTCTAAGAATGACGCCGAATATCTAGACGAAGTTCGCTTTCAAACGTTCAAGATCCAGCTTCAGCGAGAAATCTGCAAATATTCTGCTCTCCATTAGAGGTAAATGATGAAAGAGTTGCATAAATAGTAAGCCTTCACGTTTTCCATCCGAGAACGGAATTCTGTAATAATAAGTACCCTCCGCCATGTACTCTGTTTTAACTACAGCAAACAGTCCGATATTTCAGCCCAATGAAAAAACTGAAACTTGTGAGTCAAATTAAAGTGAACTGAGAATAGGATAACTATGTTCTCATCCGAGAATATTTGGAAGGGGTTAACGTTTGCAATATTTGACTTGAAACCAAGAGGCCAGGGGTTTAAAGTTATTTTAATTTTCGAGACAATATGTCACAGACGAATATATGAAATTTTGTAAAGTGTACGTGTGCATCTAATTAAGAGTAATAGACTATAAACGATCATTCGCGCGACATGTGTACTTGCGCGCTCCACCTAAATGACTGCTCAGTGATTCAAGGATATACAAGAGTCACTGCAAAATAATGCACAACTTTTCTTTTTTCAAAAATCCAACTTTTATTCTACGTCTTTCTATCCACGTAGGTCATAGAAACATTCTTCCTGCTTGTATTCACCTGTTTCCGCAAGTCGCTCTGTCTTAACACTCTATCAAGAAGGCTGCTGCCCTTCGTGATGGTCTGAGGCAACGTGCTGTTACGGAGTTCCTGTCTTGCGAGAACGAGGTAGTGACGGACATTCACAAGAGACTGAAGAAGGTTTATGGGGATGGCGCTGTAGATCGCAGTACAGTTAGTCGTTTGGAGAAAGTGGGCACGCCAATACTCCCGAACTTCCCGTGCAGCAACAGACCGAGCGCTGCACAGCCTCCTGACAATGTACAGCGTGTTCACAGTCTGATATCGGCTGACAAACGCATAGCAGTGAAAGGAGTGTCAATACGGGCGGAAGTCTGAGAAGCGAGTGTGCGACTGTGTGCAGGGTATTGAGAGAACTGAAGGTGAAAAAGAAATGGGCTCCGAGAACGTTTACTGAGGCTCACGAAGAAACACGGAAGATTGTTTTGGAACAGAACGAGAACTTCCATCGCTTTGAACTGGAAACAAAATCACAATCGATGGAATGGCATCATGCGCCGGCCGCGGTGGTCTCGCGGTTCTAGGCGTTCAGTCCGGAACTGCGCGACTGCTACGGTCGCAGGTTCGAATCCTGCCTCGGGCATGGATGTGTGTGGTGTCCTTAGGTTAGTTAGGTTTAAGTAGTTCTAAGTTCTAGGGGACTGATGACCATAGATGTTAGGTCCCAGCCGGCCGAAGTGGCCGTGCGGTTAAAGGCGCTGCAGTCTGGAATCGCAAGACCGCTACGGTCGCAGGTTCGAATCCTGCCTCGGGCATGGATGTTTGTGATGTCCCTGGGTTAGTTAGGTTTAACTAGTTCTAAGTTCTTGGGGACTAATGACCTCAGCAGTTGAGTCCTATAGTGCTCAGAGCCATTTGAAGCACTTTTTTGTTAAGTCCCATAGTGCTCAGAGCCATTTTGGAATGGCATCATGCAAATGGCTGTTGTTTTTTATTTATAAGGACTGTTGCTTGTGGATATCAGACGACACGGAACTCTATCAGTTCTGACTTTTAAGTGGCAATCTTTAGGTAACTTCATACTCGAATGTGTCGCATTCGACAACATCGACAAAAATGCGATGTTTTGCTGTTGCATAACACCCGGCCACATGTCAGTGAGAAAACCACGACCGAGAACACAAGGCTTCGGTGGATAACGTTCAAGCATCCACCCAACATCCCCGTCTGCCGCCATGTAGTTACAGCCTCTACGGTAAACTGAAGAAACCCGTTAGCGGAACTAAATTTGTAACATGGTGACTTCAATATAAAGGCTGCTAAAGAGTGGTTCAAACGTTCTGCTCCTGACTTCTGACCTTTCATGGTGGCGTAAGGCGTTGAAAGGGACAGGGAAGGTGTGACAAAAAACGAAAATAGATATTTTGGCTCTCAAGAATGTAACAACATATTGTAAAAGTATCAAAAAAGTGAGAGATATATTGGATGTTTAAAAAAATCGGTATTTCTATTGTAATGATCCTCGCAGCGAATGGGGAGAGAAATTGACTGCATTATCTTCAACAAACGGTCTTGGTATCCACCTGAAGCAACATGAAGAAATCTCAGAAATATTTTTCGGAAGGAAGGACGGAAATTTGAACGTCATTCCTTTCGAATACGGCCCCAGCGTCCTAACTACAACGTCTGAACGCCAAACGGTCAAAATCCATCGCCAGCGCAGCCTAATAAAAAGCTGCACCTATAAGAAGACTCTCTCAATCTCTTCCATTTTTTCCCGGTGTTTCTCTAATTTTTGTTTATTACTGCTTTCATCCACTCTCTACTCCATCCCTGCTTACATAATTAACTAAACCAGCACAGTTTACTTTCCATCGGCATTTATTAACGCTAAGAAGTAGAAACACAAAAGACGTGAAGGGAGGGACATCATTTGGTGAACGCTAGGTAAAAGGCGGAATTCTGAAATTCAGCATGAATGAGAATAGTATCAACCCTCGCTAATTTCCTCTTGGGGACTAGTGTCACGTATTATTTTGGACGATCTGATGTTAGGGAACGGTCGTTCGGTTCGGCGACCGGAGTATTTTGAATATCTCTACCGGCTGTGCAAGCTTTCCAAAGCTGGCATTGTAACGGAAACTGTCTCACAGGTTCCTGTTGTCCACAGTCACAGAGTCAAATATAAATAGAAGAATACGATACAAAGGTTGGACAAAAGACCCAATTCTGAATTGCATAATACAATAAGAATTAATACATATAAAGGCACATGCTAACTACCGAGAAAACCTAAAATGAAACACATGTCTGCCATCAAGGGTGCTACGTACTTAGGATAATTTCACGATGCTAAGCAGAGTCTCATAAACCACCTATCTTAAAAATAACGTGCGAGAAACGAGCACGGTAACACATGTGATGTTTACGCAAACATGAAGAACAGATATGCTGCCTCAGCAAGGATAGCGGCGGACAATAGCCCACAAGTACGACATGTTTTGATGCGACATCGGCGACAGAGATAGTGACCTGGGGGTACGAGGATCATTGTTAACGCTATAATTCTCTTAAGATTCGACTTAGAAGAAGACCTGAGCCAGATCTGTCTGATTGCGATCCATCCTTTTGTAAACAGTCATCGTCATTGGAGTGGGATGCGCAATCACCGCAGTCATGAGGAACAGCTGATTACATGACACGTAGATGGACATTTAAAGTCGTATCGCGCATTAACACTTGAATCGATGGCAAAGGAAACCTCCTCTGACAGTCTCCAACAGCTTTATAATCGTTGGCTTAGGTATACGAGGCGTGTTTTTTAAGTAAGTACCGTTTTGAAATTAAAAAAAGGCTTGCTAAGCTATCTCAACAATTTTATTTTTACATGAAAGCCTGTACCTTAATCTACTTTTTTACATAATTTCCGTCAATACTGAGGCACTTGTCATAACGTTGTACCGGATTTTGAATACCCTGCTCATTGAAGTCTGTCGCCTGACTTGTTAACCACTGCATCACCACTGTTTTGACTTCGTCATCGACTTAAAGACCCTGACCGCCCAGGTGTTACTTCAAGTGCAGGAACAGATGGTAGTCACTGGGCGCAAGGTCGGGTCTGTACGGAGGATGATTAGACTTTCCCATCGAAAATATGTGATGAGATCTTTGGTCTGATTCGCCACATGCGGACGGGCATTGTCTTGCAGCAAAACGATGCCCTTGCTCAACTTGCCATGTCTTTTGTTCTGAACTGAACGGCGCTGATTGTGCAATGTCTTACAGTAAGCTGCTGCATTGATTGTCTTATTACGAGGCAGAAATCAGACAAGCAATACTCCTTTTCTGTCCCAAAAAACTGTGCACATGATTTTCTGGGCAGAAATTGTTTGCTTAAACTTCACTTTTCTGGGTGAATCTGAATGCCGCCATTCCATGGACTGTTGCTTTGATTCTGGTGGGACGTAGGCCACCCATGTTTCATCGCTCGTAACAATTTGGCTGAAGAAATCATCACCGTCGTTGTGGTACCGCTCAAGGAAAGTCAATGCACTGTATAAACGTTTGGTTTTGTGCACGTCCATCAACATTTTCGGTACCCAACGTGCTCATAATTTTCGGTAACTGAAGTGCTCGGTCACAATTCCATACAAAACACTATGAGAAACATTAGGAAAGTCATCCTGCAAGGAGGAAATCATAAAGCGTCTGTATTCTGTCAGCTTATTGTCCACTTCCTGCATCAAACTTTCATTAACGACCGAAGGACGCTCACTCCGTTGTTCATCATGCACATTTGTGCGGCCATCTGTAAATGCTCTCACCCACTTTCTTACCATTCCATCACTCAGAATGTTTTCTCCGTAAACTGCACAGATCTCACGATGAATATCGATCGCTTTTAGGCCATTAGCACTAAGAAATCGTAAAACAGCCCGTACTTCACAGTCGGCGGGACTCACGATTATCGGAGGCATCTTAAACACTCAGTACACAACGTAAACAAGGAAGAATCAGACTGTAATGGAGTCAGTGCGTAGCAACAGATGTAGGTATCCAGTGCGCATGCGCAGAAGCCGACCGCAGCGTGGCAAAACGGTACTTACTTAAAAAACACGCCTCGTATTATGTGCAACGTGGATCATTTTGAATAAAAACCTTATGTTTTATTATGTTTTCTTTGCTTCGTAACAGAATTAACTGCATCTAGCATATATTGACAGAAAGAATCTTAAGAGAAGCAGTACATTAAACGCATGATGAGTTACGCTGGGAGAGGTTCACGGATCGCGCCACAGTGTTGGACAGTGGCAGTAGATTGGTGAAACAGGCGCGCCATCTGTTCGGCCTTCATGACTACGTGATGTATTACGGAATCTGATCATACTTTGCTGCTCATCACTGGGAACAAAACTTCTTGTATGATGCGTTCAGATTTTTCCTAAGTGTGTGGTGGCATATTCACGCAAAATGAAACGAGAGAGTTGAGACCGGTGCGATAGCAAAATAACATGCGACCGTTGCCGAAGCAAAAGGACAGCACAAAACATAACGTGACCTTTAAAAAATCAAGAGCAACGTAACTGCAGAGTCCGAATGGTTAAATTATTTTGAATTGGTTCAAATGGCTCTGAGTACTACGGGACTTACCATCTGAAGATATCGGTCCCCTAGAACTTAGAACTACTTAAACCTAACTAACCTAAGAACATCACACACATCCATGCTCGAGGCAGGATTCGAACCTGCGACCGTAGCAGTCGGGCGGTTCCGGACTGAAGCGCCTAGAACCGCTCGGCCACCGCGTCCGGCTATTTTGAATTGCTATGGACGAGGAATGGCAAAGGAAGTGAAATGAAAGTACATGTACGCGTCATGGTGGATCGCAGAAATGAGGTAGAAGTGAGTGAGAACAGGGTATTTAGGAGGAGGACGGATTTGCAACAGTTGTGTGAGACGCTATTTTAAGTGTCAGTTGGATTTCGAGAATATTGCCGGCCGGTGTAGCCGATCGGTTCTAGGCGCTTCAGTCTGGAACCGCGCGACCGCTGCGGTCGCAGGTTTGAATCCTGCCTCGGGCATGGATGTGTGTGTGATGTCCTTGGGTTAGTTAAGTTTAAGTAGTTCTAAGTTCTAGGGGACTGATGACCTCAGATGTTAAGTCTCATAGTGCTCAGAGCCATTTGAACCATTCGAGAATATTCGAGATGACAAATCAAGGTGAGCGTTGGTGCTGTAACAAGTTTTCTTCCAAATAAAGGAGACCTTCAAAACACAATAGTTCGGTAGAATCAGCAGATGTTTGGAGCCGATACCACGAGAGAAATACAAACAAATGTGTGGTTCATCCGCTTCCACACCGGTGACCAGCGTTATGGGAGGCAACTTAGCGCTCGCTGCGCAAGTGTTGCTGAGATGAGAACTGTGATAATGGGAAAAGGTACAGAAGATTGCTGGCTGGGATTTGTAAAACTTCTGTGTGTGTAATTTTACATCAGCACTGTAAAATACACGTGGTTGTAAAATACACAGGATGCATGCCAAGTTCATTTTTAAGTTGGTTGTGACGAAACGTAAATAACCCAGTCTTGAGAGTTCACAGGATGTGCTGGACTGCGTCAACACGGATTCCTAATTTCATTACGTCGTTAAAACTGGATACTGTGCTCACAGTAAACGGATCGTTTCCGCAGTGGAAGATTTTATCGTCCCCAATGCCGTAAAATGCGCGACAAATGCGGTCTGTAATCCAAGTAATGTTGATCGTCTTCTTTTGTACTCGCGGAAATGGACACTGCAAATAGCACCGCGAGGGCAAACCGAGGCAGGAAAGTGCTACCGGGAAGTTCTTCAGCATCTCCGTGACACTGTTCAGCACAAAGGAACAGACCTCCTACAGGCACCGCCGAGTGTCGGATAGATAGACCTTGTACGAGTAGAACTATACGTTTCCTAGCCAACTGTGATATAGGTTATGATTTACCGCGCTTCACTAATTTTGTACCCATGTCACTTCCACGTCAACTAATGCCATAGTTTTCTAAAGATGCCAGTGCTGCCAAAGAACGTCTCTACAATCACGATCTCGAATTTTTCAGTTGACATTTCCAGCTGTTTCACCGTGTTAAGTGAGCATTATCATCATCTGAAAAGGGCATGTGGTTTCTCCAAAATATTTCTAGGCACTTAAATATCTTTATCTTTTGAGGAACAGGAGCTCTTTCGTCATCTGTTCACTGCATAGCATATCCCTATGGAAATGGGGTTTTAGGCACACCTTGTTCAGTAACTACAAAGACATTAGCTTTCATAGTACTACTCCTAGTCTGTGAATGACACAGGAACTAAAATTATAGTAATTCACCGAATGAAATGTTTACACGAGTAACAACTGAACATGCATTGCTATATCCAAGAAACATATGTACCAGATGTTCCTGTCTTAGTGTGGATATGAGCGCGAAAATAAATTCTTGGCTCGCTCTTCTCATAGTTTCCCAAGATATCCTAGGAATTCTCTAAATATAATCAATTAGATGTGAGGAGGTACAGAAAATTTCAAGATACTTGTCACACTACGTATTACCATCGGTATACTGACAGAACATATCCTTAGGTACTTATTCACACAGCCACCGCCGATGTCCGTACATTCTTTAACGATGTGTACAACTTTTTTTACTGTAACGCTACAGAAAGTCAATGTTGACAGAGTTAGATTACGAAATGAGGCACTAAACGTGGTAGATGACTTTTGCTACTTGGGCAGAAAAACAACAGATGATCGCCGAAGTAGAGAGGATATACAATGCAGACTGGCAACTGCAAGAAACACATTGCCAAAAAGAGGAATTTACAATATCTAAGATAAATTAAAATCTTAGGAAGTCTTTTCTGAAGGTATTTGGAAGAGAAATGTGGACGACACGCATTTCACACAAAAAGACAGTAGAAGCTTTTGAAACGTGGTGCTATAAAAGAATGCTGAAGATTAGACAGGTGGATCGGATAACTAATGAGGACATACTGAATCGAATGGGAGAAAAATAAATTTATAGCACAAATTGAGTAAAGGAAAGGATTAATTGCCGTAACACATCCTCAGGCATTAAGCAATTGTCAGTTTAGCAATGGAGGGAACTGGAAGAGAATAAAAGATCTTCTACATGTAGACCTACACACATAATCCACAAGTCACAGTGCAGTGCGTGGTGGAGGGTACGTTGTATCACTACTAGTAATTTCCCTTCCTGTTCGACTCGCAAATAGGCGTGCGAAAAATGACTATCTACACTCCTGGAAATGGAAAAAAGAACACATTGACACCGGTGTGTCAGACCCACCATACTTGCTCCGGACACTGCGAGAGGGCTGTACAAGCAATGATCACACGCACGGCACAGCGGACACACCAGGAACCGCGGTGTTGGCCGTCGAATGGCGCTAGCTGCGCAGCATTTGTGCACCGCCGCCGTCAGTGTCAGCCAGTTTGCCGTGGCATACGGAGCTCCATCGCAGTCTTTAACACTGGTAGCATGCCGCGACAGCGTGGACGTGAACCGTATGTGCAGTTGACGGACTTTGAGCGAGGGCGTATAGTGGGCATGCGGGAGGCCGGGTGGACGTACCGCCGAATTGCTCAACACGTGGGGCGTGAGGTCTCCACAGTACATCGATGTTGTCGCCAGTGGTCGGCGGAAGGTGCACGTGCCCATCGACCTGGGACCGGACCGCAGCGACGCACGGATGCACGCCAAGACCGTAGGATCCTACGCAGTGCCGTAGGGGACCGCACCGCCACTTCCCAGCAAATTAGGGACACTGTTGCTCCTGGGGTATCGGCGAGGACCATTCGCAACCGTCTCCATGAAGCTGGGCTACGGTCCCACACACCGTTAGGCCGTCTTCCGCTCACGCCCCAACATCGTGCAGCCCGCCTCCAGTGGTGTCGCGACAGGCGTGAATGGAGGGACGAATGGAGACGTGTCGTCTTCAGGGATGAGAGTCGCTTCTGCCTTGGTGCCAATGATGGTCGTATGCGTGTTTGGCGCCGTGCAGGTGAGCGCCACAATCAGAACTGCATACGACCGAGGCACACAGGGCCAACACCCGGCATCATGGTGTGGGGAGCGATCTCCTACACTGGCCGTACACCACTGGTGATCGTCGAGGGGACACTGAATAGTGCACGGTACATCCAAACCGTCATCGAACCCATCGTTCTACCATTCCTAGACCGGCAAGGGAACTTGCTGTTCCAACAGGACAATGCACGTCCGCATGTATCCCGTGCCACCCAACGTGCTCTAGAAGGTGTAAGTCAACTACCCTGGCCAGCAAGATCTCCGGATCTGTCCCCCATTGAGCATGTTTGGGACTGGATGAAGCGTCGTCTCACGCGGTCTGCACGTCCAGCACGAACGCTGGTCCAACTGAGGCGCCAGGTGGAAATGGCATGGCAAGCCGTTCCACAGGACTACATCCAGCATCTCTACGATCGTCTCCATGGGAGAATAGCAGCCTGCATTGCTGCGAAAGGTGGATATACACTGTACTAGTGCCGACATTGTGCATGCTCTGTTGCCTGTGTCTATGTGCCTGTGGTTCTGTCAGTGTGATCATGTGATGTATCTGACCCCAGGAATGTGTCAATAAAGTTTCCCCTTTCTGGGACAATGAATTCACGGTGTTCTTATTTCAATTTCCAGGAGTGTATATGCTTTCGTACAAACTCTAATTTCTCTTATGTTCGTGGTTCTTATGCGCAACAGCTGTACATGGCTGACGTCACATACATAACATCCTTTTGACCCACAGGCCATTTTCACAGCTGAGATCAGCGCCCTATCGTTTTTCCTTGCTCTGATATTTTCTTAGCATCAAAATTTGTTAACTGGTTATTAGCGTTACAAATAGAATACGTACTCTTTGAAACCACTCCCTTATTACCTGTAGATAACACGTTTGGACATTATTTAATGACAGGACTAGAAACCAAACTTATGAGTAGAGGTATGTTATTCTATATATAGCGCAGAACATTACATTTCATTTTCCACCTTATTATTTCAGCCTTTCCGCTTTCTGTTGCAAAAAGTGAACAACAGAGAACGATCAGTTATTCTGGCTACAGAATGTACGCTCAGTTGTACCAGTACAACTGCATTCCAGAGTAACGCTTCGGCTAATCAGCGCGCGAACGGCAAGTAAACAAATGCGCAGCGCTTAATGTGACGTCTACACGGCGTATTCTGTTCCAAATGGCGTGATCTCCGCCATGGCACAATGTGAGATTGGTGCATGCGTCCACCACAAACATTTCTGACAGGAAACCATAGACCTGTTATCCTGTCACCGGCGACCGGCCTATTTTCTCTCCTGCACCGATAGTCAGCGCGCTTATCAGCCTACGTCCAGGCTGGCTTTGATAAGCTCGTACAGCAACTGCTGTAGTTATGGAAAACAACGAAAACTCAAAACGAACAGCTAAAGACTTTTGGTTCCGACTAATTGCACGGTAAGCTGGGACAGCAAGGTTATCAGAGGATCAAAAACAAACACGCTGCTAACAGCTACATATAGGGTGTTTCAGAAACGTTGCGACAAGCTTCCAGACGTTGTAGAAGGTGTCTCGAGGAACAAATCGAGGACAGGAACCCGTGCTCGGGAACGTCAAGAACTGTAAGACAATCCACATCTCCCTTTTCCAAATCTCCTAAACGCATCTTGCATAATTGCAAGCTTACACGCGCCCTACTAATTACATACCGTTTCCAGTACTCATCCTGTATCCTTATCGTATTAGTTCCTCGCCAAACTCATTTCCATCCAAATCTCTGAAACAGGCAATGTTACCAGGAGCGTTATCAAATTTAGTTTTCGCCACATCTTATCAAGTGCATTAAGATAATTATTTTTATTCTTGTCAATATATTTTAATGTATTTCTAATTACAAACTGCCTGCTGCCCCCTTCTTCTTCAGTAGCGCTACAGCCCTTGGTGAGCCTTGGCTTCTTCTACAATCTTCCTCCACACTTCTCGGTTATTTGCTGCTCTTTTCCACACCCGGACACCCATACTGCTGATATCCATTATTACCTAGTCGATCCATCTTCTTCTAGGTCTCCCTTTTCGCTTAACTGAATGGATCATACCTTTCATCATTTTCTTTGTAATTCTATCCTCTGCCATTTTCTCCAAGTGTCCTAGGCATTGTATTCGCAGTGATTTCACAAATTTTACTATGTCCCTGCCTTGTATTAACTCTTGTAATTCGGCATTGTAGCGTATTCTCCAGCCTTCTTCCCCACTTATCGGCCCATAGATTTTGCCTAGTATTTTCCGCTCAATGGTTCTTAGTGCATTTTTATCGTGTTCTGTCAACGTCCATACCTCTGAGCCGTATGTGATAACTGGTCGGAGTAGGGAATTATGTATTAGCAGTTTGGGGTTTCTTGTAACAAGGCTATTTTTGAAAAGTTGCATATTTGCAAAGTAAGCTCTGTTTCCTGCTTGTATTCTTTCCCTAATAGCCTTTTCAATACTGTTATCATTTGTTATTAGGGCTCCCAAGTAGTTAAAAGAGGACACTCCATTGAAGCATTTCCCATTGATGTTTAGGTTTTTAGGGGTTCTTCTGGCCTCAGATTGTGACATTACCATATATTTTGTTTTGTTTTGATTTATTATGAGGCCAATTTTTAAGGCTTCTGTTTCCATTTCCCGGTGTGTTTCTAGGAGTGTATTGGTATTTCTTCCTACAATAGCATTGTCATCAGCGTATGCACATATCTGGCTAGTTTTCATAAGTATGGTGCCGCTTTTGTTGATTTTATTTACTACACTATGCAGGGCTATATTGAATAGGGCAGTGGAGAGACTATCCCCTTGCTTCACACCTTTATTGAAGTCATAGCTTTCACTTGTTCTGCTAAGGGCCTTTACTTTTGCTCTTGTCTCTGTCATTGTCATTCTGATTACTATTATTAATTTAGTACATATACCAACTTCTTTCAGTACTCTGTATAGTTCTTGCTGATTCATGCTGTCAAAGGCTTGTTTGAAGTCGATGAATAGGAAATGCAGATCTATATCATATTCATAGAACTTTTCCATCATTTGTCTTATCACAAATATATGATCAGTTGTTCCCCTGTCTGGCCGAAAGCCACACTGATATTCCCCTAGTATGCCTTCTGCACACTTCTGTATCCTTTCGTTTAACATAATTGTGAAGATTTTACAAGCTGTACTTAGGAGTGTTATACCTGTATAGTTTTCACATACTGTTCTGTCCCCTTTCTTATAAATGGGGATTATTATTCCAATTTTATCTGGCATAGTTTCTGTTTCCCATATAGCTGATATTAATGTGTGCAGTTCCTTTATTACAGCCTCACCACCAGTTTTTATTAATTCAGCACTTATGCTGTCTTCCCCAGGGGCTCGATTGTTTTTGGATTTGTGCACAGCCTGGGAGACCTCTTGTAGTGTTGACTTTCTTGCCTCATTGGTTTCATTGTCTACTTCCAGCTCCACTCTTCCGTCCTGTGCGGCTGTCTCTTCATCTTCTAGGCTGGTGCTTAGTGTATCTTCCTACTATCTGTTCTTACTCCCTTATCATTTTCCCGTCTTTACTGGAACAGGCCATTGCTGCCCCCTCTCACCCCCTATTCGCCATTTTTCCTATCGTGGAAAATATAAGTAACAAATTATTTTACTAATAATATGTTAATACACTGTCCAGTCACATTAATGCTACCACCTGTCATAAGCCTGAATAGCCATCTTGCAGTGCATACAGACGCGCAGGAAGAGAGTGAGGTTCTGGAAGGTAGCAACAGGGATGTGGAGCGTTGCCGACTCCAGTTCCGTGGCCAGCTGCACTAGGTTTCTCGCCTGATGATCCATGGTGCGTACAGGTCGATCGATGTCGTCTTACAGATTCTCCATCGGGTTTAAATCCGGGGAGTTTAGTTGTAAGGAGTAAAGTAAACTAATCCTGGTGCTCTTCGAACCAAGCACGCACACTGCGAGCTGTGTGACACGTTGCATCGTCCTGGTGGTGTACCATCGAGCCGGCCGCTGTGGCCGAGCGGTTATAGGCGCTTCAGTCCGGAACCGCGCTGCTGATGCGGTCGCAGGTTCGAATCCTGCCTCGGACATGGATGTGTGTGATGTCCTTAGGTTTAAGTAATTCTAAGTCCAGGGGACTGATGACCTCAGATGTTAAGTCCAATATTGCGTAGAGCCTTTTTTTTTTTCCATCGTGGCCGCGCGGGGTTAGCCGAGCGGTCTCAGGCGCTGCAGTCATGGATTGTGCGGCTGGTCCCGGCAGAGGTTCGAGTCCTCCCTCGGGCATGGGTGTGTGTGTTTGTGCTTAGGATACTTTAGGTTAAGTAGTGCGTAAGCTTAGGCACTGATGACCTTAGCAGTTAAGTCCCATAAGATTTCACACACATTTTTTTCCATCGTCCCGAGGAAAAGCGTACTGCATGTAGGAGTGGGTATGGTCCGCAAGGATAGATGGATACTTGTGTAGATGTACTGTGTCTGCCAAAATGACGAGACACCAAAGGCACGCGACGAAAACATTTGCAGATCATAATGCTCCCTCCTCCGGCCTGGACCCTTCACGATTGATGCGGGGTGTTTGCTTTCAGACGTTTCACTACAAGCCAAAAGCCATACCTCCGATGGAACACAAAATGTGGTTCACCAGAAAAGGCCAATTAGTGGAAGTCCAGTTACGGTACTAGAGTGCAACTTCCAGCCTTCGTTGTCGATGAACAGCAGTCAGCGTTGGTGCGAGAATCACGCGCCTTCTGTGGAGTCCCATACACAGCAACGTTGGCTGAATGATGGAAGAGGAGAGACTGTCGGTAGACCCTCGAGTCATCTGGGCGGTCAGTTGCCGAACTGTTGCACGTCTGTTCACCCACACACATTCCCGCAGACATCGTCACTTGTGGCCCGTGGTGCACCGAGCTGCTTCCGCCCCGGTTTTGGGCAGCGCCATTTTGCCATGCACGATATGCTTTAACCATGGCGTCACGCGAGAAGTTTACAAACTTAGCCGTTACGGAAATGGTTCCACCATTGGCCCGAAAGCTGATGGTCATTCGTTTTGGAGTCAAATAAAACGCTGCGATTCCTTATTACGACAACGACTGCCCTGTTAACTGTTGGGATCCCCCGACACACTTTATATACCCTCCACTGGGAGTGCTGCCACATGCCGTCAGTGAGGGATTATTGCACGTTGATGTCGAACATAGGCGGTGGTCATATTACACTACGGGCCATTAAAATTGCTGCACCACGAAGATGACGTGATACAGATGCGAAATTTAACCGACAGGAAGAAGATGCTGTGATATGCAAATGATTAGCTTTTCAGGGCATTCACACAAGGTTGGCACCGGTGGCGACACCTACTACGTGCTGAGATGGGGAAAGTTTCTAACCGATTTCTCATACAGAAACAGCAGTTGACCGGCGTTGCCTGGTGAAACGTTGTTGTAATGCGTCGTGTAAGGGGGAGAAATGCGTACCATCACATTGCCGACTTTGATAAAGGTCGGATTGTAGCCTATCGCGATTGCGGTTTATCGTATCGCGACATTGCTGCTCACGTTGGTCGAGATCCAGTGACTGTTAGCAGAATATGGAATCGGTGGGGTCAGGAGGGTAATACGGAACGCCGTGCTGGATCCCAACGGCCTCGTACCACTAGCAGTCGAGATGACAGGCATCTTATCCGCATGGCTGTAACGGATCGTGCAGCCACGTCTCGATCCCTGAGTCAACAGATGGGGACGTTTGAAAGACAACAACCACCTGCACGAACATTTCGACGGCGTTTGCAGCAGCATGGACTATCAGGTCAGAGACCATGGCTGCGGTTACCCTTGACGCTGCATCACAGACAGGAGCGCCTGCGATGGTGTACTCAACGACGAACCTGGGTGCACCAATAGCTAAACGTAATTTTTTCGGATGAATCCAGGTTCTGTTTACAGCATCATGATGGTCGCATCCGTGTTTGGCGAAATCGCAGTGAACGCACATTGGAAGCGTGTATTCGTCATCGCCATACTGGCGTATCAGCCGGCGTGATGGTATGGGGTGCCATTGGTTACACGTCTCGGTCACCTCTTGTTCGCATTTACGCCACTTTGAACAGTGGACGTTACTTTTCAGATGTGTTACAACCCGTGGCTCTGCCCTTCATTCGATCCCTGCGAAACCCTACATTTCAGCAGGATAATGCACGACCGCATGTTGCAGGTCCTGTACGGGAACTTTCGTCATGTCAGCACGTTGTAGGTGTCGCCACCGGCGTCAACCTTGTGTGAATGCTCTGAAAAGCTAATCATTTGCATATCACAGCATCTTGTTCCTGTCGGTTAAATTTCGCGTGTGCAGCACGTCATTTTCGTGGGGTAGCAATTTAATGGCCAGTAGTGTACTAAGACTAAACGGTCAATGACTTCATGAAAAAATGTTTGCTGTTGCCTACGGAACGCCGATTGTACCAGGCGTGGTCCCTCCATCGAAAGCAAATCAAAGGCCCCGAATATCTTTCTTCAGGCCTCGAAAACGTGGAAACCCCACGGAGAAAAATCAGGAGTGCATGGAGGGTGTGTTACGGATTCCCAGAAAACTTCTACAGCGTAGTCGAAGCAATCTTCTCAACGAGTGGGTCCGCCCACACATGAAGCCCTTACATATTCTCCTTATTGTCCCGATCTCTCCCCACGCGATTTCCATGTTTTTTTAGTCCTAAAGAGAGACATTCGTGGCCGTTGATTTGTTTCAGAAGAAGAGATGCACCTCTGGGTACAGTTGTGATTCCTTAGATAACCGTAAACTTTTTTCCATGAAGACACTTGTCGTCATTTCTCAAAGTGTGGTAAAGTATTAATAATTATAACTATTACTTCTGACATAAACAGTTAACTTACTTTTTCCATCTATCTCGTTTTCATTTCACTGTAGCTTATAAGCAGGGAGGATGTTTACAAGGCCCTTTTAACCAGTCATTGACTATTGCTGCCCACAGTTTCATCGTACATCTCTGATGATGGTTCATCACAACTGTAACGTGGTAATTCCGCAGCAATTATTGTAAATTCCGAGAAAAGCGAATTTCCAGGAAAGCGAGAATTAGTCGTAATGCGCTGCAGCACTCAGTCTCAACATGACGTGGATTTCAGTTTCTGTGAAATTCTGGTGTGTAGTTGCTGTTCCCCCCCCCCCCCCTTTTTTTTTCTCTCTCTTTCCAGGAAATGATGTGCATGGTTTCCATTTCACATGCAACTGACCGCGTGCTGATTGCAAGCTTCTCCATCCACCCGAGCATTGGTTCTTCCACATAGGCAGTTAGTAAAGTTTTCTGTCCCCTTCGGTCATCCTATTCTAATACCAATTGCACTGTTTCCTAGACGAACTGCGCTGATCCGGCGCTGGTAAGGAAAACTGGCGCACGCGCTTAAGAACGTTTGCAATGGAAGACGACATGGGAATAGAATCGTGAACTGTGAGAGAGAAAGTTCGGTAGCATCTTTACAAGTAATTTTACGTGTGGAAGGTAGAAGAACCTAAAATGAAACAGTTGTTTGTTCAGTTTTCGTCTAGGCGGTCACTGCGAACCTCATGTTGTCACTAAGAGTTAAACTTTAACTATGTCTCAAAAGATTTTACTCTTACGTTTCTGCAGTCCTTCTAGTTAGATGACGGTCTGTTTTCTATCTAAACTTTTCGTACAATAATGCATGCTCTGCTTTCAGATTTATCTTACCATTCCAGTGCAAACGTAGCTTTCACCACCTATACGTATCATTGGTTTTATCTTTGACGTACACCTGGTTTACCACTTTATTTTTATTCTAGTTTTCTGTATGGGGATGATGTTTCCCTCGTTATGCTTTAATTTAAATTGGACTACCGACCTCCTATAAATTATAAATGTGAGAGTATAAAATTGACCTATATAGCTTCGTGTATAGTACAATTTCATTTTAACCGGAATATGATCTTTATTCGTTTTTACATTCCTTTTTCACTTTTGTTTACATAGAGCTGTATTCCTGAAGATGTGGATCTAATGCCGCGAATCTAGTTGGATCATCAATATTTGTCATACAAGTGAAGTGGTGTAACTCATCGTGGGCCAACATATTACTTGTGTTTGCGTGTTCTAACAATGTGAGGAGCAAAGTACGAAACATGTAGTACAAAAACGGTTAGTAGGTCCTCTTATTTCATAAATAGCATAATTATACACGATTTTTTTGTTTTTAGTCATTAACCTCCTGCCTGGTTTGATGGGGCCAACTACGAATTCCTCTCCTGTGCCAATCTCTTCATCTCAGAGTGGCGCTTGCAAACTATGTCCTCAATTATTTCCTGGATGTATTCCAATCTTTGTCTTCCTCTACAGTATCTGCTCTCTACAGTTCCCTCTAGTAGCATAGAAATCATTCCATGATGTCTTAACAAATGTTTTATTAGCCTGTCACTTCTTCTTGTCAGTGTTTCCCACAGTTTCCTTGTCTCTCCGATTCTGCGCAGAACCTCCTCATTCCTTACCTTATCAGTCCACGTAATTTTCTACATCCATCTGTAACAACACTTCTCAATGCTTCGATTCTCTTCTGTTCCGGGTTTCCCATAGTGCATGTTTCCACCATACAATGCTGTGTTCCAAACTTACATTTTCAGAATTTTCTACTTATATTTGATACCAGTACACTTATCTTGACTAGGAATGACCTCTTCGGCTTTTGATGTCCTTCTTGCTACGCCCGTCATTGGTTATTTTGCTGCCTAAGTAGTAGAATTCCTTAACTTCATCTACTTCGTGACCATGAATCCTGATGTTAACTTCCTCGCTGTTCTCATTTCTGCTACTTCTCGTTACTTCCTTCTTTCTTCGATTTACTCTCAGTACACACTGTGTACTCGTTAGCTGTTTATTCCATTCAATAGATCATGTAATTCTTCTTCACTTTCACTCAGGATAGCGAAGTCATCAGTGAATCGTATCACTGATATCCTTTCACCTTGAATTTTATTTCCACTCCTACACCATTCTTTTATTTCCATCATTGCTTCTTCGACACACAGACTGAAAAGCAGGGGTGAAAGACGAAACCCCTGTCTTACACCCTTTTTAATCTTAGCATTTCGTTCTTGGTCGTCCACTCTTATTATTCCCTCTTGGCTCTTGTACATATTTAAATTATCCGTCTCTCCCTATAGTTTACCCCTATTTTTCTCAGAATTCCGAAAATCTTGCACCATTTTACAATGTCGAACGCTTTTTCCACGTCGCTTTTTCCTTATGTGAATTTAGATTTAGACGATTTTTGACAAGCGTCCCTTAGATTAGTGCATTTGCCTACTCCAACATTGCAGAAAATTTGCATGATTCTCCTGTATAAAACTGACGTCTGGTCTCATTGTCAACACACTGAGCAAATTGCTATACCGCTAACGTATCCGAAGGGCACTGATCCACTGTAATCAGTGTCAGGCAACGGCTTGTGGATGATAAAAGTTGAGGAATTAGTTATCAACCCGTGGAAGTCCGTTGATTTCATCAAAACATTTAGAGGTTAAAATACTAGTGGATGACATATTTCATCTCTCATTCGGTTTTCATGAATGGTATAAGCCCGAAAAATTTATTTTTCATTCGAGTCTCCATATCTGCTTTGACAACTTTTGCACCGAAAGAGCTCATACAACAGATCGCCTTCAGCCACGGTACTCTGATGTTCTTACTGGCCACATCGAAGCTGAAAGTCTGTCATCCGACGGCGCTTTGCAAGTCTGTAGCGGGTCGAGGGCACCACTCTATCGTTCCTTTGCACAAAAAAGTGCAGATTTTTTTTTCTTACTAGAATCAGTTTTCGCAAGGAACTTTATGCGCTCTGTATTTAAAATCAACTGGCGGGTAAGAGGCTTCTGATTTACAAGGTGTTTAGTGACGTCAGCAACTGTCGATAAGCAACAGCATAGACAGCACCGCTTTCGATACAGGCAAATGCTTCTTGAAACGACACTCAGCGTTGTTTTACAGTTTCTGTTTTGATCCGGAAATAGACGAAACGAAATATAGAAACACTTTAAGCGGTCTAGACGGCGTTATTACTAAAACATCCACATTGACAAAACTCTCGTTCAGGAAATTTAGTTCCCTTATTAATAAACTGCATTACAAAAAAGTAAACCACCCAGAAGGCAATGTAATATTACACTGTAAGTTGGTACACATGCGCACCGTATGTGAATGATAGAGTTTCAGTTCCCTGTGAGTGACAGAATGGCCACCAGAGTATTTTTCACGTGTAGTACGCTACAAGGCCTGTTAAGCTATACAGGGTTCAGGCACGTTAATCAGACCACTACCTATGCTCGACGCCGGCGTGCTGTAACCATTCACAGACAGCAGGTAGGGTAGCACTAGCAGTGGAGGTTATCTGTCGTCCAAGAGGGCATGATCATTAACTTTTGGGCCAAGGGCGGAAGCATTTCTGAAACGGCTAAGTTTGCAAACTGTTCGTGTGCCGCCGTGGTTGACGTATACCGTGTATGAGAAAATGGCGCTTTCCAAAACCGGCGCCGAGGAAAGTGCGGTGCACCACGGGCCACCTATGGCAGGGGTAATCGACGTTTGCAGTGATGTGTATAGGCGAACAGACGTGCATCTGCTGAGCAATTGACCGCCCATTTGAGCTAAGAGGCTACCGGCAGTGTCCCCTCAACGAACCCTAATAACATATTTTTTGTTCACCGATAGGAACCTTCCTTTTCACGAACAAAGTTCAAATCAGTCTGCCCCCCCCCCCGCACCATCCCACCCCCATCTACCCTCTCTCTCTCATGTTAGTGTGTGTGTGTGTGTGTGTGTGCGCCCACGCTCGTGCGCGTGTTTGTGTTTTTGATAAAGACGAGGACGCCATTGTAAATTATACCTCACTTAAAATGAGGGATAATGATCATAGAGGAGGAATAGTACTTATTACTTAAACCTACACTATCTAGATTTGGTGCAATCAAGTTGGAGGTATAATCCAAGCATTACCCGAAGTGAATTAAATGAAACCGCGGAGAAACCTAAATTATTTACTAGTCAAAGTGCAATGTCTACGGTAGTCAATACCATGCACTCTCAAATGCTTTGAACTGCTGGGTCGTACTGTGAAGAGATTCAGGTAGTTTTTTTCAGTGTCTTGACAATACCAATGCGAGGAACATCATTTCGCGTTTTGAGGAAAGGTCAAAGCAGTTGTATAACTTCAACATTCAGAAGTAAGTCGTAAAACCGCAGAAAAAGAAACCTGGCCAGAAAATTAAACGCCACGGTGTGGCAATGTAGAGGCAGTTGCAACACGTGACAGGTTTCACGTAGTTGACTTTTTGTGAATCTCACGTTCCAACTGCCCTGTAGAGCATAGCGCCCGGAGTGGTGCGAAGTCGCTACTGACTTTAATAGTAATTTCGCTGTGGGAATATGTGTTGTGCTCGCAAAGTGTTGTCTGTTCTGTGTAAGACAGCAAGCGCGCAGCGTTGCTGTTTCCGTTTGGGAAAGCTGGGCCGTGAGCGGCAACCGGCCTTGCATCACGCAATCAGCACTAGGCCGACCGTGTGGATGCCTGCTGCCGCTTTGTCAGTATGCCGCTACAGACGGTCTCGGCGTTACCATTTTAGCCACCTCACATTTACTCTTCCCGCCACCAATATGTTTGCTCCGGAATGACCACATACAAACGAGCAGCTTACTTGTAACTAGTGCAGTCCTTACAGCAAAGTACTTCGAAAATTATGTAGATCATGATTTGGAATTTCTCACTCGTTAAGGAATGCCAGAGGTAAGAGAAATTACATGCATATCTTCCATTACGTCTATGACGTAACAGAAGACGAAACACGAGTCGACAAGGAAAAGGAAGAGGACTCAGTATTAAAATCATATTTTAAAAGGGCTTTCGACGACTTAAAGTCAAAAAAGGTAGAAGGGGTTGATAACATTACGTCGGAATTTCTAAAATCATTTGGGTAAGCGACAACAAAATAACTATTCAGGTTGGTGTGTACTATAAATTTTTAAATGGCAGTATGCCATCAGGTTTTGGAAAAACATCATCCACACAATTCCGAAGATAGCAAAAGTAGACAAGTGCGAGAATTTTCACACAGTCACCTTAACAGCTTATGCTTCCAAGCTGATGACAAGTATAATATACAGAAGAATGGAAAAGAAAACTGTGGATCTGCTGGATACGATCAGTTTAGGTTTAGGGAAGGTAAAGGTAGCAGAGACGCTGTCCAGACGTTAAGACTGATAATGCAAGCAAGACATAGTATTTTTCGACCTGGAAAAGGCGTCCGACAGTAAAAAAATGGTGCAAGGTGTTCGAAATTCTGAGAAAAACAGGAGTAAGCTGTAGGGAAAAATGGGTAATATACAATATGTACGAAAAGCAAGAGGGAACAATGAAACTGGAAGACCAAGAAGTAAGTAAGGGATGTAGTGTTTCACATCTACTGTTCCATCGTTACATCGGAGAGTCAATGACAGAAATAAAAGAAAGATCAAAGAGTGGGATTACAATTCAGTGTGAAAGGAAGCCAATGATAAGATTAGGTGATAACATTGCTATCCTCAGTGAAAATGAAGAAAAATTACAGGGTGTTTTGAATGGAATGAACAGTCTAATGAGCACAGAATATGGATTGAGGGTAAACTGAAGAAAGACGAAAGCAGTAAAGATGAGAACAGCGAGAAACTTGAGTTCAGAACTGGGGCTCAAGAAATAAATGAAATTGAGGAATTTTGCTACCTAGGTAGCGATATAACCCATGACGGAATCCACTAGCATCGAACATAGGACTTAATTTGACGAAAACTTTTTTTGAGAATGTATGGTAGTGAAACATTTTCTGTGGGGAGATCTGAACAAAAGAGAATCGAAGTTCTTGAGATGTGGTGCTTCAGACGAATGTTGAAAATTGAGTGGACTGTTAAGGTAAGGAATGAGGAGGTTCTGCGAAGAATCGGAGACGAAAGGACTGTGTGGATACACTGACAATAAGAAGGGTCAGAACATCTGTTAAGACATCAAGGAACAACTTGCGTGATCCACATAGCTGCAGAGGAAGACAAAGCTTGGAATACATCCAGCAGATAATTGCGAACGTAGATTGCAATTGCTTATCTGAGACGAAAAGATTAACACAGAGAGGAATCCTTAGCAGACCGCATGAAACCATTCAGAAGACTGATGACTCGAAAAAAAAAGAAATTGACATATACCAACAGAATTTACGTGTATTGTACACTGCTGGTCATTATGTAGCAACACCGTGAACACAACAAAGAACAAACGTACTATATGTTTGGATGTATAAACGAGATGCCTTCACCTCTTCCGTAGAAAGCAGGCAGGAATAATCCACAAATGCTCTGTATGTAAGGAAAGATTTCGGAATGGGTTCTTCATTCAGAAATCATACCTGAATCTTGAGTGTGTGAGAAGATCGTGTTACATCTCGTGTAGGAATGAGAAACGCCTAACAGCACATGTCAGAATTCGATTGCAGGTTTGTCGTCTATCGCCGGCCGCGGTGGTCTAGCGGTTCTGGCGCTGCAGTCCGGAACCGCGGGACTGCTACGGTCGCAGGTTCGAATCCTGCCTCGGGCATGGGTGTGTGTGATGTCCTTAGGTTAGTTAGGTTTAAGTAGTTCTAAGTTCCATGGGACTTATGACCAAAGATGTTGAGTCCCATAGTGCTCAGAGCCATTTGTCGTCTATCGAGATTTTAGTTTATCGTTTCTCGATACTGCTGCTCACATTGGTCAGGATCCCAAAACTGTCTGCGGGTCAGTAGGATCAGGAGGGCTGTACTCAAGGACAAAATTCAAATGTGTGTGAATTCCTAAGGGATCAAACTGCTGAGGTCATCGGTCACTGGACTTATACACTACTTAAAGTAACGTAAGCTAACTTATGGTAAGAACGACACACACACCCATGCCCGAGGGAGGACTCGAACCTCCGGCTGGAGGGGCGGTGCAATCCGTGACATCGCACCTCAAACCGCGCGGCCACTCCGCACTGCTACATCAGGACAGGCAGCATCTTTATGGCCCCACGCGACTAGCGCACGAGAGGAAAAACATTATACGCTCTGCCATGCACGATTATCCAACCACATCACATATATTGAATGAGGAAATCGGGCTGTTAACTGCTAGACAAGTATCCATACTGGGTGGCACTGGGTGCATAACATGAGCATCTGTCGTTCAAAAAGTTGGTATTTTTGACTGTGGTATGAAGCTGATGCAACATGGAACGATGTACCCATGTCCGTCATCCAAGCTCAGTTAAACAAAATGTCGAGCTATGTTAGAGGCATCGTTGCTGCGAGACGTGACCGCTCTGTGTACTAAATTTCGCAGCCTGTATGCCCCAAATCACAAATATACCACGCATCCTTCCTACTATACACTGAACGATGAAAATCATGCGATAGCGATATGCACATACAGAGATGGCGGTAGTATCGAATACCCAAGGTATGAAAGTGCAGTGCATTGGCGGAGCTGCGATTTGTACTCAAGTGATTCGTGTGTCCGACGAGGTTATTATCGCACGACGAGAATTAACAGACTCTGAAAGCGAAATGGGGGAATTAACAGGTTTTGAATGCGAAATGGTAATTGGAGCTAGACCCATGGGAGATTCTGTTTCCAAAATCACCACGGATAACATAGTGGCTGACGGCCTTCACTTAACGACCCAGAGAAATGGTATTTGCGTAGAGTTGTCAGTGCTAACAGACAAGCAACACTGTGTGAAATTACCACAGAAATGAATGTGGGACGTACGGCGCGTACGGCGAACGTGTTCTTTAGGACAGTGCGGCGAAATTTGGCGGTTATGGACTACAGCTGCAGACAACCGACGCGAGTTCCTTTGCTAACAGCACGGCATCTTGCAGCGCTCTGTGCTGGGAGCGTGACCATTTCGTGTGGGCCCTAGACAACTGGAAAACCATGACATGGTAGGCTGAGTCCCGATGTCAATTGGTAAGAGCTGGTGGTAGCGTTCGAGTGTGGCGTAGATCCCACGAAGACATGGATCAAAGTCGTCAAGAAGGCACATGCAAGTCGGCAGTGGCTCCATAATGGTATGAGCTGTTTTTACATAGGATGGACTGGGTGCTCTGGTCCAATTGAACCGATCATTGACTGTAAACGGTTATGTTCGGCTACATGGAGACCAATTGTTCTCGAACAACGATGGAACTTTTGTGGATGGCAGTGAGCCCTGCCACCACGCCACTATTGCTCGCATTTGGTTGGACAATTCGAGCTAATGATATGGCCACCCAAATTGCCCTACCTGAGTCCTATGGAATATTAATGGGGCATAATCGAGAGGTTAGATCATACATAAAATCCTGAACGGGCAACACCTTCGCAATTATCGACCGCTGTAGAGGTAGCATGCTCAGTATTTCTACAGGTGACATCCAACGGCTTGTTGAGTTTATGCCACGTCGAGTCGCTGCACTAGGTCGGGGAAAATGGGGTCTGACACGATATTAGAAGGTATCCCATTGTACTATGCATGCACAGTAAGTGAAAATTCGTTATTTGCTGTCGCTCTTCGTGCTGAAATTTTAATGTTCACTGGGGTACGTCAGATATGAAATCACTCGACAGAAGAGATGGGTGCTGGCTAGAAATTATTTATGAGAAAGATAACGTGGACTGCTTGTTTTCATACAGCCTGGCATAGTGTGACCTTGGTGTAAGTAACAGTGTCAAGCACTGCTCTGATTTTTGCGCCACGTGTGGTTATGCTAGTGAACGCCTTGCTGTCGGCCGCTACATATAAACGGAAACTATCCTCTGTTTTAAATATTAATGCTTCCACCATTAGCATTTACGCCCAATACGCTTCTAGTTATTTAGAAAGGGATGTTAGTGCCGAAACTCACTACCCACGTGTATGCGCCATCAGAAAAGTTGTCTCTTGACAACAGCTTCCGAACAAAGAGCACGACATCGGAAAAAAGCACCAGATCTTGAGGTGATGGAAGAAATTGACAAAATACACGTCGGTCACAACTCACTCCTTTACTTAAGCAGGTAACTGTTGCCCGACCGAGTAGCGAATTACAAAATGTGCCAGGAAACGGAGTAAATAATTTCATGGCAGTTTACGATGTGCTAAGCACGGAAAAGATTATAACTGTCGTGGCGTGTATGGAGAGCCAGAAATTTACTGGAATACGTGTCTGTAAACAACTTCTTGTTCTCTGCGTATATGTGGAGACTACTGGTTCTCGATACACATGAGCATCCATCGTAGAGCCGTTCGTGTGAGAAACATGATGCCTAGATGACTACCTACCAGTTTTAATGTCTATTCTTGGCTCTTATTTCTATTGATTCCGATAGCATCACAATCCAGTACACTTCCAGAACATTCTATGAGCTGCGAAGTATTTTGAAGCTCATACATTATATTGTTTCGGATGTTAGTGAGGATTGTATCCTATGGGAATTCTTCTCTTGTCACTAATTCATGTTCGCACTTATTTCATTTGATGAAACAGTTAAAAACTAATATCTAAGCTCGACTCAGTACATTGCTTTTATAGTTAATTTCCATGGATGACTTTAGTCACGTTACCCATCCGACGGGAACAGTAGTCTCATTGACCATTCCAAGGGAACAGTGATTTTTTTTCGGAATACAAAGTAGCCTGTGTGTTAATTCAAAGTGTAGGCTATCTCCATTCCAGGATTCATGCAAATCCGTCCTGTCACTTCAGCGTGAAGGAGTAACGAACATAATAACTCCACTAAGTATGAAAATAAGGAACTTCTAGCTCGGTGCCGCGCAAATTTTATAATATTTGTAAGTACAATAAAGTCAACTGCCCTCACGTGTGTGTGCCTGTTACCAGCGGATACGCTCACGTATCAAAATCAAATCGCGCCTTACTAAAAGCCTACCACGTTCTACATGTAAAGGCACGATGTCGCTGTATGATACAGCATTTAAAAGACACTGTCGTTGCGAGTCTTCAAGCGTAGCAGAATCTGTAAGATAAGCCTGGGGCTCAGCGGCTAAAACGCAACAGGGTTGTATGGAAGTGTGCATTAAACAATTTGACAGTTTTATAAGCACTGTATTCATTACATCGAATCGTATTATGTACGACTTTTCACAAAGTCAATACAGTTCAAAAGTTTTTTCTACGACTCTTTTTCTGAGAGTACTTATTTTTTCACATTTTGTGTTATATTTTCCAAATCAATAAATGTCTTGTAATACGCACGTTTAAAAGTAGACTATGTATTAATTCAGGGTATTATCTAAATCCATTCGAGCTTTCTTCCAATTCCGTCCCGCCGTTTCAGCGTGAAGGAGTAAACGCACAAACTTCCGCATTTATAATACATGTGGGATATGCATTATTTCGAATTTCACCTTGAAACTTAGCCCTTGGTATTAGTGGACCCTACCCAGAATTTCAAAGAGTACTGTACGTTCCTGAAGGGTTATACCTGTTTCCATGTCTTCGAGTTTTCTAATTTCCACTCTTAATGCAAAAATTACCTTGTCTCTTTACAAAAAGTGAGTGGCAAGCGATTACTTTATCACATAATAAGGTTTACCGTGAATGATTTTGCAATAAAATTTCCGCTAAACGGTTAACAAACACTTTGAAACAATTTACGGAACGAAGTAACTTTAGTCACGTATTATGCACTGTGTATATTGTATAGATTAGAATTTTATGCCATTTTGTGTCTTTCTTTACACCAGTGGAGGCGGATTACATGGTAGTTGTACTAGCGAACAGCACCGTTGCTCGTAGCCCAACTTCCTTACACGTTGTTGATGGCCCTTACTGACACTCTGCATGCAGAATTGATCCAATACACTCCGCGGTTATACCGAGTCATGACAATGAGAACGTGCACCAACAACACCGACACCAGTACACCTGACACCTAATGCGCAATGCGTTGGTCGGCTTTTGGGGAGGTTTAGTCTACCAAAGGACCACTCTACGCCCTCTCTGAAGCTCAGTTACTAGCACGAATCGTGATTTCAAATGGCTCTGAGCACTATGGGACTCAACATCTTAGGTCATAAGTCCCCTAGAACTCAGAACTACTTAAACCTAACTAACCTAAGGACATCACACATACCCATGCCCGAGGCAGGATTCGAACCTGCGACCGTAGCAGTCCCGCGGTTCCGGACTGCAGCGCCAGAACCGCTAGACCACCGCGGCCGGCAACACGAATCGTGTTCACTCACTCTGCCCCATCATGATTAGAATGGTTCCCGTCATAGAGCGACTATCGAAACAAAAATCCACTTTTCAATAGTTGTTGCGCTCAGTATGTAGTTATTACTCTCCAGTCGATACAAGCCTTCGTGTACTTTTGTTTCACCATTCTACATTGGAGAGCCAAAGAAATTAGTACTCCTGCCAAATATCGTGTAGGGCCCCTCCGAGCACGCGAAGTGCCGCAACACGACGTGTGCATGGACTCGACTTATGTCTGCCTGCAGGGCTGTCGACAAATCCGTAAGAGCACGAAGGAGTGGAGATCTCTTCTGAACAGCATGTTGCACGGCATCCCAGTACATGTGTGGGGAGTTTGGTCGTCAGTGGAAGTGTTTACACTCAGAAGACTCTTCCTGGTGCCACTCTGTAGCAATTCTGGGCGTGTCGGGTATTGCATTGCGTACGGGAAAATCCCCACTTCACCGGTACCTCGGAGTTGCTGTGCCCCACCGCTCTTGCGCCGACTATAACACCACGTTCAAACTCACTTAAATCTTCTTGATAACCTACCACTGTAGCAGCAGTAAACGATTTAACAACTGCGCCAGACACTTTTTGTCTTATATAGGCGTTGCCGACCGCAGCGCCGTATTCTGCCTGTTTACATATCTCTGTATTTGAATACGCAATCCTATATCAGTTTCTTTGGCG
This sequence comes from Schistocerca cancellata, assembly GCF_023864275.1. Lineage (NCBI taxonomy): Eukaryota > Metazoa > Arthropoda > Insecta > Orthoptera > Acrididae > Schistocerca > Schistocerca cancellata. Next base: position 609,884,713 of record NC_064627.1, read on the forward strand.
CTTCAGTGCATATTAACGCCATATGGAAACATAATATTCATACATCATGTCTTTGGAGGTAGTCATTGTTGTTATTTAAAACAACTACAATACCTTACATTGTTCATAGACACCCTTACTCAGTCCGCTATAAAACTTCTTAAATTAGTTTTTCCTTTGGAGGCAGTATTCACAACACGAGGACATGCAAAAAAAAAAAAAAAAAAAAAAAAAAGAGCGTCATTGTCTGGGAGGTGCTTATGATTATGTCCACACATCGTGATGGATATGTTTCCTTTAATCGCAACAATGACAGTTCTCTTTTGAAATGAACTAGTGTAACTGATAAGTGCGGACGGTCGGAGTTGCGCATAGTGTGAAGTATCGTGCATAATTTGTTGTTGTGGCAAGGAAATTGAAATACGTATATATCCTCCTCCTCAGTTAGGCATAGAGTGTTTCCCACTAAATGACGTCACTATAGTGTGGCTATTTTAATGACCGTGGTATAGAGATAGCGTCTTCCACTACTGATCAAAACGTCCTGAATCCCGGGTTCGAACACAGCCACTGCTTAAATTCTAAGTAAGATCATCAGCAATGACAACCGAAGATTCCGGCGTAAGACGTCCTCGATCTGCCAACGGTATTGTCAAAGATAGCGGAGTGGCAGACAGAGGTTCACGTCATTCTCTTGCCCTTGGGGTGGAAAATTGCGCCTAAAAAGCAGGAGAACCAGCAATGACCAGAGGAATGAGGATGCAGAAGGCAACGGAAACCACTACGTTAAAGACACATAGTGTGTATCATGTAACTGAAAAACCAACGCAGGGATAATATTATACGTTTCGGAGCATGGGATGGCAGAAGTTTGAACGTAGTATGTAAGCTAGAAAATTTGAAAAGGGATATGCAAAGGTTCAGTCTAGATATAGCGGTGGCCAGTCAAGTGGAATGGAAAGAAGATAGTGATTTCTGTACAGAGGAAAATTGGGTAATATCAACAGCAGCAGAAAATGGTATAACGGGAGAAGATTTCGTTACGAACAGGAAGGTAGGGCAGAGAGTGAGCTACTGTGAAGTCTTCAGCGTTACTGTTTTTCTCATCAGATTCGACAGCAAACCAACTCCGTCAACGATAATTCAGTTAAACATGCCGGCATCGCAAGCAGCAGATGAAGAGATGGAGAATATATATGAGAATATTGAACGGGTAATTCAGTATCTTCGCGATGTAAATTGAATATATCGGAGATTATATAAGACCTTATAGTAAACTTCCTTGCATCAACATCTGTCAGAATTACTACAACACCTACGATAAAAGGGCAGGGTGACACTCAATACAATTAAATAACAAAAAAAATCTTCGTTTTGTATGCAACAGTGTTGTCATGGTCGGTTGGTTCGGGGGGAGGACCATATAGCGAGGTCACCGGTCCCACCGGATTAGGGAAGGATTCTGAAGGAATTCGGCCGTGCCCTTTTACAGGAACCATCCCGGTTTTTACCTGAAGCGATTTAGGGAAATCACGGAAAACCAAAATTAGGAGGGCCGGACGCGGGTTTGAACCGTTGTCCTTCCAAGTGCGAGACCATGGCGCTAACCGCTGCACCACCTCGCATGGTGTACCTGTCAGATGGGTTACATCATGCTAGATAGTGAAAGTACCGAAATTAAGAAAAACCTATATTATTCACATATATCAACACAATACTGCAAAGCGTAACTACGTCTGTGATACCTTTTAACGCAGATATGCGATGTATATAGGAGTAATGACATAAATGGAACCATCCACATCAACCACATCCTAAACAGAAGTATGTAGGCATTTACCATATGAATCATATTATCCATTTTATCACAGATACATTTATCATCCACATTCTATACATCCACTCATTACAAATTTTGTTTTCTGTAATAGGTGGCTTGTGAAATGATAAGAGCCCGAAACTAGTCTCTCAGTAAATAAACTCGAAATCACTCAGATGAAAATTATGTCTCAATAGCAACAATTGTTTAAAAAAAAACCAATGAGAGACGGACAGAGGCATGCCATTACCAAGTGCACAAAGAAGAAATATGAGAGACGTTATGTTGAAGTGAGGTAAATAATTCATGCACATTCGACATAATTAACGAAAATATGTATTACCATAAAAAAGAAAAGTCGTTGTTTAACGTTGTTACCAAAAATATCAAAAAGTGCTTGACCTACAACTTCAAATTTTTACACGATACTTTAATAAACGTGCAGACAGACATGGGTTAAGAATTGTTTTAGTATATATGGTATATAGTATCTATATACTGCACAAACGAGCATAAATCTCGAAAAATTCTTGAGCGATTTACTTCAAATTTTTACACGTTACAGTAACAAACGTTCGGACAGGGATAGGCTAGATAATAGTGGTTTGCAAAAATCGCGAAACGTTCTTAACCGAAACGTTCGTACGGACTCAGACTACATATTTTTAATATAATTGCCATATAAATATACATAAAACGACATATAAAGAAGGAACATTGTTAGCAAATTTTCCAAAAGTTCCTCACCGATTTACCGATATCCAAATTTTTGCACACAACTTAATGAACAATCGGGCAGACATAAGCTGTATACGTTTTTGATATATATGATGTAAACGCTACGTGTAATATACATAGAGTAAAAGCTGTTACCAAAAATTTCGAATTGTTCTTGACCGTTTTACTTCAAATTTTTACACGTACTATAATGAACATTCGAAAGGACATAGGCTGTATATTTTAAGATGTATAAAATACAAGCAATACAAAAACAATCGGAAAGAAATAATGCCAAAAATTCGCGCGCAACAAAAAGAAACTCTTAATAAAATAATCGAGAACAATATGAACATGCATGGAAAAAAGAAATGTGAGGAGTAGGTGGGGCACAATAAAAAAAGAAAAAAAAGAGGAAAGGAAACATAAAAAAAGAATTAAATGAGTTGAACTACGCTATAAGGCGTGTTCGTATTTTCACAAAGGCAGATCTGGAGAACTGCAGGAACTAATAAACAGAACCTGCTTCTTGCCGAGGAATTCGGCCGCTGTTCCTAGAACCAACAATACGTACTAACATTTAAAGACGGAGTGCCCTTGTTTCCGAGACTTCTCAGTCTGAATTATCACGAGGAAAACTCGTTACAGAATTAGATTGTTTTCCCGTCGCTGTCAGCTGCGTTGTAAATTAATACATTATTCATACTGGCGCGCTGCTTCTTTGGCGGTGTATATTCAAAAGCTTGGCCCTCTTCTCAGGAGGCGGTGGCAGGCGGTAACAAGCGCGGGCCGTTCGGAGGAAACGAATTAGCGAAACTTTATCTGCGTTCTCACCCGGCTGGGCGCAGCCTTCCGTGGCGAGGCCTGCTCGTGCCGAGGCCGCCCCGCCATTGGTATTTACGGACCCGCGCGATATCTCCTTCCGCAAGCAGTTTGCCCAATCTTCGTCTGTTCTCCCCGGAAGTTGTGTCACTTGGCGAAAAGAGATCTACTAGTTCACTTTTCACTATTATAGGGAATTTTCGGCTTTTATACACCATTAAAAGAGGTACACTCGACACTCAATAGGCCTACTGGAACCTGAAGATGCCACATGCAAGCGAAGAAACGTCGAGCACTGATACGGACATTCAATATAGTTAATTCAGAATTGTATTAACAGGTTCTTAACTGTGGCCTGCTGAATCGAAATACAAAAGCGAACACGAAATTACAAACAGTGAAATAACAATGACAAAAGGAACCACCAACTAAGGATCTAGACATCGCAGACAGAGTGGAATATCAGTGATAATGACAGAAAGCTGTCGGCTAACTTGTCACGTCAAATTCGATAAAATTAGAAACTTTGAACAATGATCTACATCGTATTCTTCGCAAAGTTTAGCTTTCAGATTTTATACGGATATTGGCAAACCCGCAACTGCTAAATAAGTATGTGAATTGGATATCGTCCTAATCTCTTTCTTCCCCGTCTATCTGCCCACCTGCTCCTCCTCGTCTCTCTGACCATTTCCTCCTCCCCCAGTCTCTCTCTACATTCCCTTCCCCATCCCCCCTTCACTGCATCTCCTCCTTCCCCTCAAAATGGTTCAAATGGCACTATGGGACTTAACATCTGAGGTCATCAGTCCCCTAGACTTAGAACTACTTAAACCTAAATAACCTATGGACATCACACACATCCATGTCCGAGGCAGGATTCAAACCTGCGACCGTAGAAGCAGCGCTGTTCCGGACTGAAGGACCTAGAACCGCTCGGCCACGGCGGCCGGCTCCTTCCCCTCTGTATGTGCATTTGCTCTCTTCTCCTCTTTCTGATCTTGACTCTTGTTTGCTGTTATTTCCAACGAAGTATTGATTTGGCATTGAAGCCGCTTGAAATGAATCGGTAAATCGGTTGGGATTATTGGCATACGGGGTATGAGAGAGACCTCTCTTCGCCGCACGAAGTGGCCGAGCGGTTCTAGGCGCTACAGTCTGGAACCGCGCAACCGGTACGGTCGCAGGTTCGAATCCTGCCTCGGGTATGGATGTGTGTGATGTCCTTAGGTTAGTTAGGTTTAATTAGTTCTAAGTCTAGGGGACTGATGACCTCAGATGATAAGTCCCATAGTGCTCAGAGCCATTTTTACCAGAGACCTCTCTTCCTGCTGTATCTATGGAGACAGCAGTTTCAGTGACAGTATGTCGCATGTTTTAAATCTGAAAACGGATAGAATCACAAAGTTTCAGACAATTCAGATTCCGTAGCCGATAAGCCATAAATACAACTTTCCTGTCTTCTGTTAAAACCGACTGTGGGGAAGAGAACAAAACAGCATATCGCTGTTTGTACAGCTTTGTAAATTATATATAAGGAGGCAGAATACGTATGGGAGAAACAATTTATCTAATTGTTTAAAGGCCCTTATATCCTAGTTAATACTGCGAGGAAGAAAACGAAATCGCATATCGCCTAAATATTCGAAGAACGTCACTCAAGAACTTTTCGAGATTTTTCTATCAAGCTTTCCCTTTCTATACATGTATATACAAGCCTATTTCAGAAAAAATCGTGTAAAAATTTGAAGTGAATCAGTCAATCAGTCAGGACCTTTTCTAGATTTTTGGTAACAACAACGTTAAATGACGCCCTCTATATATATATATATATATATATATATATATATATATATATATATATATAGCTATAGGGCGTTATTAAATATATATATATATATATATATAGGACGTTACTTAACGTTGTTGTTACCAACGTTATATATATATATAGTAGATTTTTGGTAACAACAACGTTAAATAACGTCCTATATATATATATATATATATATATATATATAATAACGCCCTATAGCTATATATATATATATATATATAGGGCGTCATTTAACGTTGTTGTTACCAAAAATCTACTATATATATATATCTACTATATATATATATAAGCAAAATTCAAGAACGTATCGATATATCTGCTAACTAAGCTTTTTACGACGTGTCTTTAGTATAGCAGCATAGATGAAGCGGCAAGTTGACCGAGAAGTTTTTCATAGGTATACCAGTAATGAGGACCATAAGAAATGATGGAGGACAGCATCTCGTAAGTCGAAAGACTGATGACTTAAAGAAAGAAAGGGAACCACAGAGTACACCTGTCTCCTCTAAGGTTAAGGAGTACGAGAAATAAAACATGTTAAACCAAGTTGGGGAATGGCCTAGTCCTCACTGGACGGAGTCACTACTGTCTGACAGCGGGTACAGTATAGAGTGGGAGCTGCGAACCTTGGCACTCCGTATTCAAATATCTTCTGCACCTGTTGTAGATGATACCTCATGTCACTCAAGAAGACATGGGACAAAATACAAAAATTATTTGAAACGATTTTTCTGAATATTTAGGCTGAGTTCGTCAGTGTACGAATAGGCTCACCAGATAGTGGGATAGTTTGGGTAATGGAGAGTGACACCAACGCCTGTGAACGTGAGACGTACGTCCGTCCGTGCGACGCCTACGCGCACAAGTCTACCGAGCGAGGTGGCGCAGTGGTTAGCACACTGGACTCACATTCGGGAGCACGACGGTTCAATCCCGCGTCCGGCCATTCTGATTTAGGTTTTCCCTGATTTCCCTAAATCACTTCAGGCAAATGCCGGGATAGTACCTTTGAAAGGGCACGGTCGCCTTCCTTGCCCTCCTTCCCTAAGCCGTTGAGACCGATGACCTCGCTGTTTGGTCTCTTCCCCATACAACCCAACCCAACCCCGACACAAGTCAAAAAATGGTTCAAATGGCTCTGAGCACTATGGGACTTAACTACTGAGGTCATCAGTCCCCTAGAACCTAGAACTACTTAAACCTAACTAACCTAAGGACATCACACACATCCATGCCCGAGGCAGGATTCGAACCTGCGACCGTAGCGGTCACGCGGTTCCAAACTGTAGCGCTTAGAACCGCACGGCCACACCGGCCGGCGACACAAGTCACGTCGCACAGCTCTTCAACATCTTGTGGTGTCCAACACACGGATCTAGGTCCCCTGTATCTCTTATTTACAGGTCGCGTAATAGTAGACACAATACAGCAATAATTATCGATAGCACACTCAGATGGCGCCGTAGTTTGCTTAGACTAACGTACCTTTGCGCCTAATGCAGAATTATCGGAGTCATAGTAATAATGTAGACTCTCATGGAACATTGATTTAAAGACGCAGTCCTTTCGCCGCGATTACGGTGGTAGCACTGCACGTTATTTTTCAATGATTATTCTATTTTTCATCGTTTCCTTGTATGTTGGGGGTTCGGAACTCAGGTTATGTCCTGGCTTTCCAAACTGTAGTCCTTCTTTGTACCGGTTTACCACAGTTGACTAGTGTGTCGAAACATTGCGCTAATATTTCACACTTGTTTTTCACGTTTGTATCCGGTGTTCCGTCTTGTTCAAATGGCTCTGAGCACTATGGGACTTAACATCTGAGGTCGTCAGTCCCCAGAACTTAGAACTACTTAAACCTAACTAACCTTAGGACCTCACACACAGCCATGCCAGAGGCAGGATTCGAACCTGCGACCGTAGCAGCAGCGCGGTTCCAGACTGAAGCGCCTAGAACCGCTCGGCCACATTGGCCGGCTGTTCCGTCTTGTACTTTGAAGCATAAGCTTAGTGGCTGTTATCCTATCGCATTTTCTCTGCGCCCGAATTTACAGTTCCATGCAATACGTTAACGTAGATGTACAGTCGCCACGGTATTACTAACCGAAGTACACTGGCTGCTAACGGTGATAGGAAAGTTTGTTCCAACGCCAGACAGAACCTGCATTTTAGTAAGATTCGAAGTTTGAGCAATCGATCTTGTGTGGAACTATTATTACAGAACGCGCATTAAGGTGTGCCATTTTGTTGTTTAATTAAATCAATAGCTACGAATTTCGATCGTAGGATCATTATGAATTAAATATTCGAATGGAAATTTCTTAGCATAAACTTACGTCTGTTTGTCACCATTACTTGGATTAAACAGGTCTATAAATGAACACTTTGCAAAAATTTTTCAATAATGATACGTGATTGTATTGTTTTTTGATATACCAAGTTCAGACATGCGCAGGGTTACTCTCTGTCGCGTAAGGTGTTTCACAAAGTAATGATAAGATTCAGAAAATCCATACTGATCACATATTTAAAGAAATATTTTATTGAATACGTTTATGAGGTTTAATAGACAGAATGTTACGTATTTACAGCCATTATCAACGATCGATCAGTGTACAAATCATAACTAAAAAAATGTTCAAATGTGTGTGAAGTCCTATGGGACTTCACTGCTAAGGTCATCAGTCCCTAAGCTTACACACAACTTAACCGAAATTATCCTAAGGACAAAAACACACACCCATGCCCGAGGGAGGACTCGAACCTCCGCCGGGACCAGCCGCATTACTGCAGCGCCCCAGACCGTTCGGCTAATCCCGTGCGGCAAACCATGACTGTTATGCCAATCAGACATAAGCATAGCTGAGATGGTTATTGAACCCGAACCCGATCCTAGACCGAAATCGATCTCCTATAATAAAATATCGGTATACCGTTACATCTGTTTATTGCATAATGCAGTTCTTAAAATATGAATAAAAAGCTTTTTTAATAAATCACTCCCTACATTATAGTGAGTATTATGTTCTTCAGTACATTTTTTTTAGTCATTAGTCTTCAGACTGGTCTGATGCAGCCCGCCACCAGTTCCTCTTCTGTACCAACCTTTTCATCTCGTAGTAGCAATTGCAACCTACGTCCTCAATTATTCGCTGGATATATTCCTATCTATGGCTTCCTCTACAGTTTTTACCCTCTACAGTTCCATCTAGTTCCATGGAAGCTATCCCTGAGGTCTTAACAGAAGCCCTTCACCCTGTCCCTCCTTCTTGTCAATGTTTTCCGTATAACCCTTTCCTCGTCGATTCCGTGGAGAACCTCCTGATTCCTTATCTTATCAGTCCATTTAATTTTCAACATTCGTCTGTATCACCAAGATTCAAATGCTTCGATTCCCTTTGTACTGTACAAAGGCATAAATCTTAATGTTTTCTTTTCCCCCCTCACAACCCTGTTTCGAATTTTTTCTTTCGTCCACTGACTAGGGACATTCCCTGTGCAGCATACAGTAGTAGATAGATACCATGTCAACATCCCATCAGCGCTGATACCGTCTCATCGTTTCTTTAATTTCTTGATGGAAACTTTCTCCCTCTCACTCTCGTCACTTAGATTTTCTGGTCAATAGCTGACTTTAGAAGTTGAAGTGCAGCTTCAGTCTCACTGGTGCGGAGAACTGCAGGCTCATTGGTGCGAACAACATTTGAAGTTATACAGCACGTTTCTTACTGTATTATCATTATCACCGCAACTTCTTCAAACGATATCCAAGTTCATATTTGAATTATTTAATTTTACTTTTCGTTAGTTTCCGAACGTCAGAGCCGATCCGACGATAACTCATTTTTTCAGCTTGGATTCTGACAGCCTCGGAAACCTATTTATCACATACTTAAAAGTGCCACCACCTTTGGTAGAAGTTTAGTAATTGTTTAATAATTTCAATTATTATGTAAACTGGAGCCAGGATTTTTTTGAAACTACCAAGGAACTGAATACAATGTTTTTCTCGCATATTTTAGGGATTCCACTTGGCCAGACTTTCTGGGTCCAATTCTCGTCTTTTACACGACTGTTCTTTTATAGATTAAGAAATACAACGTTCTGTAACCAGTAGCACTACAAAACATCGCAAAACAATAATGACGTTACTGTGACAATTTGGGGGAGAGACGGGCAAAGTGGCCAGTGGGGTCCTGGGGACAATAACGTGCTGGTACGGTGCGGGAAATGCTTTAATTTGATCTCCCTGGAGGTCCAGTAACCCGTCGAAGTCTAATCTGTCTGCTTTGCCGCTCCTCGAAATTATAATAATATTTGAGGATTTAATTATCCTGGTGTAAGTCAGTTTGTGTATTGTGAAGAAGGAATGTGACTTATCGCTGTTTAATGAAATTGTATTGAAAGTGTCATACCTCGCTTCCTTAATCCTGCTTTAGTTATTGGAAGTTCTGTCATACTAGTATAGGGTGTATAGCTCTTGTGTAACGGTGTCGGTGCAGGCAGAATGGCAAGTCGTATGGGGAAAACGTAAGTGCAGCTGCCGGAAGAAGGGCTCAGCGGCCATAGCCCTACGTACAGCGAGTCCTTACAACAGTGACTTACAAGTGCCAAATAAAGAGAGACATACAAACGAAAAGTAAACACATCCGAATAGAAGAAAGACTGTAGAAAGGAAGAGTGCGGAGAGCAGGAAATCAAACCGTAGTAGCGCTCTTTTTGACGACAACGATGAAGACAGAGACTGCATGTACTGCGAAGATAAATTTTCAACTACAAGGCTAGAAGAACAGTGGATTCAGTGTAAAATGTGCTCCGTCTGGGCCCACAAACTCTGTGCAGGACTTCAGGAGCACAGTTTGACTTCTGTTCCTGAAGAGTGTAGTTATAATCAAGTTTCACGATAAAATATATTTAGTTCTTTGTTACAAAAGCTCTCTATCCCTTACTCTCGAGTTTAAAGCCACTTTGCTCGCTCATGTCGGCCGAAAGAAGAGCTCCGCCGCCATAGGCACGTCGGGAAAAGTGGTCATTTTGCGATTTGGTGAAAATCGAATTGTTTTAACTACTTAATCTGGTAGTTAAGCTATTCGATAGTATTCTCCAATCGTTCCATATCGTAATCACTCAATTCTATGCTTGCCCGGCTCTCTCTTACACAGGTACATTTACATGTCTCACCGACATTCTTATTTAGTGTCAAACAAGCATTTGATTTAACATTGCGTACTTTACCTGTAATAAGCAACCAAAACTACACAAGCTTTTCAAAAAACGTTCAGTGTTAACCAGTGTTATCAAGCCTAAACAAACGGTCTAAATTGAGAAAGACGGAAGAGTTGCAGCAACTGGGGCATACGTCCTGACTTGCAAAGTTACGCTCTATTTCTACAGGTTTTTTCGAAAAGAAACGGACGCTGCGCTTTCACATTCTTTTTGCGTTGTCCCTGCTACGTTATTTGCACGGACCGGCACTGAAGTACGAAAAACTCGGTGAATCGTGACCCCCAGCCGCCAGAGAGAAGCAGCGAGCCACGTTAACGCCAGCAGAACTGCCTCACTGGAAAAACAGCGGCTCCAGATGTTTGCTTTAATCAAACGCTGTTTGTTCCGACTCGCCTCCAGCCGTTGGTTCGCCTCGCCGCTGCCACTCGGGAGCTGCTGCGACATTTCGCCTGAACGGAGGCAACCCGCGTGGCTGCGGAATGATAGGGCGCACTGCAGGGGCTCCACGGCTCGGCCAGCTGCTGTTCACGGCGTCTTTCATACCTCGAAGGACGGCTCGCCACGGCGGACTGGGCGCTAGTCGCTTTTCATTCGGCCGCAGTCGCCTCCGACAGAGTTGCGGCAGATAAGCCCGGCGTCCTTCGCCGCGACGGAGAGCGGAACTTGGCGTCCGCTCTAATGAAACCGACTAACCGACTACCGGGCAAGGCGGAGGAAACCAGCAAGGCAGGTGCCAGCTGAGCAGCTGTTTGTAGTCGGTACCGTTCACTCGGTTAAGTGTGGTGTGCTTTCACGAGAGCGAAATTTAACTGAAACTGGAAATTATTTTAACCTGTCGCATTTGTCTTCGTATATCCATAATTGAAATGGACGATTTGGGACGTCAGCTAGTATAATATATGTTAAAAAATGACGAAATTCCTCCAGCTGTATTAAGGTGCTGGTTTTATTGGCGACTAGTTTCGATGTTGTTACAACATCATATTCAGGCCCATACTTGTTGACAGTGTCTAACACTAGTAGTCAGTGGTGAGATAGGCGTGTTCCATGCGGAAGGACGGTAGTAACTTCTACTACAGATTGTAACTACTACTACCTGCCTTCCGCATGGAACATGCCTATCTCACCACTGACTACTAGTGTTAGACACATACGGTTGAGGTCAACAAGTATGGGCCTGAAGATAATGTTGCAACAACATCGAAACTAGTCGCCAATAAAACCAACACATTAATACAGCTGGAGGAATTTCGTCATTTTTAAACATATGTCGCATTTGTGGCTATTATTAGTAGCAAAAGTTTGTGGTTTCAGCTGATATTCATAATGGTTACGATCAGCCTCATCTAAACTGTTCACATTAATGGAGAGGTAAATTGGAGCAAGTGTACGTGATCATTGGCGTATATCCTCATAAACGTTGGAAGCTTGTTGAGGGTGAATGACTGAATGACTTCGTTTAAGGGGACTCTTCACCCAAAAATTAAACTTTCCTTTCTACTTCGCCGATTTCAACCGAATTTTTAAATCATGTCCATCTTGTAATGATGTAGCAGTGTCCAAGCTTTGTCGTCCAGAACTTCATTGGTTTTTTTGTAATATTTTAATATGTTTTTAACGGTATTTTTTAAAAACCATGTTTAGGTACTCAGACCTCTATTTTCACATTCCAGAATTTTTAAGCACTTTCACAAGATACTGTTCGACAGTTATACGCACTCATTTAATGAAAAAATGTTATTAATGTACTTTCATTAAATTTTCTTTAATTGCCCTTAAATAAATGTGTTAATAAAGTTGACGAAGTACATTTTCAATCACATTAAAGCTCAGAAATATGAGAATACCTCGAGACTACCCTCCTGCAAAAATTCCTCGAGATTAGATAATATGTAGGATAAAAATTTGGCACTGAACTTAGAAACATAAACTTACAGGAAAATGAATTTTAAATTTTCATTAAAAATCAAATGCTGGAACAAGACACATGCCCTTTACCATTCACCAACACTATACATTTTCCCTTTTTGCTCCTGTAAGGCTTCTTCTTCTTCTTGTTGTTGTAATTTCAAGGCAACGCTAGAAGTTTTCTTGAACTTTTGTCTCTCCAGGCATCATCTTGTGGACTGCTTGACTCGTCGTTGATCTCAAGATAAGCAAATCTTCCTCTGGGAGGGTGATGAAGACTTCTGTGATTTCTCCTACCTTTAGTCTTCCAACACGCCACACTGAACTGAGAAACAGCTACAACTAGACCTAGAAGTATCTTTTTTTCTTTCTTTTCTTAGGAACAGAAGAAATGACACAGTGCGAACTTCAATTTCATCTGTTGTTTCCTGCCATCAGTGCACCTTGTAGTAAAGCATCAGATGGAAGTCTCTGATAGATAGGCACTCTCTTGGCCACTTTGGCAGCTGTCAGTATACCCCGGCTCCTCGCGCAGTCCATATTTCAAATATTTCTTAGACGTACTTACCGTCCGAATACAGCCAAATCGTTTTGAAATCTAAGCGTAAACACTCCAAAGATGTGAAATAGCCATTAAATTTTTTCCAGAAAAATTTAAGATTTAGGGTGGAGTCTCCCTTTAAGACTGCAAAATTCCTCGTGATCGTTAGGCTAGGACGGCATACAACAAAACATATTAATGACTATATTAGTATCCACTTGAAATGGATTTTTCGGTTTGTCAGCGTCACATACCATTTCAGCAATCACACACTTGCAGACGTTGACAGTCTCTGCTTCGTGTGGTTGAAGTTTGTGTAAATATCGTATATTTGAGAATACTATTACTAATTTTTCTGCATTCCTGAACAGCTAGTAACACTAGGAGGATAGTAATCGATGATATTTCTAGGACATTTCCAGTCGTAATGTTAGGGTAAACGTTTGGACAGTTTCTAGGTCAAAACTATTTACAGCTAAAAATATATATAATTTGCATTTATTTTTAAACATGTATTATGCTGAAGGTGCCCCACAGCTCGTAGATATTTGAAAAGTATACGTTAGTAAGAGGGCGCACTCCACACAGAAAATGCATTCTGATGATGACTGCGAAGATCAATTAACTATAGTAATGCACTTTACTAGTGGCGTCGGAAAGGTTGGATTTTATTTTATTAGAAGCCACAGCTATAACGTTGACATAAAGGCTCCCTTAAAAAAAAATATATATCATCTGATGATAATCACGTGACTACAACCAGTAGTTAGGAAAGGTTCATTAACCTGCGGTTCTTACTTTTCTCAAGTATTTATATTTGTGTATTACTTTGCATTGTTACCTGAAGACTTGCACCTCTACAGGAGTATCTTCATCATAGTGATATCCCAAATTTTATCGAAAATTAGTCTTTTCCATATAGTACTGCGATGTATAGTTAGTACCGTAAACTGCAAATAACAGGACAACTCTGTGTTATATACAACGATGAGTTACTTTGGTGGCGTATGAAAAAAAAGACATATATGCAATGAAATGTACGAGTTTCCCGGGAAAATCACTTTTCTTTTACGCATTCATTAAATTTCAAACCTACAGAACGTTACTTTTTTCTAGAGTTAAGGTCTTGCACGGTTAGAACTTACTACGTTCATGCCAGTAATTTTGCGTGGGTCGATGGCTGAATGGATGAATGTCGTATAACAAATCCAAACGAGAAAGCCTCGAATTCATGTTTCTTTATTTTTTTCCAAGATCTCTGAAAATAATTGATATATAAGAAAAGAAAGAAAACGATATGCATTGTGACTCGATTATTACGTTACAGAAGTTACTCTGTCCAGTACTAGAGCCAAAATTTGAAAGAGATGTGGAAGATATGAAATCAAATAAAACGGAACGGGTGGGAATTTCTATAATCACTGGGGGAAACGCCAACCAAACAACTGTTGGTGGTGGCCAATAGAATCCGTGAGACTAGCGACCTACGACGTGCCATCAGACTTTAGGAAAAATAGCATCTGCATAAGTTCATAGATAGCAAGGTCGGATAGGTGGGAAAACTATTGCACAATCAGCTTAACAGCTCACTCATACAAGCTGCTGATAAGAATAAAGTACAGAAGAATGGAAAAGAAAACTGATGATCTGTTAGATGACGATCATTTTGGCTTTAAGTACGGTGAAAGCTCCAAAGAGGCAGCTCTGAATTCTCATTTGATAATGAAAGTAAGACTGAAGAAAAATCGATGTATAACCAGGTTCTCGATCTATCCAGAGAAAGCGTTCCACAATTTGAAAGGTGCAAGATGTTCGAAATTCTGAGAGAAGTGGGAGGGAAAGACAGGTGATACGCAGTAAGTGTAAGAACGAAGAGAGAACAACAAGACTGGAAGACAAATAACGAAACGCCCTGATTAAAAAAGGGTGCATGGCATGAATACTTTCGCTCCTACTGTTCAATCTATGCATCGAAATGCCAATGACGCAAAAAGGTTAAAGAGTGGGATTAAAATTCAAGGTGAAAGAAAACCAATGATAGGGTTAGCTGATGGCAATGCTATCCTCAGTGAAAGTAAAGGAGACTTACGAGATCTGTCGAATGGAATGAACAGTCTAATGAATACAGAATATGGATTAAGAGCAAGTGCAAGAAAGACAAAAGCAATGAAAAGTAGTAAAAGTGACAAGAACGAAAAAAATCAAATTCATAATTGATGATGAAAAAGTCGATGAAGCAAAATAACCCCTAACGGACGTAGCAAGGAGGACATCAAAAGCATACTAGCGCTGGCAAAAAGGGCTTTCCTGGCCAAGAGAAGTCTACTAGTATCAAACACACGCCTTAATTTGAGGAATAACTTTCTGACAATGTACGTCTGGAGCACAGCATTGTGCGGTAGTGAGACGTGAGCTGTGGGAAAAACAGAACAAAAGAGAATGAAAGCATGTGAGACGTGGTGCTACAGAAGAATGCTGAAAATTAGGTGGACTGACAAGGTGAGGAATGTGGAGGTTCTCTGCAAAATCGGTACGGAAAGGAATATCTGGAAAACACTGACAAGAAGAATGAGCAGGACGGTAGGACATGTGTTAAGACATCAGTGAATTACTTCCATGATACTAGATCGAGCTGTAGAGTGTGAAAACAGTAGGGGAGTACAGACTGGAATACGTCCAGCAAATAATTGAGGACGGAAGTTGCGAGTGCTACCCGAAACGAAGCGGTCGGCGCACGAGAGGAATTCGTGGCGGGCCGCATCAAACAGATCGCATACAACCAGTCAGAAGACTGATGACTAAAAAAGGAAGTTACACTGTATACGTTTCTTCTGCAGCCTCTGAAATAGGGCATGAGGTGAGAGAATTGAGAGACACAGCTCCCCCAAAAACCAGACCTAATAAAGCTTTTTGGTGTTACAATAAAGCTGTGAATTAACGAAAAATTTAATACTCGTAATTTGCAGGTTGCGGTTTGTAGAGCAGTGTGACCTCACCCTTACACAATGTCGATATCCATCCTCGTAAGTCGCTATATGGTGGGTGTACTAATAACTGAGGGGAAACGCAAGGTATACAGACAGAAATGCAAAGAGTGGAGATGTAAAACTATTAATTCGGCACCACAGAATTAACAAGCACAGCTTATTGGGTAATAAGCTATGTTTTGTCAGCACTCTTTTGTCGTAGGTACTATGCGGACAGGGGATAGTGGGTACAAAGTCGAGGGACGATAGCATGCCGCGTGGTGTCGTTACTGTTTGTGGCCCCTGATGATAAGGCAGCCATATCTGTACAGAGTTCAGGGTCGCTGCATTCCCGTTCCAGGGTGTTATAAACATAGGAACATGTATCCTTCTTAAACGTATGGTATACTTTATCTTTCTTTGACATTGCTGTCTTTGCCGACGCCGCGGTTTTAGCTGTTGAAAGCCAGTTCCATGTAATCTAAGATAGACTCCACATGGACGAAATAAAGTACTTTTAAGTATGTTGGAAAGATCCGCAACACATTATAGGCAAAGTGACAATTTGAACAAGACATTAAGACGATAAAGAATTTTCAAAGTCGTGCCACCATACTCTTTGATGGATTTGTTTTTTGATGGGAGGTGTTACGAAACAATTGTATTGGGAAAGGCAGTCCTTTTTCCGACAGTAGTCGCCACTGCGTAGTAGCCTATATTAGCTCACAGAACTGGAATAAGGCCAAACACATCGGTCGGTATATTGGTAACACTTTGGAGTAGCACCAAGTAGGATGGATGAACTTCAATTGTTTCTCTGTAATCTAATCTCGATCCAACGCCGTAGTAAATTCACGTTGGAAGTACAGCAATAGGGCCAGTACAGTTTCTTTGGCGTCTCGTTAATAGAAGAACAAATGGATACCTTGCCCACCGTGTTTACAGAAACTTCCCAGTATGTTAGTAGTGGATGACGTATTGTCATGACAGATGCTCAACTGAATAAATGTTTCCAGATATTTATTGCAACAATCAAAGCTGCAATTAGTCACTCCCCCGTCGGAGGTTTAATTCCTCCCTCGGGCATGGGTGTGTGTGTGTGTGTGTGTGTTGTCCTTAGCGTAAGTTAGGTTAAGTAGTGTGTAATCCTAGGGACTGATGACCTCAGCAGTTTGGTCCCATAGGAACTTACCACCACTGAAACTGAAATAGTAACACTGGACAGTTAGATTAGATAATGTAGTGATTACTCTCAGACCTGACTACTCACGAGTTGTGGGAAGTCAGATTTTTTTCTAATACCTATTTGAATGGCTTAAGTCACAGTACGCTTAGCAAAGAAGTTGTGGCAGTGGTGTCAATAAAGAGATCCTGGTCGAAGAATTCGGATGTCTGATAGAGAGAGACATTTTCAAGAGCGAGAACTCAGATCGAGCGCATGGGAACGTGGCTTACGGTGGAAACCGAGAAGGAAAATGCAGGCATTAGGGCGCACAGACCGGCGCATTCTTCGAGGAAGTCGAGACGGTATATGGAAAATAAGGTTTACAGCACACAGGATGGTAGAAAACAGTCTGAAAAACTTTTAAGGGTGTTGCACAGGAGGTTAAGCTGAGAAATAATTGATGGTTGGAGTGCTGACACGTAAGTTCCAGATTATCTGTGAATCCAGCAGTGCTGGTAATTGATGGGTTATGCATGGGGATCGTATCAACTTTTACCACATCAAAACAGCCTGAAGATGACGTAATGAAGCGTCGAAACTGGTAGCGACAAAATAAAATAAAATCATAAGAACGGCTGTAGGTGTTTTTATCTGTCACGATGTTCTTCATTTGGTTTCATCAAACCGAAGAAATGAATCTTTTGCTAACATGGTTTAAATGTATAAATCTTGAAGTAGGCATATTTTAACCAGTAATGAGCATTTCAACAAGTGGTAACTCACGGAGCCACTGTTCTGTGCATGACCGCACTCAAGCGCGTGCAAGTGCTTGAATTTGCGCTCGCAACGACCTCATTGGCTACTGCAGTGCTAAGTAAGTCGGAAACGGCGCAACAGATCAAAAAACCTACCGCACTATAAAACAAAGACGTGAAAGCGATACCGTTACATCCACTCAAATCAGAGAACTATACCAGCGATCACGGAACACTGACAACGGGAGGGTGAAATAAAATACGATCATTGTGGACTTGCCACACTGCAAGCTTGTGGTGAAAGGGGCGATGGAGACAATAGTGCCGAATAATTTAAACAACAGGGACGTAAACCTCAGTTTGAGTAAAACGTAAGACCTTGTGCTCAATTTGGATTTCGTCGAACTCTAGTGAGATACGGTCAAGGCCTCGAATGTGGACTTGCTGCTGAGATAGAGTCTGGCTGAAAATAAGTTCTACAGCAGACTAAATGGTTCAAATGGCTCTGAGCACTATGGGACTTAACTTCTGAGGTCATCAGTCCCCTAGAACTTAGAACTACTTAAACCTAACTAACCTAAGGACATCACACACATCCATGTCCGAGGCAGGATTCGAACCTGCGACCGTAGCGGTCGCGCAGTTCCAGACTGTAGCGCCTAGAACCACTCGGCCACTCCGGCCGGCCACAGCAGACTACCCTGGGCACATGTGCGGAGAGTGAAAGACGTCCAGGTGTCAGTATAGTGCGAGTCCGGAAAGCAATCAGCCAATTTCTACACTTGACACCCCTAAGAAATATGACTTAGGAAGATGTAGAGACACCACGAGGGAAATATGAGATCACTATTCTTGATTTTATGAGGCTGAATGCTATTGACCTCGACCACTGGCATAAAGCATGATAGAATCATGCAGTTCGCGAGTATAAGTCGTTCACGACAGGTGAATTTTTTCATGAGAAAGGCATCCCTCTTACAGATTTGCAGGTTTTAAAATTTGCAGAGTACGTAACCTGACGAAAATTTTGGAAGGTGACGATTCTAGCCCTTTTCCTTGTGCACCTCAGCGGTGACTAAAGAAACTGCGTTTACAGTTCATGATTCCTCTATTCCTCTGTTGTAACGTGCTAAATCTGATGTCCCCATGTACATCTACACTACATCTTGTTTGAAATACTGCCGATACTTTGGGACCAATCAGTCAAAACGAACATAAACAACTAGTCGTTATCGGAGAGCATACAATGCAAAGGACTACGCAGTATGACAACTGGTACTCACGGGAGATTTTGCAAAGATGAAAGTCGCATCACAGCATTTCTCCAACACCTTCTGCGGCCGTATAAAGACACAGGAATACCTTCCATCCCATCAGCACTGTTCGAGCCCTGTGTTATTTGTTATGCTGGCTATTCAGAATGTCATGTGAGTAAAACTTCCCGGCCTTCACTACGGTGAAGTCATCAACATCACCAACATTCCGCAATTGCAAATTCAGGATTTGGTGTTACGTCCTTACAAGAGATAGTTCATTGTGTTTTTCCACTCTGACAATATTCGTCAGGTGTGACGGCCCGTGAGCTGTTGGCACAGGTATTTTTCACCCGTTAGGCAGTTAGAAGTGGGGCGAACGTGTCCAGCTCCTGGTGTAAACATGTTTTCTTTACACATTCACCTGCAGCGTAGAGGCGGCCTGACCATTACATTTGTTCATTTCGACAGTCCGCCTTGGAGCAACAGGATGCAAAGAAGTTGTTACCTGTCTAGCCGAGGATCTGCAGTTGAGCTGCAGGTAACATGAAACCCTTATCCCGATTAAGCTTGTACATCTGTCTGAACTTTTCTCTGGAGCAGTTAAGATGCTTGGACAGTAGTCATGTGCTTTTAAAATGACTGCTGTCTCAGCATTGTAGTTGATGGTCTATCCCTGTGACCTGAAGAAGAAACACAAACGTCTGAACTATCATAACAAGCATTGCTGACGAGTCCTCGACGAACCGAAACGTATATTATGTAGTAACGGTACTGGAAATGTGCTAAGCTATTCGTATGACACGTGGTACATGAACAATAAAGATGCAGAATTATTTAAAAATCTTAAAGAGTGTTCACATAAAAATTTAGAGGCATTACTTTCTAGCGTGCACTCGTATTTACGAACGGCCAAAGTACACTTTTTATCTGTCAGAGGTTTATATAATTTTTGTTGCAGCTACGGACCACAAACATATTTATAAATGAGATTTTAATTTCAATCGGCAACGTCAACTTAAGGCCTGAGTAGACACAGAACGCTGAAGATATCGAGCCGGTATATGTAAAAACAGTACAGTCGCAGTTATTAGCCAAACAGACTTCGTCGTAATCTTATAAAATTTAAATGCAACAGACATGCATGTGGTATTTAAATTTTATAAGAATACGACGAAACTTCTGTAATAATAATAAAAAAAGTGTAAGTATCTTCCTGGCTCACTAAAAACCTTTTGCCGCGACTATGTCGCCACTCTTGACATTTCAGAAGCTCTACGTACAACAGCAAAACTCAGATTAACAGTAGAAAGCAAGAGCGAGCCTTGAGGAAACTGAGTAATGACTAACATGTGTGAACACTGATTGATTGTTTGATTGACTGCTACACTCAAGAGCACCACTGCTGTATTCGAATCAGCTACGACCTCCCTCAAAAACGTGAGCCAACGTGGCGAGTGGGCTGGATTAGTAACATGGCCGTCGCCATCTCACAGGACAGGAACCTACCTAGAAGTCTGTACGGCCACCGTTCGAAGCAGTAATGTCGGCTTCCTAGTGGAAGCTACCGTTTGCAGGTGGCCATTTCACTTCGTCAGTGGCATTCACACGCTGTGGAGAGATGCGGAACCCACCCCTTGGGATTTCAGAACCAAATGAATTTAATTAATGAGCATTACGAATAATTAACATGATATCGGAAAGAGCAGCAGACGGAAGAGCATAGAAAGGACACGCATAATTTCGAATACCTATGAGAGAGTACTGAGCGTGTTATGTGTAGTAGACGTGTAGGCATGGCCAGCGGAGAAACTGACTCTTAACCCTCAATCCACGAACAATCAAAGATATTTTAATACAGTTTTTCGATCGATGTACAGTACATAGTGTAGTAGTGTAACCTATCCTTGATTCCCAGATGTCTCTTTGATAATGAAAACTATATGGCACTTTCATTTGATAAAACTTACCGATGTACTCTAATGCTAATGATAGATCCTAGTTTCACCTCCACATTATGTAGAACACCTTTACGTAAGTATTCACTGTGGTTGTCTTTCTCCGCGCCGTTAAAAAACCATCTCAACAGTTTAATTCAGAATCTGTTCACTCTTTGACGCGCAAAACTGCTTAGAGTGTTGCAACGGAAATACCCGCAGTACAAGAGGCGAATTACCGAGAACAAATGACTGAGACCTCTGTGACGCACAGAGTACTTTAGTCTGACACTGAAGACATAATATAGAGATAATATAGATGTATATCAATGCAGGCTCTGCCAGTAACTAAATGACAGTCTGCCTCATGAACAGACTGCTAGTAATACCGTTTTTCTTTTAACTGTTGGCCTTTGGCCATCGTTACGTTTCCATCCCTCTAATAAGTGTACATTAATACAAATGCGGGTTTCTTTATTGGAATTCAGCATGTTTCGAAATAGAAAACAGTGACTGCTGGAATATAAGACAGCGCCAAAGTGTTTTCTGAAGTGGTTAGGTACGACTTAAATAGTGAAATAGATGAGTACATAGACAGAGAGAGAGATAAAGAGACAAAAGAGAGAGAGAGAGAGAGAGAGAGAGAGAGAGAGAGAGAGAGAGAGACTCCTGAAGAGATATCTCTCTGGACTCGGCAATGCCCACGTAAATTGACGATTGCGTTATTTCTTACTTGCTGGTAGGTGCAGATGAAGAGACATTCATTACCAGCACGCAGCTATGGGGAAACAAACTACCCCAGCAGTCGCAGTCAGCTTAACACATATGAAATTTAGAAATAATGCTGTACGTTTGTGAAATACGATAAATAAAACATAGACGTTATTGGATAACATATCCATACGCTATTGCGACCAGAGTATATTTCCATACTGCTCTCTGTTGTGAGTGCGTCGTATCGTAAAATGGTGTTACAGAGTGACCGAATCGTCGGTTCATCGTGTCAGGGTAAAAAATAGTTTGCAGAAGAACGTAATGAATATTGAAAAACAGTAAGATGCTGAATACAGGAAAATACCCCACTCAGCTATCGCCGTTGAATCGAAAATAAATTAGTTACACGGGGTTCTAAACAACGAGTAGGCCAAAAATACACTGGCTGAGTTTCCGTTGTTTGGAATTCAGAATGGGTTGCGCAAAGGTTCCTACGTTCCTATCATTGTTAATGTTTATGGCAGACTTCAAGGATATTGTAAACCTGTTGTACAAATATCGCGCGTGGTTTAAATTCAGTAGTTTAAAATGGTTTCTTATACAAAATTTATTGCTCTACATTTTACGCCTCGCACTGTAAATATAGTACTTGTTTACGTCGAGGACTGCTATTCCAGGAAACAGCACACGACACAGCTTTGAACATGTGTCTCAGGAACTCGAAGCTACCAGTGTTTCTCTCCTACGACCTAATCATTAATTTGTGATTGGTAACCGGTATCATGTCTCCCTCCCACTCCCCCGCCTCCCCCCCCCCCCCCGGCGACCCACGTACGTGTTATTCAGACAATAACAATTTGCATATTAATGATCAAAAAGAGTTTGCAGACGTCCATTTTGTGTCCACCAAATTGGATACTGAGCGACATAAAAATCCATTAAATATTATGAGCCACTACAAACACATAAATTGATATCGCGTGTAAGTTTAGAAAAAAAAAGTTATTAATCGACACTTTTTAATAGTATCTGCTGTTTTATATTTTATATGGTTACTCTAATGACTGTTAAGGTAAACATTTTTCCTTCTATATACTCGTCGTCACTGAACGTTTCGTTACATACATTTTCTGTCAGCTCCTCTTCACGGAAATTCCTTATTTCGTGCCACTGAGGAAGTAACTTAAAGCCTGCAAAATACAAGGTAAGGCAACACGACACACGTACGTCCACAGTACGGAATGTGGAGTGAATTTTTTTTTTTTTGTCGACGGTTGTTTGTCATTTTTTCTTGCGTTATGCTTAAAAACCAAATCCGCTATTTGATTGCAGCAGTGTTAGATCCCAAATATTTTTGCTGGATCTGTAGTTGCTTTCCATGACACAAAGCAGAGTGAATGCCATGCACATTTAATCACTATGAGTCATAAATGTTCCCTAGCATGGTTAGGTTTAAGTGAACTTCAACGACTGACAGATGACCAACGTAATGAGTGACAGTAATTTTGGTCAGATTAATCTACATATCGAAATCCTGAGGCAAAGAGTTTCAGGAGCTCACCAGAAAGACCGTGGAAGTTGGAAGAGATGAAAGAAGCCTGTTGCTGACGCTTCCAAAAGCTCGCCTTGGTAGAGAAATCTTCCCCGAGAGAAGAACGTATAAGCAGAAAAAGGCTTCAGAACACGACCGCAAACTGGGGTCTCAATATTGTGAGGGTGAATTAGCATACAGTTTCTCAGACAGCAGGAATTCTTTCCCATATTGCGTAAGATTTAACGATAGGGATACTTTTATCTACCGCTCATTCGTGGCTGCAGATGCTAATATGCTATATGGATATGTATATAATAATAAAAATAATAATAACAATAACAATCGATGTGTTGAGTTAACGAGATACAGTAACGTGAAACAAATGAATAAAGGGGTAATAATGACATGTTTACTTTGGTTTGAGTGGATGCCTAAAGTCTCATTATAAAGGAAACACTAAGAGACCACAGGCCGCGGATGTTCGACTTACCAAGGATGGCAGACGTAATTAGAGGTTGGGATGGTTACGGTTGTACCTTTAGTGGTCCGCTGTAGATGATGGCAGGATAACTAATGAACTTTAATTTGGTTACTGGAGCAGACCGATTATCCGTCTCCTGCGAACGGTGAGATCTTTCATCCACCTACCTGTCGGCTACTGTGCCGACCGTGGCAGGTACCGACCATCTTTTCTTCTAACAGGGGTTCAGATGATGGTTGATTGAAATAATGAACGGGAAATAGGGGAAGCTACAGACCAAAGAAAACCATATGTCGTGGTAAAATCATGGTAAATTGTGCTTCCAGTAGGACACAAAAGGAAGATGATGTAGCCTGATTTACTAGTGTGATGGTACATGTATAAAAAGCAGTTCTTATTTGTTCTTGACATTCAATCGATAGAAACGCCTTGAATTAACTCGGTCCATCCCCAGTACTGCGCGAGTGTAAGGAGAGAAACGACGGAGAACTCTCATTATCGCCTAGATAGGTAACGGAAGCCCGGTAGGGGAATTGATACAATTATTCACTAATCATCTTAAATAGCGCCCAGTCTGTCGCATACCAAACGACTACCAGTATAATCGCGAACGCCGCTAAGTGTAGGTACTGATAAGACTCGCGAGTAGAACGACCATGGCGGAAAACATAATACTAAACTCGATCACCGATGCCAAGATGACGGTTGGCTCCGAAATGACAACCGTCGTAGCTGTTCTCATCCGTTACACTGATAGCGATTGTCTTTTCTTGCTGTCTCTCGTCATTTTTACTGACCAATGGGTCCTCTGCACACCCACAAGAAGATGGGCGTATAACCAACCTAGACAGCATGGCCGTGGCCGTTAGCATCCCTGTGTAGTGGTCGGAACCTCTTACTGCGGTGGGAATTCCGTGGAAACAGCTGCCTTTTTGTGTCTTTCCGCGGCGAGTAGCCATGGCCTGAATTTGGAGCTAACAGCTGGCTAGCCCCTGCTGATAGTCGCCATCTTGTGGCTTTGTAGAATTAATTGAATTTGAAACTTGAAAATTCGCAGACCTCCCATGAGCACCTGGTCCGCTAGTTAGGTAAGCCGACGGTGGTCTCAAATCTTCGGGGGAAAGTAATTTCAGATCGTATAATTAAAGATTAATTACAAAGTTTCTTGAGATAAAATAATTATGAGTTCGAGCGGCATATCAAATGAAAGGTAATTTAACGAACAACCAGAATCTGAAGTCAAAATTATCGATTTATGAGGGTTACCCAGAAATTAATGCAACGCATTTTGTTTGTTCAACAGTTCTTTATTGAACATAATGAGAATTACACACACGAAAGGGTGGTGTTTTTGATCTACCCACTCTATTTTTCCAAATAGTCTCCATGCCGTTCTGTGGCCTTCCTCCAGCGCGAAACAACGGCGAGTATGCCTAGTCGGTACCAATCCTTGTCCTGGTGACGGAGCCAGTGCTTCGCTGTGTGAATCACCTCCTCATCGTCCTCAAAATGTCTTCCACGAATAGCATCCTTTAAAGGCCCAAACAAGTGGAAATCCGAGGGGGCTAGGTCAGGGCTGTAGCTTGGATGGGGTAACACTGTCCAGCTGTGATGTGTTCAGCAGTCCTCAGACTCGTGCATCCACACTTGCTTTGCTGATTGACAATGCGGCGCCAACTGCCGGGTCGTAACGCGACTGTCCTCACGAATGACAACATTACCTCGCTGCAACATGTCAGGTGTGACAGCCGTGGGTGGTCTCCTCGACTGCTGCAAATCGTGGAGCTCCGCCGAACGCCATCTGATGTCCTCAGCCTCCGTGCCCAGCGACTAACTGTACTTTTGTCGACAGCAGATGCTCCATAGACTACATAAGCGTTTGTGAATGTTCCCCACAGTTTCTTTCTCCTCAGTGAGTAATTCAATGACGGCACGTTGCTTGTAACGTACATAACCTACAGACGTCATTTTGAAACTGTCCTGCAGCTACGCTATCTGTCGGAAGTGACAGAAACTTTGCGCGCTCACTTACAAGACTTCAAATAATACATACGTAACGTTTCGCATTCATAGTGTTGTTTTCGGCTGAGAAAAGAAATGCGGTGCGTAACTTTCTGGGCAAACCCAGTAATTTAATCTGTGCACTCTCCCTTTATCACAGAGCTGGACCATAAGGCAGTATAGGCCGCTGAAAGGCCTTGTAACCAGTTAACGAAAAGTCTGCACTCTACACAGTTTACCGTACGACAGTGCGTCGCGTCTTTCCTACTACATGAGACGCTGATTCGTTCTCATGGT
Organism: Schistocerca cancellata; assembly: GCF_023864275.1. Taxonomy (NCBI): domain Eukaryota; kingdom Metazoa; phylum Arthropoda; class Insecta; order Orthoptera; family Acrididae; genus Schistocerca; species Schistocerca cancellata. The sequence continues at coordinate 609,910,665 of NC_064627.1, forward strand.
TTAATATAGTCAATTGGCTGTTGTTTCCTAGCCAATATAGTTCCTTCTGCACTCTTTTATTCGGGTACGTGTAGGATAACACTTGTGGTGGAAATGTTGCCCACACGCACACTGCCGGAAACTACACTACTGGCCATTAAAATTGCTACAACAAGAAGAAATGCAGATGATACACGGGTATTCATTGGACAAATATATTATACTAGATCTGACATATGATTACATTTTCAAGCAGTTTGGGTGCATAGATCCTGAGAAATCAGTACCCAGAACAACCACCTCTGGCCGCAATAACGGCCTTGATACGCCTGGGAATTGAGTCAAACAGAGCTTGGATGGCGTGTACAGGTACAGCTGCCCATGTAGCTTCAACACGGTACCACAGTTAATCAAGAGTAGTCACTGGCGTATTGTGACGAGCCAGTTACTCGGCCACCATTGACCAGACGTTTTCAATTGGTGAGAGATTTGGAGAATGTGCTGGCTCGGGCGGCAGTCGAACATTTTCAGTATCCAGAGAGGCCGTACAGGACCTGCAACATGCGGTCGTGCATTATCCTGCGGAAATGTAGGGTTTCGCAGGGATCGAAATTAGGGTAGAGCCACGGGTCGCAACACATCTAAAATGTAACGTCCACTGTTCAAAGTGCCGTCAATGCGAACAAGAGGTGACCGAGACGTGTAACCAATGGCATCCCATACGATCACGCCGGGTGATACGCCAGTATGGCGATGGCGAATACACGCCTCCAAAGTGCGTTCACCGCGATGTCTCCAAACACGGATGCGACAATCATGATGCTGTAAACAGAACTTGGAACATGGATTCATCCGAAAAAATGACGTTTTGCCATTCGTGCACCCAGGTTCGTCGTTGAGTACACCGTCGCAGGCGCTCCTGTCTGTGATGCAGCGTCAAGGGCAACCGCAGGCATGGTCTCCGAGCTGATAGTCCATGCTGCTGCAAACGTCATCGAACTGTTCGTGCAGATTGTTGTTATCTTGCATACGTCCCCATCTGCTAACTCAGGAATCGAGACGTGGCTGCACGATCCGTTACAGCCATGCGAATTAGATGCCTGTCATCTCGACTGCTAGTGATATGAGGCCGTTGGGATCCAGCACGGCGTCCCGTATTACCCTCCTGAACCCACCGATTCCACATTCTGCTAACAGTCATTGGATCTCGACCAAAGCGACCAGCAATTTCGCGATACGATACACCGCAATCGCGATAGGCTACAATCCGACCTTCATCAAAGCCGGAAACATGATGGTACGCATTTCTCCTGTTTAAACGAGGCATCACAACAACGTTTCACCGGGCAATGCCGATCAACTGCTGTTTGTGTATGAGAAATCGGTTGGAAACTTTCCTCATGTCAGCACGTTGTAGGTGTCGCCACCGGCGCCAACCTTGTGTGAATGTTCTGTAAAGCTAATCATTTGCATATCACAGCATCTTCTTCCTGTCGGTTAAATTTCGCTTGTGTAGCACGTAATCTTCTTGGAGTAGCAATTCTAATGGCCAGTAGTGTAAAATTGTTGCGACATTAGCGCAGTATCTAAGAAACGCACACTGCCATGAAATGTGCTAAATGCTTGGACATGTAACTGATTAGTATTCCAGGTCAAGTAGGTAGGAGTGAAGCCATTTACCTTCTGCAAACAGGATGTTTCAGTTACACCTGCCGATGTCGTTTTATGCAACCCGCAGTGTTATTTCTGACGCTCATAAAAAAAGGACTTTCTTATAGCAAATTTAATGTAGTTAAATTTTGTACTGGGAAACGCTTTCGCTGGATGCCACGGTTTTCGAGTTACTCAAGAAAATTGTAGAAAAGTAACTGTTAAACGCACCCCCCCCCCCCCCCCCCCAAAGAAATCCGTCGCCAGTCAGGATTTCTTGTAAGTTGTTTGTGGCACTTCTTCTTACCACTCTAAAACAATTTCCTATAGCACGAACTATTCCCGATGTACGGTCTTTTTTCGTCTCTATTGAGTGGGCTATTACGCTACCAGGACAGTCGGCTATTTCTTTAACATTATTAAATTAAACGTGTTCTTTGGGGTAATTAAAGGAAAACGACTTTTGTAAACGTTATGCTAAAGCTAACTACGTTAACAATTAGATGCAAACTTAATCCCAAGGACAGTAGTTTCGTAATCAGATGTCCTGACGAACACAACGATATAATTATTTGTTTTATGGTGTTAAAATTCACAAATCTGTCAGGTAAATTTAACGTATACGTCACTTTTACAATTTGTAAGTGCTCGACTAAGGGAATGGCGTAAAGAGGGCAGTCTATGAAGACCGAAAAATGTTGAATGTGGAAAATAATTCGTGCAGTCACAAATTTTTGTATAATCGTAGGAGGGAGTGTCAGGAACAACATAGTACAACTCATGACCGGTGGGAGCTGAATGTGTGAAAGAGGGTGCGTTTGAAGGTCATTTTTGAAAGCTTTTCTTGAGTAGCTCGAAAACTACAGCTTCTAGCGAAAATGTATTCCGATGCCAAATTTAAGTACATTAAATGTCCTACAAAAAGGTCCTGTTCACTCTTTCTGTAGGGATATGCGGGTAGCGCTCGGGAGAACATGAAATGCTTGTGTGTGTTTTATGAAAGCCAGTTATAGCATTGCGAGCTGCATAAAACGACATCGGCAGTGTTAGCTGATTCACCCTGCTTATGGGGAGATTTCGCAACAGGTTTATCACTCATAAATTGTATCTGAACCTTTTACACTTAAACTTGGTAACTGGAAGCTGTGTGTGCCAAAACCTCTCGCTAGCAATGTGGAAGCAGGTACTTTTAAATTACGAGTACAGTGTCGTCCTTGTATACTGATCTGGAATAGCCTTACCTTCACTACTTTTGAACACGACATGAGCTGTGCAAATTACTTTCAATGTGTGTAATGTCAATTACACTAAACTGAACCTATCTGTAAGTGAAATCGAATACAAACAATGGTTGTTAATAATACGCAGACTGGTTTCCTCATTAAACAGTCTCACACAGTGGTTAACTGCTGCGTATAAAACTGTTCCCTGTTAAAAAAACGCCTCTACTGAATTTACATGAACACCTTGCAAATGAAAATCCTAAGATTATCTCAAAACATTCGTCTAGGTCCTACAGTTGTTTCTTAACTTGAAGCAGATAACTCATCTCTGCTCTCTTCAATTGTAAGAATGTGACTGCTGAACTGTGTGTTCCATGGAATAAATCACTGCGCGGGTATTTGCCTTATCTTACTTTAGTTGTTTTTGTAAATGAAAATTTTGCGATCTTCCTTATAATGCAGGTAGTTGTTCACACAATAGTGCGAGGCGTGAGAGTGCAGTAAACTTATACTTTTCATTCAAACAGTGAGAATAAGCTTCACTGAAATACTTGAAAATGAGTAAAAGGGTATTTTGAAATTATATTAAAGTCCTTTTAATAACACAGAAGTGACTTACAATAACATGAGCTGTCACACACCACACAAATTAACTCATACAAGTAATATTTAATTTAAGTAAAATTTACTCTTTCTAATTTGATCCATTATAAATGGTTCTGAATTTATTCTTTGCTTTCTTATGCAATGCTTTAAACTGAAGGTGGAGGGCGAAGAATAATAATTAGGATTATACATCGGGGTCCACCAACACAGTTCCTCACTCAGCGGCGACTTAAATCTGTGTCTCTCTCTCTCTCCCCCTCCCTCTCTCAGCAACCGACTCACTCACTCGCTCCTCGTGCTCTACTAATAACACAACCACTGGTAGCCAAGGAATACATATCACTCACGAGCTAAGGAGTCCAAAGAGGTTCATAGTGGCAATCATTTCAAACAAACTGCAATTTTTCATGACATATAAAGCTTTCAAGTTGTTACATACAATAAAACTTTCAATTGTTGTTTTTTGTGAGAAGGTTGTGTTTTGCCTCGTTTGAGAAGGAGAAACGTGTAGCACCACATGTCAGAGTTCGACAATGGATGTCTCGTGACCTTCCGAGTCTGGAATGTATCGTTCCGCGATATAGCTGATCGCACTGGTAGGTATCTCACGAATGTCGTGCTAATATGCACTCGGTGGTTTTGGAGGACTATACTGAATGCTGTGCAGAATCTCAGAGGTCCTGCGCGACTAGCGCCCGAGAGGATACACATATTGTAAGCTCAATCGTGCAGAATCTTGGAGCCACGTGCTGTGGGTCACGAAATGAGCTTGTCTGCAGCACGACGAGTACCCACAGGGAAAATGCGACGATGTTTGGAGGACCAACAACCGATAGTTCGGCAACCATTTCTGTACCTTCTGTTCGACCTGCAGCATCATGAGTGAGTGTGAAGGATAGGAAGAGGAAGAACTTCGCCAGATTGCATTTTTCATCGTCACCTAGGTGCCACTGGGTCACCTCCGGTTCGCTTAGCTGGAAGTTTGGACAGCAACGTTTACTTTTCTGGTGTCTTTAAGGGTGGTCACTATGTCCTGTCTGCGAGATCACTGTGACGTTAGCTCTCAAGGAGATAACTCAAGACCGCGTGCTACTCATTCTATTCCAAACCTCGACACAGAGGGTGTTAGACTACCGTGTCTAGCGCGTTCCGTTGGCTTCTCACTCGCTTAAAACAGTGGGTCCTGGATTCCCGAGAGACAAGCGCAAAAACATTCGACAACCACTACGATAGATGAATTCCTGCTTAGCAATGAAAGCATATTACTTCAAGAAGTTTATTTCTCTGTAACTGTTGTACTTAAATCCACCCGTCATAGCAGCATTTCTATTAGTATTTTTCTGAGGCGTTGTTGAGCCAATCTCCTTTGCGCGACAGACGCATTAAGATTATTCTGTATTTGCAATACATGCATGACTGCTGGAAATGAAACACAAATCAATATTAATTTTTTTCAGAAAACGCAGCTTTGATTCATTTGGATGTGGCATACGATGGGACTGAAATGAGGTCTGAATGTTTTGGAATATGAGTACACTGAGGTGGAAAATATGTTACTTCCTCCCACATACATCTAGCGTAATGACCAAGGCGAGAAAAACCGAGAAATTATAATCAATACTGAGGCTTACCGACAATCGTTCTTCCCCCTCGCCAGTCGGGAGTTGAACAGGGTAGACATATCAGCTAGTGGTATTAAAAGTATCCTGCACCACACAGCATTTGGTGGCTTTCAGAGGATGACGCAGATCTAGATGGACCAACTTCCACGCGAAATAAACAGACAATGATCATGTAAACGCAATGGGGTACAATGGTTCACTAACGACCGTTGTAGGTGTTTCATTTGGGACGTCTCGTTTAGCATTCCGGATAAGGCAACTTCGGTTGTTCTTGCTGTCATCTGCAGCTAGAGACTCGTTGATACCGCTATCCACGCTAACCTATCCCGAGGAAGCCTGTGGGTGTCTGCATAACTACTGTAACTGAAATTGTTTGAAGCTTCTTCCTGTAGTGATTACTTGTTCTCCATCTACAGTTCGTATAATCTCCCCCCAATCACTGTACTCCACTCTCACGCTGCCCTCAATTATCAAACTGACAATTAATTGATCCCTCCGCATGTCCAGTTCGCTTCCCTAGCTGAATGGTCAGCGTAGATCACTGCCATGCGCATGTCCCGGGTTCGATTCCCGGTACTGCTAGTGATTTTTCCTTGGTGCGAGGACTGTTACGGTGTGTCGGCCGGAGTTGCCGAGCGGTACTAGGAGCTTCAGTCTGGAACCGCGCGATCGCTACGGTCGCAGGTTCGAATCCTGCCTCGGGCATGGATGTGTGTGATGTCCTTAGGTTAGTTAGGTTTCAGTAGTTCTTAGTTCTAGGGGACTGATGACCTCCACTGTTAAGTCCCATAGCGCTCAGAGCCATTTGAACCATTTTGAACTGGTACGGTGTGCACTCAGCCTCGTGATGCCAACGGAGGAGTTACTTGACCGAATAGTAGCGGCTCCACCGTCTGGAAAGTCTGCAGAACGGCCGGGAGAGCTGTGTGCTGACCATATGGCCCTCCATACGGCATCCGGGTGACGCCGCCTGACAACTGCACGGCCGTCAGTAGACATTCCTTGGGCCTTCATATCCTGGGGAGGAGCTCAGGAGGCGCCCTGTCAGTCGATCGGTTCTTTTATTTAAGCTGAGACAGAAATTTCCTCCCAATTCGATTCACTATCCTCTTGATTAGTTGCGCGATCTACCAATTCAATCTTCGTCATTTCAAAATATTCTATACCGTTTTGTATTAACTGTTTATCATTTAGATTTCACTTACATAGAAGATCACACCGCACCTTCAAGAAATACTTCGTAACATTTTACAAATTTCTCTTTTTCTGAAATGCTTGTCTTGGTGCTGACAGTCTCCATTGTATACCCCTTTAAAACAGCAGAGCCAGCGTTATTAAGAAGTACGGCGCAATGTCTTTCACCATGCATGCTGTATCGTACTTCTTAATAACACAAGCACTGCTGCACTGCTTTTTCGTATTTATTCTCCAATACCAGGCCCTCGACTCTCAATACATATATCCTTCCTGGACGGAAATATAAGTAATGTATGAGTTTTTGGTTGTGACGCATGGACAACGACATATGGAAATTTGGGTGTGGCCGTGATTCGTGTACGGATAGCCGAACAGTTAAGGCGACCACTCATGTAAAGTGGGAAATGCGATTTCGATTCCTGGTCCAGCACAAATTTTCATTGTCGTCATTCTAATATACAGCGCTATTACAAATGATGGAAGCGATTTCATAAATTCACTGTAGCTCCATTCATTGACATATGGTCACGACACAGTACAGATACGTAGAAAAACTCATAAAGTTTTGTTCGGCTGAAGCCGCACTTCAGGTTTCTGCCGTCAGAGCGCTCGAGAGCGCAGTGAGACAAAATGGCGACAGGAGCCGAGAAAGCGTATGTCGTGCTTGAAATGCACTCACATCAGTCAGTCATAACAGTGCAACGACACTTCAGGACGAAGTTCAACAAAGATCCACCAACTGCTAACTCCATTCGGTGATGGTATGCGCAGTTTGAAGCTTCTGGATGCCTCTGTAAGGGGAAATCAATGGGTCGGCCTGCAGTGAGCGAAGAAACGGTTGAACGCGTGGGGGCAAGTTTCACGCGTAGCCCGCGGAAAATTGGCTCATGCCACAACTGGAGACCGACAGCGCCGATTTCATCTTTCAACAGGATGGTGCTCCACCGCACTTCCATCATGATGTTCGGCATTTCTTAAACAGGAGATTGGAAAACCGATGGATCGGTCGTGGTGGAGATCATGATCAGCAATTCATGTCATGGCCTCCACGCTCTCCCGACTCAACCCCATGCGATTTCTTTCTATGGGGTTATGTGAAAGATTCAGTGTTCAAACCTCCTCTACCAAGAAACGTGCCAGAACTGCGAGCTCGCATCAACGATGCTTTCGAACGCATTGATGGGGATATGCTGCGCCGAGCGTGGGAGGAACTTGATTACCGGCTTGATGTCTGCCGAATCACTAAAGGGGCACATATCGAACATTTGTGAATGCCTAAAAAAACTTTTTGAGTGTTTGTATGTGTGTGCAAAGCATTGTGAAAATATCTCAAATAATAAAGTTATTGTAGAGCTGTGAAATCGCTTCAATCATTTGTAATAACCCAGTATAGAAGACGGTGGTTCATATCCGCAATTGCGAGTACATTTCCTGGATTAGTTTTTGCCCAAATAACGAAACTCATCTACTACTTTTAATTTCTCTTATTCTGTCGACAGCGCCTTTGTTTAATTCTACTTCATTCCACTACTATTGTTCTACCTGTTCTACTTGTTATAGCCTCTTTTCAAGACGTATCCATTCCTTTCATCTTCAATTATTACGCGTAATTTGTGGAGTTCGGAGGTTCTGCATTAATTTTAACTGCTGCTGGTCAGCAGGCTGTTGTTCGCGACCTGCCCACAGCAACGCAGGTGAAGCGGGGCGCGGCCGGCCGAAGTACGGATGCAGTTGTCTGGTGAGGCGCGGAGAACACAAAGTGGCGCCGGCCGAGCCTATTGTTCTGGCCGATGAGCGTACGAAGCCATTGTCTCTCATTCACAAGCTCTCGGGGGCGGCGGAGTTTTCTCCGATGACTATTCTCTGTTTATATGCAAGTGGCTGAGCGCATTAAGGTTTCAAGAGCGACGTGCAGAAGCACAAATGCTTAAAGCGATACTGAATCGAAAATTGTCTGTGTAAGTAACGAAAGTTAATCGGCTGCGCAGAATTTAATGCAGTTAGAGGAAGAAATGTTTTGTTGGACTGGTCTTCCGAAAAGATTAATCCGATTTCACAAGAGTACAGCTTTACATGTTTGTAGATAGTCCCTGAATTCGAAATTAAATATCTCGAAGAGCAAGATCGATAGACGAGTGCAACAGAAGGTGTTCTTAATGTCAACGCTGTATCAATTTTATGCAGAAGTACCGAAATAGTTAAAAAAGCTGCTAACAGATGGCGCCGTGCGCTGTGAAGTTCGTACAGCATCAGCGTGCATAATTGAAGACATGCGAGGAAAAAAGGGGTAATCCTCAAGTGTAAAAACTTAGAGATTAGTGCTGCCATCTGAATGTTAGACTAATATAACGCAGAGAATTTCTTGTGTTTCGCTAAATATGATTTTCGTAATCTCAAAAACGGGCTAACCTTCCACTCCGCTTCCCTCCAGCGGAGAAAAGCTGAACAGCCGAGTAGCAGGATAGCCGACACTGTGCCATATGGTAAACAGACAGCAGATAATTAACTGCAAGTTAAAAAGGTTTGAGGGCTGAGGTAGATTATATTGGAATCAATAAAAGCGTAAACACGAAATATAATCCTTGTGCAATATGTAATATTAATCACTTTATAAACCTAGTTTAGAGTGTTTTAAGTGCTCAGTTGGTACATTGAATACAGAATACAAATACCGGTAGTGAACATGATGAGTGTAGGAATGAGAAACATTGACGAAAGTGTGAAAAATCAGTGGAAATTATCGAAAGAGGAAGCGTAATCCCAGAACTGGCGCAATGAAGTTGAGAAGAAGAGGCGAACAGTGGTAAAGAGTACAGTAATCAATGGGTGTAGGGAAAAAGGCAAAACCACAACCCCATTTCTCTCCATTTTGAAGTACTGTGGGTCAGCCCGTTTTTCTGCGCAAGTCTTCAGCCGAGTAGGAGGATAGCCGACACTGTGCCATATGATAAACAGACAGCAGATAATTAACTGCAAGTTAAAAAGGTTTGAGGGCTGAGGTAGATTATATTGGAATCAATAAATGCGTAAACACGAAATATAATCCTTGTGCAATATGTAATATTAATCACTTTATAAACCTAGTTTAGAGTGTTTTAAGTGCTCAGTTGGTACATTGAATACAGAATACAAATACCGGTAGTGAACATGATGGGTGTAGAAATGAGAAACATTGACGAAAGTGTGAAAAATCAGTGGAAATTATCGAAAGAGGAAGCGTAATCCCAGAACTGGCGCAATGAAGTTGAGAAGAAGAGGCGAACAGTGGTAAAGAGTACAGTAATCAATGGGTGTAGGGAAAAAGGCAAAACCACAAGGTTCATTGACCTTATGCGGGAAAATGCTTCGATATTGTACCTGCAGGTACATGGGAGAAGTTGTTTCGTGATTTCCAAAATCTTAAGTAACAATGATCCTCAAAATTCTTATGTATTTTGCTGTGTTCAATACGAATCCGGACAAGCGGAAATACATTTATGATCCAGAGAGAAGTAGGTGGCAGACAGCCAAAATCTGTATGGTTACTGTATGTTTGTAAGAAAGGTTGCCTAGCAATCTTCGGTATATGCAATGGACGCCCTCCCATGTGATTCAACAATGATAGCAACTAAAATTCTTAAAGTTAGTTTCTGTGTCCCATCAGGCACATACAGCCACAATGATAAATTTATGTGTAACATGAAATTAAAAGCTAAATATTTTATTTAACTGTATAAGCGGGGCAGACTTAATAAGCGCCCAAATAAATGCAGCGAGGAGGACCAGGTATTTGCATGGGCACATGTACGAGTGAATAACGTCCCTACCCAATCAAGTCACTACTCCAGGAAAAAAGAATCCCATCATGATTTATCTGTATGCAGAACGAAACATTAGCAAGATATACAGTCAAGGTAAGTGCAATGCCAGCAACAAGGTACCTTTTAGAGTTAGAATGTACTGTAAAATATTTATCAGTTTTTCAATATCGGCTTAGTGGCAACAGTCAGGTTTGTTATCACCTCAACACGCGAATGTAAAATGAGAAAAACGAACAGAAAAAGAAAGAAGAAAAACTGAACTTCCACGTTAAACAGGCTAGTATTTCCTATGAAAATATGAAAACGACTCAAAATATTTAAAAACTTATAATTCTGTTATGGTCAATGCTCTCATCGGCAGATGCCATTTTTTGGGACATCAGACTACGATAATGGCCAATGGCTCAATCTACTTAAGCCATACGTGATGTGTTATCACCAGTTTTCCATTTAACAGGAATTTTTACTGCAGTAAACGGTAATTTTTGGCTGTGGGTATTAGATAATGTATAAGAAAAACTTCACACATTATTGTTCTTCTTTATTAGTTATTATTTTTCTTGTTACGTTCCAATATAAAGGATATGACAGATCAGAAACAATAACTGGTCATAACTGTATGGATTTCCGTTAAAAAAGTAAGAATAAAATAGTTATATATATATTTTTTGCAGCTACATATACACAACCCCATTTCTCTCCATTTTGAAGTACTGTGGGTCAGCCCGTTTTTCTGCGCAAGTCTTCAATTAAATTCATCCTCTACAAGCAGTCTTTGCACTCACAGTGTTTTCTTCGAAATGTTCACCACTTGCACTATACAGCCGGCGCGAACGAACATCGAAATTACCGTCACATCCTGTAGTTTCTCAACGTAAATGGATTCAGATGCCACACAGCCCGTTCAGTGTGGTGGCATGGTTCCGGCAGAAAAAGTAATCACAAGGAGTCGGATGAGGTGAATATGGAGGCCATTCCATCGGAGGATTCACCAAGAAATCTAAACAACACCTTTCCGGCTGCCCCATCTTGTATAAACCACTCGGTGCCTGGTCGATTCTCCAACGCTAGCTGTATGGAAACAAATTGTTCTAAACTTGCAACTTAACATTCACTAGTAATCGTTCTTCACATGAAAAAAGAGCGAATAATGCCTCTGCTGCCTACCGAAGCCCAAATAGTACCTTTGGGACAATACAGTGGTTTCGCTTCAAACAAATAGGTATTTTCGGAACCCCAAAATCGCCAGTTTTATTTATTGACGACTGAACATCAAATCCTTCATTATCAATCACTGCGAGAATATGTTGAAAAAAAAAAAAGCAATTGCGCAAAAGAAATTTTATTTGTTTACTGGTTTGAGATACCTAGTGACTTTCATCAGCAGATTAGAATTAGCACATTTTTGGATAGTGTCAAAAATAAGCAGGTGTATGCAGTATATTGCTGTAGTCATGTGGATCGTAGTGCACGAGCAGATATGGTGTAAGGAAACCAAACAACCAGCGCAGACATCACATAATTAGCTACAAACCTGGTTGTTTGGTTTCCTTATACTATATCTGCTCGTGCACTACGATCCACATGACTACAGCAATATACTGCACACACCTGCTTATTTTTGACACTAGCCAAAAATACGATAATTCTCATCTTTCGAAGAAGGTTCAAATGGTTCAAATGGCTCTGAGCACTATGGGACTTAACTGCTGAGGTCATCAGTCCCCTAGAACTTAGAACTACTTAAACCCAACTAACCTAAGGACATCACACACATCCATGCCCGAAGCAGGATTCGAACCTGCGACCGTTCGAAGAAGGTACTAGATGCCTGAAACAGGTAGGTATATATATATATATATATATATATATATATATATATATATATATATATATATTATGCAACTAGGTGCTTATTTCTTGCAACAAATATAATTACAGTTGCTTAAGCTGTATCAAATACAACATTGCGAGAATCTGGTTAGCTAAATCAACCTTCAGCAGCACAGCTCGTATATGTGTATGACCTGATGACTTTGGATTTTGACTGGAAACAAGTACAGCTTACACTGTGCGGCTGGTCCCGGAGGAGGTTCGAGTCCTCCCTCGGGCATGGGTGTGTGTGTTTGTCCTTAGGATAATTTAGGTTAAGTAGTGTATAAGCTTAGGGACTGATGACCTTAGCAGTTAAGTCCCATAAGATTTCACACACACACACGTACAGCTTGTGTCTTAGTATTTTCTGCGTGCTGGCACCTTTCATACCAGTCTCTACTCTAACGCTTCGGACGGGTTTCCTTGGATATTACGAATAATTCCAGAAACCGTGGCGACATTTTTAGGAATAGCTACGGTTTTCATGCGGCCAACATTCTCCACTAGATTGTCAGCAACGCTGCCTGTCATTTGTAACTAAGCGAAGAGCTTGCGAATGCTTTTCGAATGTGGTCCTTTTGAAACATTACATCGTGTTTAAGAACTGCGTCTTTCTGCCGTAGGACTGAGCTCTAATCTGTAGTGTTCCAGTAGCAAAAAAATATGCTGTCAGTGGAATACGTAACTTCAACCTTTTCCTTCGTACGCCAACCTAATTTCACGTTTCAACAATGGGACTGATCGCTCTGAGCTGGGGCGCATTATTTGTAGGCAATACGTGTTGCGATTACAGCACCATCTGTTAGCACCTTTGCAAACTACACTACCGGCCATTAAAATTGCTACATCACAAAGATGACGTGCTACAGACGCGAAACTTAGCCGACAGGAAGAAGATGCTGTGATATGAAAATGATTAGCTTTTCAGAGCATTCACACAAGGTTGGCGCCGGTGGCGACACCTAACACGTGCTGATATGACGAAAGTTTCCAACCGATTTCTCATACACAAACAGCAGTTGACCGGCGTTGCATGGTGAAAGGTTGTTGTGATGCCTCGTGTAAGGAGAAGAAATGTGTACCATCACGTTCCGACTTTGATAAAGGTCGGATTGTAGCCTATCGCGATTGCGGTTAATCGTATCGCAACATTGCTGCTCGCGTTGGTCGAGATCCAATGACTGTTAGCAGAATATGGAATCGGTGGGTTCAGGAGGGTAATACGGAACGTCTGCTGGATCCCAACGGCCTCGTATCACTAGCAGTCGAGATGACAGGCATCTCATCTGCATGGCTGTAACGGATCGTGCAGCCACGTCTCGAACCCTGAGTCAACAGATGGGGACGTTTGGAAGACAACTACCATCTGCACGATCAGTTCGACGACGTTTGGAGCTGCATGGACTATCAGGTCGGAGACCATGGCTGCGGTGACACTTGACGCTGCATCACAGACAGGAGCGCCTGCGATGGTGTACTCAACGACGAACCTGGGTGCACGAATGGCAAAACGTCATTTTTTCGGATGAATCAAGGTTCCAGGTTCTGTTTACAGCATCATGATGGTCGCATCCATGTTTGGCGGCATCGCGGTGAACGCACATTGGAAGTGTGTTTCGTCATCGCCATACTGGCGTATCACCCGGCGTGATCGTATGGGGTGCCATTGGTTACACATCTCAGTCACCTCTTGTTCGCATTGATGGCACTTTGAACAGTGGACGTTACATTTCAGATGTGTTACGACCTGTGGCACTACCCTTCATTCGGTCCCTGCGAAACCCTACATTTCAGCAGGATTATGCACGACCGCATGTTGCAGGTCCTGTACGGCCTTTCTGGATACTGAAAATGTTCGACTGCTGCCCGGGCCAGCACATTCTCCAGATCTCTCACCAATTGAAAACGTCTGGTCAATGGTGGTCGAGCAACTGGTTCCTCACAATACGCCAGTGGCTACGCTTGATGAACTGTGGTATCGTGTTGAAGCTGCATGGGCAGCTGTACCTGTACACGCCATCCAAGCTCTGTTTGACTCAATGCCCAGGCGTATCAATGCCGTTATTACGGCTAGAGGTGGTTGTTCTGGGTACTGATTTCTCAGAATTATTGCACGCAAATTGCGTGAAAATGTAATCACATGTCAGTTCTAGTATAATATATTTGTCCCATGAATACCCGTGTATCATCTGCATTTCTTCTTGGTGTAGCAATTTTGATGGCCAGTAATGTACTTCGAAACAACTGTATAAAATTCTTACAGCTTGTACAATAAACATACCGTTTGTCGCACTCGTCTATCGATCTTAGTTTTAGAGATGCTTAATTCTGAAATCAAGGACTTCTTAGCTGTGCATCCTGAACGCTCGTGACACAGAGCTTAGGCAGGGAATTCTGAAAGTTTATTTTGGCGCCAGTTGTAGGAGGTGCATTGAAGTTCTAAGGCCTCCGATTTTTTTTCTAATTAACTACTCACCCGAAATCGACGTAACTGGCGTTACTTCTCGACGTAATCGCCCTGCAGACGTACACATTTTTCACAACGCTGACGCCATGATTCCATGGCAGCGGCGAACGCTTCTTCAGGAGTCTGTTATTGACCACTGGAAAATCGCTGAGGCAATAGCAGCACGGCTGGTGAATGTGCGGCCACGGAGAGTGTCTTTCATTGTTCGGAAAAGCCAAAAGTCATTAGGAGCCAGGTCAGGTGAGTAGGGAGCATGAGGAATCACTTCAAAGTTGTTATCACGAAGAAACTGTTGCGTAACGTTAGCTCGATGTGCGGGTGCGTTGTCTTGGTGAAACAGAACACGCGCAGCCTTTCCCGGACGTTTTTGTTGCAGTGCAGGAAGGAATTTGTTCTTCAAAACATTTTCGTAGGATGCACCTGTTACCGTAGTGCCCTTTGGAACGCAATGGGTAAGGATTACGCCCTCGCTGTCCCAGAACATGGACACCATCATTTTTTCAGCACTAGCGGTTACCCGAAATTTTTTTGGTGGCGGTGAATCTGTGTGCTTCCATTGAGCTGAGTGGCGCTTTGTTTCTGGATTGAAAAATGGCATCCACGTCTCATCAATTGTCACAACCGACGAAAAGAAAGTCCCATTCATGGTGTCGTTGCGCGTCAACATTGATTGGCAACATGCCACACAGGCACCCATGTGGTCGTCCGTCAGCATTCGTGGCACCCACCTGAATGACACTTTTCGCATTTTCAGGTCGTCATGCAGGATTGTGTGCACAGGACCCACAGAAATGCCAACTCTGGAGGCGATCTGTTCAACAGTCATTCGGCGGTCCCCCAAAACAATTCTCTCCACTTTCTCGATCATGTCGTCAGACCGGCTTGTGCGAGCCCGAGGTTGTTTCGGTTTGTTGCCACACGATGTTCTGCCTTCATTAAACTGTCGCACCCACGAACGCACTTGCGACACATAACTCCATCACCACATGTCTCCTTCAACTGTCGATGAATTTCAATTGGTTTCACACCACGCAAATTCAGAAAACGCTGTTCAAGCAAGGAAAACGTCGCCATTTTAAGTATTTAAAACAGTTCTCATTCTCGCCGTACGGTTCTGCCATCTCTGGGACGTTTTGACAATGAACGCGGCCTCATTTTAAAACAATGCGCATGTTTCTATCTCTTTCCAGTCCGGAGAAAAAAAATCGGAGGCCTTAGAACTTGAATGCACCTCGTAAGTCACCAGTTTCATTATTGACGGTAGGGGTCTCTTTGGTGGGAATGAATCATGTTTCTTGATACAACAGGTCGATAGTTGTTTCCTGATACGCCGCCGTCGTCCAGGCAAGCGGCCGCTCAAAACATGCACCGCGCCACGGACGCAGGCCAGTGGGACACTATTATGGTGTGAGGACATTCAACTGGGCTTCCATGGAACTTCTGTCTACATCTACATCTACGTGATTACTCTGCTATTCACTTCTGGTTGTAATGAAGGCACCATGACAGCTATGGACTTAGTGAACATTATTGCGGACCAACTGCATGCCTTAGTGGTTCATTTCTTCTCCGATGACGATGGCATCTTCCAGGGGGTTAACTGTCGATCCCACGAAGTCGAAATCGTGCTACAGCGGTTTGGACAGCTTGACAGTGAACTCACGTTGATGTCTTGACCACCAAATTCGTCTGATCTTAATCGATAGCTTAAATCTGGGAAGCTACTGGGAGTCGCCTCCGCGCCCCCAACCACTGGACCACATTTTACTGGAACTGCATGACCAGGGCGCAGATTTATGGTACCATAGTCCTCCGGAAACCTGCCATGGACTTGTGGAATGTATGCCACCCCCAATACCTGCTGTATTACGTTCCACAGGTGTTTCAATACGCTTTCAAGCGGGTACTCATTGTGGTTTGGCTCATCAGTGTTTTTATGGAAACTGAAAACGCAATAAATACACTCTAGACCGCAGAAAATTTTTTATTTTAAAAAACGGTCACCTGTTTCGATCGACGTCTGACGATCCTCAGACCGTTACGTACTCCTTGCTGACTGCTGGAGCTGGTGGCATGGAGCACTAACTGCTGTAGGCTGATGTGAAGAGCAGTTGCTTAAATAGATGTACCTGGAATTCTGTTCCACTTTCTTAGGCTAAAAGTTGTTCCGTTATTTTATTACTTTACCCCACAAGGTCGATGGACTCAAGTTAAAAGGCACGAGACTCCTAATAGGAGATTATATTTGAGGCAACCATATCAAATCGAAAAGAAACTGAGAAGACGGCATTCATGTCACAAATACCACTAGTATTGACGTATTTGCAATTTGTTTTAAAAGATAACATGTACAATTGACATATAGTCATACAGTATACAGTGCTCCAAGACTAACGTTCAGATGGTGATGGACTTATTTGAAAAATCTATATTCGTCTCATAGGTAGCTTATAGAGCACCACCAATGGCTCTGAGCACTGTGGGACTCAACATCTGAGGTCATCAGTCCCCTAGAACTCAGAACTGCTTAATCCTAACCAACCTAAGGACATCACACACATCCACGATCGAGGCAGGATTCGTTCGCGCGGTTCCAGACTGAAGCGCCTAGAACCGCTCGGCCACACCGGCCGGCACCACGAATGCTACTGAAGATACAAAAATGAGTTTCATGTTGTTCGTTGTTGGCAGATAATGTTTAAGAAAAAATGTTCTATTTCAACACAACAATCAGCGTAATTTGTTGAATTTCTCCCGCTGCTTTTTTTCCACAATATACAAAAGAAAGATATACAGGGAAGGTTTGTGCAAAATTTGATACCTTTCACAAACGCCATGTTTTCCTTCCTACAACATTCATGTCTTACAAAACTTAAAAATCCGTTAAGAGCAACCTTGTCATCAGATGAAATAGGGAATACGTCACCAATCCAAATGTTTCACGTCTTATTTTCGCCATACATCTGTCGCTCAGTTAAAATATGACGTAGTCTTAAAGGAACACCACAAGAATACACTCGGGATCAGTAGCAGGGAGACATTTGACTAAGGGCAGTGGTATGTACAAAAAGTGAATTATGTATGACTGACTGGTTAGTGGCACGACTTACTTTATCTTACGTCCGCTCCAGCCACTCTTTTCCTGGCGTATCTATAAAGCAACAACACACTCAAAGGTTCACTGCCTTATTATTCACACATCCTTGCATGTCTGCTGCAACTATTGCGTCCCCCCTAGCCGGCCGCGGTGGTCTAGAGGTTCTAGGCGCGCAGTCCGGAACCGCGCGACTGCTACGGTCGCAGGTTCGAATCCTGCCTCGGGCATGGATGTGTGTGATGTCCTTAGGTTAGTTAGGTTTAAGTAGTTCTAAGTTCTAGGGGACTGATGACCACAGATGTTAAGTCCCATAGTGCTCAGAGCCATTTGAACCATTTTTGAACGTCCCCCCTACGGATTCTGAAGCACACTGGTGCCCGAATAAATTACCCTTGCTCTCTGCTTCTGTGGAGATGGAAGGATGTACTAGATGTCCTAGATATTCATGGTTTCTGAACTGATCGAAAGTTGATTCCAAGTATTGTTTTCTTCTGTTAGAGAGATGAATATCTCGCAGGAGCGTAGCCGATACATGGATAGGACACACCGATCATCAAATTCATGAGGTCATCCACACGAGTGCTAAAGGGAGCGGCTAAACTTCGGTTACACGATAAATCAGCTAAATCTAAAGGTCGTAAATTCAATTAAATACCTAGAAATTACAACTACGAACAACTTAAATTGGAAGGAACACATAGAAAATGTTGTGGGGAAGGGTAACCAAAGCCTGCGTTTTACTGGCAGGACACTTAGAAAATGTAACAAATCTACTAAAGAGACTGCCTACACTATCCTCGTCCATCCTCTTATAGAATACTGCTGCACGGTGTGAGATCCTTACCAGATAGGACTGACGGAGTACATCGAGCAACTTCGAAGAAGAGCTGCTCGTCTTGTATTATCACGAAATAGGGGAGCGAGTGTCACCGAAATGATACAGGATTTTGGGTGGACATAATTAAAACGAAGGCGTTTTTCGTTGCGGCAGAATCTTCCCACGAAATTTCAATTATTAATTTTCTCCTCCGAATGCGAAAATATTTTGTTCACACCAATCTACATAGGGAGAAACGATCACCGTGATAAAATAATGGTAATCGGACGTCGTACGGAAAGATGTAGGTGTTCGTTCTTTCCGCGCGCTATACGAGTTTGGAATAATAGAGAATTGTGAAGGTGGTTCGACAGATCCTCTGTCAGGCACTTAAATGTGATTTGTAGAGTATCCATGTAGATGTAGATGTAGATATTCCTGTCTTGCCATCCAAATTTAGGTTTTTCGTTATTTCCGTAAATCACTTAACACCATTATCGAGAAGGGGAAAAGACACTGCCGACTTCTTTTTCCATTTTCCCAAATTCGGTCTTGAGCTCCAATAGCCTGGTCGTCGACGGGATGTAAGTGACAGATCAGTTTAAATAAACAAGCAAATAAATAAACAAAATTAAGCAGTTATGGCTATCGATATTTGCAGAAAAGAAAATACCGGTGGTGACTGATAATTTCCACCACGAGCATTCGATAGCTTTCCTGTCCTTCGATCGTTAGCATCACGGTATAAATAACTGCTGAAATTGATTGAGGTGTCATCTATATCCAGATGTAAGAGGGGAAGATGCAGGACGAATAATAAATAAACCTCCATTTTTAGGTAAAGAAGGCAGTAGTATAGTCACCAGCCGATGAAACATTATTGTAGACAAATGATATGATGTACGGAACCCACTGAAAGATTCTGTGAACTTATCAGTTTCTGTCAATAAAAAGAGTTCGCCGTAACAACTCAGTGTTCCAGGTCACCGATAAGTGTTATGAAATTGACGCAGCTCAGTCTCAGAGAAGATTTTTTCAGCTAGTTATTTAGTTTCAGAAGTTATGAGCTCTTATAAGTTCAGATTTACTTCTTTTTGTGCAGTCTGAAGCTCAAAATTAGGGTGCGCTGTTCCGCGCCCCACCTTCTGGCCGCTGTACATCGCGTGTGAGAAAACGCTGACACTAGTGGTTCTACGAGTATTAGAAGCCGCACGCTTCTAGAGCTTCCCAGAGTGACAATGGCTTCAGGAATTAGTGACGTCACGTACTTCACACCATCGGATCGGATGCTATTTCCTGAAAGCCAGCTGGGGCATTATTCTGTTTACAACTCCATATTCTTCCCTTTCAATATTCACTCAGGAGGCACTTGAGCATACGTTCGGTTAATATGGTATTATTGTACATTACTATGTGTCACTGAAAATCAAATGCTGGTATAGCTTAAAAAGTCTACAAATATAGTGAATACAAAAGTGCAGTATTAGCACCAGGATAGGTTTTATAGTCTGTGAATAATATTGTAATTCTGGCCGTAAAAGCCCTTTTTCTCATCTGCATACGGTGAAACGTTCGTGTCCCTCGACTATAAATCGCTTAATACGTCAGTTTCTCTGGTTTACTGACACCTTTTCTAGCGTTTTGATGACTACTACTACTTGCGCTCGTACGGTATCCTAATAAATTTTTGTTCTAGAACCTATGAGGAACAATGAATTCTGTCCGTAATTCTTTCAGTAATCAGTCTATCTCGTGCTAATTTTTCATGCTTGGGAATTTACTTAACCGAAAATCCTAGTAAATCTGTTTACATACTCTGATTTTTATCCGAACTTGAAGCTTTTCTGCTCTATTACTTTCCCCACACCACATTAACTAGCTTTGGACATACAATTGTTATATTCCCTCTTGTTGTAGACGTACGCTTTTCTAGTCGCCTTCTGCACTTCCCATTTCATCTTTTAACAGTCCATTTAATTTGTAACACCCATCTCTTCTTCTTGAGTTTTTCCACCTTTCGCGTGTCACCTACATCTGGTGCTGTGCAACAAACTTACTGTTCTGGAATAAATTCGATACCAATAAGTGATAATTCTATCACTCTACAGTGATATTAATGAGATGTTAACTGATTCCCGTTGCACCTGTCCATCCATTTTTAACAGTTACTACACAGAGATTGTACCTATGGATTACTTCACGTCCATCCAGCTACCGAGTACTTCGCAAAGCAAACAGTTTTTTCTGGTGGCTGGTTGTTCTATTGCTTATTACTTTGTGTCAGTATGTAAGCTATTGTTCTCAGACTAAGATCGAATTAATTCTTCATCACATTTATTGCGCGTATGCTTCTGGCAGGATAAATAGTCACTTTACTGGCCTTTGGATTGTTTTACTTTCTTGTAGTTCTAACGTCGATGACGTCATCATTAGACTCGGAGAGCACTCTCGGTTTGGGGAAGATTTGGGAAGGAAACCGGCCCTGTGAGTTTCAAGAGAACCGTGCAGACCTAAAGCATCGACTGCGCATCGACCAGCACAGCGCCGCGAAACGGCATCACGGCGCTGACCCGTGCGCCAGTGGAAAAAGTAGGATATACTACACTTCCATCTCTGGTCGGCCTCAATTCGCTCTCAGATTTCGAGAAAAACAGTACTGACTAGAGGATGCTACGACGTTGTGATCACAGATTTACTTCAATCTTTGTACCCCTTTAGTAGGCCATCAAAACAAAAAAATGTGCAAGTAGTAAGGTACACAACTGTGGCAATTCCAAGAAAGTATCAAGAGAATTTTTACGCATCTATTACTTAACTGACGTATCAGTGCGTAGGTTCCAGACATGAGAGTTCTTGGTAGTCAAGTGATTAGCATTTGAGCTTCGTAAGACGAACGTATGTAAGGCGACGGTTTGACTCCCGCTCAAACCTGCGTTCTTGTAGTACAAGTGTAAATTCAGAGATATTCAAAAAATTTGACCTACACTACTCGTTCTTCCTCCCTTAGCAACGTCCGACCGAAACGTGGGTTAACTGTCAAATGGGTCCTGCTCCTGTGTCTGCAGCTCGAAGCGTCGAGGTGCAAAGTAGTTTCGTGTACCTTACCATGCATGTACAGGATGATTTTTTCATCTGATCGATGAGAGGATACGGAGAAAAAAAAATCTAATGAACTTATTTCCGGAAATCCGTAGTTTCCATTACTCAATTGTACTTTGTTACAGAGACAGTGGTCTAATACGCGCTGTGCCATTCATCAACAGTTACAGTATGCATGCATTCCTCCTAAAGGGTGGTACTGCTCCTCATACGTCATGCCATAATAACTGGTAATG
Organism: Schistocerca cancellata; assembly: GCF_023864275.1. Taxonomy (NCBI): domain Eukaryota; kingdom Metazoa; phylum Arthropoda; class Insecta; order Orthoptera; family Acrididae; genus Schistocerca; species Schistocerca cancellata. The sequence goes on from NC_064627.1 coordinate 609,932,333, forward strand.
TTGTTTCCGATTCACTTCTCTTGCTGACTCACCTTTAGTAGATGTGACGCAGCGTTGTACACAATGGTTACGTATTCGAATCGGGAACTTTCCGATATGATGTTTACTTACGGAAAGGGAAGTGGCAACAGATGGCGGGCAGCAAGGTTTTATCAGGAGACCTATCTCCGCTGACAACAATCTAGGCATTCAATATTCGCAACAGTGTTTCGACGTTTGTCTGAGACAGGGTAGTCTCAGGAAGCGAGAAATCAAGAAAGACGTACCCGAAAGTTGGGACACAAGACTTGGAGGAAAATGTGATTAACAGTGTGGAAGGCGACCGCCGTGTCAGTACCAGGCAGTTGGCTCGCCAGCGCAGGGAAAGCCAGACGACCGTGTGGAAAATTCTCCCTTATCACTTACAGGGTGTGCAGGGCTTACTAGCGACATATTTCCCACATCGGTACTAGTTTTTTCACTAGTTTCTTCACTTGGTAACCCCGATTCCGGGATTTGTGTCATCCATCTTATTCACAGATGAGGCCACCTTTAGCCGAGTGGGATCTTCAACTCTCGCAAGAGTCTTTTGTGGGATAGTATGCAGAACACCATGGTTTGGTGACAGGCAATCAACGGCATCGGTGCGGCCGGAATGTGTGGGCCGGGTTGATTGGCGACCGTATTTTGGTACCAGTCTTCCTATCAGGCCGAACTATCGGCGTTTCTTGCGGACTACTTTGCCTCCTTGCACTGAGAATTTGAGGGGTTATGTGGCTGCTCTATGATGATGCTTCAGCCCACTTCGCCGTTAACGTCCGGATGCATCTCTATCGTGTCTTCCCTGGTCGATGGATCGAACGAGAAGGTCCAGTTGCATGGCTTGCTCGTTCGCCGGATCTCAACCCGCGCAATTTCTGGTTAATGGGCCATCTCAAAAGTGTCGTGTATGCAGAGCCCATTCCAAGTGTGGAGACCCTAGAGCGGTTTATTCATGCTCCCTTTGACACTGTTCGGATGCAGCCTGTCCTACGTGAACGTGTGAGACAGAACATGCTAGGGCGCGTAGACGCATGCGTTGAGGCACATGGAAATCATTTTCAACACACACTTAAACTGTAGTTGGATGGTAAAGGTGCGTATTAGACCGTAGTCTCTGTAACAATATATGACTGAATAAACGGTCTCTAGCACAGAAATAATGAATTTCCGACCATAAGTTCATTAGACCTTTTTTGTTCCGTTTCCTCTCATCGACCAAACCCTACAGTTTGTATACGGTAGAAAAAATCATGACATGCATGTACTTTCAGGAAAGCTCTGTGCTTTTCTTCATTTACTTGTCGATAGTTATAAATATGTTTGTTCTAATAATTAAATTTAATTAAAAATAGTAAGTAATAAGTTAACATGAAAGTCACTAAAACTTCATGCAAATAAACGTGACTTTTTAAAATAGTATTACCTCTCAAATATCATATACATTAAATAATATGACCAGTCGTAAAAAAAATATAGATTAAAGACTAAATCTGAGAGGAAGTCGAACGGGCACATCATACACTTTCGTCTTACGAAACTCTGACGCTAACCACTTATATATATATATATATATATATATATATATATATATATATATATATATATATATATATATATATATATATATCATCTTTTTCTTTAATGTTCGTTGCATTTGTCCGGAGCGGACGTCTCATGACACCTGTTTAACTTCAGCGGTGATCTGCTCACTCAGTTTTTTTTATTACAGAGGACAGATAACCCTCTGACCAAACACGCTACGGTGCCGGCAACCACTTAACCGTAATGAATTCTAGTATCCAGCGCCTTTGCACGGGTATATCCGTTACATAATAGACGCATAAACATTCTCTTGCGATTTTCTCGGACTTTCCAGAGTAGTGCACATTACTACTTGCAAAAAAAAAAAAGGTTCAAATGGCTCTGAACACTATGGGACTTAACATCTATGGTCATCAGTCCCCTAGAACTTAGAATTACTTAAACCTAACTAACCTAACGACATCACACAACACGCAGTCATCGCGAGGCAGAGAAAATCCCTGACCCCGCTGGGAATCGAACCCGGGAAGCCGGGCGCGGGAAGCGAGAACGCTACCGCACGACCACGAGCTGCGGAATACCTTGCACATTATGTTGTTTTAATGGCCTACTGAAGGTGTACAAAGTTTCAAGCGAATCTGTGATTCCAGCATTGTGGACTCCTCTTGTCAATAATAGGAACTGCATTCTGCAACTAGTAATAGTGTGTAAAAGTACTGTAATTGCACGTAGAAGGCACAGGAAGCCACCTCATTACAAGAAATTAAGTTATTTTTTTTATTTTTAGAAATAAATTGTTTTGGTCGTTTGAAAGTGTTTTGTACAGATTATTTTGGATTACTGCCACCGGCCATCGGAACTTCACCCATTCACTGTGTCGGTACTGACTCTCACAGTAGGCTACGCAACAGGAACCATTTCCAGTATTTGCCTTATGATTTAGGGAAACCTAAATCTGGATGACTGGAAGAGGATTCGAGTAGGTGTCCTCCCGAATCATAGTCCAGAGCTCACTCTTATGTCACTTCGCTGCGTGATTTTCAAGAAGAACGACGAAAAAGAGGTTTCAATTGTCACTTCATTATCAACTATTATTTCCGTCTCATGTCCTTCGGCTCTTGAAATCGCTTTTCTGCTCAATGTTTAGACTGTTTTGACTCCCCGTACTTTATTACTGATCAGAATACAAAAGGGTGTGTTACAACAAAAACGAGTTGCATCATTAGCACTGAGCATACACGGCAACACAATCATAAAAACCACTAATCTACATGTTTGCAGCGGGCTAGAGGTTCGTGTTTCGATATACGTGTCATCCTAGAATTTTTCAATCGATTGCAGATAGAGTAGCAACAAACCCTGATAAATAAGAAAGTAGCAGGAAAATGGTCTTCGTTCTGTACTACCAAAAAATTCTCCGTCGAAGTCCCCAATATTCGGCGTCCTGGAAGCAACAAAAGGTCGAAATTCTACCTACATTTAATTGTATCAAATGAGATTAATTCATTAAAATAACGGTAATACGACTCATATTTCAGTAGAGTCGTTTAGCTGAGTTAAGTTATAAATCACTAAAATCCCATGAGAAGTATGAAAGATGATAGTGCAGAGAGGACGCAGGATTGTTTAGCTGGTCTGATTTACCTAGAAATGATTTTCCCAAATGATTCCAGGCGCTTTCCTACTGAAGGACCGGTTACTTCTTCCTCCTCTTTCTTTGCGCTTTATGAAGACTCATTAAATAAAGTAAACTTTTATTATGCTGGATGTTTGTTATTATTATTCTTACTGCATCAGTTTCAAGGCAGGAAACCATGGTCGTGTCATCTCCAATAGCACTAGTAGGGCTCTGTGGTACTGAGAACAACCTGCGGATTTACCTCTGCTCTAATTTATCTGAGGCTTTTTTATATGCCTTTATCGTTCTGACTGGTTTCGTGCAGTCTACCATGAATTCCTCTCCTGGGATAAACTCTTCACCTTAAAGTAGACCTTGCACCCTTATTTTGTGGACATATTCCAATCTCTGTCTTCCCCTACCGCTTTTACCCTCTGTAGCTCCCTCAGCTACCATGGAATTTATTCCTTGTCGAAACCCACGTCCTATCACCCTGTTTCATCTTCTTATCTATGTTTTATGTTTCTGTCCTCACCGATTTTGTGGAGAACCATTTATGTGTCATCTTTATCAGTACATTTAATCGTTAACACCCTCCTGTAGCACCACATCTCAAACGGGTCGATTCTCTTCTTTTCTGGTTTTCCAACAGTCCATGCTTCATAACCACGCCGTTCTCATTCTCAGATTAAGGTCGATGTTTGATATGGTAGACTCCTTTTGGACGGGAACGCCCTATTGTCTGACAACGTCTATGTTTTTCATGCTTAGTACCTATGTATTAGTTTGCTAACAAGGCAGTAGAATTCGTACATGTCGTGTACTTCGACGTCACCAATTTTGATCTGTAATCTAATTTCTGCTACTCCTTATTACTTTCGGCTTTCTTCTGATTCCATCAACAGAAGGTGGTCAGTTGATTGTTCATTCCATAACAGGTCCTACAGTTCTTTCGTTTTCTATTGAGGATACCAGTCAGTGCCTCATTGATATCTTTTCGCCCCGAATTTTAATCCCATTCCTGAACCTTTATTTCATTTCCATCATTGCTTCTCCGGTGTACATATTGAATTGCAGATGCGATACACTACATCCCTGTCTTATTATAATCTTTCAAAGCTGAACGCCTTGTTCCTGGTCTTCCACTGTTATTATTCCCTCTTTGTTCTCGCACATGTTGTGTATTACCCGTTCTTTACCATAGGTTACTTCTATTTCCGCACTTCGAACATCTTGCACTACTTTACATTGTTGAATGATTTTCCTAGATCCACTAATTCTATGAGCGTATCTTGATTTTTGTTGATACTTGCTACCACTATTAAGCGCAACGTCAGAACTGTCCCTCTGATACGTTTATCTTTTCTAGAGGCTAAGTAATCTTCATCTAACATATGACAGGAAAAAAATCGGTGTACTAAGAAGGAACTGAGTGACATAAAGGGAAGTTGGTAAGTGGGTTTCTACATCTGAAAGATGATGCGTATTCAGACTTCGAGCCAGTCGTATGAAGGAGACGCTACTAGTGCCATCGTGAGGATACAAATCAGGTTTGCTTTAAACAGACGCTGTAACTGTCATGAAGGTCAGGTACATTCCAGGTTGGCAGTGGTGAGCTGATGTTAGTTAAGAATGTTTTTAAGGCGACAAAGACGCCATTACGAACAAGCTTCCTATTTGGAGAATGAGCAGGAATAGTAGGAACATCAATAAGGATACTTATTAGTGCCGAACTAGGCCAACACAACTCACTGAATTGAACGAGGTCGTGTAATAGGGCTACGAGAACCTGGATGGTCGTTCAGCGATACTGTAGCCGCTCTACATGAATGCTGGCAGCGGTGGTCGCGAGAATGTGCGGTAGCAAGAACGCCGGGCTCTGGACGGCCACGAGACACTGTCGAGAGGAAAGACTATCGTGTTCGGCATATGGGTCTGGAGCATCGTACTGCGTCTATAGTAGCAATTGGAGCAGCAGCAGTTGGCACGACGAACTGCCACAAATCGGCTGCTTCAAGGACCGCTCCGAGACTGACGCCCCGTAGTGTGCATTCCACTGACCCCAAATCACCGCCATTTGCAATTTCAGCGGTGTCAAGCGAGAGCTCATTTAAGGGCAGGGTGGAGGTCTGTTGTGTTTTCTGATGAAAGCCGGTTCTTCCTCGGTGCCAATGATGCCCATATGTCGGTTAGAAGGAGACCAGTTGAGGACCTCTACACGACATGGCTGAGTGCTAGACGCACTGGAGCTACATCCGGAGTTAAGTTCTGGGGTGCCATTTCGTACGACAGCAGAAGCACTCTCATGGTTATACCACGCGCCCTGAAGACTGAAAATGTGTACGTCAGTCTTGTGATTCGACATGCTGTGCCGCTATTCATGAACAGCACTCCATGGGGTATGCTTTCCAACAGGATAACGCTCCCCCACATATGATTGGTGTAAGTCAACATGCTCTATAGTCTGTCGACGTGTTGCCTAGGCCAGCTCGATCAAAACGCTGTCGGCAGTATAGAACATATGGGACATCATCGGACGACGTCTCCAGCGTCATCCACAAGCAGTATTAACTGTCGCTGTATTCACTGACCAAGAGCAACAGGCATGGAACTCCATAACACAAACTGACTTCCGGCGCCCGTTCAGCAAAATTCATGTACGTTTGTACGCTTGCATTCAACATTCTAGCGGATACACCGATTATAAATGTACCAGCGTTTCACATTTGCTATGGCTTACCTCACGCTTATCTTAACCTGTAATCTTGCAATGTTTGTCACTTAAATATTTTACCTAGACAAATGTATTCCCGAAATTTCATTACTCCACATTCATTTTTTTTTTTTTTTTGGTGATATGACTTTTTTCCGTCAATGTACATCGTAATTATCCCTTTAAAATGCGATTATCAATTTTGTTAAATTAATTTGATCCGTTCGAAGCCTCTCTTCGTATGCATTAACGAGACCAGTGCGGCTGCCTCTGCACGCCAGTAGCTGCGCACTGTTAGAGAGCAACGAAACCGCAGCCGACCTCGTGGAATCAGGCTCACCGTGTAGCCACTGCATCTCAGCGCAGGCGCCGCGGAGGAGCCGCTAACCGCGGGAATTTCCCTGTATTAAACAAGTTTCCTGCTGTACTCGCAGAGGAAAATAGTTTACTCGGCGACAACTTGCCCCTGCTCCATTAGTGGGCTGTAAGCGCCAACGGCTGCCTGCCTGCCTTCGTTACTTTCAAGGCAGTGAGATGCTTCAGAGCCAGAATTGTTGTTGTTGTTGTGGTCTTCAGTCCTGAGACTGGTTTGATGCAGCTCTCCATGCTACTCTATCCTGTGCAAGCTTCTTCATCTCCCAGTACCTACTGCAACCTACATCCTTCTGAATCTGCTTAGTGTATTCATCTCTTGGTCTCCCTTACGGTTTTTACCCTCCACGCTGCCCTCCAATACTAAGTTGGTGATCCTTTGATGCCTCAGAACATGTCCTACCAACCGATCCCTTCTTCTAGTCAAGTTGTGCCACAAAGTCCTCCCCAATTCTGTTCAATACGTCCTCATTAGTTATGTGATCTACCCATCTAATCTTCAGCATTCTTCTGTAGCATCACATTTCAAAAGCTTCTATACTCTTCTTGTCCAAACTATTTATCGTCCATGTTTCACTTCCATACATGGCTACACTCCATACAAATACTTTCAGAAACGACTTCCTGACATTTAAATCAATACTCGATGTTAACAAATTTCTCTTCTTCAGAAACGCTTTCCTTGCCATTGCCAGTCTATGTTTTATATCCTCTCTACTTCGACCATCATCAGTTATTTTGCTCCCCAAATAGCAAAACTCCTTTACTACTTTAAGCCTCTCATTTCCTAAACTAGTTCCCTCAGCATCAACCGACTTAATTCGAGTACATTCCATTATCCTCGTTTTGCTTGTGTTGATGTTCATCTCATATCCTCCTTTCAAGACACTATCCGTTCCGTTCAACTGCTCTTCCAAGTCCTTTGCTGTCTCTGACAGAATTATAATGTCATAGGCGAACGTCAAAATTTTTATTTCTTCTCCATGGATTTTAATACCTACTCCGAACTTTTCTTTTGTTTCCTTCACTGCTTCCTCAATATACAGATTGAATAACATCGGTGAGAGGCTACAACCCTGTCTCACTCCCTTCCCAACCACTGCTTCTCTTTCATGTCCCTCGACACTTATAACTGCCATCTGGTTTCTGTACAAATTGTAAATAGCCTTTCGCTCCCTGTTTTTTTACCCCTGCCACCTTCAGAATTTGAAATAGAGTATTCTAGTCAACATTGTCAAAAGCTTTCTCTAAGTCTACAAATGCTAGAAACGTAGGTTTGCCTTTCCTTACTCTAGCTTCTAAGATAAGTCTTAGGGTCAGTATTGCCTCACGTGTTCCAATATTTCTACGGAATCCAAACTGATCTTCCCCGAGGTCGGCTTCTACTAGTTTTTCCATTTGTCTGTAAATAATTCGCGTTAGTATTTTGCAGGTGACTTATTAAACTGATAGTTCGGTAATTTTCACATCTGTCAGCACCTGCTTTCTTTGGGATTGGAATTATTTTATTCTTCTTGAAGTGTGAGGGTATTTCGTCTGTCTCATACATCTTGCTCACCAGATGGTAGAGTTTTGTCAGGACTGACTCTCCCAAGGCTGTCAGTAGTTCTAATGGAATGTTGTCTACTCCTGGGGCCAGGATAATGAGCGGCAATAGCTACAAACGACAGTGGTCCAACCGGTTGCTGTCCTACGACATATGCATCATCACATGTCAATTATGCATATCGTAGATCCCAGGACGCCCAACAACACACTGGCGAACGAGCAGTTTACTCATGCAGCACGTTTACGGCAAGCACATTTCTTGCGAATCAGTTTTGCTAGAGTGCTACTGACAATGTGGATTAATACTGAGGGGGCTCACAAACATTACGGCATCAACTGAGTGACCGTTTTAGCGCGAAAAACATACACTGAGGAGACCAGAGTCATGGGTCACCTCCTAATATCGTGTCAGATCTCCTTTCACTTGGCGTAGTGCATCAACTCGGCGTGCCATGGACTAAACAAGTCGTCGGGAGTTTCCTGCAGAAGTGTTTAGCCATACTGCCTCTATAGCCACCCTTAATTGTGAAGATGTTGCCGGCGCAGGATTTTGGGCACCAATTGACCTTTCGATTATGTTCCATAAATTTTCGATGGGATTAAGGCCTCCTGGGTGGCTAAATCATTCACTCGAAATGTCCAGAATGTTCTTCAAACCAATCGCGATCGATTGTTGCCCGGTGACAAGGCATATTGTCAGCCACAAAAATTCCTGATTTTTTTGGAACATGAACTCCATGAATGGCTGCAAATGGTCTCCAAGTAGCCGAGCAGGAACATTTCCAGTGAATGATCCAGGCAGATGGTCCAGTGGACCCAGTCCATACCATACAAACACAGCCCACACAATTATGGAGCTACCGCCAGCTTGCATAGTGCCTTGTTGACAGCCTGGATCCTGGAACGCTTCCATCAGCTCTTACCAACTGAAATAGGTGCTCATCTGACTGGGCCACGGTTTTCCAGTCGTTTGGGGTCCCACCGATATGGCCAGGAGCCCAGGAGAGGCGCCGCATACGATGTCATACTGTTAGCAATGGCACTAGCGTCGGTCGTCTGTTGCCGCAGCCCATTAACGCCAGATTTTGTCACACTGTTCTAACGGATACGTTAGTCGTAAGTCCCACACCTATTTCTGCAGCTGCTTGATGCAGTGTTGCTTGTCTGTCAGCACTGACAGCTCTACGAAAACGCGCTGCTCTCGGTGGTTAAGTGAATGCCGTTGGGCACTGCGTTGCCCGTGGTGGGAGTTGATGCCTGACATTTGGTGTTCTCAGCACACTCTTGACACTAGGATGTCGGAATATTGAATTTCCTCACGATTTCCGAAACTGCTTGTTCAAATGGCTCTGAGCACTATGGGACTTCTGAGGTCATCAGTCCCCTAGAACTTAGAACTACTTAAACCTAACTAACCTAAGGTCATCACACACATCCATGCCCGAGGCAGAATTCGAACCTGCGACCGTAGCGGCCGTGCGGTTCAAGACTGTAGCACCTAGAACCGCTCGGCCACTCCGGCCGGCTGAGACTGCTTGTCCCATGCGTTTAGCTCCAACTACATTTCCGCATTCAAAGTCAGTCAGTTGCCGTTGTGCGGCCGTAATTACTTCGGAAACCGTTTCACATGAGTCACCTGAGTACAAATCACATCTACGGCAGTGCACTGCCCTTTTATACCTTGTGTGCGCAATACTACCGCCATATTTATGTGTGCGTACCACAATTCCACGACTTTTGCCATCTCAGTGTATTTGTAATTTAGTTTAGGGTGATTAGCTTGGGTTATTCACATATCGGAGTTCAAAGGAACCAGAAGTCTTAGAACTGAAAATAAATAAACACTTATTCGTTTACAGGAGATTTTCTATTTTACAACGTACATTGTATAAATTGAAAGCCTGCAAGTTACTATTGTAATTCCGATACTAATTTCAACGTGGCTATGGGGCACGTTTACGCAGTTTTGTTGGGGAACGTTTACGCATTGTTTTGCTTTGCCATTCTAACTGATACACCAGTCAATGAAACTTTAACAGACCAGCTGCTGGAGGCGCAGTCTAAAAAAAATGAATGCACAGAAGAATAAAAGCTAGAAACTGCTAAAAACGCTATTTGAATCTAATGGATTAAAAAAAAATTACAGTTAATTATGTGAGGGCAAGAACTGATAAGAACAAGAAATTTATAAAAGCAAGAACAAGAAAGAAACTGGATAGACCTACTTCTGATATAATTACTGTTCTGCGCAAAGGCAGGTTTTCGCAGGATTACTCTCTATGCTCTCCTGTCTTCTGCCTCAGGTCGCTGTTCTTTGAGTCGTCTATCATCTTGCGTCTCCTCCTTCCTCTTAATCTCCTCTCACAAACAAGTCCTTCCAAAGTGTCTGTTAGCAGGTGCTCCCGTATTAACAAATGTCTCATCGATTTCTACTTCCTTTCTCTAATAACCTGCAGCAGTCTGATGAAGAGGATGAAACAAAAAAAACCAGTCAGAAAGAAATCAAGAATGGGTCCAATGCCTTAGACGTAAAAGGCGAGATCACGACAATTGTGCCACAGGAAACACACAATTTTTGTATTCATAAATTACAAATTGGACAGTGACGATGATTTGATCTTTAATTGACATCCAGACTTCTATGTAGACCACATATTGTAAACATGTGGAAGTCTGCCAAAATTTTTTTTTCTGCGAGTAAATTTTGTTTTTTACCATTTTAATTGGTGTAAACAAGCTCGTAATTTTTTTAATTCGAGGAATACGTACTTTGAAAATTTCATTAGTGTTAAGTTTACTCATTATTGGCTTTTAGGACATGCGTAAACGTACCGCCATAGATGCGTAAACCTGCCCCTATTCGGGGGACATTACGCGCGTGAGCCTATCTGGAATTGTTTTACACTCTTAAATATAATGTTGTGGTAGAGTTATAAATACCAAGTTACACTTTAATAACCATGTTATAAGGCTAAGAAATTTAAGACAGGGTAAATCTTGTCCCCCCCAAAAATTAAAAAAATCCGAAAAGATAGCCGCGCTGGAGGTGTTCCGGCTTCCCTACCCTGTGCGACTAGCTCGGTTCAAGAAAATCGTCTAAATAACCTGTCAACACTTCCTCTGTATGAAGCTTTTCATGCGGTGACAGGTGTAACAACGAAAGATAAGAAAACACGAAACACGATGAACAGGGCTCGATGCTATAGACCCCCCTCCCTCCCGCATTGTTGAACGCTTGTGTTCGCCAGTGTAGCAGTTACACAAGACTTGGGTGCAGGTCCATTAGCATACGGCTACTAGCGTACTGCCATCCTCTATCGGTGACTGTCACAGGAAAACATTGCTATCGGTAATGGGCTGCCGGGTGCCCAGGTCTGGCAACAATCTGCGTATGTGGAACAAGCACAAGTAATAGCTTCTGCATAAGACCCCGCTTCCGAATCCCACATCCCTGCCCCCTTCACCAACCACTCACTACAGACAGGTCAGTATTGGGACTGCAACAGGAAGACTTAGTTATTTGGGCGGATTTTGGGGAAGTGCAATGCAATCATTAGGAAGACGTAATGCGATCAGCCCTTGATTACTACTGCCGGTTTTGGCATCCTTATGTAACTGAATGAAAATGTCCAGAGAGGTGTTTCGCAGTTCGATGTGGAACAAACTCACAACCTCCATATTACACTGAAATTCAGACGTAGGTAAAGAGCTAAAAAATAACAAAGCTTCTGGAGAGTATTTAGTTATTGCGGAAACGAGGAAAAATGTTAGCGATGACATGACCGAAAAACATTTGGAGGAAATCTGTGATACTGAGAAAAAATTCAGAATAACAGGATCTTTCCACAAGAAAGGAAATAAGTCTTTAGAGCAGGGATTCCAACCTGGCGACCCAAAGGAAGTTTCAGTGTGGCCCAGGAAGTATCACACGATCGGAAAAACATAAAAAATCCATCAAATTCCGTATATGTAAAGTTACAACAAACTGAATTTTTTTCATTGTGAAATCCTGTCACACGATACTCTTCTCTCATTGGTCAATCCCCCATTCTTTTTCTCTCTTATTGGTCAAAGGTTATTGTTAGTGTTAAGCATGCTACATGCGATCCAAAGATATACGTATACTTCCAATGCGGCCCAGGTAAGGTCAAAGATTGGACAGCGCTGCTGTTGAGGCTTTTACGTACAAAATCCACCCAAGTAGCTTTAAAATCGTTTGGGAGAGCAATTGGTCAACCACTCCGGTGAGTACGAAGGAGGATTTGCAAACAGCCAGACCTGCGTAAGACAGATTATCAGTTTAAAACTCATCTTAAGAAACTATTGTTTAAGAAGCAAACATCTTGTCGTAACATCAGTAGACTTCAGGGGTGGAAGGGACGCAAGGGTTTAATATCCCATCGACATTAGTAATAACGAAGCAGGATCTCGATTTTTTTCAAGGATGGGAAGGAAATCAGCCGTGCTCATCCAAAGTAAACATCCCGGCGTCCACCTGGAGCTAATAGGGAAATCACGGAAAATCTAAATCTGGAAGGTAGGATGCAATTTGAACCTTCGTCCTTCCGAATGCGGATGCACTGTGCTAACCATTGCATCACCTCGCTGGGATTCAAGAAAGCCTACTGGAACACGTGAGGCAATACTGACCTTAGGACTTATCTTAGAAGAAAGATTAAGGAAAGGCAAACCTACGTTTCTAGCATTTGTAGACTTAGAGAAAGCTTTTGACAATATTGACTGGAATACTCTCTTTCAAATTCTAAAGGTGGCAGGGATAAAATACAGGGAGCGAAAGGCTATTTATAATTTGTACAGAAGCCAGATGGCAGTTATAAGAGTCGAGGGACATGAAAGGGAAGCAGTCGTTGGGAAGGGAGTAAGACAGGGTTGTAGCCTCTCCCCGATGTTATTCAATCTGTATATTGAACAAGCAGTAAAGGAAACAAAAGAAAAATTCGGAGTTGAAATTAAAATCCATGGAGAAGAAATAAAAACTTTGACGTTCGCCGATGACATTGTAATTCTGTCAGAGACAGCAAAGGACTTGGAAGAGCAGTTGAATGGAATGGATAGCGTCTTGAAAGGAGGATATGAGATGAACATCAACAAAAGCAAAACGAGGATAATGGAATGTAGTCGAATTAAGTCGGGTGATGCTGAGGGAATTAGATTAGGAAATGAGACACTTAAAGTAGTAAAGGAGTTTTGCTATTTGGGGAGCAAAATAACTGATGATGGTCGAAGTAGAGAGGATATAAAATGTAGACTGGCAATGGCAAGGAAAGCGTTTCTGAAGAAGAGAAATTTGTTAACATCGATTATAGATTTAAGTGTCAGGAAGTCGTTTCTGAAAGTATTTGTATCGAGTGTAGCCATGTATGGAAGTGAAACATGGACGATAAATAGTTTGGACAAGAAGAGAATAGAAGCTTTTGAAATGTGGCGCTACAGAAGAATGCTGAAGATTAGATGGGTAGATCACATAATTAATGAGGAAGTATTGAATGGAATTGGAGAGAAGAGAAGTTTGTGGCACAACTTGAGTAGAAGAAGGGATCGGTTGGTAGGACATGTTCTGAGGCATCAAGGGATCACCAATTTAGTATTGGAGGGCAGCGTGGAGGGTAAAAATCATAGAGGGAGACCAAGAGATGAATACACTAAGGAGATCCAGAAGGATGCAGGTTGCAGTAGGTACTGGGAGATGAAGAAGCTTGCACAGGATAGAGTAGCATGGAGAGCTGCATCAAACCAGTCTCAGCACTAAAGACCACAACAACAACATACTACTCCGTAGACAGGGAAAGACTCTTCAATACACTAGAAGAATTCGATTCAGGTATTACAATTACGTACAATTTAAAGTGGAAGGAAAACACAGAAAATGTTGTGGGGAAGGCTAACCAAAGACGGCGTTTTGTTGGCAAGACACTTGGAAAATGTAACAGATCTACTAAACAGACTGCCTACACTACGCCTGTCCGTCCTCTTTTAGAATACTACTGCGCGGTGTGGGATCCTTACCAGGTAGGACTGACGGAATACATCGCAAAAGTTCAAAGAAGGGCAGCACGTTTTATATTATCGCGAAATATGGGAGAGAGTGTCATAGAAATTATACAAGAGTTGGGCTGGACAACATTAAAATAAAGGAGTTTTTCGTTGGGAAGGAATCTTCTGAATCTTCTCACGAAATTCCAATCAACTTTCTCCTCCGAATGCGAAAATAGTTTGTTGACACCGACCTACATAGGGAGAAACGATCACCACGATAAAATTAGGGAAATCAGTGCTCGTGCGGAAAGATGTAGGTTTTCGTTCTTCCCGCGCATTATACGAGACTGGAATAATAGAGAATTGTGCACGTTGTTCGATGAACCCTCTGCCAGGCACTTAAATGTTATTTGCAGAGTACCCATGTAGATGTGGATATAGACTTAAACAATTTTGGCTAAAATTATATAAATACAGAAAGAAACAAATAAAACTTCATTGAGAAATGTCGAAATTATTTGAGATCAAAGAAGGTGACGGTCTCACCCCAATACTCTTCAACTGCCTTCTGGAAAATTAATAAATAAACGGATTGTTAGACTTCAAGGAAAAGGAAAATAGGAAACCAGATTAGGATCTAGATACTCTACGTCAAGCTCCGTTGTCTAGGCTTTGCAGAAGAGTTAGCAATATAACTCGAAAACATCGGCGCAACAACTGAATAAATCAATTTGTTGAAAGAGACGACGGAAAAGGGTAGATTACAAATTTCTGTTGATAGGACAGAGTTCATAACGAGCATGAAAAAGGTTCCAAAATTCTTATGCATAAGATACTGTAGAATCAACGAAATGAAAAATTTTAAGTGCTCAGGGAAAATACTACAACCAAACAGTGTACATAAGCAAAAACAGAGCAGAGGAAATGCGAACGGTTTATCAATTAACGAAGGACGTTTGAAATTAAAAAAACGGCTCTCAGTAAAAACGAAAATCCAATACTTTAACAATGTCATAAAAGGGGGGGGGGGCCTTTTACAGCGAAAATCTTAACACTCAAAAACAAGAAAAAAAGAGAAATTTAAGAGTTAGAGAAAAAGAAAAGGAAGGCACTAAGGATAATACTCCCGTCAAGAATACACCCGTCAAGAAAGAATGGGAGAACGGGGATCCGGAGAACTAATGAGTAAATGTACCCCCAAACTATCTGATGCTCTCAGGAGAAGGACAATTTCGTTTTATGCTCCCTTGGTTCGAATGCGCCCCGAAAGACAGATGGGAAAAGCTTTTGAGCATTTCTACAATAACCCAAAAACGCAAATTACTTGTTTCGGGGAAGTGGAAAAGGACTGAGCAGAAATTAGTAGAAATTGCACACAGTCCAAATTTTCGAAGGAAGATTAGCAAGTTCGGATGTTTTCAGGAAAAGGTCAGGAAGCGCCTCATATGTACAGATGAAAGGAGAAAATAATGCGCCGGCCGATGTGACCGTGCGGTTCTAGGCGCTTCAGTCTGGAACCGCGTGACCGCTACGGTCGCGGGTTCGAATCCTGCCTCGGCATGGTTGTGTGTGATGTCCTTAGGTTAGTTAGATTTAAGTAGTTATAAGTTCTAGGGGACTGATGACCTCAGATGTTAAGTCCCATAGGGCTCAGAGCCATTTTTTGAGAAAAGAATGTAGTGAAAGAGTGAGGAAGACAGGAATGACGAAAATCGGGAAAGAAAATAATATCATGAGGAAATTACTTCACATTGTCCATATGTGGCAGAATTCGAAGACAGTAGAAGAAGAATATGCTGTAGTTTCTTTGGTTAAAATATAATTTTATTTAGTATTCTCAACTACTGCACATTTTCGGCTGTACGTGTAACCCATCAAACGAACATGCCTGGATTACAATCAAACCTACATTGGTCATTCATTGTTAAAACGCCCTACGCTCAAGCTAAGTTTACTGTGACTCACATAATCTCACCAGATAAAAACGTACTAGTCACCTCCATAAACAAGCACTCTGGTCTCCCTAGAGCATTTTAGATTGTATAGAACTACTAGAAGGCGGTCATGTTACTCTCCACTGCGGTAATGTGACCCCTGTATCTCCGTCATAAATCATGACATTGAGGTGGTCTGTTTGTGACAGTCAGTTGTATGAAACCAGCGAGGTAAGATATGTCGACGCAGAGACGTTACAGAATGGCAGGAGGAACTATCGTGTTTTCAAGTGCCATGACGTGCATGAAGTTGTCCCATTTATCTTTTTATCAGCTGTCAAACCCGTCTGGAAAGCATGGTGAACCTGTCACGTCCTTGTAACAGGGCGTTGGAACAGTGTTCGTAACAACTCCTAACTGACAGCGACTGAATATGGGTGTCTCGCGTTGTCAGTGACAATCGGTTTCAGACACGTCAGGAAGTACTGGTGTCAGTACGATGAACTCAGGTCAGTCTGAGTTAGTTTCCGTGGGAACGTTGCGAAAAGAACTGTGTACAATAGAAATTTGGAGTCGCGTACAGAAGGACCCACTGCTCATAGTGGCACATAGAGCTGCAGTCTTTAGTGGACCAAATAACACATAAAGTAGACAGCAGCTGATTGGAGACGTGTGTTGTCGGTGACGAGACCGCGGTTTTGCCTCTTTTCAAGAGATACGAGACGACCAGTACGCCGACTGCCCAATGAGGCACGTGTGTGGTGGATGTGTTTTAGCTGGAGGTGGTTCTATGATGTTCCGCACCATGACTTACGCCAACTCACTCAGGTTTCTTTGAACATGAACTAGGATGTTTGTTTCAAGTCTCAGAACTTCGTCCTTTCTCCTACATACAGGCTGTTTATAACTGAATATCGGGCTTTTAACGTTTATAATATTTATTATATTAAACTTACAGTTATAAATGATACGTCAAAAGAAAGAGCAGCTCAAACAGTTTTACCAAGAACCTTATAAATGTTCAATGTGAGCACCATTGATTCTTCACTGTATCCAAGCGCTGGGCAAGCCCAGTGACAGGGCTTGACAGGGCTTGCTTTGCATGGGCTCCACGTTCACCCGACCTAACGCCATCCAATTTTTTCCTTTGGGGCTTCATCAAGGAACGTGTGTACGTGCCTCCACTACCAGCAGACCTCCCTGAATTAAGAAACAGGATTGAAGCAGCTGTTGCTACGATCACTGAAGACACACTTATCAACGTTTGGGAAGAATTCGGCTATAGACTTGATGTGTGCCGTGTTACAAATGGTGCTCACATTGAACATTTATAAGTTTCTTGGTAAAACTGTTTGAGTTGCTCTTTCATTTCACATATCATTTATAACTGCAAGTTTAATATAATAAATATTATAAAGCATTAAAATCCCAATATTCATTTATAAACACCCTGTATTCAGGATGAGTATACTGCGGACACTCCATTCTTTCCGGATGACGACAATACTGGTCACATAGCCGCATGCCCACGTTTCTGGCTTGACAATCACTCCGCTACTCTGTTGCTGTTCGACTGGCTTTCTAAATCACTCTAACTTAATATGACATAAAACCTCTGGAACAGGGGACAGTCAAGAGCCTGAAAATCTGATTTCTCTATAGTACCTAATGACCAATGAGTGGCTTCAGCTGACTATGGACTAACCTTAAATAACCTGCTGACGCTCTTCCTCAACGAACTGAGCCCATTATCTACTCTACAGCTGGTACACGGTATTCCTGCGATATCTCTTGGGGTGATATAACTTTTTCTAGTGCGCCTACGTCCGTCTGGCGGTCTACATCAAACATTTGAAAATCGTTACACAGCTGAAACTGTGCGGTAGTGAGGAATGCATAATAAAATGACGTTTTAATCCAGGAAATGACTCCCAATGCAGTAAGTCGTTGTCATTCAGGAAATTTGTTTTGACTGTACAACACTTTGCAACTACAAATTTAAAAAAAAATACAACAGATATTCTAAAATAAATTTCACTTATTTAGGGGACCAACAGCTTACTTCGCCTGTGGTGATGTGGATAAGACGACGGAGGTCACAGTAGGAACGAAAGCATGCAAATTATAACTTTCCCTCTTCCTGAGCGCAAGCAATATAGTCCAGGGAGCAGCCAATATCGGTACGAAGCACGCTCCTCCAGATATTGTACAGTGGACAGCTGCGGAAGAAAGGAAGCGATACTTGAAATGTACTCACAGTTCCGAATACGAACAATCATCAGCTGTAAAGGGAATAACGACAATGAAAATTTGTATCTGATCAGAACTCGAACTCGGATTTCCCGCTTTAGGTGAGCGGTCGCCTTAACCGCTTTAGCTGAACGTGCACGGCACGCCAGACTCAAACTTTCGTATGTCGTCGTTCTTGCATGGCTACCTGTACTCGTAGATGGACTATGTAATTCCCATACAGGGGAGGACATTTGTAACTGAAAGTTACTGCGCTGTCCTTCGGGCATGCATGCAGTATTGCAGTAAATGTGTTGTTAAGACGAACGATGCAGAGTTCCTTCGGACATGCTTGCACATCTTAGCGACGCAGGCACTGCAGCATAGTATCGGTAGTAAGGTAGGTTGGCGTTTCACGTCAAACGACGACGAAGCCATTATAAACGGTGCAATTCGGCCGATTTACTTCCCCGTACTTTCTCAAAAAAATTGAGAAGGCACGGGGAAGTAAATCGGCTGTGTCTTTTTCGAAGGAGTTACCCCGGAACTTTTCCTTGGATAGTTTAGGGAAATTACGGATAATATTAATCTCGACGGGCGGACGGGGATTTAAACCGCTGCTTTCCCGTATACAAGTACTGCGCCAGTTGTGAGTACGTATGCAAATTCAGACGTGGGTTCCAACAGTTTCCGTGTCCCGAGGATGTTATTGAAACTCAGTTCGTACGTCGCCTCTTAATATATTTTACAGTGTCATTGAGTGCGGGTAAAAATAATATTTTTAGAAGTTTTACCTCATCTTCAGCTATGTTCGGAAACCACGGTTTTAGGGCTTCAAATTTTTAAATTTCTTGCTACAGTGTTCAGTTTCAGCGAAGTTGATGTAGTAGCGACTGTGTCGTTCTGTTCGAAGAAGAAATTTAATGCCCTGATGCTTGCTATTCCAGGAACAACTTGCCGTTTGAAGACTCTAAGGTGTCAGCGTTTCTAAAAACTTGCAGTGCAAAGTGTAAAGGAACTGTGCAGCGCAAAACAATCGTATAGTCATGGACATTGTTACGGAGGCGGTACGCAATAAGACGACCGTTTGTTACTAGAAAATTTCCCACGCTTCGAGTCACTGCTACTAATACTAATAACTAAAGTATCGCTAAATTCTTGAACCACCGGGGTCTTTATTAGGTCTAGGGTCTAGAGCATATACCTCACTAGATGGAAAAACAGAAAAAAAATGTGTACTGTCATGTTATGCTTGTGATGGTACTGTGCTGTTAACTTACTGCTTGTATGTTTATTGGTTGCTGCGGTGGTCGAGCTCCCGTCTTCGTTTGTGTAGTACCTTGTTCCACAGTTTTCAGTAACTTTTCACTTTCCCTAACGTTTTAACGTAACGTTTCTTCTGCTTTTACAGAGATAAACCGCACCCCTTTAGATTTTATTGAACGTGAATGTCTTTAAGTTTCCGGATTTAATATTGAGGACGATGCACGGGATACACAACATCCCATCAGAATTTCTGATGTCATAGCGGGAAGTGGCAACAAAACGATTATTCGTTATCGCACAATCGTTTCAGTAGCTCAGGCGTCAAAGTTGCTGACAAGAATAATATATAGGAGAATGGAAAAGAAAATTGAGGATCTGTTACGTGATAATCAGTTTAGGTTTAGAAAAGGTGAAGGCAGCAGAGAGGCAGTTCTCACGTTGCAGTTGATAATGGAAGGAAGACTAAAGAAAAGCCAAGACACTTTCATAGGATATGTCGACCTCGAAAAAGCGTTCGACAATGTAAAATGGGGAAAGAGGTTCGAAATTCAGAAAAAAATTAGGTAAGCTATACCTAAAGACGGTTAATGTATAGTATGTATAACAGCCAAGAGGGAACAGTAAGAGTGGAAGACCGAGAACGAACTGCTCGAATTAAAAAGGGGTAAAACAGGAATGTAGTACTTCGCCCCTACTGATCGATCTATACATCTAAGAAGCAATGACAGAAATAAAAGAAAACTTGAAGAGTGGGATTAAAATTCAAGGTGAAAGGAAATCAACGATATGGTTCGCTGATGACATTGCTATCCTGAGTGAAAGTGAAGAAGAGTTACATAATCAGCTAAATGGAATGGACAATCTAATGAATATGGACTGAGAGTAAATCGAAGAAAGACGAAAGTTATGCGAAGTAACAGAAATGAGAACACCGAGAAACTTAACATCGGGATTGATGATCAGGAAGTAGTTGAAGTTAAGGAATTCCGCTGCATAGGCGGCAATCTAACCCATGACGGTAGGAGCAAGGAAGAAATGAAAAGCAGACTAGCACTGGCAAAAAGGGTATTCCTGGTCATGAGAAGTCTGCTAGTGTCACAAATAGGCCTTAATTTGAGGAAGGAATTTATGAGAATCTACGTTTCGAGCACAGAATTCTATGGTAGTGAAACACAGAGCGGATCGAAGCGTTTGAGATGTGGTGCTACAGAAGAATGTTGAAAAATTAGGTAGACAGATAAGGAATGAGGAGGTTCTCTACAGAGTCTGCGATGAAAGGAATATGCGGAAAAGTGTGAGAAGAAGAAGGGACAGGAAAATAGGACTTGTGTTAACACACCAGGGAGTAGCTTCCATGGTACTTGAGGGTGCTTCAGAGGGTAGAAACTGTAGAGGAAGACAGAAATTGGAATACAGCCAGCAAATAATATGAGGACGTACGTTGCAAGTACTAGTGCTATTCTGAGACTAAGAGGTTGGCACAGGAAAGGAGTTCGTGGCGGTCCGCACCAAATCAGTCATAAGCCTGATGACTGTAAGAAAAAAAAAATGGTGTAAGTGAATGTAATTTTTTTCTGAGTATATCATTTCATAACTTCTTGCTTTTTGTCAAAGATATATGGCATAGAAAAAAAGTCGAAGTGGTCTCACACTCAGAAAGTGAGAGCAGGGGAGCAGATACGGTAATCCAGTGTCGCTACTCTTGGAAAGGTACCTATGGAGATGGTATGACATTGCCTTCCTCCGGCCTGCGTACCTGTGTCGTGCGGATGGGCGAGTGCCTGCACAGTGTAGTGTTCGGTTTATGTTGTTATGTATGAGGGGGACAGCGTGACATTCTGTTGTCGCACCGAACCTACTACTGGCGAACAGCACAAGCGAGGCCGCTGAACTTAACGTCCCCAGCCGGCGAAGTGATGGCCAGCAAGTGTCACCTGTCCTCACTTGATGAGACGCTGCGCAGGGTTTTGGAATGGAATCCAGCACATTGGCGCAAAGAATAGAGATCAGAAACTCTCCGCCACAACCTCTCCTGCCGTTGTAGGCCAATTACTGGCAGCGAAAACTTCATCCACTACCAGGATTCGAAGCGACCAACCACCGAATCGAGAGCCACCGCACAGGTGTGTCTTAGCTACCTCGGCTACGGGGGCAGGAATACAGGAAACAAGTTTTCTGTTTTTTTTTTTTTTTTTTATTAAGAAGGTTCAAAGTGGTTCAAATGGCTCTGAGCACTATGGGACTTAACATCTGTGGTCATCAGTCCCCTAGAACTGAGAACTACTTAAACCTAACTAACCTAAGGACAACACACACATCCATGCCCGTGGCAGGATTCGAACCTGCGACCGTAGCAGTCGCGCGGTTCCGGACTGAGCGCCTAGAACCGCTAGACCACCGCGGCCGGCTATTAAGAAGGGTGTAAGACAAGGCTGTTGCCTTTTGCCCCTACTCTTCAATCTGTACATCGAGGAAGCAATGATGGAAATAGAAGAAACGTTCAGGAGTGGAATTAAAATACAAGGTGAAAGGATATCAATGATACGATTCGCTTATGACATTGCTATTCTGAGAGAAAGTGAAGAAGAATTAAATGATCTGCTGAACGGAATGAACAGTCTAATGAGTACACAGTATGGTTTGAGAGTAAATCGGAGAAAGACGAAGGTAATGAGAAGTAGTAGAAATGAGAACAGCGAGAAACTTAACATCAGGATTGATGGTCACGAAGTCAGTGAAGTTAAGGAATTCTGCTACCTAGGCAGTAAAATAACCAATGACGGACGGAGCAAGGAGGACATCAAAAGCAGACTCGCTATGGCAAAAAAGGCATTTCTGGCCAAAAGAAGTCTACTAATATCAAATACCGGCCTTAATTTGAGGAAGAAATTTCTGAGGATGTACGTCTGGAGTAGAGCATTGTATGGTAGTGAAGCATGGGCTGTGGGAAAACCGGAACAGAAGAGAATCGAAGCATTTGAGATGTGGTGCTATAGACGAATGTTGAAAATTAGGTGGACTGATAAGGTAAGGAATGAGGAGGTTCTACGCAGAATCGGAGAGGAGAGGAATATGTGGAAAACACTGATAAGCAGAAGGGACAGGATGATAGGACATCTGCTAAGACATTAGGGAATGACTTCCATGGTACTAGAGGGAGCTGTAGAGGGCAAAAACTGTAGAGGAAGACAGAGATTGGAATACGTCAAGCAAATAATTGAGGGCGTAGGTTGCAAGTGCTACTCTGAGATGAAGAGGTTAGCACAGGAAAGGAATTCGTGGCAGACCGCATCAAACCAGTCAGTAGACTGATGACCAAAAAAAATAGAGAGCCATATGCTCTTTAACTAATGAATACTCTGGTGACTCAAGAAATTATGGATCACCCAGTTAATAGTACTAGAAACAAAAATAACATTAAAGTGCTCTGTAGATCTTGTTGCCTGATGACGGGCACTTGTGGCTCGAAACGCTTCGTTAGTAAATTAAGACCATAAGATTAACAGTTTTACACACTGATACTAATCAAAGTTGTCTTCATATTTGAAGGAACCAGTCAGCGATTTTGCATGCAGGCAGGCTTGGCGAGATTTTGTGCCTCATATGAAAATGAGCCCTCTGTTTTAGAAAGATAGAAATGACACGGTCTCACCGTCTCGTACTGTCCAGACGGGGTTGGTGGACAGTGTCGTCACAATAGCTCTTTGCATACAATGGATGAAGAGGTGTTCGCCTCTTCTAGTAAATCGCTGTTATGTTATACTTCCCACATAATGCTTACGAGCTTCGTAGTTAGACTGTTTCCAATTATATCGCCGCCAATCTGGAATGGCTCTATTCATTGAGCGTCAGTCGTCTGTCATATCTGTTGCGAGATCAAGGATATAAGACCTCGACCTGAAGCAGATGGATGTCGTCAGTATTAACGAAGTGTTGTTTTCACTTTGTTGGTAATCGGCGTTTATCCATTTCTTTAAATTAGGGATGTTGGATGTCGTTTTAATCGATATATTGGGATACTGTCTTGTCCCAATATTCCTTCTCTTCGACGGTTCATCACCTACGAAAGTTCCGCTGAAGTTCGTTAAGGTCGAACTCAAACGTGTCCAGATTTCTCTTTCGAGAATATCCCAAAACAGTAACGACCATGGGCAAAGTACACAATATCATGTTGGAGAGTTGGAGAGTAACAGACTGTGAAACAGCTGACGCCATGAACATATACTAGGAAAGAGTATGCTCCATTTCACTTGGGTAACTGTTTTGTGTAAGTTGGATTTCGCAGTTATTGTACTAAAAGCAAATACTCAAACGATCGTCTAATAAATACCTGGACCGTTTCATAACGATTTCAGCTCATTTTGTTCCAGATTTTGTTACCACTGATGACACATAGGTCCTTTACTTCACAACAGACAGTAATCCCAGGTAAAGCATTGAATGGAGATCAATGTTCATCCAAAACAGCGAAGCTGAAAAGGCAGTTTACACTCTATTTCTGGGACGCGGAAAGGATTTTCACAATTACCTTGAAAAGGATAAGACAGAACATGGTGAATATTAAGTAAGTCTCCTGGAGAAAATGGATGGAAAAATAATGTAACTTTCAACTCATGTTACGTATGTTCAATGTGTGAGTGATTTTTTTTTGCTTTTCTTAATACATTTAGCAGCAGTCGCTTGTCAGATATGATTAATATTATTACTGCTTTGATTCTCTGTTATGTATAAGTTTTTGTGCTGTATCTGTTTCATTTTACGATTTTTGATAATCTTCAGATGGACAGCGTCTGTGAGTTAGCTATGTCTAAAGATTAGGCTTTTTTCTGAACTTTTGTATATAATTTTTTTTATACCTCTCTTAGTAGCGGCTTTGTGATTACTCGCTATGTATCATCCTACCCTGTTATTTTATGATAATAATGTCCATTATTTAGTCCAACCGTTTCGTACAACACTTAAACATTTTCATTAACAGCGTTTTCTACTGTGGTACTAGATACAGTTACCTGAAACCATTACATTACCTTCGATTTGTAGCTATAATCAGCTAAATTTTTCTCTTTTAACCATTGTCCGTAGTATTTTTATTCAGATATGGTACATGTACGCCATTCCTTTGTCGCCAAATGACATTTTGGCCTGTGTATACCGCCGAGAAATGCATTATTCGTGTCAATTATGTGAAACTAAAGTTATTTGCACTTTTTTAACGTAGAACGTAAGATTTTATTTTTATATGTGATATTGGTTTACAAAATAATGCAACAAGGGATTCCTGGATAACCTAAAATGCACGTGGCTTGACCTAGAAACAAAAATTTTTTGCCGACTAACATCGCATTACCTTATATTTGGCGAGTTTCGGATACAATATAAGAGCATCAAGTCCGTTCTGAAATTTTCGGATCCTACTAGCATCATTCAAATATTCCAGGTCTACTTGAAAATGTATGAGCCGTTAAATTACTAACAATAAATATAATTAATTAGAAAAGCTAATCTTTTCCCCTTGTTTGTTAACAGTGAATCATTACATATTCAAAGCACAATGAATAATGTGAAGCCTGCGAAATTACCTTCAATATTACACAAAAAACCGGGCAAGTGCGGAAGGTTCTGGACAAGATTAATTATGTATACAGACAGGTAATCTAACTTTTGATGAGTGAGTTGGCGAGCATCAAAATAATGTGACTTAAATGGTCGTATCATTTGATTGCATTGACTCAGAACATTAACTTTCTTTACACCGTCGAGGGAACGTAGAACTTACTATTTGACATATATTTCAACTTATACGTCTACCCGTTCCTGAGTTAAAGGAGTCTTAATTGACGGACAAAGAGATTGAAAAAAGCGGTCCTATAACGGTTCCATTTTTACTCACTGAGTCACGGAACTCTAAAAAGGGATACATGTTCTATTGCTAATATTAGGCACATGGGAACGGCTCTTACTCACAAAGAAGTTGGATCAGTAAGAAAATAGAAATTACAATTATGTTTTGTTACAATACGTTCTCGTGTTTAGTAGATGAATGAATTTGAGTTCGAAAATGTTAGTACCTTCTATGAAAGAAACGGTTTCATTAACTATGCTCAATGGTGGAAACTTCCTTGATGGATTTCTGAGCTTCGTATCTTTCATACTGGCCAGTACAGTTGATATTTTTTGGGTGTGTCTTGTCTGCTCCTAGGGCTGTGAAATGCTAGACGAAGAGAAAGCCTAAAGTTTAACTTCCCTTCGGCATCTAACAGATTAGCGACGGAGCGAAACAATTAAACAAGGATTTCGGAGGCAGTCGACTGTAGCCTTTCTGAGGAAACAGTTACAGAATTTGCCCGCAGTGATTCAGAGAAACGACCAAGATGCTAAATCAAGATGGCTGGATCGGAATTTGGAGTTCAGTTCTCTGCATGCAACTACATTGCCTCAATTCTGCACCACATCGCCGACGTTCAGAATTTCAGATATTTGACTAAATTGTTTATGGACACATTTTGGAGATATTCAGGTAAAGTGAGTTAGTCATTTTTGTTCGTTTATTACCTGCCTTCCCGTTTCCTCTTTGCGTGTTGCTTCTAATACCAGTTACCTTACATTTTAGGGGCAACATTTTTTTGTCCTTCCGACAGTACTTGAATTATTCGGACACCTATTCAGCAGATGAACTAAATAGAATATAGGTTATAAATGCGATATAATGGTCACACTTAGGTGTCGTGATGTTACCACGCGATGCGTGAAAATTTCCTGCGGCATTTCTGCAAATGAAACACCAGACAGTCAAACTACTGCAGCTACTCATGATGGAATGAAGTACGATGTAGGATTACCAGTAAAGGACCTGTCAAAGATTATTCTATCTCATTATTCTTCATCTCAAAGACTAGGTCTCTCGCCATCTTCTCGTGTTCCAGTATCTCGTACTCGTTGTGGTTTGTAGTTCAATATTTATTTAGGAAGACTTCCTTCCGGCGCCCTGTCAGTATGTGCTACTCACTGGAGGCATTTTTCATTAATCCGTTAACTAAATAAATTTCCGACTCTACGCTGAAGGATATACCAATCTTCCGAGCGACTCATAAATCAGGTTTCAGTGGCCTGTATAACCGTTTCATCTTGATTCTGTTTTGTAGAAAAAAGGAAAAACCACAGCCGTACTATTTATAAATTTATTAATTACGCAACCAGTTTCGACACTACATCAGTGTCATCTTCAGGCCCCTATAAAGACTGTATGGTGAAATCCAACCTTCTGTGCGTAAGACAGGTACCAAGCATATTCACTGGTCTCATGGGTATTTACACGATGTGTGCGCTCCAGCTCCAGTAGACCAGTGATTGATTATACATGGCATCTGTCCTAATGCACAGAAGGTTGGCTATTACCATTCAGGTTGCATAGATGTCTGAAGATGACACTAGCGTAGCGTCGAAACTGATAGCCGTACGGCTGTTGGTATTCCTTATTTCTACAAGTTTGCGACCAGCCGCATTCCCACGTCCAGTTCAATTAATGACCATCTAATGATTTCGTTTTGTCCACGACTCTGAGCCGTATCTCTAAATATATGTAACAGTTATTTCATTTTATAAAATTTTATTATCGTTTCTGTTTCCGTGCTTTGTTCAAATGGTTCAAATGGCTCTGAGCACTATGGGACTTAACTGCTGTGGTCATCAGTCCCCTAGAACTTAGAACTACTTAAACCTAACTAACCTAAGAACATCACACACATCCAGGCCCGAGGCAGGATTCGAACCTGCGACCGTAGCAGTCGCGCGGTTCCGGACTGAGCGCCTAGAACCGCTAGACCACCGCGGCCGGCCTCCGTGCTTTGTACTGTGCCACATTTCATCTGGTATTCATTAAATTTATTCTGTCATTTTCAAAACTGGTAGCTTATGTCTCAGCGTGAGAAGTAAACTGCGAAGCTGGAACCTACAGCGCCTTTTCAAGTCACAGTCGTAGTCATCCCGTGAAAAATATTAAAACTATAGTTTTTGCATATCTGAGATGTTACGCACTGCATATCGTACTCGGTGTCTTGTAAAATTATTTGGTCGTCATGGGGTTTATTCAGTTATCTAGTTCTATTTTAAAGTTTTCCATTCTCTGACAATGTTGTCAATATGGATATTAAGAAGTGTGGGCGAAAAGATACACTCTTGTCTCTGACACCTATTAAATCTTATACTTCCAGCCTTCTCTATGCTCTTGTTTACTATGGCTTTAATAACTTGTATTAAGTTCCTTATTTGTCTCTATAGCCGAGTAGTCAGTGAAATAACTGCCCTGCAGAGAACCATGGCTAGATTCGCGATACTGCCATCGACTTTCGAACGGTGTGCACTCAGCCTCGTAATGCCAGTTGAGGAGATACTTGGCCTTATAGTAGCGGCTACATGTCTGCTAATCCGTCAAGGGCCTGGACAGCGGTATGCTAACTTCACGCCTCTCTATAATGCATCCAAGTGACGCCATTGTCTAATGGATGAGACAGCGATCGGTCGGAGCCAAATGGCCCGTTGTGGCCAGATCAGAAGAGCCTAGTCTAACTGCTAGAAGCACCCTGGTTTTTCTAAAGTACTTCGTAAAATACAGCGTGACAGAAAAGTCCGTTAACATTTGAAAATTCAATACTTCACAGTAAACTGTAGGTAGAGAGGTAAAGAATGACACACGTGCTTGAAATGACCTGGGGTTTTATTGAAACAAAAAGACAGTGCTCAAAATGACCAGCGATGACTCTTCATATGACACAGAAGCAATAATTAGCATAGCAATTGATTTTTAGTAAAAAAGATATTCTTTATAACGGATGTTCATGTCAGTCGTCATTCATCAACCACACATACAGTTGAGGGACAATGCTGTGAACAGCACTGTAAGACATATCAGAAGATCTGGCTAGAAAGTGCTGTCGGTTGTCACCTTCTAGCATCCCCAATGAGGTCCGTCGATAGCGTTAGACTTGCGACTTCAGTTAACGCCACAACCAGTAATCACACATGTAGCAACGTGGGTGGAGCGCCTTCCAGCAGTTGTTTATCGGACAGGCCAAAGGATGACCTGATAACCTCTCTCTCAATACAGCTCATGTTATACACGATTATCATGCTTCGCCACTGACGTGTTGCTGTCCAGATTTGTAAAACGCTGCAAACGAAAAAAAAAAACCAGGCTGTATTAGACAGTCACCTCGGACCCCGAACCCAGTCACAGCGGCCAAGAGGCTCTTACGGACCCACCATAAGCAATCATAGGACGGGTCAGTAAACAAATGACAGCAAGTGAATAAAAAAATGTGTCCGGCGACATCTGTGGGACAGTTTTTGCACTGCTTTTTTGTTTTAATAAGACCCCTTCTCATTCCAAACATGTATGCCATTTTTTACCTTTATTCCTACATTATTCCGTGAATTAGTGACTTATCGAATGTTAACGGACATTTGGATCTCCCACTATGTAGGCTGGCCCGGTCGAAAGCTTCCTTGCAGTCGCAAAACCAGTAAGTTTTTACGTATTACAATACCTAGATCTCTATATGACTTGTTGGATAATAGAGATAAGTTGAAGACGAGACAGTTGTGCTCTTCTAACAAGGGAGTGTCAGTTATTTTCATAATTCGTTTGTACAGCTTGTAACAGTAATTAACAAGACTTATTCAACAGTTGATTTCGCAATTATAACAATTTCCATATCTTTCCAGCACTGATTTCTATAGTGCAGTTCAAGACTTTGTCCTACATATTTTAGTAACTCTGTCCTAATTCCGCTTGGTCTTGTGGCTTTTCGGTTTTAATCTGTTTTATGGTTTCGTGTAGCTACTTCGCAAAATTTCGCTGTGACCATTTTTCTCTGCCCGGGGACTGTGTGTCTGTGTTGTCATCATTTCATCGTCATCATCATTCGTGACAGTGACTAGAATGGACTGTGAAAAAAATTGGACTGTGTACAAATTGGGACTTTATACGGGCGCTGATGACCACGCAGTTGAGCACCCCACAAACCAATCAGTATCATCATCTTCATCATCATCATCGATGTGACCTTTGGTGGGTGTTGCTCGTATCCGCTGACTCATTTTCTTTCGTACACATCCTCTAGTAGTGGTGAATCCAACTAACATTGTCAGTCATATGCTCTCACGATCTATTTCCGTTTTGTTCAAATGTTGCATGAACTCAACCGAAATTAGTTTCTGTGTTATTTACTAATTCGTCTAAGACATCATAGGCTTCTGTGATTGCTTCGGAAACATCGCCAGACATAAATGCTTGAACACAAATGCAGATGATAACCACGCTTACAGGCCGTGCTGTTGTAAGTGACCACGAGTGGTACCTGTGCAGTGTCCTCAATACTTTGCGAGTGTCAGTCGTATCCGGACAGTGTTATGTGCCGCAGATACGTGAATTCGTACGTGGGCGAATTGATAGCGCTATTGTGGTGGGTGCTTCCTTGATCAAGGAAGCCGAAGTGTTTGGTGTTCCAAAAGTGACCATATGGAACATTTATACCACTAACAAGTAAAGCTGAAAAACATCGTCCGGTATATTATAGCACTGACAGAAGTGTGTGCTGAGTGATAGCGGCAGACCGTTACTGAAGAGGACTGAGATGAAAAATAAGCTGCAAAAGGCATTCCAGAAGACTGGACGTCGTCCTCGCGAGCACCAAAACGGGAGCTGCATAAGAGGGAATTGGAGGGCGAGCTGGAGTTACAAAATCTCTCTCCAGTGATGTAGGTCCCTCTTAGACGCAAACGGTGGTCCGGAAGCCACAAAACGTGGACTCTGGAACAATGGAAGGAAGCCGATTGGTCGGATGAGCCTTGTTTCACATAGGCTTGTTTCACACTGATTCTAGCGTGCCATATGGCGACATTCCATAGGCCCCATGGTTACTTTGCAAGGTCCATTACTGCGAAGAATTATGTGATCGTTTTGGCCGAATATGTCCATCCCATGATACAATGTTTGTTCCCCAATGGTGACGCTGTGTTCGAAGACGCTAGGGCCAATGTTAACACAGCCTAAGACTGGTTTTGTGCGCACGGAGAGTAATTACCGCATCTTCTCTGGCTACCGTAGTTACCAGATCTAAATATTATTGGACCTTTGTGGTCTGCTTTGTACAGAAGGTTCCGTGATCGCTAAATGCCTTCATCTTTGCTACCTAAACTTGGTAGTATTTTGCAGGAGGAATGGTATAAGATTCCGTCCAAAATCATAACGGACCTGTATTTATCCATCCCGAGATTAATGGAAGCTGTTTTGAATGCCAACGGATTTTCTACTCCGTACTGGCGTGGTAAAGTGTTTTTTGGTTTCAGTGTTTCAGTATAACCCCTTTACGTGTATCCTCTTCTTGTCTTACTGAGGTGCCAAAAATTGTGGGGTAGCGATATGCACTTATCCGGATGGCGGTAGTATCGCTTACAAAAAGTACAAAATGGCAGAGCACTGGCGGAGCTATCCTTTGTACACAGGCCATTCATATGAAAAGGTTTCTGACGTCATTATGGCCGCAATACGGTAATTAACAGACTTTGAACGTGGAATGGTAGTTAGAGCTAGACGCATGGGACCGTCCATTTAAGAAATCGTTACTGAATTCAGTATTTCGAGATCCACAGTGTCAAGTGTGTGCCGAGAATACCGCATTCCAGGCATTACCTCTCGCCGCGGACAACGTAGAGGTCGACGGCCACTTAACGATCGAGAGCAGCGGCACTCGTGGAGGGTTATAGTTGCTAACAGACAAGCAAAACTGCGTAAAACAATCACAGACATCAATGTGGGACGTACGATGAACGTACGCGCTAGGACAATACTGCGGAATTTCGCAGGCTAGGTCAACACACGACAACCCGAGTGCCTTTGCTAACAGCACGACATCGCCTGCAGCGCCTCTTCTGGCCTTATGACCATATCGGTTGGATCCTAGACGACTGGGAAACTGTAGCCTGGTTAGATGAGTCCCGATTCGGCTCTGAGCACTATGGGACTCAACATCTTAGGTCATAAGTCCCCTAGAACTTAGAACTACTTAAACCTAACGAACCTAAGGACATCACACACACCCATGCCTGAGACAGGATTCGAACCTGCGACCGTAGCAGTCCCGCGGTTCCGGACTGCAGCGCCAGAACCGCTAGACCACCGCGGTGAGTCCCGATTCCACTTGGTAAGAGAAGATGGTAGGATTTGAGTGTGGCACAGATCCCGCGAAAACAGGGACCCAAGTTGTCAACAAGGTACTGTGCAAGCTGATGGTGTCTCCATAATGGTGTTCATAAAGAACAGACTGGGTCCTCTGGTCCAACTGAACCTGTTTTTGACTGGAATGGTTATGTTCGGCTACATGGAGACCATTTGCAGCCATTCATGGACTTCATTTTCCCAAACAACAGTGGAATTTTTGTGTGTTACAATGAGCGATGATCGCGTTTGGCTTCAAGAGCATTCTGGACAATTGGAGCGAACCTCATCAAACATTTATGGGAAATGATGGAGAGAGGTCAGTTGGTCCACAAAATCCTGCACTGGCAACACATTCACTGGACTGTTATACAGGCAGGAGGGCTCAATATCTCTGCAGAGGACTTCCAACGGCTTGTTAAGTCCGTGCAGCGTTGAGATGCTGCGCTATGCCGGGCAAAGAGGGGTCGGATACGATATTGGTAGCTATTCCATGACTTCTGTTAAAGCAGTGTGCAAGCGGTCGTCGTAAGCTTATAGTTTTCCTTTATTGCTATTTCTAACTCTTAGTTGCATCACTTCATATCATTGCTGCTGGAAAAAAAATGTATTTTATCTTCTAGAGGAAATAAGGAAACCTGAATGACGGGAATGTTCAAAGGACTAAGGTAATGCCAAACTAAATCCACCTTCTGGCATGAGAAACATTAACTACAGAAATCACGGCTGCTACGAAAGCAGACAAACCACATTCATGTTTATAATGAGTCTATGATCGATAACAGGACACCAGTCACATATTTCTTTAGCTGTCCGCATCCACATGATAATAAACACCGTCCAATAAAATAAAACACTGATTTGTTGGCGACTGCGAAGGACACCATTTAATATGCTATGTTGTTTGCGAACGTTCTCAAGGGCTTTGTACGTGTGTGTGTGTCTGTGACAGGAAGAGACATAGTTAGAGAGATAGATAGATAGATAGAGAGAGAGAGAGAGAGAGAGAGAGAGAGAGAGAGAGAGAGGGAGAGAGAGAGAGAGAGAGAGAGAGAGAATGGGAGAGGGAATAAAAGAGGTAGGGAGTGAGATCGGACCTGTATATGGTTTTAACCACAGTTAAACTGATTACTATTCATAAGCTGAATTAACTGTGTACAAACAAGAAGCCTCGTGACGAAAGAGAGACACCAATGCGGGAACCTCTCTCTCTCCGCCATGACTAGTACAGGGCGTCCCACATAAAACCAGTACGCCTCACTCCCGATATTCAAGTAACAAGGAACTAACTAAAAAATAATACATAATAGTAACGTTAAAAAACGTGTATTTATCTGTTTATATGAGACGCCTGAGGTGGTAACCGGGGACATCGCTGTCTTCGTGTAATGAAGTTACTAGCAACACGCTGTAATTATACATGCGTGATGTTACTAATTTCTCTAGTAATGTTCCGATTAAGAGCGTCTATTTTGATTTTTAGTGAGCCCCATAAATAAAAATCACACGGTTTTAAGTCCGAGGACCTTGAGACCAGAGGCCACTGACAAGTCTGTGTTCAGAGAATACGTTGGTGATGTGGGCCATACAATGGATGGATGTGTGAGTAGTTGCTCCATGTTTTTGAAAATTGCATACAGCTTCTACGCATGTTAGTTGTGCCTAGAAAGGATCAAGGATATCTAGGTATCTGCCACTGTTTAAGGCGTTATTGAAAAATATAGGCCAACAAAGCGATGGCCGGACAAGGCACACCAAACATTCTCTGAGTGGAAAGGTTCTTCACGCAGAGTATATGGGTTGTCCTGTGACCAGTATCTGCAAATCTGGCAGTTAATATAGCCTGACAAATGAAACCCGTCTCATCTGACATAAAGTAAAGCAAGGGATCTAAGTAACGGTTAGCAGTTGGTGTTAACAGCCAGCTACAATTAAGAACTCTTTTTTCTCTGGTCATCAAATTTAAAATCTTGCGCCACATTCACAGGA
Organism: Schistocerca cancellata; assembly: GCF_023864275.1. Lineage (NCBI taxonomy): Eukaryota > Metazoa > Arthropoda > Insecta > Orthoptera > Acrididae > Schistocerca > Schistocerca cancellata. Next base: position 609,965,776 of record NC_064627.1, read on the forward strand.
CAGCTTTTAGTGTCATATTTCCTACTACGCGACGTTGCTATGTACATCAAACTGCTGCGATAATCTCTTTACCGAATTGCGGAAATATCTCGTAATGTTCGTGCGAATTCTGAGTATAGTTTCAGGGGTTCTGAACGGATCCTACAGCCCCCCATTTCTTGTACAGATCTTGAATAGTCCTGGTCGTGGGGAGTTCCCTACCAGGATACTTCGCTTGAAACACTTCTTTACAAACGCTCCACCATAGGACTTCTCTATTCTAAGGCAAACTGTCCCACTGCTATATCAACTACACGAGCTTTTCACAACAACTGACGCACGAACACAGCTGCACTCAAATTTCCGATAAAATGCAGCGTAGTCAACTCTCGAGACAGCGTTAGCACTTCACAAGCAATTCTAAGAGAATATTGGGCTCCATGAGGTTCCCTCTCTGGGCAGCAACCGTGGAATATAAAATTATAAAGAATGTAGCAACCAGTATCGGAAATTTATTTACCTTGTTGCAAATCGATTTCGACTGATATCAGTCATCATTGGTGCATTTTTCTAACCGATACTTGCCATAAGTAGAAATCTGTCAAGGTCAGTACTTCTACTTATTGCATGTATCGGTTAGAAAAATACACCGATGATGACTGATATCAGTCGAAATCGATTTGCAAAAAAATAAATAAAATACGAGGGTCATTCCAAAAGAAATGCACACTATTTTTTTAAATCCATTTTTTATGCTACATGTTTGAAAGTTTTATAGTGTGTACATACATCCTTTAGGAACAATATTTTCATTTCTCTACATCATTTCCATCCCTCTCAACTGCCTTACGCCTTCTTGGAACCAGCGCCTGTATACCCGCACGGTAAAATTCTGGACCAACCTGTTGGAGCCACTGTTTGGCAGCGTGCACAAGGGAGTCATCATTTTCAAACCTTGTTCCACAAAGAGAGTCTTTCAGTTTCCCAAAGAGATGATAGTCCCATGGAGCCAGGTCAGGACTGTAAGGCGGGTGTTTCAGTGTTGTCCATCCGGGTTTTGTGATCGCTTCCATGGTTTTTTGACTGACATGTGGCCGTGTATTGTCGTGCAACAGCAAAACATCCTGCTTTTGCCGGTGTGGTCGAACACGACTCAGTCGAGCTTGAAGTTTCTTCAGTGGCGTCACAGGTGCATCAGAATTTATGGTGGTTCCACTTGGCATGATATCCACAAGCAAGATTCCTTGGGAATCGAAAAACACCGTAGCCATAACTTTTCCAGCAGAAGGTGTGGTTTTGAATTTTTTTTTATTGGGTGAATTTGCATGATGCCACTCCATTGATTGCCTCTTCGTCTCTGGTGAAAAATGATGGAGGCATGTTTCATCACCTGTCATAGTTCTTCCAAGAAATTCATCTCCACCATTCTCGTGCTGTTCCAAAAGTTCGCTGCATACCGTTTTTCTTGTTTCTTTGTGAGCCACTGTCAACATCCTGGGAACGCACCTTGCACAAACCTTTCCTAACGCCAACACTTTCAGTAGTCTGCAAACACTTCCTTCCCTCAAACCCAACGCAGCGTGACAATTCGTTCACTCTGATGCGTCTGTCAGCAGTCACCAATTCGTTAACTCTCTGCACATTGTCTGGAGTGTGTGCAGTGCGAGGCCTGCCGCTGCGAGGACAATCCTCAATAATGCCGTGCCCGCTTTCACCACGTAACCTGCTTGCCCTCCGACTAACTGTACTGTGATCGACAGCAGCATCTCCATACACCTTTTTCAACCTCTTGTGGATGTATCGCACTGTCTCGTTTTCACAGCACAGGAATTCTATGACAGCACGTTGTTTCTGACGAACGTCAAGTGTAGCAGCCACCATGAAAACATGCTGTGACGGCGCCACTCACGGGAACAGGTTGAACTAAGTTTGAAAACAAGCGGGAAGGATGTATCTGCACACTGTAAAACTTTCACACATGCAGAATGAAAACCGTATTTTTACAAAAATAGAGTGCATTTCTTTTGGAGTGACCCTCGTATGTTTCCGCGACTGGTTGTTACATTCTTTATATAATTCGAATACAGATGATTAACCGATACGTGAGGCGTATCGGTTTTTTGCAGGACACTATATCTCCTCTACGGGTAATTCTCGCAGCACGGAGGGAGAAACCTTTACCGTGGAGTTTATACTCACAGTGGGCACACACAGTGTGGCTGCACGGCGTTGCTTCACCACACTAGCGCCGCGTAATCCAGTACAGCTTTACAGAGCGCGACATGTGTGCGTTTCGGCAGCGCCGAGGTCGGGGAAAGCGCAGCAAAGCAAAGTTGTCGCCGCCAGGCGGGCGCTGTGGCAGGTATTACACGTGAGTCTGACAGCGGCGTGTAAAACCGTGGCGACACGGGGCGCTGGCGCACCGCGACACGGGAGGGACACTGGCGCAGCGGGATCCGCTCGTCACGGCCAGCTCCTGGCTTTCAGCCACGTTCAGTGCGAGGCACAGAGCTGACGCTACTGCTTTATTGCGCCACCAGCACGCGATCCATTCCTGTCAAGTACAAGGTGTACGGCGCGAAGGTTGTATACCTGAAATGTCAGCCAGTAGGACACCGGTAAGCAGACATGAAAACAAGAGATTAGCAACAACAGAGGCAAAGCAGCTGTGCAGATCACTTAAATACGAGAGCCACTGTAACCTCGAATGTATCATTTCGTAGCGAACAACCTCATGTTTCACATAAAAGTGTCAAGTGTCATTTTGGTTCGATATGACTACCACCTGGATGCGGCAAACATCCCTCCAGGAATCAATTTCTTTCCACACTCGTAGCCGCAAATCGTGCGTAACTTGTGCAACGGTCATTTAAATTGTTTGGTAGGGGAGTAACATACACATATGGGCTTTAATGAAACCCCAGAGAAAGAAATCCAGTGTTGTCAAGTCTGGGGAGCGGCGTGGCCATGTGATTGGCCCTTTACGCACAACCCACCAGTGAAAATAGCCATTTTAATTGTGCTTTACACTGCCGCTCCTGGTGGTGGAATGGAGCATTGCTGCACTACGTGAATCAAACTTGAGGCTGTTTGCTGTCCATTCTGCAACTAATCCCAATAAATTTCTAACACATTCGAAAGTCTTTTTTGACTCCCCATATATATATATATATATATACTTTGTTTACGGAGCCACAACTTCATCTCTGGTAAACCGCTTCATCAGTACCAAAGTGAAGCCCTCGAATGTGTTCTATAAGTTTTGGAAACAGAAGAGAGTCCGATAGGTCCAAATTGAAGCTGTATATATATATATATATATATATATATATATATATATATATATATATATATATAAGTTTCCAAAACTTATAGAACACATTCGAGGGCTTCACTTTGGTACTGATGAAGCGGTTTACCAGAGATGAAGTTGTGGCTCCGTAAACAAAGTCTAACATTCTACAGTGACAGTATAAATCCATACTGGAAGGAAGGAAGGTCAGGGTCCAACTTCTCTCGTCTCGTTGTCGTCGAGGTAAGTAGGGACGTGAAGCAAGATTTTTTCGCGGAAGAATGAGAAAAGAAATCTCCTTTCATTAACCCAGCCTGGATTTCGCCTTAAACAGCTTAGGAAAACCACGGAAAACATATATATGCGTGTGGCCGGATGGGGATTTGAATCGTCGTCCTCCCGAAAACGAGCCTACAGTATTCCCACTCCGCAAACTCTTTTCATAGACGGAAGACATTTGCATATAAAATGATGAATAACTTCAGTAAGGATAATCATTAATAATCTATCTTTCATACTTAAGTCGGTGACCCATCACACGATCTTCTTAACAATCTGTTTCCATTTTTCCCGGTCTCCTGTACCTGGAATAGCTGGAGCCATGTTTGTCTTCTGCTTTATCTGAGAGCTCTTCCGTATTCTTGGCGGCATTCCCTGCAATCTCTTCTCTTTGATATGCCTTGGATGATCGAACTATGTGTCTAATAAACTGCAGGGTTCGCTGGAAAGGAATACTGGAATTTATTGCTGATATTTGATTTATGGCCATAAGCCATAAGCCCGTGGTCCAAGGCATACTGGAGACATCGTCAGAGGCTTTAACAACTCAGAATGATGTTACAGATTCATCAAGCACAGCAAACCGAACTGTTTATACAACAGTCGATTCGTGACGTCATCAAATTGCCACGTAATATCGCAGAGTCGAGCCGACGTATGCTATGGAGCTTGTAGTGGGGAAGATTTGGCACTTCTCATTTTAATTATCACTAAGGCCCACAAATTACCTAATTTCAATTCTTCTTCTTTTCTGTTACAATTGCGTTTGTGCTTTTGAATTTTAGTGGCCACTGTACATCCTAGCGTGCTAATTATTACATCTTGCTAAACCCAGTGCCACAGAAAAAAATTGATGGTTAACCGGTCCTATAGCTCACGTGAAACATGTCTGGGTTGTTAATCCCTCTGATGATGTCTCCAGCAGGGGAAGGCGAAACATTGATAATTATGCCTTGGACCACGGTCTGATACCTGTAAATCAAATATCAGCAATAATGCAGATACCAGCAAGGAAAGGCTGCATTCTCTGATTAAATACTGGGCAGCCTCTTTTCCACCCTGACTTCTTGAAGAATGATTTGTTGTTTTCTTTGTCCATTCATGGTATTCTCAACAACCCCTTGTAAGTCCACATCTCAAAAGCATCAATTCTTTTGCGGCCCAGTCACTTGCTGTCCACGTTTCAGACCCATAAAACTGGAAACATCAGAGATTTCATCACTCATTTTCAGATCACTGTCACCTTCGACGCAGCATCCCTACGCTGAACAATTCTACGCCGTATTTCCCGTGTACAACCACCCTCTTTCTGAATCACTGAGTTCGGCTGGATAAGGTCATCAGCTTCCTCATATTCCAACGGTACGTCGGTCGCTGGTAGTAACTCACTTTCGTTAATTATCAAGGTCTTAGTTTTCTTCTTATTAACGGGCGGCTAGTAAAGATATAAAACACATAAATATTGAAGAGATGTGTAAGACGTAAGGAATAGTGTTCAACAAGATGCCGATAACAAAAGGAAATGAAGTAACAGCGAACGCAAACAAGTTGTAATATCTTAAGAGGGCTAAGAAGCAAGAGTAGACACATTAGAAATGAGAAGAAGACACCAGGAAGAAACAACATGAACACACAATATGAAATGTGGATCTTCTCTTTTAAATTAAGTTTTCTTCTATTCATCAACACAAGCTACACATAGAATGAGATTAACCATTAATGGGTATTTAAGATCGGTTAGGAAGCACTGTAAAAATTACGGGGCTATTTCCCTGCTCAATACAACACATAAAAATATTCTAAAGATAGTAACATAGAGATCCACAAACTGGCTCAGAAATTGGAGGTCTGTTTCAACAACACGTTTACTATCAGATAAGTAATCGAGAGGGACGTGAAACTCAATACAGAAACACATTTGCTGTTTCCTGACTATCTGAAAGCAATTGAAAGAGTAGAAGAATGCTATGGGAAATATTAGACAGAATATGAGTAACATACCATTTAATGAAAGTAATTCGTCAGTTGCAAAAGACTTCAAGACTGACATATCTAGAACCTAGGTTATGGAAGTGTTGTAGATTTACGGCAGGGAACCCATTCGTCACCGATTGTTACTACATATCTACACCGGATTCGTGCTGAGGTTTTAGGAAATACGCCTACAACTTAAACAGACAAAATTATTTAATGTTACAACTCTTTGAATTTGCGAATAGTGACAACACCTTCCATCAACCCCAAAAACGTAAGTATCGCTAACAGTAGGTATAGGGTAACTACTTCGATCCGACAATCAAAATTACGGCTCTTAAATGTCAAGATCTGTCCCTCAGTAAAATTGTAACAAACAATCAGAAAATACATGAAATGAGTTCATCTACTTGGGAAAGAGTGTCTCCTTCACAAAGGAACAAGAAATACAAAATAAGCACGTTGTAGCACTGGGATTATTCACAGAATACTGATAAAAGTGTTGGGAAACAACCCCTAGTAAAATTCTGTTAAGCCATAGTTATACCATACATACTATATGATAACGGGACATAAGAGCTGAAAATGAAAACTGAATAGATCTACATCTACATCTACATTTATACTCCGCAAGCCACCCAACGGTGTGTGGCGGAGGGCAGTTTACGTGCCAGTGTCATGAACTCCCTTTTCTGTTCCAGTCGCGTATGGTTCGTGGGAAGAACGACTGTCTGAAAGCCTCCGCGCGTGCTCGAATCTCTCTAATTTTACATTCGTGATCTCCTCGGGAGGTATAAGTATGGGAAAGCAATATATTCGATACCTCATCCGAAACGCACCCTCTTGAAACCTGGCGAGCAAGCTACACCGCGATGCAGAGCGCCTCTCTTGCAGAGTTTGCCACTTGAGTTTGCTAAACATCTCCATAACGCTATCACGGTTACCAAATAACCCTGTGACGAAACGCGCCGCTCTTCTTTGGATCTTCTCTATCTCCTCCGTCAACCCGATCTGGTACGGATCCCACACTGATGAGCAATACTCAAGTATAGGCCGAACGAGTGTTTTGTAAGCCACCTCCTTTGTTGATGGACTACATTTTCTAAGGACTCTCCCAATGAATCTCAACCTGGTATCCGCCTTACCAACAATTAATTTTATATGATAATTCCACTTCAAATCGTTCCGCACGCATACTCCCAGATATTTTACAGAAGTAACTGCTACCAGTGTTTGTTCCGCTATCGTATAATCATACAATAAAGGATCCTTCTTTCTATGTATTCGCAATACATTACATTTGTCTATGTTAAGGGTCAGTTGCCACTCACTGCACCAAGTGCCTATCCGCTGCAGATCTTCCTGCATTTCGCTACAATTTTCTAATGCTGCAACTTCTTTGTATACTACAGCATCATCTGCGAAAAGTCGCATGGAACTTCCGACACTATCTACTATTTCATTTATATATATTGTGAAAAGCAATGGTCCCATAACACTCCCCTGTGGCACGCCAGAGGTTACTTTAGCGTCTGTAGACGTCTCTCCATTGAGAACAACATGCTGTGTTCTGTTTGCTAGAAACTCTTCAATCCAGCCACACAGCTGGTCTGATATCCCGTAGGCTCTTACTTTGTTTATCAGGCGACAGTGCGGAACTGTATCGAACGCCTTCCGGAAGTCAAGGAAAATAGCATCTACCTGGGAGCCTGTATCTAATACTTTCTGGGTCTCATGAACAAATAAAGCGAGTTGGGTCTCACACGATCGCTGTTTCCGGAATCCATGTTGATTCCTACAGAGTAGATTCTGGGTTTCCAAAAACGACATGATACTCGAGCAAAAAACGTGTTCTAAAATTCTACAAGAGATCGACGTCAGAGATATAGGTCTATAGTTTTGCGCATCTGCTCGACGACCCTTCTTGAAGACTGGGACTACCTGTGCTCTTTTCCAATCATTTGGAACCTTCCGTTCCTGTAGAGACTTGCGGTACACGGCTCTGTGTAGAATCGAATTGGTATCCCGTCAGGTCCAGTGGACTTTCCTCTGTTGAGTGATTCCAGCTGCTTTTCTATTCGGTTCAGAGTTAAGGTCTTTTTTGTTCTTAAGAAGATATGGCCACAGAATGCCAGATAGAATAAGAAACACATCACTCATAAAAAATTAAGAGTTAAAAGTACTAGTGAACACATTACGGAGTATAGAAATGAATGTAGAGCCCATATTACTAAAATAAAAGAAAATATAACATCAAAATGAGAATGAAAGAGTAATCAACAGGTAAAAGATAATAATATTTAGAAAAGTAATGAGCAGTCGATAAATAGGCAAATTACCATTACGCAGACGAACAAAGAGGAAGAGATACAAGAAAAACAAACACATGCAGCAGCGCCATACAATAAGACGACGCGACATAAAAATCTTGTTTCGGAGGAAATAAGAAGAAATGAACTAAAGAAAAACAGAATGGGGTCTGTTTATCAGTCTTCTCCGATGACTTCTCTGTGACACGACTCAAAACATTTCAAAACGCACCAGCAGCCTTATCAGATCAGATTTCGCAGTAAATTGGTTCGTATGCTCCACATTTACTCTCCGAGCTCAATTTCTCCCAGTCTCCCAAATTCGATTTTACCACCCCGGCTCAAGATCTACGCGACACTTCCTTCGTCCGCTCCTGCAGCACATTGAGTCACCGAACCAGTTCCAGTGTTGCATCGAGACTTCTATGGTCCAGCTGTTCTTCAAGTTCGCAGTAAGCGTTCCGCAAACGACGATAAATAAAACCCTTCCAAAAGTCGTTCTCAAACATACTCTGTCTAAACGTAAATTGTAATCAGCGAGGAATTCGATAAATCGTTGACTCGTTACATCGACTATATCGTCACCCAGACGTCATACGTTGTTTCAGTCGGTAAGCACAACAATGTACACTTGTTTAGAAAATCCAAAACGACGCTAAAATGAGCATAAGCGTCGTATAATTATAGGGGCATCACAGGACTGAAGGCATTGTGTCGGAGGATATACCTCATGAAATATTCTCTGAACTATAACTGCAAAAATCGACATTGTAAAGACGCTGATTTCACTTGAATCAAATACCGAATTTTTTATGTGAAACTCTTTAAGGTTTTGTAAATAAAACAAAGAGGGCTCCGCATTGTAGCGTGCAACATGGTGGTGTGTATTGTAACTATGTCGGTGCGTAAGAAACAGCGCACTATAATCGGTTTTCAGAACTCGAAGATTTCGTCTCCTTGAGCAAGATAATGCCAGACAACACACGAGCGCTTTGATATTGCAAACAATTCAACGTCTAGGGTCAAACGTCATCGATAATCCTCGACGAAGGCCGACTTAGCCCCATCCGATTTCCGTCTGTTTCCAAACTTAAAGAACACCTTCCAGGACATCATTTTGATAGCAATGAAGCAATGCAAGTAGAGGTGACGTTGTGGCTCTGTCAGCACAGTTAAAGATTCGACAGAGATGGTATCATCAAACTGGTCTCTCGTTGGGGGGTTGGTGGTCGTCGCCAGCTTGACTACATTGAGAAATAAATACGTAGACGTGGAGAATCAAGATGTAGGATGTTAACAACGTTTGTTTTTAATTTAAAGAGCTTTAACAGTTTTAACATAAAAAGTTCGGAAGCATTACTTTTCAGCATATCCTCGTATATAAGTTGTGGTTTTCTATGCAAATGAAACTAAGTCCCTCAGCATTGATAAGAAGGCGATACAGGCAAAACTATACGGAATAATTATTTGTATTTTTCTGCTACCTGTCACGGCTCCTAAAGTTAACCAGCACGGCCACAATTAATTAGGGTACATAAATTGCAGTATGCAGAGCGCTGTCCGACAAACACTAGTAGACAGGATGGCAAGCATTTTGGGAATATTTAGGATTTTCATGCAAGATTTTTATTTCAAATTTTTTCCTTCGAGTCTTACAGGCCCTCACCTAAGACAATGTGGGTGAGAATCGTGGCCTCTGCAACGCGCCACCTTCTCCTGCACCGCTCACAAATCCATCTGCTGACGCCACCCTGGCGAGCACTGGTTAACTTGGTTTCCCGCCGCCTGCATTCCGCACAGGCTGGGGTATCAGTCATAATAAAGAACGAGACACAGATCCGAACCAGCGGAAGACATCACTGGACATCAGTTTCAGAACAACCACTGTCACTCCTCCCTCCATATATCCCAGCAGCCACCCCAGCAACGAAAAGTAAACAAAGAGTTCTATTTCAATTTAATTTAAGACAATTTATTTTTAAGTAACAATTTTCTGTGTGCATGAACGTCTAAAGGTGGGCAGAACATACTCGAAATGCGTCGCATTAATTAAATTACACATAAAATAAGTAAAAGTAACTGGCAGCAGAAAAGAGAAATCAATAACAATATATCCTGATGCTGTTATTTAAGTCGTCGGCAGTTGTAGGGCGATAAAGTGAGTGTGACATTAAATTATAAAGATTGTATGGAAATGAATGATCTGAGAGGCTCCAACTGACTAATTCGACCCTGTGTTTACGGCGCAGAGGAGGGCATCGACCACATCATTTTATTCTGCCCACTGTGATACCACGCGACAACCGAATAGCAGCAGTGTTTGGTCCTTAGTGGACAACAGCTTTCTACCAGTACGATGTCGCCACTCGCAGTGCATGATGTATCACTGTATGGGCGTGTTTATCCCTTTTTGACAGCTGGACACATCATGATTTGAGTATTTCAGGTGACAAAAATCTGTTTGCAATACTTCATATTTATTTATGGGAACGTATTACAGGACAGACAAGTTTCACAATAGAAAAACTTTCATTACACAATATCTACGTGTCAACCAACGGCACCACAGACAATGTATAGACGATAGGTAAATTCGTCATAGTCTACGTGACATATCTGCATTGACAGACGTCATTGCACCTTTTATTCTGTTTTTCAGTTCATCTATGTCAAGACGTAAAGGGGGATGAATAAAGTTTCCTTCTCGGATCTCCACATGAAGAGATGGCATGTGGTGGAGCTCCAGCCTGTCGGAACATGACTTTGTTAGAGTCCTCCTCGAGTTCTGAGAAAAGCCCAGTCTGTAGCATTCCAAGGGATCTCATTCCAATCACTACAAGTTACTGTAAAAAGAGGGGCCCATAAACTTTTTTAAAAGAAGTGGCGCAATGAACGTTCACTTTAGGCAAGCCTCTTTGCTCAACAACTGCAGGAGCGTTCTAAAGTCCCCATCTGCTCGCTTTCTGTCGCTTTACTTTACTGCTATGATGTCTGGAGCTCGTGGTCTTGCGGTAGCGTTCTCGCTTCCCGCGCACGGGGTCCCGGCTTCGATTCCCGGCGGGGTCAAGGATTTTCTCTGCCTCGAGATGACTGGCTAAGAAGGACTTGCAATTTCGGTGGCCGAACACCCCGCATGGGGTCTCCCGGCCAACAATGCCGTACGATCATTTCATTTCACTGCTGACACGGAAATCGTCCTTGTCTTCCAGCCGAGCGTTTCTGAAATCAATACTTTTCCTTTTGTCACAACTCGACGATCTGTCCAAACGTCGCCCTTTCACTCGCCAGGCATATGAGGAAATGCAAGAACGCTGCTCGAGCGGCGGGTAGACTTCCGTAGACTCCACAAAAAAGTTCCTTCCATTGTTTAATTTGAAATGTGTGGTCGGCATGGACTCTAACCTATGCATAAACATCCTCTCTCTTAAACTGATGATACCAGCGACGAATATTTTTTCGGCAAAAGCGAAGCTTAATTTTGGACTGTAATCATTGACTCGCTCTTGTTAAACTGTTGTATACAAAACGCCTTCCTGTTGAGCGGACACCTTATTGCTGCAGATTGATTGAGCAGTAAAGCCGCGAATAAAGAAAGCAGCGACAACCTTTTGTATGTCGACTGCCGACAGTTGAGCGATACGATTGGTCAGTTGAACGTCACGTCGTACAAGACAGCCATTTTGGACCAAATAATACATCACAATAATTGGGAGAGTTGATCTAATCGGCTGTTACCTTAGTGTATAGGGGTGTGCAAAACACGCAGGCTTATTTTACATTAAATTAAGAGCCTAACAAAATGTGTCGACATTCCTGTGGTGAAGAATGCCGCAGCGTTGTGCAGTAAACTTCTGTTCGATGCAGAGTGTGGCAGCAAGTTTTTCCGAATTCCACAGGGCGAAAGGATTGAGGAAAAATGCAAAATATGGTTGCATCAGTTTGAAAGGAAACGATGCAGCCACGCCTCTAAGGGCTAATTTAGACATAAGAGACATACATGAAATTTCACGTGAGAAGGAACCCCATCTGAATTATCTAGCTAGGAGAACGGCACCGTGTTCCACTTTTAATAAGCCATCAGTCTGAATGAGAAAGAGTTCGTATATTAACCGAACTCAAAATTACATGACCGAGGACAGCTTAGAATGCGTATCGGAAATGGTGTTAAACATTATTCAAATGACAGGCAAAGTTTTCCGTGTCAATGAAAAATTTTGGAATCGACGTTGCTTCAAGAGAAAAGTGTACGTATATTTTTTTTTACAAAAGAGTGTATATTATTTCGAAGAAATGTAACCGCCAGACTGAGATGGACGGCACTGAAAAATATGGCTGCAAAAGTATAATTAGAAATGCGATAAGGCCGTCACCAGGCAAATAATTTATTTCCTGTATTTTCCGCTAATTATGTTAGTAAATGTAAAAAGAGTAATGATCTGGAAAACTAACAGAAACATTAAAGACAGTAACAGGTACATAGAAGTATGCATCTGTGTTTCAGTATGGTTTGGAATTCCCAAACATCCCTCTCAAACAAACTGGATGGGCATCATATGCACTCATGGTCATAAATTAAGGATAATGCTGATACATGGTGAAACAACGCTCTGATGGGCGGTCTGCAGGTTTAAATAACCTCGGGGTATGACCTTGCAGTGCATTTGACCTGCGGTCGTCGCACGGTGGCGTTGGCAGTAGTCCACTTACGTAGAGGTGTATTGGTGCATGGCAGAGTACGGTGCAACGAATAAGTGTGCAGACGTTTTCAGACGTGCTAAGGGTGACTGTGTGTTGAAAATGGCTCAAAGAACACATACTGATGACGTTATGAGGGGTAGAATATTAGGCGACTGGAGGCCGGTCAAACATAGCCGGTCGTAGCACGGGGCCCTCCGTGTGCCACAGTGTGATCTCAAGATTATGGCAACGATTCCAGCAGACAGGAAACGTGTCCAGGCGCTACATTACGGGACGTCCACAGTGTACAACAACACAAGAAGACCGATATCTTACCATCAGTGTCCGCAGACGGCCACGGAGTCATGCAGGTAGCCTTGCTCGGGACCTTACCACAGCCACTTGAACAGTTGTCGCCAGACACACAGTTTACAGACGACTGAACAGACATGGTTTATTCGTCCGGAGACCTGCAAGGTGCATTCCACTGACCTCTGGCCACAGAAGAGCCCGTAAAGCCTGGTGTCAAGAACACAGTACATGGTCATTGGAACAGTGGTCCCAGGTTATGTTCACGGACGAGTCCAGGCATAGTTTGAACAGTGATTCCCTGGCGTGAACCAGGAACCAGATACCAACCCCTTAATGTCCTTGAACGTGACCTGAATGGAGGTTGTGGTTCGATGGTGTGGGATGGGATTATGATTGGTGCACGTACACCCCTGCATGTCTTTGACAGACGAACTATAACAGGTCAGGTGTATCGGGACGTCATTTTGCACCAGTATGTCCGCCTTTTCAGGGGTGGAGTGAGTCCCGCCTTCCTCCTGATGGATGATAACGCACGGTCCCACCGAGTTGCCATCGTGGAGGAGTACCTTGAAACAGAAGATATCAGGCGAATGGTGTGGCCTGCCTGTTCTCCAGACCTAAACCTCATCGAGCACGTCTGGGATGCTCTCGGTCGACGTATCGCTGCACGTCTTCAATCCCCTACGACAGTTCAGGAGCTTTGACAGGCAATCGTGCAAGAATGGGAGGCTATACAACAGCTGCTGCTCGACCACCTGATCCAGAGTATGCCAACCCGTTGTGCGGCCTGTGTACGTGTTTCGGGACGGTTTTGTCAACTTATCACAATACCATGGACTTACAGATCTGTGTGGTGTGTGTTCCCTATGTGCCTATGCTATTAGTGCCAGTTTTGTGTAGTGCCACGTAGTGTAGCACCACATTCTGCAATTATCCTTAATTTATAAGCATGAGTGTGTAATGCTATTACATCTGGAGCGTATATTTATTATTGTGAGGAAAATAAAATGTCACGATTTCAGTGAAGGACTTACGAAAGTCGTCATTTTATTTGTTTTATACTTCCAATAGAAGCCAGGAAACAAAGACTGTAGTTCATTGTTGACTTTTACGCAGTAGGATATCGCATGCGTGAACAAAGACAGTGCCAATGCCATCGGGTCCCAATTGATCGTGACTGGTTTGAAGAAAATTATGGATAATTCGAGCGAATGGTTTAACCCCCAAAGCGGCCCGACATGAATCCCAGCGTACATGTATGGGACATAATGGAGAGGTCAGTTTGCACACGAAATCCTGCACCGACAACACTTTCCCAATAATAGGCGGCTGCAGAGGCAATCAAGGCTCAATATGAAACTTCCTGGCAGATTAAAACTGTGTGCCGGACCGAGACTCGAACTCGGGACCTTTGCCTTTCGCGGGCAAGTGCTCTACCAACTGAGCTACCCAAGCACGACTCACGCCCCGTCCCCACAGCTTTACTTCTGCCAGTACCTCGTCTCCTACATTCCAAATCGAGAGGCACACAGTTTTAATCTGGCAGGAAGTTTCATACCAGCGCACACTCCGCTGCAGAGTGAAAATCTCATTCTGGAAGGCTCAATATTTCTGCAGGGGACTTCCAATGACATGCTGAGTCAATGTCGAGTACGCCTGGGGAAACGAGGTCCGACACGATATTAGGAGGAACGAGTATACCGTGACTTTCGTCACCTCAAACGAGAATTTAACAGTTCTGTACTTAGCGCTGCAGAAGCTGCTTGGGTCCAGAATGGCGGCCGACGCAAGTGGCAGTATTTTCTTTATTAAGTGCATTATTGAGCTTATACATGGACTGGCATCTAGCGGAGATTCTCTAAAGCCAGTCCATATCTGCTCAATCTAGTTTCCTTTCCGGCCCTTGTTCCGTAATTATTACACCTTACAATCACCGTAATTCCTTTTCATACACCATTTACGTGAGGATAAGGGGTTGGGGATAGACGTTAACAAACGGAGACGCCTCTGCACTGAAATCTGGATTCGCACCAGAAAATGTGGGCCTTTGTAGATGCTAGATACCAAGAACAAATCTGAAAATATGTACGAGAGTAAAATAAATGTACGTTACTGTGTTCGCTATTGTTTGGAAAGGATTAAGTGTATCGGGAGCAATGAGCGACGTTGGCTACTCGAGAGATGTGCGCAGTGCCCTATTATAAAAGTACCAGGGGAAAGTAATCCAGAAATATCAGTAAACGGCAGGGACAGAAAACCGCTATCCTTAACGGCCTCCCAGATATCGCTGCTGGCAACCCAGGGCACGTGGTGGAGGCACGTCGCAGCCGCCGCTGGCAAACACTTCGGGCAGAGCAAGCCATGCCCGGGGGCGCGAACGGCCCGTCCTCCTGTGGGCCGATGCGCACTGCTATTGCTTCTGGCTGCGAGATTGCTTCCAAACCACTCGCGAACGTTCTCAAAGTTGCCGTTCTTCCCGCAGACCTCTTGCCCTGATCAAGCAGTCACACCGTCTTCAAACTAAAAGAAGCTGCGGCCGGAGTATCACAATCCTAGCTATGCTGAGACTGGATACCGCCTGACACGTTGCAGACACGTGACGCGATAAGGACTGTATGTAAGCTGAGCACATAGGAAGGACGAACTATTCCAGCGGCATCATGGACCTCAAATGGGGAAATCTACTGACGTAAGCGACTTTGACAAAGGAGAGATCGTCATGGCGTGTCGCCTGGGAATGAACATTTCAGAAACGGCTGTCGAACGTCCACGCCTAATCTCAGATCGTGGAGGTTCCAAACGTGCCCGCTTTGTAAAGCAGAACACTGAGGTGCTGCTTTTACTAATTTTAGATTGTTAGCATGTTAAGCCGTTGTTTGTAATTACGTATGTTAAATAAAATGTGTAAAATGTTTGAATTATAGGCAAAGTGCCTAAGGTTATTTGGTTCAAATGGCTCTGAGCACTATGGGATTTAACTTCTGAGGTCATCAGTCCCCTAGAACTTAGAACTACTTAAACCTAACTAACCTAAGGACATCACACACACCCATGGCTGAGGCAGGATTCGAACCTGCGACCGTAGAGGTCTCGCTGTTCCAGACTGTAGCGCCTAGAGCCGCTCGGCCAACCCGGCCGGCTGTAACTTGGTCATATATCAAAGAAGTATAACCATAATCCAAAGAAACTATTATGTAATGTTCTTTATCATTCCAATATCGTTTATCGTATAATGATTATACAAAATGATGATTCACGGCTGATTTATTTCCGCACTGCCCCCCCCCCCTCCGCCTCTCTCTCTCTCTCTCTCTCTCTCTCTCTCTCTCTCTCTCTCTCTCTCTCTCTCTCCCTCCCCTCTTGCTGCTTCGACATGATACACGTAATTGTTCTGTAAATATGAGCTGGTTTATTTTAGTAAAATCACCATACAAAGAATGTTGTTTTTCATTCAAGCAATCCGTTCACCCGGAGTTACCTTTCAATTTTAAGTCATTTTTAACGAATAATTTTCGCCTAACTTTGTGAGAAAGTGTGGACGATCGTTTGGTATTCTCGATCGACCGTAATTTCACGATCTGCAAACAAGCATCTGTTTCATTTATTAGTAGCTTTCGAAGTCCGCGGTCTTAAGCAACTGTACAGGACAGATGCTATTCAATAACTTTGACTACCGAGACAAACAGAAAGTCTTGCGGTATACTGATAATTTTTACTTTTGGACCATCTAACGACAACTCAATCAAACACAGCTTTCATGCCATACGCGTTTCGCCTTTATTCTCAGAAAGGCATCTTCAGAAGACTGGAATATGAACATATTTTTACTACTTGGTTTACATTTTGAGGCACTGTGCCTATAAGCTATAAACAATTTTTGTGGTTGTTTATTTTCTAAACCGGAAGTCAGTTATTAGCATAAGTTCTATAAAGAAAGTTTGTTTAATCGACAGAGTTTTATTTTAGCTTCCATGATCCAAAGAGGCAAAGATCCTATTAAATAAAAATATCAGTTTTTATCAATTGAAACACTATAACTTCCCCTCTTGTAGTACTACGCGAAAACAATTTGAGCTGTTTTTGCATTTCACTCATGTAAGATGCGTATACCTTTTATCAATAGCCTTTTTTCTGAAGTCCGATTTGTATAGAGACGACATTGTATAAATTTCGTTACGCCTTCCGATACGGTCTTAAGCAATTATACATAAAAATGCTGTTCATAACTTTGGCCTGGAACGAAATGAAATAAACGGAAAGTTCTGTTATCAGCATAAGCCCTGCAAAGAAATTTTATGGCCCCTTCAATACTCCAGAGAGACACAGATAATTTTAAATAACAAGATCAGTTCCTATCAGTTGAAACAATATAACTTCCCCCACGTAGTATATCGCAAAAACAGTTTCAGCTATTTCTGCATTTCACTCGAGTGACTACGTATAAGGTAAAGACAAATTATAACAGTCGGCGATCAGTGGCTGATTTGGCGACAGAGAACAATGCTCGTGCAGGCACAAAGGTTCCAGAGCACATCGATCAACGCACGTTGTTGAACAGCTGGCTCCGCGCGCAAACTACCCTCTCGTGTTCTCTTGTTGACCCAAACGACATCGTCAATAATTACGGTTGCGGTGCTTACGGGATTTTCGGGAATGGACCTTGGATCAATGGAAACGTGTCATCTGGTCGGATGAATCGCGTTTCTTGTTACACCAGGTCGATGACGATGTTCGTATACGCCATCATCCAGGCGTGGCAGTTACAGATAGCTGTGGACTACGTGCCCATTTTACGAGCCGCCTGATTCCCTTCATGTTTGACTTTTGTAGGTCTATCATAAAAATGTGGATGCTTGACTGCAGCTGATCAATAACTTGCAGCAAAAGTATACTAGCAGCCGTAATTCTTCCTAAACATTTTTATTATAGAAGCAAGTAATTTCGAAGCCCCATTAGCGTCACCCATAGGCTCCTATGCAGAAAACGAATGCAGACATTCAAACATGGCGCACATATAATAGATAACATACATACTGAACTATTCCACGCGTACATTCTATCGGGCGCCGATAACCTCGTTGTTGTGCGTCCTAAAACACTAATCATCGTCGTACATTCCACACGCATGACAACAACGACAGTTGTTGGGGGTCTCAAGATGACGCTGACGAATAGCTGGGATATCTGCGTGTTAATCTAATAATAAAGTTCTTGAGTTTTCGTCAGCGTCTGCACAGCACGTGTCGGTAGTCCCTTGTTTGTCTGTGTAGTGTAGTTTTCCACAGTCTTTAGCATGGATAAGTGCTGTCAAGCACTGGTGGTCTAGGGGTAGTGGCTTTGATTAGTAATCAAAACGTCCACTGTCCCGGATTCAAAACCCGCCACCGCTAAAGTTCTAATTAATAATCAGCATTGGCGGCCGAAAACTTCCGGCATAAGAAGTCACCCTCATTCTGCCGACGTCCGTGTCAAAGACGGTCGGTGGATGAGCGGACAGAGGTTCAGGGTACACTCTTGTCCCTGGGGTGGAAACTGCCCCCTAAATGCGGAAGAATCAGCGGTGATCAAGGGCATGATGATGCCGAAGGCAATGGAAACCACTGCATTAAAGACACGTAAGGTGTATCCACAGGATCTGTGGCCTGTAGATCAAAGCAGTGTCTGATGATCTCTCCACTGGCAGATGGTTCCAGAATAGTCCCCTATTCGGATCTTTGGGACTGCCAAGAGGGAAATGGCCATGAGAAAAAGACCGAATAACCAATAGAAGGATAACGTTCTACGAGTTGGGGCGTGGAGTGTGATAGGAAAGTCAGAAAATCTGAAAAGCGAAATTCAGAGGTTCAATCAGATATATTACGAGTCAGTGAAGTGAAAGGGAAAGAAGACAAGAAATTCTGGTCAAATGAATATAGGGTAACATCAACAGCAGCAGAAAATAGTATACCGCGAGTAGGATTCGTTACGAATACCAAGATAGGACACAGAGTGTGCCATTGTGAACAGTTCAGTGATAATGTTGTTCTTATTAGAATCGACAGCAAACCAACACCGTCAACGACAGTCTACATGCCGACGTCGCAAGCTGAAACTGAAGAGGTAGAGAAACTATCCGAGGATATTGAAAGGATAATACAGTAAGTGAAGGTAGATGAAAATCTAATAGTCATAGAAGACTGGAATGCAGTTTTAGGGGAAGCAGTAGATTAAAAGGTCGCAGTTGAATATGGGCTTGTGAAAAGGAATGAGAGAAGAGAGAGGGTAATTGAGTTCTGTAATAAATTTCAGCGAGTAACAGCGAATACTCTGTTCAAGGACCACAAGAGGGGAAGATATACTTGAAAATGGCTGGGTAATAAGGGAAAATTTCAGTTAGATTACATCATCGTGAGAGAGAGATTCTGCAACCAGACACTGAATTGTAAGGCGTAACCAGGAGCAGATTTACAATCAGATCATGCTGTAATAGTGATGAAGGGTAGGCTGAAGTTTCAGAGATTGGTTAGGAAGAATCAATACACAAAAAAGTGGGATATGGAAGTACGAAGGAATACCGTAGTACCCTTGAAGTTCTCCTAAGGTTGTAGGTACAGAAATAAGGAATAGCTCTGTAGGCAGTAGGCTACAGTTGAAGAGGGATCGACAATCACAGAAATTGGGCAGAAAAACGTAGATACAAAGAAGGTAACTGCGAATAAACCATGGGTAACAGACGAAATACTTCAGATGATCGATAAAGAAGAAAGTGGAAAAATGTTCAGGTAAATTCAGGAATACCGAAATATAAGTCGCTGAGGAATGAATTAAACAGGAAGTGCAGGGAAGCGAAGACGAAGTGGCTGCATGAAAGATGTGAACAAATCGAAAAAAAGAGTATCGGAAGGACTGAATCAACATGTAGGAAAGTCAAAACAACTTTCGGTGGAATTAAAAGCAAGGGTGGTAATACCATGTGTTCAACAGGAATTCCACTGTCAATTCCAGAAGAGTGAGTGGATAGCTGGAAAGAGTTCATAGAAGGACTCTATGAGAGGGAAGATTTGTCTGATGTGATAGAGAAGAAACAGGAGTGGATTTATAAGAGATGGGGGTGAAGCATCAGACTCAAAATTTAAGAAAACTTTGGAGGGCTTAAGATAAAATAAGGCACAAGGGGTAGATACACTTCATCAGAATTTCTAAAATAGTTGAGGGAAGTGGCAACAATACGACAATTCAGGTTGGTGCGTAGAACGTATGAGGCTAGCGACATATCATCTGACTTTCGGATAAATATCATCCATACATTTCCGAAAACCGCAAGAGCTGACAAGTTTGAGAATTATCGTACAATCAGCTTAAAAGCTCATGCATAGAAGTTACTGACAAGAATAGTATACGGAAGAATGGTAAAGGGAGATGAGGATGTGATAGATGACCATCAGTTTGGCTTTAGAAAAGGTAAAGGCACCAGAAAGGCAATACTGACGTTGCGGTTGATAATTGAAGGAAGACTGAATAAAAATGAAGATAAGCTCTTAGGATTTGCCGACGTGGAAAAAGCGTTCGAGAATGTAAAATTGTGCAAGATTTTTCGACATTCTGAGAAAAATAGGGGTAGACTATAGAGGGAGACGGGTAATGTATAACATGTACAAGAGTCAAGAGGAAGAATAAGAATGGACGACCAAGAAGTTCTCGTATTAGGAAGGATGTAAAACCTTACTGTTCAAGCTGTACATCGAAGAAGCACTGATAGAAATAAAAGAAAGGTTCAGGAATCGAATTAAAAGCCAGAGTGAAAGGATGTGAATCATTCAATTCGCTGATGACATTGCTATCCTCGGTGAAAGTGAAGGAGAATTAAATGAGCTGCCGAATGGAATTAAGTCTGGTGAGTACAGTTACGGAATGAGAGTAGCTCGAAGAAAGACGAAAGTAATCAGAAGTAGCAGAAATAAGAACAGCGAGAAAGTTAACTTCCGGACTGATGGCCACGAAGTAGTTGAGGTTACAGAATTCTGCTACCTAGACAGAAAAATAACCAAGGAGGACATCAAAAGCAGAGTAACACTGGAAAAAAGGGTATTCCTGGGAAAGAGAAGTCTACTGGTATCAAACACAGGCCTTGCTTTGAGGAAGAAATTTCTGAGAATGTAGGTTTGGAGTATAGCATTACATGGTAGCGAAACATAGACTGTAGGAAAACCGGAACAGAAGCGAAGCACTTTAGATTTGGTGCTACAGACGAACGTTGAAAATTAGGTGAAGTGATAAGGTAAGGAATGAGGATATTCTGCGCATAATCGGAGAAGAAAGGAGTATGTGGAAAACACTGACAAGGAGATGAGACGGAGGATTAAGACATCAGGGAATGTCTTCCATGGTACTAGAGGGAACTGTAGAGGGCAAAAACTGCAGAGGAAGACAGAGACTCGAATATATCCAGCAAATAAATGAGGACGTAGGTTGCAAGTGCTTCTCTGAGATGAAGAGGTTGGCACAGTATAGGAATTCGCAGCGGGCCTCAGCAAACCAGTCTGATGACTCAAAACGAAATGAAAAAAAAAAGAAAAAGACAGAGGGACTGTGATGGCAGTGTGCGGTTACGTGCCGAGTTGGTGATACTTTGCTCTCAGCTCCAGACTGTGTTAGCTTCGATTACACAGCTTGAGGTTACAATGGAAGTGCTGTGGGCCGACCACGGGGATCCAACGGACGTCCAGTAAAACACATGAGTCCGCCGATCGGTCCACACCGGTGCCAAGTGCAGTTACGGCGCACACCAATGTTGACCCATCACCTGTGGTCGTGTTGTAGGTCCATCGGGGTGTGGCAGGCTGAACGCAAGGCCTTCCCTGTTAGTCTGACAAACATGTTGGAGGCGCTGTCTGTGGCTGACACTGTCCCTTAGCCAGATGCAGTCGACATCTCAGCCTGCAAGATCAGCGCAGTCACAGCGGGTGGGTGTATTGGTAGTTGGGAGCTCCAGTGTTTGGCGCTTTATTGGGCCCGTAAGAGATATGGCTGCCAAGAAGGGGAAGAAGGCCAATGTGCACTCCGTGAGCATACCGGGTGGAGTCATTACAGACGCGGGACGAGTCTTTCCAGATTCAGTGAAGAGCACAGGGTGCAGGCAGCTGCAGGTTGTGGCTCACGTCGGTACCAGTTATATGTGTCGCTTTGGACCAGAAGAGATACTCTCTAGTTTTGAGCGGCTATCAGAAGTGGTAAAGGCTGCCAGTCGTGCCCGCGAGATGAAAGCAGAACTCACTATTTACTGCATAGTCGACAGGACCGACTGCGAACGTCTGGTAAAGAGTGGAGTGGAGGGTCTGAATCAGAGGTTTACACCGTTCTACGACCGTAGGCTGCAGAATACTCGACTTGCACCATGGGGTGGTGGGTACCGCTAAATAGATCAGCAGTCCTTTACTCGCAAAATGCGGTTGCATGGGTAGCGGTGTCTGTGTCGCGAGGACTGGGTGGCTTTGTACTTTAGAGGGTCTCGCGAAAACACACACACACACACACACACACACACACACACACACACACACACACAAATGGTTCAAATGGCTCTGAGCGGAAACACATAAAAGGCTTTAGTCTCGAAGGGTACAGGTCGAAAACACGAGTAATGTAGATGTAGGAACCATCGGTCTAATAGTAATAAATTTTCGTAGGTGTGTTGGGGAAGTACCAGAGCTCCAAGCACTAATAGAAAGCACGATGCTCAAATCGTTATAGGTATTGTAAACTGGCTGAAGCCCACCCGAAATATTTGAGAAGAACCTAACGGTGTTCGGAAAGAATAGACTAAATATAGTTTGTGGTGGACTGCTTGTTCCTGTTAGAAGTAGTTATCTTCTTATCTTCTACCGAAATTGAAGTAGATAATTACTAAGAGTTAGTACGGGTAGAGGTCATTCTTAGCAAGTGGAATAAAATAATAACTGGTTTTTCATGGAGGGGGCTTGCACCCCTTATTGGTTTGCTTGGCACTATCACAGCACAGGCCTACATTGATGTTTTAAGCCTCTTCCTGCTTCCCACTGTTGAAGGGCAATTCGGGGATGGCGATTGCATCTTTTACACGATCGAGCACCTGGTCATGATGCACGGCCTGTGGCAGAGTGGTTACACGACAATAACATTCCTGTAATGGACTGGTCTGCACAGAGTCCTGACCTGAATCCTATAGAACACGTTTGGGATGTTGTAGAACGCCGACTTCGTACCAGGCCTCACCGATCGACCTCGATACCTCTCCTCAGTGCAGCAAGAATGGACTGCCATTCCCCAAGAAACCTTCCAGCACCTGGCTGAACGCATGCCTGCGAGAGTGGAAGCTCTCATCAAGGCTAAGGGTGGGCCAACACCATATTAAATTCCAGCAGTACCGATGGAGGGCGCCACGATCTTGTAAGTCACTTTCAGCCAGGTGTCCAGATACTTTGATCACACAGTGTATCTCTTCACATGCGTTGAGATCTCATGTTAACACTTCAATCGCGAGTAGCCTAGGTAACTTTTATCGTCGGAGAACACAGCCATCTGCATCATATTTCTAAATAAGTCCAAAGACTTGTGCCATCAATGTAGATTGCAAAACAATTTTGTCTTCTCAACTTAGACACTCTTTGCATGTAACAATTTCAAAATTTTGCATTGGCTGATGTCCAGTGTTTTGAGTGTCGCATATCTAGAATATTGTACATCGAGAAGTGTTTGGTCTAATAACAATATCATCGTTGTTTCTACGCATTTTTTTAGTTATTATTCTTTGCATAGTATTCGCTGCTGGAGTTATTTGGAAGAACTGAAGGGGAACCTTTTTCGATTTAATGGTCGAAGTAAGTTTTCAATGGCCGAACACCTTCCATCACAGGTAGGTCTCCATATTCTATCCTCAATGAGGCGCACAGTTTTAACTTGTATGTAAACTGACATGTGATAACTAGATATCAAAATATTTCTGAACTGGTTCTGTATCGATCGTGATTGCCACTGTTGTACAGAAGTTTCAGCTTCACTTATTTTGCATTTCGCACTGATACAGACAATATGGAGTTCATGTTGTCTAATGAAAAATGAAAAGCGGAGAGAATTTACTTCCGAATATCAATGAAAGCTCACCAGTACATAGTCTCTTCGCCTCACGGATAAATAAGAGATGCTACCATTATGACTTCATCCATTGGTCTCTTCTGCTCTTTCCACGTCATGGCTCGCTTGTGAGATAAAATCACAATGCTGTAGAACGTGCGATCAATGTAGGCAACGTACGGCCATAACTTTCAACGTGCCTCGCTGTCGTCAACAGGCGGGGCGGCACACAGTCTCTCTAAAGCCCAAATATTTATCACAACAATGTTCATACAAACACTTATACCACTAATGAGTCAATTTAGTGAAATATATAATAACTGAAGAAAGGGTGTATTGGTCAGATTAAATCCCCGATAATAACAATATTGACTGAGCCACATTATTTTCAGTAGCTTTGAATGTTTAGTTCATATACGCAAAATATAATTATGTGAATGGTGGTCTCATGTAGTCAAAACAATGGTATCATTGATCATTATCTGAAGCAGCATTGCAAAATTTATGATCTTGTTGTGCAAGCAAAGCGCTTTAAAATAGCGTGATCTAAATAATTATACACTATTTACGCATTAACACTGGAAATGCTGAACGACTTAATGTTCGTTAGTACGTGATCCTCAGCGTATTTGAACTCAACAGCCCACAATACTATTGCACTGTTTTTCATCTAGGTCAATCGTAATTACAAATAATTTAAACACAGCTATACTGTATTCTTACAAGTTCCCAGCTCTCATGATTAATTAAAATGATATTCAAGATCGCACACTCACTCAAAAGACTGCAGAAATTCCACGTCCCGACTGAAATCTAGAATCCACAAACATTCACAAGTTTCCACTCGCGACTTCCAAGTAATTTCAAGAACCCGACATTCACAGAGCGAAACATACGGCGCACGCACCGCACAAAATCTTACCACAGTGCCGATCGACTGCCAGCGTAAACATCTGATGAACCACCGAAGACGAAAAAATCCATGTGCTCTGCAGCGTACACTTATTTAAGGATTCGGTCACATGATCACTACTCGGCTCAATGAGGATACTCTTACCTTGAGCACCAGTTGGCTCAATGCAGACACTTTCACCCTGATCACGGCTCAGAATTTACAGTAATTTCGCATAAAAACATATGAAACAACATTTTACAAATCGTTAAGGTCAGTTTGCAACCTTTTTGAAGAAACATTTATACTTCAAGTAACAATCAAATGGTTCAAATGGCTCTGAGCGCTATGGGACTTAACATCTGAGGTCATCAGTCCCCTAGAACTTCGAACTACTTAAACCTAACTAACCAGAGGACATCACACACATCCATGCCCGAGGCAGGATTCCAACCTGCGACAGTAGCAGTCGTGGGGTTCCGGACCGAAGCGCCTACAACCTCTCGGCCACCGCGGCCTGCCACATAACAGTCAAATATATCTTCCGTCACATCCGGAACGAGTCAAAATAATAACTTGCATTTATATCTTATGAATTTAAGTAAATACGTCTGAGATGTATTGAATTATTATCGAGATACTCTTGCTGATAATCTATGTGTATCTTTAGAGGATCTCGTATTTACGGCACTATTTACGTAAAATTAAATTGTTTATAACATTTTGTGATGCCACAGCGTATCCGATGGTCAGTCAGATCACAGCTGTACGTGGGGATATACATGATACTTCAGTGATTTATGTATCAGAAACGGGAAAGTACTTAGTACATTATCGAGCCACCTGCTGCGATGCATGCGGGTGCAAACGAAACGATGAGACCTACTCACTACCGCGGTAATTAGCACGGCTTAATCACTTGTAGGTCGTGTGACAGTGATAAGAAAGGCATGCGGGTGGAGATACCGACTACTGCACCATTGTGGTGTACAGGGAATGGGGAAAGCAGTTAATTTTGGCGACTCTCGTTTTAACACGCCAGTGGTTCAAAACGACTACCAAGCAAACAAGGAAGTACTTTGAATGTTTACTTTCAGCTAATATTAATGCATTTCTAAACTTACCTCAATGCGATCAAACTGCTATTAAACTGTGCGGAATATATTGCGGTGGTGAAAATGGCTCAAGTATTTCGGAGTGCACCATTCCTTCCTTTGCATGTTGTGTACGGAGCTGCGGGTGCCCTGCCCTCTGGCTACACGACGCTCGTAAGCGTAACAGGACTCGCCTTTCACCGACATGACGCGTGCTCGATGCGTGCACCGGGGAACTTCCACAGTTTGGTAGTAAGCGTGTTTTGCATGGTGCCTGCGGTTGTTACTAAACGCTGCAAGTCCTGTGTCAGTACTATTGCGAGCTATGGCCACGTTCTCCTAAACAGTGCAGCATTTCGCAACCAGGTCTGAAGTGTACATCAGTGAATCGAGGAGAATGCCGAAATCTTCACTAGACACCGGTTCGTAATTTACAGAAATTAAATGAGCCTTGATTGTGAGTGTTACTTACCACCGGTGAAGCATCACGACTTGTAGACGATCTACAGATACCGAGTGTGCCACAGGCGGACGAAAACTTGTGGTACATAGCTAATCATGTTATACAGAGATTGGAAAAATATGTAAACACCAAAAACATGACACATTATCATGCCTAATGCGGTGTAGGAAAACCATTGAATCCCAAACAGCTTCCAGACGCCTCGCAACTGGTAAATTGAGATCTGATAACTGTGGTGGCCTGGAAAAGATGCGACAATTTATCCTCGTAATCACAAAACCAGCGAGCTATATGAACATGTGCTTTGTCGTCTTCGAACACAACGTCACCACTGGGGAACAAACATTGTACCATGGGATGTACCTCGTCAGCCAACATGGTCACATAACCCTTGACAGTAATGCGACCAAGGAGGGTAGCCGTGGAGCCAATGGGATACCACAATACGGCTACGAACCCACGCCATGTTCATTCTTGGGACGTGAACTCAGCCAGAACTTGGAAACCGTGTAAAACAAGACTCATCCTACCAAATTACTTTCTTCCATTGTTCCGTAGTTCAGGTTTTATGGTTTCGGCACCGCGTTTCTCTGTTAACGGGTATTTGCAAGGTTGATGAGTGATTTTGGAGTTCCAGCTCGCCTTGTAATCCCCTTATTATTGAGCATCCTTCGTTCAGTTTTCTACATCAACATCTACATGGTTACTCTGCAATTCACACTTAAGTGCCTGGCAGAGGATTCATCGAACCATTTTCATACTACTTCTCTATCATTCCACTCTCGAATGGCGCGTAGGAAAAAGGAACACCTAAATCTTTCTGTTGGAGCTCTGACTCCTTTTATTTCATTGTGATGATCATTTCTCCCTTCGTGGTTGGGTGTCAACAAAATATTTATGCATTCGGAAGAGAAAGTTGGTGATTGAAATTTCGTAAATAGATCTCGCCGCCTTTGTTTCAGTGACTGCCACCCCAACTCGCGCATCATATCAGTGACACTCTCACCCCTATTGCGCGATAACACGAAACGAGCTGCCCTTCTTTGCACGTTTTTGGTGTCCTCCATCAATCCTACCTGGTAAGTATCCCATACCGCGCAGCACTATTGCAGCAGAGGACGAGCAAATGTAATGTATTTTTGTTAAAAATGAAACTTCTCCAGCTGTACTTAACATTTTATATTTATTTAGCCAAATAAGTACAAAATCTGAAGTACAGCTGGAGGAGTTTCATTTTTAACAAAAATTATACCAACTGTGTCCCACCTTCATCCAGTTGAAATATGGATGTACGAAGAAGTGTAATTTAGGCTGTCTCTAGTGGGTTTGTCGCATCTTCTAAGTGTTCTGCCAACAAAGCGCAGTGTTTGTTTCGCCTTCTCCACAATATTATCTATGTGGTCTTTCCAGTTTAAGTTGCTCGTAATTGTAGTTCCTACGTATTTAGTCGAATTGATAGCCCTTAGATTTGTGCGATTTATCGTGTACCCACAATTTATCTGATTTCTTTTAGTATCCATGTGGATGACCTCGCACTCTTCTTTGTTTAGTGCACCATACAGAAATTCTCTCTAGATCATTTTGTAATTGGAATTGATCGTCTGATGATTTTACTAGACACGGCTGACACGGCTCAGGAGTGCGATGTTGAGTTCTGCAGTGACATGTCGAGTTGCCGTTCTCTTATTTTTCGTCACAGTCCTTTTCAATGACCGCCTATCTCGATCACTACACTCGTGCGTTCATCCGTGTTGACAAAGAGGTGATGTTTCTCCGCTTTCCCCATTTTTCTTTCTTTCTTTTTTTTCTTCATCTTTCTTTTTTTTGTCATCATTCTACTGAGTGATTTGATGCGGCCCGCCACGAATTCCTTTCCTCTGATAACCTCTTTATCGCAGAGACAGAGTAGCACTTGCAACCTACGTCCTCAATTATTTGCTTGACGTATTC
Source organism: Schistocerca cancellata (assembly GCF_023864275.1). Classification (NCBI taxonomy): domain Eukaryota; kingdom Metazoa; phylum Arthropoda; class Insecta; order Orthoptera; family Acrididae; genus Schistocerca; species Schistocerca cancellata. Next base: position 609,994,085 of record NC_064627.1, read on the forward strand.
CAATCTCTGTCTTCCTCTACAGTTTTTGCCCTCTACAGCTCCCTCTAGTACCATGGAAGTCATTCCCTCATGTCTTAGCAGATGTCCTATCATCCTGTCCCTTCTCCCTATCAGTGTTTTCCACATATTCCTTTCATATTCTGCGTAGAACCTCCTCATTCCTTACTTTATCAGTCCATATAATTTTCAACATTCGTCTATAGCACCACATCTCAAATGCTTCGATTCTCTTCTGTTCCGGTTTTCCCACAGTCCCGGTTTCACTACCATACAATGCTGTACTCCAGACGCACATCCTCAGAAATTTCTTCCTCAAATTAAGGCCGGTATTTGATATTAGTAGACTTCTCTTGGCCAGAAATGCCTTTTTTGCCATAGCGAGTCTGCTTTTGATGTCCTCCTTGCTCCGTCAATGATTGGTTATTTTACTGCCTAGGTAGCAGAATTCCTTAACTTCATTGACTTCGTGACCATCAATCCTGATGTTAAGTTTCTCGCTGTTCTCATTTCTACTACTTCTCATTACCTTCGTCTTTCTCCGATTTACTCTCAAACCATACTGTGTACTCATTAGACTGTTCATTCCGTTCAGCAGATCATTTAATTCTTCTTCACTTTCACTCAGGATAGCAATGTCATCAGCGAATCGTATCATTGATATCCTTTCGCCTTGTATTTTAATTCCACTCCTGAACCTTTCTATTATTTCCATCATTGCCTCCTCGATGTACAGATTGAAGAGTAGGGGCGAAAGGCTATAGCCTTGTCTTACATCCTTCTTAATACGAGCACTTCGTTCTTGCTCGTCCACTCTTATTATTCCCTCTTGGGTGTTGTACATATTGTATATGACCCGTCTCTCCCTATAGCTTACCCCTACTTTTTTCAGAATCTCGAACAGCTTGCACCATTTTATATTGCCGAACGATTTTTCCAGGTCGACAAATCCTATGAAAGTATCTTGATTTTTCTTTAGCCTTGCTTCCATTATTAACCGTAACGTCAGAATTGCCTCTCTCGTCCCTTTACTTTTCCTAAAGCCAAACTGATCGTCACCTAGCGCATTCTCAATTTTCTTTTCCATTCTTCTGTATATTATTCTTGTAAGCAGCTTCGATGCGTGAGCTGTTAAGCTGATTGTGCGATAATTCTCGCACTTGTCAGCCCTTGCCGTCTTCTGAATTGTGTGGATGATGCTTTTCCGAAAGTCAGATGGTATATCGCCAGACTCATATATTCTACACACCAACGTGAATAGTCATTTTGTTGCCACTTCCCCCAATGATTTTAGAAGTTCTGTTGGAATGTTATCCATCTCTTCTGCCTTATTTGACCGTAAGTCCTCCAAAGCTCTTTTAAATTCCGATTCTAATACTGGATCCCCTATCTCTTCTAAATCGACTCCTGTTTCTTCTTCTATCACATCAGACAAATCTTCAGCCTCATAGAGGCTTTCCCCAAATACCGTATAAATCTTCGATACAGTGCTTCTTGGAACACCCTGCTCCCTCGGTCAGAGAAGTACCTATCATACGAGGGCCAACAACTTCCACACGTTCGATTCATTTAGCTCCGACATAATGCACCCGCCGAGCGAGGTGGCGCAGTGGTTGGCACACTGGACTCGCATTTGGGAGGACGGGGGTTCAAACCCGCGTCCGGCCATCCTGATATGTTTTCCGTGATATCCCTAAATCGCTTCATGCAAATATCGGGATAGTTCCTTTGAAAGGTCACGACCGACTTGCTTCCCTATCCTCCCCTAATCCGATGGGACCGATGACTTCGTTGTTTTGTCACCTCCCTCAAATGAACGAACCAACCACAGTGCACCCACAGCTACACAGAACACTGTTCTCACCACGACTGGCACCTGCAGCGTATTGAGAACACTGCACAGGCGACATTCATAGTCGAACAAAACAGTGCAAAATTCCATATGAGTTCACGCAGGCCTTAAATCAACGACAGACTTTGGTTTCCTTCATATGTGACTGGAGCTTAGCTGTGGAAGGGACCTCAGAAGACTCCAGAGAAAGATCCCAGAAGGCGTCGAGTTGTTGAAGTAGAAAAAAAAATAACTCAGCCTAATAAGGAAGTTCACTTATTGGTTCAAATGGCGCTAAGCACTATAGGACTTAAGATCTGAGGTCATCAGTCCCCTAGAACTTAGAACTACTTCAACCTAACTAACCTAAGGACATCACACACATCCATGTCCGAGGCAGGATTCGAACCTGCAACCATTGCAGCAGCGAGGTTACGGACTGAAGCGCCTAGAACCGCTCGGCCACTGTGGCCGGCCTTTCAGTGATAACAATCACGAAAGTCAGCAACCTTATATTAAAAATTGAGCATTTCAAATGTAGTCCCAGTATCCGAAAGTGGTTTTCAATCACGTTTACTAATAAGCACGTTCTTGATAATTTTTTTTTATTTCACGAGCAGTTTCTGTTTAATCCACAATGGACTCTTCGTTTAGGCCAGTATATTTTGGAATAGATAGTTCAATTTTAGCTGATATTTGGTTCAACTGCAACAGGCTCCTGTCAGCATTTTGTAACAAGTGACTTCATCACCTGTTTCAGTAAACATTTGGTTGAGAAGTGTGACTTTCGTAACAGTAGATTCGTTATTATCTAAAAAAAAAAAAATCGCTCATCCAAATGCATATTTCTGTGGAAATCGCGATTCATGATATTTTAAAATGAAGGCACCCAACAAAAGCGACACCACTGTCAGAATTTTCTTTTCTTCTCTCTAATTTGGTGCGGTTATAGGAAATACAATCAACCACAGAAATGGAGTTACCGTGTGGCTAGGGCCTCCCGTCGGGTAGACCGTTCGACGAGTGCAAGTCTTTCAAGTTGACGCCACTTCGACGACTTGCGTGTCAATGGGGATGAAATGATGATGATAAGGACAAAACAACACCAAGTCCCTGAGAGGAGAAAATCTCCAACCCAGCCGGGAAACGAACTCGGGCCGTTGGGTATGACATTCCGTCGCGCTGACCACTCAGTTACCAGGGGCGGACAACTACGGAAATAAAATAATGCTATCCAAAATTTGGCCAATATCCAAATACAGACCCAGAATACACTAGACAGAGAGGACTGTCGTCTTTCAGGAGGAGGTAGGTTCAAATCCCTGTCGAGCCATCTCGATTAAATTTTCCGTGGTTTCCCTAAATTGCTCACGGAAAATGCTAGCTGGTGTGGTGCTCGTTTCCTTCCCTGTACAATACTTGTACTGATGTCTGATGACCTCGTATTTGGCGCGTTGTCGAACCATAAATTTTGGTCCTTCCTACCTTTCCGTAAACAGTGACAACACTCAGAAATGCAGCAGGATTCATTACAGCATGTATGTGGGCATAATACAGATATAGTTGCACTCCCTCTCCCTGGAGCGAACAGTAAGAACACATCTGGACCTATACCGAGAAAGAGTCAACATAAAACTCAAAACAGTATTTTCGGCCAAGAAATAAAACCGTACAATAAATTTCCGGAGGTGGTAAAAATTAATAAAATAAACTTATTTACAAAGTCAGTTAAAATGCATGTCACGTAATAAATACTATACATTGTAGGATTACATAGATAATACAGAGTATGCATGTTGTAAAAAATATAAAACATACAAATAACAATAACGATTGGAAAACATATTACTTCACATATCACTTTCCTACTATAATTTAATTTCTTTTTTTTTCGTTTATGGGAAAACTTACTCTCGAAGCTTTGCAGTATATAATACAAATACCTTATCTTCTTTCTGATCTCATTTGTCTACGAAATGAGAAGTTGCGGTACGCAAACTGGCATCGTCGCTATGACCTTGACAACAGCTGACATTGTGTGTACTTTTACGATAGTAAATACGTGTATATAGTGCGTGTAGTGCACGCATTGGCTGGGAATGAGAAATGAATGGACAATGTCGCACTGGCCTTTCACATTTTTAAGAAACTTTTGTGTAAAACAGTATTGTACGCTAGGGATAAATTGAATGACTGTTGTAGGCGCTATAGTCTGGAAACGCGCGACCGCTACGGTCGCAGGTTCGAATCCTGCCTCGGGCATGGATGTGTGTGATGCCCTTAGGTTAGTTAGGTTTAAGTAGTGTAAGTAGGCTGTTTAGGTTCTTATATTGGTAACCCCGCCGCCACGTAGCGCTCTGTATGAAAATCACTGGCTGTGCTGTGTGCAATCTGTGGCTGGTTGGCATTGTTGTAATACTCCCCATTGTAGCATTGGGCAGTTGGATGTTAACAGCGCGTAGCGCTGTGCAGTTGGAGGTGAGCCGCCAGCAGTGGTGGATGTGGGGAGAGATATGGCGGAGTTTTGAAATTTGTAAGACTGGATGTCATGAACTGCTATATACATTATGACTTTTGAACACTATTGAGGTAAATACATTGTTTGTTCTCTATCAAAATCTTTCATTTGCTAACTATGCCTATTAGTAGTTAGTGCCTTCAGTAGTTTGAATCTTTTATTTAGCTGGCAGTAGTGGCGCTTGCTGTATTGCAGTAGTTCGAGTAACGAAGATTTTTGGTGAGGTAAGTGATTTGTGAAAGGTATAGGTTAATGTTAGTCAGGGCCATTCTTTTGTAGGGATTTTTGAAAGTCAGATTGCGTTGCGCTAAAAATATTGTGTGTCACTTTAGTGAATGTTTGAGTACGTTCGGTTTTGCTCAGCTGTTTGAAAAGCAAATAATGTAAGAGGTTTATCAGCACAGTAATTCAGAAATTTTTCCAAGGGGACGTTTCATAAATGTGAAGTTATCCAACTGTGTAATTGCGTAAACATGTGTCACTGATGTAGTAAAAAAAATGTTTATCTCTCAGTTAAATGATCAGATAGCTGTGTAATTTGTGTGTTAGAGAAATATGGTACCGATGTGTAAAGTTGTATCAGCAAATACCATATTAGCTAGGGCTTTTGTGCTTTGCCAAACACATGGTACACAAAGTAGGCGTGTACCCCCTGAGGATTCATGTAATTATACCCTCAGGTGTTACAGATTACAGCAATGGAATGAAATGTATCACAGAAAACCTTTGTATCATTGTACTTCAAATATCTTTAAAAATAAATGATTTAAGTACAAAATTAATCACTCAAATACGTGTACTGTAGCGCTAAACTGTGCGTCTTGTTGTATGATAACCTCTGTGGAAGTGTCGTAGTTATCGTCTTCCGAAAGCTAAGTTCTGCAGAAGCCAATGTGCTTACCTCATAATAAACAAAAGTGAAATGCTTTGCATATAGATATCTTAGTTATTACGCTTATTGCCATGATGAAGAAAGTACTGTGCTGTAACGTATTGTTGTGCTACGGAAAAGGCAGTCTCATTGTAGCTATACCACAAAAGTTACTACTAAAACATGTTTTACTTTCCAGAATAATACAGAAAAACAGTGCAGATATAGAACAGAAACACTGCAAAAGCAACATTGTAAATTGTCACTCATTAGTAGCGTCGTGATAAAATCGTGTAGCTTTCACATAAACTAACCACTGTGTCATCTGGTATCTCACAGAAAGTACTTTAAATCCAGAATGTATTTTCAAGTAAACCAAAATGTTGCCTTAAAATCTCATTAGCAGTACCAGTATATGTTCTAAGTATGTAAGCCTTATAGTCGTTACAAAATTGTGCAACTAACAAGCAAGAATGTACACATCCAATAACACTGTGACGTCTGTTCACTATAACAATGCATTCGTAATTTCTGTTTAAATAAGTTCTCTTGGTTCTTGATTGGATATTTAACTTCAAACATTGTTGCATGGTAACAGTTTCTAAGTCTGACAATGCATACTACAAATGTGAAGTGAAAAGCTTTATGGCAAAGACAAAGTTAAAAAGCAGATTATCTTTCAATAAACGGTTTTACTTGTGAAATGTGGTGTAAACCTTTACTCTTCCTAGTACGCAGAGTATCAACTTCAACGCAATTATCATGTGGTATACGCTGGATTCTGTAAGGTCCATTGTAAACTAGAAAGAATTTGTGACTCAAGTGTTTCTTCTTATGTGACAATAAATGAGCTTTAATGAGAACTTTCTGACCAATATATAATTTCTTTGCATTTGCTTTACCGTGTAGTTTTCTCCTTTTGTCTGCTGCAGATTTTATATTTATAATAGCAAAATCAATTATGTCTTTGTGTCGAAGTTTACGTGTGTTCGGGAAAGGTACAAGCTCTCTGATTCTGTTCGGTGATTCTTCATTCTTCAGTACAAGAGTAGGTGGTAAAGCAGTGGAGTCATGAGGCATTTCATTCAGCACGTTTTGAAATAAGTGTAAATATCTGTCCCAATGCTGATGCTTTCAGTGACAATAAAGTCTGCAAAGCTTATTGATTTCTTTCATAATCCGTTCGGAGGGGTTACAAAGTGGTGAGTACAATGAATTAAAAACAGGATTGATTTTATGATTCCGAAGCATGCGTGACCAAACAGCAGATCTGAATTGCGGTCCGTTATCTGAAATGACTTTACTAACGTGTCCAACTTCACGTAAGAAATTTTTAACAAAGGCGTTGGATACAGACCGTCCAGTGGCTTTACGTAACGGTGTGAAAGAAAGAAATTTTGAAGAAAGTTCAACAGCGACTAGAACGTACGAAAATCGATTAGATGTTCTGACAAGCGGTCCCAAGAGATCAACAGCAGCAAATTCATTTAATTTAGGAGGAATGATAGGAAACAGCAGAGCACGATGTGAGATAGTAGATGGTTTCGCCTTTTGACAAAGTTTACAAATAGACAAGACTCTTCGAATTCTCTTTTCCATATTGTTAAAATAACAAGTCGTTCGAAGAATATGATAACATTTTCGTGGGCCAAAATGTGCATAGCTGAAATGAATGTACCAAATGAGCTTATTAACAAAATCGTCAGGAATGCAAAGTACCCATAGCTTGTCATCAACAGTGCAGCGTTTGAACAGTATGTTGTTTCTAACCAGATAATAATGCCGAATCTGTGTGTGTGTCTTTTCATGCCATTTGCTCTTGATGTCTTTCCAAATCGAATCTTTATCTTGTTCATGAGCAATGTCCTTTAAAGATGTGGTGATGAAGTTTTCAAAGGCGACTTTCTGAATGTAAAGAATACTGAAATTTTTCTCGAGGTTGCCTTCTGTGTTACTTTTCTCAAGCCCAGCCGGTGCGCGTGACACTGCGTCCGCAACAATGTTCTCCTTGCCGGGAATGTAGACTAATGTGAAGTGGAATTCTTGCAGAAACAATGCCCAACGTTTTAACCTGTCATGATTTAATTTTGAAGACATAAGAAATTGTAATGCACGACGATCACTGTATACTTTTATGTCCTTACCAGAAAGAAAGAAACGGAATTTGTTAAATGCCCAAACGATAGCTAAAGCTTCTAATTCAGTAACAGAATAATTTTTTTCAGATTTTGTTAGCACTTGGCTAGCAAAAGCAATGGTTTTCTGAACGGTAGTGTCATTTTCTATGGCTTCTTGAAATAAATGGGCATCGAGACCGACTTTAGAAGAATCCGTGCTTAGGTAAATTGTAAGATTTTTTTGTGGGGAGCATGGGGGCTATGTACGTAGGCTGTTTAGGTTCTTATATTGGTAACGCCGCCGCCACGTAGCGCTCTGTATGAAAATCACTGGCTGTGCTGTGTGCAGTCTGTGGCTGGTTGGCATTGTTGTAATACTCGCCATTGTAGCGTTGGGCAGTTGGATGTTAACAGCGCGTAGCGCTGTGCAGTTGGTGAGCGCCAGCAGTGGTGGATGTGGGGAGAGAGATGGCGGAGTTTTGAAATTTGTAAGACTGGATGTCATGAACTGCTATATACATTATGACTTTTGAACACTATTGAGGTAAATACATTGTTTGTTCTCTATCAAAATCTTTCATTTGCTAACTATGCCTATTAGTAGTTAGTGCCTTCAGTAGTTTGAATCTTTTATTTAGCTGGCAGTAGTGGCGCTCGCTGTATTGCAGTAGTTCGAGTAACGAAGATTTTTGGTGAGGTAAGTGATTTGTGAAAGGTATAGGTTAATGTTAGTCAGGGCCATTCTTTTGTAGGGATTTTTGAAAGTCAGATTGCGTTGCGCTAAAAATATTGTGTGTCACTTTAGTGAATGTTTGAGTACGTTCGGTTTTGCTCAGCTGTTTGAAAAGCAAATAATGTAAGAGGTATATCAGCACAGTAATTCAGAAATTTTTCTAAGGGGACGTTTCAGTAGTAGGGGACTGATGACCTTAGATGTTAAGTCCCATAGTGATCAGAGCCATTAAATCGAATGAGGAAGCACCGTTTCAAACAGAGTAGCCTTATATTTGAGAGGGTGGAAATCATTGCGCTTTCAGTTTTCCGTGGTTTTTCTAAATTACTTCAGACAAAAGACTTCAAATGCCTCTGAGCCCTATGGGACTTAACATCTGAGGTCATCAGTCCCCTAGAACTTAGAACTACTTAAACCTAACTAACCTAAGGACATCACACACATCCATACCCGATGCAGGATTCGAACCTGCGACCGTAGCGGTCGCGCGGTTCCAGACTGTAGCGCCTAGAACTGCTCGGCCACACCGGCCGGCACTTCAGACAAATGCTGGGATGGTTCCTGCTATAAGACACGGTCGATTATCTGTCACATCCTAGTCACATTAGACCTTTAAGTATGTAAATGCAAGTATATACGAGGCATGTCCAGAAAGTACGAGTAAGTGTATTGTGTGAATAACGGGTTTTAACTTTTTTCGTTTTTTGTGTTCTGACAACACCAGAGCGAGCATCGCAGGATCACGGTAGTACGTAAACTCACGTTTTAGTGTCCAGCTGCGTAAAGACCTCGGTAAGAAATCCCGGTAAGTCCGAGGTACTTGCTGTGACCCACTTTCTATTAGCGGAAGGAATAACACCTACTGAAATTTTTTGCGAGTCAAACAGTTTGCGGCGAAATTGTTATGAACAGAACGAGTATGTTTAAGCGGTGTAGGTAGTTCAGTGGAGGCGGAACAAATGTTCATGACGAACAGTGAAATGGAAGGCCTTAAATTTTGACTGATGAATCGGTGTAAAAAATCGAGGAAACTGTTCAGGAAGACCGCCGAGTGGATGAAATTTCTGTTACGTTTCCACAACTCTCCGCAACTCTCTTATACAAGACACTCACAGAAATGCTGGGATGCCGAGAACTGTGCGCAAGATGGGTCCCAAAACAGCTGATAGAGCAGCACAAGAAAAATCGGGTCAGTTTCCTGAACGACTTGAATTGGAAGGTGAGGTTTTTCTGGGCTCTATTGTGACTACAGATGAAACGTGGGTGTCACATTACACGCCTGAGACAAAACGGCAGTCGTCACAGTTCCGTCACACCAATTCTGTCTCTGTGAAAAAATTCAGAACCACGGTTTCGGGGGAAAAAAACCATGGCTCAGTCTTTTGAGAACGAGAGGGCATTCTGCCTCAGAGGGAGAGCATCAGAGCATAACAGTATTGCGAGACGCTAAAAAAAAGATCAAAAGGAGCATTCGAAACGCAAGAAGGGGAATGCTGGTGAGAGGAGTGTACTTGTGCGACAACTCCCGTACTAACACAGCCGTAGCCACCAAAGCGCTTCATGGACTCATTTGGTTGGAATGTGTTGAACCAACCGTCGTATTCCCCTCACTTGACACCTTCAGATTATCTTCTTTTCACCTCCCTGATGGCACACATGACTGAAATTATATTTCCAACCGACGAGCAGATGCAGAGAAAGGTTCTGAAAAGAGGGAAGAAGCCGGCTATAGAGTTCTTCGAGGAGGGCATGAAGAAGATTGTCACACGGATCACCACATGCATTGAACGAGATGGCGATTATGTAGAAAAAATAGTCAACAAGTGTATCAACAATATCTTGTAATTCTTTTTCAGATAAACTTTTTCTTACTTTCTGAACATGACTTGTATATTTTAAGTTGTTTTTAAATTATAACACCAATACGTGTGCAATATCCTTGTCAGAGTGATCTTCTGATGAATAAAACTACTACTAATACTACTGGTATAAAGACGAAAAACAAGAGCACTAGTCACTCTATACTTTGGCACATCTCTGTAGTTGGCACTGATACAATATTACGAAACGGTGATTTTGAGGGTACAGAAGTTCCGAACCGTTACTATTTACGGTCCGCCACCGTACAAGCTGCGACAGGGAGTGCTACAAGACGTATCTGAAGCGGCCGCTGAAGTGCCGGAAGTGCGGCGACACGGGGTGAACGCCTCCGTTCAGCCGAACAGTCGATGCTGTTATTGCCTTATCTCAAGTCCGCTGCCAACTCGCCGGAGCGAAGCGGGCGCCCGGGCTTAGGGCCAGTGCGTTCCAGCTGGCAGCGGTTGGCAGCGCTGGCCCGATAGCGGCCACCGTGCGCGCTGCATAAACAACAGGGCTTCATGGCCGCGCGGGGGCGGGTGGGGAAGAGCGGGGGCGGGAAACACCCGCCGGCAGGCAGCAGGCGGCAGGCGGCGAAGGCTCCGTCCCGAGCCGTGCGGGCACAAATTACTGCCCCCTACCCACTAGCTGCCTCGGTTCTCCTCCACGACCCAAGTGACGAAAGGAAGCGTTACTATACAGTGACGTCGACTGTACTTCGCATCCCTTCTGTGCACTGATGTACTTACGCGACCTCCAATGCAAACTCTGTAAGGCAGCTCCGTACCATCTATTAATTTATAGTTGACTAGCTTAACGCCCGCTTCTTCGCAACATATGTTAGGCTCATTGAAAAATTGCTATGTTGAAGAGCCATTTATTTTCTAAGTACTTCTGACAAAGACGATTTATCGTGAAGACTGTGTTAAAAAGCATTCTTTGATAATGCCTACTAATTGCAACACATTCTAAACTCTTCACGCTCACTAAGGCCTTAGGAATATGGACTTTTCCGAATAGCCTTCTGAAGGAAAAATGTTACTGTAGCTGGAATCGGAGGCTTTTCTTAATCCTGCGTTTTGAGTTCTTATGATGATGTTACCATAGAAACTTTCTTCCCCTAACACATATTTCTTTATTAAGAGACAGCAAATGCCAATTTTCATAGCTGTAGCTTTAACAATGTTTTACTATGACGAAATACTTTTATAAAAATTTTCATCTCCTTAGGGGTCGAATTTTCAAAAACTCTCAAACACGTATCTTTTTTATCTAACAGAGAAGCCAAATACACATTTTCGTAGATTTAGATTCAAAAATACTTTCATAATAAAATATTCCCATGAAATTTTTCATTTCACCCTCCGTAGAGGTTGAATTTCCAAAAACACTGAAACCGAGAAGCCAAATACAAATTTTACAAATTTGGCTTACATATATTTTCCTAATGAAATATTTTCAACCCTTGTTTCACGCTCCAAAAATATTGAAACACCGATTTCTTTTATTTCTAAGCGAGACGTCAAATACCAGTCTTCATAAACGTAGCTTTAAAACGCTTTAGTAGATTTTTAATGATGATTTATTTAAAAAAAGCTTTCACTCGCTATTTCACCCCCTTAGGGCTTGAACTTTCGAAACTTCAGAAAAACATATCTTTTTTAGTTATGACGGGGAAACCAAATATCAATTTTCGTACTTCTAGTTTCAAAACTATCTTAATAACGATATACTTTCCAAAAACCTTTCATCCCCAATTTCTCGCTCTTATGGGCGTAATTTCGAAAAATCCGTTCTTAAATGATGCCTAAAAGTATGCGATCGACACCCTCTCGAAATTTCAAGTTTCTGTCCTTAGCGGTTTGAGCTGGGCGATGATGAGTTAATCAGTTAGGACATTCTTTTATACATAGGGAAAAAAGGCTATAGTCTGGCAGGTTGGAAAAACATTCGTAGGTAGCCAGTTTCTGAGGGCGAACTTACTCTCAAAACATGCGCAGGTAACAGGTTCTGACAGTGAGCCTGTGACCCATGCCCTATCTCTTCTCCCACACGGTCCTACAACTCATTCCCTTTCAAAATATTGTAAAACAACGAAGATGTTATAACACGTGAACGCATTTTCACGACAAAGTTAATCTTTTTCAGCTTAAATAGATCACGTCGCCACTTGTTCTGAGCACACTAGCACTACACTTACAGTCACTGATCTATCACACGCTTATATGAGCTTGCCATCGCCCATTCCTTACTGTACGATCGCCGTTTCATTATGTAACAACTCGCACAATACGGAATTAATCCTGAGTTTCAAAATTCTCACTTTGTTCACCATTACACAAGTCCTACTCGCGTCGTGACTCTAGAGCGACTTTCCATAATCTTCCTACAATATACGTCGCTTTTATACGCGATAGATGGGAAGCACGGGCGCTCGGTATGTGGCCCCGTGGCATGCCCCGGCGGCTATCCTGATTTAGGTTTCCCGTGATTTATCTAAATCACTTCAGGCAAATGACGGGATGGTTCCTTTCAAAGGGCACGGCCGACTTCCTTCCCCATCCTTCCCTGATCCGACGAGACCGATGAGCTCGCTGTTTGGTCTCTTCCAACGAATCAATCCAGTCCAGCATGCCCTAGCTCGACTGACTCACTGCTTCGCCACATGACAAGCTCTCCCTTCATGAACTACGGGGCTTCCCCGTCAGCGATGCCACTGCGCTGCAGCAAAGAAGCGTAAAGGCAGATTCGATCCCTCAAGTATAGCATCGATATCTGTGCCCTTACAACTGTATCCTACCGATTAAAGTGTTTCGTATAGACATACAAATTTCTAATAAGTGATCTGCCAAAAGTTCACTTATTAGTGATTAAATTAATGCTCTAGTACTATATTTCTTCCGGTACACAGACTTACATCATAACACTTTTGGTAAAGACAGTAGATGGAGAACTGCGTGGTAACAGATATCCGCAGTAATAACTATTTTGCGTATAAAAGCTTAACCGATGCCAACAACTGCGGGTATATCTGCTGGTGTCTGCAGTACTACGCACTTACTTTGCGGCTAAATGTTAAAGGACAATGTCAGTGATACGATTCACATCGGTCTGCATTACATGCGACTGACAATAATAACAACAACAATAATAATAATAATAATACTTGCTTTCAGTCATCATTATTACCCACTTCTGCTGGACTACCAATATATTGGCAGTGTTCTGATTTCTGCAGAAGGGCTAGGAAGGGCGACTGGTCCTCTGGTCCTTATTTTTTGTTTTGCATACAATTACACTCGCATCCTGATTGTCCTACAAGCAGCTGCCATACTTCCGAGTCATAACTGTTTCCATAGTTGTAACAGAGGTCACTTACACAATTAGTGAAAAATGCCACAAAGCTACCAGAAGACTATTCCAGGACACTCCATCTTTTGGTATCCTTTGCCGCATGGTTCCATTCTTCTCTGTGAAAACAATGTTCAGCATAAAACCAGTGAACGTATTAAAGTTCTTCTCAAATACATTTATGAGTGCACAACACAACGCTTATTACATCGGGAATCGCAGCAAGTTAACGTAATTCAACGCTTTGTTGAATTAACGTACATTCCACAAACTATTTGATAATTTTAAACAGTAGGCTATATGCGACAACTCACAATTTCCTAACGTTTTGGTATTATTCGAAAGAAAGTTTCAAAAAACCAGTTTCATTGATTCCGACAGCAATTTTGTATCTTACAAGCAATATCACGAAAATGGCAGGCTATCTTTCATTAAAATGTGGTTATGTCGGCCGCCTCCTTTTTACTCACGGGAATGTGAATTACGAGCTCCGACTTCAGCTGCCGAAAATTTAGGTCACGGGTAATCTCACCATCATGGCATACCATAAGGGTTGGAATGGTTTATAAAACTTTAATATCCGCGGATGCGGATATTAAAATTTTATAAGCCATTACAACTTGAGGATGCGAATCTCATTTGTTCTATCCTCGCAGACCTCTAACCGTAGAAATATTGTAATCTTAAACCTCCATGTCCAACAGCTTAGCGAAACAAATCAGTGCAAGACGAACTGTTTTACATGAAATTTTATTTTTGATCTTTCAGTTTAAATCATGAAACTAACTACTCCTGTTGATGCGCTTACGCTTGAAACTAGTGACACAGGAGTAAACTAGTCATCACTGAGTCACAGGTATCACGTTATCTGATCGCAAATCTGAAATTCTGTGTCATCGTTATAAACAATACTGCGCGGTTCCTGAAACTGTAATTAGGAAGGTAAAAGCACGTGGTCGCAAAGACAATAATTCTCAAGATAAAATTAAAACCGCATGGTCAGTCATGAAGGCAATGTCTGGCTAACAGCACGAGGCTGGGGTATAACGCCAATACGTAGAAAAAATGTTTTTGTTAGTGATAAGTAAGATATTTGTACTGTATTTTACAACCAGTTTCTAAACATAGCAGACGAATTAGAGAAAGACTTAGTTTCTGCAGGGAATCACATAACTCTCTTTGAAAATAGCTTTCCAAGGTGGTTACCTGTATACCTCTATGATACTGACAAGGGGGAGATTGACTGAATAATTAAATCTCTGAACACTAAGGGCTCTCACGAATATAATGGGGCATTTAGCGGTATACTAATGCACTTTGCTACGTATTTTAGCCCCGTATTTAGCCACATTTGTAATTTCCTGAACTATTTAAGTACTCAGTAGTTAAACAGCTTAATAAAAAAGGAGAAACGGATAACGTAGACTGTTTTAAACTCATTTATATATTACCGGTGTTTGCAAAATTTATTGAGTACGTTGTACATTTAAGGGTAACTAATCATATCAGCTCACGTTATCAGTTATCAAACATAAAATTTGATTTTAGAAGAGGTTTAACAACTGAAAATGCTATATTCCCTTTTTTCTGTGAGGCATGGGACGGATTAAACAAAAAAACACTAGGCATCTTGTTTGATTTAACTAAGGCGTTTGGTAGCCTTGATCTCGAAATATTACTCTAGTAGTTGGATTGTTATGGAATAAGAGCAGTAGCTCACAATTGGTTCCTGTCATTAAGAATAGACAGGAAAGGTCATTCTCTACAGTAATGAAAAATGTTATGAGGCGGCGTCTGATTTTGCACGGTTAAGTATCGGAGGTGCCTCAGGGATCAGTGTTGGGACCACTGCTTTTTCTTGTATAACTTCTAATATGACAAGTCGACTCTATAGGATTCGTCTAAGTTATACTTTATCTTTTATTAACTTCTCTGATGTTAATTCTATGTACTGATTAGAGGCAATACGCACGATATAACTAATTCATTCCTCACCATAACCCTCCTCTCAGTTGCGCAGAGTTGCAACAAAAATTGCATGAGGGACTCTATAGAACTTTCCGAGTTATCTGGCTGAGATTTCTGATCGGATGTTTCAGCTGATGGAACCTTGCTGGCGAAACATGGAAGTTCGCATTCCAGTAGTGATCCATCCCAAGATATATGTCTGTCACGACGTTTCGTCCTTTTGTTTATCCCTGATATCCAGTTGAACACCCATCTTTTCAGTGGTATCTCCTCTTTTGGAAACATACCAATAATCAAACCTGAGGCTTATGTCAATTTCCATGCTGTAGCCAGGGACAGCGTGAATGCTGGGAAGGTAGTTCAGCGAAGGCTTACAAATAAATTTTCGTATAACGCTCGTAATTTTTGCATGTCTCCCTTCTGAGAAAATTAGGCGTTTCCGCAAACATATTTATAACGAAGACAAGTCAGGGGTCTCGAAAGTGTGTCTCGTATTTAACATCGATCTTTTGTTATCTAGAAATTGTAACAATCTAATCACTCGAATAAAACATCAAACACTTGTATTTCGGGACATTGTATTTCAGTGGGATCCCATAAGACATCAACTGCAAAAGATGGAATTTGACGCTACCAGTTTCACAAGGTAATACCTTCTGATGGTTCAGATGGCTCTGAGCACTATGGAACTTAACATCTGAGGTCATCAGTCCCCTAGAACTTAGAAACACTTAAACCTAACTAACCTAAGGACATCACACACATCCATGCCCAAGGCAGGATTCGAACCTGCGACGGTAGCAGTCGCGCGGTTCCGGACTGAAGCGCCTAGAACCGCTCAGCCACCGCGGCCGGCTACCTTCTGATATTTACCCAGACGGTTACTAAGAAAGATATCCCTTTTACTGTACAGCGAAAAGCAACTTGTGTCCCGACATAATAAGATTCCGGAACTTGCTTATCTTACGGGGTCAGCTACTGGGATCTATCTTTACCACTCTCTGATTGATGTAAATCAAAGGTTGACACGAGCATATAACCATCATTATCACTCTCTGGCGGAAATCAACAGCTGTCACTAGTGACTATCTTTTCTTCGACTGCTTTCCTTTATAGCTGGTACAAAGGGAACAGAACTCCTTCACCTTTATTCGACTTATGTTGTTGCAATACTCCTTGTCTTCATTATCATTTTCGATGTTTCATTTCTGTTTAGTCAGATTGCCGTGTTTTACAACATCTCCGTTCTAATTATTAGTAAGTTTCTTTATTTTTGTGGATGATCACTAACTAGTTAGGTCCTCGGATTGCCGGCTTCGTTCAGCAATGACCATCTGCAGATTTGCTGCTGCCTGTCCTAATGTAACGGAACCGTAGTGGCGCCGTCTGAGCTGATTTTATCTTTTGACAATGCGACTATCGCTCCGTTATATCAGGACATGTGTTTAATACAGCTGCAGATCTGAAGATGGACGTTGCTGACCGAAACGGGTAGTCTGAGGACCCAACAATTTAGTGATCATAGACGGAAATAAAGAAATTTATCCTACACTTTCTGGATCACTGTTCTATTCGCCACCACGTTGCAGCTTGTGCCACTTATTACTACCACCGAATTTAATTTATCCACAGTCTGTTCACGAGCCTCACGGCCACAAGAGGGAGAGTTGCGTATTTCATAATTGTGCCTTAGTGTTGCATCTGGCATGACCCGTCCTTAGTTGGTTGTTTCTGAAAACTCTCTTCAAAATGAGCCCCTACAGTTTAGAGAGCAATAAATTTAATTCGATAAACGCAACCTGTTCCGTTTTCTGTACTGGTATCCTGCATTCGCTTTTAATTTCTTTGTCGTCGACGTGACGGGAACGTTAATTTTCATTCGTATTAAATCCACCTCAGAGAGAACGTACGGTGGCCGTACGCGGCAATGGCCAAAAGTTATTGGAAAAATGGCAGGTGGTCGCGAAATAAAGGCAGAGAAATGAACAGCAAACGCCTGGCAGCCTTTTAGTTCTCGTCAGTAAAATATACGCCATCCTTCTTTAACGGGCAAACAATTAGTGAGCCTGCAGGAGCGGCATTGCCTGTGGAATGAACTGAGCTATGGGTGATGAGTTGTCATATTTCATTCGACACGTTCTTAAAATTACGGCAGTCAATTTACGTCTTTGGGCAGATGCATGGTGCAACATTTATAACACAGTACGAAATCCGTATCGACCTTCCAAATTAATCCTGAGCAAGTACTTCAAGAAAGGAAAGCAGACACTGAATAATGACAGAAACTAACAAAAAAAACTAAAAGGAACAAAATGTTTGGTGAACTACTGGATGTCTTATAGCGACTTCCCACAAAGGAAACCAGCTAGTGCTGGAGTAGTAATTTTAGTCAATGATAAACGGAATGATTTTAGAATCAGCTTCAGAAATGGAAAAATAATGACAGATTTGAAATTTCAAGAGGTCATCTAACAGTAATAGGTGTATACGACCCAGAGGAGAAGGAAGAATGGTACTGACACTTCGTATGATGACCTTCAGAAAGAAGTTAACAAAATTGACAAGACAGACCATGTTATCACCGCGAATGATTTTAATGCAAGAGTTGAAAGCCTACATATAGCAGGAATAGTAGGACTATCTGGAGGAAAGACACTTGATAGTAATTTTAAAATTACTGACACATTTTACAGAAAGAAAGACATTCACAAGTTTACATGGAGTGCATGAGGATTAAGGTCTGCGATTCATTATATACTAATCAATATAAGATGAAGAATATTATGCTAGATATACGTATTTATAGAGTAAGCGACATTGGTAGCGACCACTTCTTTACAGGCAATAAGATAAAGCTACAACCAAAATGGAAACAAAGAAATCCTAAAATATGAAATGTTCAAAGTACATCTCCTGTCCTCTATCAGTACAGACTACAAGAAATACTTATTTCACTATCAGGCAATAAAGCCATTGATATAGACCTGAATAATATTAAGACCAGCGTCATTGAAACAGCCTCAGAAACACTTGATAAAAGGAAGAAGACGGTTGGGAAAGAATGACCCAGAATTTGGAACACAGATATTAAAGAATCCATTAAAGAAAAACAAGCAACTTATCTGAAGTTTCTACACACAAAAACATAAGATTTTTGGGAAACATACAAAATAAAATTGAACGCTGCGAAACAAATAGTGCGCAAATCACACCAAGAGTCATGGGACTCGTGCATAGGCGTCTTAGGACACAACGTACACGGTAGACAGCACTGCGCATACAAAGTCATGAAAGCCCTGAACAAAGAGGGGGAAGACACTGCCCCACTGAACAACACATCCGACAAGCAATGGATAAATCATTATGGCGTACACAGAGAGCCGAAGATGACAGTGGAGAAAGTATGTACAATGAAACAGTAGATCCAGTTGCTATGGGAGAACTATAACAGGCTCTGAACGGAATGACGAACAGAAAAACTGGAGTACATGGAATAAACGCAGGACTAATTGAATATCGAGTGTTATCATAAGGTAAAATACTGTTACAATTAATAATTGAATATTGCAGAGACTGCTAGATCCTGGGCGCTTGGTACATAGCGAAAGCAATCCCTCTCCTCAAGAAGGGCAGACGTAATGACTGCAGAAATTATCGCGGCAACAGTCTTCTCAGAAGTGGTTAAGACCTTCGTTCAAAGATAATCAATAACCACATGAAGAATATCAAAGAATATGTGGAACAATTTATACTGCTGCAGTCACTTTTTACTAATATTTTATTAGCACGATGCTTTTCGGTAGCATGCTGCCATCATCAGGTGCGTTATACAGTTACTTATACATCAGCTGATAGGTTATGTACATTAGCTGTGTGTGCCAGTGGGGTTAAGAATCGAAAAATAAACCTGTGTGGAAGGATAAGTCTGTTACAGTGTGTACATTATGTGAATAGAATGATTAGGTAATATATTAATATGTTTACTTACATTCATTTTCTGGCACACAGAAAATGAAATCGCTAACAGGTATCTCTTACAGGTCGGAGTATATGACACATTTTCTTAGTTCGTCTAAAAACCGGTCTGATATCACGTTTCTGTAAAATCCTCCAGTTTTGATCAGTTACTTGTTTGATAAAGGAGAGGTATCCGTATTCTTCCATTTCTGAGTCTTATAGATGTCCTTTGGTCTACTGTTATTTGGTGGCAGCAACCTATTTGCTTCCTTGTACGAACAGCCATTTTTCTCAAAAGCCTGTTTCAGATGTTTTAATTCGGCGTCCAGGTGTTCCAGCGTGTGAAATTCTTTCAGGTCTATCAAAAAGACTTTCAGTGAGACCTCTCCTCTGTTGTGGATGGTAGCTGGAGTACTTTTGCAAATATCTTTTCGTATGCGTGACTTTCCGAAAGTCCTTGTGTTACAACCTTCCATCGGTCTGTATCATAACTAAAACCTCCAAGAATGATATTGTGTTGTCATTTTCCATTTTCACGGTAAATTAGATTTTTCGATTTATATCACTTAGATAAGTATTATATGGAAAAATTCATAGACAGCTCTACAAAAAAAGCCAAACAAGAAATCATATCGATGTTATTGATACATTCACAGTTCAGTTACGTGGTAAAAAGACTTTAGAAGAATTATTTGTTATCTACATGACATAAATCCAATAATATAGTTATTATTGTTATTGATTTATTCGTCTGCTCCCAGATTAGTTCCATCAGGTTTTTCGATTACTTGAAGTTTGCCCGTGCCACAGAAAAATAGTACAACGGCACGGAACTGCTGAGAACTGTTTTGGAACTATGGAGTTTCTTAGCTTCTCTCAGCTTTCAGTTCTGTACTTCCAACTATCACGAGGAAGTGTAGTGGAAGCTACTGTAGTGACTTACTGCCTATTCTATGCTTGTCCGTCCTCTTCTGGAGTACTGCTGTGCGCTTTGGGATCCGCACCAGATATGACTGACGGAGGACATCGGAAAAGTTCAAAGGAGGGCAGCTCCTTTTGTATTATAGCGAAACACTGCGGAGAGTGCCACAGATACGATATGCCAGATGGGTGGCAATCATTAAAACGAGGGCGTTTTTCATTGCGGCAGATCTTCTCGTGATATTTCAGTCACCAACTTTGGCCTTCGAATGCGAGAATATTTGTGGCGCCCACCTACACAGGAAGAAACGATCATTGAAACACATTAGAGAAATCAGAGGTTGCACGGAAAGATTTAAGAGTTCATTTCCCCACCCGATGTTCGAGAGTGGAAAATTAGAGAAATAGCTTGAACGTGGTTCGATTAACTTTCTGCCGAACATTTAATTATGAATTGCACAATAGTCATGTAGGTATAGATTTATATATACCTCATTTTGCAAACACTGTTTAAATTAATGGTTTGTGTTTCAAAAGCTATTGGTACATATATTTTTTACTTTCTGACTGAATAAGAAAGAACTCTCAAAATCTCAGAAGCTTAGGGAAATCTATAAATGATACACATTGATTGTTCACTATTTGAAAATGTTTCACTGTCGTTTATCTACTCGTAAAAGCAGTCTGCTACTTTGTTTCATTAAAATCCAGTGTTCTTTACCCGTCTAGGGCAAACGATATGTAATTAAGGCAAGAAATATTTCTCAAAGTACGAATTCCTATTAGTATCGTAAGTAGTCCCTATTAAATGAGCAGTTTGTCTCATGAATTTCCTACCGTTCATGAAATTTATTCACAACTGCTCAATCTTTCTGACGTTAGCTGCATTGTGTATGAAGATATTACCTATTGGTGACAAATGAAAATTTATGGTGGAACGGGACACGAGCCAGGAAATCCCGCTTGTCGCGAGCGGTCACGCCTCCATTACCGCAGCAAACTTCCACATGTCACGCTGCCTATGACCCCATCATTAGCAACTTTTCCTGGATTCCCACCACAGGGTTCGAAGAAGACTAGCGTATTCAACGTTAGTATTACGACCATCATTGTTTAACAGAATCTGAAGAAACAGACATCAGTGAGGACCTAGGAGTCGTACTGCATTTATGAAGTTTATTCATATTTGTGGCATCTTCCTGACTTTAGCTGCGTTAGGTGTGAATACACACGAACACTTGTGCCAAACAGAACTTGAAGCTGGATTTGCCACTTGCCACAAGCAGTAACATTTACCACTTCGGTTACCCAAGCATGCCTCTAGGATCGACCCAAGTTTCCAGACGTTATCCAGCAATTGCTAATAAATTTGAAAACTATAGCACACCTGCAAGATCGTCGCCAGTATCTGATTATTCAGATACTGCTAAAATAGATATTACAAGGTTAGACGGGAAAAATTACGATCGTAATACTAAAGGTGAATACCTTTGTCTCCTTAAAGCCTTTGGCAGCAATCCAAGTGAAGTTGTGAGCGATAGGGTCCTAGACAGCATGACATTTGGAAGTTTGTGTCGATCCTTGAAGCGTGATTAGACAACCGAAGTGATTAAGCAACCACTTGTGACAAACGTGAAATCTGGATTTGGGACCTGATGCGACACAGATTTTTATGTGTCACGAATAGGTTACATCTTGATATCTAATGCGATTAATGTCAGAAAGATTCCGCAGTTGCGAATGAATTCCGTTAAGTATGGTACAACTGCAATATGTTGATGACACCTTTGTTATCTGGCCACACGGAGAAAAAGAGCTTCAGAACTTCCACGAACATCTTAACCGCCGGCCGCTGTGGCGGAGCTGTTCTACGCGCTTCAGTCTGGAACCGCGCTGCTGCTACGGTCGCAGGTTCGAATCCTGCCTCGGGCATGGGTGTGTGTAATGTCCTTGGGTTAGTTAGGTTTCAGTAGTTCTTAAGTCTAGGGGACTGATGACCTCAGATGTTAAGTCCCATAGTGCTTAGAGCCATTTGAACCATCTGAATATCTCAACCAACAGCACAGCAAAATTTACGTTATCATGGAGATAGAAAAGAACGGGGTATTTGCCTTTTCTCGACGTGGAAGTTTACCGTAAGCCAGACGGGAAGCTTGGACACAGAGTTTACAGGAAGCCCACCATCACGGACAGGTACCGGCATGCAACCTCCCACCAACATCCTACGCAGGAGCAGCCATCACACAGCTTGCTAGCTGAACTACAGAACCACAGGTCCGTTTTTGAGGCTAATGGCTACGACATGTTGATGATGCACAGAACCATGGCGCCGAAGGAGGAGGGCAAGAGGGAAATGCAGAAGGAAGCACAGAACACCGTCGTGCTACCATGTGTACAAGGGGTTACTGAACGTCTGGGCGAAATTCTCCGTCGGACAGGTATTAAGACGATTTTTCGTAGCAACAACAAAATAAAAGACAATCTGGGGTCGACGAAAGATACAACTGACAAGTTTCATGCCGCCGGAGATTATGAAATCGGGTGCGAATGTGGACTGAGCGTCGAATAAGCACAAGGTTAACTGAACACGAGAGATATATCCGCCTCAAACAATACAACAAATCAGCGGTGGCAGAACATCGGGAACAGTGCAGGATGAAGATCGAAATTCGAGAGGCCCGCGTACTGGCGAAACAGCCGTTTAGTTTGAGGAGGAAGATTAGAGAGGCTATAGAAATAGCCAAGCGACCCGACAACATGAATAGAGAAGACAGTACCGACTCCCAGCGTCTCGGCTGCCAGCAGTGACAGCTTTGCGGAAGGGCAGCTCTCGCAAAATAACAGGCGCGCGGTAGGCCACAGCGACGGGGGGGTATACACAGTGCTAGGCAGTTAGTAAACAGCGCTACGCAGTGGTCGCCGCTCAGTTTCCTATTCGCCGATTTCCACCAGTCGTAAGCAGTAAAGGAAACTCCGATGGAAAACGCCTATTTCCGCCAATGACAACATGCAATGCAAAGACCAATAAAATGAACTCCTAATAAATGGTTCAAATGTCTCTGAGCACTATGGGACTTAACTGCTGAGGTCATCAGTCCCCTAGAACGTAGAACTACTTAAACCTAACTAACCAAAGGAGATCACACACACACGATTCGAACCTGCGACCTTACCGGTCCCGCGGTTCTAGACTGAAGCGCCTAGAACCGCTTGGCCACTCCGGCCGGGGAACCCCTAATACCCTTCCTCTTCACCCTCACATCCAATGACAGCGTTCCTTCATAGTATATAAGTAACCAAACTAGTGCTCATTCAGCAGTTAGCAATACACCCTGAGGAAGGCGCCTTCCAACAGTCGCCGAAACGTCAGAATTTTATAGATGACAACGCGGCCTCAAACCCAGAAGAATTTTATTGACAACTGCAATGTCGTTCACCAGTGTCTGTGTTTTAAGACATTGTTAAAATAAGAATTTCATGACGGTTAATGTCTTTCCTGGTGGTAATTTGTACATTTTACTTAAAACTTCGGTACTCATTCTCTCGCTTGGCGTGTGGCACGCAACACTTGCTAGGTTCTCCTCAGGGAGCTACTGTGTGCGGAGCTTGGCATTGCTGCCCCTACATCCTACACGACGATGCGGGTACGCTAACAGGTGCTCGGTGGCGCCGCTCGTGAGGCCGACGGCTGGCGGCGGTTGGCTGGTACGCAGTGCGACGACCGCGGAGTGTCCTTGCCGGCGGGTTGGGGGAGGGGCATGGAGTGTCGCGCAGCGCAGCGTAGCCTCCAGTTCTCTGTTTACGAAAGCGCGGCGGCGGCCCAGCCTGTGCTGACAGCGCCACGCCGCGGCGCGCCGCCTCGGGTTCCAAAGTCAGCGGCAGGTGTGCCGCGCGGCTATTCTGGGGCCGACCGCCGCCACAAGTGCGCCGCACTTGCCGCCCGCCTGACTCAGCAGCTGGCTTCACATTTTCCTGTGCGCTAGCCTTGATGTGGTTGTTACGCGGTTTTCCGCGGTCGGCCTGCAGTTGTTCAGCTCAGGTAGTCACTCATCTACACTGCTGCCCCTTCAAGTTTCACGTATCCAGAGTATACAATATAGTAGGAAAAAAATTAATTAAATTGGTTGATGGTTACTGTATGCGCATAGAGCGGAACTTAGTAGGTTAGGTTAGGTTAGTGGTGTTTAACGTCCCGTCGACAACGAGGTCATTAGAGACGGAGCGCAAGCTCGGGTTAGGGAAGGATGGGGAAGAAAATCGGCCGTGCCCTTTCAAAGGAACCATCCCGTCATTTGCCTGAAACGATTTAGGAAAATCACGGAAAACCTAAATCAGGATGGCCGGAGACGGGATTGAACCGTCGTCCTCCCGAATGCGAGTCCAGTGTGCGGAATTTAGTACATAGAGCTGCCGTCTGTGGTAATCATAATGGCGCTAACCCATTACCAATAACGACATTTACATTATTTACACTGAGGTGATAAAAGTCATGGGATAGAGATATGCACGTACACAGGTGGCATACCCAAGGCATAAAAGGGTAGTGTATTGGCGGAGCTGTCGTTTGAACGCAGGTGATTCAAGTGATTCATTTGAAAAGGTTTCCGACGTGATTAGGGCCGCACTACAGGAATTAACAGACTTTGAATGCGAAATGATAGTTGGAGCTAGACGCATGGGGCATTTCGTTTCGGAAATCGTTAGAGAATTCAATATTCCGAAATACACAATGTCAAGTGTGTGCCGAATTTCAGGCATTACCTCTCACCATGGACAACGCAGTGGCAGACGGCTTTCACTTAACGATCGAGAGCAGCGGCGTTCGCGTTGAGTCGTCACAATGCGTGAAATAATCCCAGAAATGAATATGTTACGTACGACGAACGTATCCCCCAGGAGAGTGCTGCGAAATTTGGTGTTAATAGGCTATGGCAGCAGACGGTCAACGCGAGTGCCTTTGCTGACAGCACGACGTGGTTTGTAGTGCCCCTCCCGGTTTTGTGACTATATTGGTTGCACCCTAGACAACTGGCCTGATCAAACGAGTCCCGAATTCAGTTAGCAAGAGCTGATGGTACGGTTTGAGAGTGGCGCAGGTCGCACGAAGTCATGGAGCCCAGACCCAAGTTGTTAACAGGTCACTGTGCAAGCTGGTGGTGCCTCCATAATGGTATAGGCTATTTTTACAATGAATGGGCTGGGTCCTCTGATGCACCAGAACCGATCATTGACTGAAAATGGTAATGTCCGGCTACTTGAAGACCATTTGCAGCCATTCGTGGAAATCATGTTCCCAAACAACGATGGTATGACACTGCGCCATGTTAGAACATTCTTGACAATTCTTCCGAATGATTTGGCCATCTAGATTGCCCGATACGAACCTCACTGAACATTTATGGGACGTAATTGAGAGATCAAGTCGTGCACAAAATCCAGCAATTGCAATACATCCGCAATTATGGATGACTACAGAGGCAGCATGGCTCAATACAGGGTGTTACAAAAAGGTACGGCCAAACTTTCAGGAAACATTCCTCACACACAAATAAAGAAAAGATGTTATGTGGACATGTGTCCGGAAACGCTTAATTTCCATGTTAGAACTCATTTTAGTTTCGTCAGTATGTACTGTACTTCCTCGATTAACCGCCAGTTGGCCCAATTGAAGGAAGGTAATGTTGACTTCGGTGCTTGTGTTAACATGCGACTCATTGGCAGGCATTGCTGATGATGTCTTGATTGGGCCCCATGTTCTTCCACCTACGCTCAATGGAGCACGTTATCATGATTTCATACGGGATACTCTACCTGTGCTGCTAGAACATGTGCCGTCACAAGTACGACACAACATGTGGTTCATGCACGACGGAGCCCCTGCACATTTCAGTCGAAGTGTTCGTACGCTTCTCAACAACAGATTCGGTGACCGATGGATTGGTACAGGCGGACCAATTCCATGGCATCCACGCTCTCGTGACCTCAACCCTCTTGACTTTCATTTATGGGGGCATTTGAAAGCTGTTGTCTACGCAACCCCGGTACCAAATGTAGACACTCTTCGTGCTCGTATTGTGGACGGCTGTGATACAATACGCCATTCTCCAGGGCTGCATCAGCGCATCAGGGATTCCATGCGACGGAAGGTGGATGCATGTATCCTCGCTAACGGAGGACATTTAGAACATTTCCTGTAACAAAGTGTTTGAAGTCACGCTGGTACGTTCTGTTGCTGTGTGAGCTCTAACACGGAAAGTAAGCGTTTCCGGACACATGTTCACATAACATCTTCTCTTTTTTTGTGTGTGAGGAATGTTTCCTGGAAGTTTCCGTACCTTTTTGTAATACCCTGTACTTCTTCTGGGGACTTCGAACGACTTGTTGAGGCAATAGAGCGTCGCGTTGCTGCACTATGCCGGGAAATAGGTCCGCCACGGTATCTCATGACTTTTGTCACCTTAGTGTACTAAAACAACATGTTTCTAAGTATGAACTTCACCTTCAAGCTGCAATGTCAAAAAAAATAAAAAAAATAAAACTGGCCTGGCGCTCCTTTTATTTGTGAAGCCTTTCCCGTGGCTCGTAATATACATGTAGTGGTTACAAGTATGTCAACATGTCATATTTAATAAATTCCGCATGTAGTAGTTACGAGTATTTTTCTGGGTAGGAACAACTTTCACATCACATTCTCGTTTGGTGTACTTACCACTTACCATTCCATTGTTGTTCGTTCGTGTGTGTCATCCTGGAGATATTTACTCAGTCTCCATACTTCCTATGACCAGTTTTCGTCTTTTTCTCGTCCATATTTATTATAATACTTCACTTACACTTTTTACTGTGCGTGGAACGAGTGTGTCTTTACTGTGTGTAGTGTTGCCAGTTCTCATTGTGTGTTTATTTTTCGTCTGCTGTTGGTTCAAATGGTTCAAATGGCTCTGAGCACTATGGGACTTAACATCAGAGGTCATAAGTCCCGCCGGCCGGAGTGGCCGAGCGGTGCTAGGCGCTACAGTCTGGAACCGCGCGACCGCTACGGTCGCAGGTTCGAATCCTATCTCGGGCATGGATGTGTGTGCTGTCCTTAGGTTAGTTAGGTTTAAGTAGTTCTAAGTGCTAGGGGACTGATGACCTCAGAAGTTAAGTCCCATAGTGCTCAGAGCCATTTGAACCATTTTTTTTTCATAAGTCCCCTAGAACTTAGAACTACTTAAACCTAACTAACCTAAGGACACCACACACATCCATGCCCGAGGCAGGATTCAAACCTGCGACCGTATCGTGCTGTTTGTTTATTTGTTGTGTATGTGTTTGTTTGTTTGTGTGTGTGTGTGTGTGTGTGTGTGTGTGTGTGAAAAGTTTTGGTTTATCATTATAATAATTTTCTTGTCGTGTTCCATGTTGGATGGTTCATGTCCCTGTTTTATCTGGTGTTCGGCAAAGATAGAATGACTATTTTCCTATTTCCAGGTTCTTACATGTTCTTTACTCCTAGTTTTGAATTCCTGCATTGTCATTCTCAGATACACTGATTCACATTCTTGATATTGTAACTCGTATACTCGTATGCGTGCTCCTTGGTATTTATCGGGTTTGTCTACTGTTATTTGTAAATGTGACTGGAGTGGAATGTGTTTCTTATTGTGTAAGCAAAGTGTAAAGCTTGTTTGTTTAGTATATTTGCTATTCTGTGTGCCAATTTGCATACGTCCATGTGTCGTTGGGATAATCCACACGACAGTGTCCGCCGTGCTGGAGACAATATGACGCTGAGCGCTACGTTATTATCAGAGTTTTTTCTGTGTTTGTTCTCACCAAAATTTTTTTATAATAAGTTGTTTTCTGAATATTCTTTATTGCTGAAGTTCCTAAAACTACATCACTTTAAAGAACGAACATATTTCTGGAAGTTTTTTTGTGTGATATATTCCGAAACAAGACAACGTACAGTTCTACTTCACGTTGTTTACAGTAGTAACGCAATTTCGATTCTTGTTTTGCTGCAAATGTCCGTGCCGTTTTACTGACGATTCAAGGGCTACTGGGACGGACCTTTCTCGAACCAGCAGTGGATTAATCTCCTAATGCTTTCCCATTTTGGTTGTATGTCTCACGAATGAGGTTAAGATGAAATTCAGTGAGTGAGGTATTCTTTAGCATATGAACGTGAACAACGAGGGAATTTAACACGCACCCGTCTAAGGAAAAAAGAGTTCAGTGTTCTACGAACGCATTGCGTTGAGATAAGTAGCATTTCGTTTTTGTCCACTGCACTCCTAGAATAGTTGTAATCTAATACATATTTTGATTTAAAATTTTCGATATTAGTACGGCAGTCCATTTTCACAGCTGGCTTCAGTGCAGCATTGTGTCATGTCGTCAACATACAGTACATACGTCTCTCGTGTTGTGCCACGTCAAAGACCTTCTAACGTTTGGTGCATTGCATGGCGGAGAGTACTTCTAATATTACAGTAATGTAACCCCTCCCGTTCCAATCACCAATGGTGCGCGGATAGAAAGACGGTGACTGTGAGCAAAAATTTCTCACATTTTTTCCGTCTTGGTCTCTGACGTTTCACGAGATGTACAATGTAAGTTTTCACAGCGACTGACAAGCACACGTCGTAATCAGATTCCTGCTTGAGAATGCCTGGTTGTAAACTGAACCACTCCAGTTCGCAAGGGAGGGGGAGGGGGGGAGGAGATTAGTGTTTAACGTCCCATCGACAACGAGGTCATTAGAGACGGAGCGCAAGCTCGGGTGAGGGAAGGATGGGGAAGGAAATCGGCCGTGCCCTTTCAAAGGAACCATCCCGGCATTTGCCTGAAGCGATTTAGGGAAATCACGGAAAACCTAAATCAGGATGGCCGGAGACGGTATTGAACCGTCGTCCTCCCGAATGCGAGTCCAGTGTGCTAACCACTGCGCCACCTCGCTCGGTCCCAGTTCGCAAGGATGGACACGAAGTGCAAATCGGAAGCTGTAATCTTCGGGTGTCTGTTATTGCATTACGTTATCGGCGGTTCCGGGAAGGAAGTCATCGGATCTGACGCATCACTTTTTGATAAAGTTTTCGACGATTTCCGCAAAGCTTCCGCTCTCCGAGGCACGAAATAGACACGCGCTGGCTGAGTTCCAGTATTTGGCAGCACACGTGTTTGCAGGAGCGTACAAACAAGTGCTGCGAGACGAGGAAGAAGTTTTGAGAAAACTGATGAATATCTGTAAGGGCAGTTTATCAGATTTTTCATTTACAACGGTATGCAACAGCTGTTTGGCTTTTATCTGAACCAATGTGAGAATTCTGATGTATGTCACTCCACTCCACTCCATGACCGTTCTAAAATAGTTACAATGTGAAATAATTTCCCCTTTGCTTCTAAACAGATTAAATCTGTGTGGCGCATTCAGTCTCGAACCCGGACAATTGACTGTGCGTGAAATTCTCTTACCTGCATCAAGGGGAGCTTCAGCATACTTTGGATTGTAGTAGCCGCTCCGCTGCAAATTGGCTCATTCATTATACACCTGTCGTTATGCAACCTTTGCTTAGGTAGTAAAGAAAGCGACAAGAATGCTATTGGTTTTTCGTCCACGGAGTAGCTATTTCTTAACACAAAAAACAATTTTCGAATGGTTAACGTCGCTGCCTTCGGTGCGCTAGGATCCGGGTGCGATGCCTGATTCCATCTCAGATTTTTTTCTGGGATAAGGAGAACTGCTCTCGTGAAGCCAAATGGGGAACTACTAGCAATAAATAAAGGCAGCGGCATCTTCAGAAAATATCTGCTGCCAATAACAGATGGAGGGGTTGGATACATGCTGATCACGTGTCTCACGATCATAGATCGCTCCTAGTATTGCCTTGTAAGCAGCAATCGGCTTAAATTCTAAGCCGAGGGAAGTTGCCGCGCGGTTTGAGGCGCCCTGTCACGGACTGTGCGACTCCTCCCTCCGGAGGTTCGAGTCATCCCTCGGACAGGGGTGTGTGCGTTAGTTTAAGTAGTGTGTAACTGTAGGGAACGATGACCTCGGCAGTTTGGTTCCTTAGGAATTCACACACATTTGAACATTTGATTTCTTAAGTTCTAACCCGTGGGTGGTGTTTGCGTTACGCGTTTACGTTTCAGTCCCAGTTGAACTTTTTTGTTTTTGCAAAACAGTTTCGATCTCGCTGGATTATCTTCAGATCTGTGTAGTTGTGTCAGTAACCTTTCGTGTCCGTATCGGACGTACACATCAAAAAATAGTCTTCTGATGAGCTGGTCCAAACAGAGATATGACGGGATGCTGACGCAGTTGCATTGAGTTGAAGTT
Source organism: Schistocerca cancellata (assembly GCF_023864275.1). NCBI lineage: Eukaryota > Metazoa > Arthropoda > Insecta > Orthoptera > Acrididae > Schistocerca > Schistocerca cancellata. The sequence goes on from NC_064627.1 coordinate 610,024,530, forward strand.
GATCGAGACCGAGAAAAAGTAGTCCTACTGTAAAAACTAGATGCGACTTGACTTGAAAATAAACAATATACTAAAACTGATTTTAATATCAATACAGTTGCTACTTTCTCTCGCGACGAATGTTTGGCTATTTATTTAGAGTTTGATGCTGTCGTCCACGTCTCCTATCTTGTTATAATCTTCTGATCGTACCTAACTACTGCATCAAATATAATACAGGGTAATCCACATAAAATTCACCCGGAGAACAGTGTTCCAGGATGCAGAGAAACACAGCAGATGAAAGGAAATGCAGAACTCATCTAAGTACAGCAGATGTTGAAAGTGACTCCCATTCCTCTCTTGTCACTTTTGGACCCTGGCCAGCAAGTTGCTGAAGGAGGATCGAAGATGGACTGCAGGAATTGCTGCAGTCTTATCCGAAATGTACTGCTGCAGTTATTGAACAGTGTTAGGGCTGTTGCGATACACTGTAGACTTGACAGCTCCGCAGTGACAGATCAGGTGACCTGGGTAGCCAGCTAGGGCCGCGACGAGACTGACCTCTGCTAACAACTTTGTCAGACATGAAGAATGTGTAAATGTGCTCCAAGGCACCGGTGTGGATCAAGTGGTGGGCGTACACGCGGTGTGCGCGTCACGGAGTGTGGTTGTTTTATTCGCTTCACCCTGTATGCAGGGTGGTCCATTGATAGTGACCGGGCCAAATACCTCACGAAATAAGCATCAAACGAAAAAAACTACAAAGAACAAAGCGTGTCTAGCTTGAAGGGGGAAACCAGATGGCGCTATGGTTGGCCCGCTAGATGGCACTGCCATAGGTCAAACGGATATCAACTGCGTTTTTTAAAATAGAAACCCCCATTTTTTATTACATATTCGTGTAGTACGTAAAGAAGCAGGCAAAAAGGAATACAAACGTCTCAAAAATAAGATCGACAGGAAGTGCAAAATGGCTAAGCAGGGATGGCTAGAGGACAAATGTAAGGATGTAGAGGCTTATCTCACTAGAGGTAAGATAGATACTGCCAACAGGAAAATTAAAGAGACCTTTGGAGATAAGAGAACCACTTGCATGAACATCAAGAGCTCAGATGGAAACCCAGTTCTAAGCAAAGAAGGGAAAGCAGAAAGGTCGAAGGAGTATATAGAGGGTCTATACAAGGGTGATGTACTTGAGGACAATATTATGGAAATGGAAGAGGATGTAGATGAAGATGAAATGGGAGATACGATACTGCGTGAAGAGTTTGACAGAGCACTGAAAGACCTGAGTCGAAACAAGGCCCCCGGAGTAGACAACATTCCATTGGAACTACTGACGGCCTTGGAGAGCCAGTCCTGACAAAACTGTACCATCTGGTGAGCAAGATGTATGAAACAGGCGAGGTACCCTCAGACTTCAGGAAGAATATAATAATTCCAATCCCAAAGAAAGCGGGTGTTGACAGATGTGAAAATTACCGAACAATCAGTTTAATAAGCCACAGCTGCAAAATACTAACACGAATTCTTTACAGACGAATGGAAAAACTAGTAGAAGCCGACCTCGGGGAAGACCAGTTTGGATTCCGTAGAAAAATGGGAACACGTGAGGCAATACTGACCTTACGACTTATCTTAGAAGAAAGATTAAGGAAAGGCAAACCTACGTTTCTAGCATTTGTAGACTTGGGGAAGGCTTTTGACAATGTTGACTGGAATACTCTCTTTCAAATTCTAAAGGTGGCAGGGGTAAAATACAGGGAGCGAAAGGCTATTTACAATTTGTACAGAAACCAGATGGCAGTTATAAGAGTCGAGGGACATGAAAGGGAAGCGGTGGTTGGGAAGGGAGTAAGACAGGGTTGTAGCCTATCCCCGATGTTATTCAATCTGTATATTGAGCAAGCAGTAAAGGAAACAAAAGAAAAATTCGGAGTAGGTATTAAAATCCATGGAGAAGAAATAAAAACTTTGAGGTTCGCCGATGACATTGTAATTCTGTCAGAGACAGCAAAGGACTTGGAAGAGCAGTTGAACGGAATGGATGGTGTCTTGAAAGGAGGATATAAGATGAACATCAACAAAAGCAAAACGAGGATAATGGAATGTAGTCGAATTAAGTCGGGTGATGTTGAGGGTATTAGATTAGGAAATGAGACACTTAAAGTAGTAAAGGAGTTTTGCTATTTGGGGAGCAAAATAACTGATGATGGTCGAAGTAGAGAGGATATAAAATGTAGACTGGCAATGGCAAGGAAAGCGTTTCTGAAGAAGAGAAATTTGTTAACATCGAGTATAGATTTAAGTGTCAGGAAGACATTTCTGAAAGTATTTGTATGGAGTGTAGCCATGTATGGAAGTGAAACATGGACGGTAAATAGTTTGGACAAGAAGAGAATAGAAGCTTTCGAAATGTGGTGCTACAGAAGAATGCTGAAGATTAGATGGGTAGATCACATAACTAATGAGGAAGTATTGAATAGGATTGGGGAGAAGAGAAGTTTGTGGCACAACTTGACCAGAAGAAGAGATCGGTTGGTAGGACATGTTCTGAGGCATCAAGGGATCACCAATTTAGTATTGGAGGGCAGCGTGGAGGGTAAAAATCGTAGGGGGAGACCAAGAGATGAGTACACTAAGCAGATTCAGAAGGATGTAGGTTGCAGTAGGTACTGGGAGATGAAGAAACTTGCACGGGATAGAGTAGCATGGAGAACTGCATCAAACCAGTCTCAGGACTGAAGACCACAACAACAACGTAAAGAAATATGAATGTTTTAGTTGGACCACTTTTTTCGCTTTGTGATGGATGGCGCTGTAATAGTCACAAACGTGGTATCACGTAACATTCCGCCAATACGGACGGTATTTGCTTCGTGATACATTACCCGTGTTAAAATGGACCGTTTACCAATTGCGGAAAAGGTCGTTATCGTGTTGATGTATGGCTATTGTGATCAAAATGCCCAACGGGCGTGTGCTATGTATGCTGCTCGGTATCCTGGACGTCATCATCCAAGTATCCGGACCGTTCGCTGGATATGTTGTTGCTGTTGTTGTGGTCTTTAGTCCTGAGACTGGTTTGATGCAGCTCTCTCCATGCTACTCTATCCTGTGCAAGCTTCTTCATCTCCCAGTACTCACTGCAACCTACATCCTTCTGAATCTCCTTAGTGTATTCATTTCTTGGTCTCCCTCTACGATTTTTATCCTCCACGCTGCCCTCCAATACTAAATTTGTGATCCCTTGATGCCTCAGAACATGTCCTACCAACTGGTCCCTTCTTCTTGTCAAGCATTATGGGAGGAAGGATAATTGGCCCCCATTTTATGGATGGCAATCTAAATGGTGCAATGTATGCTGATTTCCTACGTAATGTTACTACAAGATGTTTCACTGCATGACAGAATGGCGATGTACTTCCAACATGATGGATGTCCGGCACATAGTTCGCGCGCGGTTGAAGCGGTATTGAATAACATATTTCATGACATGTGGATTGGTCGTCGAAGCACCATACCATGGCCCACACGTTCACCGGATCTGACGTCCCCGGATTTCTTTCTGTGGGGAAAGTTGAAGGATATTTGCTATCGTGATCCGCCGACAACGGCTGACAAAATGCGTCAGCGTATTGTCAATGCATGTACGAACATTACGGAAGGTGAAATACTCGCTGTTGAGAGGAATGTCGTTACACGTATTGCCAAATGCATTGAGGTTGAGTGTCATCATTTTGAGCATTTATTGCATTAATGTGGTATTTACAGGTAATCACGCTGTAACAGCATGCGTTCTCAGAAATGATAAGTTCACAAAGGTACATGTATCACATTGGAATAATCGAAATAAAACGTTCAAACGTACCTACGTTCTGTATTTTAATTTAAAAAACCTACCTGATACCGACTGTTCGTCTAACATTGTGAGCCATATGTTTGTGACTATTACAGCGCCATCTATCACAAAGCGAAAAAAGTGGTCCAACTAAAACATTCATATTTCTTTACGTACTACACGAATATGTAATAAAAATGGGGGTTCCTACTTAGAAAAATGCAGTTGATATCCATTTGACTTATGGCAGAGCCATCTAGCGGGCCAACCATAGCGCCATCTGGTTTCCCCCTTCAAGGTAGACAAGTTTCTTTCTTTGTAGTTTTGTCGTTTGACGCTTATTTCGTGAGATAGTTGGCCCGGTCACGATCAGTGGACCACCCTGTATAATCTATTTTATATACTTCTTCTTCAGACCCAACAATTCTTCCTTTCTATGGTTCCTTAATGCACCATGTTGACTGTCCCTAACAGATGTAGCAATAATCTGTCACGTCTTCGATAACAGTCTTCTGCAGACTTCATTCCTCACGCACACTTTATTTCATACTTCAACTGACTACTTAACTTTTAACGGTCTTCAAAAGCAGCACAATTCATATGGTTCCATTTTCTTCTTCTCCGTAATCTCGACGATCCGCGCTTCACTTTAAAACGAAACTGTGCTTTAGAGGTACACTATCAGGAACTGCACTGTCTGACCAAAAGTAATCGCACACTACTATGAGATGCGAAATTGACCACTATCGTAGCTTTCACGGAAGGTCGACTTTCTATTATACTAGAAGGCGGAGAGTATCGAGTTGTCAGTACAGAAACAATAACAGCAGAATGGGGCGGTCAGGGGAGCGCAGTGAGAGCGAAAGTTCCTTGGGCGTCACCTGAATAACAAATCCATCAGGGACATTTTAACCCTTCTGAAACTGCACAGGTCGACGTGACTGTGAAGTGGGAAAGCGAAGGAACAACTATAGCTAAACCAAGACCAGGCAGGCTGACGAATAGAGGCGGTCGAGCGTTGTGGAGGGCGGGTGTAAAATATTTCATGTCTTCAGCGGAAGGAACCGCTCGTGTGTTACAAAGAACTACCAGCAGCTGAGGTAGGGCAAAGACCGCCTAGAGAGTAAAAAAGGATGCGGTATAATTGTCGACAGCTCCTCATACGCCACACGTTACTGTGTTCAACGCTAAGCGACGCTTGGGCTGGTTTAAAGAGCGACGCCATTGGTTAGCAGATGACTGGAAACAAGAGATTTGGAGTGGTGCCGTATGCCAATCCGACAGAAGTGTTTGGTTTTGGTGAAAGCTTGGAGAACATGACATGCAATCATGTGTAGACCAACAGTGAAATACGGAGGAGTTGGTGTTATGATACGGGGCTGTTTTTTGTGGTTATAGCGTGGTCCCCTTTTCGCACTTAAGAAAACTCTAAATACGGAAGGATATGAAAAAATTTTACAGTATCGTGTACTGCGTACAGCAGAGGAACAGTCCGGAGACTTTTTGTGTCAGCATAACAGCATAGCACGTCAAAAAGCGTCAAATTTGAGGCAATGGTTTGTGGACAATAACATTTTTAGGATGGACCAGCCTGCGCAGAATTCCAACCTGAACCCAATAGCCGGCAAGGGTGGCCTAGCGGTTCTAGGCGCTACAGTCTGGAACCGCGCGACCTCTACGGTCGCAGGTTCGAATCCTGCCTCGGGCATGGGTGTGTGTGATGTCCTTAGGTTAGTTAGGTTTAAGTAGTTCTAAGTTCTAGGGGACTGATGACCTCAGAAGTTAAGTCCCATAGTCCTCAGAGCCATTTGAACCATTTGAACCCAATGGAACACTTTTGGGATGAGCTAAACGTCGGTCCAGACCCATTCCTTCAACACCACTACCTTCTCTGGTTTCGGCTCTTGAGGAAGAATGGGCTGCAATTCTTCTAGACAGTTTCAGTTCAGAATGAGATTTTCACTCTGCAACAGAGTGTGCGCTGATATGAAACTTCCTGGCAGATTAAAATTGCGTGCCGGACCGAGACTCGAACGCGGTCCCGAGTTCGAGGCTCGGTCCGGTACACAGTTTTAATCTGACAGGAAGTATCACCTCATAGAGTGTTCAAACCGTCGTAAAGGCGAAGGATGAACTTATCACATATTAGTGTCCACTAACAGGCGTCCGGATACTTCTGATCAGACATTTACATACTCATTTTAGACTTGCCCCATATTTTTCGGACGCTACGCTATCGATCTGTAATACCGAGAAATCCTTACAACACTGTAAATTACGCGCAGTATCAGTGACGCAAGGTTAGCTTAGAGGTAAGACGATTAACCTCGTCTCAGGAGACCGAAGGCTTTTGAATTCCTCGCGCGCCACTCTGCCTAATTACGCCGTGTAATATCAGTTCGTAAGTAGAGCGCTGCAGTGAAAGCGCAGGAGCAACACAGCGTTAATTGCGACTGAAGGTCTATTTTGATCTCTGAGCAAGGTATTTTGGATAGGAAATTTTCCGGTGTTTCTACGTCATGAAGCTGTTCTTGTTTCTCATAAGACGTCAGGACCGGTTTTAGCACTTGTGAGGAACAGGTTGGTGAGGTAACTGAAGAGAAGCAAACTCAAGTACTTCCTTTGAAATCTTGCACAGAACACGGTGTTGTTTCATCTGCTGCGTTGGCGTATGAATCAGTTGAAGGAAGGACGTTGCAATAATACATTTCGTATCAAGCATCTATTAAACCATAACATGGAACTTCTATGGCACTGTTTTACATTTAATATACAACTAGTTCGCAATATGATTCGAAATACGATGTCCTCTTAAGAGGTTGCTCTTAAAGGCGGTATGCTAAGTTTGTAGTAGAACTATCTAATTAATAAAAAATATGGATATGCCACTGGCATTATAGCATCAAAAGATAATGTTTCTGACTGTCAAAGGCAGCGATTACAGATGTACCAATGCTCCAGTTTCACATGTTCATGACAAGTTTAAAACTAGATGCATTGTGCGTGATATGGGGAAAGAGAGCACAGCAACAAATATTTCTTCTTCGGTTATGTTACTGGAAATGTTTACACGTTCACGCTTAAATTTGCTAACCAATACAAACGTGAAACATAGACGGACATAAACAAGGCACGTACTTTTAAAATAACAAGATTTGAAAAACGCCCCGTAATGAGATAGAGGAATGCAATATTACGAAAAGTTTCAGAGAAAGAGTAAGAGGAAAAGAATACTTGGGGAGAAAGATTTCATCCCGTGAGGCCCAGTTTAAGAGGTAAGAAATAAAAAAATTAGGAAACTGGTTTAATTTTATCCACTGGTCGCAGGTAAATCTTTTTTTCTTATGAAAGGAGTCAGTTTCGGGGATTTTTTGCGGTTTTGGTGGCGGCGAGTTTCTACGGAACCAAACTGCTGAAGTCATCGGTTCCCAGGTCTACACACTACTTAATCCAACTTAAACTAACTTACGTAAAGGACAACACACTCACCCATGCCCGAGGGAGGACTCGAACCTCCGTGGGGGAGCCACGCGAACCGTGGCATGGTTTCTAAGACCGCAATGCGCAACCTCGCGGCTAAGTCAGTTTCCCATTTACGGCTGTACTGACGTTACATTAAGTTGGTTAGTTGCAACATGTGGATCTACTATATCACATCCACCTTACTCGCCGTTCATGTCCGCTATCGAAACGATGGTTCACAGACCACCACATTAACAAGTTATATACAGGGTGTCCCAGCTATCTTGTCCACCCAAAATATCTCTGGAACAATAACAGCTATTGGAAAACGACTTTCACCGGTATCAATGTAGGGCTGGGGCCCATGAATGCACATATTTGGAAACATTCTAAAACGAAATCGTATGTGTTTTTTAACACAAACTTATGTTTTTTTAAATGGACCTCCTATATTTTTTCTTCAGCAATCCATAGCATGACAAAGCACATACACAATGGCGTTGGTTTCATCGCAATATTCACATTACATCCCGAGATATTAAGACGCGAAGTTGACGCTTGAAACACCCGACATGCGCTGCTAGGGCACGTCCTGAGGCTCAGGCGTGAACCCCATGCTGCCCGTAATCGCGCAGCAGACCGTATTATTCGTTTCGCACCTCTTGATAAGTATGGAAGTGTGATTACGCATGTCAATCACATCGCGATTACGGGCAGCATGGGGTTCACGCCTGAACCTCAGGACGTGCGCTAGCAGCGCATGTCGGGTGTTTCAAGCGCCAACTTCGCGTCTTATTATCTCGGGATGCAATGGGAATATTGCGATGCAACCAACGCCATTGTGTATGTGCTTTGTCATGCTATGGATTGCTGAAGAAAAAATATAGGAGGTCCATTTAAAAAAACATAAGTTTGTGTTAAAACACATATGCTTTCGTTTTAGAATGTTTCCAAATATGTACATTCATGGGCCCCAGCCCTACATTGATACCGGTGAAAGTCGTTTTCCAATAGCTGTTATTGTTCCAGAGATATTTTGGGTGGACAAGATAGCTGGGACACCCTGTATATGATAATCCTCCGGGACACTACATAAAGGGGAAGCTGTGAAACTAAGTTCGTTTGAAAGATAAATTACTGGATTTCTACGTTAGGAGAATAGTAAAAATGTTGGATAGTTTAGAGGCAAAAGAGCCCGCATCTCGTGGTCGTGCGGTAGCGTTCTCGCTTCCCACGCCCGGGTTCCCGGGTTCGATTCCCGGCGGGGTCAGGGATTTTCTCTGCCTCGTGATGGCTGGGTGTTGTGTGCTGTCCTTAGGTTAGTTAGGTTTAAGTAGTTCTAAGTTCTAGGGGACTGATGACCATAGCTGTTAAGTCCCATAGTGCTCAGAGCCATTTTTTTAGAGGCAAAAGAAAAGATGACAGTTCGACGGATAAGGCTGTGGAAACATAGGATGAACAGCATATTGAACGTCCGCATTTGGTACGTAGATATACATCACTTAAATGGCAGTTTACCATAAATATAGGTAAGGATGAGCTTATTGGAAACACAACACATACAGCATAGGGGAAGGATGAGAGAAGTTAGTCGTGTCTTTTTCAACGGAATCATCCTAATTAAGTCATTCAGGAAAATACGGAAAACCTAAATCTGGATTCATGGGCTGGAATTTGACCCGCAGTTATCGGGAAGAATGCGCCACGATGTTGCATATAAAGTTCCTGGGCCCTAGTCGCGGTAATTTTGTCAACTAGAGAAACTGTGGAAACCTAATTCGTATGTCTCCATGTTAGTTCGCCGATCAGATTTGTATACATCTCAGAACCTCTCTTGTCTGATAAGTGAAAGAGGCAAGTCACTGGTATACATTTAGACTCCGCGCGAACATGAGAGGCGTGCTATCAGTTACACTTAGTGACCTCTTAGTGCGGACGTCAGCACTCGTGTGCGCAGATGACCTCCCTTTGGTAAAACTACACGTCTTGGCAAACTGTCAGAGTGCGGGGCACGGTGCAGGCCAGCGTACGTTTTGAGCCAATATTCACCTTTCCTCCAGCTTCCGTAGTGTCAGAGTCCTTCAGCACGTCACCTTAGTATTAAGAAATCAATCTAACTCCTCTCGTAGCTTTCTCCTGAAAAAATTTAGTGGTCCTCACGTCTTTTTTAGAATCCTATCTCTTTCGAACTTACGAAAAGTAGTGGATCCACTGTAATACCACTATCAATCAGTGACAGACAATGTAAGAGTGCAATGTTATTTATGAATAAAGAAGCTTGCTTGCAATATTTACTGTAATGATTACCTTTACTGATGGTACGTCTCATTCTGAGTTGGCAAAGCATATCGCGTTCTCGTAAATATAAATAGTAATAAAAATACCGTTTTCAGTCACAACTCGTGACTTCTATTTCAATGCAAGCTGCATTTCGAACCCTGTGGCCTCATCCTCAGGTACTTGACCAATTTTTATTATATTGCGAATTTAGGTTACTATTGGTCCTGTTGAAGAGTTGTCGAACACTACAGTCGGATTAGTGAAACCCAAATAATGGTAATAAATGCTACTACAGTAATTTTCCTGATCAGAGTATTATGTATAGACATAGATCAAACTGACCACAGAAGCTTAAATTCTGTTACTTAGATTGGTGTTACATCTGCACAGTGTTCATGATCAGGCGAATCTCGTGGAAAGTTTGGACCCCATATAAGTATTTAAAATTTGTAAACGTGGACGACCACAAGAGAAATGACTATCTGGACGACCACCAAAGAGATGGGACAGCAGCTGGTCTAGTACATCCAGGGAATGAGGTTGACAGACAGGGGAGACCCTTGTCAACAGAAGATGAAGAGGAAAAAAAAGAAGAAGAAGGAGAAGAAGACAGTGTTTGTACTAAACGTTTTCTACACTTAACATAACATGTTGCGCGTCTTACAGTTCCCTGTATTAAGGGGAAATCAAAACATGTCCGTTCGCAGGCCGTACAGTCCAGAATCGGTACGCCAATCATACAAAATCACCTTGAAAAATGAAGCAATCATTCGACCAACGTACCAGGTTGGAGATACACGTTCGGTAGAACACCGTGTCCTGCTGCGTGTGCCGGCTGGGGTGGCCGTGCGGTTCTAGGCGCTACAGTCTGGAACCGCGTGACCGCTACGGTCGCCCGTTCGAATCCTGCCTCGGGCAAGGATGTGTATGATGTCCTTAGGTTAGTTAGGTTTAAGTAGTTCAAAGTTCTAGCGGACAGATGACCACAGTGAGCTTACTGCATGTGCTCGTGCCTTCGTTAACGGCCTGCAATGGGGCCCCGTGTTAAATGCTTTCTGGAAATCTAGAAATACGGAATCTGCCACGTGCCGTTAATCCATAGTTCGCAGTGTATCATGTGAGAAAGGGGCAAGCTCAGTTGCGCGCGGGTGGTGCTTTGTAAATCCGTGCTGATTCGCGGACATAAGCTTCATAGTGCTCAGAGCCATTTTGAAACTGCTGCGTGAAGAAATACCTGTTACACATCCTTGTCCGATCGGTATTGTCGACCCTTTAACGACTTTTTTTAAGGCACCGAAGGGGTGATAACGGCATGAGGAGATCAGGAATATAGGACGGATGCTCGAGTGTCTCCCATTTGACGTGGCGCAAATTATGCGTTACGAAATTTTCGATGTGGGGACTTGCGTTAACCTGAAGCAGCATCACCCCTAGTCGCACCAGCTTTCATCGCCTGCAACAGTGCAGTCGAGGAACGTGTTGTCTTCAACACTGAAACACATCAATTGCTGGACGCAAATAGTCTGGGATGAGGTCGGCTTCCCAGATGTAACGGTGTCTTGTGACGAATCGCGAACAGCACGGAACTTGGCGCGCCATTCCACTACATGGTTTTCGCCAGACGTGTTGTCCCATACACATTCTTTATTCACCGGTGGATATCTACCGGCGTTCGTCCTGCGGCAGCCAAGAAAAGAACCCATTTGGCAATAGCGTCGCCATGATTCACTTTTCCGCGTTTACACGACTCACGTCAGAAAGACACGGCTGGCACACTAATCCCTTCACTACATGCTGGTGCTTATATGCCCGCATCGGAGTCACGCTACGCTGCTAATACGCTACAGCGGTGTCCTCAAAAGGAAATATTTTGATTGTTGTCACGTGTCGAGTACGAAATGGAATATAGGAATGCTTCAAATGGCTCTGAGCACTATGGGACTTAACATATGAGGTCATCAGTCCCCTAGAACTTAGAACTACTTAAACCCAGCTAACCGAAGGACATCACACACATCCATGACCGAAGCAAGATTCGAACCTGCGACTGTAACAGTCGCGCGTTTCCCGACTGAAGCGCCTGAAGTACTCTGCCACAGCGGCTGGCGAATATAGGAATAGGGGTAGCAATGGAGAGACAGTAAAAATAGTAATTAACCGCGGTCCAGCGATCTTTCAGAAAAGTTGCTCAACAGGTTCCTTACAAAGGTTGAACGAAAGGTAGCTGTGAATACGATTTCCCCGCAGTGTCGTTGTACATTAACATTCCAGAAGAGAGCAAATAGTCGCCATTCACTCTGTAACGTGTAGAGAGTTGAATCACGAAGGGAAATGCAAAGATAGCTATGAGATATTCTCGCGCCGTGTTGGTACGGTCCTCTCGCGTACGTTGCATGGCCATTTGTTCAACCGTCCGGCGTGCAAGGTACCCTTACGTAACGTCGCAATGTGGAATACGGACTCCTACCGCCTATATCAAGATGATGAGTTCGCAAATAACACCAAAGGAACGCTTCAGCTCCACTATTTGTGAGTATATAAAAGCAAATGCTATCCCTATAACTAAATATTTATGGGAGTAGAAACAATAAGTATACATGTCCAATGAACGCAAGAATTGTTCATAGTTTTACAAATAACGTGTGCCATCCAGAAACATAGTATAACTTGTAATTCAGACACTAAAGCGACTTTAGTTTCTCTTTGATAGTTATTCAACTTAAGTTTGAAAATATTCTCCTGACAATATACACTCAGTTGACAGAAGTGATGGGATAGCGATATGCACAGACACAGAAACCAGTAGTATTGCTTGCATAAGATACAAAACAATAGTGTACTGGTGGAGCTGTCATTTGTGCTCAGGTGGTTTATGTGTAAAGATTTCCGACGCGATTATGGCCGCACGACAGTAATTATCAGACTATGAACGCGGAATGGTAGTTGGAATTATACACGTGGGACATTCCATTCCGGAATTCAATATTCCGAGATCCACAGTTTCAAGAACGTGCCGAGAATATTAAATTTCAGATATTACCTCTCACCATGGAAAAGGCAGTGGCCGGCGGCCATCACGTAACGACCGAGAGCAGCGACGTTTGCGCAGAGATGTCAGTGCTAACAGACATGCAACACTGCTGAAATAGCCGCAGAAACCAATGTGGGACGTGCGACGAACGTTTCCGTTGGGACAGTGCAGCGAAATTTGTCATTAATCGGCTATGGCAGCAGACGATCGAGATCGACGCGAATAACCTTTGCTGTCAGCATGACAACGCGTGTAGCGCCTCATCTGCGCTCTTGACCGTAACGGTTGGACTCTGAAGGACAGGCAAATAGTGGCACGATCAGATGAGCGTCGATTTCAGTTGGTTACAGCTACTGTAGGTTTCGAGTGAGGTGCAGACTTCAAGAAGCCATGGACCCAAGTTGTCAACAAGGCGCTGTGAAAGTTCATGGTGGCTTCACAATGGCGTGGGATGTGTTTAGCCGGCCGAAGTGGCCGTGCGGTTCTAGGCACTGTAGTCTGGAACCGCGAGGCCGCTACGGTCGCAGGTTCGAATCCTGCCTCGGGCATGGATGTGTGTGGTGTCCTTAGGTTACTTAGGTTTAACTAGTTCTAAGTTCTAGGGGACTAATGACCTCAGAAGTTGAGTCCCACAGTGCTCAGAGCCATTTAAACCATTTGGGCTGTGTTTACGTGGAATGGACTGGGTCCTCTAATCCAACTGAACCGATTATTGACTGGAAATAGTTATGTTCAGCTTCTTGGAGGCCTCTATGGCTACTCAGGACTTCACATTCCCAAACAATGATGCACCATGTCGCTGGGTCACAACTGTTCGCGGTTGGTTTGAATAACATTCTCTACAGTTCTGGCGACTGATTTGGCCACCCAGATCGTCCGACATGAATCCCATTGAACATTTACAGGACATGACGATAGATTAGTTCGTGCTCCGGCAACACTTCAGTATTTCTGCGGGGGGAATCCAATGACTTTGTTGAGTCCTTGGCACTCCGAGTTACTGCGCAACGCAGGGCAAAGGAGGTCCGATACGATGTTAAGAGGTATTTCGTGAGATTTTTTCACCTCATTGCATTTTCTTTCGTCGGTTTGTCGGGGTTGAAGGGACCAGAGTATAAATGCATATTCGGTATATCGTTGGGGCACTAATAAATTGCTGTTGTACCGAGGGACTCCGGGAATCGACGTTTTCCAGCACTTATATTTCGAATCAGTAAAACGTAAAAATCTTGATGCATTTCTATGCCAGAACGTAACACTTGTTGTCTTTACGTCATGGGAACGCCAAGAAAATTCGAAACGAATGTTGATAAGTTACTGTTGTGTAAAATAACATTCATTATCTACCAGCACCAGTGCATTATTCTGTAAGTGTGACACGATTCAATGTCGATCTGTTAGCGACATAAAAATTATACACTACAACAATACTTTGTATGATCGCGACTATCCTGAGCTTTATAGCTGATTCTTATTAAAAGTAACTAATATTAATAAGAAACCACCACAGCTGTGTTGATACACATTTATCACTGCATGACAGGTTGCGTTCAAACAAAAATCGTGAGGTTAACAGTGCCAAGTGTTCATGACAAATCTCTGACAATAGCCTTGCAAGTGGAAAACCTATTCGAACGGAAGATATAAACTGACTGGAGCAGTAGATCACACACAGTACAGTGCTTTTCATTTGCAAGAAAAACCTTTAATCTGATAACTTGACTAAACCTTGATGTCAGAGGAACGTTGTTCCTATAGTAGAAAATGGTTCGTGTTATCGAATTTCTTATAGACTGCTGCAGTGGCAGGAACTACGAAATCTGTCGCTCCCATTGCTAAAAACAACATCACGAAAGATGGGCACTTATCTTCTTCACGAAGGATGATTTTTAGACATGTTTTCCTTACATTTTTGTTTGGTTACTGCGTATTCGCGGCCAGTCTGAAGCTAGTTCTCTGTCTTGTCATTGTACTAGCTCTACTCAGTCTAGCTAAATGGAAAAGAAAGAAAAGGGAAAGCTCATGAATCTAATATGTTTTGGAATTGGATGTTGTTGTTGTTGTTGTTGTGGTCTTCACTCCAGAGACTGGTTTGATGCAGCTCTCCATGCTACTCTATCCTGTATAAGCTTCTTCATCTCCCAGTACCTACTGCAACCTACATCCTTCTGAATCTGTTTAGTGTATTCATCTCTTGGTCTCCCTCTACGATTTTTACCCTCCACATTGCCCTCCAATACTAAATTGGTGATCCCTTGATGCCTCAGAGTATGCCCTACCAACCGATCCCTTCTTCTAGTCAAGTTGTGCCACAAATTTCTCTTCTCTCCAATTCTATTCAATACCTCCTCATTAGTTATATGATCTACCCATCTAATCTTCAGCATTCTTCTGTAGCACCACATTTCGAAAGCTTCTATTCTCTTTTGTCTAAACTATTTATCGTCCACGTCTCACTTCCATACATTCTGTCCAGTAGTTTCCCCTCCCCATCTCTGCCCATCTTCCCCTCCTCCTACTTTTTCCGTCTCCCGCTGACCTCTTTCTGTTCATTTCCTCCTCTGCGCTCTCTATTTCAATTTCGTCCCAACCCTCTGTCTATCTCTTCTTCCATCCCCCCACTCCCCTCTCACCATGAACTTCTTTTATTTTTACTCCAAATTCGATTCTGTAGTACCATTGTAATCATAAGTCGATAAGCCAAAAAACTTCCTTGTTTTTCTTGTGAAAACCTTCTGTGAGGAAGGAAACAAAACGGGACTCTATTGGGTATACGATTTATGTCTGCAAATAGATATATTTGGAAATAATACGTATTGTAGAAACAATTTACCTACAGGTTTAAATGCCCCGTTATCTTAATCAATATTGCACATTTCTACAGCAGAACATTTTCTCTCTTGCAGTCAGTCTTAACAGAAAACCCGTACATTACTGTTTAAAAAATGTCCCTTTGAATATTTAATTGGGTATCGTTTAAAATTTTCAATGAATCGGTCAAGAACTTTTCGACGGGGAAAGACTGTTAGTAAAAATCTCGAAAAGTTCATGGCTGATATAATTTTAAGTAAATATATATTGTTATAATATGTATTTTAAAAGCGTATGAAGTAGAGGAAATCAGTATAAAGGCAAGTTTTTACGAAAGTAATAGCACAGTGTCTGTAGCATACCGCATCGGATTTATTTTGAAAGAGAGTGTATGCATGAGACATAAACAGTCTTGACGGAATACTCGTAAGAGGAACAAAATAAGGCTTTTGCATTTTCTGGAAGGAAATTATTGTATTATTGCAAACTTTCGTTTTTCCTATTTACTTTAAAAGTTATCTTCAACATTAATTTTGTTAGGGTTTGTAGTTCTTGTAGTGAATTAGTCTCGCACTTTTAATGTCACATACAGCCTCAAATTGCCTTCCACTACGACACACACACCTTTCAAGTATTCTCCAGAGGTTTCCAATTGGGCTCATATCCGGGCTCTGTGTGGGCGAAGACAAGACATTGATATCTTTATCCACAAACTACTTTTTGGTTGAAGCAGAAACATGCACAGATAAATCATCTTGTTGAGATATTAGACTTATTCCCTAGATCCTCATACATTCTAAACAATTCTGTTTCTAGCTTCTCAGTGCACGTGTTAAAGTTCATTTTAAAGCTAAGTCAGCGTGATTTACTTTTAGCACAGAAGTCTTCCCAAATCATAAATTTCCGCTGCCAAAATTTTTGCTTCTTCTTACCTGCTGCTCTGTTCACAAATCATGCCAATAACATTGAAATCCATCTGGCCCATCTAAACTGAACCTCTTCTCTTAATTAAAGATCTCTTTTTCCATTCTAAAGCCCATGAAATATGATTCTCAGCAACCTCCAATTTAGTCTGTTTATATTTGGGTGTTAGAGCAGGTTTCTGCAGTCGTTTCTTGAATGCAAGACGTTTGTCATTTGACAAAATATGTCGTACACATCCGGCAGTTATTGAAAACGGTAAATCATCTTCGCGCAAAAGGAACCATGTCTCAAATAATTTCCTACTCAGCACATATTTTCGTTCTGTACGCATCGTGCGCCGAGTGTAACGAAACTGTCAGTCATTGCATTTGAATGGTTCAACTTATTGGTCCTTTGACGACTAGAGAGTCCGATTTCGTTGTATGAACCGATCTTTCCTTTTTCAGCTCATGATAACTGTTTTCTTGTTGCACTGTCACAGTCGTGGTTTATGTACAGAACAGTCACTGCCAGCGATGGTGCGTGTTTCCCATGCGCAATAAAGGCACATACGCACTCACTAACGCCACACAAAGGTGACTGCCTCTATACTGAGCTTCACTTTCTACCACCTGAATCGTTGATGTCTTATTATATACCGTGTAAGTAGCCTGTTTATGTGTCTGTATGTTGGCAGCGCGATAGACTACATTAATAACTCTGACGGCGCTGTGCCCGCTCTGTAGGAGACTCTGTGGCTGGTCGGACTAGCAGTTGGAGATGAACAGCCAGCAGTGATGGAGGTTAGAGGTTTGAAGTGCTAGAAAAAGCGGACGATCTGGACGCGTCCGACTTGGAGAGTGGATATTATTCATGATTATATAATTTTTGGCACTGTAAGTCACGGACGATTATATATATTTTTGATCTGGATGTCTCATTAATTAAGGTAAAAATACATTGTTTGCTTTGTAACGAAATCTTTCCTTTGCTAACCATATCCCTGTTAGTAGTTAGAGCCTTCAGTAGTTAGAATCTTTTATTTAGCTGGCAGTACTGGTGCTTGCGGCATTGCTGCAGTTCGGGTGATGAAGATTTTTGTGAGGTAGCTGACTCATGAAATGTATAGGTTATTGTCAGGATTTCTTATTATTCAGGGCCATTCTTATGTATTACTTATTTGAAGTCAGGTTATCAATTTTAAAGCAGTCAGATCGCGTTATCCTTGAATATTGCTGGTAATTAATGAAGAGGAGAAGTTTGAGTTTTGTTTCTCAGGGCAAATTCTGTAGGTAAGTGTTGAAATGATAAAGAATAGCCGGCCGGAGTGGCCGTGCGGTTCTAGGCGCTACAGTCTGGAGCCGAGCGGCCGCTACAGTCGCAGGTTCGAATCCTGTCTCGGGCATGGATGTGTGTGATGTCCTTAGGTTAGTTAGGTTTAATTAGTTCTAAGTTCTAGGCGACTGCTGACCTCAGAAGTTAAGTCGCATAGTACTTAGAGCCATTTTCTTGATAAAGAATAGCAAATAGACAGTATAGTCTACTTCATTCAGCAGTTTAAGAAAAATTATTTTTAAATGAAGAAGTTTCAACTGTATACTGAAACATGGACGATAAATAGTGTGTACAAGAACAGAATAGATGCTTTCGAAATGTGGTGCTACGGAAGAATGCTGAAGATTAGATGGGTAGATCACAGAACTAATGAGGAGGCACTGAATAGGATTGGGGAGAAGAGGAGTTTGTGGCACAACTTGACTAGAAGAAGGGATCGGTTGGTAGGACATGTTCTGAGGCATCAAGGGATCACCAATATAGTATTGGAGGGCAGCGTGGAGGGTAAAAATCGTAGAGGGAGACCAAGAGATGAATACACTAAGCAGATTCAGAAGGATGTAGGCTGCGATACGTACTGGGAGATGAAGAAGCTTGCGCAGGATAGAGTAGCATGGAGAGGTGCATGAAACCAGTCTCTGGACTGAAGACCACAACAACAAACAACTGATATCAGATGCGATACCATCTCACTGCATTGGTCAGTATAGTGGATTTCATACTATTGCATATACACTATGCACCATTGTTCCAGCCAAAAATGTTAATTTTGCTAGAAATATGGAAGCCTTTATATTGATTTCACTAATGCTTATCCTTTATTCATTAGTGTATTCATTAGCTTGTTAGAGTAATGTTTACAAATTTGAAGTAAATCAGTCAAGTATTTTTTGAGATTTTTGGTAACAACGTTTCCGCTTTATGTATTACATATTCATCTATGAACATAATACACATTTAATTAGTAAGTATGTAGAAACAAGCGTTTTCACATGCAACGTTGTGTCAAAATTTCAAAGCAATCGACCGACTTCTTTTCGAGTTTTGCGAGCACAAACGTACCCATGGTGAATTTTTATATATAAAGTTGAGCTGCTTGATCCCGCTTATTCAGTGTAAACTGCTAACCATAGGGTAGCAGCCGAGATATGAACAGCAGCTCTATGGACCCGAATGGCGGGCGCCGGCACATCGGCCGTATATTCCGTACACAGAGCTTTACGGGCGGCGAGTGCGCAGTGGCTGGCGATGTTGGTGGTGGTGGTGGCGCGCTGACCTGGATCCATCCCAGCAGAGCCAAACAAGCCGGCGGCCGCCGCTGCCTCGGTCTGCTGGAATTGTTGCGCCGGCGCAGAGCCGTCCTGCCTGCCAAATCACTTCCTCTGCGGGTAGCGGCAGCTGGGTGAGGAGGCGCTCGCAGGTCGCGTCACACTGAACACGTCAATGGAACCGAACGGGAGGGGAGTCCACCGGCAAAATGGAGGTGTTACATTATTTCAAAATACCAGGTACGCCAAGATCGCTTGTACATCTTTCGATTAATTACCGGTTTCGATAGATTTATCTGTCATCGGATTTTTTAACACACCAACAGAAGTTCGTGATGTTTACAAACTTGAAAGTGAGATTCTTCTGGTGTAAGAGAACTGTGGTCTCCAGTGATTCGTTGCAGAGCAGGTAACAATGCGATTCTAACTTGTTACCGTTCTTTCTGTAATAATAATAAAAATAGATAAATAAAAAGAACCGTGAAATGGCCTCTCGTATGCAATAATTAAAAAGTACAGAACCCAGTGTAATGCACGGTGAGATGCATAACTTCCGCGCTGCCGCCGGTCGCGGTGGCCGAGCCGTTCTAGGCACATCAGTCCGGAACCACGCGACTGCTGCGGTCGCAGGTTCGAATCCTGCCTCGGGCATGGATGTGTGTGATGTCCTTAGGTTAGTTAGGTTTAAGTAGTTCTAAGTTCTAGGGGACTGATGACCTCAGAAGTCCCATAGTGCTCAGAGCCATTTGAGCCATTTTCTGCGCTGCCGCAACAGCCCAGTATAACAGCATCGTGACACTCTTCTATTACACTGATGACCTCAGCAGTTTGGTCCCTCAGGAATTCACACACATCTGAACATTTGAAATCTGGTCAGGAGCTACATACAAATTGTGGAGGTCTTGTTCCTTTGAATGCTCTGAGGAAACATTCAGTTGTTATGTACAGTTCGTTGCTCTTTACCGGCTCTTCACCGCAGTCACATTGCAGGGAAGCGTTCTATTTCCATTATTGCAACAATACCCAATATCTGCTCCAGTCAGTTTATATCCCACTCAGTATGTACCAGCGCGTATTGGCCAGCTCTTCCTCAGTAAACTTATCCACACTGCTGTCAATAACGCTGACGTACAAATAACACTGCAGGAAATACAAACTCGAGACTGAACCAAACACTACTGAATGGAAGCTGGAGGGTGAAGAGCACCGTGGGCATTACTGTAGGTACCGTGAATGAATTTCAAGTTTGTTCTTTTTTTTCGAACAACACCACCTACACTGTTGTGCACATATTTTCAGTTCAAAATAGATAGAAAGATAAATGGGAGTAAGAAATCAGACAGAATGCAGTTATTCTGTAACTATGTCTCTGAGACCAGGAATCCCCTGCACAAAAGTACTCAGGAAATATTCCTGAAAAACCCCCGAAATACTATCGGTGGAGTACGGGACCATCTTGTATACATATGAGCACTGAGAACAACATTTAGAAGGAAAATCAATATACATCGACTTTTTACTTTATCCATAGTATTTTTTAAAGAATCAAACAACATCCAAAACAAATATAGACATTTATTTCTCAATAGAGTTGACTTTTCGGAAAAGGAGAAAAAAAAGTAATGAAAATTGGTCCATCTATTTAAGTTCTTATTTGTTAACAGCCTAGGCTTTTTCTTTGTGTAAGTAAAATAAAACATAAATCATTTTCCAGCTTCAGATATTTAGCATCTCTTGTGCAAGAACATTCTTAGGAGAAATATCCAAAGTACCAAGTGGTCTTCGTAATGTGCCACGAAAACGAAGCACACAATGAAAGTAACATTAAGAAGACCGAAAAGCACACTACTATAACGTGAGGGAGTGCTATGAGAATATATTTGTTTCTAAAGTTGGTAGACGACGTAACTATGCCCCCACCAACGCCAATACTTTTATCCCCAAGTGTACTTGACGCTGTTCTGAGTCGTCAGGCTCCGTTCCGAGCAGGGCCTGTCTTATGGGACTTAACTTCTCAGGCCATCAGTCCCCTAGAACTTAGAACTACTTAAACCTAACTTACCTAAGAACAACACAAACATCCATGCCCGAGGCAGGATTCGAACCTGCGACCGTGGCGATGGCGCGGTTCCAAACTGCAGCGCCTAGTACCGCTCGGCGACTCTGGCCGGCAGATCTTCTTCCATTGTTCCTTTAAATGCTCTGAAGAAACATTCAATTGCTATGTACAGTTCGCTGCTCTTTACGGGCTCTTCATGGCAGGGAAGAGTTCTATTTCCATTGTTGCAACAATACTCAGTATCTGCTACAGTCAATTCATATCCGATTCAGCATGTACCAATGACGTCGGGGTAGATGGAAACGTGCTGGTCACTTCCAGGGAGCTTTAATTAGTTAATGAAATTTGATCCTGCCATTGGATTATTTCAAGCAACTTACACGTTGAGATGACTGTTCTGCAGAATGACTGCTGTCCGCTACGACAGTTTTCTAGACCTCATTTTTTTTTATTCTTCTCCACTCGGTCAGCAATTACTTTTATCTCCTTTTTCGAGTTTTGATTTTAGTTGCAACATTCCGAAGAGAAATTTCGTATGTTAATGACGTGTACCCAAAACTGGAGGTAGCATTGTACAAGAAGGAAAGCTGCAGTCAGTAGGATTCAAAAATCTCCTCTCGACACGAGAACTTTTTCAGTGGTAACGTGGCATTCGCCTGTCGAACCGCCGGCCGGTGTGACCAAGCGGTTCTAGGCGCTTCAGTCTGGAACTGGCTCTGAGTACTATGGGACTTAACTGCTATGGTCATCAGTCCCCTAGAACTTAGAACTACGTAAACCTAGCTGACCTAAGGACATCACACACATCCATGCCCGAGACAGGATTCGAACCTGCGACCGTAGCGGTCGCGCGGTTCCAGACTGTAGCGCCTAGAACCGCCCGGTCACTGCGGCCGGCTCAGTCTGGAACCGCGCGGCCGCTACGATCGAAGGTTCGAATCCTGCCTCGGGCATGGATGTGTGTGCTGTCCTTAGGTTAGTTAGGTTTAAGTAGTTCTAAGTTCTAGGGGACTGATGACCTCAGATGTTAAGTCCCATAGTGCTCAGAGCCATTTGAACCTGTCGAACCTGAAATATTTTCATTGTTCCTCGGTATCGTTAGATCAGTGACTTCCGTGAGGAAACGGAATATGTGGACAGATATTGCATCTACAATGTTTAGACAATAATGTGGAAAAATAGCGAGAAGTACGTGCCTGAACATAAATGCAGATTCTGGCCAAGCCTGCAGGTTGCGCGGTTGTATTTGACCAAAAACTGCACCTGTGCAGTGTCCTCAAGACGTTGCAAGTGTTAGTCGTGGACAGAACAGTGTTCTGTGTAGCTGTGGGTGCAGCATGTCAGAGCTAAGAGAATTCAGACGTGGTCACATTGTTGGCGCTCGTAAGGTGGGTGCTTCTGTAAGCAATGTAGCCGAGGTGTTTGGTGTTCAGCAGGTACCCACCGTATCGAAGATTTGTACAGCGTGCAGGAAAAGAGGAAGACTATCAGCCGCTAAGTCACAGCACTATGGAACTCAACATCTGAGGTCATTAGTCCCAGAGATTTATAACTACTTAAACTTAACTAACCCAAGGACATCACACACATCCATGCCCGAGGCAGGATTCGAACCTGCGACCGTAGCAGCGCGCTGTTCCGGACTGAGGCACCCAGAACCGCTCATCCACAGCGGCCGGAAAAAGTATCCGGACGCATGGCTGAAAATGACTTACAAGTTCGTGGCGCGCTCCATCGATAATGCTGGATTTCAGCATGGTGTTGGCCCACCCTTAGCCTCGATGACAGCTTCCACCCTCGCAGACATACGTTCAATCAGGTGCTGGAAGGTTTCTTGGGGAATGGCAGCCCATTCTTCACGGAGTGCTGCGCTGAGGAGAGGTATCGATGTCGGTCGGTGAGGTTGTCACGAAGTTGGCGTTCCAAAACATCCCAAAGGTGTTTTGTAGGATTCAGGTCAGGACTCTTGAGTAGGCCAGTCCATTACAGGGATGTTATTGTCGTGTAACTACTCCCCCACAGGCTGTGCATTATGAAGAGACGCTCAATCGTGTTGGATGATGCATTCGCCATCCCCGAATTGCTCTTCAACAGTAGGAAGCAAGAAGGTGTTTAAAACATCAATGTAGGTCTGTGCTGTGATAGTGTCATGCAAAACAAGGGGTGTAAGCCCCCTCCGTGAGAAACACGACCACACCATAACACCACCGCCTCCGAATTTTACTGTTGGCACTACACACACTGGCAGATGTCGTTCACCAGGTATTCGCCATACGCACACCCTGCTATCGAATCGCCGCTTGTGTACCGTTATTCGTCACTCCACACAAAGTTTTTCCACTATTCAATCGAACTATGCTTACTCTCCTTACACCAAGCGAGGCGTCGTTTGACATTTGCCGGCGTGATGTGTGGCTTATGAGCAGCCGCTCTTCCATGGAACCAAGTTTTCTCACCTCCCGTCTAACTGCAGCGGACTCCGATGCACTTTGGAATTCCTGTGTGATGGTCTGGATAGATGTCTCCCTATCACACATTACGACCCTCTTCAATAGTCGGCGGTCTCTGTCAGTAGACAGACGAGGTCCGCCTGTACGCTTTTGTGCTGTACATGTCCCTTCACGTTTACACTTCACTATCACACTGTAAACAGTGGACCTAGGGATGTTTAGGAGTGTGGAAATCTCGCGTACAACGTATTACACAAGTGACACCCTGTCACATGACCACGTTACAAGTCCGTGAGTTCCGCGGAGCGCCCCACTCTGTCACGGTG
This sequence comes from Schistocerca cancellata, assembly GCF_023864275.1. Lineage (NCBI taxonomy): Eukaryota > Metazoa > Arthropoda > Insecta > Orthoptera > Acrididae > Schistocerca > Schistocerca cancellata. The sequence continues at coordinate 610,048,278 of NC_064627.1, forward strand.
TCTAATGACTACTGAAGTCGCTGATATGGAGTACCTGGCAGTAGGTGGCAGCACAGTGCACCTAGTATGAAAAAGTATGTTTTTGGGGGTGTCCGGATACTTTTGATCACGTAGTGTATATTCTGGTATTTCATCGATCTCAAGGTTACTGTAAAAAGTCGCATTAGTGCCAAGGATTATGTAACCATTATGGCTAACAGTCCTTCCCTTGGTACGATGTTTGTTCCCCAAGGGTCATGCTGTCTTCCAAGGCGACAGAGCCTCTTTTCACACAGCTCGCAACTTCCAGGATTGGAGAAAACAGAAAAAAAATGTTACGTGTGATCCTTCAGTTCTGCCTACGTTGAACCTAGTGTCTCGATGCTGGGATGTTGATGGAACACACACGACCGAAAAGGCGTATTTAGTATACATTGCACCACTCATTGTATCACTGTATGGACCAATCTATTTGAATTATTCTCCTGTTACATTCTCTTCTTCAGTGGTGAAAAATGAATGTCTACAGGTATGTATATTTACACAAATGTAATGCTAATGAATGCTAATGTCCCTTATCCTAGTCTTACGGTCTGTACATATAACATCTCATAGAAGCAATGATAATATTCTGACAGTGTGCGACATCGTAAACAACATTAACGACACCACTTCTCTCTTTCTCTCTCGCTCTGTCCCATCCACGTCTTTGTGCGTGTGCCCGAGTTTATCATGTCTTCAGGTCTCCGTCTTCTTGAAGCCATAAACAACAAGCAATTCTGTAAGAAACGACAAACGCTCACAACCGCAGACACAGCGGAAAATCGCATGATGCTTTGTAACGTCACAGATTTGTAATCATTGCAGGTAGAGTAGTTTCGCTGTGCTTACCGAAAGCACAACGTGTTTCGTTTCGCCATCAGCGGTTACGAAATCAAACATATAACTTTCCTCAACGGACGTCACTTGTACTTTTCCTTAAGTTTTAGCTGTGTTAGCTACTTTGTCGATATAAATGTGAAAGGAAGACTAGGAAAGTGAGCCCCTTGCCGATATTAGTTCGAAACCGATGACAGGCAAAGGAACTGACTATTGAATTCTTAAAGGAATAGTCTGGTCGTACGCCTCAAATTTGTATACGAACGGACAGAGCGGTATTTGAAGTATGTTCACTCCGCATACGACCCCAGCACCTTCACCACTGTACCAGCTTGCCCATCCAGATGCAAAACTCCTTATTACGGCACAATTAGCGACACGACAGCTGTGATTCCGTATGCAGTGCATATCACGTTGGAAGATATACGGACGGAAAAGTTTTAATTGCCCTTTAAAGCGTTCGTCTTATCATGACGTCCATCTCATTTGCATTTTAAAGTGAGTCAAACGATGTAATGCGCAACAGTGAGGCTACAGATAGGGGTGGCGATAAGGGAAACACCTGCAGACTGTGCGGAGCTGCATACGGTACTACAGCTGATAACCTGTCCTGCATCGCAGCGTAGCCTGCGTTCCACTAACGCTACTTGCCGCGGCTTACGATTACGAAATTCGTTCCGCGCCTGAAAGCGGCTCGGACGTGGCAGCAGAAGGCGCAGCGCACACTTGTGAAGGGAACCATTTGTCGTCTCAGATGCGCTGTAATCTGCTGTAACACACCACCCGCGGTGCGCACGCGCAGTAGGATACATTCGTTCTCCCTTATACAGGCTTCCTCGTCAGTTGCGACATCGGACTGCGCGAATCGTGACCATACATCCAACTTTACTACAATCTGTGTGTGTCAGTGAATACAGCGTTTGCTAAACTGGCATATATTCTGGCATATTTGGAAAAAATAAGTAAATAAAAAAATGCGACTGTCTTGACAGGAGCCTGGAGAGTGTGTCTTATACCGACACTGGTTTACACTGAACTCAGCCACGTTTACTGAAATGAAGCGAGCAGTTACCGGGAGTGCAAAGCCCCCGTGTCCGTTCGATCGGCATCGCTAGCTCTCAGGCGCCCTCACCTGTTACGAGTAATCCAAAGGCAGCACCGTCCATATTCTGCTTCTCCGCGGCGGAAGCGGCCACCTCCGTCAGTCACAAAGGAATCCCAGAGCGGCTCCCTGTTCCACAGAAAAAACACTGGCCGCACAGTAACGGCAAGGCGGCGCTGGGCAAACACGGGGCCCGCGACTGCGTCTGCGTACGGACTCGGGCGGAGCGCTGCTGCGGGCGCCGTTGTCAGCTGTCGCCGGACAAGGCACACATGGCGGGCGACAGTACACACTAGCCACAGGCAAACACACGCACAGGCACTCGCACACACGCCCGCACTCAAAGCTGCGGCGACGGCGCGGTGCTGCACACAGCTCGCCAGCCGCGACACTGGCGCTGATTCCGCCGCCCGCCACGCGCCCGTCAGAGGCGCTGCCTGTCCGCCTCCGGCCCGCACCGGCTGCCCCGCAAGTTTCACCCGCAAGTTTGCGGCCCAGCGAGCCAAAACACCTTCGAGTCCACTACGAGCTGGAAGATTCCATATGCCGTCTCTGAAGCTATAAAGATGAGAAGCCGTTGCTCCACTAGATTTTAGGAATAAATGTATTTGTTGTTTATCTAATATTGACGAAATAGTTGTTTGGTTTCTTTTCAAAGCTCGTGCATTGCTCCACCTACTAGTGGCACGGGTGTCACCAGCCACGTCTGTTATACACTGACGGAAAAAAATCGCAATAACAAATAATAATTAATACTGTGTAATGAAATTTCTGGAATACATTTTTCTAGGTAACATACATTACTGGCCATTAAAATTGCTAACTACGAAGATGACTTCCTATAGACGCGAAATTTAACCGATAGGAAGAAGATACTGTGATATGCAAATGATTAGCTTTTCAGAGCATTCACACAAGGTTGGCGCCGTTGCCGACACCTGCTACGTGCTCACATGAGGAAAGTTTCCAACCCATTTCTCATACACAAACAGCACTTAACCGGCATTGCCTGGTGAAACGTTGTTGCGATGCCTCGTGTAAGGAGGAGAAATGCGTACCATCACGTTTCGGACTTTGATAAAGGTCGGATTGTAGCCTATCACGATTGCGGTTAGCAGAATATGGAATCGGTCGGTTCAGGAGGGTAATACGGAACGCCGGGCTGGAACCCAAAGGCATCGTATCACGAGCAGTCGAGATGACAGGCATCTTATCCGCATGGCTGTAACGGATCGTGCAGCCACGTCTCGATTCCTGAGTCAACAGATGGTTACATTTGCAAGACAACAACCATCTGCACGAACAGTTCGACGATGTTTGCAGCAGCATGGACTATCAGCTCGGAGACCATGGCTGTGGTTACCCTTGACGCTGCATCACAGACAGGAGCGCCTGCGATGGTGTACTCAACGACGAACCTGGGTGCACGAATGGCAAAACGTCATTTTTTCGGATGAATCCAGGTTCCAGGTTCTGTTTACAGCATCATGATGGTCGCATCCGTGTTTGGTGACGTCGCGGTGAACGCACATTGGAAGCGTGTATTCGTCATCGCCATACTGGCGTATCACCGTGCGTGATGGTATGGGGTGCCATTGGTTACACGTCTCGGTCACCTCTTGCTCGCATTGACGGCACTTTGAACAGCGGATGTTACATTTCAGATGTGTTACGACCCGTGGCTCGACCCTTCATTCGATCCCTGCGAAACCCTACATTTCAGCAGGATAATGCACGACCGCATGTTGCAGGTCCTGTACGGGCATTTCTGGATGCAGAAAATGTTCGACTGCTGCCCTGGCCGGCATTTTCTCCAGATCTCTCACCAATTGAAAATGTCTGGTCGATGGTGGGCGCACAACTGTCTCGTAACAATACGCCAGTCACTACTCTTGATGAATTGTGGTATCGTGTTGAAGCTGCATGGGCAGATGTACCTGTACCTGTACACGCCATCCAAGCTCTGTTTGACTCAATGCCCAGGCGTATCAAGGCCGTTATTACGGCCAGAGGTGGTGGGTACTGATTTCTCACGATCTATGCACCCAAATTGCGTGAAAATGTAATCACATGTCAGTTCTAGTATAATATATTTGTCTAATGAATACCCGTTTATCATCTGCATTTCTTCTTGGTGTAGTAATTTTAATGGCCAGTAGTGTATTTAAGTGATTAACACTGCAAGGTCACAGGTTAATGTAAGCGTATATAAGCCATTCCAAAATCGAAATGCTGATACATTAGTAACAGGTGTAACCACCAGAATATTAAATGCAAGCATGCAAAGGTGCATGTGTTGTGTCATACACGTGCCAGATCTCACATTGTGGGATGAAGTTCCATGATTGTGGCACTTGATCGATCGACAAAGGGCCGGTTAATGCTGTTTGTTAATCATAGTGGACTTGTCACCCGATGTCCCCTTTGTGCGCGACAGGAGATAGTACTGGTGATCGAGGCCAAGGGAATATGTCGACACCCTGTAGAGCATGTTGGGTTACGACAAAGGTATGTGCGTGAGCGTTATTCTGCTGGGAGAGAGCTATTGGAATGTTGGTCATGAACGGCGCAAAAATGAGTGTGAATCTCTAAGGGACCAAACTGCTGAGGTCATCAGTCCCTAGACTTACACAATACTTAAAGTAACTTGCACTAAGAACAACACACATACCCATGCCCAAGGAGGAGTCGAACCTCCGGTGGGAGGGGCCGCGGAGTGAGTGACATGGCGCCTCTAACCACGCGGCCACTCCTCGCGGTGCACAACGGGTCAAATCGCCAGAAAATTTTGGAAATTTGTGGTAAGGTTCTATGGGACCAAACTGCTGAGGTCATCGATCCCTAGGCTTACAGACTAATTAATGTAACTTAAACTAACTTACGCTAAGGACAAGACACATACCCATGCCAGGGGGAGGACTCGAACCTCCGACGGGGCGAGCCACGCGAACCGTGACTATCGCCAGACTGAAGCACAACTTGGCAGCCAGGGTGTGTGGGATAACCACCAGAGTGCTCCTGCTGTAATACAAAATCGCACCCCAGGACGTAACTCCAGGTGTGGCTCCAGTGTGTCTAGCATGGAGACAGGTTGGCCGCAGGGCCTTAACTGGAGTCCTTACAACCAACACACGGTTATCACTGGCTCCGACGCAGAAGCAGCTTTCATCAGAAAACACAACAGACCTCCACTCTGCCCTCCGATGAGTTCTCGATTGATACCACTGAGGTCGGAAATGGGGTCGGTGGAACGCACGGTACAGGGAGCATCCTTGAAATAGCCGATCTGTAACAGTTCCTTGGGTCATTGTGGTGCCAACTGCTGCTCAGATTGCTGCGGCAGATGCAGTACAGTGTACCAGAGCCGTACGCCGAACTCGATGGTATTCCCTCTCGTTAATGCCACGTGGCCGTCCGGAGCCCCGTTTTATTGTGACCGTATATTCTCGTGACCACAGCTGCCAGCAATCATGTACATTGGCCACATCCCTGCCAAGTATTTCTGCAGTACTGCAGAAGGAACATCCAGCTGCTCCTAGCCGAATCGATAAGGGCGTCTTTGTCGCCTTAATGGCATTCTTGACTGACATCAACTCACCGCGACCAATATCAAAGGTAATTAACTCTCACGAGGGTTGCAGCGTTTATTTAAAGCATTCCTGATTTGCATCCTCGTAGTCGTGCTACTAGGGCTGCTCTTTTGCGATTGGCGCAAAATTTGAATACTCATGTAGAAACACGCCTAACAACTTTCGTTTATGTCGTATAACTCGATCTTGGTGCGGCGATTTTTTCCTCCAGCGCGTTGTTTCATAATTGACTATCGTCGTAAAAAAATTTGTATCGAATGAATTCTGTTTTTCCTTACAAGTAACATATATTTATGATAACAGTACAATGTTACCTATTGCTTTCTGATTCCCCCGATACCATACAATCCTTCCGAAACTGTATTTAAGATTTCTATTGTAAATATTTCAATACCTCACCTCATATGGGTGACCGATTCATTTCGTTAAGGGGCTCCGGAACGCCCTATACTTGCAATGTTAAAATAACGCTTATAAATTACATCTTTCCTCACAAAGTATTTGAGGTAGGAAGTTGAACTTTTTACAGATTATTTATTGGAATATGGGCTACAACATAACACAGGGATTTTACAAAATTTTAGTTCAGTTATTAAAGATGATTTTTTTTTCAATTGTAATGAAAATTCACAACATTTTTTGCAATTTTTTATTTATATATTCAAAAATATACAGTTTTTTGGAAAAAGGCTGTGTTTCTGACAGATTAGAACTATGTGCCGGACCGAGACTCGAACTCGGGACCTTTTCCTTTCGCGGGCCAGAGCTCTACCAACTAAGCTACCCAACCACGACTCACGACCCGCCCTCACAGCTTCAATTCTGCCAGTACCTCGTCTCCTACCCTCTAAACTTCACAGAAGCTCTTCTGCGAACCTGAAGAGATTCTGTGAAGTTTGGAAGCTAGGAGACGAGGTACTGACAGAATTGAAGCTGTGAGGGCGGGTCGTGAGTCGTGCTTGGGTAGCTCAGATGGTAGAGCACTTGCCCGAGAAAGGAAAAGGTCCCGAGTTCGAGTCTCGGTCCGGCACACAGTCTTAATCTGTCAGGAAGTTTCATATCAGTGCACACTCCGCTGCAGAGTGAAAATCTCATTCAAGAAAGATACTGTATGTGGGGGTAGACATGGTCCCCAAGAATAGATGCATAATTGTGTTCATCCACAGTACCTTCCAGATTGATGAAATCTCCCAAGCAATGCCAGGAAAACATTCGCAGACCATAATGCTCCAACCTCCGGCCTCGATTATTACAGTGTGTTTGCTTTCAGACGTTTCACGCCATTAGAACAGAAAAAATGATTCATCTGAGAAGGCCACCTATCGTCATTCAGTGGACCTTCAGTTCCTGTACTGGCGTGAAAATTGCAGGCTGATGAATAGCAGTCAGCATGGGTGCATGAAGCAGGTGCCCACTGCGGAGGCCAACGTTCGCTGAATCGTCGTTGAGGAGACACTGCTGGTAGTCCAATGGTTGATGTGGACCATCAGTTGCTCAACAGCTACACTGAAAGGGTACAGTACCACCCGACATTGAAAATAGGTGCAACATACTTCATTATTCTTGTCAGTACAACACATTTTTTTTGTAAACTCAATTTCAATTAATACAGCGAAGCCGGATACCAGTGTGGGAAAGAATGACAATTTATTTATTTAATTGATCACATGTGCACTCCCACAAAATAAATCCCTACATCCAGTTTAGTGAGATCTGTGAAATGAATGAATGTATGGTCGTCTGCTAACTGCGGATAGTGAATGTGATTATATGATCATCTTTGAGACGTTCTTTTGGTCACCTTTGGTGGAACCAAAGAGGTGAAACTTACCGGAGCTTTGAGCGCCTGAAATGTGGCTGACCAGTACGGTAGCTAGGTGCTTCCCCACTTCGGCAGAGTTGCGAGAGGACCTGAAGAATGGCCACGTTTCAGCACTCTGCCGCTGGATCTAGTGTTGGTAAGACCTGTCTTAGGTGTGCTCCGTAAAGACAAAAGAGTGGAGACATGGTATGCGTGTGAAATACTTAAGAGTGGTTTGGAATAATAATTTCTTTATTTCAGGAACTTTTGTGGGGAGAATTAAATGTCAGGCAGGTAATATTAAGGGGATCGTAGTAATCTTCGGAAGTGACCAACGGTCACAATGAAACCACGTGTAGCAATAACTTGAAATACTTCCGAGTGCTTAAGTTAAGCTGAATTACTAGCGTGTGTACTATAAGTTGGAAATATTTAAGAAATGGCGTGTGCAGGACTTGAAATTAGAGACGAATACTTCCACGTTGTGAGTACTGTGTGAGTCTCAATCTGTGTATGAGACAAAGGATAAAGAGAAGTACTCGTCCATGGTATCAGTTGAGGACTCGCGTGTGTGATGAATATGTTCTTAATATTACTTTGCGCGTTATGTTTCTGTGTGACGCTTGATTCAAACTATAATACTCTGAGAGAGAAGCAAGGTGAGTCAGCCGTCTATCCAGCAACGCCACATGGCTTGCTTTGCACAGGAAGACGTGCATATATCCTTCAGAGTTCATAGTAGGAAAGAAAAATTACGAAGTGGGGCAGTGTCGTGTGAAACTGGGATAAATACTAATTGAAGTGGGAAAGCTGAAAGTGATGTGATTATAATGTTGTGACTATTACTTGTGTTGTATTCCATGTTGCAGTCTGGTGTATGTAATGTAATTTAAGTATGTGTGGTTTGCATGGGAGAGTAGCAAGGTAGTTTCAGAGGTAGTGGGTTATGCATGTTCCTTTTGTACCGCTCGGTCTGGAGGAAAGTTTCGTGATGATGGTTGTGAGAGTCGAAGTGTGAGATATAGCAAAAGATCCACCATCCTATCCAGAAAGTGCACTGTAGCATTAAATAATTACGAGAACATAAGATAGAGAATCACCAATGTAAAGCCATGCGCCAACTGGGTGGAATTTCTCATGTGTTATTGTTGTAGGTTATAGAATTTGTGTGTTTAGGTTATAGAATTTATCGGAATAAATAAGATGGTGAAAAGAAAAAGATTGGTGGCCTTTTCCTTCGAATTGTATGTTGTCATGATATCCAGAATTTATAATGTGTGCGCCATTCATATTCAGTGCGATGGCCACGTGTTGATACAAGCCGTTAAATAAGAAAGAAAATGTGGTATTGCCAGTGCGTAATGAACAGTCAGTGTTGTGCAAATTACTAATAGTCAGATGTGCGTTTCCGTTGCGTAATATTCAAACAGGAGAATAACTTGTAACTTAATTGTGAGTACTAGAGTTCATGTTACTCGATAAATAAGAATGAGCCCACTCGCATGGCAGACCACTCATCTTGCAGGCCTGACTGCTTGATGCCACAGTATGAGCAAGGCATGTGGGTGCCTCTCAACACGTCTATTCTCCCGTGCACATCTCCACAGTTGTCAACCAGCCCTGTCATTTATAGCACCACTGTTGTTGCGGCGCCGTTTTTGGATAGCACCATTTTGCCAGGTGACTCATGAACAGTTTACAAATCTCGCCGCTTCGAAAAGGCTTCCTCCAATGGCACGAAAGCAAATAATCATGTCTTTTCGCATGTCAAATAAACTGCTCCGTTTCCGCATTATGATAGCGACTGCACTGTTTTCCACATTCCCCACATCCACCGCCAGCACTGCCACCAGCCGTCTGTGAATGGCTGTTGCATGTAGGCGTTGAACATAGGCGGTAGTCACATTAATTGGACTGGATCGTGTGTATTCATACAATTCTTACTTATTACTGGCTCTTCGATCTATGTAAATAAGCTTTTGTCGTTTCATCTGAGTCTACCAGTCCGCCAAACTTTGAAATCGTAGCATCTCTGTGACGATATCCAATGGATCCGACAAACTTGCGACGAATAGTATTTTTACTCTTTGTAAAAATTCAGTATCCACTTTTAGTCCTGTTTCGCACTGCTCCCACACTCGTACACAATGTTGTTTGAATGCTCGCACGTTTTGTAAGCAGTCTGTTTTGTAGACACACTATTTTTCCAGTACCCTACCAATGGACTGAAGACACCTGCTTTATCTACTACCGAGGCTACCGTATGTGAACATTCCATTTCATATCCCAACGAAGTGCTAAGCCTAGAAATTTGTATGATCTGACTGACTCCAGTTGCCACTAACTGGTATTGCAATTTTGATATTCCACGTTTTACTCGTCCGGTGAAATGTACAATTATATTTCTTAACATTTAAAGCAAGCTGCCAGTCTTTACACCACTTTGAGATCTTATCAATATCTGACAGTGTGTTTTTGCGGCCTTTTGCATACACTTCTTCATCATAATTTACTACATCATCTATGAATAGGCTGAGGATACTATCAATATTGTCTCTTAGGTCATTAATGTGTAAAATGAACAGCAAGAGTCCCAGGACATTTTCTAGGGCACGTATGAAGTTAGATCTATCGATGTACATGGATGTGACATGTCGGTGATAAGAAAAGGGAAAACACCTTCACTTGTGTCTAACTACCTCGCCTCGCTATTATACACAGTCGATAACAAGAAACTAGACAATAACTAGTCTCGAGTATCACAGTGAGTTACTCATCATAAGTGCCTATTTTATTTCTTTTTTGTCAATAGTTTTTGACTAACACACACACACACACACACAAACACACACACACACAAGCCCATACACACACACACACACACACACAGAGAGAGAGAGAGAGAGAGAGAGAACAGCACAGAATTATATTCAGAGGAAAAAAAGAAGTACTAAGAGATTTAGAAAGATAACAATGAAGAGGCAGAGTATGAGAGACCAAGAGAGGATGAAAGAGACCAAGGGAGGGTGTCAAGTGCATGAAAGAAAGGGAGACGAAGAACAGGAGACAAGAAAGGGATATACTGCAAAAGAAGGAGAAGTAGATCAAGGGACTGGGTGAGTGAAAGCAAGTGAGTGAGAGTAGGAAAGGGAGCCGATGCGAGAGATCAAGATAGGCGGAGAAGAGCGAGGGATAGTGAATACATCTACATCTACATTTATATTCCGCAAGCCACCCAACGGTGTGTGGCGGAGGACACTTTACGTGCCACTGTCAATACCTCCCTTTCCTGTTCCAGTCGCGTATGGTTCGCGGGAAGAACGACTGCCGGGAAGCCTCCGTGCGCGCTCGAATCTCTCTAATTTTACATTCGTGATCTCCTCGGGAGGTATAAGTAGGGGGAAGCAATATATTCGGTACCTCTTCCAGAAACGCACCCTCTCGAATCCTGGACAGCAAGCTACACCGCGATTCAGACTCTTGCAGAGTCTGCCACTTGAGTTTGCTAAACATCTCCATAACACTATCACGCTTACCAAATAACCCTGTGACGAAACGCGCCGCTCTTCTTTGGATCTTCTCTATCTCCTCTGTCAACCCGACCTGGTACGGATCCCACACTGATGAGCAATACTCAAGTATAGGTCGAACGAGTGTTTTGTAAGTCACTTTCTTTGTTGATGGACTACATTTTCTAAGGAGTCTCCCAATGAATCTCAACCTTGTACTCACCTTACCAACAATTAATTTTATATGATCACTCCACTTCAAATCGTTATGTACGCATACTACCAGATATTTTACAGAAGTTTGTTCCGCTATCATATAATCATACAATAAAGGATCCTTCTTTCTATGTATTCGCATTACATTACATTTGTCTATGTTAAGGGTCAGTTGCCACTCCCTGCACCAAGTGCCTATCCGCTGCAGATCTTTCTGTATTTCGCTGCAATTTTCTAATGCTGGAACTTCTGTGTATACTACAGCATCATCCGCGAAAAGCCGCATGGAACTTCCGACACTATCTACTAGATCATTTATATATATTGTGAAAAGCAATGGTCCCATAACACTCCCCTGTGGCACGCCAGAGGTTACTTTAACGTCTGTAGACGTTTCTCCATTGAGAACAACATGCTGTGTTCTGTTCGCTAAAAACTCTTCAATCCAGCCACACAGCTGGTCTGATATTTCGTAGGCCCTTACTTTGTTTATCAGGCTACAGTGGGGAACTGTATCGAACGCCTTCCGGAAGTCAAGGAAAATGGCATCTATCTGGGAGCCTGTATCTAATATTTTCTGGGTCTCATGAACAAATAAAGCGAGTTGGGTCTCACACGATCGCTGTTTTCGGAATCCATGTTGATTCCTATAGAGTAGATTCTGGGTTTCCAGAAATGAGAGGGAAGTAAATAAGGCAGACGAGAACAAAAGATGGGACAGAAGGCTTGTAGGAGTGAGGAAGATAACGTGCGGAGAGACAAAAATGTAAAACTGAGAGAGTCATTGGAAACTCGCTACTGTGTCACAGCTTTCTTTTCGACGAGAGTAACCAGGCCTACGCGGTGGTAAAACATGAGTAAATGTTTTCTAATTGTAGTGAAAACTATTATAGCCACAGCAGTTAGGAACTGATGCAATTATTCTGCCAAAATTTAGATATTTTCTGTATAATAAACTGTTATCCATCTGGATAAAATAGAGAAATTCTCTGTGTGCCAAAAGAAACGAAATTTACAGTAACTATTTTCCCAGCGAAATTCGATCGCAAGTCTGTTTAGTAACTGCGTTTAAATTATGCTGAAAGATTATGCATACATTTCAAGGTTACGATTGAACTATACATTTTCGTGAAAAAAGAACCTTGTGCCGTCTCAAACCCATCACTGTAAAACGCTAATTTTTTATTTTTTAAACATGGATAATGGCAAACGTAACTGACTTGGACCACAAATGATTTCGTTACAAGTTTCTTTCTAGTATTAGTGCACTAATATACGTAGCTGTAAACTGGATAGAATGCTATTACTTTGTCTTAACGTATCTAGCTTCAAAACCTGTTAAACTGCCAAGCCACGTAACTTGAAGTCGAAACGCAGGAAGGAGAAATGTCCTTTCATAACTGGTTCCAGACTCTATTAAGCCGATCGAATATATAACGTATTCAGTTTCCTTGATTGCGAAAGGAAACCGGAAACGATTTCGCTTTGCCCGCCCTTCAGCATCAGTTTTTTGGATGTGTGCGTGTGATGTTCGTGTGCGTGTGATGTTCGTATCTCACACTCTTACAGGCGTAAATGAACATCAACGAAAGCTGCTATTGTGGATTGACAGTATTCTGTCCTACGGCAACACTGTTTCGCCACTATTGTGAAGTAAGGTAGAATATCTTACCTGTTACCAAGACGACAACTTACTCCTTCTTATATTTAGTATAGTGCAATCCTCATTTTAATGGTAAGTGAACATCGATGTATATCGTTCAGTCACATTGAAATGTCGCTACTAAGTGCGGCTGACTCCGAAACAGTGCAGAATCAGATGGAATCGATACCATGATGAATTCATGAAATTGATAATTAAAATATTTTGAGTGAGGTTACTTGAACGCCAATGTGGCCTTCGCACCAGATGCTTTGCCTCGTGGTGTTTTATGTGTTTCGGTGTATACCATATTTCGTAAATTAGTGTGCCATGGCTTCTTGCTATGTTTATTTCTATGAGTTCACCTGACGTTATTGTGGTCGCTTCTCGGCCGCGTATTTCGTGATAATTCGTGAATATTTTTACTCTGAAGTGTGTGGTGTGCTCGTAAATTTGCCGAGAGAAAATTCGTGGTGAATTCTAGATGTTGAGTACTACGTAGTGGTTAGTGATCTCCAAGTCCCTTGTATAACGGGCGTTCAAAAAGTTTCCGTTCGAAGACCGGACAGTCCAGCGTTGCTATGCTAATCTGACAAAATCGCCGTGGACATTGAGGCAATAATTCCACCGACGCACCACGTTGAAGGTACCCGTTTGGTAAAACACCTTGTCCTGCTGTGTGAAGAAATCCGTAACTGCGTGCTACACATCCTCGCTCGGCAGGAATTGTCGACCCTTCTATTTAAGGCGTGATACAGGCATGGGGATAGCTCTGGACCATGGGGCGAGTGATCCAGTGTCTCCCACTTGAGTACTTCTGCGTAATGACATTGAGATACAGGGACGTGCGTAATCAAGAAGCAACAGCATTCCTTGCGCATCAAAAAATGGCTCTGAGCACTATGGGACTTAACATCTGAGGTCATTAGTCCCCTAGAACTTAGAACTACTTAAACCTAACTAACCTCAGGACATCACACACATCCATGCCCGAGGCAGGATTCGAACCTGCGACCGTAGCGGTCGCGCGGTTCCAGATTGAAGCGCCTAGAACCGCTCGGTCACACCGGCCGGCCCTTGCACATCATTTCACAGCGGTGGTTTTCCATATACATGCTGCCCCATATACATTCTTCATTTTCCGGTGGATGTTTGTCGGTGTCTGTCCTTCGGCAGCCAATAAAATAACACCAAGCTGGTCCTATCTGGAAGGATTTGGTAATCACGTTGGCATATTTCACGTTTTCGCATTTACAGCGCGAACGTCGGAAAGACCCGATTCCCACACTAATCTCTTGCCTGCATGTCCTTGCTTTTATAAGATGGTCAGAAACAGTCTGAAAACCTTGTAAGGATGTTGCAGGGTAGATTGTGCTGAGAAATAGTTGTTAAGATAAAAAATCTATCGTTGTGCCGTTTCCGGTTGAATTAGCATTGACCTTAGCCAATCAGGTAGTTGTGCGTGAAAATTATCACTTCCATGCATTAAAATGCACTAATGCACGGGCACCTGTGGGTTTGTTGGTTATCACTTGTCCAACTGCTCATTGTTGTTGTTGTTGTTATGGTCTTCAGTCCTGAGACTGGTTTGATGCAGCTCTCCATGCTACTCTATCCTGTGCAAGCTTCTTCATCTCCCAGTACCTACTGCAACCTACATCCTTCTGAATCTGCTTAGTGTATTCATCTCTTGGTCTCCCCCTACGATTTTTACCCTCCACGCTGCCCTCCAATACTAAATTGGTGATCCCTTGATGCCTCAGAACATGTCCTACCAACCGATCCCTTCTTCTGGTCAAGTTGTGCCACAAACTCCTCTTCTCCCCAATCCTATTCAATACTTCCTCATTAGTTATGTGATCTACCCATCTAATCTTCAGCATTCTTCTGTAGCACCACATTTCGAAAGCTTCTATTCTCTTCTTGTCCAAACTATTTACCGTCCATGTTTCACTTCCATACATGGCTACACTCCATACAAATACTTTCAGAAATGACTTCCTGACACTTAAATCTATACTCGATGTTAACAAATTTCTCTTCTTCAGAAACGCTTTCCTTGCCATTGCCAGTCTACATTTTATATCCTCTCTACTTCGACCATCATCAGTTATTTTGCTCCCCAAATAGCAAAACTCCTTTACTACTTTAAGTGTCTCATTTCCTAATCTAATACCCTCAACATCACCCGACTTAATTCGACTACATTCCATTATTCTCGTTTTGCTTTTGTTGATGTTCATCTTATATCCTCCCTTCAAGACACCATCCATTCCATTCAACTGCTCTTCCAAGTCCTTTGCTGTCTCTGACAGAATTACAATGTCATCGGCGAACCTCAAAGTTTTTATTTCTTCTCCATGGATTTTAATACCTACTCCGAATTTTTCTTTTGTTTCCTTTACTGCTTGCTCAATATACAGATTGAATAACATCGGGGAGAGGTAATCATACAGTAAAGCTGCATGCCCTCGGGAAAAATTACGGCCGTAGTTTCCCCTTGCTTTCAGCCGTTCGCAGTACCAGCACAGCAAGGCCGTTTTGGTTGTTGTTACAAGGCCAGATCAGTCAATCATCCAGACTGTTGCCCTTGCAACTACTGAAAAGGCTGCTGCCCCTCTTCAGGAACCACACGTTTGTCTGGCCTCTCAACAGATACCCCTCCGTTGTGGTTGTACCTACGGTACGGCTATCTGTATCGCTGAGGCATGCAAGCCTCCCCACCAACGGCAAGGTCCATGGTTCATGGGGGGGGGGGGGGGCCAACTGCTCATTACCCGTTAAAATATGTCTTTTCCGAAGCGATAAATTTAAGCTAGGTGAGGAAGAGTTCGATCTGAGGAAACCAAACGAAGAACAAGTTAGGCGATACTGTCTCTATCAGGCTGCTTCAATTAGTGCGCTGAAGGACCTGACTGACTAACTTCAATGCCAAATAATTCGGAAACGGCGCAACGTATGGAATTTTTTTCTGAACCATTGTTTCTCAGAACAACCTACCCTGAAACACCCTCACAAGCTTATCAGACTGTTTCTGACCACCCTGAACATCTGCATTGGAGGGAAGTAAACAAGGCAGTGGAGAACAAAAATGGGGCAGAGGGTTTGCAGGAGTGAGGAAGATAATAATGGGAGAGACAAAAATGTAAAACTGAGAGAATCATCCCTTGCCCGCGGGGTAGGAAACTGCCCCTAAAGGTGGAAAAATCATTAATGATCAATGGCATGATGATGAAGAAGGCAATTGAAACCACTCCATCAAAGACACATAATGTGTATCCACAGGACATGCGGCCTATAGTAGAAAAAGTGTCATGAGGGCCTCTCCACTGGCAAAAGATTCCGGGCTATTACCCCTTTCGGATCTCCGGGAGGGGACTGCCAAAGAGGAGGTAACCATGAGCAAAAGATTGAATAACCAACGAAAGAATAACGTTCTACGAGTCGGGGCGTGGAATGTCAGAAATTTGAAAGTGGTAGGCAAGCTAGAAATAATGAAAAGGGACATTCAAAGGCTCAACCTAGATATAGTGAGGGTCAATGAGGAGAAGTGTAAAGATGACAAGGATTTCTGGTCACATAAATATAGGATAATATCAACAGCAGCAGAAAGTGGTATAACGGGTGTAGGATTCGTTATGAATAGGAAGGTAGGGCAGAGAGTGAGATACTGTGAACAGTTCAGTGATAGAATTGTTCACATCAGAATGGAAAGCAACCCAACACCGACAACGATAGTTCATATTTATATTAAAAATGAAGAAATTCCTCCAGCTGTATTTAACGTGTCGATTTTATTTTGGCATTTGGTTTCAACGTTGTAACAATGTCATCGTCAGACCCATACACTTGTTGACGTCAACTGCGTGCGGCTGATACTAGAAATCAGTGGTGAGATATGGACGTGCTCCACACGACACCTTAAATACAGCTGGAGGAATTTATTCATTTTTAATATAAATTTATTTCAGCTGACGTCCCACTGTCCCCTCAATTTCAACTATGGATGTACGAAGATTAATCGATAGTTCAGGTATACATGATGACGTCGCAAGCTGAAGATGTAGAGAAAGTATAAGAGAGTACTGAACGGGTAATGGATTCCACTGGAATGCGGTGCGAAGGAGTAGAAGAAATGATTACGGGAGAATGTTGGGTTAGTACTAGGAATGAGGGAGGAGAAAGGCTGACTGAGTGCTGTAATTAATTTCAGCTATTAATAGCGAATACTCACTTCAAGAATTAAAGAGAAGGAGTTATAGTAGGAAAAGGCCAGGAGATACAGGGAGATTTCAGTTATATTACATCATAGACAGACAGAGATTCCGAAACCGGATACTGGATTGTAGAGGAACAGATATAGTCTCAGATCACAATGTATTAGTGAAGAAGAGTAGGCGGAAGTTTCAAGGATGTCAGGAAGAATCAACAAGCAAAGAATTGGAATACGGAAGTACTCAGGAATGAAGGGAAGCGCTTGAAGTTCTCTAATAAGGAATAGCTCAGTAGGTAGCACAGTTGAAGATGAATGGACATCTCTAAAAAGAGCAGTCACGGAAGCTGGAAAGAAGAACATAGGTACAGAACAGTAACTGCTAAGAAACCATGGATAATAGAGGAGATACTTCAGTTGATCGATGAAAGAAGTATGTATACAAGGCTTCAGGGCAATTTAGGAATACAGAAATACAAGTTGCTGTGAAACGAAATAAATAGGAAGAGCAAGGAAGGTAAGGCGAAATGGCTGCACGAAAAATGTGAAGAGATCGAAAAAGATATGATTGTTGGAAGGACTGAGTCAATACACAGGAAAGTCAATAAACTTTCGATGAAATTGAAAGCAAGGGTTGCAACATTAAGAATGCAATGGGAATTCCACTGTTAGATGAAGAAGAGAGAGCGGATAGGTGGAAAGAGTACACTGAAGGCCGGGCGAAGAAGAAACAGCAGTCGATTTAGGAGAGATAGAAGATCCAGTAATAGAATCAAAATTTAAAAGAGCTTTGGAAGACTTAAGATCAAATAAGGCAAACAGATAACTTTCCTTGAGAATTTCTAAAATCACTGAGAGAGGTGGCAACAAAACAACTTTTGACGTTGATGTGTAGAATGTACAATTCTGGTGACATACCATCTCACTTTCGGAAAAAATATCCTCCGCAAAATTCGGAAGACTGCAAGAGGTGACAAGTGTGACCACAAAGAAGGGTCATCATCGTAACCCCTTCACATCTGCGGCTGTCGTCTGAGAACAAGTAATGGGCTTCCTGTACAAGTTGTGTCATCTTGCACCTGATCGATTAGGGAATTACTTCGATATTATAGCGCTTTTGTTATTCAGAATTGCTATCCACTGCAGCGACTACAGCTATTATGAAAGACATTCAATGTATTAACAGCTCATGCATCCAAGTTGCTGAGAAGAATAATATCTGGAAGAATGGGAAATGAAATTGAGGATGTGTTACATGATGATCAGTTTGGCTTTAGGAAATGTAAAGGCACCACAGTGACAATTCTAACGTTGCGGTTGATGATGAAAGCAAGACTAAAGAAAAATCAATATGCGTTCATAGGATTTGTATACCTGGAAAAAGCGTTCGATAATATCAAATGGTGCAAGTTCTTCAAAATTCTGAGAAAAGTACGGGTAAGCTATAGGGTGAGACGGGGAATATACGACAGATACCAGAGACAAGGGGGAATGATGCGAGTGAAAGACGAAGAACGAAGTGCTCAGATTTAAGACAGAGATATAGTCTTTCGCCAATGGCTTTCAGTTTATACGTCGAATAAACAACAATGGAAAACGAAGAAAGGTTCAAGAGTGGAATTAAAATTCAAGATGAAAGGCCATCAATGGTACGATTAGCTGATGACATTGCTGTTCTCAGTGAAAGTGAGGAAGAATTACATGATCTGTTGAATGGAATGAACAGTCTAATGTGTACAGGATAAAGATTGAGAGTAAATCGAAGAAAGACGATAGTAATGAGAAGTACCAGAAATGAGAACAGTGAGAAACTTAACATCACGATTGGTGGTCACGAAGTAGATGAAGTTAGACAGCAAATAACCAATGACGGGCGGCGATAGGAGGACACCAAAAGCAGAATAGCACTGACAGAAAGGGCATTCCTGATCAAGAGAAATCTAATAGTATTAAACATAGGGATTAATTTGAGGAAGAAATTTCTGAGTATGTACGTGGACTGTGGGAAAACGAGAACAGAAGAGAATCGAAGCATTTGAGATGCGGTTCTACAGAATGATGTTGAAAATTAGTTGGACTGATAATGAAGGGAATGAAGAGGTTCCGCACAGAATCTGAGAAGAAAGGGATAGTAGGGAAACATTGATAAAGGAGGGACATGATAGGACATCTGTTACGACTTTAGTGGCCGCGAGGGTTAGCCGCGCGGTTTGAGGCGCATTATCACTGTCTGTGCGGCTCCGCCATTTGGAGGTTCGAGTCCTCGGGCATGGATTTATGTATTGTCCATAGCGTAATTTAGTTTAAGTTAGATTAAGTAGTTTGTGATCTTAGCAGTTTGGTCCCGTAAGACCTTACCACAAATTTCCAAAATACCACAAAGACATTAGGGGATAATTTGCATGGTACTAGAGGGAGCTGTAGAGGCTAAAATCTATAGGGGAAGACAGAGATTGGAATACATCCAGCAAATAATTGAGGAGTAGGTTGCAGGTGCTACTCTGAGATGAAGAGATTGGCATTGCTACTGGTCACATCAAACCAGTCAGAAGACTGCTGGCTGTAATGACTTTTTCTAGTACTCAAACCGAATTTATTCAAATGATGATGGTTACTCATAGATCTTGTATAGGCCATCAATCAGATGACAAGGTGTAGACTGCAGTCTAATAGCCGGCCGCGGTGGTCTAGCGGTTCTAGGCGCTCAGTCCGGAACCGCGCGACTGCTACGGTCGCAGGTTCGAATCCTGCCTCGGGCATGGATGTGTGTAATGTCCTTAGGTTAGTTAGGTTTAAGTAGTTCTAAGTTCTAGGGGACTGATGACCACAGATGTTAAGTCCCATAGTGCTCAGAGCCATTTGAACCATTTTTTTTGCAGTCTAATATGGACAGCAGATAAAGGCAAGATGACAGCATTCAATGAGATATTCTATTAATTAGTCAGTTTACATACTCCGTTAGTTCCTATCAAACTTTGGTAGCATGTGCCACTTTCAACTTCTCACCATTTCTGTGGTGAGCTGTGTAAGAGATCCTCAGAAGATAATTAATAGGGAAGGCACTCAATAGACAAGTGAAACTACGAGCGGCAGAAGACTGTTGTTTGGAACTGGTCGAGACAAGTATATTGTATAGAACCGCCTGGAGAAAAGGAAGAAAGCAAGATTTGGATCGAACGTCCCATCAAGGACGAGATGATATAAGACGGAGTACAAGCTCGAATTATGAATGTTCTGAGAAAGAAACTGGGTGTTTCGTTTTTAAAAGAACTATCCCAAGATTTATGGAAAGCACATAAAACCTTCATCTCGATACAATGGACTGGCGTATGAACAGTCGTCATTGCAAATGCGAGTGTAGTGTGATACCACGGCAGTCTCGAGCCAGTCGCCCTCAGTACTGCTGAAAAAATTTGTAACCCCGAGTGCACAAGTTACGTCAAAGTGTGTTGATCTTGGGCAAATGGGTTTTCACTGTAAGGTGCTTTTGGACTTTAGAGGATCAAGTTTTATAATTAACATTGCATCGGAAAGACAGACGTCACCTAAGGTGTAGGCTGCCTCAGTAAATTATAGTGAAATAAACTGTCTACTGGCCTCGCATGCGTGGTCATATTATCCGCTACTGTGGGAGGTAGGG
Source organism: Schistocerca cancellata (assembly GCF_023864275.1). Lineage (NCBI taxonomy): Eukaryota > Metazoa > Arthropoda > Insecta > Orthoptera > Acrididae > Schistocerca > Schistocerca cancellata. Next base: position 610,068,849 of record NC_064627.1, read on the forward strand.
CTAGTCATGTGTGAACGCGGACTGATGTTTGAATGGGCTAGTATTCCTGAAATCTTTCTGATTGGGTTATGCTCAAGGCCTGTCTGGCCGTAAGGGATTGTGATCTTCCTAACACGGTAGGTGTTTCCCAGCACAGGTTGGAAAGAGTTTTGAAAAACCTGGCAATGTGTTTCGAAAGTATTTTTACAAATTTTGGGGACAGGTTCCTCACACCAAAACAAGACAAAAAGTACATATGAAAATATGTCCGGAAATCATTCCGTTTCGAGTTATGAATGAGAAAAACGATGTTAATGAAAGTTTATTATCTATGCGATTGGAGCTCAGCAACATATAAAGCCATAATAAACGCTCTAAATGTCCTCGTTTTGGTTCTAAATGTGCGTGGAGCCCTCGACTCACGGACTGTCTCATCCTTTCAAATATGTTCTTAGAGTTTCGAATAGTTTCGTAGGTTTCTATGTTGTTGAAGGGTTTCTGCATCCGAGTGATCATGGGGCATAGACGAATTGTTTAAAATGTATGAAATAAAAATCGTAGGTCAAGATCGCAAAAGCATCTTTATTGATAACTAGCTTCAGCTTATTAACGACCGATCTTCATTTCACTGTATAATTATTATTTTGTTCAGTGTTTATCAGCCACCAGACATTACACGTCGCCACAATCTGTTGAGCTGAATCGCTCGAATTAAATTTAACGATCATATGGCCATGTTCGTATTAATGTAAAAGGTTGTCATCGGTTACTTTAGTAAGTACATATCCACACGACCCTTCAGTTTGATAAAAGTGTTTCAGCTAAACTGATTATGAGGATATGTAGTGCCTGAACAATGTAATAATTTTATACTGATCTGAAGATGGCTTGTCAATGGGCAACTATTTATCAATAAAGATATTTTTGCGATCTTGACCAAGGATTTTTAATCCATAATTTTAACATGACCGATGGCTTGTCTCTCTATTTGACAATGTCAAATAACAACAAAACCAATTGTTTAAGTTGATCTCAGAGATAACAATCAAAAGGATTGAGGTCGGGGGAACGTGCGGGCTATGGAACTGGCTCTCCTCTACCTATCCATTTGCCATGGTAGTTACTAGCCGTCACAGATCGAATGCTAAGACTGAAATGTTCTGTATCTCCATCGTGCATAAAAACATGTTCTTTTTATTTACAGGGGCACTAGCAGATCTCGGAGGGTGTTCTGAACAATGTCCGTGTAGACAGCTCCTGTAAGACGTGCTGGGAGAACATGTGGCAATACCAGGGAGTCACCTAGAATTCCAGTCAACACATTAAACCGTTGCTGATGGCTAGACTATACTGTAGCTGTGATCGGCCCGTATGTGTTGATTGTGGAAGTTTGTTATTCCATTTCTTCCAAACGTTGAAGAGACAGACAACGGCTTGGGAGCAAACAAACCATCGCCATAAGTTTCCTCGTGGTGGGCGATCGGTAGGTTCAAGGCCCTGCACACGTTGATGTTGATACGGATACATGAGTTGCTCGTGAAGTATACTCCACTCGGAGATATATCACATGGCAGTGCCACTTGTCTGGCGCTGATAACTGGCTCTTCTTTGACAGGCCGTAAAAGGTGCCCTTCCAGGTCAGGCGTAGCAAACCCACGTGGTCTTCGTCGGCCAGAAGTCTGTGGTGCTACTTATGCTGTCTCGGGAAAACGACGATACACAGTATCAGAGATTGGATAACTTGGCTGTCTTCGGTATGGAAACGCCACCTGATAAAGCAATGCTGCCTCATTTCCATTATCATTTGCGTGGCTGTGCATAAAAATCATGGTTGCCTGATCACGAAATGAATATCCTGCCATGTGTGAACGGAGCACATTCAGGTAACTCACACCCTGTAGTACATGCACACAATGGACATGTTGAAGAGAGCCGAATGTAATAATGTCTCCCTGGAACACAATGCCGCCAAGTATACACAGACAGACGGGTGTATAGATAAGTAAAGTAGTCGTGTTATATCTGAAAGCCGTTGAACGCCAGCTTTCATCAATAACTGGAAAACGAAGCATTTCCGGACATATACGAGGGCTGGAACTTAAATAGTGGCAACTATTTATTGACAACCGATACAAAAGAGTTACATGTTTGCACCTGTTACTGTGTTTCACAGTAGTCATCAGCGTTGTGTAGAACCCGTTGTCAGTGAAGTGGAAGGCGTAGTATACAGTTAGCAGAGCTTGTTCTGTTGATGGTGCGAATGGAGCGGTCTACTGCCTGTCGAATCTCTGTAACAGTTCTGAAGCGAATGCCACGAAGTGGTTCCCTCATCTTCGGAATCAAAGTCACAAGCACTTAAATCCGGGAAGTATCGTGGATGGTACAGTACTTTCCAGTCCAATCGACGTAACAGAGCAGCCACAGCTTGCGCTGTATGCGCCCGCGCATTGTCGTGCAAAATGATGGGTGAGTTGCACAGAAAGTGTCGTCGCTTCTATTGCAAAGCTGGTCGCAGGCGATGCTCCAAAAACGAACGGTAATACTGTGCATTGACGGTGGCCTTCGCTTCAGAACTGTTCCACAGATTCGACAGGCAGTAGACCGCTCCATTCGCTCCATCAATAGAACAAGCTCTGCTAACGGTATACTAAGACTTCCACATCGCTGGTAACGGGTTTTACACACGCTGATGACATCTTTGAAGGACAGTAACAGGTGCAAACATGTAACTCTTTTGTATCGGCTGTGAATAAATAGTTGCCACTATTTAAGTTCCAACACTCGTATTTATATGAACTTTTTTTTCTGGTTCTGGTATAAGGAACATGTCCGCAAAGTTTGTAAAACTACTTTTGAAACACGTTGTACATTAACCTTCTGATTCTGGTCAGCGTAAGTACTGTAGCCAGCCTCTGTCTCTTGTTTCACAATAGTTACTAAGTGAAACACGTACTCTAGTTCGATCTTCGATGCTGCCACAGTCAAACACTTTAGAAGATCTTCAGGCAAGCTAGCGTTTACTTGGACTTAGGGGACACAGTATCTGTTGGGGCAGTAGATCCAATACTGCATCATTCAGTTTGGTTATTTCAATGAAGGCATTCTAATGAAACTCACTACCTTATTTAAGGATTCATTTTTATATGCATTTTAATAACATACATAAAAAGTCACAATCTGATATTCGCTGTTAAGGATCGTAATAGCCACAAAGCACGGTGCGACACCTCGCTTCAAAACTTGGACAGAATAAAAACAGAAGAAGGTGTGCATTCTGAATTCAATCCCTCGAAATCTTGTATAGATTGCACTAGTGCATACTTGTCCAACGCTGCGGGGGCATTCTACTCACAAGTCCATGGGATACGTGCCGTGGCAGTTGCCAGCAAGCAGTGTACCGGTCAACGACTGTTCTGATATCGGTAATGTCGCAAGCGACGAATGTGACTACGGTTTCATTTGAAGAATCTAAAAAACGAATAAAGCATTTCAATAGGGCAGTTTCGACTTATAATTCGTTATCAGCGTCCTCAAATTACTTTATACCCGAAGTTTTACTCGAAACCGCTAGATTTAAAACATTTGATCGGCCAAATTGGATCCGTCATTTTCAATTCCAACATTGGAACTGCAGAAATTAACATCGATTTTTCTTTTATCTCCAGGTTCTGAAGCCAGTTGTCCACTGTGCGTCGTGGAGACACCGTGTCAGGCGCACAGATGTCCAGCGGGCCGTTCCTTTTTTTTTTTTTTTTTGGTGGCTCCAGCTAGTATCTGATGTTTCCATACAGGTCCTGTCACCCAGTCCCTTGTTATAGTTAGTGTCTTCCATATAATATATCTTTCTTTAGAAATACTCCTAAGAATGTCCTCATTTTTAATTTTACTACTTAATATTATTAGTAAATTTTCAGCATCCGTCTATGACACCACAGCTGAAAAGTTAAATTTCTCTTCTTCTCCGTGTTTCCCACCGTTCATTATTCACTCCCATACAATAGTGTGCTCCAAACGTACACTTTTAGAAAAAGTGGCGGTTGCAACATAGGATCACAGCTTTTCTAACGATCTTGGTGTACACGGGAGGCTGACTCCTAATTCGCATTGTGTCTCAAGTGAAATGAGGAAGTGACTAAGAGAAATAAATGAGCAATGGTCATTTTAATTGACACTGAGACGTTAATTTAGATTTCATAAAAGGAAAACTATGATAACATTTTTGCGTTTTAGAAACTAAGTATGCTGGTAAGGGCCGCTGTTAAGTACTAATAACAGTGTACTGCAAGAATTCACCTTCCATGCCTAGAAGTTGATGTTGTTGTTGTTGTTGTCTTCAGTCCTGAGACTGGTTTGATGCAGCTCTCCATGCTACTCTATCCTGTGCAAGCTTCTTCATCTCCCAGTACCTACTGCAACCTACATCCTTCTGAATCTGCTTAGTGTATTCATCTCTTGGTCTCCCCCTACGATTTTTACCCTCCACACTGCCTTCCAATACTAAATTGGTGATCCCTTGATGCCTCAGAACATGTCCTACCAACCGATCCCTTCTTCTGGTCAAGTTGTGCCACAAACTTCTCTTCTCCCCAATCCTATTCAATACTTCCTCATTAGTTATGTGATCTACCCATCTAATCTTCAGCATTCTTCTGTAGCACCACATTTCAAAAGCTTCTATTCTCTTCTTGTCCAAACTATTTACCGTCCATGTTTCACTTCCATACATGGCTACACTCCATACAAACACTTTCAGAAATGACTTCCTGACACTTAAATCTATACTCGATGTTAACAAATTTCTCTTCTTCAGAAACGCTTTCCTTGCCATTGCCAGTCTACATTTTATGTCCTCTCTACTTCGACCATCATCAGTTATTTTGCTCCCCAAATAGCAAAATTCCTTTACTACTTTAAGTGTCTCATTTCCTAATCTAATACCCTCAGCATCACCCGACTTAATTCGACTACATTCCATTATCCTCGTTTTGCTTTTGTTGATGTTCATCTTATATCCTCCCTTCAAGACACCATCCATTCCGTTCCACTGCTCTTCCAAGTCCTTTGCTGTCTCTGACAGAATTACAATGTCATCGGCGAATCTCAAAGTTTTTATTTCTTCTCCATGGATTTTAATACCTACTCCAAATTTTTCTTTTGTTTCCTTTACTGCTTGCTCAATATACAGATTGAATAACATTGGGGAGAGGTTGCAACCCTGTCTCACTCCCTTCCCAACCGCTGCTTCCCTCTCATGCCCCTCGACTCTTATAACTGCCATCTGGTTTCTGTACAAATTGTAAATAGCCTTTCGCTCTCTGTATTTTACCCCTGCCACCTTTAGAATTTGAAAGAGAGTATTCCAGTCAACATTGTCAAAAGCTTTCTCTAAGTCTACAAATGCTAGAAACGTAGGTTTGCCTTTCCTTAATCTTTCTTCTAAGATAAGTCGTAAGGTCAGTATTGCCTCACGTGTTCCAGTATTTCTACGGAATCCAAACTGATCTTCCCCGAGGTCGGCTTCTACTAGTTTTTCCATTCGTCTGTAAAGAATTCGTGTTAGTATTTTGCAGCTGTGGCTTATTAAACTGATTGTTCGGTAATTTTCACATCTGTCAAAACCTGCTTTCTTTGGGATTGGAATGATTATATTCTTCTTGAAGTCTGAGGGTATTTCGCCTGTTTCATACATCTTGCTCACCAGATGGTAGAGTTTTGTCAGGACTGGCTCTCCCAAGGCCGTCAGTAGTTCTACTGGAATGTTGTCTACTCCGGGGGCCTTGTTTCGACTCAGGTCTTTCAGTGCTCTGTCAAACTCTTCACGCAGTATCGTATCTCCCATTTCATCTTCATCTACATCCTCTTCCATTTCCATAATATTGTCCTCAAGTACATCGCCCTTGTATAGACTCTCTATATACTGCTTCCACCTTTCTGCTTTCCCTTCTTTGCTTAGAACTGGGTTTCCATCTGAGCTCTTGATGTTCATACAAGTGGTTCTCTTATCTCGAAAGGTCTCTTTAATTTTCCTGTAGGCAGTATCTATCTTACCCCTAGTGAGATAAGCCTCTACATCCTTAGATTTGTCCTCTAGCCATCCCTGCTTAGCCATTCTGCACTTCCTGTCGATCTCATTTTTGAGACGTTTGTATTCCTTTTTGCCTGCTTCATTTACTGCATTTTTATATTTTCTCCTTTCATCAATTAAATTCAATATTTCTTCTGTTACCCAAGGATTTCTACTAGCCCTCATCTTTTTACCTACTTGATCCTCTGCTGCCTTCACTACTTCATCCCTCAAAGCTACCCATTCTTCTTCTACTGTATTTCTTTCCCCCATTCCTGTCAATTGTTCCCTTATGCTCTCCCTGAAACTCTCTACAACCTCTGGTTCTTTCAATTTATCCAGGTTCCATCTCCTTAAATTTCCACCTTTTTGCAGTTTCTTCAGTTTTAATCTACAGGTCATAACCAATAGATTGTGGTCAGAGTCCACATCTGCCCCTGGAAATGTCTTACAATTTAAAACCTGGTTCCTAAATCTCTGTCTTACCATTATATAATCTATCTGATACCTTTTAGTATCTCCAGGGTTCTTCCATGTATACAACCTTCTATCATGATTCTTAAACCAAGTGTTAGCTATGATTAAGTTGTGCTCTGTGCAAAATTCTACCAGGCGGCTTCCTCTTTCATTTCTTAGCCCCAATCCATATTCACCTACTACGTTTCCTTCTCTCCCTTTTCCTACACTCGAATTCCAGTCACCCATGACTATTAAATTTTCGTCTCCATTCACTATCTGAATAATTTCTTTTATTTCATCATACATTTCTTCAATTTCTTCGTCATCTGCAGAGCTAGTTGGCATATAAACTTGTACTACTGTAGTAGGTGTGGGCTTCGTATCTATCTTGGCCACAATAATGCGTTCACTATGCTGTTTGTAGTAGCTTACCCGCATTCCTATTTTCCTATTCATTATTAAACCTACTCCTGCATTACCCCTATGTGACTTTGTGTTTATAACCCTGTAGTCACCTGACCAGAAGTCTTGTTCCTCCTGCCACCGAACTTCACTAATTCCCACTATATCTAACTTTAACCTATCCATTTCCCTTTTTAAATTTTCTAACCTACCTGCCCGATTAAGGGATCTGACATTCCACGCTCCGATCCGTAGAACGCCAGTTTTCTTTCTCCTGATAACGACATCCTCTTGAGTAGTCCCCGCCCGGAGATCCGAATGGGGGACTATTTTACCTCCGGAATATTTTACCCAAGAAGATGCCATCATCATTTAATCATACAGTAAAGCTGCATGCCCTCGGGAAAAATTACGGCCGTAGTTTCCCCTTGCTTTCAGCCGTTCGCAGTACCAGCACAGCAAGGCCGTTTTGGTCATTGTTACAAGGCCAGATCAGTCAATCATCCAGACTGTTGCCCCTGCAACTACTGAAAAGGCTGCTGCCCCTCTTCAGGAACCACATGTTTGTCTGGCCTCTCAACAGATACCCCTCCGTTGTGGTTGTACCTACGGTACGGCTATCTGTATCGCTGAGGCACGCAAGCCTCCCCACCAACGGCAAGGTCCATGGTTCATGGGGGGTAGAAGTTGATAGCCAGAATTAAAATATTTTATTCCATTTCGTTGTCGGTATCGGTCGATGTGTTCGTCTCTTGACAGTGATCAAGTAGTCTAACTGTAAATCGACCGATAGTGGAAAAAAATGAAGCAAAGCGGTTATTTCCAACAATCAGTAGCATATTCTAAAAAAAGAAAAAGTTTACCTTGGCAGTGGCTCAAGTTCGAAAAAAACAGTTGACAGTGTACTGTGTTACGGAACACTGCCGTCAGGAAAATACATCGATATTTCTGGAGCTGACGAAGTAACTATGCGCATATTTTGCTCTTCCTCCTTGATTCACTGATGCAGTGAGTGATTCACACTGTTCCTGGCGTCAATTCCTACTGTTAGGAGGCCTGGTAGCAGAGACTGCAAAAACGCAGAATGTGACGAGAACAGAGCAAATTACTGAAAGCGAACTGGCAGATTTATTCGAACGGAGTGTGAAACTACGACTCCCTCACCTAGAAGAGTATTTTATGGTCCTCGGTCGAATCGAAGACCAGCTCGCCCCTTGCATTTTACTCATATATGATATCGGGGCTAGGAGCTGGTGGAGTGCTCCACGCATACTATAAGAGACTTTACAATTTGACACTAGTTCTTACGGAATACGACGGGATGTCATTCTAATTAAGCAAGTAATCGCTCGGAGATCAGTGATGTTGGAAACCTCCTTCTGGCGCAATAAAAATTGTCAAGCCAGGTATTAACATACATAGTGTTTTAATAGGCTGGAATCATTATCGGGATTGGTGATTGCAGATATCCGTCTAATACTACTGGTTTAGTTATCCTAAAATACGTCACGTCGATTTATTCGCATATATTTGCCAAGCTTGGGCTCATGCTCTACCGTTAATGTCATCGGTGTCGCCAGAAGGTAATCTTTCTTTCTCGCAGCACTTGTTCCGAACCCACACAACGAGAGCTTGTTTTCCTGGAGTTCAGTGACTGACGGCGTCAACGGGTGGTATTGCCCCATCCAATCAGAAAGCCATAATACAGTACAGAGAAAATAATTTTTATCTGCTCGTGCAGAAGAAGGGTAATTAAAGCAGTCTACACAAGCAATATCCATGAAGCATGAAATGATTATTTTCTAAGTGCCTTCATTTCTGGGAGTATTGTGTACATTCCAGCGTTCCTTGCATTCATCATGCTTAAGAATCCCAGAAAGACGATAAAGAGAAATAAATAGCTCAGGCAGACTCCGTTAAATTATGAAACGAACGAAAATCAATGCTCTGATAGAAGCTCAATTTGCATGTGCTGCTGGTGCCAAAATACAGAAAAAATTTCGTTATTTATTTTGCTGAAGTGCTTTAATACGTCAGTAGCGAAGCAATGCAATCAAACTGACAAACAATATGAATTGTTGGAAATCAGAATGAAAACTCGCAAGGGGTGGCCATGACGTAGGGAACACAAACATTTGCTTCAAACTTTGTACACCTTTAGTAAATGGTCAAATGGCTTTAAGTACTATGCGACTTAACATCTGAGGTCATCAGTCCCCTAGACTTAGAACTACTTAAACCTAACTAACGTAAGGATATCACACATACATCCATGACAGAGGCAGGATCAGAATCTGCAACCGTAGCAGCCGCGTGGTTCCAGACAGAAGCGTCTACAACCGCTCGGCCACCGCGGCCGGCTACACCTTCAGTAGGCCATTAAAACATAATTGCAGGTAGTAAGATCCACTACTCTGGCAATTACAAGAGAATCGCAAAAGAAGCTTTACGCGTAATAACTATGTGTCATATGTATCTGTGCTTTTGTGCTAGACGCCAAAGATCATGGTGGCCAAGTTATTAACGTCCGAGCATCGTGAGACGAACGTGTCTGAAGCGAAGGTTCGACTCATGCTCAAACTGAATTGTTGATCTATTTTTTTCAACGCTGGTGATATTATTTAATTTATATGACATCTGAGAGGAAATATAATGGAAAAAACACACGTGTATTTGAAAGAAGTAGTTTTAATTTATATTTTCCTCGCCTGTTTGACAAATACCATCCTGCAACGTGTGATGACTAGAGCATATCCGACGAGTAAACTGTACATTAGTCTTGTGGTCTAGCACATAGTGAGCTACTATATTACTGATTGTGAGTAACATCATTAGCATCATTGTTTATCGAGACAAGTTCATGTAAATGCACGTGTGTTTCTTTTCATTCTATTACCTGTCAAATGTCATATACACTCCTGGAAATGGAAAAAAGAACACATTGACACCGGTGTGTCAGACCCTCCATACTTGCTCCGGACACTGCGAGAGGGCTGTACAAGCAATGATCACACGCACGGCACAGCGGACACACCAGGAACCGCGGTGTTGGCCGTCGAATGGCGCTAGCTGCGCAGCATTTGTGCACCGCCGCCGTAAGTGTCAGCCAGTTTGCCGTGGCATACGGAGCTCCATCGTAGTCTTTAACACTGGTAGCATGCCGCGACAGCGTGGACGTGAACCGTATGTGCAGTTGACGGACTTTGAGCGAGGGCGTATAGTGGGCATGCGGGAGGCCGGGTGGACGTACCGCCGAATTGCTCAACACGTGGGGCGTGAGGTCTCCACAGTACATCGATGTTGTCGCCAGTGGTCGGCGGAAGGTGCACGTGCCCGTCGACCTGGGACCGGACCGCAGCGACGCACGGATGCACGCCAAGACCGTAGGATCCTACGCAGTGCCGTAGGGGACCGCACCGCCACTTCCCAGCAAATTAGGGACACTGTTGCTCCTGGGGTATCGGCGAGGACCATTCGCAACCGTCTCCATGAAGCTGGGCTACGGTCCCGCACACCGTTAGGCCGTCTTCCGCTCACGCCCCAACATCGTGCAGCCCGCCTCCAGTGGTGTCGCGACAGGCGTGAATGGAGGGACGAATGGAGACGTGTCGTCTTCAGCGATGAGAGTCGCTTCTGCCTTGGTGCCAATGATGGTCGTATGCGTGTTTGGCGCCGTGCAGGTGAGCGCCACAATCAGGACTGCATACGACCGAGGCACACAGGGCCAACACCCGGCATCATGGTGTGGGGAGCGATCTCCTACACTGGCCGTACACCACTGGTGATCGTCGAGGGGACACTGAATAGTGCACGGTACATCCAAACCGTCATCGAACCCATCGTTCTACCATTCCTAGACCGGCAAGGGAAATTGCTGTTTCAACAGGACAATGCACGTCCGCATGTATCCCGTGCCACCCAACGTGCTCTAGAAGGTGTAAGTCAACTACCCTGGCCAGCAAGATCTCCGGATCTGTCCCCCATTGAGCATGTTTGGGACTGGATGAAGCGTCGTCTCACGCGGTCTGCACGTCCAGCACGAACGCTGGTCCAACTGAGGCCCCAGGTGGAAATGGCATGGCAAGCCGTTCCACAGGACTACATCCAGCATCTCTACGATCGTCTCCATGGGAGAATAGCAGCCTGCATTGCTGCGAAAGGTGGATATACACTGTACTAGTGCCGACATTGTGCATGCTCTGTTGTCTGTGTCTATGTGCCTGTGGTTCTGTGAGTGTGATCATGTGATGTATCTGACCCCAGGAATGTGTCAATAAAGTTTCCCCTTCCTGGGACAATGAATTCACGGTGTTCTTATTTCAATTTCCAGGAGTGTATATTTAATAATATGACGAGTGATGAAAAAATTGATTAAAAAGCAAGTCAGCGAGTATCGAACTACGGAATTGCCAGACTAGTGCACCTTACTACTTGCAAATTATGTTGATCTAATGGCCAACTAAAGATTTACAAAGTTTGAAGTAAATCCATCATGCCGGCCGCTGTGATCGAGCGGTTCTAGGCGCTTCAGTCCGCAACCACGCGGCTGCTACGGTCGCCGGTTCGAATCCTGTCTGCCTCGGGAATGGATGTGTGTGATGTCGTTAGGTTAGTCAGGTTTAAGTAGTTCTAAGTCTAGGGGACTGATGACGGCAGATGTTAAGTCCCACAGTGCTCAGAGCCATTTGATTTAAAACCCTTATCCCAACGTCTTGGCCTCCCCTTGTCAGTATGTACTCTGGTACCACAGGATATGATTGGTAAGGACAAAATCGATAAAATTTTCGGATAAAGCATGCGAAGATACAGCAAAAATTTATGAGTACTTATCGTATTTCAGCGGATATTTGTTAAGTGACCGAACGTGGAAGTAATTTGCGGATGTCTGTTCTGTTTCACCATTGGCGCTTATTTCCTGACAAAAGTTAAATTCTACTTAGAAGAGCCGTTAAGGGACCAGGTATATAACCCTATGATTGACGTTTCATTAGACACTGTCTGCAGGCACAGGAGGCGGTTCTGGTCATCCTGTTACGTACGTGCTCCTGTTCTGTAAAATGAGCTGGAAAACGGGCTTCATACCCGAAACATGTGGCATTAACGGAATGTCAAAGAAGTATTAAACAGGAGAAATGGCTTCATTTGTTTTATGAGAAATCTACAGAACTTGAAACGTCTCTGTGAAGTCGTTTCATAAGACGCTTGTCGAATTCGGTACAACTTATTCACTTTACTACCTGATTTTAGCTCAATTCATGAGCTCTTCCAGTAAGACTGAAGCACTCAAATAAGGCCTATTGAATATTATATGTGTGTTTTAATATGGGGTTTCGGTTTTGTTTTGTGGGAAACGCTGAGTTTGTCATCGTCTGCTGGGAGCAGACGATATTGCTTCTCATTCGAAGGGGAGCACAGGATGACCAACTTAGGTTTCCAATACCTGAACAGAGAGGTTTACCCATCTTAGTCTGGTAGCTTCCGCTGCACGGGGAGCTAGGTAATCTTGAAAGAGAAAGGGGCACTCTTCGGTGAGCGCTTGGTGAGTACGGATCGTAGCTCTTAAGGGGAGTTTCAGGTGACAGGAAGCAGGTTGAGTTAGGACTTCGTTATGTTTAACTACGGAAATACGTAAGAACTTCAGCTTAACTGAAGCGTGTGAAGCGAGTTATTTTTCCGAAAGTACCATTATTATATTGCTTTAAATAGGCGATTTTTGAATGTTTGAGTTAAAAGTGTGGAAGTTACTTTGTTCATTTTGAACAACGACGAAGTAGAATTTCAAACGGTAAATCTGATTAGGAAAAGCTGGTTAGGATCACTTTAACCGAACGTGAGTGCAATACTGTGTTGAAGTATATATTTAGTGAAAGTTGCTTTTGTCTTTGTGTCTCGATTTTGTGCCAAGTGTTTGGTAATCAATGACCCTTCTGGTCCACCACGGCACCGCAATAGGCTTTATTTCAACAGTTTGCTTGTTTAATGAGCTACAATTTCTGCAAGAATATCTGTTCTTTCGTGCGCTTCCTACAAAGCAGCACAACAGTTTGATTCGGAATGCACCAAGTGCTCTAGTCCGGCCGTTTGCAAACAGCAGACGCAGTTAGTATGTTGAATAATTATCGCACAACCTCTTGCATTGGTTAAACCTCTGTCCAGAATAGTGCAAGCGTTGTAAGACGTCGTGGTCTCCTGACCTTCATTGCTTACATATTCCGGCCTCACATTCATATTTCTCTTTAGAACGTTAGGAGCGTCTGTCTGACTTCTGTAGTAGTGTGGGGGTGGAAATTGCATCTTGCAGGAGCCACAGGGTAAAGGGTACATCTCAGATTAATCCGTTGCGCAAAATGACCCACACACGCTCACAGCGTAGTATCGTAATGCGGATCCCACTGAGATATGAGTATTTTTATGGTATGAATGCAAAGGAGATGATAGTATCATTGTCTCACACCCCCGTTTTCTGTGTTTCTTCATGCTGTAGTCAAATTGTGCTGTGTTACATTCTCACGTAATTCTTGCTTAAATGTTTCTAGTCAGGCACCAGTTATGTGTAGTTAGGATGTGCAACGAAATAATTAGAGTCAATAAATAATCTACGTGAAAGATAAATTCTGTGGTGTTGATCTTACCCACGTACTCCGATTTCCAATCCTGAGTCAATCAAGTTGCTTCATGCACGACATGGAGTGCTATTTATCTGGTTACTTGAAGAAGTTTGTATATTTGTAATTAAATTATTAAAGTAATTAAACTAATAATTTTCCAGCTCCGTTTTTTCTAAATGGTTAGGAAGGGCTTGGGCTGGTGGCGCCCCTGAATCTCTGAATTTTTATCATTATTTGTGTGAGAGAAGCAGCTCATGAGAAACGTCGTAAAGATAGTAATACGTTACAAGCTTGAGATATCTGTAAGTTGTATTTATCTACTTACGGGCTCCATTCTTCAGTTCCAGGACAAGATGTTGCCTTAGGTTCATCACGGTGGTCATAAGGAAGGACACTCCTTATATGGGCAGTCATTTGGTGCCCGGTTATGTGCGAACCACAACTACTCAACATAAAGACTGAGGTTGTAATCAACTGTTGTAACTTCTGCCAAAGTTACATTCAAAGATAATCTAAAAGTGTATAGATAATATATGTCCATGCGCATTACATAGATTTCCGACGAGCTAATTAGTAAAGTCTTTCATTGTAAAGTACATAATTAGTCAAATTTGTTACAACATCAGAATGGTACACATTCCATTATACAATGTGAATAACTTTTTTTCACTATGTATTATTATTGTGCACATTGCGTGATTGGATATGTACCATTTTGAGTTTGTAAGAAATGTTACATATAACGGATTTTAGATTGTTAAATTTAACTATAACTAATCGGCGCTCCAGGAAACTATGTAATACGCGTGAACCGAAGACTCGATTATTATTATGTCTGTGATCTCTCCAGACTGTAAGTAAAGTAGTACTCTTTTACGCAGTTACGTTCTTTTATAGGTACTTGACAATGACATGGTAGTCAAAAATGGCCAATTGTACAACAAATAAACGGTATAAAGATACAGCCTACAAAGGACGGTGTTTTCGTTAACACATAGATTTTACCCTATACTATTACGTAAATTAACAATCAATTTGTAAGGACGAATGTCCTTAGTGAATAAAAGAGAAGAAGGTGATTGAGGAAGGTAACCCATAATTATCAAAGCCTTCAAAAATTTTGATCGTTCAGAGTCAAATTTGGGACAAGAAAACAAGTTCAGTTTACATCATCTTCTGACTCAGAATCACACTCACACGCACGGGAGTCGTAAATTTTGATCCTTTGTAGGTGGAGGGAGGAAAAAGGAATCGTTAAAGCAGACTCGAGTGATGATGGCAACCGTTGATCGGTCTAAATGAGGCCCCGTAAACCACAACCTTGTAGGAATTTGAGGTTGTACTGCCGCATAATATCCACTTTTCATTCGTTGGGACACGGTCCACATCTCTCACTGTTGATGTTTTCCATGGCTCGTGACCTCACGGAAGTGAATATGGAAATTTAAAAGTGAGGATAGTTGCTATAGACAGCTTGCTCCATTAACACTTCAACTTACTCATTATAGCGGCTGGCAGCGTGGGAACGCACCCACAGCATATTGACTGTCTGATCTTTTTGTTTATGGCGAACATATTCCAGTACCCCATCCAGTACATAACGATTGGCTGTTTTATTCCGTCTCAGGTCTTAAATATGTTAAAGGACACTCTGGGAATCGGACACGATTAATATATTTAAGAAGACAGTAGAAAAGACGTACTTGATTCTCTCCAAATTTCCCAAAGTCTCAGTAGTAAAAATTGAATGTCTTTCATGTAGTTTGAAGTCTAAAGATTTGGAATTGTGGTCAGAGAAAAGTACATCCAGTAGACTTCTCTTGTGGAATTTTGGACCCGTCTGCATACGCAGGTATCACCAGCCTACTGAATTTCAACGAGACAACTGACTTTGGATTTTACATTAACATTCTCCGAGCGTACCATATTACAGTTATAGATTGGTATCTGACAGATGAGCGTATAAAGATCGTATTCACATAAAGGTAAATGCTACGAAGATCGTATAGAATGCATGATAGGAGGCCGTGTATCAAAATTGTTACAGTCGACCGGAATTTTATTTCTTGTGTTGGAGGGAGTCCGTAATTTGTAAATACAGTCTTTTCTTGTATAAACAGAACTGTCTTTGAAGGCTACGCCTTGAAGGTAAAATTTATCTGACCACGTTTGACTTATAAGGCTCAACAGTATCTCCCCTGCCTCCACTAAAAAGACCTTTGTGGGCATCGAACGCATGGCTCTAACACAGCTAAGAATGACCTTTTATTGATGAGTGTCTGATTTGGGAAGGTAAACCTTCGGTGCACTGTGTTACGGTATACAACCATAGTCCGGCTGAGATGGAATAATCTCTCCATACAAGCTGAGTAGAATAGTATGATGCACTACCTACCACACACAGGTGAGTGGACGAATTCCATTCAAACCTTCTTTGCATTTAGGAACAGTAGATCGAATGTGAGGCACCCAGCTTAATAGAGAGCCCAATACCATTCATAGCAATCGAGCACTAGTTTGTATCTGGAACGTATAGATTCCATACGATTTGACCACGAATACTAACAAGGTTCGATTTGTAAGAAGGGACGAGCCCCGATTTCTCAGCCGAAATCTTCAGCCCTTTCGTAGACAATCATTCATCGACGTGTCCTGTGTTAGTGAGTAGTGCCGTTTTGACCTGAAGATATGAGTCTACAATTAAATAAACACAGACATCGTCTGTCTACTGTAATATTCACCGTTGACTGTAAAGATCATTTATCTCACTACTGCTGTTTCGGTCTTTGG
Source organism: Schistocerca cancellata (assembly GCF_023864275.1). NCBI lineage: Eukaryota > Metazoa > Arthropoda > Insecta > Orthoptera > Acrididae > Schistocerca > Schistocerca cancellata. The sequence continues at coordinate 610,085,151 of NC_064627.1, forward strand.
CTGACATGTGCTGAAGCAAAATGTCTTGCAGTACCACTTGAAAACAACCCAAAGGCAAAAACTGAAATAGTGGAACAAATAATCTCTACAGTCAACGGCGAATATGACGTCCTTTAAAAAGTTCTACATGACTGTGAACTCCGACCGTGAGAAGTTAATCTGTTATGTTGGGAGCAAGCTGTCCTAAATGTCAGTATACAAAGAATGCAAGGAGAGACTTGAAATTGCAGCGTGCGGCAAGCAAGATCAAGGCAGTTGTAATGGCACTACGAATGATTTTTGAAAGAAGGACTTAGATGAGCGGGAATGTGTCTGTCATATTTACTGAGCTAGAGAAGGCTTTTGATAGAGGTAATGAAATAAAATTTGAATAGACTGAAGATGGAAAAACTGATTCTCAGTCTACACAAAAATCTTGCAGATATATCAGTGACTTTGAGAAAAGGCTTCTTACATATATAATGGTAAAAAAATACATTGTATTCGAATATCCGATGACACACTAGTCTTACCTGATTCACTAAAGAACTACACATGAAAATTTTTTCTCACTCTTTGGACAGCCACAAAGTGAAAATAAACACAAAAAGATTAAAATGAAGCTGATAAATAAAAAGAGCACATAAGTAGGATATACAATACTAACGCAAATAACTGAAGTACGTGGGAAGTGCGATGAAATGAAATGATCGTATGGCATTTATTGGCCGGGATATCCTCTTCGGAGTTCGGCCGCCGTGGGTAATTGCTTTCTGATACTCAGAATAACAAAACTAACAAGTATCTCAAACCAAATCTAGTTGTCAGTTGCCCTTCTCATCTGTACATGCCCTCCCAAGGAGCAGGTACAGAAAAGAGCGCATAGTGCTCTGCGTAACCCTTTTTAGTTGACGCCACTGCGGCGACTTGCGTGTCAATGATGACGAAGGACACACAACACAGTCCCCTGCCGGTAATCGAACCCGAGCGTGCTTGCGTGGTAGGCGGTAACGCTACCGCTGCATAACGGAGGCGGACGGGAAGTGCGATAATAGACGTTGACAGAAGTGGTCAATATTTAGGGATATGGCAGGAGCTGTAATTCGAAGCAAAAAAGTCTGGGAAACATGCATATGAGATATGAGCACCTGTTGATCTTCGATACTGTAAAGCAAATCTCTTCTACAGCAAGCTCTGTTCTTTCCATGTTTTGGGAGTAGGTACTACGCACGTATGAGATATAAGCACCTCTTCATTTTCGATACTTTAATAGAAATCTTTTCTACTGCGAGCTTTGGCTTTCTATATTTTGGGAATAGGTAGTATGTATCAAAACAAGAAAAAAATTTGCAGTAAACATGGGCTCTAAAATGCATCCCCTAAGACATATGAGCACTTGTTCAGTAGAAGTGATTTGTTTCACAGTAGTGAAGATGAGTAAGTCTTCATAGCTCATAAGGTATGCATTTTTGAGCCCAAGTTTGCTAGACTTTTCTGCTTCTAATGATCGTTCCTATCATGTCCCTGAATATTGACTATTCCTCCTGGTGCCCCCTTATAATAATTACTAAAAAGGAACTGCAGTGAACAAACAAGACTGCACAAATAAGAGTAATTTATTAACGAGAAATTCATCAAGAGAATTATTTGGATCAGTTTTTTTCTATGCCTGTGAAGGAAGGACTCTGAGGCGACATAAAAGATAGAAATGATTGAAAATGACACTGATTATCACGATACAAAGGAGAAAAACTAAATTAATTGGAACCTAAGTGAACGTAAGCCTCATACGAAACTTCTCAGAACGAAAAATCAAAGGGAAAAGTCAAGAGGTTGGCCAAAAAAATCGGTATCAGATAGTAGAGTGAACTGGAGAAACGACAAACAAATGATACAATCGGCAAGAGAAAGAGAAGGGAGGCTACATCTACAAAGCTTTCCTTCTAGTGTCTGACGATGATGACTGACAAGCAACAGAATGTGCCCTATTCGTTACATTGTGGTCACCAAATTAATACTAGAATATATGGAAATAATTACTCATATTCACCAACATCCACTACAACTTCTACTACAGTTTGCTGCACTTAAAACCTGCGATGAGTGTAATGGGTAACGTTTTCACTTTGGGATACTCGACTTCTAAATAATAAATAGTATACACCTTGTTGAGTAAGAAGCGAGCGGCTAGTAACTTGTAGTAGCTTCTTTTGTGAGCACCAGTTACGCAAAAGCCATTGTGGGTCATCTCACAAAGTACTGGCCTTATATCAACATCTGTGCCCGTGGATACTCAGAATAACAAAACTACCAAGTATCTCAAACCAAATCTAGTTGTCAGTTGCCCTTCTCATCTGTACATGCCCTCCCAAGGAGCAGGTACAGAAAAGAGCGCATAGTGCTCTGCGTAACCCATGCAGGTGTTAGAATGATCGTAAAAAGTATCGAACGCAACAGCGTTGAATAGTAAAGGTGTGCGTGTTGAACGGCATACCAACATACGTGGGAGATGCAAAAATCTACTGCTCTACACATGAAATTATTGTTTCTGCGGTTATCGCTATTATTCTTTCGTTCGTTGTCATTGTTTTTCTACGTGTCGGGTTGATAACCATCAGATCAAATCACATGATTACTGTTTTGTCATTACTTGGACTCCAGTACGAAGCATTACGTTTCATCCACCGGTGAACAAGTAGTAACTACCACTTTAGACCTTCCCTCTAGGAAATAATATAGTGATTTAGCAGACAGTGACGGAAATACAACAATATTTAAAAAGGAACTGATTTAAATTCACATTGGCGTTAGCAAAATTCGAGCCAGATCGACTTCGTATTTAAAATGGAATATGCCGCAGATCCATGAAATGTATTACTCAAAAAGATTATCTGTGCCCCTGAAGTGAGTTTATGGACCAGAAGAAACAAAGCAGACTTCTAAATGAGGTGTGATGCACTGTGTATGTGACTGCAGAGCTATCAGCCCATACTCTTGTGCGTGTTCTTTGCAAAGGGTGGCAAATAATTACAAGAACGCAAATACATTGTTCGAATTTCTCGCCACGGTGCTCGACTTTTCGGTGATAATATCCCTCAGTTATTTTTGGTTCATTGTTTGTAATTACACTTACGCAGCCCAGCAAAACGTTGCTTATAGTAAACACTTGTTTTTGCGGTCTTCAGTCCTAAGACTGGTTTGACACACATCTCCACGCTGCTCTACATCAAACAACCCTTCACATCTGCGAATAACTTCTGGAACACAAATTCATTAAAACCTCCTTCCTGTATTGCTTTCTTACAATATGTACCCCCAACCGCTACCTCCAATACTAAATTGATGATCCCTTGTTGTTCCAGAATGTGCCCCATCAACTAATCCCTTCTTTTAGTCAAGCTGTGCCACAAATTTCTTTTATCCCCATTGTATTAAGTATATCCTCAATGGTTGCATGATCTACCAGTCTTCAGCATGCGCCACATATCAAGAGCTTCTATTCTCTCTTATCTGAATTGTTCATCGTCCATGTTTTTCCCTTCCTTACAAAGCTACACTCCAGACAAATACCTCCAGAAAAGATATACTCATACTTAGATCTATACTCGATGACAACAAATTCCTGTTCTTTAGCAACGCTTTTCTTGCCATTGTAAGACTGCATTTTAATTCCTGCTTCAACCATTATCAGTTATTTTACTGCCCAAGTAACAAAACTCATCTATAACTTTTTGTGTCTCATTTCCTAATCTAATTCCGTCAGCGTCACCTGATTTGACTCGACTCCATTCCACCACCCTTGTCTTGCTTTTGTGACGTTCATCTTATACGCTTCTTTCAAGGTCGTGTCTATTCCAATCGACTACTCTTTTGCTTTGCTGCTTCTCACGCAATTATAATATTTTTATTTGTTCTCCCTGAACTTTAATTCCTTTCACAAATTTTTCTTTGAATTCCTCCAGTGCTTGCTCTTTGTACGGATTGAATAACATTGGTGCTAGGCTCGGGCCATGTCTCTTCTCAACCAGGAATCTCTTTAACACAACTCTAGTCTTATAACTGCCGTTTGGTTTCTGTTTAATTGTAAATAACCTCTCGCTCCCTCTGTTTTTCCCATGCTACCTTTACAATTTCGAAGAGTGTATTGCAGTCAGTGTTGTCAAAAGCTTTCTTTAAGTCTACAGCTGCTACAAACGTGGGTGTGTCTTTCCTTAACATATTTTCTAGGAGAAGTCATACGTCGGTATCGCCTTGCTCGATTCTACGAGGTGCATTCAAGTTCTAAGGCCTCCGATTTTTTTTCTCCGGACTGGAAAGAGATAGAAACATGCGCATTGTTTTAAAATGAGGCCGCGTTCATTGTCAATACTTCCTAGAGATGGCAGCACTGTACGGCAGATGGAATTTTACCGCCAGCGGCGAGAATGAGAACTGTTTTAAATACTTAAAATGGCGACTTTTCCTTACTTGAACAGCGTGCAATCATTCGTTTTCTGAATTTGCGTGGTGTGAAACCAATTGAAATTCATCGACAGTTGAAGGAGACATGTGGTGATGGAGTTATGGATGTGTCGAAAGTGCGTTCATGGGTGCGACAGTTTAATGAAGGCAGAACATCGTGTGACAACAAACCGAAACAACCTAGGGCTCGCACAAGCCGGTCTGACGACATGATCGAGAAAGTGGAGAGAATTGTTTTGGGGGATCGCCGAATGACTGTTAAACAGATCGCCTCCAGAGTTGGCATTTCTGTGGGTTCTGTGCACACAATCCTGCATGACGACCTGAAAATGCGAAAAGTGTCATCCAGGTGGGTGCCACGAATGCTGACAGACGACCACATGGCTGCCCGTGTGGCATGTTGCCAAGCAATGTTGACGCGCAACGACAGCATGAATGGGACTTTCTTTTCGTCGGTTGTGACAGTGGATGAGACGTGGATGCCATTTTTCAATCCAGAAACAAAGCGCCTCTCAGCTCAATGGAAGCACACAGATTCACCGCCACCAAAAAAATTTCGGGTAACTGCTAGTGCTGAAAAAATGATGGTGTCCATGTTCTGGGACAGCGAGGGCGTAATCCTTACCCATTGCGTTCCAAAGGGCACTACGGTAACAGGTGCATCCTACGAAAATGTTTTGCAGAACAAATTCCTTCCTGCACTGCGACAAAAACGTCCGGGAAGGGCTGCGCGTGTGCTGTTTCACCAAGACAACGCACCCGCACATCGAGCTAACGTTACGCAACAGTTTCTTCGTGATAACAACTTTTAAGTGATTCCTCATTCTCCCTACTCACCTGACCTGGCTCCTAGTGACTTTTGGCTTTTTCCAACAATGGAAGACACTCTCCGTGGCCGCACATTCACCAGCCGTGCTGCTGTTGCCTCAGCGATTTTCCAGTGGTCAAAACAGAGTCCTAAAGAAGCCTTCGCCGCTGTCATGGAATCATAGCGTCAGCGTTGTGAAAAATGTGTACGTCTGCAGGGCGATTACACCAAGAAGTAACGCCAGTTTCATCGATTTCGTGTAAGTAGTTAATTAGAAAAAAAATCGGAGGCCTTAGAACTTGAATGCACCTCGTACATTTCTCTGGAATCCAAACGGATCTACCTGAGATCAGTTTCTACCGGTTTTTCCATTCTTCTGAAAATGATTCGTGTTAGTATTTTGCAACTGTGGCTCATCAAACTGATAGACAAATTTATACACACACCTTTCAGTACCTGCTTTCTTTGGAATTGGAGTATTTCGAGTATCTCATACGTATTCTCCTTGCAGTATCAAATCTCCCATCTCATCGTCATCTACGCCCTCTTCCCTTTCTATTATTTGCCTTCAAGTTCATTTGCCTTGCATGAAACCTCCATATACTCCTTCCACCTTTCAGTTTTTCTGGTTTTCCATCTGAGCTCATGTAGCGGCTTTTCTTTTCTCCCATGTTGGGTCCTGCCCACTCGTCTCGTATAGGGTGCCTAAAGGATGCTGCGTTCTCGGAATGCTATACAACAATTCAAGCAAATAACATTAGTAGTTATATTTCAATAAAGCAGATTGGCAGTACTTAACTTTGAAATAACAATGGTGTCGCAAGCGATGGGCGACATGCAACATAAATCCGAGTCCTTTGCTACAGACAATGTCCAAACAAGCAATGGATTTGGTTGGTTGGTTGTTTTGGGGAAGGAGACCAGACAGCGAGGTCATCGGTCTCATCGGATTAGGGATGGACGGGGAAGGAAGTCGGCCGTGCCCTTTCAAAGGAACCATCCCGGCATTTGCCTGGAGCGATTTAGGGAAATCACGGAAAACCTAAATCAGGATGGCTGGACGCGGGATTGAACCGTCCTCCAGTGTCTAACCACTGCGCCACCTCGCTCGGTAAGCAATGGATTTGGAACACTAATAAATGTTCTCGTTGGACTCTCTGCATGGCCTTGCTAACACTCTGCGAATACTGTCTACTCATGTCTGGCCGAGGCTGGCAAGAGCGGCGCTTATATTCACTTCGGATAGATGATGCTCGTATCGTGGTGACGCCCTGGTCAGCGCGCTATTGCCTGACGTCTCGCCGCCTTCTCTGGTCTTGCGTTCTTCTTCTTCTTTCCGGCGCATATCCTGTTCATGATAGCGTACCCTCATTCGTATTTTCTTATTCAATATCAGGTCTTCTCCTGCATTACACCTATCGCATTTTGTATTTTTTACCCTGTACTCAACTGACCACAAGTTCTGTTCCTCCTGCCACCGAACTTCACCAGTTCCCACTACATCTAACTACAGCCTATACATTTATCTTCCTAAATTTTCTAACCTACCTGCACTTTTAAGGGATTTAACACTCCACGATCTGTCACGTAGAATGCCAGTTTTGTTTTACCTGATAACGACATTCTCCTGAGTATTCCAGCTCGAATATTGAGTAGTGAACAATTTTAGTTCCGGAATGTTTAGCCCAATAACTATATAGTACAACTGCTTGCCTTAGGAAAAAAATTACAGCTGTAATTTCCCCTTATTTTTATCTGCATGCAGAATCGGCACTGCTAGACCACGATGGTCGATGTTACAAGGCCAAATCAGTCAGTTATCCAGTTCTCTGCAGTTTCTGGTAAGGTTGCTACCTCTCTTCAGGAACCAAGCGTTTTTCTGGCCTCTCAACTGATTCCCCCTCCGATGTGGTTGTACCTACAGAACGGCTATCTGTATAGATGAGTCGCGCAATCCACTTCACGAGGGCAAAGTCCAAGGGTCATGAGGAAGGCCACTCGACCACTGCATTAAGAATTTACTCATTTATATTGATTCTCTTTCTTTTGTCTCTGTAGAATCAATATTAAAATGCCTCTCATCACCCTCTCGTATCTCTCTTCTGTAAACTACGCGCAGTCCAGCGCTTTCTTCTGTCTGCTTTGTTTTGACTTTCGAAAAATGGGACTGACTCTTTCATTTGTGTGTTATCTTTACGGTTCAATTATATAAAAGACAATTGTCTTACATCATCTAAGTCAGTATTATAAAATGCTGAGAACTGCATGTCCCAGCAAAAAGAAAGCTTTGCCACGCCAGCTGCGTTTCTCGTAGTAGGTAATATGTAAAAAGAACAGCTTTCTCTCTGAAAACGAAGTACGCACTGCAAAATGCAGACGACTGCATGTCAGTTCCAGTGGTCACAGTGATTTCTTTCATGTATGCTTCTCTACATAAATGTCCACGGAAATGTAATTCTAAAAGCTGAAAACAGTTAATCTTCTTGCATTCACGTAATATGGATGTGTAAGGAACTCTCGGAAAATGTTCTGTCACTTAAATTTAATTGTGTGCGAGGGAAGATATATCATCAATAGAGCACTGGGGAAAAGAAATGTGCAAAACTTATTCTTAATAATTCCTGTTTACCCATATAGATTGTAAGTTGAAATAGCAATCACATACTATAGCTAATCCGGAATATTTGACTTCAGCAGCATTTATTCTACGTGCAGTTGTTAATTTTCCCATTAAAGCATTAGTAAATTAGCTTACTTTGTTACTTCCATTCATTGATGTCATATGGAACAATTTTCTGGAGCGGTTCCCCACGTGGACACAAAGCATTCATTGTAAAAAATGTGCTGTGTGGATAACAAGTCATATCCATTTTCGAACTTCGTGTAGACCACTGTTCAAAAACTGGGCATATTAACAACAGCTTCACAGCACAATTACTCTGTTATGAAGTTTATGGGAAAGAATCATGCACAATATAAAAATAAAAGTCACCGACGTCTGCCTCCAGTCGGGTGACCAGTTGAGCCGGACGTGCTATCTGCTCTCCTGTCGTGCGCTGTATTATCGTCCTTATTTTATTGTCTCATCCCTGAAGATATCTTTGTATTTTACCTCTCTTCCATATGTGTCTTAGTCGTCCACCTTCTCGAATCAATGACGGATTGTAACAACAACAACTGTACATATTATAAATTTTTTTCTTTCTGAATTTCAAGAGATTAATGTAAGCAATGTTTTGAATTTCTGTTTCTTTTCGTATCGTTATGTTAAAGAAACTATAAGCAACTTTTGAAATGAATATTATTATTATGTTAGATTTCAAGTAATGTGGTAATCAAAGGGAAGTTTACTTAATGTTGAAACTCTTGTAAGATGTGAAAATTGTATTTTATACGCCTGGTCCATACGTAGGAAAGGTATTAATATATGTTCAGTAGAAAACCTGTGGTGAATACCCTACCTGTAGGGGAGCGGGAAAAGGTGGAGGCAGGCGAGCGCGGGAAAACGCACACTGGCGCGGTTCGGCACAACGGGCTCAGTATGACAGTCGGAGTTGGGCATCGGTCAGAGGAACACGTACCGTATCGAGGAGGCTATCCAGGAAAAGTGGATTCCATTGAGCCTCGGATGTGCCGATCCCGACGACTACATGGCATGGCTATATTCTTAGGCACAAAATTGGAAAGATTACGACGCTAAGAAGAAGGAAAGTGCCGATGCAGTGAGAGCCTTAGCCATGCTTGTATGTGTGCTATGCTTCTCGCTATCTCGCTGCCCGCCATCCGCCGCACCGACTTGCACAGGTCAAACATTTATTTCATCTTTAGAATTGTATCTGTGTGGACCAGTGTCGAAACTGTTTCTAACTGTTCAATAATAACGTGACTTTTACCAGAATTGCCTCAGCCATTACTTATCCTGATCACTGACCTAGACAGGGTCCTCACCACATATTGTGCAACCCGAGTATCCCGAACTGAAAGTTTAAAGTTAGTGTTAACGAGAATTGTCAGCAGACAAATCTATGCTATAAAGAAGTTTAAAGTTCTGTGTGTTATTGCAAATGTTGATAAAGAACAAAAGTATGACTAAATTGGAAGAGAGTTTTTTTGAATTGAGTTAGCGATGTTATTTAATTAATTTGAGACAGAAATAATGACAGTTAAATAATTCAGAAGTAAGACAAAAGAATAGTTATCCATAGATTGATAATTTTGAGTGTTAATTTACCTTCAGTACTTAATAGTTTCAGTATAACGACCATAACAGTTTCAGCCCCCTCCCCTTTTTTCTTGTCTGTTCTTTCAAATATTGAAGGGTACTGATCTGATTTGAACAGCAAAGTTAAGTTCTATATTAAACCTAAGTGTATTAGTGTTTTTCCAATTTTAATAGTGACATTGTATGTGTGCTTTCAAAATTGCTAATTCTAGGGTAATCTATGCCCGATTTCAGTCTGATCAATATACAAAATGCAGTTAGTAGTAATCATTGCTGTGTGGTGTTGTGTAATTTTAGCTCGTCCAAATTAGTACAAAAGAAGAAAACCTTAGTTCAGTAGATTCTTTCTGGTTCCAAACATTGCCATAAAATGCAACATTACTACGTGTTATTATGCTTGTACATGCACCCACTTGTACAAGGAAAAACTCACTCAATGCCTAATTAGGCTGGCGACCGAATTATTAATCATTGGTAGTATCTACTGTGTGTACTTCTTGTCCATGCGAACGAGTAATTGTACTTTACATTTGCTTGACGCGTCACTGTAGTTACTGACTGGATATAAGTCCGAATTGCTTCCTATTAGGTACACGCGGTCAACTTATGTACTAAAATCCTTGTTTATAAGGTGAAGCCCGTGAACTTATTACAGTACAGGCTTTAAAGAGCTAACGTACGCCCGAGCGGGCAGTAGCGTTACAGGATCACCAGGTCGGAAGTCATTACATCTTACAGATGTGCCTCTAACTTCATGGAAGCTCCATGAGACACTCCGTGGTCCATGTTTTCCGAAAGCCGTATGCTACTTTTTGTTGTAGTTTAAATCATTTGGTCAGATTATTTGTGACGGTAGGTTCTGGTCCAGTGGGACATTTAAGAGGTCTTCACTAACCAGAAAGTGTGCTGGTGTCAGACATGCTGCATCATCTAGACTGCAATCAGAAGCGTTTACGTCTTCATCGAGTTCACGCAAAGCTTGGATGCGGCTGTTACACTCGATAAATGTAGAATTAATGGATTCTGGATTCAGAAACTGAATGAGTTTAATAGATTCTGAATAATCCAGGAGAGCTTGTATAGTTATGTTTTTATCACAGTAGCTTTCAGTAATATAACGTGGTGGAAGATGTTCGAAATCCTGTGAAAAACGGGGTAAGCTATAGAGAGAGAGAAGGGTAATATACAATATGTACAAGAGCTAAGAGGGAAGAATAAGAGTGGACGACCAAGGACGAAGTGCTCGGATTAAAAAGGGTGTAAGACAGGGATGTAGTCTTTCGCCCGTACTGTTCAATCTACACATCGAAGAGGTAATGACGGAAATAAAAAAAAGGTTCAGGAATGGAATTAAAATTTAAGGTGATAGAATATAATGATATGATTCACTGATGACATTTCTATCCCCAGTGAAAGTGAAGAAGAATTACAGGGTCTGCCGAATGTAAAGAACAATCTAATGCGTATAGAATATGGACTGAGAGTAAATCGAAGAAACACGAAAGTAATGAGAAGTAGCAGAAAGTTGGCTGAAACCAGACGTAAACAGTAACGAAATCCTAAACTCAGATTGGAATGTATACCGCAAAGACAGGCTGAACAGTGAAGGGGGAGGCGTGTTTATAGCGGTAAGAAGTGCAATAGTATCGAAGGAAATTGACGGAGATCCGAAATGTGAAATGATTTGGGTGAAGGTCGCGGTTAAAGCAGGCTCAGACATGGTAATTGGATGTCTCTATAGGCCCCCTGGCTCAGCAGCTGTTGTGGCTGAGCACCTGAAGGATAATTTGGAAAATATTTCGAGTAGATTTCCCCACCATGTTATAGTTCTGGGTGGAGATTTTAATTTGCCGGATATAGACTGGGAGACTCAGACGTTCATAACGGGTGGCAGGGACAAAGAATCCAGTGAAATTTTTTTAAGTGCTTTATCTGAAAACTACCTTGAGCAGTTAAACACAGAACCGACTCGTGGCGATAACATATTAGACCTTCTGGTGACAAACAGACCCGAACTATTTGAAAAAGTTAACGCAGAACAGGGAATCAGTGATCATAAAGCGGTTACGGCATCGATGATTTCAGCCGTAAATAGGAATATTAAAAAGGGTAGGAAGATTTTTCTGTTTAGAAAAAGTGACAAAAAGCAGATTTCAGAGTACCTGTTGGCTCAACACAAAAGTTTTGTCTCAAGTACTGATAGTGTTGAGGATCAGTGGACAAAGTTCAGAACCATCGTACAATATGCGTTAGATGAGTATGTGCCAAGCAAGATCGTAAGAGATGGAAAAGAGCCACCGTGGTTCAACAACCGAGTTAGAAAACTGCTGCGGAAGCAAAGGGAACTTCACAGCAAACATAAACATAGCCAAAGCCTTGCAGACAAACAAAAATTACGCGAAGCGAAATGTAGTGTGAAGAGAGCTATGCGATAGGCGTTCAATGAATTCGAAAGTAAAGTTCTATGTACTGACTTGGCAGAAAATCCTAAGAAATTTTGGTCTTATGTCAAAGCGGTAGGTGGATCAAAACAAAATGTCCAGACACTCTGTGACCAAAATGGTACTGAAACAGAGGATGACAGACTAAAGGCCGAAATACTAAATGTCTTTTTCCAAAGTTGTTTCACAGAGGAAGATTGCACTGTAGTTCCTTCTCTAGATTGTCGCACAGATGACAAAATGGTAGATATCGAAATAGACGACAGAGGGATAGAGAAACAATTAAAATCGCTCAAAAGAGGAAAGGCCTCTGGACCTGATGGGATACCAGTTCAATTTTACACAGAGTACGCGAAGGAACTTGCCCCCCTTCTTGCAGCGGTGTACCGTAGGTCTCTAGAAGAGCGTAGCGTTCCAAAGGATTGGAAAAGGGCACAGGTCATCCCCGTTTTCAAGAAGGGACGTCGAACAGATGTGCAGAACTATAGACCTATATCTCTAACGTCGATCAGTTGTAGAATTTTGGAACACCTGTTGTGTTCGAGTATAATGACTTTTCTGGAGACTAGAAATCTACTCCGTAGGAATCAGCATGGGTTTCGAAAAAGACGGTCATGTGAAACCCAGCTCGCGCTATTCGTCCACGAGACTCAGAGGGCCATAGACACGGGTTCACAGGTAGATGCCGTGTTTCTTGACTTCCGCAAGGCGTTCGATACAGTTCCCCACAGTCGTTTATTGAACAAAGTAAGAGCATATGGACTATCAGACCAATTGTGTGATTGGATTGAGGAGTTCCTAGATAACAGGACGCAGCATGTCATTCTCAATGGAGAGAAGTCTTCCGAAGTAAGAGTAATTTCAGGTGTGCCGCAGGGGAGTGTCATTGGACCGTTGCTATTCACAATATACATAAATGACCTGGTGGATGACATCGGAAGTTCACTGAGGCTTTTTGCAGATGATGCTGTGGTGTATCGAGAGGTTGTAACAATGGAAAATTGTACTGAAATGCAGGAGGATCTGCAGCGAATTGACGCATGGTGCAGGGAATGGCAACTGAATCTCAATGTAGACAAGTGTAATGTGCTGCGAATACACAGAAAGATAGATCCTTTATCATATAGCTACAAAATAGCAGGTCGGCAACTGGAAGCAGTTAATACCATAAATTATCTGGGAGTACGCATTAGGAGTGATTTAAAATGGAATGATCATATAATGTTGATTGTCGGTAAAGCAGATGCCAGACTAAGATTCATTGGAAGAATCCTAAGGAAATGCAATCCGAAAACAAAGGAAGTAGGTTACAGTACGCTTGTTCGCCCACTGCCTGAATACTGCTCAGCAGTGTGGGATCCGTACCAGATAGGGTTGATACAAGACATAGAGAAGATCCAACGGAGAGCAGCGCGCTTCGTTACAGGATCATTTAGTAATCGCGAAAGCGTTACGGAGATTATAGATAAACTCCAGTGGAAGACTCTGCAGGAGAGACGCTCAGTAGCTCGGTACGGGCTTTTGTCAAAGTTTCGAGAACATACCTTCACCGAAGAGTCAAGCAGTATATTGCTCCCTCCTACGTATATCTCGCGAAGAGACCATGAGGATAAAATCAGAGAGATTAGAGCCCACACAGAGGCATACCGACAATCCTTCTTTCCACGAACAATACGAGACTGGAATAGAAGGGAGAACCGATAGAGGTACTGAAGACAGGTACCCTCCGCCACACACCGTCAGGTGGCTTGCGGAGTATGGATGTAGATGTAGAACAGCGAGAAACTTAATATCAGGATTGATGGTTACGAAGTAGGTGAAGTTAAAGAATTCTGCTACCTAGACGGCAAAATAACCAATGACGGACGGAGCAAGGAGGACATCAAAAGCAGACTAGCACCGGCCAAAAAGGGCATTCCTGGCCAAGAGAAGTCTGCTAGTATCAAACAGAGGCCTTAATTTGAGGAAGAAATTTCAGAGAATGTATGTTTAGAGCACAGCAATGTATGGTATTGAAACATGGACTGTGGGAAAACCGGAACAAAAGCGAAGCATTTGGGGTGTTGTGCTACAGACGAATGTTGAAAATTAGGGGGGATTGATAAGGTTAGCAATGAAGAGGTTCTGCGCAGAATCGAAGAGGAAAGAAATATGTGGAAAACACTGACAAGGAGAAGGGACAGGATCATAGCACAAGTGTTAAGACAACAGGGAATGATTTCCAAGGTACTAGAGGGAGCCGTAGAGGGCAGAAACTTTAGAGGAAGACAGAGACTGGAATACATCTAGCAAATAATTGAGGACGTAGGTTGCAAGTGCTACTCTGAGATGAAGAGGTTGGCACAGTAGAAAAATTCATGGCGGGTCGCATCAAGCTATCAGAAAACTGATGACACATACAAAAAAAGAGGCATGAGTATTCGAGTATTCTCTTGGTTTCTTCATATGTGTCAGAGATCACAGCAATACCATCAACTAAATACTTTGGTTCCCCTTCTAAGCAGCCCCGCAAAAAAATGTGTTTATCAATGGTTAATATCGTGGGATCTTGATCAATCGATTACTAGAATTATTCCCAAAAATGAGACCAGTTCTCAACATTTTCAGAAAACGTCTCAAATTTTATAGTGCAAAATCCGCTATTGGGTGGTGGATCAACTGAAATGACGGTCGTAGCAGCTTGTTTATCACAAATGGTAATGTGAGCCAAGGAATTCGTAAGTTTTCCTCTATTCCTCGTGTGTGCGTATAACAGAGCGCTTGGCTGCTTCTATGTATATGTCACATTTGAGTACATCAGCAGCGTAATCAGGGCCATCGAGAAGACCATGTACTTGGTTATCAAGATTTGTTAGTGTACATAATAGTTCCTGCGATCGATTTTTGGAATATTCATAATCTTCAATGGTAGTTGTGTCATTAAAGTTGTGTACGTCATTCAAAATACGTGTGATATTACCTCTTGCACTCACCTGTACTCTCTTCATAGTTGTAACTGATGGTTACTATCAGCGTTTTCTGTTTCAGACATCGTGAAGTGATTGTAATCGTCTAACCTGTAAGCTGATCAAGATAGTACGTAGTTTGGTAAACAGCTAAACGGTGACAGCACCAGTCGTAAACAATCTACAGGTGTAACGTAAGATCTGATAACCTGTTAAAGCGCCAATCGAACAGCTACAATAGCAGGATAGAGTTGCTATTAAGTAACCAGTTGCCTTTACAAATGGCACCACGAAATATGTGGCGTGATAATTCAGTTAAAATTAACTTTGTATGCAGGCGGTCGACGTCGGAGAGTTTGTTGCGTGGCGTGGTAAAGCACTGGAGTGAGTTTCTCGTGGTATTGCCGCGTGAAGTACGTTAAAAATTGTGTTGTCACAGCAGCGATCGTTTAAAGCTCCCCGGTACGGCATTAATTCTTATGTCGCGAATCACAGCAGTAAGTAGCGATTTGCAGTCTGGCACCCCACTTTATTTAACAGTCACAGTTCAAACGTATAACAAAAGAGTTTATAACAAGTTATGTCTTACGAAGAATAAGATAATCAGAGGTATAAATGTCGCTATGACTTCAGTTCCCAACACAGTGAGATGCTTACTGAAGGCTAAAGCCTACAATTCGAAGCGAACGCTGAGGACTCCTGTCGAAAGGTGCTGTGTTGTTGCAAGAGCATGCCCGTCCACTTACCGTTGCCCACAGTGCTGAAACGCTCCGGAAACTCAAGGCTGAAGTAGTGGTTCATCCTCCGTATAGTGCTGATCTTGCCCCTTCCGACTACCACTTGTTTGGTCCCTCAAAGAGGCATAAAGGGGTCGTCGTTTCAGTTCGGGCCAAGAAGTTAAGGGCGCGGTGCATGCGTGTCTCGTTGTTTAGCCGAAACTTTCTTTTCTGAGGGCATCAGAAAGTTTGTGCAACGGTGGGCCAAGTGCATTGAAAAGCAAGGGGAAAATATTGAAAAATGGTGTTAACGTAGTGCCCTATCTGTATTGCACTAAAAGGTATGGCTACATTGCGGATAATTTTTGACTTAGTCTTGTATATTAAAAAGCCAAATCAGTGTTGCTGTCTATCTCTGTATTAAAAATACAGTATAGCCCAATCTTAGGCCCTACGATGGGTATCTGCACTGGTAGACTACTGGATGCACATTTCTGATTTAGAGTATAATGGACATTTCGTAATATGATAATTGTCTATAGTAAGTAAACCTTCCTCTGTACTGGTATAACTACACACACTAAATCTGTGTAATATTTTAACCAATAACAGTATAACTGTTTTAAAAATGCAAAAGTAGAACTCCAGAATTTCTGTGGTCTTCTTTCGGTAGGCTTTGGTTACCTCGGCTGCATAGCCAGCACATCAGTGTTGAAACTTCTAGAATTTGAGAGTGTAGCCATCAGCCCCCTCAGTACCTCATTTTTAGATTTCTATTCCTTATCTAACGTGAAGTTATGAGCCAATGCAGATCACTGACTCTACTTGGTTAATACGTAAAGACAGATGAATGATCCTGAAGAAAAGAAATAAATTCTTTTATGAGTGTAATAGAACTTAATGGAGTGCAGCAGTCAGCAGAAAGGAAACATACAATTTTACGTTAATTACAGTGTCGGAAGGTTGTGAACTACTATATTTGCCAATCCAATTTAATTATGTGCTGGCAGCGCATTGCCACGTATACTATCACTCCCGTCCCTGAGGGAACGACGATTAATAATTGTATGTAAAGGTATGCCACCACGTTTATTGCGCTAATAGGAGTTGTGGAACTCAGGCACAGACGATGTTAGCGGATTTATTAAAATTTCAATATATTTCGTGCAGGTGATATTCCTCAGCCTGCAGATATTTAAAGAAAGTCATTTTTCTTTACTAGCAATAGCTATCAGTTTCTACCGAAAAAATCAACATCAGGTAACATAAAATTATTACAGCATTATATATGCTATCACTATTACTACGGTGTCAATAAAAATCGAAATAAAAATAATCCTACATCACTGTCGTCAGGATTAAAATGTATTTGGTGCACAGCAACACGGAACATACATTATCGGAAATCCAAACCATTACATCAGGAAAGCCTTGAGTGAACGCTTTCACCGTGCCTGTGAGATATGTTGATTAAAATTTCGTTGTTATGCCTGCTTGTTTTCGGTACAGATAACAGTTATTCCTACAGATAAGAAGTCTTGTGAGTACAATATGGCTACTTAGGGTGTTATTGAAACTACATGCCACATCATGCCCAGAGGCCGTGCATATGCAGCTAATTTCTATCTTTTGGACTTCGATAAAATCTTTGTCATGATGGGAGCATCATCGCGGCACATCACACAGACGACTACAGTGCGATGTCTACAGAAGAAATGGCGACAGGTGGACTGAAGTTTCACAAAGATACATTTTATTAGCAGCTCTCTGTGTTACATAAATATGACTTTCTCTAAATGCTGACATTTCACACATCAGAGATACCCCTGACCTTGTGTGACTAGAGGACAGCATTAAGATGCCACCACCTGTAGCGTGAGAGTGCCCCCTGCGAGGT